>NC_135572.1:101598001-102898358 GCF_965152235.1 Eretmochelys imbricata
CTGTCACTTGTCAGGTAGATAGGGCGGGCTGGGAGTTGTGCTTAGGGGGAGAGGTGAATTGAAAATGAAGGGTGGGAGATGGCTGATAGCTTCACGTGGCCCACCGTGGTACTGAAGAAAGAAATTTTAATTATGCTGGAGGCTTCAGAGAAATGGTTTGAGGATCTCATACAGAGTAGCTGGGCTGTTTTCTTTCTGTTTACTCTTATCTTATTAAAAATAGCTGTTCTATTTTTATTTAGCAAACCGTATTTTTGGTCTGTTCTTTAGTAGCAGAAAATATGCAATACTGGAGATTAATTTGTCTTCTGAAGATGTCACATAATTAAGAATAAAATTGATTTGACTGAAGAATTTGAATATTATATTGAAGCTATTGGTGCTTCACCATTTCTTTTATAAATTTCTGTTTTCAAAAGGTAATAAATTGTTTGTAAAAATTTGCTCTGAGCTAAAATTTGGCATAGAAGGTCTCAGAAGTGGCATCTTACAAATGTGATTTTAAATTAGTTTGGTTGCTTTTCAAATTAAAGGAGGTAGGGATATGTGTATGGGTGGGTGGATACGGGAAGTAGAATGGGGACTAGGAAAGTTAGGAAGACTGGGCATTGGGGAAATGAGTTTCCTAAGAATTCTATACTGGGTTTGAGATTATAATAATTTTAAAATGTACCAGCTGCTAGTTCAGAGTGTGATTTTTTTTTTTTTTTTTTTTAGGGCTAGTGAGTATTCAGTTTTTTAAAAAAGCTTAAAATGAGGTAACTACAAAGAAATAAGTATCCTCAAGAGTGTGACAATAGAAACTTGCTACTCTTGCACGTTATAACAAACTGACTGCGCTGCAGTTGGCATTAAGATTTGAATAGCTCCAAAGCCATTCTTTGCAAATGTGATCAACAATCCATTCTTTAATGGTGCTGATGTTGACATAGTGTGTGGGAGTGAGCCTCCCAGCTCAAGTCAGCAGAGTTGGGCTAATGGGGCTTATGCTAGAGCTCTCAAAATAGCTGTGAAGACAGCACGTTGAAGTTGGGGCTGGAGCTTGGACTTTGAAGCCTAGGGAGGGTGGAGTAGGTCCGTCTGTCTCTTAGACCCCAGTATTGCAATGAACTGTGTATGGATGGAACTCTGGGTGCATAAGTTAGTAGGACTTCATGCTGGAAGTCCTACTAACTCACTGAGCTTCTTTTGGCCAAAATCAGCACTGTCATAAATAGTGCCTACTCCCATTTACTTCAGGAACAGTTGCATCTGCTTATTTCACGTCTGAATTTGGCCCTTCTTTATATGTTTTGTCGTTGTAAAATTGGGATAATAATATTTGTATACCTCACAAGGGTGTTGTAAGGATTAATTACTTTACATTTGTTTGTTGCTTTGGAAATTAAAAGTGCTATATAAATGCAATGTATTATTAGAATATGTACACAGGTATGCTACATATATGTGTATGTATTGTGTACAAGAAGCAATATGCTGCCTATAGGGAACAGACTTGACTGGCAGTGGGATGGACTAGATATCTTAATAGTTCTTTCCTATCTCTGTGTGTGAATGTATTCATTCATGTATGTATGTACCTGTACAGAGAGGAAGGATGGCTTAATAGTTATAAGAATGGGAATCAGGAAATCTGAATTTCCTGCTACATGTTTTCTTTGTGATCTTGCTATGCCTCATCATCTGTAAAATGGGGATAATAATGCCATTTACCTCACAGTTCTGATGCAGGACTAACTAATTGTTTATTAAGCGTCTTGATTTCTTATAATGAAGGTGCTGTTGAACTGCATATACAAATATATTGTGTGTGTATTAATAAATATTCAATAAAAGTTTTTAAAAAGAAAATGATCATTAAACCCATGTTAGGATGTAGTTATCATTGAAGAAAGAGACTAAAGCTACTGGGATATCTTTTAGGTCATTTGGATAATAAAGTCATCATCCTGTTCTCATGTGGATTCTTTAGACAAGAGGTTCTACATATGGTCCCTTGGTAATTGCCTAAATTAAAATATTAAAGGCCTAACAGCCGTTGTGTTGACCTTTTTTTGCCTTGCTGCAATCAGATGAGCTGCTGTTTATTAGAAAGAACCTTCCCACAGGTGGAGATTTAAGTGAGTTTCTAGGTCCCACTTGCCACCCCCTTTACAATGTAAAATATCAAAGCCCTGGTGTTTCAGCAACTTCAATTGGATTCCTCTGTCCTTAAGATCCCTGGGATGCATTTGTCAGTCTTGAATTACTTTGATTAAAAAAACACTAAAGTACTTTAGATTCCAAAGTTCAACAGCAACAATTTAATAAATATTTATTTCCCAGAAATTGCTCATTTTAAAAGTTTTATATGGCTAACCTCAATGCCACACTGATGAAATCAAACTGAGAGATGAAAACAAGAATCAGCAATATACTAACTGACTTGTTGGCTGGTTAACAGCAATCAGTTTCTTCAAAAGAAATTTTTGAACTTGTGCTATTTTTTTTCCTATGAAAATTGCGGAATCAGAGCTTTAATTGGGGCTGTGTCCTTACAAAGCAAAGCCATGGAAAAAGCTGTGTAAACATTAAACACCCAGGGGAACAGCAGCAACAGAAAAAAAAAATGTTTTACAGTCGAGAGGGTGAGACAGAAAAGGAAAGTGTTACAGACATGAAAGCACCAACACTAGTATTCCTATAGAGCTGATAAGCAGAGCTCCAAAGTTCCTGCTGAATGAGTCTTAGTTGTGTCCCCACTGGAGCCCTCAGAAGGGCTATAGTGGGACACAAGGGATGTGATTACATACATACTCAGAAAGGATGTGATTACAAGGGGCATCTTTCATGCCAGGTGTCAGTTGGAGGAATAATTATAAGTGTATTTTATTACGGTAATTAAGTCAGCATTGGTTGCATTGAGAGTTCAGATTTAGAGTTGTATAAACCACTATAAATTGATAGTGATCAAAATCCATATCTGTTTGCTCTGGATTTTACAAGAAAAAAGTGATTTTGACTAACAGTGCAAGTCTGCATTCATGTTTTTTTTTAAAGGAGAGACAGTAATTCGTAGGTATTTTTCCCACAAGGTGGAAGTGGGAGGGGATTTTCTAGCCCTTGGTGAAAAAGAATATTTTACCTTCTCATGAAACTTGGCAAGGTTAAAAGTTTGAGATGTATGTCCTCTATGAGGTCAAAACTTGGTTTTTGTTCCACTGTGAAATTACATTTGCTTTTTTTTTTTATATTTTGAAGGTACGTGTTGACAGTGGCATACAAGAAGGAAGTGATATTAACATTTATTATGATCCCATGATCTCAAAAGTGAGTTTTTTTTAACGTTCTAATATATAAAATACTAGTTTTAGATATAAAATTTTGAAAAGAAGAGATTTTTTAGTAATGAACCAATATTTCAAAGCTGCTGGATGTGATATGCATAAAGGAAACATGAGAGAGGAGAGGCTGTATTGGAAAGGAAGTTTAATATGGAAGAAAATTTACAAATTTCTCAGATCTCTCAGAAATTAATGCACTCTTTTACTTGTTTTTTATTGTTCTTGTTATGTTTTCTGATTCCTAAAAGTATTTTAAACAATGGCCTGCAGTCTCATACTTATCCCATGTCAATCTAACTTTGTTTGATTTTTCCGAGAAATTATAGGGCTGTAGTCCCTGACAAAAAATGTTGTTAAATAGCAGTTAAAGTTTGAGTGTACTTTTCAATTATTTAAGGGTAAAATTGCTACAAGGACATCATAGTTAGTGTTGTAAAAAGCCAAGAATTAAACTTCCAAGAAAAGAAAATCTAAAGAAATATGGAAATTCAGTCAGAGTTCCTGACCTTTAATCAATTTTTTTGTGTCACTCCAAGAAGAATACAGAGTCAGAGATAGACTTGCTTAACTCATATAAAGAAAAGAACCTGATCTTCGGTATCTAGATGCCAGAGAGTTGAGAGTCACCTCTCTTGTTTTGGGGAAGTGCTCCAGTAGACAGACAGTAATATGTGCAAAATGATTTCTGTAAATGGAATATCTAAACATACAATCTGTGAAGTTTATTTAAAGAAAATTATTATATTTCAGACATTAAAACTGAATTTTTAGAGCTAACTTAAATACCTTTGTTTTTAGCTAATTACATATGGCTCTGATAGAGCTGAAGCATTGCAAAGAATGGAAGAAGCTTTGGACAATTATGTAATTCGAGGTAACTACAGAAATTTGGGTTCCTAGTGTGGTAGGCTGGCATCTATTTCAAGAAAACAGCTTGAAAATGTAGTAATTAGCAAATTGAGTAAAGTTCCTGCTTATTAAGTGCAAATTAAACCAGGAAAAGCTTGTGTTAATTAAGCTGAGAAGATACATCAAATCTAAAGAGACTTCATTTTTTCCTGCAGCATTTTTAGTTGAGTAATTAGTTAAATAATTTAATTAAATTACTTTCAGAAACTGATAAGAGCTCTTGCAAACTCATGGTAGATCCTGCATTTATTACCCTGTGAAATTCAAAGGCAAGTATACTGTAATCATTCATAGTACTTTAGTATAGCTACTGTGTTCTTATAGTACCACAAACCTATGTGTTGAGTTTTTTCATTCTAAAGGGTGGTGTTAGCACTGGGGGAATACCACCATACCTTACAAATTTGGACAATATTTAGAACCCGAGATGATGATGATAAACATCTCTTTCAGCTCTCTTCCCAGACCTATCTGTGAGGATCAGATGTTTTTCTTAAGCTCTTTATGGAACATGGATGAGTCTGCCATAATGGATCTTGACTCTTTTCCCCTGTAAGCTCTGGAGAAAGTCTTTGTTTCTCCTCTCAGTTCAAAGGAGAATACAGGGAGAAATACTGTCTTAGAGGAAATTTTGTTCCACTCTCCAACCCCTGAAGGCCTGCACGCACAGAGAGAGAGAGAGAGAGAGAGAAGGGCTATGTGCGGAGAGACATCAGGATGAAGGCTTAGGTTACCTCTTTGGGAGTGTGGCTGAGAAAAGGAGTTAACATGCACTATGTCCTTTTTAGTTCTTCGAGTAGTGTCCCTGTGGACATCGGTGATGCTTTCCTGTAAGTGGGCCAATAAAAAAAAAATTACATTCTGCCTATGGAGACAGAATTTCTTTTCTCCCACCCTCCCCCAACTCCATAGTCATCGACGTGGTAAACTCTTGGGGCTGTCGGTACCAAAAGAAATCCACCCCTGTGGTAGGGATTGGAAGTGCTTGGACCTCTTTGGGAGGAATGCCTATTCCTTGGCCATGCTACAGTTTTGAATAGCGAATTATCGAGCCTTAACGACAAAATATGACTGTCAGTTATTTGGAACTTAACAGCTTTATCGATTAGCTTCCAGAGTCACAGCACGACCAGTTCAAAGCTATCATCCTGGAAGGACAGCTAGTAGCCAAAACAGTGCTACAGTCTGCCCTCTATGCAGCCGACACAACAGCTCGGTCCGTTTCCACGGTGATGGTTATGTGACATGTATTGTGGTTACACCTTTCGGGCTTCCCTAAAGAGGTGCAGTCAACTGTCGAAGACCTTCCCTTTGAAGGCACTAAGCACTTTGCAGAGAAGAGGGATGCCTCTCTTCACACCCTTGAAGATTCCAGGGCCACTCTCTGCTCATTAGTGATGAACACATCTGGACAAAAGAGAAATTTAGTCTGCAGCCCCAACACAAATCACGCATCTCTCAATACCTGACTCAGCACTTTTATGAGCCTCAGAGAGAGAAATCTGGGTTCCCCAGGTGTAAATCATCAGGTCCACAGCCTTCCATGTTGCAAACCTCCACCTCCGAAGACCAATTGTGATGTGTTGATTGAGGTGTCGACAGACATCTCTCAAACGCTACAGCTGACCAGTGTCTCCTATCCCGTTTGGCTACTGTCTTGCCATGATCTGCAGCACCTGGGAATGCATAACATCAGACCAATGGGTTTTGGAAATTGTTCACAAAGGATATTCTGTCTGCTTTACATCCCTCCCCTGTCCACAATACCTTCCCTGTTCCTCTTCTGGGACGCTTCTCACGAGAGTTTACTGTGACGAGAAATAGATCGGCTCCTTAAGTTAGGAGCCATAGAACCAATACCTCAACATCTATGAGGCAAAGGTTTGTGTTCTGAGCAGCACAGGTTCCCAGAGTGAACCTTTCAAAGTACAAACAGGAGTCAAACAGGGCTCTATCATCCCTCCAACCATGTTTGCGGTTTTTATTGCCGTCATTCTTTACCTAATTGCTGGGAAGTTTACAGTTGACGTTGAAATCATTTACAGAATGGATGGAAAGCTGTTCAGGCTTAGCAGGCTGAAAGCCAAGAGTAAGATTTCCACAACATCTATTGTGGAACTTCAGTATGCTGATAACAACACCATCTTTACCCATTCTGAGAAAGATCTTGAATGTATTTGCTGATGCTTACGCATGTCTTGGTTTCACTCTTTAATATCAAGAAGACTAAAATGCTCTATCAGCCCTCTCCAAATGAGGTATTACATGCCCCATCTATCAAAATCAATGGATTGGCACTGGAGAATGTCGATCACTTCCTCTACCTTGGAAGTCATCTTTCATCCAAGGCAGATATTGATGCAGAAATTCAGCATCGTCTGCGGTGTGACAGTGTAGCTTTTTCTTGTTTATGGCACAGGGTTTTTGAAGATCACGACATTCAAACGGACACCAAGCTTCTTGTTTATCAAGACGTTATTCTCCTAGCGCTGTTGTATGGGTCCGAAACTTGGACAACCTATAGACACCACTTGAAAGTCCTTGAGAGGCACCATCAACACTGCCTTCATAAGATTCTGAAGATCAAATGGGAAGACAGGCACACCAATATTAGTGTTCTGGAAGAGGCAAAGACCACCAGTATCGAGGCAATGATCATCCGTCAGCAATTCTGCTGGACTGGTCACGTTGTCCAGATGCCAGACTGTCGCCTCCCAAAACAGGTCCTTTTCCCTCAGCTGAAAGAAGGGTACCATAAAAATGGGTGGTCTACGGAAGCATTATAAGGACTTGCTGAAGGACAGCCTAAAAAAGTGTAATATTGACATTGAAGCTTGGGAGACACTTGCCCAGGATCACTTAAAATGGAGTGAAGTCCTGCGTGATGGTCCCCTGCATTTTGAACTTGCTTGCCGACAAGCTGAAAAGGACAAGAGGCGCAGGAGGAAGGAGAGACTGGCTCCCAGTCATGGTCAACTGCCTCCTGCTGAGCCTGAAAACATCTGCCCTCGTTGTAATAGAACTTGTGGTTCAAGGATTGGCCTTATTAGCCACCTGAGGACCATAACTCTCATGGAAGATGATCAGACTCGGTGACAAGTGATCGCCCATCATCATCATCACTGTATAGACAAGCCTTTTTAAGATAAATCTTGGCCCAAATGCTATCAGTAGGAAAAACTCTCACTGACTTCACATGGGACTGGTATTTGGTCCCCAGCAGCACATCATCTGTTAGTTATCTCATACTGTGTTCCGCAAAATGTTTTAAAAATAAAACAAAACAAAAAATCTGGTACTTGGGTTTTTGGGTGCTATGAACAATATACTTCATATTAATATTTATATCCTGTCATTTATAATACATCACCTAACGTAATGCTCATGTGAGTCAGTTTTTAGTACGAACCAGCATAGCACAGCGTGATGTCATGGTGATGTACATTAAATTTAGGGTTTAAATGAAAATCAGCAGATATTTTTGCATTCAGTACTTATTGTTTACTTAGCTAGTGCAAAAAGAAAAGGAGTACTTGTGGCACCTTAGAGACTAACCAATTTATTTGAGCATGAGCTTTCGTGAGCTACAGCTCACTTCATTGGATGCATACTGTGGAAACTGCAGAAGACATTATATACACAGAGACCATGAAACAATACCTCCTCCCACCCCACTCTCCTGCTGGTAATAGCTTATCTAAAGTGATCACTCTTCTTACAATGTGTATGATAATCAAGTTGGGCCATTTTCAGCACAAATCCAGGTTTTCTCAAAACCCCCCCCCCCCCCCAATCTGAAATGAAACCAGTAGGCAGAAATAAAAGATATAATATAAAGTGGTATGCATCAGCTGCTGAAAATCCTGGTTTTGCAGGTCTACCCAAATTCCTTTCAGTAATGTTGCAAATGTTTAATAGACACATACTTATTTTTTTTAACCTACATGTGTGTCTATAACCCAGCAAAAACCAGGAAATTTAAATTTCCGTCTGATGTCATGGAAATTGTCACACCCAAACAGTCTGTAATAAACCAATGCAAGTGCCAGACCACTTCGGTGGTGACTGTCCATGAATTTGTAACCTACATGTAAAGTTCACTAAATGAAACATGACCAGACCTAACTACCTAGTAGCAGGCATTTTAGATAAAAGTTTGAGCTCAAGTTCAGAGTTTGTGTTTCTGACCTCTACCTTCTTTACACATTTACTCAGTTCCCATAAGAAAAAGACATGACAAAAGCAGAATTAAGGGGAAAAAGTCAGTTTTATTTATCCACAGTATGTAAGGAAAAATGCTAACGACTTCTACATGTCACATCAGGATGGGATGCAGAGATAAAGTTTCTTGACACCTTAAATGGCTGCGTCTTATAGCAGCTAATCTTAGAACCCACAAGAGGAGAGTCCATTCTTGATTTAGTCCTAAGTGGAGTATAGGATCTGGTCCAAGAGGTGAATATAGCTGAACTGCTTGGTAATAGTGACCCTAACATAATAAAATCTAATATCCTTGTGGGGGGAGGGACTAACCCAATTAGCCCACCACAGTAGCATTTAATTTCATAAAGGGGGACTATACAAAAATGAGGAATTTAGTTAAACAGAAATTAAAAGGTACAGCACCAAAAGTGAAATCCCTGCAAGATGCATGGAAACTTTTTAAAGACACCATAATAGAGGCTCAATTTAAATGTATACCTCAAATTAAAAAACATAGTAAGAAGAACAAAAAAGTACCAGTGTGGCTAAACAACAAAGTAAAAGAAGCAGTTTAGAAACAAAAAAGCATCCTTTAAAAAGTGTAAGTTAAATCCTATGGAGGAAAATAGAAAGAAGCATAAACTCTCTGGCAAGTGAAATGTAAACATATAATTAGGAAGACCAAAAAATAATTTGAACAACAGCTAGCCAAAGACTCAAAAAGTAACAGCAATTTTTTTTTTAAAGTACATGAGAAGCAGAAAGCCTCCTAAATAACCTGTGGGGCCACTGGACAATCGAGATGCTAAAGGAGCACTCAAGGAAGATAAGGCCATTGTGTAGAAACTAAATAAATTCTTTGCATCGGTTCTCTCTGCTGAGGATGTGAGGGAGATTCCCAGAACTGAGCCATTCTTTTTAGGTGACCAATCTGAGGAACTGTCCCAAATTAAGGTGTCATTAGAGAGGAGGTTTTGGAACAAATTGATTAAAATTAAATAGTAATAAATCACCAGGACCAGATGGTATTCACCCAAGAGTTTTGAAGGAACTCAAATGTGAAATTACAGACCTAGACTGTGGTATGTAAATTTAAATCATTTAAATCAGCTTCTGTACCAGATGGCTGGAGAATAGCTAAGGTGATGCCAATTTTTAAACAAGACTCTAGAGGTGATCCTGACAATTACAGGCCAATAAGCCTAATTTCAGACCTGACAGATTGGTTGAAACTATAGGAAAGAACAGAATTATCAGACACATAGATGAACATAATTTGTTGGGGAAGCATCAACATGGTTTTTATAAAGGGAAATCATGCATCACCAATCTACTAGAATTCTTTGAGGGGTCAACAAGAATGTGGACAAGGGGATCTAGTGGATATAGTATACTTAGATTTTCAGAAAGCCTTTGAAAAAGTCCCTCACCAAAGGCTCTTAAGGAAAGTAAGCTGTTGTGGGATAAGAGGGAAGATCCTCTCATGGACATAGTTAAAAGATAAGAAACAAAGGGAAGGAATAAATGGTCAGTTTTCAGAATGGAGTGGGTTTTAGCCCAAGAAAGCTTGTGCACAAATAAATTTGTTAGTCTCTAAGGTGTCGCAAGGACTCCTCGTTGTTCTCTTCTCGTATGTCACCCATCCTCTAGTAGTTCTCAAAGATGGTTTTGAACAGTTCTGAAATTGCTTCAGCTAGTTCCTCAAGCATCATAGCATGAATTTTGTCAGGCCCTTCCAACTTGAATACATGTAACTTTTCCTAAATTTTCTTTAACCAGTTCTTTCTCTATTTTGGCTTGTATTCCTTCCCTCTTGTTAGTATTAGTTGTTTTGAGTAGCTGATTGCCATTAGCCTTTTTAGTGAAGACTGAAGCAAAATAAGCAATGAACACCTTAGTCTTTTTGATGTCATAAATTATTAGCTCTCCTTCCTCACTAAGTAGAGGACCTATACTTTCCTTCATTATTCTTTAGCTCCTAATGTATTTAAAGAACCTCTTCTGATTGCCTTTTATGTCCCATGCTAGGTTTCTGCCTTAGTCTTTCTGATTTTGTCCATACGTGCTTGTGCTATTCCTTTGTACTCTTCCATAGCAATTTATCCATGGTTCCAATTTTTGTAGCATTCCTTTTTGTTTTTCAATTCATGTTGGGCTGGCACACATTTCTCTCACATAGAACCTAGCTCCTTAAATTTGGGAATTCCTGCCTTGTTTTCTTAATTTTGCGGTCTTAATCTTTCATGAGTATTCTTTTTGGTATTTAAATATTTATATTTGATGTTTATTCTTGTTTATAATCTTGCCAAGATTAAAAAGATTTTACCTGTGAGAAAAAGGTAGTATGATGAAAGAGATAAAAATAAAAGTGAATAGGAAAGTAATATAACAATAAGCCCAAATATTAATCCGTAGGGCACCAGTTTTAGCTTAGGGTGAGGTCCTAAAATTTAATGAGTTTACAGGACTCACCGTACTCTTTGGGAGATACTAGTTTCTGTTTGAAAAGCAACACAGTTTTGCACAGCCGAAAATCTTTGCCTTGCATTTATTTAAGACTGAGTATTCATGGATACCAAACTGTCTCTCATCTCTAGAGAGGGTGATGCCTAATGGGATAATTTCAAAAAGCTTGTTTATACTGTAATCATCTGAACTATATTGACACATACAGAACTTCAGTTTCTAGCTCTGTTGGCCCTTTACTTGAACTTGTGTATGTTAATGTTTTAAACAAAAATGGCAAAGAAGAAATATGAAGTTCCATCTTGTTAACACTTTGGCATTTACATCCCAATATTAAAAATAAAATATCTTGTTTTTTGTTCTAACATAGTGTACACATTTTTAATTTAAAATGTTAATGCTAAGTTTTTTGTTTTAATTTATTAAACCAGTATTATATCAGAATGAAAACTACTTTGTCACCTCCCATCTAAATGGCAGCCACAAGTAGTAGAAGGCTCAGGATAATTAACACCTCATTTTGAAATTCATGCATTGTATACTTGATTTTATATATTTTTATATATATGAATTTTCAGAACAGTGAAGTCCCACCAAATGCTGTACTTTGCACTACTCCTTTTAAAAAAAAGAACAAAACCTGCTTGGATCTATACATAATTTTATATTAATATTTTGTGCTTTATACAAATTGTCTGTTTCTCTTTATGTAATAAACTGCACAGCACAAGGGGGAAATTTTTAGTTTTATATGGTGTTTTAGGTAAACATCTTCAGGTAAAATTCATTTGAGTCATACAGGACAGTGGGGTGGGAGGAGGTATTGTTTCATGGTCTCTGTGTGTGTATAATGTCTTCTGTAGTTTCCAAGGTAGGCATCCGATGAAGTGAGCTGTAGCTCACGAAAGCTTATGCTCAAATAAATTGGTTAGTCTCTAAGGTGCCACAAGTACTCCTTTTCTTTTAATGATCAGATAGAAGACTTTGTTTGCCAGTGCTGCCAATCCAGCGTCTTTCATAAGCACTAAATTTACTTAAAAGATGTTTAGTAAAATTAGCTTGCTTGCTAAGAAAAATCAACTTCCAGTAGTGTCCCTATGGGTGCTCCACTGCAGGTGTGCTTGCATCCCTGTGCTGCTAATCAGAGAACTTCAGTAACAGTGTCCATTGGAACACAGCACACACAGGCTAACCCTCTTCAGTTCCTTCTTAACCGTCCCTGGCTAGTCATCTTTAACCCCAGGTAGTCACACTGTAATTCGGGGAGGAGTTCCTCGTCAAGGGGGAGAAGGCGGTTTAGTAGGATCTGAACAAGGATCTTCCCTGCAGTGGAGAGGAGGGCAATACCTCTGTAGTTCCCGCACAAAGATTTGTCCCCTTTCTTGAATATTATAACAACGTTGGCATTCTTAAAGTCAGGTGGAATTTCTTTGCAGGTTCAGATTGTGTCGAGAAGTTGGCAAAGTTTGTGCTGGAGCATTGTTCTACCAGCTGTAAAAACCTTAGCTGGGATGCTGTCTTGGCCCATCTCAACACTGGGAAAACCAATTCACTCTACCAGCCCTCACCTGCATAAACTACTCTTCAGACTCCACAAATCACCATCAGCAGAGGACCTCTGGAAAATATGGACCATTTTCCATACCTTGGCAGCTACCTCTCTCAAACAGCCAGCATTGACACAGAATTTGAATACAGGATCTGCTGTGTCAGCACGTCCTTTGGAAGACTACTGAAACGAGTCTTCAATGATTGGGATCTGCAAACGTAAACCAAGATCTTGGTGCTTAAGGCAGTGTCATCCCCACCCTTCTCTATGGGTGTGAGACCTGGGTAACTTATAGACGACATCTCAAGCGCATCCAACAGTGCTGCATCAGGAGGATTCTCAGATCAGCTGGGAAGACTGATGCACTAACATCAGCATGCTCTCTGCTGCCAACATCAGCAGTATAGACGTGCAGGTCATGAAACATCAACTCCACTGAGCTGGCCGCTATGTACGTATGCCTGACGCTTGTCTACCGAAGCAAGTACTCTTCTCTCAGTTAAGTCAGGGAAGCAGGGCTCACAGAGGGCAGCTGAAGTGCTTCAAAGACGTACTGAAACTACACCTTAAAAAGGGAGGCATCAATCCAACAAACTGGGAGGACTCGGCACGGAACAGAACACAGTGGCGCCACACCATACGCCAAGGCACCATACACCAAGGAGAACAGACGCGTTCATGAGACAGAGAAGCGACAAAAGAGGAAAGAGGGGGCACAACAGTCCAGCCAACAACTATGTCTTCTCCAAAATTACACCTATTACTTCGGTGGGAAAATCTCCAGGGCAAGAATTGGGCTTCTCAGCCATTTGAAAACCCACCAATGAACCCCCTTGGCAGACATCCTGGCATTGAGGGATAGCCGAAGAAGGATAGCTAGTCAGTCTCCTAATTCTAGTTCTAGCTGTAGTTTTCCCCGTTACTTTATTTTATCCTTTTTTTAAAAAAAAGTTGGTTTTCTTCCTGCCTTTTCTCCCCCAGCAGGGAACCTTTCCCCAAATTGGGTATGTCTGGTTCACTGGGCTTCAAGAATTTCCTCACTTGTAAAGAAGCTATCTCGATCACGAATAAGCACAGTCAGTGCATTTGCTGCCTTGGGGAAGGCCACATACAACAGAAGTGTGGTCTTTGCCAACAGCTCTGGCCTAGATCCCACAAAGACAGAGAGCTCCACCAGAAGATTATCTTCATGGAGGCAGCTCTCTGACCCCAGTCATCTGTAGATAGGAGTCTTCCCCCACAGACTTCTACATGTAAAGGCTGAAGGTCAAAGAAACAGCTGCAGACCCCTCTCACAAACCTTTTAAGAAGAGAGAGGAAACCCCCCCCGCACCACCCCTCAGTGAGAGATAGCAGCAAGCAGTCACCATCTTGCTTGGTATCTTTGGCACCACTGCCACTGAGGCCATCTCAGTCAACACCCAGGCTCATGGAAACTGACAGTAACTGGTACTGCTGACGGCCACAGGCCCGATGGGCATAAGTGTCAAGTCATTGGCACCGAAGGACTGGAGTAAGCACTCTGCTAAAAAGACTCTTCTAGTACGCGAGCCTGCATCATACTGCTGGCCGTGGCTCAACTGGCACAAGAGTAACCGGTGTGGGCAAGATCCCCATCCCCACTGGCACTGCCATGGATGGTGAGACAATCGGTATAGGCAGAACTCTGCCATTCAAGAGCCCTCCACATGCTGGAAATAGCAGCATCCCCTCCTCTTGGTACCAAGACCTCTGCACTGAGCCTCTACTCTGTCATGCCATGCCCCTCCGCTATCTAGCGAGTGTTCAAGCAGTGAGCCTGAGGAGGTGGTGTTGCAGTACTTCTCCCAAACTCCATATGGTGCTCACTACCAACTAGCGCCCAAGGATATACCCACAGATGGCCCCACCACCACCATCCTGATATGTCCACCCCTGGGCACCACCACTGGGCTTTGACACCACCTCCCAGTAGTCATATTGGGACCCTTGGGTGACGCATCATCAACATGCGTCTTGATCTCTGAGTCTCACTCGAGAACCCTCGAGGCACACTCTCTTGGCCGCACCATCCAGGGCTTTTTGGAACTGCCTCAAGACTTAAAGGAACAGGAAACTGGTACCAAGGAGGAAGTGATACTGAGGACTATATCCTCCTCCTCCGGACGAAGCCATCATGCCTTCTACACCATCTTTGGTGGATGACTTTTGTCTCTTTCAGGAACTGGCAAAGAGGGTGGCAGACACTTTCCAGATTCAATTGGTGGAAGTGAGGAGTACCCACCATCAGCTCTTGATATCCTCCATTCATTGGCCTTCTCAACGATCATCCTCCTGATTAATGAGGCCACTTTAGACCTGGCAAAGACTGTCTGGCAAATTCCAGCATCAGTGGCCCCGACCTGCAAGCAGGCAGACAAAAAATACTATGTCCCCGCTAAGGAATCTGAATTCCTGTTCTCCCACCTAGCACCAAACTCCATTATGGTGGATGCTCTCAACTCTCAAGGCTTCTCGCTCTGACAGGGATTGGAAGCACCTGGATCTGTTTGCAAGAAAAGTGTACTCCTTAGCCAGTCTACCATTTTGTATTGCCTGCTACCAGGCCCTCATGGCGAAATATGTTACATAAACTACTTAAAGCTGAATGACTTTATTGAAAAGATGCCAGAATCATGACTCATTCAAGGCCATTATCCAGGAGGGCCAATTAGTGGCAAAGACATTGCTGCAATCTGCCCTCAATGTGGCCGACATGGTGGCTACGTAATCTTCATGGATGTGGTGATGCGACGAGCGTTATGGCCTCATTTGTCAGGATTCCCGAAAGAGGTGTAGTCCACTGTTGAGGACCTTCCCTTTTAGGGCACGAAGCTCTTCTCCAAGAAGACTGGCACTTCCCTTCACACCCTGAAGTATTCCATGGCAACCCTCCAGTCACTGGGTATCTATACGCCAGGACAAAAGAGATTATTTCATCCCCAATTACAGCATAGACCACACGCATCTCAGTACCAACCTCAGTGCCACTACGAGCAGCAAAGAAAGAAAGGGAAAATGCCCTAAATGAAAATAATCTAGCTCCCAGTCTTCATCCTAAACCTCTACATCTAAACACCACTTCTGATGGGCAGGTTTTGAGGTGCCGTTAGATCACTCCCCAACTGACACACCGACCATCATTCCACACCGATTTGGTCACCAATTAGCAGTATTTCACAGTGCCTGGGAATGCATAACATCGGATCGATGGGTCCTATAGATAATCTGAAGTAGGTACTCCATTCAGTGTACCTCCCTATCCCCTGCACAACACTATTCCCAATCCCTCTTCAGGGACTCTTCTCACGAGAGTTTGCTATGACACGAGGTAGAACCTCTAGTTAGGAGCTATATAACCAGTACTTCAACATCTATGAGGCAAAGGTATTTCCCAATACCCAAAAGAAGGGAGGTTGGAGACTCATGCTAGATCTCAGTGCTCTCAACAGGTTTGTCAAGGCTCAAAAATTCAAGATGGTCACGTTATTGACGATTGTTCCAGCATTGGAACAGGGAGACTGGTTTTTGGCTCTTGACCTCTAGGACACCTATTTTCACATCTTGGTCCTACTGATTCTCAGACGATTTCTCAGATTCACGACCACTACTAATGCAGAGTGTTTCCCTTAGGGCTCTAATCAACCCAGAGGGTATTGTCCAAGGTGCTCTCAGTGGTTGCTGCTCATTTACACTCTCAAAGCATAATGATTTACCCATACTTGGATGATTGCCTTCTCAGAGCCCAATCTCTCTGGGAGTCTCACCAAGTCACTGATATGACAATACATTTATTTACAGAACTGGGTCTACAGATGAGCACCCAGAAGTCAACCCTCACTCCAGTCCAATGCCTAGAATTCATAGGGGTCGACCTCAGTGCATTATAGGCCAAAGCCCTCTTACCTCAACACAAATTTCTATCCTTAGTCACACTCATACGCACCATTCAAAGCAGCCCAGAAATACCAATGAGGCTTCACATCCAACTCTTGGGATATACGGCAGTGGGCATGGTAGTGATACCTCATGCCAGGCTCCAGATGCAATGCCTCCAAATGTGGTTTGGCTCGGTTTAAAAAATGAACAAGAACAGGTTGGATAAACTGCTGTCACTACCCATTAGGATCAAAAACTCCTTAAAAGGGTGGAAGGACCCAGCCAATGTTTGCAAAGGGACCTCTTCTCGCAAATATCACCGTCATTACTCCTCACCACTGACGCATCACTCATAGGGTGAGATGCGCACATAACGGCCTCATGACAAAAGGCAAATGGTTGCCTGTGGGGAGATCCCCTACATCAGTCTTTTTGAGCTAAAAGGTGTCAAGAATGCCTGTGCCCATTTCCTCCTGCTCATCAGAGGATCACACACACAGATTCTGATAGACAACTTTGCCAGTATGTACTACGCCAATCAGCAGGGGGAGCCAGATCACCTTCCCTATGTGCAGAAGCGATGAGATTATGGAATTGATGCATCTCCCACAATGTTATACTGTCTGCGGCATATCTCCCAGGTACACAGCTCAATAGCAGACAGTCTCAGTAGCAAATACCCACATGACCATGAGTGGAAGAGACACCTGTCCATATTTCACAACCTATTCAGTTGATCGGGGACACAGTCTACAGATCTGTTCACCACTTACCTGAACAAGAAGTGTCCATACTATGGTTCCAGAGCAAGGATGGGACAACACTCATTAAGCGATGCTCTCCTTTACCCTACTGTCAAAGGTCCCGCTGAAAATAAAAAGGGATGGAGCTTGTGTCATTCTGATTATTCCTACTTGGCTGAGGACATACCTGGTATCCTTATCTATCACAGCTTGCGACGTGTCTGCTGATCTCTCTCACAGCCGTTCTGCACCTGCTCTCATAGAACAAAGGACATACCCTATATCCCAACCTGGGGATTCTCTGCCTCAAGGCATGCCTCCTGTTTGGTTCCAACACCTAGAAGGCTCCTGTTCAAGAGAGGTATAAGAGGTTCTATTACATAGTAGAAAGAACTCAGCATGACGCACTTACCTGTAGAAATGGCCCAGGTTTCAGATTTGGTGCACGTCTCAACAAATCTCCCCAGCATCCTAGACTATGCTTTAACCCATAAATGGGCTGGACTATCTCTAAGCTCTCTCAGGGTTTACCTAATGGGTATTACAGCCTTTCACCAACCTGTAGAGGGGTACTCAGTGCTGTCACACCCAACTACAAAAAGTTTCCTCAAGAGTATAGTAAAATTCTTCCCACAACCTCTACATCCTACCCCCATGTTGAATCTTGTACTGAAAAGACTGACTAGACCCCCCCCCCCTTTGAACCCATGGCCACCTGTTCCTAATGTACTTATCCATGAAAATGGCCTTCCTGGTAGCCATTACCTCAGCCAACAGAATAGGAGAGAGTGCAGCTCTGATGGCATGTCTTCCCTATACTATATTTTTCCAGACAAGGTGACACTCGGACCACACCCAAAATTCATCCCTAAGGTAACCTCTCACTTTCACTTGAATCAGTTAATTTGCCTTCCAATCTTCTATCCCAAGCTTCACCAAGACAACAGGGAGGCTATATTGCATACTCTGGGTGTCAGGAGAGCCCTGGCCTTCTACCTGGACAGGAAAAAGGCCTTCAGGAAGTCCCCTAGGCTTTTCCTCTCTATGGTGGAAAGATCCAAGGGCTCAGCAGTATCAGCCAAAAGACTTTCCAAGTGAATCTCAATTTGTATCAGACATAGTTACCAAGTTTGTAAAGTGGCCACTCCAGATGCCATTTGTACACACTCCACAAGGTCAATCTCCTCATCCGTTGTCTTCCTTAAGGATGTCCCTATCTCAAAGATCCGTAGAGCAGCGATGTGGTTGTCAGCCCACGCTTTCACAGAACACTATGTGATCAGTGGGTAGTCTGCCTCCGATGCCATCTTCAGCTCCAGGGTGCTGTCTTTTGCAACAGACCCACCTCTGAAGTCCTGATGCTTCAGAAGGGGTACTGCTCAGGAGTCACCTGTAGTGGCTACTCAAAGAAGTTGTTACTCACCTGGTTCAGTAATGATGTTTCTTCGAGATGTGTCCCTATGAGTGCTCCACAACCTGCCCTCCTCCCCTCTACTTTGGAGTTCTTGTCAATGACTCTGGTGGAGAAGGAACTGAGGAGAGTTAGCCCATGCACGCTGGCTAGCCTCATGGCGCAACATGAGGAGAGACGGCATATGTGCAGGCCTAATGGACACTGCTAGTAAAGTTCTCCAATCAGCAGCTCAGGAACCAAGCACACCTACACTGGCATACTCATAAGAGGGCACATCTCAAAGAACCATTGTTACTGCACAAGGTGAGTAATTCCTTACTTTACATAGTTAGGCTGAGATTTGGGAATTGGGCTTCCAGATTCCTTAGGGTCACTTTGAGCACCTCAGCATTAAAATTTATTCCAAACATCCAAGCTGCATAATTACTGTGCAGGCCGTTTTCAAGTTATGCTTTCAGATAGTTTCATGGCTTCGCTCCTTATACATCTAAGCGGTAGCTCTTGATCCGCCTTGAAATGTCTCCTGCTTCCTCAATGTATATAGAACATATGTACTGGATTATTATTGTTAGGAACATTATTGAATGCTGACTTGTGCTCAGTGCCTGCATAGTACATGGAGTAAGACACTCCCTGTAACTAGCTGTGCAGAGAAGAATGCAGGTTGTGTCTTCACTGGAATCTGGTAAGCATTTGATCCACTTTCTGTTTCCCAAACTTGCCCCCACTTACTCCTATCTACAACCATACTCCACTTTGTGATGAATAGCTCCTCAACCCACAATATGTCTTTGTTGTCTCTTTATTTAGGGTTAAACTAGGCCTGGCTCTGAACAGATTTTCTTCTAAAGGGTACAGGAAACAGCAATGTGTCGTCTGCGAAGGGTGTACTACTAGCTAGTACTGCTGGCAGAGTTTCAGTCCCAAGAATGATTAAGTTTGGGCATGGAAAGAGTGTTCCCATGGTCCTTTCACACTCTGTGTGTCTGCTGGTGCCATCGTGGCTGCACGGAGGAGAATGCATGCCAGAGTTCTTTAGTGGCATAGCAGGTGTCATTATTCTTCCAGTTCCTGCTCCCAGTGCCCTTGGATGGATTATACTTCACACAGGCATAGGCCAGGATTTACAAAACAAGGTAACTAAAGTTAGACTCTTAAATAAGTGGCCTGGTTGGTTTAAAAGTGCTGAACCTGCAGAAGCTTCCATTGACTTCAGTGGGCACTTCTGAGGTCTGAGCATTTTTGAAAATCTGCCCACTAACTCAGGTGCTTAAATATGGATTTAGGAGCCTAAGCTGAACATCTTGGCCATAATGTGTCTCTCTACCATTGATGTAGCATGGTACCTCTTACCCCAGCCTCTTTAGGAGTCTTAGTGGAGTTCTTAGATTATAATCTCTTTAGAGGAAAGTCCCTCTTCCTCTCTGCCTTGAGCAGATCTGAGCACATCATCTGTACTCCACAAGTAAAGTAAAATGGTGAAATTGGAGGTGATCTATTTTTTGTCCCATTAAAATAGGCTTCCTTCATTTGCATCTACATATTGTTTTAACTTCAGTGTAAACTGCTTGTTTGCTTTTTAAAGCAAATTTTATTTGCTTTCATTGAAATTTTGCATATTTTCAACAGTGAACTGCAATGTACAATACCTGAAATATCAGTTTCTTAGGGAGGAGGAAGGTTGAAAAAAAATCACTTTTATAATATTTGTAACAGTATTACCTTTGAGGCGTCAGTCAGTTTACAGTGCTATTTAATGTGTAGTGGAAGCTTACAACTACTGTACACTGAAATAAGAAATCCTAGAATTCACTAGCCAAGTATCAAGACTGAAAGTAGGACTCACTGAAGTGACTCACTGAAGTAATACTCAGTTCAATTATCGGAACACAAAACCTGTCCTCTATTTTCTACACTAGATATCTAAATTATTACTCTTGATAGGTCCAAGTTCTTCCATTGACAAGTAATCTGCTTTTAGAATCTGGACTTATAGCCTTCTGAGTGACCAATGGTCTAAGAGCAACACGTTTTTACCCACTGATCTTTCAGTACAGTCCACTGATGACAAGCTTCCTTGAGTTCAAACATAGATTTGTCTTGAGTTGATACAATTCTAATTTTATCCAATGACTACTGAAGGAAAATTGAATGTCCTTCAATATTAAGTCTGATTATTTACTTCTATGGGGGGATTTGGAGTTGGAGTGTCTCAATATTAGCTTCTGTTATGTTTTTTTAATATATGTTAATAGGTCAAGTTTGGAAAGGTGAACCAGTCTTGCAGCCCTTTTGTGTCTCTTGGATTTTTACCAAACTATCTCTTTAATTTCTGAATTCTCAAAGATGTAAGGGTGTTTTCTTTAAATAGCTGAAGCAAGCTATTAGTAAAAGAAATCCTAACGTACCTAATATTTAAGCAGATACTATGTGTTTCTCAACCACCCGCCCACTAACGAGTCTATCTTTGTAGGTTTCAGAGTAGCAGCAGTGTTAGTCTGTATTCACAAAAAGAAAAGGAGTACTTGTGGCAGCTTAGAGACTAACAAATTTATTTGAGTGTAAGCTTTCGTGAGCTACAGCTCACTGTTCACTGAACAAAATATTTAAAACCTAGCATGATCTGGAAAGTTTTCTGTAGTGTATTTCTATCTCCAGGAATTGTGTTTAAAATGATTGTTTAATTAAAATGGGCACCTTTATGTGGAAAAGTGAGATAATTGATATTTTCAGTAGTCAAGTAGGGGTCTGACTGGGTCAGTTCCTTGTACTTTTTTTGTACTCCCTGTTGATTCATGGAAAGCAAGAAAGTAAAATTAACAATACCTTCAAAGCTCTGTCATTACTTCGCTGAAGAAATCATGTTATTTTTATTGTGCTGTGGAGGGAGTGGTGCAGCAGAGTATTCTGTGGAAAAGTGGGAAGAGCACACATGGAAGGAAATAACAAAAGACTAAAAGCGGGCATATGGAGTGGAGGGAAAAGTAAGGCAGCCACTATGGAACAATAGTGGAGGAGGAAATGAAACAAGAAGAGACAGACAGAGGAGACAGGATAGAGAGTGTTAGGATAAAAAGGCCGAGAGGAGTGACATTTCAAAAGAAAAATGGTTACAAAAAGACTGAACTAGGAGATGCTTATGATGAATGTGTGAGAGGAGAAGGAAGTGTACTGCATATATGCTACTGTATGTAAGAGGAGGACTCTTCGGGTATATATACTACTTCTGGGGGAATTCTGTGCCACTGCAGAAGGCAGAATTTTGCAGAATTCCCTGTTTGCCCCACAGAATTTCTGGCCCCCACTAAGGGCCACTGGACTCTGCAGAGCCCAGCTCGCAGTGAGCAGAGTGTCCAGCCTGCTGGGCTGGAGGCTGCAGTGCTGGGCTGGAGGCTGCACGCTCTTTGATCCTCATTCAAAGAGCGTGCAGGGGATGGGGTGGGAGGGGGCCTGAGAGACCCAGCCAGCTCTGGCAAAGGATGGGGAAGGGCAGGGCTGCACCACACCATGTCCCCCGGCAGAGCAGTGAAGAAGCTGAGTGGAGTAACGGCTCTGGGGGAGCTGGTGTTTGGGCTGGGCGCTGCCCTGCAGCTGGGCTCTGTGAGAAGTCTGGGAGGGTGGTCTGTAGCTGGGCTGTAGTGTGTGTGTGTGTAGGTGGGGGGTGGTGTCTGGGGGCTGCCCCGGGGCTAGGCTCTGTGGGGAGAGGGAGGCTGGTATCTGGGCCAGGGGGTGCCCCATATCTCAGCTCTGTGGGGAAGGGAGTGTGGGTGTCTGGGCTCTGGGTGCCCCACAAAGCTCCCTCCAGCATTCCTCAACTGGAGCTGGGTTGTTGTAGAGATTTCTTTAACTTTCTATTCCTGGGGGAAAGTTTTTTGCTGTTGTCTGTATTGTCGACACATTTGTTGACAGGTATTTTGAAATAAATTACCAAAAGAATTGAAACTGGAGTGATTATATTTTATTTCTACAAAATATGCAGAATTTTAAAATATTGTGCGCAGAATTTTTAATTTTTCGGTACAGAATTCCCCTAGGAGTAATATGCCCTGCAGCTGGGTGTTTGCTTCCAAGTGCAGGTAGACAAACATGTGCTGGCTCTGCTTGAGCTTGTGTGCTAAAAACAGCAGTGTAGCCAGAGTAGCATGGGCAGTAGATTGGGCTAGCACCGGATCCAGTGTTTTTTCTGGAATGAGCAAGACTGCCATCTTTGTCTCCGGACGAACAGGTAACCCTTATGTCTCCCTCTCACCCTGATGAATTCAGGCAGTTCCAGGATCATCTCTGTAGAGTTGCTGGTGAACTACAGATTCCTTTTTGAAGAGGTTTGGGAACCCCAGCACAAACTCCTGGACATCCTCCTTCCATCTAGATCCAACAAAGTAGTGTTCCCCATTAATGAAGCTATAATGGAGCCAGCTAGGCCTGTTTGGCACATCCCTGCGACTTGAGGTCCCAGCTCCAAGAGGATGGAAAAACATGGTTATGTGCTAGCCACAGGGGCTGAATTCTTGTTTTCTCACCCCTATCCCAACTCTTTGGTGGTCCAAGCAGCTTTGAACGGGCTCGTCAGCAACCGCTTCAGTCTACTCCTGCGGCAAAGAGGTAAGCACCTACACCTATGGGAGAATGGTCTTCTTGTCATCTAGTCTCCAGTTCAGGATAGCCAACTACCAGGCACTAATGGGCCAAGTATGACTTTCTGAACTACTCCAAGTTTGCAGAGTTCACTGACAGCCTTCCACAAGAGGACAGAGTTAGTTTCCAGTTCATATGACTGTCTTTTACGTCAACAAGCACAGAAGAGTAAGATTAATCTCCCTGCGTGTAGAAACAGTCAGCTTGTGGAGCTGGTGTGTCCAAAGCCAAATCACCTGGAAGCAGTGTACCTTCCTGGAAAACACATACTTTCTAATAGTAGGAAGGATTCCGCTAGACAGTTTTACCTGGGTAGGTGGAGACCTGCCCTCCTACCCCTCTTATTGAAGTTGCCGGAAGAAGGAATCGAGGGTGCACAGGGTTGGCAGGGCCTGGCGTTATTAGCACGTGGCACCAGAAGGCACTAGAGCTAACCCAATGGACACCACTAGGGGAAAAATTTCCAGTGACTATGCTTGGGCCATGCATACACCTACACTGGAATGGAAATGTAAAACACATCTCAAAGAACAACAGTTACAGAAGGTTAGTAACTGCTTTCTTCACTTGAACCAATCGATCCACTTACCTGTGTTCTTCTGTAAACTGCACACTTCCTCTGAGGAACAGAGACTCCACGCTCTTGATGTCCAGTGGGCTGTGGCCTTTTACCAACACAGAACAAGACTAATCAGGAAGTCCCCAAGACTATTCATCACTATAACAGAAAAAATCAATGGACTAGCGATCTCCACCCAGAGGATCTCGAAATGGATCTCTTGCTGCATTTTATTCTATCAATTATCGAATTTTCCCTTGCCACGGGGTAAATGCTAGTTTCATGAGAGCACAAGCAGTGACTGTGGCATTTCTTCAGGAGGTATCCCTCCTTGATATCTGCAAAGTAGCCATGTGGGGTCCATTCACATCTTTGCAAGAGACTGTGCCCTAGTCCAAGACTCCTCTGCTGAATTGGAATGACTATCCTTTGCTCTGCCCTGCCATCTACATCCTCGCATCCTCCTCTTACTTAAGTACTGTTTGTTAATCCCCCACAGTGGGATGCAGTAGGAATCATCACTCGAAGAAGAAGAGGAGGTTACTTACCTATAACTGGAGGTTCCTTGAGATGTGTGGTCCCTGTCTGTATTTCCATCCTTGTCTTCCTTCCCTTCTGCTTTGGATCTCCTCAGATTTGTGGTGGAGAAGGAACTGGAGAGGCAGGCAGTTCAGTCTTCCCTTTATGCCCTTGGTTGGAGGCATGATGTGAGTCAGAGCACATGCATGTGTGGACCAATGGACACTACTTTCAAGTTCTCCGGCTCCAGGTGCATAGTGCAAATGTGTAACCACCCCAGTTACAGGTGAAATACAGATAGGGACCATGCATCTCAAAGAACTTCCAATTACAGGTAAGTAACTTCCTCTTGCCCAGGGTGATATGATTTTTGTTTTTTTTTAATCATTTTTCTGTGTGAGTTCATTCAAGAGCACAGTGATTATCTGGTTTCACCTACATAGTTTTTATTGGGGCATTTGGTGCACTGTATGAGGAATGCCACATGTTGTGGTA
The DNA here is from genome assembly GCF_965152235.1 of Eretmochelys imbricata. NCBI lineage: Eukaryota > Metazoa > Chordata > Testudines > Cheloniidae > Eretmochelys > Eretmochelys imbricata. The sequence continues at coordinate 101,622,714 of NC_135572.1, forward strand.
GGCATGTGTAGGACCCATGGAACTTGAAAGGTGTGTTGTGGGGTGTATTCATCATTGTAGCAGTGGAGCTATTTCTGCAGGCTTTGCATCTGTTGTTATGGCAGTGTCTGGTGCTGTTTTGAGTTTGAGAGTCCTAGTCTGTGGGGAGCTTGCTTCTGATGATGAGTTTTGCAAGGTTGGGGGGTGGTTTGAAGGCCAGAAGAGGAGGTTCAGGAAAGATTTCTTAAAGGATGCGGTCTCCATCAAGTATGGATTGTAATGTGAGGGAGATGCCCATACCTGAGCCATTTTTCTTTGGAGACAAATCTGAGGAACTATAACAGATTGAGGTGTTAATATGAGATGTTGGAACAGATTAATAAATTAAACAGTAAAAAGTCAACAGGACCAGATGGTATTCACCAAGAGTTCTGAAGAAACTCAAATATCAAGTTGCAGAATTACAAACTGAGATAGGTTACATATCGATTAAATCAGCCTCTGTAGCAGATGACAGGCAGATACCTAATGTGATGCCGATTTTAAAAACAGGCTCTAGAGGCAATCCTTGCAATTCCTAGCCAGTGAGCCTAACTTCAATACCAGGCAAATTAGTTGAAACTATAGTAAAGAACAGACTTATCAGACACATAGGTGAATTCAGTATGTTGGGGAAGGGTCAGCATGGTGTCTGTAAAGGGAAATCATGTCTCACCAATCTATTAGACTTCTTTAAGAATGTCAGCAAACATGTGGATGGGATGATCCAGTGGATACAGAGTACTTGGACTTTCAGAAAGCCTTTGACAGTTCCACGCTAAAAGCTCTTAAGCAAAGTAGGCAGTTATAGGAAAAGAGGGAAGGTCCTCTCTTGAATCAGTAACTGGTTAAAAGACAGGAAACAAAGGGTAGGAATAAATGATCAGTTTTCACAGTGGAGAGAGGTAAAAAGTGAGGTTCCTCAGGGATCTGTACTGGGACTAGTGCTGTTCAACATATTTGTAAATGATCTGGAAAAAGGGCTAAACATTGAGGTGATGAAGTTTGCAGATAATACAACATTACTCAAGATAGTTAAGTCCAAAGCTGACTGCGAAGAATTAAAGGGATCTCCGTGAACTTGGTGACTGGGCAAGTAAATGGGAGATGAAATTCAATGTTGATAAATGCAAAATAATGCACATTGGGAAACATAATCCCAACTAAACATACAAAATGATGGGGTTTTGATGATTTACTTGCTAATGATGGGCAAGTAAATGGGAGATGAAATTCAATGTTGATAAATGCAAAATAATGCACATTGGGAAACTTAATCCCAACTAAACATACAAAATGATGCAGCTCAAAAAAGAGATCTTGATAATATGCAGCAGCAGGGGAAAAAAAGCTGCTAATGTTAGGAACCATTAGGAAAGGGATAGAAAATAAGACTGAAAATATCATAATGCCACCATATAAAACCATGGTAGGCCTACACCTTGAATGCTGCATGAACTTCTGGTTAACCCATCTCAAAAAAGATCGAATTTGGAAAAGTACAGAGAAGGGCGACAAAAATGGTTAGGGTATGGAACAGCTTCCACCTGAGGAGAGATTTAGAAGATGGGGAATGCTCATCTTAGAAAAGAGATAGCTAAGTATGTATATATTAGAGGTCTATAAAATCATGAATGGTGTGGAGAAAGAGAATAAGAAAGTGTTGTTTACCCTTTCACATAACAAAAGAACCAGGAGTCACCCAATGAAAACTGGCAACAAGTTTAAAACAAACATAAGGAATACTTCACACAACTCACATTCCGCCTGTGTAACTCATTGCCAAGGCAAAAAAGTATAACAGTATTCAAAAAAGGATTAGATAAATTCATGGAGGATAGGTACATCAATGGCAGTTAACCAAAATGGTCAGAGATGCAGCCCCGTGCTCTGGGTGTCTCCAGAAAACTCCAACTGCCAGAAGCTTGGACTGGACGTATCTGGCACTGGCCACTGTAAGAAGACAGGATAGTGGGCTAGGTAGACCATTGGTCTGACCCAGTATCACCATTCTTAAGTTCTTATTATTTAATGTTACCCTGTATGGGTTCCAGTGTGGGGTGGTAGGTGACAACTGGGGGTGTGCAGTTGGAGGTTTTTTCTCTGTATTGAAGCAGAATGAATTCTTTCTTCAAGCAGGGGGTTGGACTAGATGACCTTCAGGGGTCCCTTCCAACCCTGATATTCTATGATTCTATGATTCTATGAATTCGGAGAATAACGAATGAACACTCTTCACAAAGCAGTCCCTCCACATCTGATCTTAGTTTTCATGCTCAAAGGAAACTTATAGAACACCTTCAAAAGACAAGCCTGGGAACTTAAATCCATAACTTTGCTGGACACTGAAAATCATGGTTTTAATAAAGACACTGGATTAATGGTTTATTACAACAACCTGTAACTCACTAACCCCTTTTTTTTTTTGTCCTGTGACTGCAGAGATGTGAATGGGCCACTTCACCTTGAATGGTCTCATGGAATGTGTGTTAACTACTTACGATAAATAATTTGTTTTACCTGGTATTTAGCTGTGACGCTCTGAGGGCTTGTCTGCACTGCTGTAGCGCTTCAGTGAAGACACTATCTGTACCAATGGGAGAGGTCCTCCCATCAGCATAGGAAATCCACCTTCCTGAGAGATGGTGGCTAGGTCGATGGTAGAATTTTGGCGATTAGGTCAGTTTAACTGCATTGCTCAAGGATGGGGATTTTTCACGCTCCTGAGCAACATAGTTATACCAACCCAATTTCCTAGTGTACACCAGGCTTGAGTACCTTTTCCAGAACCGAAGAAGAGATCTGTGTAGCTTGAAAGCTTTTTTTCACCAATAATAGTCTAATAAAAGATATTACCTCATCCACTTGTCTCTCTAATATCCTGGGATCAATACTGCTACAACACCACCACAAACAACAATGGACGATACAGAATTTTGCTGTCTGAAATGGAAACTGCACAACATGAAGAAAAAGGAAGTAAAACTAAATAGCGACATCTACTTCGTTAGAAAATGCAAGAAAGAAAACATCATCCTAGAGGACTCACCATCTGTAACCCTCTGACTACTACATACAATTCCAAGTATGCTGAACAGCTCTGCAGAAGGACTTCAGAAAAATTGAGTAACCATCTACTGCACCTCATATACTGCAGAAGGGACCACCTCAAACAAGAAATCATCACATAATTCTGCTCCGGGATAAACCATTGCATCCGGACCCACCATATGGACACTACACAACAACCCAACCTCGTCTATTTATCAAGATGGCCCCTAACTGGAGCAGAATTATCTGTTCTCTCCAAGGGACTGAACTTCTGCCCCATGAGAGAACCTGATTCCATACTAACTTGTGGAGAACTGGAAGAATTCTTTCACCGACTCCGCCTCAAAGAATTCTTTCACAATGATGATACCAGCCACACTACCACCTCCCCACCAACTTTTTTTTCATAAGAAAAAAGAATCATATGACTGGACAGCTAGTGGATGACACCACACACTTGATCATTACTTTGAGTGCTTCAGGAAAAAAAAAAAGATTGCGAAATCTTTAACAAACATCACATCCACCACAATCTCTCTGCGGCTGAGACAACAGCTATATAGTCCCTGAAATCTAACTACCAGATAGTGATCAAACCAGAAGACAAAAGGGATGCCATCATAGTTCTCAACAGTGATGACTACACGTCAAGCCAACTGCCAACTCTTCGACACCACCCACCAGAAAGAACTCAAAGAAAACCCACACCACAGTTCACCCTGGAATTTAAGGATATCATCAAATCCTTCCCCAAGCAACTCCAAGAGAAACTCTACAACATCATCCCCCCTCCGCCCCCAAAACCTTCTGCAGGCTTCCCAAGATACACAAACAAGGGAAACCAGGCAGATCCAGGATATCTGACTATGGCACTCTTACTGAAGGAATAGCAGAACTCACAGAAACCATCATCAAGCCACTCACCACACTAGAGGGTCAGCTTCCCTCAGGACACAGCAGTCTTTCTCCACAAACTCTGCAACCTTAGCAGTCTCCCTCAGAACACATCACGGCAACCATGGATTTCGCCTCCTTGTACGCAAATATCCCTCACAATGACGGCATTACAGCCATATCTACAAGTGAATAGACAACATTCAGATATCCCCCTCAAACACATTGCCAAACTTATACATTCCATCTCCACCCATAACCGTTTTTATGTTCAACAACACACTTTGTCCAAACCATGAGAACAGCTAGGAGTACTAGGAATCCTCCCCAGTATGCCAACCTCTTCATGGCCATCTTGACGGAGAATTTCTGGACAAATACACCACGAAACCAAAGATATATTTGAGATACATTGATATTTTCAACCTCTTGACAATGACCTAAACTGTGTCATAGACTTCTACATCTTGAACAGCTACCACCCATCCATTAAACTCTCTCAAGAACACTGCCATACCAGCATCAACTCCCTGGACACCACAGTCAGAACCCTACAGACAACAGTGTTCAAGAAACCCATAGATAATCACATTTTCCTTCAAAGATCCAGTAATCACCCAGACACACCAAGGAATCTGTTATCTACAGCCAAGTCCTCAGATATCACATAATATACTATAAGGATGACACATCTTAACAGATTTAAAACTGCCTTCACCAGACAAGGACATTCCACCAGAGAATCGCATCATGCAACGGGCCACCTAAATACCCTGTGAGAACCTATTTCAAAAAGAAACTAATCTACTTTGCATCGCACACCCCTAGTTGTCACCTACCACCCCACACTGGAATCCATATGGGGGATCATTAAACAATTACAACCCATATGTGATGGGGTCAACATCTGGAAAGATTTCTTTCCAAACACACTCTTTTGGCCTTCAGACAGCCCCGCTGCAACCACTCCAAGTGTGTCATCAGAAGGACATTCCTCATAGACCAGGACCACCAACCCAAAGCAGCACCAGGCCCTGCTATAACAGATGTAAAACCTGCAGACATCTCGACTGCTCCAGTGATCATTGTCTGAAATTGTAACTCAATGTAGTACTTGAATTTATTTATTTAGTTTTTGAAGTCCTAATGAAATGAAATGAAATGGAATACCTACTGAAGGTAACGACTTGTACAGTACAGTACTATAGTATTTTTTTCAGACTAGCATTGCTAAATTATCAGTCAATTCAAATTCTGCATAAAATGAATGTTTGTTTTAGCAATCAATAAGTATGCAAATAAAGTTCTTTCCGTTCCACTTAACACAATTAAAATTCTCAGCAAGTTAAATATATTGAATTGTTTATCTGCGGAGAGGCATGTAGGGCTCCAATTAAGTTTACATGGATAAATGCAGATTTGTGTTTGTGAATGTCAAGCTGACAGAAGCTTAATACTGTAAAAGGGCTAATCAACACTGAATATGTTTAGTGTCAGTAAATATTTATTGTGCAAATGTTGCTCATGGAACGCTAAGGCACAAAAACCAAGTTTATTTTGCTTTTTAGTGACTAAATACTGTAATTTGTATATCATCCCATCCACATCCCTTCTGTATAATTTTGCTTTGTACAAAATTATTTTTATCACTTCATCACTTTGGTGATGGTATTGGAGAAGGACGACACATGAGTTTGGCTGTAGTTTTGGGGTTTTTTTTAAACTTAATTAAAAAAGGGGTGAATTTACTGGTATTTGTGGTTTTGTTCCACGAGCATATTCCAGATAGCATGGAGTTGGACCAGGTACAGTGCAGATAGGCAGGCAGTATGCATCATCATATAACTCTGACAGTGGATTTTGGGCCTTCTGTTCCTAAACCAGGATACCAAGATTACTAATCAAACTGTGCCAGATTGTTTTGGTTTTTAATTTGCACAGGTGCTCACTAGGAAGTTGGTTCAGATCACAAAATTAATTGGACCCAAGAGATGTTATATATAGTGTTAGGTCTCCTTAAATTAAAAGCTATGGCATTGACCCAAAGAATCCTCATGCTTTTATGAGGCTGCTGTTGAGGAATATTGTCTCAAAATTAATAGATAGATAATAGATAAAGAATTAAAAGTACATCTTAAGCAGATCTTTTGTTTCATTAATACTTTACAGTGGACAATATGATAGAAAGAAGGAAAAAGAAATAAGAAAAATCTTCCTGTTGGCAACTGCTACTAAACTCTACTGTGTTTTGCCTCACAGTGCATGTCTACACTTCACTAAAATACTCACAGTTGGCCCAGGTCAGCTGACTTGGGCTCATGGGACTCAGGTTGCAGAGCTATAAAATTGCAGTGTAGTTGCTAGGGCTGGGGCCTGGGCTCTAAGACCCCACAAGGGGGAGTGTCCCAGAGCCTCAGCTCCAGTCTGAACCCAAATGTCTACACTGCAGTTTTATAGCCCTGCAGCCCACGCCTTGCAAGACTGAGTCAGCTGACATGACCCAGCCATGGGTGTTTTATTGCAGTGTAGACAAGAGGTCAGGGAGGGAAACAACAAAGCTGTGATTATGATCCTTATTTATACTGGCAACCCTCTTAACAATATGAATGAGAGGTAGAGAAATAAAAGCTTGTTTTATGAAGGAAACAAAATGAAACTGAATTTTAGTGATTTTTATCTCATGGTTTTCTGGATTACAAAATGTGATTTATTTTATTTTATTTTTAAGTCCGAGGCTGATGGCAGGATTAGTCAATTGCAGAATGGCTATAATATAGTTCAGTTTAGTTTCTAACTTTGCATGAAATAAGCTGTGCCTGTTGGCCTCTGTTTGATCCTGTGAGAGTGGGGGCTAATGTCTGGCCAGTGTTTGGGAAGCAGCAGGTAGTCAGGAGCAAGCTGTTCTAGGGGTCCACGTTTCTGTAGCATGGCAGTTATTCACACACAGATGGAGACCTTATGAACTTTGACAGAGGTCATGCTAAATTGCAAATCTAAAACTTCTAGACTTCTGAAGACTTAGGGTGGCACATTATTATTTTTTCAGTCTGTGATCAGGAACATCATTGAAGCTGTAAACTCACTTTTAAGGAGTAGATCAACCATCCATCCATTGTTTAAACAAGTGATCTTGGGAACAGATACAGTCTTTCATGGTACTTTGAAAGGAAATTATTGCATATTAAAATGCTAATTTACATATGTAGAACACACTTCTTATATTGCTTCTGAAACACCTAGGCTTGCCGGCTTTTATTGAACTTGTAGAAGGACTTTTAGAGCTGAAAGCACTGCAGAAGCCTCTGATTTTTTTTTTTTCCTGTTACACATGGTTTGGAATGAATTAAGATACTCATGGTGGTTTTTGATTTCAGGTCTTTTGGGGCAATCAATTGAGACACCAAGATCTCTGTCATCTGTCATCAGCCATCATCTCAACAGGGATCTTATAGCGGTTTAGGAAAGAAAAACATGAGATGATATGGTTTCACATTGTAACATATTACCTTTTGCATTCAATCAAAGTCAGAGAACACTGAAGGGCTACTCTGTTGTGTTTTAAATTACAATTCTAAAGCTGCTCTTGAAAATGTCATATTTTAATTTACCACAGTTTCTAGTCAAGTGGGAAAATTAGGGGAAAAGTCAATAGTTAGTCTTATGCTTGGATAGCTCTGCTCTGTAGTATCCAAAATATAGATTATATTTGTTCCCAAGTTACATTCATTTATCTTCTGCCACAGTTCTATGTTTTTACTAAATTGTTTGTTGGAGGTATAAAGAATGGAATGTTATATGTATGTAAACATCCAAGGAGCTTGGATGACCTAATCACCCAGGTGGCTTAGAAACTCATCTTCTTTTAATCACATGGTCAAATTCTCAGAACTGAACTAGATGTATGGTGCTGGTTAATGGCTCATGAACTAGTCTTTAGAGCTACAACATTGTTTCATAAGGCTGAAGTCAGATTCCATGTGTTGAAAGTGTTTTCAGTATCGGCCACACAGAGAGCTAGAAAATTCACACCGGCAGAAGACTGTAGGGGGAAAATGTTTTTTAAAAGTGTGCGAACTGGGTTATGCATAAGATAACAAGAATGTTATTCATGTTTCTAAAGCTGGAGAAGGAAAAAAGCGGGGGGGAGTGCATTTTAAAAAAACATTCACTGTATTGCTGAGGTGGTATCTCCATTTCAGAAAAAAGAGAATGTAAATAATTCATTAGATCTGCAGTTGTGAAGTTTGACTATATTTACCTATTCTGGTGCAAATAGTACAGCAATTTCATATTTTATTTTTAATTATGTTTATCAGAAAGACCAGTTAAGCAGTCTTCAGGGTTGATGTGCAGTTTCTACTGATCCCTGAAAATGTACCTGTGAAGTGACAATCTCTAAAATACAAAGCTAGGAAGCTTTCCTCTGAATGTTAGAACTCTTAATGAAAGTGCTCACCCCAGTTAATATTATATGGGTTATGCTCTTCATATAATTACATAACTCTAATAACGGTATTAACTTCCAAGAAATGCCGTTGTTTACTGTGGGACACTGTTCTCTAGCCAGGTCTTTGTTATGCTCATGATGGCTCTTGGAAACCTTTTGCTGAAAATCTTTCCCTAAATTTAAAGAAAGAGTAAGGATAGTGATCTTTGATGGAGATTACTTGTTCTCTGGATACACCTAAATTATCCTTTCCAGAGATGGCTCTCAGAAGAGAAAACTTTTTAACTTTAGAAATGGCTGAATTGCATCAATAGCAGATATAAGCAGTTTCACCAGAAAGGATGCTTTATTCTTGCTACCTCCATCCCCTCCATTCACCACTACAAAGTCGTCACCTTCCACAAACATTTCAATGAAATTACATAGACTTAACGGTGTGTTGTGCTATTTATATAGTCAATATAGTTGCGTGAAAGAAATTTTAAATATTTCTAGCAAAGTGGAGTTGAATGTAAGTTTGTTTTCCTAGAGGTTGTGGATATGAGAGATTTTTGCTTAAATGAGAAAATAAACGATTAGTTTACTCTGTCTTTCACTCTGTCTCTCTGTGGTAGATACTCCTCCAGTACATGGAGTTTATTGCAGAATGTTTTTGAGGGAGCACTGTATTAAAATACAACTTGCATGTTTTTGAGCTATATTGTTGTGGGAGACTGTCAGAAGCAACAGAGAGCGTGGTTGTTTGGAGGATTTTTAGTGGGGAATGTAGGAGTTCAATTCCCCCCCGGATCTTGGCCTTCTCTGTCTCCTAGCAGTCAAAAGCTCCACTTCTTTGCTGGCACATTGTCCCCCAAAAGCAGTAAAGTGGAGAAAAAAGACAAAATAAAAGAAAAGGTGGGAGAAGAAAGAGACAGAAAAGGATAAGCAGAAGGGAAAATGCAAAAACCAAGAACCAATATTTTACCTTTTGTGGCCATTATTGACATGTAATGCAGATGGGGAGAGGCACAGGGGAGTGGAAAATCTTGATTAGAGATTTGGCTGGGCAAGGTTGAGTAAGAGGATATGAAGATTGTATTCTAGAGAGGATGGTGTGCAAGCATGAAGAAAGCACAGATAACTCTCAATTTTTTGTAAGATCTATCGATAACCTTCATGAATTATAAATGACAGAATGTTATAAAATCTTATATAAATGCTTCAAACTCAATTGAGAGACAAGCTAGGTGAGGTAAAATCTTTTAATGAACCAGTGTTTTCATTGCTATGTACATAACTTTCCCAACAGGATGTCTCTAAAAGAATGTCACGGTGGGTGTGGTTAATGGGAAATGCTGAGCTTGTGGGTATGACACTGATACTCTGATGGGACTTCACTGAGCTCTCTTTAGGTCCTGCCTATATCTGCTTGGACTAAAGCAAAAACCTTATGGTCACTTTTTGCCCTTATTGACTTCATTAGGTTTTGGATCAGAGTCTGTCAGGAGAGGTGAGAATTGCAAAGATTTATGTCTTAATTAAACTGAATCGTCCAGAAATAGCCAGTGTCTGAGTGCTAGGTGGACCACCCTCCCCCCCCAAAAGATTCTGTCAGTGCCATGGTTGCCAAATTAGTTGACTGGAATTCAGTCTGAGGGGAAAAAGCAGCCCCCTGAATCTGTTTTGTTTTCTTTGTTTCTCGGTATTGCTTGTGATTAACACATTCATCTGATTTGACTCAATGTTTTATTTATAGGTGTGACTCACAATATAGCTTTACTGCGAGAAGTGATAACCCATCCACGCTTTGTTCAGGGAGATGTCAGCACTAAATTTCTTCCTGATGTGTATCCTGATGGCTTTAAAGGTTTGTTCTCCCTTAAAATATTTTTGTGTGTGAAAGAGTATCTTCATTACTACAATTTCTGTTTACTTCTAGAGTGGATTGTTCTCTAATCAGGTTTTCAATTTTTAAATGAAATCATTATCTACAAAATGTTTTGGAATTTTTAATAGGTTGCAAAATTGGAATTATTTTTCTTGAACTTCAGAAAGACATCTTTGGCTACAAATTGAAAATAAAAAAAAGTCAAATAATGGGCAGGAAATACATATATTTCACATAATCTGATACAGAAAATGCAACAATAAACATCCTGCTGAATATGGGCATAATCACAGGAGGTGCTTAGTACTCATAACTCCTATTGACATATGGGTGGTCAGTGGGAGTCTGAGGGCTCTAAGGCCTTGCAACAGACACCATATCAGATTGGGCCCTGTGATACCATGGAAAATACACACTCAGTTATCATTGTTAATATTAAATTCATAAGTAATACACATTAGGGGAAATATTTTCTTTGTATTTATATAATCTGTTGCAAATGTAGTTGTTTTATTGAGAAATTAAACCTGTCAGGCACTTTGTTTGGTTTTTTGCCACGAGTTCTTATTTTTGGGACCCTTTGTCCTAGCTGTCTAATTTAGTGATTATGCACATATACGTTCCATAGCAGATGGATCTAGACTCCCTCAGAACAGACCAAGGCCAATAAGGCCTGTAACAAAGAGGAAGCAATTTAGATTTCACCTGTACTATAGATCCTCTTTCCAGTAGTGATCACAAGGCTTTACCAAAAGAAGGTCTAGACCTCCCTGAAGTGGCCAGTTGGCTTTGTCCACAGGCCCTTCTCACAAACAAGTTCGACCTCCAAGCACTCATGTTGAGTGATAGAGGACAGCACATCTATTCCTATCCATTGGAAGATGCCTGTCTCTCTTTCTCTGTGTTTGGAAAGAGATCAAGTCAAACAAGTAAGTGCTCTGCACAGTGAAGGAGGGATATGTTATCCAGTTCATCTCTCTCTTCTGAGTCTTCTTCCACCGCCCCCCCCCCCCACACCTTTCACACACACACACCCCAGTCCCTTTTCAGGGACCCTTCTCATGAGACCGTTTTGTTTCAAGAAATAGTCTCTTCTGGAATTGGAAGCGACAGAGGGAAATCCCTTACCAACACAGAGGGAAAGTTATCTGTTCATGGTATTTCCTGGTCTCAAAGTTTTCTGATGTCCTTCATCCCATTCTATATCTAAGAAAGCTGAACTGCATCATCAAGAAAGCAAAGTTCAGGATGGTCCCCCTCGCTTCTTCCTTGGGGATTAGAGATTGGCATGGGGCCTTAGATTTACAGGATGCTTACATGTGGCAAAACCTCTCGGCTACAAGAAATTATTTTGATTCATAGCAAGCAACAGCCATTATTGGCATATGGTGCTCCCTTTTGGGCTTTCGTCAGCTCCGAGGGTCTTCACCAAGTGCATCTCAGTGGTGGCAGCCCACATATAATATTTAGGCATTCAGATATTTCCTTATCTGAATGATTGGCTAGTTTACAGTACATCAGGTAACCTCCAAATCCAAAACAGCATGAGTGTCATCAGGCAGCTGTTCTCTCATCTGACCCTGCAACTAAAGTTGGACAGATCAAAGTTATAACCAACACTACACAAAACCTTTATCAATGCAGACGTCAATGCCATGACTGCCATGGCTTACCTTCCGATGGAAAGATTTTATCCTGTAGCCTTTCTGTCCAAAAGTCTCAAGTGCAACTCAGTGAGAACAGTGCATGCCTGTCTACATCTCCTGGGCCATGTGGCCTTTTGCATGTACGTAACTTTTCTTCATGACAGACTTCACAATCACTGTCTGCCGGCCTGGCTCCATTCAATATATCGTGTTACTATGCCTCCTCTGGACATGCAGACTCCATGTTTGCGCCAGTCTCTGGACTGGTGGTTGGATCTGTGCAATGTGTGCAGAGGGGTTCCCTTTCTGTCCCCAGTTTTGAATATGACCCTGGTAACAGATGTCTACCAAGGATTGGGGACCCAACTCAGTCAACTTCAGGCACAAGGTCTTTGGTCACCCCAGGAGTTCTCTCCACATAAATTTCTGGAGTGCAGAGCTATTTGTTGGGCTTGCAAGATGTTTATGTCTGCTATCAAGAACCATGTGATACAAGTTCTTACAGAGACCACCAGTGCCATGTTTTATCTGAACAGGCAGAGAGGTGCAAGATCATCTCAGCTATGCAAGGAAGTCATCCGCTTGTGGAAGTATGTATAAGAAACAATGTCTTCCTCAAGGAATTCCACATTCCAGGAGTGAGGAACACAATTGCAGACACCCTCAGCTGGGATTTCATAGACCAACACAAGTGGTCAATCAGAACTAACATCCTCCAAATCTTTCATCAGTGGGGGGGGTACCCACTGATAGACTTGTTTGCTACCAACCTGAACTACTAGTGCAAGAGATTTTGCTCCATGGTTGGGGGCAGCTGGGGTTCCATTGCAGATGCCTTTCTTCTCCCCTGGTTCAGTCATCTCCTATATGCATTCCCTCCAGTTCCTCCAATTCTAAGGAAACTGAAAAGAAACCAAGCAACTTGAATCCTAGTGGCACCAGCCTGGCCAAAGCTCTACTGGTTCGTGGATCTACGTTGGTTTTCCATCACATCTCCAGTGATGCCCTAGTCCACTCATGCCTCAACTTGGCCCTCGTCAAGGATCATCTATCTCCAAACCAGGGCAGGTCCCTGCATTCCAGTCTCCAATCTTTCCACCTCATGGCATGGATGATCTCTGGTTGAATATTCATGAGAGATGCTCAAGCCATTTTGGTGAACAGCAGGCACTACGTGCACTAGTTACATATATGCGCTAGAGCTACAGATGCTGCAAACTGGAAAAGATTTTCAATTTGGGCAGTCTCAACACAGAGGTCAAAAATGTACTTGACTGTTTTGTTACCCCTGAAATCATCTGGCCTTTCAGTTAGTTGCGTGAGAGTTTACCTGGCTTCCATATCAGCTCTGCATCCTCCAGGGGATGGATTTTCCATCTTCTCTTACCCTCTGGTTTCCAGATTTCTGAAGGGTTTTGTCAGCATCTACCCACCTGTGTCTGACCCAATACCTTTATGGATCCTTAACGTAGTCTACTCTAGACTAATAGGTTCTCCCTATGGCAACAACATTGTTATCTTTGTTGTTTAGGAAGACAGCGTTTCTGGTGGCAGTCACTTCTGCAAGGAGGGTTCAAGCTCTTTTAGCTAGTCCTTCTTTCACAGTCTTTCAAAAGTTTGTATTAGGCCACACCCTAAGATTATGCCGAAGATAGTATCAGCTTTCCACCTGAATCAAACTATTAATCTTCCGTGTGTGTTTCCTGAAACCTCACTCTTCCAAAGCTGAAAGGAAACTCCACATTTTAGACTTTTGTAGGGCATTGACATGCTCTGTGGATCGTACTAAATCCTTTAGACCCTCTCCCAGGGTTTTTATTGCCTATGCTGAGAGTTAGAGGTCAACCAGTAACAGCTCAGTCCATTTCTCATTGGATTTCTGATTGCATTAAAGTGGTTCTATGACCTTGATAAAGTCTCCCTCCATCAAGCCCAGTCTACCAGAGCACCGTCCAGTCCACGTCATCAGCTATTCTGAGCGACACCCCTATAGTGATCACCGCTCCACTTACCACACAGTGCTTAATTGTAGCTGTAGTGAAAACAAGAATAAGTTTATCAAAGAACAGAGACTCAAATGATAGTAAGTAAAAAAATATTGGAAACAAATGGTTGCATACAAAACAAACCTTAGCACAGTTGTGTTCAGCCCCATTCACAAAAGTGAGAATCTGTGTGTATGCTCCTTTGTAGGATTGGGACATACAAAATTCAGATTACACAATTAAAATGTATTATCATATTTTTTCTATTTAATTTTATTGTAAAATGAGTGTCTTTTCACTGACCTCATTGGGTCAGGTCCTGAGTGTTTTTTCCTCCAAAAACTAATTTCTGTAAAATGTGTAAGAATCTAAATAAAATAATTAAGTAAATAAAAACTGATTTCAGTCTCAGGTTTCCATAGGTTTATTATAAACTAAAGTTAACATCTTTTTAAATTGAGATATATCTTGACAACTTTTCTATTAACCTACATTGCCCACTTTAAATTAAATCTTTGCTTTAACTGGCATAAACAATAGTTTTTATAGTTATTTTTAAACATGTCTCTTCACCCTGTCTAAATTAATTTTCACCAATACAAAAATGCTTGCTTAGTTTGTTTTAGGCATTTTTCTTAAAAAAGTTACTACTCTAATTTAAACTCTGTCAGGCATTCTCCGACTGGGAATACTACTACTTTGCTGCTCCTCACACTGTTTAGTCTAGATAGAACATCAGGGTTTAGCAATGGCATGGCACTAGATTGTCTCCATCACCACAGTGACTGAGCACCTTCCAGTCTTTAATGCATTGTGGCACCTCATGAGGTAGGGGTGTCACATTATACAGATGAGGAACTGAGGTACAGAGAGACTAAAGTCACTCAAGGTCCCAGAAGAGAATTGAACCACGGTCTCCTGAATTTCACTATAACATCCTGTCCAGTGGACCATCCTCCCTCTTTTCAACGCCCTCTCATAGCTGACCCAAAAGTGTGGCTTTGTCCCTAACCCTAAATATTGTGTTTATCTAATGTTGGGGGAATTTTCTTTAAGTTCCACACTTCCACCAGTAGAGTCTCTCTTACTCTACTGATAATGTAGAAGAGGGCTCCTATGAAGACAGGAAGTGGGGCATATGTGCGGGTGTTGCAGAAGCCATGCTAAAACGTATGAGACAGTGGGTAGGGGATCTTTCATTTTTCCCACCCCAGTAGTACCTAGTTTTGGGTTTTGGACTCCATATTGGATAGCATGGTGGTTTTAAGGGCATTCCTAACACAGTTCCCTCTCTCTTCCTCTCTGTAATTTCTGTAATGAATGTGATGAAAGAGGGTTGCATGTTGCTCATATTGAGTGTCTGAGGGAAAGACTCATAGATGTATTGCATTTGGGATGCTACAGGAAAGGGCTAAGGGGCTCTTTAGAAGTGTGTGAAAGACTTGAATGATTTTTTGCCATTGCTTTTATTAAACAAAGAAGAGGAACCATCTGACCACTTTTTATGATGGAGGAGGGAGGACAGTTGCTATTACCTAGGCCCAAAACTCTGCTCACTTTCCCGCCCATTAGCACTGATTCTTCCTGTCCATTTTAGGAAATAGCCAAACCCTACAGACTTCCTTTACACTCCTAAGGTATTCCAGGTGGCCTCCTTTCCTCCTTGGGATCTAGGTTAGAACTTTATGGCCTTTCAGGAGACCCCCTTGCTCTTCAGAATGGCTGAGGAGTCTTCTTTTTGAACATCAGAAAGGGACCTGTCCAGCACCAAAAGGTCATAGAATCATAGAATATCAGGGTTGGAAGGGACCTCAGGAGGTCATCTAGTCCAACCCCCTGCTCAAAGCAGGACCAATCCCCAATTAAATCATCCCAGCCAGGGCTTTGTCAAGCCTGACCTTAAAAACTTCTAAGGAAGGAGATTCCACCACCTCCCTAGGTAACGCATTCCAGTGTTTCACCACCCTCCTAGTGAAAAAGTTTTTCCTAATATCCAACCTAAACCTCACCACTGCAACTTGAGACCATTACTCCTTGTTCTGTCATCAGCTACCACTGAGAACAGTCTAGATCCATCCTCTTTGGAACCCCCTTTCAGGTAGTTGAAAGCAGCTATCAAATCCCCCCTCATTGTTCTCTTCTGTAGACTAAACATCGCCAGTTCCCTCAGCCTCTCCTCATAAGTCATGTGTTCCAGTCCCCTAATCATTTTTGTTGCCCTCCACTGGACTCTCTCCAATTTTTCCACATCCTTGTAGTGTGGGGCCCAAAACTGGACACAGTACTCCAGATGAGGCCTCACCAATGTGGAATAGAGGGGAACGATCACGTCCCTCGATCTGCTGGCAATTCCCCTACTTATACATCCCAAAATGCCATTGGCCTTCTTGGCAACAAGGGCACACTGTTTACTCATATCCAGCTTCTCGTCCACTGTAACCCGTAGGTCCTTTTCTGCAGAACTGCTGCCTAGCCATTCGGTCCCTAGTCTGTAGCGGTGCGTTGGATTCTTCTGTCCTAAGTGCAGGATTCTGCACTTGTCCTTGTTGAACCTCATCAGATTTCTTTTGGCCCAATCCTCCAATTTGTCTAGGTCCCTCTGTATCCTATCCCTACCCTCCAGCATATCTACCTCTCCTCCCAGTTTAGTGTCATCTGCAAACTTGCTGAGGGTGCAATCCACACCATCCTCCAGATCATTTATGAAGATATTGAACAAAACCAGCCCCAGGACCGGCCCTTGGGGCACTCCACTTGATACCGGCTGCCAACTAGACATGGAGCCATTGATCACTACCCGTTGAGCCCGACAATCTAGCCAGCTTTCTATCTACCTTATAGTCTATTCATCCAGCCCATACTTTAACTTGCTAGCAAGAATACTGGGAAGCAAGGAAGAAACGAAAGCAGCAGAATACGGACCCTGGACTTCAGAAAAGCAGACTTTGACTCCCTCAGGGAACTGATGGGCAAGATCCCCTGGGAGAAAAGATACTGCTCTCTTCCTTTCTCCATATGCATTCTGAATAACTCAGAATCACACCTGCAGGCACCAGTACTGGTCTACAACTCACCATGATCACAGGAGAGAAGTAGAACCCACACACTTCAATGACAAATTTGAGTCTTTCAGGAATTAGTGTCCTCGATAATGTCAAACTTCCTGGCTCAGATGAGTTGGTGTTTGACATTTATGCCAGCCAACCCTCAATTAATTTTTTTTATAAAACAAACATGAAGTTAGCATCCATTTATATTAATCTAAATTTAAATTATGCATTATACTTTCCATCTCATTAATTTTGTATTTAATTTTTGTTCACCCTGAATAGAAAATCACTATGCTAGTATTAAATAATGAGAGTGGGCACAAAACCGGTTGGGTGTGTGGTGTGGTGTTTTTTGTTATTAGTAGGAAATTTTTTAATGACAAAATGCAAATGAGATGGAAAGAATGACCTTTTATGTAATTTAATTTGATTTAATTTGAAGCTGGTTATGTAAAGTAGCTGTAAGAACTTTTTTTGACTGAGCTTGGGGGATACTGGGCTAATATTGATTTAAACAATCATAACATCAGAGAAATTAGAGGAAAAATACCTCTTCTCCAATTTTTCTCCTGAAACAGGATTCTGCTATTTACTTGTAATAGTTGAGTGCAGGCTAGTTTTAAATAACTCAAGCAGCAGAGCTTTCACCACTTTTGCTATGGCTTTTATTTTTATTTTAAAAATTAAAACATAAAAGACTATCTTGTATGTCCTTCTTCTATGGTTTGTGGGCCAACAACCTTAACAATCGGTGCTATGGCTTCACATAGGAGGAAAATCTGTCAAGGGCCCAGAGAATGTGCTGTGCCAAGAGAGCAAGGCAGAGCTATGTATGTTGTGCCTAAGCTGCTT
The DNA here is from genome assembly GCF_965152235.1 of Eretmochelys imbricata. NCBI lineage: Eukaryota > Metazoa > Chordata > Testudines > Cheloniidae > Eretmochelys > Eretmochelys imbricata. The sequence goes on from NC_135572.1 coordinate 101,640,524, forward strand.
CTGCCCCTAGAGAAATCATTTGGGCAGTTGTGGCCCCTCTACGCCACGGCAATGGCATAAAGAAACTGTAGTGAGAGCTGGAATCTAGTGCAGGTTGTACACTGGCATGGGACCTGAAGAACAGCAGATGCCATGGGGGAGGACCATACCTAACCTGGAGTCGGAGTTTTAAGAAGGTGCAGAACTGAAAAGTTTACTGTGTACCATTTTTCATGAGATTTGCCTTATGACAGCCAGTTCATTGTGAGCAGCTGCACTGCCTTTATTTCATTAACTTTACATGGTGCACCAAAGTGGTGGTCTCAGAATTGTTGTACTTTTGGTTGGCAGAGGAAAATGAATCTCTTTTCTTATAGAGCTAGTTTATGTATTCTCTAAAGGGTATGGGAAATCTGGCCAACCTGAGTGCTGCTAAATGCTCTCTTCCTTCAACAGTTAACACTCCTTAACATATCAACTACTTATTTTCACAGCAGTTAATGAAATTTTGTAGCGCGCATTGTATAACACAACTTATTAATGATTCTGGGGATGCAGAAACATTCAGTGGGTTGAATAAAGATAAACTAGGAGCTGACTGCCTTTTTATGGTAGGTGTCAAACATGTATGTAGTCCAGGCATCTACAATGTGCTGCAGCCAGGGTATTTTAGGGAGGTTGTAGCTTCTCTTTGAAATTCAGGAGCCACTGCTTCTCAAGTGGCTACTTTTCAAAGAGAAACTGTTTTTCTTCCTGTCCAGGCACCCCCATGAAAAGTGCTTCAGAGGTGACTGCTGCTTTTCAGATCTCACTGTTGCATGACTAATGCTAAGGGCTGGATTGTGATACTGTTACTCACGTTGAATATTATTTTACAATTAAATCAATGAGGGGTATATGTGGGGTAAAGTAGTATTCAGCTTAAATAAGGGTCTCGCTACATGGTCCCAGTTTAGCATCCTAAGTGGAAGTTAAACTTTAAAAAGCAGCTTACCTGTGCACAGAGCACACTAGCAAAATAAGAGCGGGAGGGTCAGGAATAATGGAGTTTAGAACAGTAATAATGAAAATAATGCCAGAAAATTCTGAACAACTTTATAAAATAATTTAAATACGAGGGAAAATGGGTTTTCACTATCCTGTGCTTGAAATTGAGAGAGGTCACATGTGGACAGGTCATACTCTTATTTCTCACCATTGCTGATTTGCAGAAAGGAAAACAATATTAAATAAGGCAGAAAAAGCTGACAAAGAGTTGGTGTTTTAGCAAGTTTTTTTTAAGGAGGCATGCAGTTTCCTCCCCTTCCCCCCCTGACCTATCTGAGTACTGTTATTATATTTTGCCTTTGATTTATTTCCCCCATTTCTCCCTGATTTCCATAATGATATGTTTGCACTATTGTTATAGCCATATTGGCCCTGGATTTTAGCGAGGCAAGGTGGGTGAGCTCTGTGTAGCTTAAAGCTTCTCTCTTTCACCAACAGAAGTTGGTCCAATAAAAGATACTAGACTTTACCGTTACAGAGACAAGGGGAGTGTATGCTTACTGTATGGTCTAAATCTTGCAGCTGGATCCATGTGGAGAGAGCAGGGCTATCCAGTTTTAGTGTTGGTTCTCATGTTAGTGAGATGATCTAATGATGACATGCGTGACCTTGCCTTTGTGGTAGATGTAAATACTTAGGTCTATGTCAAAAGACCAATCAGAACTTGACTTTAGACAATGAGTTCCAACAGTAACTTAATAAGGCCCTTCATTATGTGGTCATACAAAACTGTACCATCTCATACTATTTGGCAAATAACATAGTACAAACTATTGTATGTAGCAACTGTGGATTTTTTCTGTAATATATTTTTCAAATGTATAGCTACATGAAAAATATGTTCTTTCAGTTTATAGTGACTTGATTAACTCCATAAATGTTGTGTGAACATTTAATGAAAGACCCTTTTGTCATGAAGAAGGACTATGCTATCTTAAGTAGAGTCTTACATTTCCTGAATTAAAGGGGAACCATAACTTTGAATATCTTGACTTTTCAGCAGTTAACCTCTCAAACCTTGACATTGTATTAAAGCAGTTTTTTCTTAGATAATAAAAATAAACACTGACTATACAGTATATCAAAAGTAACCTTAAATAGAATGTCGTAAGTATATTTCCAAGGCTATGCTTCAATAAGATTTGTATCTAATTAAGTCATTTTATCATTCATTTATCATTTTGTTTAATGTTCTGCTCCACTCATATGTTGTTTCATATATAATCAGTGTATGCTAAATAGATTTAAATTATAGGATTATAGATGTATAAGAATGGCAAGTATTCAGGAGTGATGAGTGTGTATTAAGGATGTAGGCATGGCAAGAATGCAAGGCCCACAGGCTGAGACCTTTAAGATTTTAGCTTAGCCATACTAGGCCATAGGTTTAAGAACGCTTAACGTGAGCGGGTGATCTAGGAACAATCCTGTGCCAGCAAGGCCACAAGATTACTGTAAAAGATGTGCCAGAAGGTGATGGTACAAAACCCTAGATTGCAATAGGCTTGTTGTCCAAGATCACGAGACATCTGATTGTCACATCATGGAATGTCCTGTCCTGACGCAGGTTACATGTTGTGCATAGATGCTAATGAGAATAAGAGGAACTAAGAAACAATCTATGAAAAATGGAGCACTCCAATATTCCTGGGGTATGGAAGTACGGATAAGGAAAAGAATGTTGAAACCCTCATGCATATGCATAAGGTAGTAGGTGTGGTCAAAACAACAATATAAAAGAGGTTTTCTGTTTGGGTAAAAGTTGGAAGACCCCAAGGGACGACCCAACAGGAAACCCCAGCAGGAACCATCCCTCTCTTGATGATTCTTAGTTGAGAGGTCCATCGGACCCTAGAATATCTTTGAGGATGTTAGTATGACTACAGTCTGAGTCATTGCATGGGTTTTTTTGTAGGATTTATAGATGCATGGGAAATTGTAACTTTACTTATTGCTTTAATAAAACTTTTAGTACTCATAAGATTTTTTCCTTGTGGTTGCATCTGTGGTCACTATCCTTAGTCTTCATGTGCTCCTGGAGCCTCCAAATTCGAGAAAAGCCCCAGAGATGATTTTTCATTCAGTTGAGCTTGAACCTGTAGCAACAGGAGCCGAACCCATGGTAGTTTAATACGGAATTACTAAATTCAGTTTAAATAAAAACGGCTGCAGATGGCACCTTTGTAGCAAAACACAGAAAGCTAATTTTGATACGCTTTTAACAGTTTCTATTATCTTTTAGGCCTGGGCTACACTTTAAATGTAGGTCGACATGGTTACATTGTCAGGGATATGAAAGATTCAGACCTTGGCGCAACGTAGCTATGCCAATAGAGTTTTCATAGTGTAAATATGACCTTAGACTTAAGAACCACTCTCAGTGGGCGCCCCAGTAATGCTTGGTTTTCTGTTTGTTTAAATTATACCACAACAAATGCAAACAGTGACTAATAAAGAGAGCAGATAAACATATATTTTCTATGTTTTTAACGGTGAAGAGATGTATGTACCTCTTATTATTATGTTCAGCTGTTTCAAGATATTGACTCTCGTTCACTGTTTGGAGTTTGATTTTTATTGAAGGTTGAGGAAGAAAATAGTTCTTGCAACCTGGCAAGTGCAAAAGCAGTTATTGATTTCATCCCAGATAAAGGTCATACAATAAAACCTGCAAATTGGGATCTTTATAGTTTTTCTTTGTTCTTATATACAAGTTGATGCTATTTGTATTCCTGGGAGCATGTTCTCCCACATACTGGCACACGTGAATTTGGTTACACATACTTGTCATGAGTTTTTAGGACAGAGGGGGAAAAGGTCTATTTTTCAGCATATAAGGAACTCTGCTTTTTATTGGGTCAAGGCATGTAATCAGACTATTATTTTTGAGCACTATCTATTTAAAAAATAAAACAAAATCTCAAAACAAAAGTGATAAAATTTTAACACTTGGGGTATAGAGAGCTGGAAGCTTACTTTGTTATGCATAATAGTCAGACCAGTTTATTCATGAAGTTTTGGAATCATATATGTCCAATGGTGTCCACAACGGCATGCATGGTGCCTCCCTTTGGCAGCGATGAGAAACAGCGGTCCTGGCTGCCCTGCTGTCCACTTAGGTTTGGCCCTGCTGGCCCTCCATCATGATGGGGAGGCAGTGGGGCCAAAATTGAGTGAATGGTGTGGCGACCTGGTGTGACATCCCCTCTACCTGTGTGTACCAGATCACAATGCCATTCACTCAGTTTTGAACCCACTGCCCTCTTGTCATGACAGAGAGCTGGCAGGGACAAATTTGAGTGGACAGTGAGGTGGACAGTGCTGACCCATCTCACCACTGCCATGGGGGTAGCTTCTGCACCAGGGTTTCCCACTGGGAGACTGCCTGGCTTGGCCCACTTCCGATAGCCCATGTCCCCTCTCTGGGGTAGGGAGTGACACTGCACCTGGATGGGCTGGACTGGACTGAAAGATGGGCTGAGCATGGCGCAGACTCAGCAGGTAGGGTGAAGGGGCCAGTGGCTGCAACAGGGATGGCTCCACAGGGATTGACATTGCGTACCAACTCAAACATTTCTGGGGTGTCCCTGTATATGTCCCTAAAATACACACAAGTTCAGAGTTCCATGTTTTTCATTTTGCCTTCACACGGTTTCCACATGGCAAGAGAAAGCTCAAGGTTTTTCTCTTCAGAAGTTGTGTTTGTCCATGCATTCATTAAAGTGCATGTGATTTCCATTTTGAGGCAGAAGGAAGCAATAATAAACAGTGAGCGAAGCAAGTTACAGTAATCTGTAGCCTGAATATTTTAATAAATGCTAAATTTAAAAAATGGGTGCAGACCTGTATGTTTTTGTCATTCTTTGTTATCTTTAAATTTTTATTCTTTGGTTTGTGACCGTCAATGTGAGGGCATTTAGCACCAATCTAACTGGATACTGTTGCTGCTCTGTGGATTCCAAGCAGCATGTTCCATGTTCTCTTTTTGCAAGAGGTGCCAACTCCAATGATTGTATATGCTCCTCAAATTGACAGAGGATATACTTATTTGGAAACCATGCTACTGCACAATTTATAGTAAACCCTGCTGCAGTAATTTTCAAAGATATATTTTATAGATTTTTCCCAAGAATCCTACTAATTTTACTTTATGATAGTCATGGAAATTAGCATGCATTAATAATGATCACAAGTAGAATGTGAATAAACATGGAGGACCCTTTGAAGGGTCTTTTGGTGATCTCTGAATGGTGTTTGCGACCCTGCTGCACTTGTAGGTAGAGGCTCTGCTTGAGGCAGAGACAGAGAGCAGTGTAGAGCTTCTGCAGAAGGCCATCACTGTGATGAGGTGCAACAAGGCTGTGTGACCTGCCCCAGGACACCAAATGACCACCTGAGAGAACTTGTCTCAGGTGAGACATCTTCGGTGGTGGAATTGGGGCACCAGGTAAGTAATGGTGCCTCACGTGAGGGATTGCAAGACTGGGCCTTTATTATTGCTAACGTAATATAACCATGAAGCATTTTTGTTTGTCCCACTGTATTAGTCTCTATGTAATAGCTAATTCAAATAAAATGAATGAAGCCTTGTTCTTTTTTTCAACTAGTTTGAGTTGGTGGCACTTTTCTGGGGCACAGATATATTTGACAGGAAAAGTGGTAATCGCTTTTGTGTTCTGAAAACAAGGTGTTCCTTCTTGACCATGTAGCATGGCGTAGTTTGTTCCTTACCACTATATCTCTAAGACCCACCTTTGTCTGTCTTCCTTCCTTCCAACTACAGCTCTCTTTCATTCCTTCATTTATGTCAAATGCTGCAATATCCCACTCCCTGGCCTCCCAGACACACACATTGACCCCCCCTTAGTCCATGCAAAACACCTCTGCTAAAAATAGTCTGTCTTGCCTGTTGTTTTCGCTGTCATGCTCTCTTTGAATCCCTCGGCCTCCATTACCTCATCAAATTAAACTTCTTATTGCTGCATTCAAAGGCCTGCTGAAGTGTGTCTTCCTTACTTATTCACCTGTGCTTCGTTTCCAGTCATGTCCAACTCCTTCTGCTTTGCCTGTGGTGCCAGCCTTATCCTCCCATGTGTCAGCTTCTCATGTAAACCCGTCTGTCTTCTTCAATGCTATGTGCTGTGCCTGGAAAGTTCTTCCTGAGCTAATCAGTAAGACCAATAACCTCTCCATATTTAAGCCTCACTTGAAGACTGAATTCTGCTATGTTTCCTATGAGAAATCTAGGCATTTTAGAGATTTTTACTGTCTGAACAGAGAAAGACCTGGCCAAAGATCACCTTAACCCGTCTATTTTTATGTTTTACCCATTGTGCCTAACCTTCATTTGGCTGGCTCTCTTGCAAGTCAAGTTTAGTGGGACAGGGAGTTCATACCAGTTTCTGTTTCGAAAACGTCTAGTGTAATTTGCGCTCTACCGCAAACAAACAAGCAAACCATAATACCCCTGATCTGACAGACCCTAGCATTACCACTAGCAATAGGGGTGACAAGTAGTTTCAGTTCCAGGTATTTCCAGTAGGATATATTGCTGTATCATCGCTTGCATGGAGGGAGATCTGTAGCTTTTAGAAAATAAAGTATTGAAAAGAATACTGCATATGTTGAATAAGTTCTAATGTACAGATGGATTCTTTATCAGCATGAGCCATAATATGTCAACCAGTGACATTTTACTAATGAAAACAAGATGCTACAGTGTCGCTTAATTTTTTTTCTTTCAGTTGTCAGATTGTTTTTAACATAGACACCAGTGTTAACTGTAGGGCTGAGCTGTATGAAAACATACTATTTAAATCCTGGAACTGTGAATGGCTGCCATCCTAAGTTTTTCTTAATTTAGTGAAAAAATTGATTTTGGCTACAGGATTTAAATAGTGTTTTTACCAATTATTATTTTGTGTGGCTATAAGTGCTAAATTGGCTCATGGTATATAACAGTTTTAAAAAATTGTTTTTGAAAACTAGGACACAAATTGACAGATCTCGAGAAGAGGGAACTACTGGCAATAGCAACTTCTTTGTATGTGGCTGAACAACTGAGATCACAGCAATTTCTAGGGTCTCCAAGGTAAGTTCATTTCTAGGAACTAAAATGTGCTCAATGCTTTTCTTAATGGTATCTTTCCATGCACAGGAGGAACACTGGTGAGAACTGCATGGTTCCTTAATATAGTCTGTTTTTTTCTAAATCCAAATGAGCTTTAGCTTACATTCTGCCCCTCTCTCCTCTACCCTCTCCCCCCCCCGTCAGACATGGTTATTTTGTCTCCCATATTAACAAACAGGCACAAAAAAGTGTTACGAGGCAGAATAGTAATTAATGCACATCAGGAGTTTCATTAATGCAAAATGTTGCTACATTAGTAACTAACCACAAATTGAGCATCCCAAATTTCCCATGTGCCTGTTTGAAGTGATCTCAGCATTTTGGGATAGTATGAATATTCAGCTGCATAATAAATCTTCATAAAATATTGTGGAATCATGAGTAATTCAATACCTTAATAAAGAGACATAATAGTTCAGGGTCCAATCCTGCAAACACTTTTGATGGTAAACATTTGCAGAATGAGGACTTTACTTTGTAAGTGTACTCTTGAGTGCAGAGATGCAATAGGAATTGTGTTTTTCTCCATTCTTTTGGGTAGCAGCGGTTGGTAATCCACTTTAGCATTATTAATTGGCCATGAATTTGTAGGTATGTTGTGGCATGGCAGCCCCATGTAGTGCCCCTTACTGGCCAAGCATGGCACTGCCAGCTTCCATTTCCTTCCCCAAGATGGATGGTCTCTGCTCTCCACATAGCGATCTGTGCTGGAGAGGTGGCTTAGCTCTGGCCAAGTCACAAACAAAACTTAGCCCTTCTGGGGTAGTAAAAATCCATCTGAAAAAGTCCCAACAAATGAAAGGTCCTTTTGCCTTTGGGGGGCTTTGTTTTCAGGCAATGCTCTGGGCCCTGTTCTGGGCTACCTGTGAGAGGCTTTCTGGCTCTGGGATAGAGCACTCACGCCCAGGCTGGTTCCCCTGGTGTACCATTCTCAGCCCCTGCTGGGCTCTGTTCCTTGAATCCTTCCCTGCTCTGTGTAGAACACTAGTTCCCCTGGAGCGTCTGGCCTTCTGCAGACCCTGCTGCTCCCTGAGGTTCAAGATCCCAGACTGAGCTCTCTGTGTTTTTATAAGGCTTAGGTGTCCATTAAGCTGGCACTTGACCCTCCTTAGTCTCACCCCTCTGTATGGAAGCAGCTAATTAATTATGACACTAGTGTAGCTGTCCCCAACTCCCCTAAAGGGGCTAGTCACTCTGTCATGGTAACCAGTGCCAGAAGACTAATTCATTTCTTTTACTCTTTGGAAGACTGTGCTTGTTATTGCCATGATGTACACAGCTTTTACTGGTCTCAGGCCCAAGATCTTAAACTGGAGTCTTTCTTAGTGCATTTTAGTGCCTTGCTGACTTCTAGTAAATGTTCTTACTTATGACAATCACCTAGTTTAATTGAATATAAAACCTGTGTTTTGGAAGTTTGCAACAGTTGCATACAATTCATCAAAATTTCAGCGTGATTCTTTTTCTTTTCTTTTTATGTTCTTGGGTTAATAGCTTTTTTACTATGATAGGCAAACATTCAAATTCTATACCAGTGGTTTGACAGAATATTTTATTATAGAGTATTGTTGATCTGAATAAACCAGTTTTACCGTGATCAGGAATAAATAAAATGGTGGCTTCTAGAAGTTTTTTTATTTTTATTTCAATCCACAAAGACAAATAGTACCACATGCTTTTCAAAAAGGATTTACAACAAGCATTAAGGCTTTATATGGCATCTGTAGAGCAAGGTCATTGCTTGCCTTTTGCACCCACATAGGGAGAAAGGGAATATAAAGTGCACCTTTTAGTCCCCTGCACGGGTTATACCTTCCATACCTCACAGCGCAAGGAGAACAGCAGCCTACACAGGGCTATTGCTGCTCAACCTGGGGAAAATGAGTGAGCAGGGGTAGGGAGGGGATCAAAGCTTTGACTGTACTCTGCACTGGCCAGCATGGAAAGTTAAGTAATCTGCTGGTGGTAGAGACAAGCAACACATTACTTTCACCCTTCAAACAAGGAGGGGAATCATAAAATGAACTGTGGCTCTCAAAGTCCAAATTCATTCCCTTTTTTCATCTGGCCCTGATACAGTTTGGTGTTCAGACAGAGTTCAGCCAGGATATTTCATTCATTGATCTGGTCAAATTTACATTTTTTGGTGTGAGGGAAAACAGAAAGCTCTTTGCGGCCAGGATAGCCTCTTTGTTTATGCAATGCCCAGCACACTGGGACCCTGACCTCTAGATGCTATTGTGGTGCAAATATTATAATCCCAAAGTTTTGGTGAACTCAGCTACACTGGAGTTTCTCCAGGAGGTTTGACTGGAGTCTTGCAAACAAGCACTGTAGAAATGTGGGTACCAGCCACAGCAGTATTTTGTAGCCAGGCACATTGAATACTGCCTTTGAGTATCGGGTGCCCAGTTTAATCACAAGGACAAATTAGAGAAGCCTGTGACTAGTCGTTCTAGTCACCATTACCTCTGAAAGGCAAGTTTGGAAATTAGTTCCCATATGTATACAAGAGCCGCATTGTCTTTGTCATGAAGAAAAGGTTATTTTTATAGCTCCAGAAACCTTTATGGTCAAGGTAAGTTCCTCTTTCCACAGTTCCTAGGAAATAGTTCTCTCATCATTTTGTTCTAATTGTTGGAAAGTTGTGGCATAAATGGGCATTTCTGGAGCTCTAAAGGGGGCCAAGAATATGGAGGACGTATGCTGATTGTTCCCTGTTCACCTCATTCTATTCAAAATGCCAAAGCCTTAGGGCCTCAGGGTGCTGCACCAGTTGGCATGGTAGGCATCTGGGAAACTATTTACAGCAGTCACCAGAGACACTAAGGGAAATATGTGTGAGCCTCTTCTGAGGAAGATTTGCAAAAGTAATGAGAAATTTCTTTCTTGATAATTTCCTTTAGCAGCTTCTCACCAAATTCAACCCACTCTGCGAGTCTGGTAAATTACCAGAATTTAAAATGAAAATTTTCTGTAAAGGGAGACTTAGATGTTCAGGGTATGTCTACACTATGAAATTAGGTCGATTTTATAGAAGTTGATCTTTAGAATTCGATTTTATACAGTCAATTGCGTACGTCCACACTAAGCACATTAAGTCGACGGAGTGCGTCCTCACCACCGTGGCTAGCATCGACTTAAGGAGCGGTGCACTCGGGGTAGCTATCCCTGAGTTCCCGCAGTCTCCGCCACCCATTGGAATTCTGGGTTAAGCTCCCAATGCCTGATGGGGCAAAAACATTGTCGCGGGTGGTTTTGGGTACATGTCGTCAGTCGCCCCTCCCTTCGTGAAAGCAATGGCAGACCATCATTTCACGCCTTTTTTCCTGGGTTATCCATGCAGACGCCATAGCACGGCAAGCATGGAGCCTGCTCAGCTCACCATCACCACTGCTGTTGTGGGCAAGTCTACTGTAGGGGCTGCTGTAATCCAAGTAGCCAATGCAATCATTGACGTTCTGTTATCAAGGGTAGTGACTCTGGGAAGTGTTCGGGCCTTTTTAGATTTTAGGTGCATCACATTCCTGTCCTTTCTTGCTGGTGAAGAAGTCTTGCAGCCGTGCATTCCAGTCCGGTTGGCGCTGTAACACCCACGGCACTTCTGTGGTTGACACATGTAACAGCTCCAGGGCTATTGTTCTTTTGCCTTGGCTGAGGTACCTTGCCCTACCAGGACCTCCAAGCATTCGACACAGAAGCACCTGCAGCAGCTGGCATTGCTATGCAGCAGCAGCTCCTGGGTGGTGCAGTAGGACTGCTAGCTGTCCTCGTCCATGGTGTACCGCTCGACCGCTTCTGCTGCAAATATGCTCTTCTGCAACTCTGTAGCAGACAGTGCAGTAGGACTGGTAGCCGTCCTCGTCTGACAGGTAGCTTGGCCGGGGGTTCTGGGAAGTCTTCCCTGCCCGGCTCGTAGCAACCTCAGGGCATGGTGTATGGCTCCACCGCTTCTGCCGCAACTCTGCTCTCCTGCGAGCTGGAGGCTTCTGCCTCAGGCTGCTCTCCCAGCCAGTAGCACCGCACGGTCGCACCTACCCCTTGCTCCCATGGCTCATGAAGCCTGGACAGTAGTAAGGAGCAGTTCAACTGTAGGCTGAGCAAGTGCAGAATGGTGGTAGAATGTGCCTTTGGACATTTAAAAGCTTGCTGGAGCTGTTGGTCAGACCTCAGAGCAACCAACATTCCCATTGTTATCGCTGCTTGCTGTGTGCTCCATAATATCTGTGAGAGTAAGGGGGAGATGTTTATGGTGGGGTGGGAGGTTGAGGCAAATTGCCTGGCATCCGATTTTGAGCAGCCAGACACCAGGGCGATTAGAAGAGCACAGCTAGGCTCGCTGCGCATCAGAGAGGCTTTGAAAACTAGTTTCATGACTGGCCATGACTGGGTGTTATATATGTTTCTCCTTGATGCAAACCTGCCCCCGTTGTTGATTTTAATTCCCTGTAAGCCAACTTTATTTATTCTTGGAAATAAAGTAACTATTGTTTTGAAAGCATGCATTCTTTCTTTATTAATTAAAAAAAAAAAAAGAGATAATGGACAAGGTAGCCTGGGTGGGGTGGGGGAGGAGGGAAGGACAAGGCCACGTTGCTTATTGTAGCCACACTACAAATCACTGTTTGAATGACAGCCTTCTGTTGCTTGGGCTATCCTCTGGAGTGGAGTGGCTAGGTGCCCGGAGCCTCCCGCCCTGCGTTCTTGGGCATCTGGGTGAGGAGGCTATGGAACATGGGGAGGAGGGTAGGCGGTTATACAGTGGATGCAGCGGGGGTCTGTGCTCTTGTTGGCTTTCCTGCAGTTCCAACAGATGCTTCATCATGTCCATTTGCTCCCCCAACAGATGCTTCATCATGTCCATTTGCTCCCCCATTAGCCTCAGCATCGCGTCCTGCCTCCACTCTTCGCACTCACTTAATTCTTTCCTAGCCTCTGCCACTGAATGCCCCCATTCATTAAGCTGTGCCCTATCAGTGTGGGAGGACTGCATGAGCTCGGAAAACATGTCATCGCAAGTGCGTTTTTTTTCACCTTCTAATCTGCAATAACCTCAGGGACGGAGATGATAAGGGGAGCGTAGAAACATTCTATGCTCTACGATTCTGGGGAGACTGCATGGTCATCTGTGCTGCTGAGTTCGTCACGCTGACCAAACAGGAAATGAAATTCAAAAGTTCCCGGAGCTTTTCCTGTGAACCTGGCTAGTGCATTGGAGTTCAAAGTGCTGTCCAGAGTGGTAACAATGGAGCACTCTGGGTTAGCTCCCAGAGGCCAATATCGTCAATTTGTGTCCGCACTATCCCAAATTCGACCAAGCAAGTTGATTTTAGTGCTACTCCCCTCGTTGGGGAGGAGTACAGAAGTCGATTTTAAGAGCCCTTTAGGTCGACGGAACGGGGTTGGTTGTGTGGACGCAGTCATTTTTAAATCCATCCTAATGCGGCTAAATTCGACCTAATCCTGTAGTGTAGACCAGGGCATAGAATACGTCTACACAGCCTGCAGAAGTGAGCTTCCAGCCTGGTTGACAGACATGGGCTAGTGGGGCTCATGCTAGTGCTCTAAAAATAGCCATGTAGAGAGCCCTTTGAAGTTGTGGCCTGGGTTGGAGCTTGAGCTGCAACTTTAAAAATAGCAGTGAAGGCGGCCCTTTGGAGTACTGCACAAACTCCGCTAGCCCAAGTCTGTTAACCAGGCTGAGAGGCTCACCTCCGCGGGCTGTGTAGACAAAATGATTATATCTAACGACTAACAGTCGTTACCCCTACCCCTCCCTACTCCTGCTCACTCTAACGACTAACAGTCGGTTAGTGTCCGACTGTTGATCCTGTCTGACTATGCCCAGTGAACACAGAGTCCGAATGAATTTCTTGTAGCTTTCCCCTTCAGTTTTCACAAAGTAGTGGTTCAGAGGCCAGTATTTACTTACTGGTGAACAGCGTCACAGTCAATGTCCACATGCGTTCTGAGGCTTATCCACTTTGTAACAATACAGTAGAACCTTAGATATACGAACACCAGAGTTACAAACTGACTGGTCAACCGGACACCAAGTGAAGCTGGAAGTAACAAATCAGGCAGAAGCAGAGACTAAAAAAAAAAAAACAAAGCAAATACTATACTGTGCCTGTATTGCATCTTAAAGATAGGCACATCAGGGGCTGCCCGTCTCCCCCCCCCCCCCCCCCGACCCTCATGCATGGCGCAGCCATTTACATCAAGACGCCAGGGCTGCCAGCCCAAGGCAGCTGGAGGCAGCCAGCAGAGCAGGCGTAGTGCTGGGGTCTGCACCGCTTTCACGCCCTGGCCAGTAGGGGGCTGCATTTTTTTGGTCCTCCTCCCCCGGCCATGAGGGGGACGCACCATTTTTACACACACCCCTGCTAGGATGGGTACAAGCTTGCAGACTCATGCTGGGGCTGAATAGGGAGCTCAGCTGCTGCTGAAGCCAGGTCTGGAGGGTCAGCTGCTGGATCTGGACCCCAAACTGCACTTTGTTCAGAGTTATGAACATTTCAGAGTTATGGAAAACCTCCGTTCCTGAGGTGTCCGTAACTCTGAGGTTCTACTGTAGTAGCACTGCCTGCTGAGACCAAGTAAGAACAAAACTAAGTGAAAGGGTTTGCTGATACATACTCACAAAAGAAATAAAAATAAAATTATTACCAATGATTTTTGAAAGATGAAGCCTTTTAAAGGAAAAATCTGTACAGATAAAAATATATTGTATATAGTATTCTTTATAGTGCTTGTGCATTATTCTTTTGGGGGTTATTTCAGATTAAGAAAATCTCTGGTTTCGCTCTCAGCAAACTAAAGTGACCTGAGTTACATACTGCATACTCCTCCCCCCACCCGGGAGCTGTATATGTAATTTACACAATTGACTTAACTCCAAGGATTCCCCATGTTTTCCTACAGTTTATCCAATCCAACCTCATGGTAGTTATACCACAGTTACCTGCATTCTAGCAAATGATGGCTGGATGGAACTCCTTTCAGAAGACATCACTGTTGCACATTTTTTGGGCTGGAGGGGAAGCATGAAGTGATTCCGCTACCCAGTCAACAGTGTTTGTTCCCAGTCCCTGCCAGCCTGATGAGTGGGAAAACTAGATTCTGCAATTGAACCCAAATCCCTTTCAAGATTGTGTGAAACACTAATTACAGGGAGCTGGCCAAATTCCACTGTGCTGGCAAGTTGAGTTATATTCTCATTGGGATCAAACACACAGCTTGTTGCAGTGATTCTCAAATAGACGGAGTTCTCTGTTAGAACAATCTGTGTGACATATGAATAATACAGGTTGACAAACTATACACTATTGTAAATGTCTTAGCTGTATCAAAATGACTTGCTCCCATGAATGGGATTGTAACATGGGTGGAGTGTATGCAGGTGAGGTTTCTACTTTTTGCATGAGTGTCCATGCACAACCCTGCTACCAGTCCTTTTGGATAAATTTACCAACCATTAATTAGGATGACTGCTAGAGATATGTAAAATAATGATAATGATAAAAGAGCAGATATTTTTCTTTATATGGTATAACATTTCCTAAATTTTCCTTGCTTTTAAACCAAACTGGTTATTCTTTCAACGGTTTTCTTGAGAAACTGGAACAGATTTTTTTCCAAGCTAATTAGCTAATGAAATGCTTTGTACCAGGAGGGTCAGTTACTAGTGTGATGATTTAACTGTGATATTCAGATAATAGGAGCACATATTTCCTACAGGAAGCAGCTGTGAATGATTGATGATTGTTTCATTGTTCAGCTTTCGCTTATTTTACATAGAACTGTCCCTGTTTATTCAGTAGGCCAGTTTATTGTGAAACTGGTGCCACCCACAGCTGCTGAACAGATTTACAGCATCTAGTAAAATTTTGAGGCCTTCTTGACAGAATTCGATCTTGTTTCAAGTGGAAACATATTTGGCTAAAGTGAATCCAGCTTATTTTATGCCTGTTTGATGTAGTTGAGCCTCTGAGACCTAACTCATGTAGTATAGTTGAATCTTCACGTTTTGGCTTCAGTCTTGTTTTCATTAGTGGCTTGGGAAGGGAATAGGAGAGAGTCTCCAGGTGTGGCTACATCATGGTATCTCATGGGTCTACTAATGTAATGTTTATACTTCTAAACCCAATTGCCAACACCACTTCCTATGTGTTGCTTATGTTGGCTGCTAAGCATATTTTCCTAATTTTTATATGGGTTTTACCCTTTCATCATTTATGACTTGGAAAAAAACCAGTGAGACTACATGCCCATATTACCTGATACTGCATGTAAAAAGAATTGTAATGCATTAAAAATATTATTATCCTGCTTGGAAAAAAACTAGAGGTTTTCTTTGTTCTTGAGGCTGAGGCAGAAGACTAGGAACCAGGATATCTAGATTATATTTCTAGGTCTTCTTGTGTGACCTTGGGCAAATTACTTAACCGCATTTTGCCTCATCATCAGTAAATGAGATTAATATTTTTTTTTATAATCCAGGAGTATTGTGATTAATATTCATTAATGTTTGTAAAGTGTTTTGAGATCCTCTGATGGAAGACACTGCAGAATTGCAAATTATTGTGTAAAATAATCATTTTATATAACTCTACGTATATTTGTCTAGCTGTAATATATAGTTATACCTTGTATTAAAAATATTTGTCTCCAAAGAAATGTATCTGTTAAGATGTGTTCAAATATTAAAATAAAAGCATTTTGTTTTTATCAGTAACAGCTGATTATACAGTACTGTTGGGCGAAAAGACTGTCAATCAGTTGATTCTCATTAAATTCCTGAAACAACTGACTCATAAACTTTAAATTATGACCTTACTAAGGCGACAATGCTGTGTTCAAAATGAAATTGATGAACTAAGAAAACTGAAGCGTTTGTATGAAGTCTTTTTTGTGTGTTATTGTAGATTTGCATCCAACAACAAACTAAACATTTTGGAGTAAAACCTCACCTACGTCCAGTAAGTTGTGGGAAGGGGGAGCCACAAATGAGTTGCTTGCAGCTCCATAGGCTTGTGTCTGTGTAGTTTTCCCTATCTTCTGCGTAGTTTGGAGCAGCCATTGAACTGTTCAGGGATCAATGGAGTGCAGCACCTTTCAGGCATGCTTGCTCCCACCCAGCATGTAGATGGGTCTGGGAGGGTGTGGCATAGAGTCCGCTCTATGCCAGCCAAGGATTCTCCTATGTTGGGTGAATGCTCAGCTTGGCTGTCCACTTGAAGAAGCTTTCTGGCCCCTTTGCCCCAGTGGAGAAGCACAAAGGGTCCAAAGCAGGAGCCAGCATCTGGCCCATGACATTCAAAAATAGAAAATGTTGTGATCTAAAAATAAACTTAAATTTAGTAGAGTAATCTATGCAGACCTCTTGCAAGGAGGTAATGTTCTCATTTGCGGCAGTCTCAATCATCAGTAAATCGTATCAGCAATATGCTATTTTTTTATAGAGCTGCAGTAATAACATGAGCAGTTATTGTAAATACAGCTAAACATTTATACTTTAGATTATTCTACAGATACCCCTCTGGTGTGAAATAAAGATAAAACACTTTATTTTCATTTGGTAAGGATGAGTAACCACAACCCACTTGTGGCTTTACTTTATTCCACCACTTCTGAGATATGTAGTCATAATTAGCTCATGAAAATAACACTGTCTCAGTCTGGGTCCCGATCCCCTCATCAACAACTCAAGCGTTGCTTTAATGATTTATTATGATACCACCAGAACCCCTTGATATATTTATGGAATCATTATAGCTTCAGATGATTATTCCATTATTTCTTTTTCTTTCCCCATGGACTACTAAATTACTGAGAATCTTTTCCCCCTTTCTCTTTGTAATATCCTTGTATGTACTGGGATATACTTATATTTTCCCTTTGACTTAAGCAGTACTTGTTGAGTACTTCTGACTTCTCCTAATAAATTGTTTTTTTCTAAACCTTTTCCATTTTTGTTGCCCTTCCCTAAGGAAAGTTAAACCAGCTCGCCTATATAATTATCTAGCTATCTTTTAAAATCTGCAAAAAGAAAAGGAGTACTTGTGGCACCTTAGAGACTAACCAATTTATTTGAGCATAAGCTTTCACGAAAGCTTATGCTCAAATAAATTGGTTAGTCTCTAAGGTGCCACAAGTACTCCTTTTCTTTTTGCGGATACAGACTAACACAGCTGCTACTCTGAAACCTTTTAAAATCTGGCATTTGTTGTTCATCTTATTTACGATAAATAGAAAATATACACACACTTAGATGCAGATATATTAAATAGATTTTTAGCTTCTAAAGCCTAACTAGAACTACAATAAAATATAAATGTTGCAAGAGAACACCTTAAAGTAGGTATCGTGACATCATTTTCATGGAAAGTAAATATCTTGACACTTAATTTGTTGGGACTAAGTCAATAGTAGGGGGATGCAGAGTACATACTGCTTGAAAGGAGAGCATTGCCTCTGTATAATAGATGAAGCAATGTTCCCAGAGCCAGTTGGTTTCTTATGTTTGGGAGCCTATTGTGGTGGTGGTTGGTCATGAAATTTGTAGGGGAGGTGGGGGAAATAGTACTGTGGGCACTCACTCAGGCAATTTTTGGAATTACTTACAATAAATAATATAAAGGCCTGAACCTGATTGAGTATCTCCTCCCAGTATAGGCCTAAAGCAGCAGACACCACTGCAGCTGAGGATGCAGGGGATAAAACTAAAGCCTTCCTGCCTCCCATCAGACCAGGGAACCCTCCTGAGGCATTGGGTTCATTTCTTGTTGTCCTCCACAGCACATGGGGGAATAACAGCAGCAGCTGTAGGAGCCTTCACAGACTTTTGCGATTACCAGTTACTTAACAGTGAATGAATGTGTGTGTGTGTGTGTGTGTGTGTGTGTGTGTGTATGTATATATATATGTATATGTATATATATATATATATATATATGTATATATATAATAGTTTTGTACTGTATTACCATTGGTTGCTGGTCCACCTTAATCCTACCCTTTCCTACTACTGGAGCTCTTCAGCTGCTCAACCTCTACCCCTCTCCATTACTATGCGTCTCACTCTCCTCTTCCTGCTCCGTTCCCTTTGGTTTCCTTCTCCCTTTACCTACTCTCCTCCTTGAGCCCAACAATCCCTTTCACCTAATTCAATGCCATTTAAAATTATGGTGTTTCTTTGGTAATATTAAGTGTGTTTGTGCATTCCCATGCTTGTGTAAAAATATATATATATATAGAATTAACATTGAAGCCCCTTCACTGGGACTACTCACATGAATAAAGATAAGCAAGAGCATAAGTGTTAGCATAATCAGGCCCTTAGATTGTAAGATCTTCGGGGCATGGACTGTGTCCTCCCATGTGTTCGCATAGTGCCTAGCATATTTTGGATGCTATTGCAGTTTAAATATTAGCAACAAAATAAATGCTGCAAAAGTGGGAAGACAAAATGTCTCATTCAGTATTGTCCTTTAAGTTCTGCATACTTTTACATGTATGTATTTTCCATTTTGTAACCCACTTAATTTATGGCTCACAAAAACCATAGTTAGGTAGAAAATATTGAATAAAGAAATAGATAATGTATTTATAGATTTATTACGGAATATTGCAGTTTTAAACATTTCTTTTTTCTTTTATGCTGCTGTAGGAGTGGGATGGGATATAGAATAGCCTCGTTATTGTAGGAGTATTTCTCTGCTCCCTGCAATGATTCCGAAAGCTCTTGCACACTTCATCAGTATTATTGTAATTCTTTGGCTGCAGGATATTTGGCAGCTGTTGCACCCCACTGGCAAATCCTATTCATACTTCTCTTCCATTCACCATTGCCATTGGAGAATTGATTTCTCTCTCTCCTGCTCTAACCTTTCCCAATTCATTTTGGATTGTTCAATGTGAAACATTTTAATTTCATATCATACAGCCATTCAGCTCACAGTCCTTTTTTAACCTGTCACCAGGGTAACAGCATAGCATGCTTTCTTTAGGCAATCAAGTTTTCATATCACATGCTTAATGTTGCATTAAATGTTTGCATTTTGTTTAACCCCCTTAAATACTTTGAACTGCAAATATGTTCTGTAGGGTAATGAAGTCTCTGATTTCAGTGTCAAGTCTTCATAAAAATTGCCTTTATTTAAAATAAAATGTCAGAACATGAATCCAGTTAATGAGAAGATTATTTAGTAAAATCCCGGATGACTGAATAGGCTAAGCATCTGTAGAATGAGAACAAAAGTTTTCCATTGGAAAAACATTCCAGATGCGTATAATCGCTGGACCTGCACAAATTAGAATTACATTTACCTGTATGTGCTCCTAATTACATTAGTGCATATGAATTATTAACACTACAATAACATAACTAAGACATGAAAAAGATTCGCTATACCAGTCATCCTGTGAAATTTGCATATGATGCAGTTGACTAGAGAAACACAACATGAAAAATTTGATATTTTCCCTTTGCTCCAAATATCATGACACTAACTACATACCCCACATCTGTAGTTTTGGTAGATACTGGAAGATGAGAATAAAAGGAGTGAATATAAAATATCTAACTGTAAATAATTAAAAAGTAAAATAAATCAAAATGCACATTGTGTCTCATATTGGTTGCTTTTAAATATGACCCCGTGAACCAAATCCAGCTTGTCTTGCTCAGTTGAGTAAGGCCAACAAGTTTTTTTTTCCCCATTGTCTGCTATTTTTAAAAAAGAATATTTAGATTATAATAAATATTCTTAAAATGAGCAGACGTATATAACGTGCTTTGATAATTCAGTGTTTTTAAATTACTGCTTAAAGCTTATTTTTCCTTTGTCAGATTTTTTTTCTCTGTTACATGGGTGTAAATACAGAGTAGCTCCATTGATTTAAACTTAATTCACACTGGTGTTCTGAAGCACAAAATATAGTTTTAAAAAAAACACTTACGTTGTTATGCAATTTTGACATTTTGGAGTAGTAATATTAATGTATACTCCCTTGCCTTTTAAAATAACATACATGCATGATATTATAAAAATGCATTTGCTTTGGTGTCCCATCCTAAATGTTTGAGGTTTTGATACGATACAGCTTTTCTGTCTTGGTGAGTTCATTGCTTATGATAGAGCAGACCCATATGGTTGGCTTTGTAAGGATTTTTTTCTTTTAATGGCATTCAGCTAACCATACTAGGATTTAAGTGCCATTTCTTCTATTAATTTCCAAGCTCTTTCCAGTTTCCTTTTATTCCAAGTTATACTATAACTACCAAATGTTATTACCTGCCAAAAAAGTGGTTTGGCAGGGTTTGTTACTGAATTTTGCCAAAAGGAGCCAAACATATGGGAACAGTTAATATATTGTTTATTTTAACCTCAAGGGAGCTCTTATGGAGAGTATATTACCTTCTTATCTCATGTATTTTAACAAAAAGAGCTATTGGCTTGAAATTTGATATGCCAATATATATGCTGAACTTCAATACAGTTATGTTCAATTTAGTCTTGATTAAGAGTGTAGAAGACTGAACTGGGACTTTTTTTTTTAAGTTTGTCAGATCACCTCTGTGTAATTTTGTGTGTGTCTAATTGAAAATTAAAGAAGCATTTTTCAGGTGGAAAGAGGTCTTAATCCCTTCCTGATGTGCTTGATAAGGCACTTTCAGGTACATACGTTAGAGAAGGATAATCCCAGAAAGGGATCTTTGTTATTGCTTTCTCTGGTTTATGAAGTGCTGTGTTCGCTTCTGTGGCCCTTTTTCAGCAGCATAAGCTAATTCTCACATGGACACAATCAGAATCAGGATAATGTTCCTTAAAAAGCATGTCAGTCTTCCTGCACTTTCTTTTTCTGAGAAGGGGATGTGGCTCCCTCTTTCTTGGCCCAATTCTGGTCTAATGCCATTGTAAATTAGGAGGAACTCTGCTGTGTCAGTAGGGATACCAATGTAAAATTGGTGTAAGTAGGGTCACAGTTACGCCCATTTGTTTGCACCTCATAATATGGACTTGTCTATTTCTGATATGGGAACAGGGTTTGCAAGAATGCATCACTAATCTGGGCCTTTAGTGAGTAAACCACCTCAATAGATGAACATTTATATTTGTTTCATGAAACTCTCTTTGCTCCAGGTAATATGTGCACTTTGCTTTGTCATACTCTGGCCTTGTGTTTACTTTTAAAGGAAAACTGTAATTATCAGTTGTAATACCTCAGATGGTTGAGTGAGTGCGTATTTAAATAGAATGTACCGTAAAACAAATTTATTCTGATCTCTAATGGCTTTTCATAAAATCTGAAAGAGCTGAATTTTCTTTCCTAATCTGTTTTGAGACGGCCAGAATGACCGCTCCCTGTTTGATTATTAATGATACTGTATTATATTTCAAGCATTTAACTGTTCAGTGATTTGCTTCGCTTTGTAATTAGATGTAGTGATTTAGTTTATTTAGTGTTAAACTGTAATTTTCTCTTAAGTATTTTACCCTTTCAAAGAATCTAATCTGAGCAAGAGTAGGGCAAGGTCCTGGTTCTGTTGAAATCCATGGGTGTTTTCCTATTGTAATCAGAGGGAGTCATAGTGGGTTCCCTGGTCTTTTGTTCTATATTTGTGCAGTGCCCAGCACAATGGGGTCCTGGTCCAGGAGTAGCGCTCCCAGATGCTACCATAGTAATGTGCTAGCTATTATGGTAGTATTTCTTGATATATTATATACCAGATTTAAAAAACAAAATAAATGAAAACACTAGGGCTGTCGATTAATGGCAGTTAACTCATGCGATTAACTCAAAAAATTAATCGTGTTTAAAAAAATAATTACAATTAATGGCAGTTTTAATCTCACTGTTAAATAATAGAATACCAATTGAAATTTTAAAAATTTTTAGGATATTTTTCTACATTTTCATATCTATTCTGTGTTGTAATTGAAATCAACGTGTATATTATTTTTTATTACGAATATTTGCACTGTAAAAATGATAAACAAAATAAATTAGTATTTTTCAATTCACCTTAAAGAATTACTGCAGTGCAATCTCTTTGTCCTGAAAGTGCAATTTACAAATGTAGATTTTGTTTGTTACATAACTGCACTCAAAAACAAAACAATGTAAAACTTTAGAGCCTACAAGTCCACTCTGTCCTACTTCCTGTTTAGCCAATTGCCAAGACAAACAAGTTTGTTTACATTTACGGGAGGTAATGCTGCCCTCTTCTTATTTACATTACCAGAAAGTGAGAATAGGCATTTGCGTGATACTTTTGTAGCTGGCATTGCAAAGTATTTACCTGCCAGATATGCTAAACATTTGTATGACCGTTCATGTTTCAGCCACCATTCCACAGAATGTGCTTCCACGCTGATGCGCTCGTTAAAAAAAGAATGCGTTAATTAAATTTGTGACTGAACTCCTTGCGGGAGAATTGTATGTCCCCTGCTCTGTTTTACCCACATTCTGCCATATATTTCATGTTATAGTAGTCTCGGATGATGACCCAGCACATATTGTTCATTCTAAGAATACTTTTACTGCATATTTCACAAAACGCAAAGAAGGTACCAATGTGATATTTCTAAAGACAGCTACAGCACTTGATCTAAGTTTTAACAATCTGAAGTGCCTTCCAAAATCTGAGAGGGACAAGGTGTGAAGCATGCTTTCAGATGTCTTAAAAGAGCAACACTCTGATGCAGAAACTACAGAATCCAAGGGGAAAATTGGTGGGTGCAGAGCCCCCACCAGCAGCTCCCCGCCCGGCCCCAGCTCACCACCACTCCACCTGCGCCTCCTCCCCTGAATGCACCGCCCCACTCTGCTTCTCCGCGCCCCGCCCAGCTTCCCATAAATCAGGTGTTCGGGAAGCCGGGGAGGACTGAGAAGCTTCCGGCTCAGGCTGAGGGTGGCGGCGGGGAGTTGGGGCGGGGAGCAGTTCCCCTGCTTCCCATTCCCCTCCCCCCCCCCCGAGTTACCTGCTGCGGTGCAGGCAGCCCTCCTCGCTCCCCCCCCCCCCCACACACACACACCTGAGCTCACCTCTGCCTCCCTGGGCCTGAGCAAGAAGCCGCCGCTTGCTTCTCAGCCTGCCCTGGCTTCCCGTGCGAACAGCTGATTCGTGGGAAGCCCAGAGTGGGGGTGCGGACAAGCAGGGCGGGGCAGCGCGTTCAGGGGAGGAGGCAGAGGCGGAGTGGAGGTGAGCTGGGGCCGGGGGTGGGGTGGGGAGCTGCCGGTGGGTGCTCTGCACCCACCAAATTTTCCCCTTGGGTGCTCCAGGGCTGGAGCACCTGTGGAGTCAGCGCCTAAGGTGCCACTTTCGGCCGGTTAAATTTAGAAGCCCTTTTAAAACCAGTTGTCCCTCACGTAACAACCAGTCCTAAAAGGGCTTCTAAATTTAACAACCGGTTCTAGCGAACTGGTGTGAACCGACTCCAGCACACTACTGGTGACTTCCATAAATTGAGTAGGAAGTACCTCTTGCCTAGGGTGCCCATATCTCCAGGAATCCGTTTTCAGGCCTCCCAGTTAGATTGTTAGCTGAGGGTTTGACTGCAGTCCCAGGATATATGGTGTCTGGAGTTCCTACTTTTGCTGTGGGGTTTGACTAAGCAAAATGAGATGCTGCTCTGAAACACTTTGACCCAGCAGTAGGAGTTTCCCCCAGCCCATTCATTTTCTGTGTTTCATCCATCTTGCAGAACAAGGAGCACATGGTGGAGGTCCTGCGCAGGGCCAAGTTCAAGTTCCCTGGGTACCAGAAGATCCACATATTTACCTTTAGGATTTCAAATACATTGTTGTTTGCAAGTCAACAAAATAGAACGTATGTCACATTTGTGCAACTTCCATTGAATATTTTTACTTTTGAATTACTTACCAAAGTATGGTAAGTTTATTTTTCTCTATTTTGTCATCTCTAGAAGTGAAGTTTGCTAGAAAAACAATGTTTTTATGTGTAATAGTGACAAAAGTGCATCTACTTGGACCCTGGCATTAAAATTTTCTATGATTGGCACTTACTTCAGTGATTTTTGTGCTTTCATTTCACAGCCAGTTTTTGTGTGCTGCAGAGAAGCATCTTTTTTGAAAATTTAGCCCATATCCAAATCAAAGTGAACAGTAAACATCAAACATATTTACGGTTTATTTCTATTTCATACACTTGGAGTACAGAATGGCAAATTATTCCATAGTTAACCTGCATATTCTGTCTTGAATACACACGGTACATATTTATTTGAGTCAGGTTGCACGGGAGCTTATAAATTAGGGCAACCCTTTTAATGGTTGTCACGGCTGTACCTCTGAAGTTATAATTACAGTATGAAAGAGTTTTTGTTGGCTTGAGATACTTAACCATCTTTAGCTTAGTTGCAACAGCTCATTGAAGAAATAGGAAATCTAAATTAGAGCTATGTTTTATACTTATAAAGGCCCCAAGCATGCATTTGAATCTGCATAGGTGGACTCCTGTACCCACATAATACTCCGTTTAAGTCAGTCAGGTGCTCTGTACCAAGTTGCATAACAAAAAATTACTAGAATGCAGTCTGCCTGTCTCCCTATCTGGGGATAATAATACTTGCAATTGCCAACCTCACAGGGCTGTTGTGTGTCTATGCAGAACTTTGTAAACTTAAATTGCTGTATCATGGGTAGGTTTTAAATGGTATCTAGAAACTACACGTGTAACAAAGGACTTCATAGAAAAGGACGTAGAAATTAGTGCAGCATATTGGAAATAAGGCAGCCTAGTTCTATAACCCATCACAAACTAAGCAGAATTTGGACTACAGTAAGCTAGTACTTGGATGGGACACATCCAAGAAATAGTTAAGTATTACAAATGTGGTGTTGGTCATTAATTAGGTGTTGCTGAACCATTACCTCAGCATGATATTAGGAAAGGCTGAACTGCAGAGACTGTTCTTGAGATGAGCTGTAAAACAGACCCTGATTACTTGTGGACATGAAATTTCCTATAGACCTTTTCAAAAGACTACAGCTTTGCCAACATCCTGGCAAAATTCCATTAGGTATGTTCTGATTACCTAAATTTCCTCTACAGTTTCAGCTGACTACAGTAGCCTTCTTTACTTCTTGCTCTAGGCTCTGATTTGGAAAAACACTTAAGCACGCTTTTAAAGTTAAGCATGTGCTGAAGTGTTTGGCTGAATTGGAGTCCTATGCTATTGTGAACTGTTGCTGTTTACTTTTGAACAAAGCTGCATTCCACCCCTTCTGTGTGTAATTGTCAGTCTCTAAATACGATATATTATTCAGATTAGTTTACTTTTTCCATATTAAATTTGTAAATTACTTTGAGATCCGATTAAGATAAAAGGCGCCATGTAAGTGCAAGATATTATTAAACATAACAGAACATTAGAGAGACAAGGTGGGTGAAGTAATATCTTTTATTGAATCAGCTTCCATTGGTGAAAGACACAAGCTTTCAAGCTTACACAGAGCTCTTCTTCTGAAGTTGGCTCAATAAAAGATCAGACCATGTGTCTCTCTAATATACGGGAACCAATACAGCTGCAACAACACTGCAAAGAACAGAACACTTGCAGCATTGGCCATTATGGCCAAGATCTTCCTAAAAGGCAGCCTTAAGTTTGGTTCTCAAATCCATATTTGGGCTCTTAAATAGGTAGCCTGATGATCAAAAGTGCTGAGCAGTGAAGCATTCCCACTGCTTTCAACAGTTTGGAGCTTGCGAGTGTTAAGGGTTTTTGAAAATTGGCTATTTATTTGGGTAACTAAATAAGGACTTATGAGCCTAACTTTAGGCACCTGTTTTTGAAAACTTTGGCCTACCATTAATTTTTATGGGTGACTGATTTCTAGCTGTGACACTGAAACTGTAGTTTTAAAGAAACGTGATTGAACGTTATTGTAACTTCCACTAAGTTATAAAAAAACAAACAAACAAAACCCTCACTTTGTTCCCAAGTATAACAGTATTTAATCTTTCTATATATCACTTTGCGCTACCTTGACTGGGTATGAGCCAAAGTCACTATCTCATGAATCTTTGGCCAAGAAGTGAGAGACTTAACAGCACTGCCATACTGACAAAAGGATTGACATGTTGCAACAATGGATGTGGTTTGATTTTAGTTTTAAAGTGATTAGTGGTAACTCAGAGAACAATATGACTAAAATGCTGGCAAATTTCACTATTAAATTAATAGACCAAAGCACACACAGAATGCTTCTAATTGTTTGAAAACTTATCAGGTATTCAAAGTTGTCTTCCATAAATGTAAAGTTGAATGCATATTATAATATCAAGAGATCTTAATACATAGTATTTTACTAAATCTAAAAACTGAGTTTAAACAATAGTCAACACCGGCCCCCAACTATCTATTTTTAATATAGACAGCAAACATGTAGTAATTCTGAAGCACAAGAGTGAAAAATATAATGCAAGCAAAAATGAGTTTGGTATCTTAAAATAAGACCCAAATATCTGCATGACAAAACTACTGCCAGATTAGGCAGAGTTGGCTTTGTCTGCTCAAACAAGCTCAGGGTTTAGGATTAGAGCCCTGCAAACCTTTGGAAATTCACTTTATATCACGGACCATTTTTGTGGATCGGATACAAATTTTGTATCTGTGCAGGGCTCTAATTAGGATAGTTTAGGTGGTACAAATAGGACTGTAATGCACTGAAGATCTGTGCAGGAAAGCCTGTGGCTTAAGTCAGTGTTAGTCCTTCACTTTCATGAGCATTATTACAGTTACTTTTACCATTTTGTATTAAACTATTTTAAAAAATGTTACAGAAAAAGGTATAAAATGCAATGATCTGTGTAATGCAATGCAGTGTTTTCAAAATAAAATATTTTAATGTACAATCATACATTTGGTAGAAAAAATGGTTAAAATACAATAATTTTGATGGCCAGTGTAGTAATTCTCTTCTTTTTGACTGCTCTCTTAGCTGCAATATGTTTCTTAACATGTCAGTACCATTGATTGCTATAAGTACAGTTTATGTGAATAGTCCCTACTCCCACAAGTAGTCCCATTGACTTGGATAGATCTACTCATATGAGTAATGTTTGCAGGAATGTGCTCATATGCACTTTAAATTATTTTTGAAATAAATTCCTCTTCTTTGTACTTGGCAAAACATGATCTCACAGTTTTGTATGTCACCTACAAGGACACCACAAACATAAAACGAGGAGCAGCATCTCTTATCCAGTGTTAGGGTTTTTAGTGTTTGATTTTTCCCAAGAGAAGCAGAATACTGAATTTGGGTCCTGACAAGTAATAAGAGGTAATGAGTTTCAGATATCTTGATTTAAATTTATTTATTTGTAATTTTAAGACTATACTGGCTTTTGACTAATAGTTTAGAGTCACTTCCCTTGTTGATTTAGGACCTGATCCAAAGTCAATGGGAGGCTTTCCATTTATTTCAGTGGGAATTGAACAAAGCCCTTATGATGGTGTAAATCCAGGGAAACTCCACTGAAGTCACTGGTGGCATACTGGATTTACACTTGTGTAATGACAACAGAATTTGCCCCATAGTATGTTAATATTTTGTATTTATGCAGTTAACCTTCAACATTTCTTAATCATTTTAGTACTCAATATTCAGCTACTTGCATAATGACAGGTTTCAGAGTAACAGCCGTGTTAGTCTGTATTCGCAAAAAGAAAAGGAGTACTTGTGGCACCTTAGAGACTAACCAATTTATTTGAGCATGAGCTTTCGTAGCTCACGAAAGCTCATGCTCAAATAAATTGGTTAGTCTCTAAGGTGCCACAAGTACTCCTTTTCTTTTTGCGAATATTCAGCTAGCGTGTCCATCAACTGGCTGACAAAAGGTGTTTGATGTCTTTAAATGTGTATAGTCTTGGTCCAAATTTAATACAAAGCAAATTAAATATAAATACCATTTTACCAGAACCATTGAGCAGTTCATTCAGGCTATATCTCATAAACTAGCACATTATGACTAGGATATGTTATTTTTTTCTATGACATACTCAGAACTTTAATATAGGATAATGATATAGTTCAGCGGTGTCCGATAGAAATTTGATGCTAGCCACACTGTTAGCCACACTTGTGGGTTTGAATTTTGCTTATTAGCCACTTTATAAAAAAGCCACATGCATTACCCACAATTCAATAGCCTATTAGCCACATGTGGCTAGTGGCGAACGTATTGGACACCGCTGATATAGCTTATTACTCTTGATGAGATGCATATACATATAGTAGAGAGAGACAGAATGTGTTTTTATGTCTGATGTGTGCACGAGTGTGTGTGTCTGTATAAAATATATGAAGTTGCTGAATACGATATTCCCAGTTTTTAGGCCTCTGTCAAATAATTTTTAATTCTTAAAAATATCCTGTGAAAGTGCTGCTTTTATCTTTTCAGTGCAGTGATGAACTTTTATGTTGGAAAGTGTTGAAAATACTCAGATAGTAAAGCTTAGATTTTTGTTTTGTTTGGCAGTACACTTCTGTTTAGAATTCCTTTAATCTATCCATTCCCTGCTTTTATATTCATCTTGATAGCTAACGGTTCTCGGAAGGATTTTTCTTTATATATAAACTTATTAAATTAATAATGCTCAAAAGTGTGAGGTTTTTCTTTATTTGGGGGAGGGACATGATAAGATGGACTCTTCTGTGAGCTGTTAAATTTCTATTTGCCTTTCTTGGGTTTTTTTTGGGGGGGGAATTTGGTTTTTTTGAAAATAACAAAAAAAAACCCAACAATTTATATGGTAGATCTAAAGTTTCATTAAAATTGCTTATGCCCTGTCCCAGGCATTTTAAGTGGGCCATCTGTCTAAACATCTCTCTGTTTTTTTCTGATCATTTCCTCGACTTATTCATGAGCCATGGGAGGGCTCCTTTGTAGTCTCCATGTAGCTGGTTCAGTCTACCCCCACTGAATACATCTATGTGCTTGCATAACATATCTTTTCACAGTGCTGGAAATTCTCTGAACTTGGTTCAGATGAATGGCCCACTTTCTGAAGGTCTTTCCCGCCCCCCTCCCCCCCACCCCTGGCGCAAAGATTTGTATGCAGAAACTGACCTCAGTGGCTACAGAATCCAGCACATTATTCTTGATCATTTTACAGGCCACCTGCTGTGAAAGTTATGATGAAGGATTTCTTAATGATTCTTTGACCATTAACATTGTTTTAAGTCAATATTTCACTTTTATCTAACTGCTGAATAGGTAATTGTACAACTGAAAAACAGCTTTACTGAGTGTCACATAATCTAGTTTTGCAATGCTCATAATCCTTAATAATTGGAGAATTTGTTAGGATAGTTTGGGCTCTGTATTTACCTAAAATTTTATGCAGCAACAATATAAAAAGTAAAGAGCATTTGTAGGATTTTTTAGAACATTATAGCTCACATTTTGAATGGTAAGAAATCTATACTCAATTTCATGACCCTTTAGGAGCTGGTGACATTTATTGTAGCCGATTACATCATTAACAGCAATCGAGAGACAGGAGTTTATTTGCCACACACTACAGAAAATTGTAGTTTTATTGAGCTCCTACATTCTGATTGGTTGGTGACAATCAAAGTGGACATGCCTGGAGCAGAGCTATTACTTGATTTGCTTTTGTGAAGTCTGTTTTCCTTGGTTGCTTGACTAGAATAGATAAAAGTTTAACTAATATGTGTTTTCCAGGAACACAATAAGTGTGTGTCGATCTAAAATTTCCGCGGTTGGCAGTATCCTTCACTGAAAACGTATTGCAGCAAAGAAAACCAGAAGTATAATTGCTGCTGTTCATATAATGTTAAAAAAACCTTTTATTGCTGGGGGTGGGAAGAGAAAACGTATGTTCAGATAAATTGAGACTAGGTCAGCATTTACTAAGTTCAGGATGATGTCAGAGTTAAACAGGATGTAAATACTCCAAATTACAGACCATTTCCCCCCATCATATTCTTTAATACTTTAGCAAGAGAAATTTTGATAGAAGTGACTCTAATACTTAGGGCCACATTGTCCCCTTACTCCTGGTATGTGCCCATCTACTGTTTTTCTTAACACTTCAGAAGGAGAGAATTCCAGGTACAGAGGCTCAGAATTACCTTAACAGCATAATACCTGTGTGGCTGGGGGAGACATTGCTGTGGACCGTGTTCACCTCTGCCCTATTCCCTCTTCCTGTTGGTACTGCCTCTGCTTCTCCCGTGTCTTTCCCCTGCAGTTCCTCACCCCTCTCCTCCTATGCATGCTCACATAATACTAATCTCAAGGGAGAACAACATGCAATAGTCTGTGGGGGCCACCCCCCTCTACCCAATAACCACAAGCACATCCCCCCTCTCTGCACTTGTTTCCACCAGCACCCAAAACCAATCATCATTTTTTTGCTGTTGTACTAGTCCCACAATCCTTTGCCAGTCCCAAAGGATTGTGGGATTTGTTTAAATCCTATCAAAAAAAGCTTATGTGAAACTTTGAGCCCCAGGTGAAAAAAGGTTGTCCCACACATTTTATAATGGTAAAAGTGTGTGTGTATGGAGGAGGTGGGGGGCCGTGTTTACTTTCAGAAATGCTTTTTGTCTGGTACAAATATATCAAATTTCAACCCAAAATGTAAAAGTTTGTATAGTTATAAACGTCTGAAAATGATCCCTGAGAATGAAAATGCTTGTGTAACCTTATCTAATGGCATTGGTATGTACTTCCCTTATAATAGGTAGACACACAAGTACATGTTAGCAATATCAGTGTGCCAAGTTACAGAAGCATGTGATAAATGCATATTTGATTCTCTGCCTGCTATCTCATTTCCCAGGGCTACCTCTTACATTCCAAACCTCCAAGCAGCTTCAAATAACCATCTTTTTAAAAAACAAACACACAAATCCCCACCCTTTATTTGGGCTAGGAATAATTTGATGGAGTCTTTGCCAGAGCCTTCTGCATGGCTGACCAGGATAAACCACCATTCCTGGGTCAGTCCACCATTGCTTCCTCTTTATACAGCTTTGGTCCTGGGCATTCAGCATTGTCCAGTTCATTCAGCTGAGTTGTCTCCTGTACATTCAGGCCTGTTCTCCACTGTCACCAGAATTTCCTTTGACTCTAAGCCTCAGGATAGGGTGTCTCACTCCAGCCATGCCACATGGATCAATTCAGGATGTTTTCTCCATGGTATAGCTTCTAGGTTGGAGGGTGATCCATCTTATCCTGACATACCCTGCCCACTCAGAAGATCACAACAGCCTGGGTGTTGAGAAGAAAGCCACCTTCCTGCTCCTCCAGCAGTGAGTATTTTTCAGAGGAACGGCTAGACTCTCAGCGAATGGCCAAAGACCTTGAAGTGTCCAGAGCTCTAGATCAAAGGACTCTGAGGAGTTCTCAGACAGGGGAAAAAAGCCTTGCCAAGGCACAAGAAGAATTATTATTTTCCAGTGCAACCTGACCTCCCAGATGTCGTCAAAGAAACCTTTTCTTATCCTGGTGGAAAACTTCCCATTTCCAAGGCAGTTTAGAAGCTTTGACTTCCCTTCTAAGTCTGGGAAGCTGTCTTCAAGTTGGACTTAGTAACCATATGAGTATGCAACCTACTGTTCCAAACCCATAGGCACCCAGTTAACAGGGTTGGAAAAGTCCCTTTGTAAAAGGATCCTGCAGTTTCAGGAAACAAGAGAATTGCACCTGGCCTGTGGCTGTGCTCATGGGAGTTTGACACCCAGGCCTAGCTGGGATAGTAGCCATGCTTTTCAAGAAGGAATAAACTCAATAAAGCTGAGCAAGAAAGGCTGAACAAAAATAGCCTCTGCTGGGAGAGCAACATAGTTTTTTTTTTTCTTTGATTGTCAGCAAAGTCAAATTTGTGAGGTCACTCCCAGCCAAATCCAACATGAACAGGACCAAACCAGCAGACTATGCTTAGGGTAAAAAATAATCTGATGCTATGCTGACAATGAAGCTGACCTACTGATATCCTGGGGAGAAGACTTCACCTCTTTTACAAACTGCTAAATCCTATCAGTCGTTGCATCAGGAGACCATATAGAATTCAACCAGGCCCCATCAAGAACCCACTAAACGCCTTCTCCTCTCTCTCCTTATCCCAGGAAATGTAGGCAGAGCATCACACTGTTAGCTACCTTGTAACTATCCAGGAAATTTCCTGATTCCAATGTCTGTACTCTCTTCTACGAGCTATCCCGTAGAGATCAGGATAAGCATATCTGGGTGGGATCTAAAATGGCTAAATGATTTTGACGTACAGGAACTTCAAGATGGAGACCCGGAGAAATATTATTGCTAACAATGCTTCATGGAGTTTTTCTCAAATCTATTATTTTGACATTTGCTCCTGTATGCCAGTGGAAGAGGCTTATCACAGAAACTTGACCATATCATTTTTAGTATGTTAATTACAAGTGTTGTGGGTATAGACAGCATCTCTAGGTAAGATCACGTGGGAATTTTGGAGTGGGTCATACTTGCGAGGGGATGCTTTTGAGCCCAAGGTCAAGAGTTTCAAAAGTGACTAGTGATTTTGAGTAATGTGGCACCTCAAACGATTGAAGATGCAACTTGTATACTACATCATGCTATCATGTGATCCATGTGCGTATGTAATACGTATGTGTGTATATTTATGAGGAGAACGAGGAAAAAATAGATACCTGTGTAAAATGAATTCCAGTGCTATCCAGGTAAAATTATTATACAAGAATAAAACTCAAAAATTCAGAAGAAAAAAGATATATGGATTATTTATTAAGGTTGTGCCTT
The DNA here is from genome assembly GCF_965152235.1 of Eretmochelys imbricata. NCBI lineage: Eukaryota > Metazoa > Chordata > Testudines > Cheloniidae > Eretmochelys > Eretmochelys imbricata. The sequence goes on from NC_135572.1 coordinate 101,673,481, forward strand.
TTGGAGCAAAAAATAAGATACGTTTAATTTTTCTTTTTTTAAAATGCGAAGCGGGGCACCACATTACACACTTCGGCTTCTCTCAGTGTGGAAATACAAGCAGCTGGATGAGTCTTTACATTTATTGGGCTGTATGTGATCTACAAACTCCTTACTAAATGTAGATGGGGGAGGAGAGTCTCTCCTGCTTACAAGCAAGCAGCTTGATCACAAACCCACGCAGCTGCCACTCATGGAGGCAGGCACACACAGCTGCAACCAATAGAAGAAACAAGGCCTGCTATAAACAGGAGAGTGCAGAGAAGGAATGGGAGGCAGAAAGGCTTGGGATAGCAAGGTCGTGACAGCCCTGCAGCAGGCTGCCTCCAAGAAAACAGCCAGGAGACTGAAAAAGACTGCAAACCCAAAAAGTGAAGGGTTGACAGTCTTAATTGAAGGTGCGGGCCCAGGAATTGACCTGACTGAGAGTAAACTAAGCTGGCTTAGGAGAAGCTGAGGCCCCTCAAGAAACCACACCAAGAGGCAGTGACAGGGGCCTAAGTATATGATGAGCAATAACAGGAGAATACAACAGATGGGGCAACTCAAGTTAACAGTGGGACATTTATAATTAAAGGTTTAAAAAAAAAGTCCTGTGTAGTCTTGTGAAAAGAAGACTGAGTGGGGGGAACTGATAACAGTCTTCAAAGGCACCCGGGGTCCCTTTTCGACCGGGCATTCCGGTTGAAAAGTGGATGCCTGGCAACCCTAGCCGTTATAGAGGATGATAATCTATTGTTCTCCTTGACCACTGAAGGTAGGACAAGAAGTAAAGGACTTAATGTGCAGCAAGGAAAATTTAGGTTAGAGATTAGAAAATGTTTCTAACTATTGGTATAGTTAAGCTCTGGAATAGGCTTCCAAAGAAGGTTGTGGTATTCCTGTCAATGGAGGGTTTTAAGAACAGACAAACACCTGTGGGGGATGGTCTAGATTTACTTGGTCTTGCCTCAGCTCAGGAGGCTGCAAAGACTTCCAGCCCTTCCAGCTTTACATTTCTGTGATTCTATAATTAGCATAGTATGCAGTGGATACAGTGCTTCAGCTGCCTAGAAGTTATCAAGCATTTTGTAAGCATGACAGCAGGGTTGAATTTTAGGGAGAGAGTTAAATGTGGACAATGTAATGGATTTTTACAGGGTGGTCTTGCTATGCATAAGAGGCAGCACGGGAGACCAACTGGCACCTAAAAACATCAATTCAATGAAACTCAGAGCCTCAACCAGCCTGAATTACTATTTATTTATTTATTTGTTTGTTTGTACTAAAATTGTGCCTAGAATCCCAAACAATATTGGAAGCCTATTGCACTTGCTGGTGCTCAGACAATAGTCAGAGTTAGTCTCTCCACAAATTTCTGGTTTAAATTTAAAACACAACCAGTTAATGTAACAAACTATAGGGAAGGCAAGATAAAGGTGACAACTGATGCATAAAAATGTATAGACCTACAAATTACAAATATAGTTTAAAACAAAACAGCTAAAAATTATTTTCTACCTTTTTTTTTTTTTTAAACCTGCCAAGACTTGAGTTCCAGGGTCTGGTTCCCTTGCTGTATCTTTGACCACTTTGATGTAACATAAAAGATGCAGTTCCCTGGATTGTCTTAAGTTTGTGAGTTCATAGACCAGAGATGGCCAACCTGAGCCTGAGAAGGAGCCAGAATTTACCAATGTACATTGCCAAAGAGCCACAGTACTACATCAGCAGCACCCCCACCAACCCCAAACCTCCTGCCTCTTGGCAGCCCTGCCAATCCGCACGTCCCCCTCCTTTCCCGTGCCTCTTGCCTGCCACGATCAGCTGTTTTGCAGTGTACAGGAGGCTCTGGGGTGGAGGGGGGAGGAGCAAGGGTGCAGCAGGGGAGGGGGCAGGAAGGGGCAGGGGCTTGGGGTAAGGGGTGGAGTGGGGGCAGGGCCTGGGGTTAAGCAGTGGAAAGTTGGCACCTGTAGCTCCAGCCCTGGAGTCAGCACCTATGCAAGGAGCCACATATTAACTTCTGAAGAGCCGCATGCGGGTCTGGAACCACAGATTGGCCACCCCTGTCATAAACTATTATGGGAGGAATATAGAACTCTGACCTCAAGTCTTGGCATGTAAAAATCTTCAGTTTAATGTATCTACAGAGATTCGTCAATAATGTATAAAATATGTATATTGTTAAAAATAATGTATGTATATTATTTGTTTGGCTGGATTTGCATGCTTTTGTGTCTAACTGGCCTTTAACTTAGTTTTGTTGTGTGTGATTATGACATGAAGGTGACAGTGAACCACTTTTGCTTTTAAAGAAAAGGAGTACTTAGCGGCTAACCAATTTATTTGAGCATAAGGTTTTCTTTTTGCAAATACAGACTAACACGGCTGCTGCTCTGAAACTTTTGCTTTTGAAGTTCCAAGTAGTCTTTTTATTTTTTCAAGTGCCACTCCTCTTCCTTCCCCAAACCCTCTCCTCATCTGTTTTTCACAGTTTGCAATATCCCTGCAACCAACGATGGCTGGATTTTGGGATTCTCCTCAAACTTTATCAGTGTACTTCAGTGACACAAGGTGTCAAGGCGAAGCAGAAAATATCTCAAAAGGCTTCTCCCCTAAAAAGTTTTCTCCTTATGTGCCATAATGGACAAAAAAATATGATATCTAGTAGTTTTCCCAAACATGCTCCCTGACTGTATCAGTAGGGTTAATAATATTTAAAATCGTTTATGAAGACCCTATGAAGAAAGTTCATGTGATTAAAAATGGGGAGAACCTGAAAATGCCGTTAAAATATTCTTTTTTCCATTCCTTGCTTTAGAATTTCTCTTGCTAAGCTGGATCTGAACAACTGGGAGCTGTTGGTACAGCTAGGAGATGGAACTTACTCTGTTACAGTTTCAAACAACGGGTCAACATTCTCTGTAAGTTTTGCTCATTTTCTAAGAAATGTGAGGCATTGAGTCAGTATATATTATTCTTGATTTGTGGTACTTGATTTGTGATCAGTGCACTAGCACAGTTACACATTTGTTTCATCTTCTGCAGGAGACCTTACTGTAAATTAGAATACCATCCTTCATATGCTAATTAAGTGGTACATTTCCCGTACAGGGATTTATCTACACTCTAAAGTCAATGGGACATTTTTGTATTCTACTTTCTTCTTACATTTGTTTTCTAATTAACAAAATTGTTGTTTAATTCCTTACTTAGAAGTGGACTTTTATGCTGTGCCACAAGAGGTATTTGAGAGCAAGAAATGAAATTGCAATTTAAGATACTGGTAAAAATCAAACAACTAACCAGGAAAAATGCATAATCGGGATGACTGTAGCAAGCTACCATTAAAACTGAGGGTGCAAGTGCAGTAATTAGCCACAATATGCTGACACTTCATTTTGAGTCTGGAAACCCTTTGCTTCAGATGCACAAATATACAGGATTTAGCTTTTACAAAACTTGCTAAATAATTTCTTTTGTCTTGTGATATTAAAGAGTGAAAGGCATAAAGCATTGCATTATGTTGGAACCATGGATGATGATGAAATAAAATCAAGCTAAATCAGAGGTGGGTTAACTTGGAGAGTTGGGAAGAAAAGTTTGTGGAGGAAAATATTTTTATAATTCTATAGTGCTGATCTCAAAGCTAACCTGAGAGTTTTAAGAATGGACACAATTTACATAAAGTCTGTCAAAGCTTTAAGGCTGGTACTTTCAAAAGAACTTCAAATTGATGCAGCTCCTTAGAAAATTCCAACTTAAATATGTCATGTCATGAAGACAGCTTTCTCAAGTGGTTTCACTTTTGCTTTGCTTAAAAGTTCTCTTAAAAAAAGGCAAAGATGTAATGATTTTATTTTAAAATTAGTCAGATTTTAGGACATGTGGCTGTTTGTGGCGGCTGAGCAGCTGCAGGGGGGCCCCTGCCGGTGGCTGAGCAGCTTGTGGCTGCTGAGCAGCTCTGGGGTCCCTCTGTCCTCACTGCTGGCAGCTGGGCAGCTTAGTGGTCCCTGCCGGTGGCCAGTCAGTTGCAGGGCCTCCCCCGCTACCACCGGCAGCAGCTGGGGAGATGTGTGTGTGTGTGTGTGTGTGTGTGTGTGTGTGTGTGGGAGGTTCCTTCCAGCGGCTGCTGAGCAGATCTGGGGTCCCTCTGCCACCACCAGAGGCAGCTGGGAGCTGCGGGGAAGGGACCAGCTGCTCACAGAGGCTGAGCAACTGCAGGGTGGGGGCCCTGCCAGTGGCAGCGGCTGGAGAGCTCAGGGGTCCTCACTGGCAGCGGCGTCCGGTCAGTTGCAGGGGGTCCCACAGCTGCAGGAGGGTCGCCGGCAGAGGCTGGGCTGCTGCAAGGGTCCCCCCTCTACTGACTTCAGCTGATGTTACTGAGCGTGCTCAGTACACCCTAACTAGCACATTCAATCAGATAGCAGTTTTTCACACTACAGGGCAGCTGGTCTGCTGCGGGGGTCCCCAATGTTGCAGAGGGTGCTACAAGTCACGGATTCTGTGACCTCCATGACATAATCATAGCCTTATTTATTAAGTGAAGAAGAAAGTAGCTTCAAATCCTGACTAGTGCCTGGTTAATGCCCTCCGTTTTTGTGAAAACTTCCATGAACTCCTTAAAGTCCTCAGAGTCTTGTGTATTCCATTGTTCCATAGCTGGGGGAGTCACCCTTGATGTGGAATTGTGCTGCAGGTTCTAAAATTTTGTTTTCACACACATTTTCCCTTGAATAGCTAAGAGTGTTTTTTTTAACCCAGTTAATTAATTTGGTGCAAATTTGTATTGTTTTTGTTTGAGAGTCTTATTTCAGTTTAGTTTCATTGGGTTTAAAAAAAAATAAATTGAACAAAACCGAAACAAGACAGTTTACATGCAAACTTGCACCAGTTTAAAAATACACTGTTAGTTAAACTGTTGTAAGTTTGTGTGGAAAAGGCCTTTAAAACCAGAATTATGTTTCTGCCCCTTGTAGTTATAAAGATAACCTTGAAAACACCAAAGTGTTACCTTCTAGAGTCTGCACAAAGCCTGGTAGCTCTGAGAGGTGTGAACTGCCCTGTTCCTCTCAAACATATAAAAACTGAAGAGGACAATTTAAATGCCAGTATTCTTATTTTAGCAGGGAAAAAATGCATGTGCATATCCCACAATCAAAAACTATCTCCCCAGCTGTCCACTAGCCGGTTGCCAAAACCTCCAGCTTCTTCAGTGCCAAAAACAGCAACATATCAAAAAGTGAAAATGTTGTGACAGTCTAAAATAAATGGAATTTAATATCAAAATAAATAACACAGGAGGAGTTGTACTGATTGAATTAACTATGAAAAATAATACAATAAAACCATCAATATTTTAATTTAAGTGAAGCTGCTCCAGAATTCCCAGTCTGTTGCAGCACAATGAACCCTGATTTTAGGTCCAGGTTGTCATGGACTCTTTGGTTCTATGTGCAATTCAAAAGACAGCACGACCATGATAATCAAAGGGTACAGAGTCTAGGCAAGAATGAGTAACTTAAAAGTAAACTTATTTTCAGTACTTAAACTGTAATTTAAAGGAATTTATTATCGTTTCATGCCACTTTGCCTGAGAGAGAGAGGCTGGGGAGCAGGGCAACAGGAAAGTACTGCTCTGCAGAGTTCCAGCAAGGCAGAACAGGATGGCCCTGGGACTTCCTGCCCTTGTCCCTGTGTCCTAGGCAGCATGCTGCTGCTTTTCCCTCAGGTTGTGTTGCGGTGTCACAGGCCAATATGTAATAAAATGAAATACATAAAGGAGAGAGAGAGAGAGAGAGAGAGAGAAAGAGAGGAGTAACTGGACCCGGTGCAGTCTAGAGGTTCAACAAAATGGACTGAGAGTCGGTAGTCTTCTGGGTTCTAATTCTAGGCTGGCCAATAACTTGCTATGTACCTTGGATAAGATACTTTATTTCTTTGTACGTCAACCAACCTAACTGGAAATTGTATGAGATAGGTGAATCTCACTGATGACCAAAGGCTACAACTGACCTAAACTTTCCTGGGTACAAATATATTAGAAAATAAAACCCAGCCCTGGAGATTGTAAAGCAAAATGACACATCATTCTGTGTTTATAATTTTTTGTCAAATTTCTTCTTATCCTCACCTACCTCATGGTGGTTCATGGGTCACTGTAATAAAAATCAAAACCTTATGAAACATTATTTCAAAAAATTGCAATGAGAAGAAAAAAACCTCTTAAAACGTTAAACAAGAAAATCGAAGAAGGGACAGAGAAGTCCTATTCCTGAGAATTGGATATAATGTACTATGGAAAATGCAAAGCCCAACTGCACTGACTTTCCAGTCAGATTTTTCACCTAGAATGTGAGGAAGCAAATTGAAGCCACATGTTGCACTTTTAGATTTACTCTTCCCTGTTGCACTGACATGATCAGGGATGCTGACTTTGTGGGATGGATGCCCTCATCAGTAGTGGCAGAGGTAGCTGAATAAATTGTTCAGTTGGATAATTCAGTGATCAGTGAATGGATCGTCCTCACAGCACCGTTTGATCCCTGGGTCATCTTTATAGTTTTCTTCTCTTACTGTTATCGTAAGAATAATTAAAAATATTATGCAGTGGCAAGCAACAATAATATTTATTATTCATTTTCTAATTTGTTGAATTTTTTAAACTTGTCTATCTGTGCAGATTACTCAGAACAGCACTCCCTTAGTGCAGCCTGGCCTAAAAACTGAGTGCCATGGCTTCCCAGAACTTACCTGCTCGAGGGCTGACAAGCTTGCAGCGATCACTTCAGGTCTTTAAAATACTACAAAAGTAAAGAAAATTTTCTGCTTCTTGTGCCTACAATAGGGGCTGGAAAATAAATGGATGAAGGTGTTTTACAAACAAATGAAACTCCCTCTCCCCCATTATCCTGCAGCCACTACAATACTTACCCAATTTGTGCAAAATACATTTTAGTTTAATTTTCCAGTATCAGGCATTATCCCTGAGTCAGTTCATCTACATGTACTTTTAATTGTTCAGAAATTTTATACTCAAGTTGGTTTGTTTAAAATCTTGGCAACCTTAATGAGATCTGTTGTCTTGTATAACATGAACTCACTAACTTAACTCATGAAAAAATCAGTGTTTCTGTTTTCTTCATTTTATTGCTTTATCTTTTTTGTATTGATTGCGAGAAGAATCTATGAATTGGCTGCTCGTCATACTTTGATCTTTGAAAGACAAAATCTTCATACTCCAGCTCTGTTTTCCTATCAATTATGTATATTTTTCATTATCGATCAAGAAATTATCCTATCATCATGATTACCAACATTAGTTTTTAAAACCTTCCATACACCAGCATAGTGTAATAAAACTAGAGTCTTTTTGTTTATTCAGTTTGGACTCAAATATTTTTCCTTCTGATGTATGGAACAATCTAGGCATGAAGCGTACCAGTCCAAGAAACAATGCAGCTTTGTTGGTGAGGGGTGAAATCCACTCCCCCTGCATCGTAGAGCAGTTGGAAAGACTAAATCCACCCCAAATCCAGATTCACTGGACATGGCTACTGTGTGGTTTCTTTCTACCACTGCAGCTTCTTTTAAGCCGTGGTTTGGAATAGTGTCAGCAGTCCCTCCTAGCCAGTCGCACAGGGTATTTGGGAGGCTAAAGGAGTCATGTAAGGGTGGGTCTGTGGCCTGCCTCTGGACCACCTTTATCGTGGTCTTCAACTCCATTCAGACCTAATGTGAAGACCCTTTTGTTGTGAAACTGCGAATAGGGACTGTCCTATTCAGCCATTTTACTAAGAGACCCTCCACATAAGTACTGTATAGGGCATATGTGATGTGAAGGTCCTTGGGCTGACCCCTTTACGCTGTGGGTGAATGTCATACCTAGTGAGAATCTTTCATATCAGAAATCTTTGTGGAGTGAAATAATTTAGTTAAATTTTATAATAAAAAATAATAGCAGAGTGGTAGAGAAATTTAAGAGATAGAAACAAGGGAGAATTTAAATACAATGGTCCAGGATCTTCTGAGCTTTAATTTATTGAATTCACCACTCTACAATTTTCCTGTTGCAAAGTAAAGGGTTTGGAGATGAACAAAAGAGTGAAAGATAAATAATTACATGATTGTAAGTGTCCTCTTTTCACTTCTACAACCCACCCTCTTTTTTTCCCTTAATAGTTTTCAGTATTTCTTTCTTTCTAGTATGAATATCTCCAGAACTAGAAAACAAAAGAGCAGGATGAATTAGTATCTTTGTTATGGCAGAGATGTTGGCAGGGTGGGGAGGATTTTATTATTATTATTATTTTTGGCTACACTCACCGTCTTCACAAAAATGAAGGGTGAATCCAATGTTGGACATCAGCAGTAAGGAATGACATGTTAGAAAGCACACTGCTTTCTCATTTTTGTTGTTTAGTATTTTGTATTAGTGCCCAGAAATATGCCAGGGCTTAAGAGTACAGATTAAAAGATATGGCCCTGCCCAAAAGAGTGTCCAGTCCTTGTTGCCTATTTACAGTTCATTTCTCGGTATGTAGGTTGAGATTATCGTGTCATATTAACAAAGGATTTGAAGCTATGTTGTATTCTATGATGTGTATTTTAAAAATCTCTTGGTAAGGCAGTTTTATATAAAATTTGTGTGTGATTCTCTGTTTTAATCTTTCAAATTCTCTGTGCTCAAAGTGCATTTGAGAACTGCTCTGCAGCATTTCTCTGCGCTTAGCACTGATTTTTCTCCTTTATCATATTTGAACATTTTCTCCTTCCCTCTAAGGCTCTTTATTGCTATAGTGGGTACATACCTTACTCGCCACTTAACCCAGGGGTGGGGAACCTTTTTCCTATCAGGGGTCACTGACCCACAGAAAAAAATCAGTTGTGGGCCACACACAGCCCCCCCCAGGGGTCAGGCGGGACGGGACGGAGGCTCAGGGCTTCCCCCCGCAGTGGGGCGAGCTGGTGCTTGCGGCTCCAGCCCCGTGGGGGATGTGGGGGCTTGGGGTTTCCCCTAGGTTCCGGGGTGGGGCCAGAAATGAGGGGTTCAGGGTGAGAGAGGGTCTTCGGGCTGGGCCAGGGGTTTGGGGTGCTGGAGGAGGTGAGGGTTTCGGCTGGGGCTGCGGGCTCTGGGGTAGAGCTGGGGATGAGTGGTTGGGGGTGTAGGAGGGGGCTCCCGGCTGGGGCCAAGGGGTTTGGAGTGCAGGAGCAGGCTCAGGACTGGGGCAGGGGGTTCAAGTGTGGGTGGAGGTTCGGGGTCTGGCGTCGGGGAGGAAGTTTGGGTGCAGAAGAGGGTTCCAACCTTGGGCCGGGGGATGTGGTGTGGGTGGGGGTGCAGGGTCTGGGAGTGAATTAGGGTGGGAGGGCGTTTGCGTGCAGGCTTTGGCCGAGTGGTGCTTACCTCAGGCGGTTCCTGGTTGGCGCTGCAACGGGGCTGAGGTAGGCTCCCTGCCTGCCCTGGGTCTGCGCTGCTCCCAGAAGTGGCCACCATGTCCAGCCCCTAGGTGGAGGGGCCGGGGGCTCTGTGTGGTGCGCCCGCAGGTGCCGCCACTGCAGCTCCTATGGCCATGGTTCCTGGCGAATGGGAGCTGCGGATCTGGTGCTGGGGGCAGGGGCAGTGCGCAGAGCTTCCCTGATTGCCCCTGCTCTTAGGGGCTGCAGGGACATGCTCGTCGCTTCTGGCAGCTGCACGGAGCTGACTGGACTTTTAATAGCCTGGCAACCCCAGCTTCTCTCTGCAGCACAGCAAGCCGGCGCTTGCAGCTCCAGCCCCACGGGGGGATCCCGAGGTCCGGGACTTCTGGCCCGCGGTGCGGTGACTTGCTTTGGGCTGGATGAAATGAAGCAGCGAGCCGGATCCGGCCCATGAGCCGTAGGTTCCCTACGCCTGACTTAACCTCACCTTCTCCATTTAGTTGTCAGAGAATTTCCAGATGTTTTCATTTACAGAGTAGCTTCATATCACTGTAGTTCTGCTGAATGTAAGCTATAAAACAAAGTGGCATGAACAAGGTGAAGTAGTTTGGGAGTCACTTCTAGCAAATGGAAACTTGATCTATTTCCAGTGGGGAGTCGTGTAAATCAAAACACTAAATAAAATGGCTAACAGCAGTTCAGATTACTTTTTCGATCACTGTTAAAATAGGCTTACATTTTTGCATTGTATTGTATGATTTCCTAAATTTAAGAAAAGCAAATTGATGCAGAAATGACTATCTGTGGGAAGTAGGTGTGACTTTTTCAGCATAATGACAGGTTTATTAATGAATATGTTAAATGCATGGTTTTTTAAAGGAACAGCTTACATTTTTCAACAAGATGTCCATGTGGTACATGTCTAGTTGGGTGGACGGTTGCATTTGCATGCACATTAACATTTTCAAGAGCAAAGCTATTACTGTGGACCTAATTGAGAGCACAAAAATAAGTGGATTTGAATTTGGTCTTGTGAACTGGAGGCATGGTCATTATAAAAATATACAATTGTGTAGACAACATGCAGTTGTCATTAATTGACTATATCCTATATTGCCAATGCACTGTAATTAAGTAGCTGTATGCTTGAATTTAGTTAATATATGCATGTGTAACTAATTATGGTTGTTTGAATTTAAAAATGTAATTAATTAAAAGCATGACGTAATCCTATGTTTCATTTGCTGCAAATCCAGTTACTAAGGGATATAATTGATTTTTAAATTATTTAGAAAATATTTCCTTTGTTTAAAATATCTTTAAAGAAAGAAAGAATACTTGAAAATTACCAAAAATCATATCAATTGTTACAAAATTTGTAAAATATTTATTATAAAAATGAAAAAATGGTATGGTATAATATAAAAGTAAGTTATACATAAACTAGTTATATGTACCCCTCGTCCACATGTAATCTATTAAATACAAGTATATGTGCAATAAAATATTCAGATAACTAATGGCTTCCTCCACGTCCATCTCCTATTTATGTAAATATGTAACAGGTTTCCCAGACCTGTCTCCACAGGCCGCAGGTTGCCCATCACTGTTATAAAATAAATTATCTAGTCTAAGAGAATAAATAAAAATAAATTAAACTGTATTATTATTAATAATACAATTTATAATTAATGCCCATGTGGTAGGTGTGCATTGGGCATATATTAATACACAGTGAATAGGGCACAAGGGCAAAATATTAGGGATGTACCAGTAGGTGTGATAAGCAAAAATCTATAAGGGTTAAAAAAGAATTTTAAGGAAAAACTGTTAATTTAAGGTAATTAACATGTGTTCTTTACATAAAAATAGGCTTTCGCCTGTCATTAATTTTCTTTTTGATTACAGAGTCCTTTGTTAGTTTGAATGAAGGGAAACAGCACATTTGAGGGCACAAGTAGAAGGGGACAGGTACGTTTCACAAGGGAGAACTGATCAGTTTACAGTTGTAAGCAGAAAAACTTTCCCTGCATTTTACAAAATGTTGACGATAATTTAGTTGAACAGTCGTGCACCTAAGTGCACAGTCACAGTAGGTGCGCAATTGTCCGAGCCTCAGTCCCAATTACCAGTTTCTGCAGATGCTTAAATTTCTCTCATCAAAATATTTCAAGTTACTAATGTGTGTAATTACACTTTACTGTGTACTTAAACTACTTCATAGCTAGAAGTATGTCCTGCCACTATTAGTTTCATACCTCCTTTGGCATTAGGTGTGAGTTTGTGTCTTGAGTGTCAAAGCTTGTAGATATAATTCTTAATGCTATGACGGTAGTCCAGCAACAGTTTTAAAATAAAATAAGTAATGTAATAAAAAATGAGATGGATAATGAAAATGTGTGTCAGATCGTAACTTCTGTTGGCATGAAAATTGACCATCCTGGTCTTCTGCCTATATAATGTTTGTAAGAGTTTTTTCTTGAAAGTACCTGACTCCTTTTTTGTATGTATGCAAGATTGCAAAGTTTGTGTATTTATTTATTTTATCTTTAGTAATTTGTAAAAGTTCCATTCCACGTAAAAAAAATCTGTTGTGTTCAGAAATGGCCCACTAAACTTTATCTTAACTTTTAAAAAAATCTGATCTCCTCTTGAGTTCTCTCATCCACCTTCTTGAATTGTATACATTTCAATCCTATCCTTAATTCTTCTTTTTCTAACGGGTACAAACCTAACTTTACTTTTCACCACACAATAAAACCTGTTATCTAGTAACAAATTCATTGTAATCTTATGCACCTCGTACATTGCTTCAATAACATTCTTGTTATATATTGTGTCCAAAATTATGCACAGTGGCTCAGCTTGGCAGCACAATATTCTTGGAAGCCCTTTGTATAATAGCTATAAGGATCTTTTGTTATACTGCTTTCTTATACAACTGTTTGCTTACCCCCACCTGCAGCCATTTGGGGATGGCTTAAAGGAAGGAGGGAATTAAAAAGAATGAAATCGAGTTTCATTGAAGTCAGTGTAAGCAGAGGTTATTCTTATCTGCTCTCCACCATTTTGTTTATGCAGGGACAGAGCTGGAAGAAGGGGTGGCATTTTGTGGGGGAGGGAACTGTTATGTTTTTTCTCTAATTTCTCTACAATTTCTCTTTTGACATGCTGAACATCCAACTTTCAATATTTTGAACTATTTTAATGCTTTCTTAATTTTTCTACTTCTTCGTCATCCATTTGAGGTGTAAATAAGACCAAACTTAATGCTGATCCTAGTACCATTTTCCACTCCTCTCAGAACTGGTTGCTCAAGCGCAACTCAGAATTGTGCCATTAGCACCACAGCTATATACTTCATTCTTTTCGTTATTGAGTATTTCAAGAAAGGCGATAAGACTATTCGTTCACCATCATCAAGTCTCTGTCATCGTAACGTAGTTAGAATTTGTTAAACATTACTTCCACTTTAGCAGTTGCTTCTGATTGTTCTGGACTGTATATGTTCAGTTTTGGAAAAAATCTGTACTTATTCACTTTGTTTTAAACAATGCCTCTAGAGTATTCCTCAATAAGGAAATAAAACATGTTAAATATTGGTATCAGATTATTTTTTTCCTCTCCTGAGGCAAGTCCCTTTTTTCCCCAATAGTGAGGAGTAAAAACATCAGAAATTAACTTCTTATACCAGCATTTTAAGGAAGAATATTTTATATAAAGAACACATGCCTTATATATTCTGACTTTCTTTGGGCATCAGGTGCTATTTTGCTATTATGTACTTGAGCTACATGGTTGTTTTAAACAACATGCCAGTTTGTAAAATCGGTACATTAAGGGCTTAAGGGTACAAGACATACATTTTTATTATGTAGATGATGTTTGTCCATACACGCTTATTTACATTTGCTATAGTAGTTATAAATGGATGAGAAAAAATACCTGTTAATGTTGATGATCCAGAAAAATGTGTTAGTGTATCTGATAATTTTTGGTAACAGATTTTGTTCTCCATTTTAGAGTAGTTTTGTAACAATGATTACTGCAGTTCTACAATAAATCCTGTTTTTCAAGGAGTTGTAACTTTGTTGTAAACTTGCTATGAGCTGAAGTCTGGCACACAAGCTCTCATCCTGTGAACAAGTTTAAAAACAAAGACAAGAAAAAAGGTCTGAAAAATGTTAGAATGGTTTACACTTTAGCCATATAGAGAATATATCAGTTTGGGGAACTTACTATCTTTTCAACTTTTTAAATTAAATTTAGAAACATAGTATCTTATAAGGTTGAATAAGCTTACCAATGATCAGTTTCTAACTTTTTAGCCAATGAAAGCTGGCTACTGCTGATATATTTAGTTACCATCTTGGTGGCTTCGTAGGGTGAGTTTCTATGATGTAACAGGTAATATTAAGTCTGTTTTATATGTTTACAACCCACTAATGACAGGTGTTTAAATTATTAAAAGTAAAGTAAAATCTAAATAAAATACATGTGAAACTATAACATACCATTTGTTTTCTTCAGAAATCCTATCTTTTGGTAGAGCAATGTTTATTGTGTCTCCACCCTCTTCCTTTTCCTTTTATGGTCTTTTGTTATTAGATTGCAAACTCCTTGTGTGCCAAAGCATTGTCTTTTTTATTCATTTATGTGCCATGTACAACTATGATATTGTATTAAAAAGAATACATAATTAGTTAAGGATTCCTAAAACAAATCATAAGTAAAATATTTCTTGGATTCTTTTTTCATCACAGAATCATATCCAAGACTATTTTTAAAAAGAGCCCATAATTTTGTAGAATGAATAGATGAAAAATGTTGTGAGCTCCTCCTGCTGGTTCAGCAGCAGCAGCAGTTACAGACAAAAGCATATTAACATAATGTTAAGAGCCTGGCTTAAATCCACAAAAGCAGCATTAACTCTGCAACTCCTGGCGGAAGCTTCAACTTTAATTCTGTTCTCAGTATATATGAGCACATTTGATATGCAGCATCACACTTTAGGTCCGGGATCTCTGACTCCTAGGCACATAGGGGTTGTGGGGGAGAAAGTAGGGTAATTTCAGCCTAGAGCTGCTTTTTTAGCTCTAAATTTCCTTGCTTTTTTAATGTAAGGAAGACTATTAACATTACTTTAATATAGTTTTCATGGTTGATAAAAATAATGCTGTTGTAATGGTTAGATGTGCGTCAACTGTGACTAAATGTTTTGATGTAGTCTTCTCAAAAGACAGACTAAAGCTTTCCTTTGAAATATGTGAAGCAGTTTTAGACACAGCTTCTCAGATGGATCTAATTAGTCTTTCATAGAACTGGATGTCCGTTTGTTGCAGCTGAATTCTCATTTCATTCACCCATAACTAGAAACACCTCTCTTCAAACGTGTTTCTTCAAAGAAAGAGGGGTTTAGGATTCCATGTTTTACTGCTTTTTGATGTTGGTTTCCCTTTAACTGAGAAGACCTTATGTTTATACAACTGTTATTATTAAGAAAACATAGCTTTGTTCATGAAAGTTCATTCTGTATCAATGTTGGCTATTGGTAGAAGTCAGAGATCTGTTTAATAGATCTTGCTATACCAGACTAGTAGGACAGCTATATGTCTGATTATTAAGCTCACTGAAGAAAGATATTAATGCAAACAGAATGTATTAATAAAACAGGAAACACTTTTTGTAACAGGATGAAAATAAAGATGAAGGACTGTCAGTTATGGGATTCATCAGTAAAGAGTAATCATATTTATTATTTAAGTACAATTGCTGCCAAAAAAGAGCATTTTCTCTACAGCTATATTTACCTTTGTTACAGCATTCCCCATCTTAAAATGAGAAACGTTGCAAGTACTCTGGGTGGTAAATGTTTGAATTAATCTATAACTATTCAATAAACGATACTTAGATACATCAGTAGTTGGAAATACCTAAGAAAAGGGGTCAGATTCTCAGCCTACTCCCATCCCCATTTGGCTGCTTTTGCCAGTGACATAACCAGCTATCTGGATATTCCCCAAGAGTAGTGTTGCTCAATGAGCAGTGGATCAAATCTGTGGCACTCTGGAAATCTGTGACATACCAGGAAACCAAGGTAGCTGCTGTGCAGCACTGATGTAGTATGGTGATGTTGTATTTGCTGTAAATAAATATTGACTCGTTGGTGGCAGTAGACAGGGCAGTGATGTTGGGAGAACAATTCTAGGTTCTTAATGATTACATTATTTTAAACTGTTTTTAATCTTTAGTCATAGTCAGACCGGAGAGTAGCAATGGGAAGTGCCTGAGTAAACCTAACTGAAATAAGTGATTTTTGTGGAGAGGGTTGAAGGAGGAGAGTGAATTTGTTAGACATACAGGCAAAGGGAAATATTTGTCTAAAATAGCAAAACTGAACTGGGTCACTGCATGTGATTCATACATAGAATATCAAATGGATTATGGAATGATACTTCAGTGTCAGGACTCCTGGTGAAAGTATGCTAACCACACGGATAAATCACAAATGGTTTATGTAGTCACCAGAAAGATGAAATGGAATTATACCGCCATAATTCTAAATGTATGCATGTATTTTATATAATATTAGACACAGAAAACTGTTAAAACACCATTATTAAGGTTGGAAAGTGAAGCATCCAGAAGTTAGGAAATGTCAGATTTAAAGTTGTGCCTGTCCAACCTGAATTCATCCCACTTGTGTGTATGCATTATGATATGGTCTAGATTACATGATCATATTTTTTCACAGGACCCCTGCCTCAGTCAGTGCACAAAGTGGACCTGCTGTGGGGATGAATCAGGGTTGTGCAGTGAAGGAGAATGTTGTCTGTTGGCTCACTACTTCATTTGTTCCAGAAGTTGACAGGTGTGTAGTGAATGAGGCTGGAGATTGCAGGAAGAAAAAGGATGGTTTCATGGTTACAGCAGTTGAATTCTTCCCTGGAAAATTGGATTATATCCCTGCCTCTGCTACAGATTTTCTGTGAGATGCTAGATGAGTCACTTAAACCATTTTGTTTTACAGGTGGCCGCTAATTGTTTGTTCCTTATTTATCTGGTGCCTGACTTGAGACCCTGGGGTCTGATTTTCAGAAGCACTGAGCACTCACAGCTGCAATTGAAGTCACTGGGATCTGTTCTTTTAAAATATAAAGTGCTGTGTAATGCTAAGTAATGTGAAAAATCAGGTGCTGGGTGCCTCAAGTTCAGCATCCAAAACTATTGAATACTTTTGACCTTAATCTCTTTGTGGGTCAGTTCCCCTTCTCCAAAATGTGGGCATTAATATCCCTTCATTCCACAGGAGTGCTGTAAAATAAATTAGTGTTTATGAAGCACTCAGATACTATAGCAATGAGTGCCATGAAAAAGCCCATGAAGAAATAATTCTGTCTTCAGAACAGGGTTTGAATAGTGTGTGGCCACACATTGAACACTGAGAAGACAACAAAATATTGCATAGTTGCTCATAAGTGAGGATCTCCATTTTGTGCACTGAATGGGCGGGGGTCCAGTGGAGAAAATATGTGGTCATGTAATTAGAGAGTATCATAATGCCCGCATAGAAAGGGGCCGAAGTACGATTGCATAAACATCTTAATTACTGATTTTGAGTGCTTTATTTTTCAACTTAAAAATATTGTTTGTATTAATTTTTTGTGTGTATTTGCCTAGATTTTATAAAGCAATCTGAAAACGCGCCCAGAAACTCTATCATGTGGCATCATATTGACACCCATATGGATAATCAATAGCGTTGGAATCTTTAGATCCACCTGCACAGACCTCTGCCCCTTGAGCTAATTGAATAACTGATAGCAGTAGTAGATTGTTATACTCTGTGTGGATCAGCTCTAGAGGAGAATGAGACACTTTGCCAGTGGGTTGTGCAGATATTTGCTGAGAGCAAGGGAGAGATTCATGGATGAATTAAACTTTCATTCCAACTGACTTCTTCAGAGTTTAACTCTGTAAAAATATAAGCAACTGATGAAAAAGCAGAATAGTACGTACCCTGTGCAAGAAGCTTCAAGTAAAAGTGAAAGAAGCTTCAAGTAAAAGAACCAGATACAAAACAGCAAATATAGTATAACATAGAACAGATCTAACAATTCCAAAAATGCTGAACTGTATACAAGGCATGTGTCATAAATATAAAGGGAAGGGTAAACCCCTTTGAAATCCCTCCTGGCCAGGGGAAAGCTCCTCTCACCTGTAAAGGGTTAAGAAGCTAAAGGTAACCTCGCTGGCACCTGACCAAAATGACCAATGAGGAGACAAGATACTTTCAAAAGCTGGGAGGAGAGAGAGAAACAAAGGGTCTGTGTGTCTGTCTATATGCTGGTCCTTGTCGGTGATAGACCAGGAATGGAGTCTTAGAACTTTTAGTAAGTAATCTAGCTAGGTATGTGTTAGATTATGATTTCTTTAAATGGCTGAGAAAAGAATTGTGCTGAATAGAATAACTATTTCTGTCTGTGTATCTTTTTTGTAACTTAAGGTTTTACCTAGAGGGGTTCTCTATGTTTTTGAATCTAATTACCCTGTAAGATATCTACCATCCTGATTTTACAGGGGGGATTTCTTCATTTCTATTTACTTCTATTTTTATTAAAAGTCTTCTTGTAAGAAACTGAATGCTTTTTCATTGTTCTCAGATCTAAGGGTTTGGGTCTGTGGTCACCTATGCAAATTGGTGAGGCTTTTTATCCAACATTTCCCAGGAAAGGGGGGGGTGCAAGTGTTGGGAGGATTGTTCATTGTTCTTAAGATCCAAGGGTCTGGGTCTATAGTCACCTAGGCAAATTGGTGAGGCTTTTTACCAAACCTTGTCCAGGAAGTGGGGTGCAGGGTTTTGGGAAGTATTTTGGGGGGAAAGACGCGTCCAAACAGCTCTTCCCCAGTAACCAGTATTAGTTTGGTGGTAGCGGCCAGTCCAAGGACAACGGGTGGAATATTTTGTACCTTGGGGAAGTTTTGACCTAAGCTGGTAAAGATAAGCTTAGGAGGTTTTTCATGCAGGTCCCCACATCTGTACCCTAGAGTTCAGAGTGGGGGAGGAACCTTGACAGCATGCTCATCCTAGTGCCATTTTCATAATTGCTATTCATTTTCTAGTAGTTCTTTCTACTTACTTTGGCAAATGTAATGAATGCTAAACTTCCTGTATAAATTGAGATAGCTCCATCGACTTCAGTGGAGCTATGCTGATTTACAACAGCTCTCTTGTCTGCCGTGGACTAATTGTCCATGTGGACCCTACTCATGCACATTAACAGTTAATTAATATACTTAGATCTAGTCCACAGCTGACTAGTGCGGGGCATATTCCCACTCTAGCTTGCTGCAAACGAATTGTTCATGTAGACAAATTCTCAGTAATACAATAAACAAATGGACTTTCCTTCCTTGCTTTCCATTGACTAATTTCCATCTCCCTGGAGAAATCTTTTATATAAGAAAGTGCCAACCTAGATGGAATGCTTACGGCTTAGCAGAGGGAGACCTTACAAATAATTTTGATAATGGAAATGCTTTTAGATTCTATCCGTAATTTATGGTTGAGGAAGACACTATTCAGTTCATAATCATGACATAACTTCCTGTATATGCATTTAATATGTTTGTGTATATACTATTGAATTGCCTGATATTGCAACCCTCACATGAAGAGTCCTTACCCACATAAACAGTAACGTTGGCTTCAGCTGTATGATTTCAATGAATGGGACTGTTTGTGTGCCTGGATCTAGAAAGGGAGTTGCAATGCTCAGCAGACCCCCGTTTAAATTCCTGCTCCTCACCAGGCATGCGGGGATGGGGGGAGAGGGGTATTGAACTATATAGCATTAAGCATGCTCTCAGCATACCTACCAGACTAGGTCCCACAGACAAGAAAGGATTCCCCCCTCAACCTTGTCTCCACCTTGTTTGATCATTGCGCTGGGGCTTAAGCGTGACATAGATACCCAGGCACCTTGAGGGAAGCCGCAGTGCATACCCAGAGGTAGAAACATAAGTACCTGCAGAAATGTAAGCACCAACTGAGTTTCAGTGCCTCCAGGGTTAGGAGGCAGTTGAGCAGGGGTTTTGTGGATCACAGTGATGCTCAAATCTGCTATATATGTGCCTAAATCTAGGGCTTAGGCACCTTAGTCCCTTTGTGCATTTGAGAAAGCTTGCATAAGGTTTTAGAATTGGGACAGTGTTCAGTACTGGACAGCCATTAATGAATGAGCAGTTTATGGAATTTTGTAGATTGTTCTAACTAACAAGTAATTTGAATTAGGGATGATCAGCTAGGAAACATTTGTTTTATAACAATCCCGCCTCCCCCCCCCCCAAAAACAAACAAAAACAAACAAACAACCTTCACAACCAAGCAGTGTTGAATGTGAGCTGGTAGTGTACACTGATTCTTCTCAAAGTGCTCCTATACTTTTGTCTTTTTAAAAAATGGAGTGTCTGTTCCCTTTGAAAGTGAGCGAAACCTCCCCGCCATTAAATTAGACTGTAGAAAAAAAAAATTTCAGTTCTTCTCTTTATATTACTGGTATAAACATTCAGACAGAATCGTTTTGGATGCAGGACTAAAACCTGATCCTCAGTTATACAAGAGTGAGTAGTGTGTGTACCTTTTTCTTCCGCAATGCATGGTAATCTGATCTATTATGATACATTTATTTGGTCTTAAATACAAGAATATGGACAGATATTGTACTTTAAAGCCAGCCTTAATAGCTGGCATGTTCTAATGTGGCCTCAAGCAGTGTGAATCATAATTTGGCACTATCTTCCTCTTTCCAGTTACACCTTTATAAACATATATATAATGTAAACAAATCCACAGGTTTAGATAACCATGAGCTTCAATACTGTAGGAATGCTGCCACAGTCACCTACTTCCCTTTTACTGGAATGTTAACATTGTCCTTAGCACAGTGAGCCATGAAAAACTGGCAGAGTTGTTTCCTCCATGTTGGAATACAAGAGTTCAGTTTTAAGAGTAACAGGGTAATCTTAATTTTGCTAGCAGACCACCAAAACTAAAGAACCCTTTCCTAATATAATGACAGGTTTCAGAGTAACAGCCGTGTTAATCTGTATTCGCAAAAAGAAAAGGAGTACTTGTGGCACCTTAGAGACTAACCAATTTATTTGAGCATAAGCTTTCGTGAGCTACAGCTCACTGCATCCGATGAAGTGAGCTGTAGCTCACGAAAGCTTATGCTCAAATAAATTGGTTAGTCTCTAAGGTGCCACAAGTACTCCTTTTCTCTTTCCTAATAGTTTTAATAGATCTCCTCTTTTGTAGAAGTAATTTGGCAACTCTGGAAATGGAATGTAAACATTATATTTTTATTATCTGTGGTTTTTTCTTCATTTGGTTTTACAGGCTAGGTATTTTTTTAAGGTTCTTGATTATTCTGTGATACTGTACTCTGTTTCAAAGGCCTTGCTTTTGACCTTTTGGCAAATGGTGGCAGAACCAGACTTGACAGTTTAGGTCAGTGGTGGGCCGTATGCGGCCCATCAGGGTAATCCGCTGGTAGGCTGCGAGACAATTTGTTTACATTGACCGTCCGCGGGCATGACTGCCTGCAGCTCCCAGTGGCTGTCTCGCGGCCCACCAGCGGATTACCCTGACAGGCTGCGTGAGGGCTGCAGGTTGCCCACCACTGGTTTGGGTAGTAATTGCTCCAGTTTAATGTGACAATGCTTATTAAGAACTTTGAAGGACTCTTTAACTTAACAAATTTTTGCTCTAAAGTTGTTTCATTGAAACTTACCAAACCTGTGAATGGGACATCATAATTTCCTTTGGAGTCACTTTACTCTGAAACTTTACAGGAAGTAGTCAATCAATATTTTTCATTTATATGTGGAAAAGGGGTTCTAAATACACCTTTGTTCACCTCCACTCACTGTGAGGATTTTCTATTTCCATGGCAACTGGGGGCAGACTCAGACTTGTTATTTCACAGGCCAGGACCCCAAGGCTTGTCTCATAGAAAAGCCTGCCTGAGGTTTCTGTCTCAAGAACAATCGCAACAATAATTTCAGACTACAGTTTTTTTCCAAAGAGTGTTTAAAAAAAATCTACAGATTATATTCTTTTAATAACTCAATAATGCTGTACTACAAAATACTTTAAAAAGCCTTACTCAGTTAGTATCTGGCTGAGACCTGTTAGACTTCACTTATCTCTCAGTCCCCAGGGCTGCAAAGGGTGGATGCGAAGAAATACACAAAAGTGTTCTGAAATTTGCCTCATGAGCAGTAATCTCCCATCTCCATGCTAAATATGAGCTCTGTCTGAATTGCAGAAAGGACACCAAGACTGCAGGGACAGTTCAGGTATCTTATCGGCTGGCCAGATCACTAGGAACACAAGAATGGCCATGCTGGGTGAGACCAATGGTCCATGTAGCCCAGTATCCTGGCTTCTGACAGTGGCCAGTGCCAGATCCTTCAGAGGAAGTGAACAGAAGACACAATTTTATTGACTGATTCATCCTGTCATCCAGTCCCAGCTTCTAGCAATCAGAGGTTTAGGGACACCCAGAGTGTAGGGTTATATCACTGACCATATTGGCTAATAATCATTGATGAACCTGTCCTCCATGAACTCATCTAATTCTTTTTTGAACCCAGTTATACTTTTGGCTTCACAACATCCGCTGGCAACGAGTTCCATAGGCTGACTGTTTGTTGTGTGAAGATGTATTTCCTTTTGTTTGTTTTAAACCTGCAGGCTATTTCATTGGGTAACCCCTAGTTCTTGTGTTATGTAAATGGGTAAATAACACTTCCTTATTCACTTTCTCCACACCAGTATGACTTTATAGACCTCTATCCTATCCCCCCTTAGTCATCTCTTTTCCAAGATGTACAGTCCCAGTCTTTTTAACTTCTCACATAAAAGCTGTTCCATACCCCTGATCTCCCTCCCCCCCCCATCCGTCTCTGTACTTCCAATTCTCATGTATCTTTTTTGGGATGGGTCAACCAGAATTGCTTGTAGTATTCAAGATTTGGGCATACCATGGATTTATATAGTGGCATTATGATATTTTCTGTTTTATTATCTGTCCCCTTCCCGATGGTTCCTAACATGCTGTTAACTTTTTTGACTACCACTGCACATTGACCAGATGTTTTCAGAGAACTGTCCACAGTGACACCAAGATCTTTCTTGAGTAGTAACAGCTAATTTAAACCTCATCATTTTATATGTACAGTTGGGATTGTTTTCCAATGTACATAACTTTGCATTTATCAACGCTGCTGTTTATCTCTCTCCAATGTGAAAACTGACCATGTATTCCTATCCTTTGTTTCCTGACTTTTAACCAGTTACTGATCCATGAGAGGACCTTTCCTCTTATCCCATGACTCCTTACTTTGCTTCAAAGCCTTTGGTGTAGGACAGGGGTTCTCAACTTCATTGTACCGCGACCCCCTTCTGACAACAAAAATTATTACATGACCCCAGGAGGGGGGAATCAAAGCTTGACCCTGCTCAAGCCCCACCATGCCTAGCCGGAGGGGGACCAAAGTCGAAGGTGTGCGTGTGTGTGTGTGTGTGTCTGTAATCTGAGCCCCGCCACCTAGGGCTGAAGCCAAAGCCTGAACCCTGCCACCCAGAGCTCAGGTTTGGCTCAGGCTTTTGTCCGTGGCCCCAGCAAGTCTAACGCCAGCCCTGGCAACCCCATTAAAAGGGTGTCATGACCCACTTTGGGGTCCCAACCCACAGTTTGAGAACCGGTGGTGTAGGATGTTGTCAAAGGCTCTGTGAAAGTCTGAGTACAAAAGTCTGAGTACACTATATCCACTGGATCATTCTTGTCCACATGTTTGTTTACACTGTCAAAGAATGCTAATAGATTGGTGAGGCATGATTTTCCTTTAGAGAATCTGTGTTGACTCTTCCCCTGCATATCATGTTTATCTATGTGTCTGATAATTCCGTTCTTTACTTATAGTTTCAAACAATTTGCCAGGTACTTACCAGCCTGTAATTGCCAGGATTGCTTCTGGAGTGTTTTTTAGAAATCAGTGTCACATTAGGTATCCTCCAGTCATCTGCTACAGAGGGTGATTTAAGTGATAGGTTATATATCATAGGTTAGTAGTTCTGCAATTTCGTATTTGAGTTCCTTCAGAACTGTTGAGTGAATACCTTCTGGTCCTGGTGACTTATTACTCTTTAATTTATCAATTTGTTCCAAAACCTTCTCTATCAACACCTCAATCTGGGACAGTTCCTCAGATTTGTCACCTAAAAAGAATGACTCAGGTGTGGGAATCCCTCTCACATGCTCTGCAGTGAAGACCAATGCAAAGAATTCATTTGTATTCTCTGCAGAGGCCTTGTCTTCCTTGAGTGCTCCCTTAACCCCTCAATTATCCAATGACCCCACTGATCTTTTGGCAGGCTTCCTGCTTCTGATATACTTTAAAAGATGTTTTGTTGTTAGTTTTTGTGTCTTTTGCTAGTTGCTCTTCAAATTCCTTTTTGGCCTTCCTAACTATACTTTTATACTTGACTTGCCAGAGTTTATGCTCCTTTCTATTTTCCTCATTGGGATTTGAATTCCAGTTTTGAAAGGATGCATTTTTGTCTCTAACTGCCTCTTTTATTCTGATTAGCCATTGTGGCATTCTTTTGGTCCTCTCTGTGTTTTGGCTTTATTTAATTTGGGGGGAACATCTAGTTTGAGCCTCTATAAAAGTGTTTTTAAAAGGTTTCCATGTAGGTTGCTGGCATTGCACCCTTGTGAGTGTTCTTTTTAATTTCCATTTAACTAGCCACCTCATTTTTGTGTAGTTCCCCTTTTAGAAGTTAAATGCTACTGTGCTGGGTTTCTTTGATATTTTCCCCCCTCAACGGATTTAATTTAATCACATTATGGTCGCTATTATCGAGTGGTTCAGCTATATTCACCTCTTGGCCCAGATCCGATGTGCCACTTAAGACTAAATCACTCTGCCTGATTTCAGAGTTGATACTTTTCCCAGCCTTCCTGAAGCCAAATATCTTGATTGGTGGAGAGTGCATCACTCTTTGGCTCCCTTCATTGACCGGTGGTGGAGAGTAAATGACTCTCTCTGGCTTCAGTCCAAGGAACAAGAACAAGCAGGTTCTATGAAAGTAATGGTATGCTGAAAACCCCTTATCTTCCTCTTTTGATTTTTATTAATAAGTTTATTGGAGATTCTCTTGAGTTGTCTGCTGCTGGAACTGCAGAGAATATCTGTAATCATAGTTGCCAGCTTTTCATGTTGGGGAGCCCACCAGCAGCCAGTCTTACACAAGGTGTATGACCTGTGCCAGATCACAAAGGAAGTACCTCATAGAGTCAGAGAGTCTAAGGTCAGAAGAAATCACCAATGTCTCCAGTGTGATCTCCCACACCACAGGCCACCAAATTCCACAGAGTTACCCTGGTATGGAGCCCAAGAACATGGATTAAATAAGTGTTATAGCCTTTAGAAGATTAAGCTGTTGTATGCCACAGGCAAAGAATAAGAAGGACTGAGGTACACCAATGCCCAACGCCCCCCACAGCGGCAGAGAATTGTTATGGTGGGATATACCCATATGATACTAGGAAGAAACCCATATGATACTAGGAAGCTGCAGAGGAAGGCAACACAAAAAATCAGGCTCTCTGCCAGTCTGACCTAGGGGGAAATTACTTCAGGACCCTGATAAAGGTGATCAGTTAAACTCTGAGCATGTGGGCAAGACCCAACAGCAAAGCGTCTGAGAACATGAATTCTCTGTTCTGCCTCAGAGCATGAACCTCCTCCTTTCTGTGTCCCATCTTCAGCCATGGTCACCTCTGATGCTTCAGAGGAAGGAGATTAAAAAATCAGAAAAATATTTCCTTCCTGACTCCCTGCAGGCAACTATGTGAAGTCATGAAGTCTAAATTTGGGAATAAAGACATAGGACCAGAAAAGATTTCCAGGGCTGCTGAGCGTAAGCTCCTTGGTACTGTAGGCAACCCCATTTTGCAGTCCCACTCATAAATTTATGAAGCTCTATCTTAAAATTAATTAGGTTGTTTTCCCCAAAAACTCCTGTTGGGACACTGTTCCAGAACCTTCTGTAAACAGGCAAGAAGAGTCACAATTATCCAGTCTCTCCAAGGAAATACAAATGGTAGGTTTCCGTGTGCAGAAAAATCTTTTGTCTATGAGCTATTCTCATCAATGGCACGCAGAACTCCCAGGCAAACTAACTCTGCATAGTGAGGCTGGATTAAGGGGACTCTAATCTTTATGTAGACACATTCATGAAAACCACAAGTTTTTGGAAAATTGATTATAGCCTTGGGGCTAAATGCTTAAAAGGAATTAGGCTCCTAACTTCCATTGATTTCTATCTCTTTTTGAGCATTGAATCCCTGGTGCCTGATTCCAGTGCTGCTGGGCACCAGCAGTTCTCATTTATTTGAAGTGGTATTGTGATACTCAGCACCAGTGCAAATCAAGCTGTTATAGTACTTGCTACCTGAAAAAATCACAACACAGAAATGAAAAAGGTACTACTTTCTACTTCCTTACCCATTGGACTAGTTTAAATAACAGTTCAGAAGCGTGAGGCAAAGTTCTAGTAATTCCAATTGCTCCTGAATGGCCAGGAAGACTTTAGTTCTGTAGTTTCCTAAACTTGAGGTAAAGTTTTCACTTCCTCTGCCTCCAGCAAGAAACTCCTAACACAAGATTCAGTTCTACATCTGAGTCTCCTAGGTGTGTCTGTCTGTATGGCTCTTGAGATGAGGCAACTAAGTATAACGTAGGTTTCTTTTATAGAGTGACTGAAACCATGATGTCCTCCAAGAAGAACTCAGTAAACAGGGCCCGTGTTGTTAGAATATGACTCAGAAGCAGACTTTGGTGTAAAGACATGGGATCAAGACAATGTAGGCAAAAAGCCAGCACATACTAGAATTGTTTAAATTATAGATTTTTCAATAGATTCAGCCCGTTTCCTAAAAGAGGAGGTCACGATTGCTATACCTAGCAAACATTAAACTAGGATTCATTTTGGCAGAGCCCCATATTGCAATGTTCCCTCCTAAATAAGAGTTATATTAACAGTTGCCCATTGTGGAATCTAAATAAAGTTCTTCAAATGTCAGTTTTCCATCTGTCTGAGCCTCCTCATTCAGTCTTATGATATGTTCTAAAATTTAAAGTTGCTAAACAAATAGCAATTATGTCAACAAGGAGCATTTTGGAGTTAGAATCTTTATTAACAGATAAACCAAACTACAAAGATGCAGTATTTCAGCAAACTGTGATCATGCCTTCATTCCAAAACTACGCTCAGATTTTTATCATTTGTATGAAATAGTTCTGCCTTCTTTTGCCAAGAGGCAAAATATAAGAGGAAGAAAAAATCGCACAAATTAGATGTGAGGTGTAATATTAGGATATGCCTCAAAAAAACCCAGAGAATTTTGAAAAAAAAAGAGAAGGGAACCAGTGAAGTGCTAGCTTGCAGAGGGCCCTTCCCCTGATTGGAGGAAACATCCGGCACCATGGCTGACTGTGAGGAACTCTGTTTAAACAAGGAAGAGGCACACAAAGTTGTTCCAGCAACAGAGGATTCCCTGGCTGGCTGCTTCTATGGACCCCTCCTGTTTACTTGACTTCTGCTGCCTGTATTCCCACCTGCTCCTAGTTCCTGTCCTCCTTATCCCAGACCCCACATCTGTTCCCCCAGTTTGTTTTCCTGCTTCACTCCAGCTCCCTGCTCTGATGCCTCACCCCTGATGCTGTCTCTCCGACTCTGACCTTTGGCTAGGCACCTGGCTCTAACCATTAGGCATGACCCCCATGTCCTGGTCATTACATTGGGCACTACTACAATACAAATAACAAATAATAATATTAGACATGCTTACTTCTCAGAGAAAACTTTTTAGGAAAACATTCTGTATTGAAACAACTCTTGCTGTTCCATATTTACTGAAGTTCTGTTTCCTGTTTTTTATTTACCGAGGATGTTTGCATGAAAACAGCTTTATAGTTTTTAGAAAATAAACTTCTCCTACTGCCTTTTTTCCATCTGAAGTCATAATCCTGTTTATGACATCATAATAATCTCCAGAACATGTAGAGGAAAGGTCCTGTTTACATGCAGATGTCCCTAGCAACAACAAACAGGCAAAGAGAAATACAGAACCTGGGACCTATAATCTGGATTTTTTCTAATAGAATATTTTACAGTTTTCTGGGAAGAGTGTATGGATTTTAAGATTGTAATACAAATTAACGTTTTTTTTTTTTTGGCCTATTTCCCTCAATTTATCTAGTTTTACCTGCAGTGTGTGATGATGTCACTTATTCTGCAATGCAAACGCAAAAAGAATTAGGTGTCTGAATGAACTGTGAATGTCCATTTTAATGTTACTTTACATAATTTTGTATGTGAAAGACAAGTGAGGCATTTTAAAACTGTATTTTGTGTCAGTAATTGTTCTGTAGTCAATGTAATCATTTATGAAGTCTTAGAGGAAATAAAATGTTAATTTGAAGCCACAGTTACATCAAAGCATATTTTTATAGGAACTGGTTCACAAGTATACAACAGATTTCTATCTGTTTGTGGTGAAATTATTATATGTAGTTGCTAATATGTATAGAGAGTAGATTATTCTTGCAAATTATGTAGTTTTTAAAATATTTCCTTTTTTATGTGAGTTTTGGAAGTACAAATTAAGAGCCATATAAGAATCTGCATTTATAGGTACAGGAATTTATAGGTACAGGTATTTCACTGCCGTGGGTATTCATAAAGGTTCTTCTGTTTGAAAGATAGTGCACTTACCATAGGAAATACTGCTAGCACTAGTAATGAAAGGAAACTTTTTTTAAAAAGTGAAACAAGTGTTTGTAAAGCTCATGCATATAGTAGATATGTCTGTATGTTCTTTAGTCCCTGGTAAATTCCCCTACAGCACCTAACAGAAAATAACAAGAGTTACAAGGCTGTAGTTTTAAATGGAATGATTTAAACCTGTGCATCCAGCTACCTTAGGCCTCACAGTCCGAATGTCATTCAGAAAGATAGATATGTACTGAATATTATTTATTCTTGTAAGATGACAAAGTGTGGGCTATAGATTTTTAAATATGTGTTTTAACTTGGGTTAAAAACTTGTATAGTAAGTAAAACTATATTTTCCAAGGGAATAGGTTTGTAAGGTTTTTTTCTCTCTTCTTTAACATAAAAACTGAAGAATAATTCAGGATGGGTGTGCACAGTTATTCAATGCTTTTGGCAAAAACTAGCTTCCTCTACTATTTCAAATAATGGTATACTTAATATTGTTTAGGATACTGTGACAGGGTTGGGGCAGATGGCTACAGGAGAGTAATAGAAGGCAGATATATTAGCCCCAGTTTAAGTAGGTCCCTTTCCCCTGGGTAAGGTAACAGGGAAGGTTCCAGAACAATCAGGAACTTTCTGGAAACAAGACAGACAGGCTGATTAGAACACCTGCAGCCAATTAAGAAGCTGCTAGAATCAATTAAGGCAGGCTAATCAGGGCACCTAGGTTTAAAAAGGAGCTCACTTCAATTTGTGGTGTGCGTGCGAGGAGCTGGGAGCAAGAGGTACAAGAAGCTGTGAGTGAGAAGGCATACTACTGGAAGACTGAGAAATACAAGCATTATCAGACATCGGGAGGAAGGTACTGTGGTGAGAATAAAGAAGGTGTTGGGAGGAGGCCATGGGGAAGTAGCCCAGGGAGTTGTAGCTGTCACGCAGCTGTTACAGGAGCCATTGTAGACAGCTGCAATCTGCAGGGTCCTGGGCTGGAACCCGGAGTAGAGGGTGAGCCCGGGTTCCCCTGATCCCTCCATCCCCCCAACTCCCTACTTGATATCGGAGGAGTTGAACTGGACTGTGGGTTCCACTAGAGGAGAAGGTCTGTGGCCTGTCCCCGATCCACTAGGTGGATCAGCAGAGACTGCGGGGATTGTTCTTCTTCCTTTCCCCATGCTGGCCAGTGATGAGGTTATCTGCGTGAAAGGCAGATTTGAGCTATGAAAGTGGCCAAACTGAGGGCTGCCATGAACCTCTGAGGCGAGAAAATCATCCAATAAGCGCAGGACCACCAAGGCAGAGGAGGAACTTTGTCACAATACCTACTTAAAACCTGCAATATCCCTTTCTTATATGTATTAGCATGTGCTTGAGTAAGTTTTAAAGTTGTTTAAAATAAAGATCAAATGCATTAACAGCAGGGGTATAAAACTTTATAATATGAAATTATTTAAACCTGAAAAGTGGCATTCTTAACAAACGTTCCAGTGCTGTTCCAGTAGAGTCAAATGCCAAGGGTTGTAACTGTAGGATTATAGCCACAAGGATCAGCCTCTCCAGTTCCACCGATATCATACTTTCTGCATGGAAATAAATAATTTAGTTTTTAGTTTGCTTCTATGGACATTTATTACAACAATATAGATAAGTTCCCAGAGAGGATTCCTATTTCTTACTTAGCAGCAGTGAAAATTGCAAATTATTCTGTTAACTTGGCTTGCCAGTCAGTGTCACTATGCCAAAGAAAAATTCTCTGGATGGTAGAGAAGAAATGTTTGTTTTTCCCTGCTGTTTGCATGTGCTGTTTTAAATTTTAATTAAGCATGAATATTTACCTACAAAATTGAAGCTATCTTTTTGACTTAGTGGTCATTTTCAAGATGTAGCCATAGACAACGAGTACAGTGGTTATTGTGTAATGTTATTTATTATACAGAACAAATAGGTGTAGGGTGGTAGAAAATCAATAAAATACCACCCTGCACATTAGCTGCAACACTATGGCTGCAAATTCTTCATTAGGAAGAATCTGTAGGGTAAAAAGGAAACAAAAAACTAGATCAAAAGCAATGTGGGGAATTAATGTGGAGAAGATGAAAGGGAAAGAGGCAAACAATAGAGTAGATGTAAGTGGAGGATTAAATAAAGCAGAAGCAATCATTTTTTTGTGGGACAGATGAAAAGACATTGAGAATAATTGTTACAGGAGGGCAAGTAGTGGCATCAAGTTGAAATGACGTGTATTTAATGGCCATATGAAAGCCAGGGCTTGTCCACGATTTGTGCTATCATTCATTTTCCCTGGAGTAGCTTCCTAATAGCTCTCTTAGTAAGTAAAATGTACCACCTTCACTGTGACACTCATAAAAGCCTATTTAGCTCTGTCAGAAGTTAAAATATCAAGAAAGCGTCATTCAGCATTAAATAGTTAGTGGTAACTATTTTATTTTAAAAATATGGGGCCAGATCCTCCGTTGGTGTAAATAGGCATAGCTCCATTTGACTTCTGCCCGTTTGTATGTGGAATGTTAGGTTAACTAGTCTGTTTAAAGGTGTTTTTACAGAAATAGCAATCGTGTTGCTACAATTTACAATATTTAGTATTTGTTTTAGTAAGTGGGAAGTTGCCGCGATACAGGATAAACCAGAGCTGCTATTAGGCAAAATAGTGTCTTCGTTTCCAAAAAGTACTAAACATTGTTATTGATCAGTTAGAGCTAGATTGAGTCTTTGCACCAAACCCCTGAATAAGAGGTGGCACAAAGGTACGCCATCCTAGTAGGAGCCCTTGGAAGGATTTGAGACTCTCAGGAATTGTTTCTTTCCCTGGTTCCCCTTGCTTCAGTGGAGAAGTAATTTATGCAGTTCTTTATAGGGTGCAGCTTATTCTCCATCCCCATTTCATCAGTGTTTAGGCTCAGTCCACTTGCTTATAGGTGGGAGCAGCAGCCCTGCAAAACCTGCTCAGTGCTTACACCTTGGAAGGCCACACCGGGGGATCAAGAACCATATTTCCTTGGATCGCTGCATTGGGGACCAGTGACGATCTGGCAAAACAAACTGTCATTAAACAAGTGAAAAATTCTGCTTTCATGCTACATGTATTCAGATCTGGCAGAAAAATTACATTTTACAATATGAGAACTCTCACATTCAAATCTGCCAGGCTTGTTTCCAGGCTACTCTAGGGAAAGCCGGATTGCCAGAATCTGCCTGCTTTGATGGGAGCAACCCATTCAGAGGGGATGGGGAGTTAAGAATTGAATGTGCTCCCACCATATGTTAATAGTACTGTATTCCTCTAGGACATTGGTTTCCAAACTGGGGAGGGTGTGAAGAAATTCCAAGGGGGGTGCGAGGCTGTGAAATTTTCATAATGAAAAAAATTATCAGCGTAAACGGTTTTTATTTATTTATTTAATAGCCCAGAAGTGGGCGAACTATGGCCCACAGGACTGTCCTGCCCAGCCCTTGAGCTCCTGGTTGGGGAGACTAGCCCCCGGTCCCTCCCCTGTAGTTATGCCGCTGTGCGGGCAGCTTGGTTTGCACCCGCCCACCTCCCAGGCTTTCCAGTAAGCCAGTCCTGCTGCTCTGAGAGGCCTGGTAAGGGGGTGGGGAGCAGGGGGAGGGGCGGTTGGATAAGGGGCAGGAGGTCCCGGGCGGCAGCAGGGAACAGGGAGTGGTTGGATGGGGCGGAGGTTCTGGGGGGGTGGTCAGGAGACAGGGAGCCGGGGGGGTTGGGTAGGCATGGGAGTCCTGGGGGGGCCAAAAAGTTTGCCCACCCCTGTAATAGACCAACAGAAAATAAATTATACATATTCTATATACATAATAACTATTCATAAAATTTTCTGGCAACCCCATTCATAAATTAGCACGTAATCCGTTCAATGTTGATGTCGATTTTGCCAGAAGTATTGCAAGACAAGCACCCAAAATGAAATACGATTCAAGTGTGAAGGATATTTTCAAAAACTTAAACCCGGAGGAATTTTGGATAAAATATTTCCCAATTTACCCAAAAGTTGGAGAAGAAGCGCTACGTATTATTCTTCTGTTTTCGTCGACATACCTCTGTGAAAAAAGCTTTTCAAGTTTAGTCATAATAAAAACAAAACAAAGGAATCGGCTGGATGTTGAAAACAATTTGCGTTGCACACTTTCATCTTTCAAACCTAGGATTTCCCAACTCAAGAAGAAAATGCATCCTTCACTTGAAATTTGTTTTGTTTGTGCTATTTCTTATTTTAAATTACATTTTTATTAAATTTTTGTGCCAAGAAAAACTATTTGTACTTAATTTTAATTTTAAATAAAATATTTATACCAAGTTTTTGTGTTTATTTTTAATTTTAAATTACGAATTGAATTAGTTAAAGGGGGGTTGGATGATGGTAAAGGAGAGGTGGGGGGCATGAGGGTTTCTCAAAAATTAAAAAGGGGGCGAGATGCCAAAAAGTTTGGGAACCAATGATATACAGGGATTTGGCGCAGATGCTACTTTATTAACAGTGGGGAGGGGTGCAATATGCCACCTCCCCCTGGGTCTCCTATATACCATACATTTAACTAGGTCCACTGCAGGATCCAGGGCTACCTGCCATGTAACCTGTAACTCAGGGTGTACCCTCCTTAGCCTACCCTTAGCACTCAGCTCACTTCTGAACACTCTCTCTCTTACCCTCTCCTGCCCATGAGGGAAGTAGAGGATAACAGCTGTCTGTGAACAGTTCAGATCTCCCGTTCTCCTAGAGGGTCCAACAGTGAAAGCCCAGTCCCCTTTTACTCTAGCCCTGCATTTTCAGGCATGCATTCTATCTGTCTGTCTCTCTCTTATTTTTTCTTTATGGGCCATCTATTGCACTGCTGGTCCAATCAATATCTCCACCTAGGGATAGAGAGTGGCACTCATTCATAAGAGAAGCTATTTGTACACAGGTCAAGAAGTTTTTCATGATAGCCTAAATTTCCTTTTTCTTAATTTCATTTCATTATTCCTAGTTGTAGTTCCAAAAATAATTCCTCTAAAAGCCTTAGTAGATTGTTGGTGATTTCTTTCCCTGTTCCTCAAACAATTTGTTAGTTGAACTCTGTGATTGTCTAATAGTTACTACGCAGTGGTATCAAAGATTTAGTTTTTCTCTATACTAAGAATAGCCAGTCTGGGATTTCAAGTATCCCTTTATGATTACTGTCGATAAATTATGACCCTTTAATGTAGACCCCAGTTAACTTTTAAAAATGTTCTTCATAAATCAGTGCAACCAGTCCCTGATCATTTCTGGTGCTCTTCTCTGCACTGTCTTCAGTTTGTCATTTGTTTCCAGTAATGTGCAGCCCAGAACTGAATGCAGTTCGCAGACTCAGTTGCTCCAAGGCTTTATAGGTCTTGATTCCTCTGCTTCTAACATGTTTTAAATTTAAACCCATGAGTGCAGACCCATTGACATTAGTGATTTGCTGGATTGGTATGTAGAGAGGGACTGTTGCTTCCCTGTTCAGTGATGTGATGCTATTTCATATACAGCCTGACATTATATTGGCCTTTTTGGCTGCTGTATTGAATTTCAAACTGATTTCTGTTTTGCTGACTTTTATTGATTTTCTGCCCATTTTTCTAATCTCTTTGTCTTGTGAAAGGAAGATTTTTTTTAAGAGAAGTTCAAAAGTAGTACTACTATCTGTGTCTCTTTAGTTATTAGTTTCACATGCACCCCTTCTCCCCCACCCTCCCTTTATTACTGTCCCTTCTTCTTCTTCAGTACTATATTATTTTTCCCACTGATATATTTGTAAAAGCCTTTTGGGTTATCATAATTTTCTGGACTGTTTTTGCTTCACTTACATATCTATCTATTTATTTTCCTCTAGTGGTTTGCATCACTACCTTACCATTGTAGGTACAGTTTATTGCTAACCTTATGTCTCTGAGCAGCCCCTCATGTAGTCACGTTGCTCTCTAATTATTTTTGAAATATTTGGTTACATATACTGTATAGTACCTAATATTTAATGTGATCACAAATACAATCTTCAGACAAAGCAACAAGTACAAAACAATTTGGCAACACTCTCTTTCAAAACAGTGGCACCTCCATAGAATCATAGAAGATTAGGGTTGGAAGAGACCTCAGGAGGTCATCTAGTCTAACCCCCTGCTCAAAGCAGGACCAACCCAAATAAATCATCCCAGCCAGGGCTTTATCAAGCTGGGCCTTAGAAACCTCTAAGGATGGAGATTCCACCACTTCCCTAGGTAACCCATTCCAGTGTTTCACCACCCTCCTAGTGAAATAGTTTTTCCTAATATCCAACCTAGACCTCCCCCACTGCAACTTGAGACCATTGCTCCTTGTTCTGTCATCAGCCACCACTGAGAAAAGTCTAGCTCCATCCCCTTCAGGTAGTTGCAGGCTGCTATCAATCACCCTTCACTCTTCTGCAGACTGACTAAGCTCAGTTCCCCTAGCCTCTCCTCATAAGTCATAGTCCTAGACTATGTCATTATAAGAACACAGGATCTAAGAGATGTCCAAATCACCCATGCCATGAGAGGAACTGTTGATTGCTGGACTGGCCAGCGCCTGGTGCGGTCAGTCATGTCCATCAGGATTGCACCGAAACATAGAAAGCAATCCAAATCACACAGATGGCAATACAACATCCAAAGACTTCAATCCTCAGTGTACCAAGAGAACTTCCAAACACTCCTCAGTGAAAAACTGGCCATATGGAAATAACAACATAAGTGTCGAAGAAGACTGGGAAGCCCTAAAACAGACCATCCAGGAGGTTTGTGAGGAATCCATTGGCCTTGCTACCCACCACCATCAAGACTGGCTTGACAACAACATTATTGAGATTACAGCCCTTTTGGACCAGAGGAGAAAAGCTTTCTGCGATTGGGAAAACCAATCAGTATCTAGTTAGAAGCAGAGCTCTTTCCATCATCTCAAAGCTGAAGTTCAAAGGAGGATCAGAGAAATAAAAAACGAATGGTGGGAAAACAAAGCGAAAGAAATCCAAACGTTCGCTGACAGACATGATGTGTGGAGCTTATTTTGTGAGACAAAGACCCTCTATGGACCAAGCTCATGTGGCCTCACACCTCTGAAATTCGAAGATGGTATTACACTTCTGAAAGATAATGAATCCATCAAAGATCGCTGGAAGGAATGCTACCAAAAGCTTCTAAATAGAGAATCAACTGTGATTTGACACCATCAACTCTATCCCTCAGCACCCAATTTGGGAAACTCTTGCCAACCCACTAGCACCTGAGGAGGTCTGCAAAGCAGTTAAACAAATGAAGTACAATAAAGCACCAGGCCCTGATGATGGCATACCAGCTGAAGTACTGCAAGTGGGGGGAGAAACATTGACTAACAAGCTTCACTTGCTGTTTCTCAAAATCTTGAGCACCGAAGAAATCCCTGCTTACTTACATAATAGTAACATCATCACCATTTTCGAAAAGGGAGACAGTGCACTTGTTTTGTTTTGTTTCCCTTATAGAAAGTCATTTTAGGGCAAATACTGCCTCTTTATCTGTGGTGGGTCCCTGTAAGTGGAGATGGTGGGGATCTGTTGTGCAAATGGGAAGAAGATTTGGGGAGGTTTTTGGGGGGTTGAGCATCCCTTGTGTAGAGCTCTGCTCAAAAGAGGCTCACAGCTCCAAGGGGGAGAGGCCAGAGGACCCACTACTATGCAGATCCACCAGTCTTTGACCCTTCTTCTTAGGAATCTCCATATGGGCTGTGGCTACGATTTCAGCCCTATAGGCTAGAGTAGTCTTTGTGGAGTGACTCTGTTGGCTCTCTGCCTCCTAGGTGACATGGCTTCTCCCCTGCACAGTTGGCCAAAACTCAGCTGGGTTACGTGGGCTGGGCATTGGCTCAGGATTTGTGCCTTTGTGCTTAAATGAAGTGTTAGGAGAAAGTACAAAAAATGTTAATATCTCTGGGGACTGAGAGGGGTTTAAAAGTAAAAGTATTAGTATCCATAGTTTGTTTCCATTATTTTCCCATCATTGGAATCTTTTTACTGGAATCTTGTGACTCCTGTGGAAAATCTAAAACCAGTCTTGATTCTAGAGTAGAAGGGGTTATTGGTTATTTCTTTTTAGTTTTAAAAAAGTGCACAACAAGAGAACTTATGTTTTAACCACTCAAATATAAGTAATGATAATGGTGTTACTGAGAGATCCCAAAGCAAACCAGCATTATTTAGAGACAGGTCTAAGGTAGCTCTGTGTAAGTATTTAGAAAATAAACTTCTGTTTTCATTGCAATAGAAACAATAAAAAATGAATGCATTTGTATTTGAGAGACCTACACAGTTTTATGTTATTTAAACAGGCTAGGATAATATTTGTGGTGTGTTCCTACCTTAGATTTTGGTGACTTAGATGTAGCGTATGTTGTTGTACTGCATCCTCTACAAATTTGATGGTCTTTTCTTTAATTCTGGAGGATGCCTCCAGAATTCCTAATTGTTGCAGTAAACATGTCTTTCTGACTTCATTTTATGGAATGCATGTTTTATTTAGTGAACTGTAAGACTCATTCCATTGTTGTTCACAACCATTATAAAGACATGTATCTTTGATTTTCAAAAAGTTTTGAATATTTATAGGTGATAAAATAAAGAGATTGTTTAGCAGGTGCTGACTTCAGTTTGTAGTTACAGTATTGCAGTCGTATCATGAGGTTTGTCTGGTGACAGAATTAAACAAAAATAACTTCAAAGGATGTAGGTAATCAGCCTCTAATGCCAAAGTATTTCAGGGTGTGAACTTTACTTTTTCCCCTACATTTGCGTAGATCGGAAAACTGAATGTTCCAAACAACTTGTGGAAACTTTTCCATATTAGCTTTACATGTACTAAAAATGCAATTAAATGTGTTCAGCTAAATGCATAAAAATGGCTAGAATTAATTCATGTGGGAAAGAATTAAAAAAAAATACTGTTGATTTGTTTTTAGCTGATACATTTAACATGGCAAATTTGAAATTAACCCTGGTAAAAAGTCAGTGGCACCTAATTAAACTTATTGAGAATACCAATATACACAGAATTCATACAGCATTTATTTGCACAAGACATCTCTGCTTCTGTCAATGAGTTCGTGGTAAACAATGCAAAGCCATTATATGCTCAAATAAACAGGAATAAATGTAAACATGTATTGTTTGTTTCCACATAATGAGTCATCTCCTGTGGTATCCATCTTGTTTCAAAACTGGAGCCATTTCCAAACTTTTTAATCTGTATTCCTTTTGTGAGAATGGCACCTATAGTTTCCCCCAATCCTTACGTCTCCTTGTTGCGTTAGCTTTTCCTCCTGCCCTTAACTCCTATACATTAGGCCGAACTATCTTATGTGGCTGAATTCTTCTCACCTCTATCTATCGTTGAAGCCTCTAGAGTCATTGACATTCTCCTCCTCTTGCCTGTCTTTATTTTAAAGCCCAGCTCAGGCTGTTTGTACAGTGAGAATAACCTTACTATTACTCTGAACGCTTTCACAGTCTCTACTTTCTAAAGGTCATGTTGGCTCATTTGGTGAGAAATTTTGTATTTGTTTCAAGCCAAGAGTGCTCAGGAGAGAAACAGCTGTGAATTTTGTGTGTGCGCGCACGGGAGTAAAGTTCACACTACCAAAAGTATGGTGTAATGTAGATGTTGTCATCTCACTTACTGTTGCTCTTTGCAGACCTGCAGTTAAAATACCTATAATAATAATAATAAAATACCTATAATAAAATAGAGTATGAGCTCATGTTTTAAAAGTTAGCATGCTCATAAAAAGCTAAAATAAAGAGCCTCCTGATTACATTGTCCTTCATCTAGTCTCTTTTCTTCCCTAAATTTTAAAGATTGAGCTAGTTGCGTTTTACATCTGGAAGAAAAGAAAAGACCTCCAAGGGCCACTTCACTCTGATAACTGGCACAGCTGGTAAAAAGGTGTTTTTAACCAGGTGGGTTAATATGGAGTACAGATGTGTTCATTGTGTTTTTTTGGATGAGGGGCATAAGTGAGATCTGAAGTGGCCAATGGCATATTAGGAGGGAGTTAAGAAAGAACTTGCTTTAATTATATAATGTGTTTCCTAGCTACAGCACAGCAGATTTAGATTAAATGTCAGGAAAAGCATCCTAACGTAAGCACAGTAGGACAATGGAACAAAATACCTAGGGAAGTCATGGAATCTCCTTCACTGGTGATTTTCAAAAAGAGGCTGGATATAGCCACCTGTCTTGAGTGGTTTAGATACAACAAATCCTGCATCTTGGGAGGGGGTTAGACTAGATGACGCTTGCACTGCCTTCTAACCCTATGGTTCTATGATTCTGTAATTCAACAGTTGTCTTGAAACCCAGGGTCCAGCTCCAATTCAGTCTTGGGATGGTAGGTGATAACTGAGGGCATGTCTACACTACAAAATTATCGACCTATGTTAGGCTGACTTACAGTTACCACAGTATTTACTGGGATTTTTTCATGTACACACTATCCTGTTGGTGGTGCACATCCTCACCAGGAGTGCTCCCACCGACTTAAGAGGGGCAATGTTGGGGGCTGAGAGCCCAGAGCTCCCTGTTGGGAGCCCAACTGCCTCCTGGGCTGTCAGGTCCGCTCACTGCTGAGAGCCCAGCCCAGGGGGCTCCCTACTGGGATCCTGGCATCCGCCCCGGCTCTGGGCACAAAATTGTGCATCCCGCGCCTGGGCAGCACTCGTGCTCCCAGTGGGGAGCCCGGAGCCCAGACAGTAGCTGGGCTCACAGCTGGAGCTCCACAACCACCCTAGGGGTGACAGCCATGGCTGTTAGCTGTGTGTGGGGTTCACAGCAGGGACCTTACCAGCCTTTCTTGTCAATTTCACAGCTCCAGCGCAGAGCTGTGAAACTGACAAGAGTGACAGCCACTAGCTGATGTAAGTAACACAGTGTCTACACAGACACTGCATCGCCCTAACTATACTGACATAAGCCCTATGCCTCTCGTGGAGACATTTACATCGGCTGGTGCAAGGCTGTAGTGTAGACACTGACGTAATTAGATCAACGTAAGCTGCTGTCTGTCCTAGGGTACTTCTACACTGCAGCTGGGAATGATCTTCCCAGCTCAGACAGATGAACTTGTGCTAGCAGGACTCGAGCTAGCTTGCTAACAATAACGGTGTGGATGCTGCAGCTCAAGCTCACCCAAGCCCCTGGGTCTGAGCTCAGGTGCCTAGCCTGAGTCTCAGCCAAGACTACAATGTCCACACCGCTATTTTTAGCGCAAACTCACTAGCATGAGTTTGTCTACCTGGATTGGGAGTCTGGCCCCAGCTGCAGTCTAGACCTACCTTTAGGGACTACTGCAGCCGTGTGTCCTGTTATGACAACTGAGATCAGTAGGATTGGAACTACTAAATGAAATCAGCACCCAAGGACCCAGTAAACCTAGCTTTTGTCAATACAAAATGTTCAAATCAAACGTATCGTTCGGTCAGTCCTTTTCTTTATAATTTACTAATTTAATGAGAAATAGCATTGCTGCCAGTGCAGTGTAAGGGGAAAAATCATTGGAACTAGTGGCCGATTGTGTCCAATATGACCACCTAGATGATGTATAGCAGGGGTTCTCAACCTTTTCCTTTCTGAGGCCCCTCTCCCGCAACATGCTATAAAAACTCTACAGCCCACCTGTGCCACAACAACTGGTTTTCTGCATATAAAACCCAGGGCTGGCATTACGGGGTAGCAAGCAGGGCAATTGCCCCAGGCCCCACGCCAAAGGGCCCCCCCGTGAAGCTAAGTTGCTCAGGCTTTGGCTTCAGCCCCAGGTGGCAGGACTCAGAGACCCGGGCTTCAGCCCCACGCGGTGGAGCTTTGGCTTTCTGCCCTGGGCCTCAGCGAGTCTAATGCTGGCCCTATTTGACTGACCCCCTGAACCCTGCTCATGGTTCCCCTCGTTGTGAACCACAGCTATATAGTGTCTTGTGTTGGATACAACTTTCAAGTATAGCAAAGAACACTTTTCTTTCTCATTAGCTATTTTGAAGTCTGCTGATCTCATTGGATCTATGCACCAAGTTCTAGATGATGTATGGAATAAAGCATTTCTGTTCAATTGGTTGACTGTTGTCAGTGCTCAGCAGTTTGTTGTAGCACAGTATTTAGCTTAGACCACACACAGAAGCCCATCAAGTACATAATTCTCATCTTAAAAAGAAGGCCATTTCCGAATAAATCAAGATATTTTTTCCCACGAAGTAGGGGGGGGTGTGTGTGTGTGAGAAAGAGAGAACTTTTTTTAATTTCTCACATATCCTCTCTCCCAGTATGTATCCATGCAGTGTTACCTGTAACGACCAGATGTCTAAAGTTGACCTCCCGTAAATAAGACACCAAAAATTAAAGGCACAAGAGTCGCCTATAAAAGAGCCAGAATAGGAATTCAGGAATTCTTGGTGCTCAGCCTATGAGCTAATTGTTAGGGATATTGTCTCTATATTAAAAATTATTTGTTTTTGGCCTGTCCATCATTTCTTATTGTGAAGCTTACCATAAGGTTTAGTGAAGGTTGCTACTAAACAAATTATTTTTAAAAATTCATTTCTTTTCTAAAATCTGATTGTTGTCTAAAATGGAAGCAGTTTAAATCTATCTTATACTCATGGTAACACAGCTGTACAATAAGGCCATTACCTATTCTTTTCAGATTTCCACAGTTAAGTGGGAAAAGACTTGGGATCATGGTCTGCCTTTGAGGTGAACGAATGGAACCTTTGCAACTGAAAGGCAGTTAAAGATCAGACTTGCTTAGCGCTTGCAATACATAGACATGACTTTTGGCTCTCAATCTCCAGCAAAGACGGGGGAGTGTCTGAACTATTCTGCCATTTTCCGGCTGGCCCTACCTGAGACCTCTCCCTAATTTCATTTAGTGAAGCTGAGGCTCTGCTCTAAACTGTTACTTGGTGACTATTCCCAATGCACTATCCACAAGCTGAGGAAAGACAGAAAATGGTGCACTTTGGCCACACCCCTAATCATAGCCTGAAGGGAGTGGCGTACGAGCTAGCCTCACCAGTTCTATACTCTGGGGACTCCATGCTAGGACAAACCCCAGCAGGACAGTGCTGAGTAGTTTCTGTGCTCTTTGTGCTGCCGGGGTGGTGCAAACGGGATGGAGCAGGGAAGAGAATCAGGCTCTCTCTTTCTGTTCTGTAATGATCCTATGAAAGCATGAACCATGCTTCCCAAACCCACTGTACGTGATCAGGCTAAAGGCACAAAGGCTGTTACAAAAGATTATCCTGATAAACATCAATTTCTCAACAACTAATTTGTTCTCAGTAATGACTCTACAAGAAAATCTGAAGCTGCCGAACAACAAAGCATTTGCTATGGTAAAATTCATTTGGAGGATAAAGTGTGTCTGTTAGGCTTTTCTAAGAGGACTTTTACCCTAGTAAATGCCAAAAGTAGGGTCTTGCTGATCAGAGTGATAAATGCCATCACTTTTCTCTCCTTTTGTTTTGTTTTTTATTCCATTGCCACTGAGCTGAAGAGTTGATATTTATTACAGTCTTTCCCCATTACCTCCTAGACTGGCATGCTGCCATTTCCAGTGAGATGTACCAAGCCTCTACTGACAATTTACATGAATCTGCCACTGTACAGAAAAGAAATCTAATATGGAGCTGACTGTGTGTGTGTTTGAGTTATTGGGGAGGAAAATTATTTTGTAGTTATAGGCTGTCCACTCTATAAATGTGCTAAAATGCTTTGAAAATCTGAAAGAAATCATGGTACTCCATACAACAGAGAAATGTGCATTTGAAGTCAGAGCCCAGCAATTCAAAATCTTCTGGTCTCATTCATAGCAGGTAAAAGGCTGCCTTGATGACACTTAGAGCAAATGAGTTTCTCTCCTGCAGTCATGCACTGAATAAATCGCTTGATCTGGTTTGGTACAAAAGGGCAGGATCTATAAATAGTTAACTGAGCTTTCTTCAGGACAAGTGATGTATAGGCTGGAACTCTCTCTTGGGGTCTTTTTGAAGTAAGTGCAAATATGAACAAAAGGAAAGTTTGTAAAAAGGGATTCTTCTAATGAGATTGAAACCTCACACATTTTAACTTCTTTTTGAGAGTACAGGGACAACCACTTCAAAGGTATTTAATGCTGACCTTGCATTCGTTTCAGAAAAAGAAAGGGGGGGAGAGGGGAAAAAGCAGATTTCTGTTAAACTGATGTGAATATATTTTTTCAACAGATGCACACAGATAATGCACCTTATCACTGATTAGTTAATTTGTATCAAAGATGTTCCTCTCACATAAGCTGTAGTGCATCCAGCTTTTATTTGAAAGCCACTGCTAGCAGGTTTAATGTGAGCTCTCCCTTTTGTTCCTTTCTCAATTTGCTTTTGCATTGTGCTGTGCTGTACTGTTCCCCAAAGGCCATGCCTGTCTTGTTTGCTCTTTCATGCACCTTTTCTGCAGCTCCTCTTAGATATATTTATTTTAAATCATTGCTGTGATTGTGTTGAGTGATGTTCTGGATCTAACCTAAATAAGGCTGTAAGTTATACTCTGGTATGAATACCTCCACCAAAATGTCTGGTCAGTGGTGGATATGGTAAATAAGACTCTTCAGAAATACTACAAAGAGGCATCTGTTTTCATGATATTTCCAGTGTCAGATTTTTCTGAGGAGGAAAGGTTATTTTCCAATTGAACCTAAGCAGCTGAAAGTCTTGAGTCCAAACCCTCTTCTTTCTCTCACTTTGTCTTACAGCCAAACCAACCAAACAAATGATTTTGCACATTCAAAACCTGCCATGTGGCCCCAGGGGTTGTAGGAGTTTCCTGATTGTTTGTTGTAGCCTTGTTAGCCCGGGACAAAAATTAAACAAAAGATTAGTGCTGCAAAATTTGCTCATCTGTTTACTACTTAGTGTCTGTAAATCACTCAACTGTACTGTTGTCCTAGTGTCATCCTGTAGTGTCTGAATAGCCGATGCCTAGAGGGAGGTATCTTCAAATCTCAACAACCTACCGATGCTGATTTCTGTTTAAAACAACAGTATGGACAGGCTCAGCAGAATTCTATTTCTCTCTATATATTTTTTATAGTTTTGATGGATAATATGTTCATTTATAAGCTTGTTTTTTATATTTATTTATATTTTCTCTTGTTGTGTGAGATGTCTTTGAAACCTGTTTTTTCAAGTTTATCTGTTAATTTTCACAGTTTCAGGAAATTATGAGGGAGTCCGATATTGGGGGGAATCAAATAATTTATTGACAGTAGATATTGAGGTTCAAAAAGTTGATGCTATATAATGATTAAAACACAATTTGTCACCATCATATGTCAAAATAGACAAATATCCTTAAATCAAACTCTAATAAGTTCTCAAGCACTATTTTTCTTACTTTGCCTTTTGATTATCATCGATGGAAATATTTTTTCACTGGTTTGTGTGTACAGTGAAATTGACGTTTAGTGACATTTACTGGTTAAAAATCGAATCCTTCCAAGCCTAATTATAGAGGTTTGTGACATTCCCACTGAGTCAGACAGTTCTCTGACCATCATATTTGGCTTTCTGCTTCCATCCCCTTAGCTAGCTTGGCTTTTGGACTTGTGGTTCTGCTCTTACTTTACTTGGCTCATTTCTGGAAGGGACAGCCTCACTACTGTAACAAGTAAGGGTCTAATTAATCCCACAAATAACTGTTTTTTCTTTGTTTTTGGCTTGTATAGAAGCTTCTTGCTACATAGTGCAATTAACCTGCTTCCTGCAAGGCCACTCTGCTTTTATCCTCAGACCTTGCCTCATTTTTCCCATGGTAAGATATATTTTCCCCTCCCTTCCCTGCCACCTTAAGCATTAGAGCTTTTGCTGTCTCTGTCACCTTTACAAAATTTTCTCTGGACTCTCTTTGGTACAGACTGCATATCTGATTCCGTCATTGGGCCCTACATGTCTTGCTGAATGGTGAATATATGGTAGAAACAATGCATTGCCTGCATTTTCTCTTTTTCCACACAATCCACAGTAAATGCTGCAGTGTTTGAACCATGTTTCACTAATCAAATCTGCTCCAGAGCCTCTGACTTGTATCATCGCCACCCTCACAATGTGTTCTGCCCCAGTTCTTGGATGCTAACTTTATCTGAATCACAGATGTCTAGACTTGTATGTATTCTTGTGAGAGCTCAGAGTTTGGTAACTTGCCAGCGTTACACTTTTTAAATACCTTTTTACAGTGATAGAGGAACTAATAATGAAATTGGTTGCAGAGTTGAGGTGTTTGAATGGCGCCCTTCACCCTTGATTAGTACTTAGATGTCAGCTGTAGCTTCTACCAGACTCTATGTAAGTCTTGCAGAAGTACAACCCCAGAGTGCAATCTCAGTTGCTTGTTGGCCCGTATTCTGCTCTGCTCTGGTAGATGCTCCTTTGTTGTTCCTGAGAAACATTGCAAGTTTATTATTATTATTTCTTATTTATTTGTATTACCATAGAGCAGGAGCGGGCAAACTTTTTGGCCTGAGGGCCACATCGGAGTTCCGAAACTGTATGGAGGGCCGGATAGGG
Organism: Eretmochelys imbricata; assembly: GCF_965152235.1. Taxonomy (NCBI): domain Eukaryota; kingdom Metazoa; phylum Chordata; order Testudines; family Cheloniidae; genus Eretmochelys; species Eretmochelys imbricata. The sequence continues at coordinate 101,718,377 of NC_135572.1, forward strand.
AAGGCTGTGCCTCCCCAAACAGCCTGGCCCCCACCCCCTCCCACTTCCCACCCCGACTGCCCCCCTCAGAATCCCTGACTCATCCAACCCCTCCTACTCCTTGTCCCTTGACCTCCCCCTCTCAGGACCCCCTGCCCCTAACTGCCCCCCCAGGACCCCACCCCCATCCAACCCCCCTGCTCCCTGTCCCCTGACTGCCCCGACCCCTATCCACACCCCCGTCCCCTGACAGCCCCCCCCCCCCCCTCCCGGGATTCCCATGCCAACCGCCCCCTGCTCCCGGTCCCCTGACCATCTCCCATAGAATCTTCGCCCCATCCAACTGCCCCCTGCTCCCTGTTCCCTGACTGTCCCCTGGACCCCCTGCCTCTTTCCAACCCCTCCGCTCGCTTACCATGCTGCTCAGAGCACCAGGACTGGCAGCGGCATGGTGAGCTGAGGCTGCGGGGGAGGGGGGGACAACGGGGAAGGGGCTGGGGGCTAACTTCCCTGGCCGGAAGCTCAAGGGCCTGGCAGGATGGTCCCATGGGCCAGAGGTGGCCTGCGGGCCGTAGTTTGCCCACCTCAGCCACAGAGCCAAGGAGCCCTAGTCATATACCAGCACCCCATTGTGTTAGGCACTGTACAAACACAGAACAAAAGATGGTCCCTGCCCCCAAAGATCTTATAATCTATGTATAAGATAAGAGACAACAGATGGCTACAGACAGACAGGGAAGTACAAGGAAAGAATGAGACAGTACTGGTCAGCATGATAGACAGTAGTCTCAGCACTCCAGCAGCCTCGCTGTTGCCAAGATCTTTGTAGGCATCAGTGCAAAGGAGAATTTTGAGGAAGGATTTGAAGGTGGTCTTTGATGGTGATTGTTTTAGCACAACTGATTTTTTTCTTGTTAATGTTCTTAATTATGTCATCAGAGAAAGACTGGCTTTTCTAGCAACTTTAGTTTGGAAGGACAGCTGTCAGTCAGAGAGTGTGAAGACAGGGCAGCAGGCTTGTTCTGCTCTAAGTGGAGTCTCTTTCACAAGTTTGTCCTGTTCTCAACAGAGATAGTATTTGCCAATTTACTTTTATTGACATTAGGACAGATTCACTGGTATGCTCCGGCTGCGTTGTGCTGCTCCTGTGATGCAAAGCAGCTGTAAACCTGGTTTAACTTAAGCCAGGTTGATGGCTGTTTTGTATCACTGGAATAGCACAAAGCAGCTGGATCGTGCCAGCTGATCTAGCCTTTTGGTGAACCATTATAAATTATTTGTTTTATTTGTGGTCTCTGTACATGACTGTATTTGAAGTCAAAACCTGTAGGAATATTGAGTGGATCATATCCATTAAAGAAAACTTTTATATTCTAAAATAAGCGTCTGTGGAATTAGAGGTTTCTTGGGCTAAAGCTTTTCTAAGCTAAAATTAAATTATGCATGTTAGCCATTATATGTTTGTTTATCTGGAACTCCTTTAGATACAATATAATTTTTTCTGCCTTATCCTATTGTCAGATACATTAAATGAAATTATTAAATGTTAAAATTTAAAAATGCTGATTTTTAGATGTCTTTACTATGTTGTCAAAAAAGGGCACAGCACTTACTGTAAATACAGTTTTGATGTAACAGTGTTTTCTTCCAGTTTACTGAGGTAATTTCAGTGGCATGAAATATAAGTGATTTTGGTAAACTTGATGTTGTTTGTGATTTATTGATTTGACATATTCTGGGTCTTTTGAGGGTATGACTGGATGCAGGATAACAAAATCCCCATTATTTTCCTTTTATTTAAAATACAATGTATAGTTGAGATCATTTGTACTTTGCACTTGCATGAATAGCATTTTACATGTTCAAAGCACTCTACAAACATTAATCTTCAAAATATTATTGTATAAATGGTATTTTTACTACCTTTTTATTAAACTCTGCTGTTGTTAAACTCTGAGGTCCTTGTAGCATAATACAACATTCAGCAGTTGTAGTAATTTTTTTTTAACAGGGGGTGATAGCCCAGTTAGAGTGAATGTAAGAGAGCACAGTCAGCATTATTCCTGTTACTAACTTTGTTTCATAACTCAGCTTGTTTGTCCTTATGTAGAAAAATTCTCTTATTAAAAAATACGCAGTGATGATTTTTTCCCCTTAAGTCTTTCAGGATAGCCACAATGGAATGTAAGTGTGAAATCAGTCCTCTGATTAGTAGTAGATTGAGGGAAAACATGACAGAACTTGCAAAGTTTGATTGGACGTTGAGGTGTAACACCAAAGAATTAATTACTGCTTCATATTAATCAAGATAACAATGCAAAACCCTTCATTAAGATCACAGGGAAAGTTCTTCCTTGGTCCTTGGAGAGGATATTATATGCAAGCCCTGTGGTGTGGGTTGCAAAGTGTCACTGGAATTTATATGCATTACTTGTCTAATTGCAGTAAATGTAGCATGTCCAGTTAGATTTAAAAGTTGGATGGGTGTTTGTTACTTGCTAGAAATCTCTTGAAACCTCACTACTCGGAGGCAGCTGTTCACAGGTCCTTCACCTCTCCCCAGAGATGCCTAGAAGACTCTGTTGTTGGACCCTGTCTTTTATGGCAGAAGCAGTAAACATGACAGGTTGTTTGGGAGCCATCTGTTTTAAAACAGTTTCTGCTTGGTATGCAGCAATGAACTTGAGATCAGCGTTCTGTCCGTCTTCATGGTAACAGTCTTGTTTGGTGTCACAACAGGTGGACGTTGATGGGATGAAACTAAATGTGACCAGTGAGTGGAACCTGGCTTCACCCTTATCGTCTGTCACCATTGATGGCACTCAGAGGACTATACAGGTAAATTCACTGACACATTATTTGTGGAACTGAAATGACTGCATCCCTTCAGATCCAAAAACCACTGTATATCTGTATGGATACTAAATTTGATGTACAACAGAAAAACACTGTGTTGCTCTAACATAGTCTAACACATCTAGATATTTGTCTAGTTTTATAACAGGCTACATAAAAAGCATTAGAGAAGTCCGTACAAACTAAAATTTCATGCAAAGACTTTTATACTTCTCTATATACGATACACTGAAATGTACGTACAACATTTATATTCCAGTCGATTTATTTGATAATTATAATGCACAAATGAGAAAGTTAGCAATTTTCAGTAATAGTGTGGCTGTGACACTTATGTATTTTTATGTCTGATTTTGTAAGCAAGTATTTCTTAAGTGAGGTGAAAGTTGGAGTTACAAATGACAAATCAGGTGTCTGAAAGGAGTACAGCAGTCTGGAAAGGTTGGGAAACACTGCACTAGAGAGCTTATAGTGGCACAGCTACAGAGGTGCAACTGTGCCGCTGTAAGCTCTCTTGTGTAGCCAGAGCCCCATTTACTAAATAGTCATTTTATTAATAAGATCAGGGTGTCTGCAGACCCTACAAGTTATAGGAAAGAGATTAAGATTCTGAAACCCTGAAATTACTTGAAAAATAGTAGGTTTCAGAGTAACAGCTGTGTTAGTCTGTATTCAAAAAGAAAAGGAGTACTTGTGGCACCTTAGAGACTAACCAATTTATTTGAGCATGAGCTTTCGTGAGCTACAGCTCACTTCAACAGATGCACTTCACATCCGATGAAGTGAGCTGTAGCTCACGAAAGCTCATGCTCAGATAAATTGGTTAGTCTCTAAGGTGCCACAAGTACTCCTTTTCTTTTTGAAAAATAGTATAAATTTATCAGTGATTCAGCATTTTTTAAAAATTACTGATGGACATGCAAATGTCACAATGATGACTTTTTCCATGTGACTGAATTTGAATGACTTCAGCTTTGGGCATCCGAAACAGTTGTCTTTTAAGGATGGTATGAGTAGGAAATGAGTGACAATCTCACTGTATACCCAGGCAAATATATACAAATGGGTCTTTCTAGCACATCTATGTGCTATTAGGGACTATTCAAAGTTTTCTTGCAGGTTCGTGTGGCTGGACATGATCCTCAACTTTTACTTGCATGCTCCACTCTCAGAATTTACCTGCTGCTATCTAAAGAAAATCTTTAGGTTTTGGTGTCTGTTCACTTTACTAATATTCAACAAGAAGCAATATATATTTATAAAAATATAAGAGGTGTTCAGAAGAAACCCAACATATTTGGTGTGCATCCATACATGTTTTCAGATGAGTTTCCATCAAAACTAATGGGAAGTGAATGAGGACATATTACAGCAGTATACAGCATTAGGAAGCTTTTATTGTTGCTGACTAATAGTAGTTAGATTGATTATATACCAAACGCATGATATTTGAACTTGCATCTTCATTTAATTCCCAAGGCACAGAATGTTGCCATAGCTGAACATGTTTACTGCTAGGTAGCTGAGCCCACTAATGGGGTCCTTGAACTGCTGGAATACAATTGTCATATGAAATGCGTGCATGGGTCACTTCAGCTGCTGTACAACAAATATTTTGAAGTGTGTTATACAACAAGGAGTGTAAAAACCATAGTTATTGTTTCTCCTGGAGATATTATCTGTAAACCTCTGTTTTGTTGAGAAATCCTGTAGCTTGAAAAGTTATTAATGTTGTGAGTGTCCATATATGTAAAATTATGGTTACAATGTGATTAACCCTTGATATCTGCTCATTGGAATCCAAATTGGATTTTGTGTTATGTTTCTCTAGACTTGTTCCTCTGCAAGGACCAAATTAGACTATCGTGTTCCTATAGGTCCATTTGTCCCCAAAAGCATTTGATCCCTGAGTCTTAGTGTATCTTCCTTCAGCAAGTCTTCGCCCTAGAGCCATTTAAGCAATTAACATAAATGAATCGAATAATTCCAGCTGTGCTTTATTAATTTTCAGACATTCTAATTTCTCTTCATAGTTGATTTCATTCATCTAAATTTGTTTAACCGGTATTTTCTTTGTGAACATAACATTTCTTTGAAGATTGATTTATGCACCTAGGGCTTGATCCTGAAAGGTGCTGAGTGCTCTGATCCCAATCCAGCAAAGCCCTTAAACACATAAGGAGTAAAGAAGGAAATGATTTTCAAATATTTTGTTTTAAAATGTATTTATGCAAATTGTAGTCTAGATATTCAAATTGTTGCGTATCTGTCACCCGATTAAAATAAGTAATTAGACATATGAGTCTATTTTCACTCATCTGCTAAAGGATCTTGGCTCAAAATGTGTAAATAAAGGAAGTACGGGTCTAAGCAAAGAGTAGATCAGTGACATACAAAAATGGGTGGGTACCAGAAAATACCTTGATCCTGCAAAGTTAAAATTTGAGGGTTCCTGTTCTTAAAATTAACTGTGTGCTTAAGTGTTTTGTTGGATAGGAGCCAGAGTACCTTGCTGACAAAATCTCAAAAATAAAATATTGCTGAGAGTTCAATGACTGTAGATTATTTCATTGATCTGGTATCTCAAAACAATTTTGCTTATTATAGATTATGTATTATTTGGGTTTCAGACCCTAAATACAGGAACTGCAAAACATTTTTGTTTGTTTAAGCAATAGATGAGTTTGGAAAGATTTACTGAGTGAGGTGCATGAAGACTGATTGAAGTCTTCCAGTAATACGCAGCTACTGTATACTGTTAGTTTCATTTTGAAATTGTTGCAGGGTCATTTTTACTATTACCTCTATGAAAGAGAAATAAATATTGTGTATGCTCCCACTTCTTTTTCTTAGATGAGAGAGCAGGCCTGGCTTTTCTCAGAGCTTATAGGATTACCCTATGTTTTCACATTTGCTCTGTAAGCCCCCAATCATCACAGCAAAAGGAGCTCATCAGTGTTACTCCAGACATGATGAGATGGGTTGCTACTGAGTAACTGATTTTCCTTGCCTCACTTGTCACCTGTTCTTGGCAATTGAAGCAAATACAAGAGATCTCTCAAATACTCATTTAAAAAACAAAAAAAACCCCACAACCCCCCTCTCCACTCTTCCCTCCCCCATCTCCCAAAAGAAAAAAACTTAGTGACTTTTGCTGAAGTCTGCAGCGTTGTATTTCGGGCTTCCTTCTTTTTTTTTAAACTTATAATCTATGTTGTGTGTATTTCTCTGTGCTGTCCCTCATTATTTCCCTACCTCCAATTGTGCAAGCAGAGTGGCAGTTCAGCAATTCCTCTTTCTCCACTAGCTCTGAAACCTGATTTTATGACTGAATAAAACAAAAGTTTTCTTTACTTCTCTTCATTAAGAGACAAAAACTTCCAGGGCTTTGCTTTCTGTACCAGGCCACCCACTATGTTCTTTCCCTCCCTGTGCTTCCCCTTCCCACTCATGGAGGAGCAAGCTAGGGTTGGGTATTTGACCAGTTCAAAAATAATTGGTCAATTGACCAGTCAAATATTGTCAAATAATGTCAAATGTTTTAAAGCACTAATTTATAAGAACAGTCACAAAAAAGAGTAAGACTTTATGTTCTCTAATAGGCTTACCCTTAGATACTTATACCTAATTACAAAAAAACTGAGTTATTTTAATTCAGAAACACCATGAAATGATTTTCTCAAATATGAGAGTAATTATTTTTAGGTTGGCCTTTAAATGTGGACATTATTCGTAAATGAATGAAATTAAAAATAAAACACACACAGCATCCATAAAACCAAAAAATCACTTATGCTAGATAGGCAGCAGGCCAACTCTACCAACCGTTTTATGGCTGTGCATCTTTACTGTTTATGTTGGGGGTGGAAGTTTAATGGCTGTGAGCCCTCCTCTTCCTCTCCCACTCCCTTCTGAGTTTATTTCTATATCATTGTCTAGTCAGTTTAGGTTGTAAGCTTTTCAGTGCCAGGACTGTGTCTTTTAACTTGTTTTAATATGCTTCGTAAATGACATGGCATAGAAATAAAGATATACATACATACAATGTTTGTTCTAGAAGGTTCAAGCCAATCAAGATGCTCAACTTTCAATTAGTTGACTTTTTTCCAAATAGGTGGCGTTATCATGCAGTTAAAGTGAGTGATCAAGATATTTCAGTAGGTTGGCTAACAGGTGGCACCATGAGGCAATCAAAAAGGGGGTCCTCTTGCCTACATCATGACATTTGTGCTGGAATATTTGACAATATTTGACCATGTTCAAATAACATGTGACAAGTTACATTATTTGACCCATCAGTTGACCAGCTTGCAAAGTCTAGAGCAGGCTAAATAGGGCAAATCAAAGACAAGGTGCTCCATCTTTGAAAAATCCCTCTCAGGAACAACATAAAGGGAGCTCAGACTAATTTTCAGGCTGAGCAAAGAGAAAGAGCTCAGAGAATGGGCAGATTGCTTGGTCCTCTTCATTCCCCTCTCTGCCTCTGTATCCAATAAAGACTTTTCCAGAGACAGCTCCAAAAGGACAAGTGTCAATGTTCCTCTTTGCTCTCTCCAAAATGGACCAACAATGACTCTTCAGGATTGAGGCCAAAATTCCACTCCCCAAAACCTAAACTTCATTGTCCTTTCCATCACCACCACCTGTAAATTAGCAGTGATTTTTTCATAGATACTAAGGTCAGAAGGGACAATTATGATCATCTAGTCCGACCTCCGGCACAACGCAAGCCACAGAATCTCACCCACCCACTCCTGCAAAAAACCTCTCACCTATGTCTGAGCTATTGAAGTCTTCTAGTCGTGGTTTAAAGACTTCAAGGAGCAGAGAATCCTCCAGCAAGTGACCCGTGCCCCATGCTATAGAGGAAGGCGAAAAGCCTCCAGGGCCTCTTCCAATCTGCCCTGGAGAAAAATTCCTTCCTGACTCCAAATATGGCGATCAGCTGAACCCTGAGCATGTGGGCAAGATTCACCAGCCAGATACACAGGAAAGAATTTTCTGTAGTAACTCAGATCCCACCCCATCTAACATCCCATCACAGGCCATTGGGCCTATTTACCATGAACAGTTAAAGATCAATTAATTACCAAAATCATGTTATCCCATCATACCATCTCCTCCATAAACTTATCAGATAGGTCTTTTTCCCCCACTGCTTCCCTTAGAAGGCTATTCCAAAACTTCACTCCTCTGATGGTTAGAAACCTTCATCTAATTTCAAGTCTAAACTTCCCAATGACCAGTTTATATCCATTTGTTCTTGTGTCTACATTGGTACTGAGCTTAAATAATTCCTCTCCCTCTCCGGTATTTATCCCTCTGATATATTTATAGAGAGCAATCATATCTCCCCTCAACCTTCTTTTAGTTAGGCTAAACAAGCCAAGCTCCTTGAGTCTCCTTGCATAAGACAGGTTTCCGTTCCTCGGATCATCCTAGTAGCCCTTCTCTGTACTTGTTCCAGTTTGAATTCATCCTTCTTAAACATAGGAGACCAGAACTGCACACAGTATTCCAGGTGAGGTCTCACCAGTACCTTTAAATGGTGTAGGCAAATTCCACTTAGTACAGTTCAAAATTTGGGGTTAGTGACATCGCATCCTAATTGAGGCACATGTTGTTCCCAAACAGTTGTTCTCAGCGCTGGGTTCTGTGTAGATTTCTTTTACACTATTTTTACTGATACTAGATCTGGACACTGCAATATTTGATAAGTTGGCTACTGTCCATCCAGTAGGTTACCTGGAAGACTTCATCTACAAGGAATGAATGGATCTACCTCAGCTATAGGTGTATCTACAATATTTCTCAACAGCTGAAGTCAGCTTTGGCATTAGCAAATTGGAAGATACATGAATGGTATATCCTATGCCTGACTGGTTTGGAATGTGATATCCAAAACAGAGATAAGGAAAGGTACAGAACAACAAGTTAAGGAACCAATGAGTTAGAACTTAGGTGATGGAGAAAGTGTTTTATAACTTTTAAACAGCCATGATATAAATAGAGGTAGTTTTGGGGTGTATCTTCAAAGCGCACGTTCTGTGTAAGATAAGAATTACTTCCCAGAATAAGGGTATGTATATCTCCTTTGGTTATTGTACTGTTTGTTTTGTCTTTAGACAATAACTCCGGCTAAACTTTGGCTCAGCTGTTGAACGACAAGTGTAGCCAATCAGTTGGCTGTATGTTTTAATCAACATTTCGACTCAACCACATGGGCCTCTGAAGTGTCAGCAGGCAGTGCTGGGTGGTTCACCTCCTGGGATCCAGATTCCCCAAGCGCACACAACTTGCTGAATAAGTTAATGTGGCTCTAATCTGCAGTAATTTATGCAATTTCTTCCTCTGCACTCCGGAACTCTTACAGCTCTTCCAGGCACAGCCCTGGTTAAGCAAGTTCCTTAATGCAAGTCTTCTGCAGGGAACAGAGATAGGAAAGGCATGTGTGGAGTCAAGGGGCTTCTTCACAGACTCTTGTTGCCTCCAGCAGATCTCTGAGGTCCATGTGGATCTTGGGGGGTGTCTTTAGGTTTATGAGGTGCAACCCCTGGTCTCATCCAGGTGGAAGGAGAAATGTGAAGGAAGAAATTTGGGGAAATTTTGCAAATTTTAAATACTGATTTTTTCTATTCCTCTATTTTAAAAATAAATCACATGTAGTATAGCCCATATTTTCATAGGTTAAATTATCTAAAGTGTCTACTAATTTGGGGTGAATCGGTGTTTGGGTTCCCAACATGATAAACCTGATTTTCAAAAGGTGTTGGTACCCGCAACTCCAGTTGAAGTCTACGAGAGCTACAGGTGCTTTGGCATCTCTGAAAATCAGCTCCTTAGTGTGTCAAGTTGGAAACCCATTGATCGACTCTAAAGTAATGGCCGCTTTTAAGAATTTTTTAGCTGCGGTATTTAAAATGTGTTCAGAGTATTCACATGGGCTTTGATATTACTGTAATTATTTTTTGCTACTTTTTGTGTTTTATATTCTGTATATTTTAATACATTTTACCCCACTGTTTTTGCCTTGGTGCCAAGCATTGACTAATAAATATATATATATATGCCATCAATAATGTTTACATATTTCTAAAAACCCAAGTACTCTCCATCTTACCTTGAGCAAATGAGGTAGTTTTCAGTATCACAAGATATAATTTGTTTGCTAGGCTTTAATGTATTTTTTCTTGTTAGTGAGTATTCGTTTTGACGCAACACATTAGTTGTTCATTTGTAAGCAAAGCAACTGCTGTTGGTCTGTTTCAGTTTCTTTGTTTGCAGTCATTTCTTCTCTCCACCTGCTCACAGCTGGTAATCTGCAGATCCAAGAGTATCTGAACACTTTTGGCAAATACCTCAAGATCTTCTTCCGTTCTAATCATGCCTGTATGGGTGTGGAGTCTCTGTCTCCCTCTCATATTTTGTAGTTTGGGGGGAGTTTTCCTTCCCTCACCCCTCTTTTATAGCTTGTTTCTCAATTTCATTTTTATCTAAAGGTACTCATCCATTGCAGGCTTGAGTACTGAGCTGATTGTAACCCTACTGCATCATACACTGAATAGCTCATTGATACCCAACTAAGTGGAACTAATTTTCTATGGCAAAGCAGAAGAATTTGGAGTAGTCACAGAAACCTCTTGTAATTTAGTGGGAAACACCAGATTGAATTGATTCCTTGTGAAATTATTGCATATAATCATGCAGATATGTGTGATTACACCCATGTCTGTACTTATATGTAGATAAATGCACACCAGTTTACACTTCCTAGTTATATAATGTGTTTACACAGATTATATCCTGAATGTACATGTTCTATTTATGTGTAAATATAAATATATACATACAGCATAATATACACAAAACCACATATATATGATATTAATCATTGGATATAAATTTGATAGCTTTTAGAATTTAAATGTTTTTTAAAGTTAAATCATATTTTCTACAAGTTTTAGTTTAGCTGTCTGGCACCTGAGTTCCCATGAAAAAAACTATTATGGTTTTAAATGGGATTTTGTTAATTTAGAATCTCTCTACCTGTGTTAATTTAATCAAAAAGAATATAAATTATTTTTAAAAATCCCATGTTTCACACATACAACATAACGTTACTATTTTCACAGGAGAAAATATATTATTTAGGCTTTGTGAAACTGGTAGAAATATACTTTGCATTAATTATTCTCTGCTTCAGACCTCTAAGCAAATGTTTTGCAAGTTACTTTAAAAAAGGTTTTTACACGTTGCAAGTAAATAGCTGTTCTTTCTGGTTACTTGCATTTGATTACTTTCCTGTTATCACACATAATATGAAACCATGTATTAGAATGTATAGTGCATGTAACTATACAACTTAGAATAGGTGGAGACTGGTATATTCTTTTTCTAAAAAGGTAGAAAATAAGAGAAACTGTTAACCATCTTCTTTCATTTTCTTGAAAACATCAATTACATTTACAGGTCTCGAAAACAAGGCCACCAGTAGAACAGAAATAACTCCTTTCAGTATGGTTTTTTTTTTAAAAAAAAAAATCACATTTAACAGCTGAGATTTATTTACAACTGAAATTTGAAATATTAATTATGATAATGTACTGACTTCTTTTGTAATATGGTGTTCAAAAGCCTGGCAGTTTTCTTTTTGGTCTTGGTAACATATGGTTGATTTGGAGAGTCTATCCACCTTTTTTTTTTTTTTTTTAAATATGCCCAGAAGGAAAATTTCTTTCACTCCCCCGTGTTTGTTAATTTTCCTCTCCTTTCCCCACCCTGACTTTTTTCTCCTCACTCTGTTAATTTGAGGGATGGATTTTAGTGCTTACAGTGAACTCTTGATACCACTGAAGACTGAATGCTGTACTGCATATTGGATATAGTGTAAGCAGGTGCCGCGGGGACTTACCGTACTGCGATGCCTATGCCCTTTCAACAATGACAGGCTAAGGAAGAGGGTATTCATCTTCTTATCCCTGATACTGTGGTTATGGAAGACAACTTTTGGGTATAGATATGTATTTGGTATTAGGTTGTAGATTCTAATCTACAAGTTTCTGAATTTATTTTCTAGATGACTCAACAGCTATCACATGAGCAGGCATTTTAGTTACTTGAAAGTGTGGTGAAGTCCTTGCATTCTTTGGATCTGATTTTTCAAATCTCCAAGCATGCAAGGAGATCCTACATGTGAGCAGGCTCATTGGAAACCAAAGGACTGCTCATGTGAGTAAAGACTACCTGCATGAGGAGAGGTTTCCAGGATCTGATCCATAGCTATGAAAACCCACAAGTCCATTCACGATACGAAGTTATTGCTTAGAAAGTGTTTAAAGGAAAAACAGAAACAATATTTTGTTTTGCTTTGTATTCCTCTACAAAATGAGAGTAATGGGGAGATTAGCCAAAAAATTGGAAATTTTATCAGGCTATAAAATTATTGTTAATGGCCTCTTTAAGGGGATAAAAGGGCAGCACAATAAGTGACAGCACTCTAATGAGGGCGAGGGCATTCCAGGAAAAAAAGAAATTAAGTCCCTTAGGTTATTTTTTTTTTTAATTTGCCATTTTCTGACAGCTTATCAAGTGGTCAGTACTTGTTTGTTTTGGCATACAGTTCATTCATTGTAGACTATCGGTACTTTGTTCTTCTTTGCAGTTTCCAAAACCTGATTGTGTTTATACTAGACTGTGGGAAAAGTGTATATTCCTGTTTCCTTTATAAAAGTAAACGTCAGGTTTTGTATGAAATTTTATTTCCCATATTTTCCATTCCATTAATCATTATTGTTGAAATATGTCAGGCCTTGGCACATCCTTCTTTGTTTTCATATGATTGTACAGATTGCAATGTCAGTATATGACCAAAAATGCAAGTTTATGCTGTGGTAAGAAAGCTATGGCTTATATATATATGTATAAAATATAGCTGCAAAACATGCCACATTGTCAGCAAAGGGACAGCATTTGACTTAGTACTACTATTGTGTAGCATTTTGTCACTTCTTCGTAATTGTCTTTAAAATGTGAAAGTACTAAAGGTAGTTTGCATTTTATACCTATCCTTGTAATATATTGTATGTGTTTTCATACAAATCTATACACAGGGCATATTATATAGTATTTATATCTCTTTAAATTTAGACCTATGCTATGTATTTACACTTTTTGACTTTGGTCTTGATTCAGCAGAGCTCTTAACCACATATGCTGTGTGAGGGCCTATGCATTCAGTAATTTGACAAATGAGAGAGAAAACAGAGATATGACAGAGCAAATCAGAGAATTAGTATTCCGACAATGTAATTTATGTTAAATAGTCCAGCTAATTGTATTAAATATTATCTTCTGTAAGTCAGACAGAGGAGTACATTTTCACTTATTTTACAGGTAAATTTGAAATGTTAAGTCAAAACGCTTCTTCCCATGAAGATGCTTTACAAATATAGTATAAAATATAAGTTTGGTCTAATATAGAATTTCTTGGTGAAATGTGTGTGCTGTGAACAGCTTTTGAACTGAAGGAGGAAAAGACTCAAAAGGAGCAGTAACTTCTCGTATATTTCCCGTGTTTAGGTTATAGGTAATATCATGTATAACCAATAATGTGCTTTCTTTTGCATTGCCTAGTGGCTTAATGACAGTATGCTCTATGATTGGTCAGAGACTTGAGCCAACAGCCCTAAGCCCAGTAGATAACCAAGTGTTTCACAAAATTATTTTTTTTCTGTTTTCAAAGGAGGAGCATTGTGTGCATTTATTTTACAGCACCCTATCACAAAGAGGAGATGAAAACATCTCTTTAGAATGAGTGACATGCTTAAAATTTATAGAGTTGAGGTAATATGGAGTACATGAAGTGAGAATACAGATGTACATGCGCCATAGAATCACAGACCTTAGAGGTGGAAAAGTCCTAGTAAGTCATAGAACCATAGGGTTAGGAAGGACTGCATGGGTTGTCTAGTCTAACCCCCTGCCAAGATGGAGAATTTGTTATTTCTAAACCGTCTAAGACAGATGGCTATTCAGCCTCCTTTTGAAAACCTCCAGTGAAGGAGCTTCCACAACCTCCCTATGCAGTCTGTTCCACTGTTGTACTGTTCTTACATATCATAACGTCCATCTCCCTGAAAACACATACATTCTTCCTTGTACGTAGACATGTTTGTTTTCAGTACTCTTCAAAGTAAATTTGTTAGAATCTGTTAAAGCAAAAACTAGAATTTGATCTTAAGCATGAATCAGCTTCTTAGCACTGAAGCTCTTAAATACATTTTTACATTATGTTTATTTTGTGCATATGTAATATAGCTACAGGCATTTTGGTTATTTCCTGCAGACCTTACAAGAAGACAATAGCACTGCTTCAACTTACTGAGAAAGCTACTAATTAGTTTTTACACCTGTTTTTTTCAGTGCCTCTCTCGAGATGCAGCTGGAAACATAAGCATTCAGTTTCTGGGCACAGTGGTAAGTATTCAAGATCTACTATGCTACATTATGCCTGTATTGAAATATAACTTAACAAAAAAAATAGGCAATTGATAATGACTGCACACACACGCCTGTGTTCATGAATTTTGTCAGTATCTGTTTTAGTGTGTGTTTGCTTCAAAGTATAGGATACATAAAACCCCCATTCCAGGTATTTCAAACCGGATGGAAGCAGAACTATCCTTCAGTGAATGCTACAAAACGGTTACATTCCACATTTCACTTGCTATGATTCTATAACTTTTTGGCCCCTAAAAGGGTAAGGTATAAATGAAAGTACACTTGTAAGAAATAGGAGATTTTAAACTTGTAATCTATTGGCATATATTCAGATTTCAGTCCATTTCATCCGATTTCTCTCCTTCTCCCACTCCCTGCTCATCCATTGGTGTTCTGTACATCTTTGTCTGAGCTGAGGGCCAATTTCTTTCACTCTATACTTCTCATCCTCAAGGCATTGTAGTCGTCATCCTCCCAGCTAAGGAGGACGAGATGAGAATAGTTTTTTAATGGGCAATTCAAAGCACTGCCTCCATCAACATCTCACTCTACCGAGGAGCTGAGAGCTGTTTCCTGCAGAATAATAGACTAAGAATCATGGCCAGGTCTCTACTATAGAAGAAGTAAGCAATCGGGCAGATCCTTTGCCTCTTTCGTGTATCTTGGGTACTCATGTATAAGATGGAAAAACAAAATTGTGTGTTAAGTGATAGATGCTTCTAAGGCTACATACTATATATCAGAATGGTATCTTAATTCTGTCAGTCATGTGGTTAAAGTGATACTTAAAGTGCTCTAATTGTATTTTTCCAAGTTTAATTCTAAACTTAAAGCTTTGAACAGATTAAAAAAAAAAAGTAATTCTCCTCAAGGATTGTGCTTTTACTTAGGTCTCATTATTACCAACTACATTATTGGTGTTTAACAGTCAGTGAACACTGTCCTATTTATGATGTTGGGCTTTGGCACTGGTCATTTGCTTTGCAGGAAAAGATGTTGCTACATGGCTGGTCTGATAGTCTCACAGCAGGAAAAAATATTTATTGAGACTGTTGCATAAGAATACTAACACATCTTGGTCAGTTAATAGTAAAAAGTCAAAGCAGAGTTTAATCAAAACCCTATTTCTGAGCATCACCAAACTTCAGAAGGTACTGGTCAAATCCATGACGAGTGACATTCTTTTTTTTTTTTTTTTTTTTAAGTGGGATGCAAGTATGTGTTTTTATTATTGATTACTATTATTATTAATTTGTATTGCAGTAATTCCAGGAACCCCAGTGTTACACCAGTACCTCATTGTGCTATGGGCTGTACAAACACACAAGAAAAAGGCAGTCCGTACCCTAGAAAGCCTACAATCTTGATATGCTTTAGCTTTAAGATATTGAGAGAAAAACAAATAGAATATTAGTCATTTATTTAATTCTCTATTGCTGATGATTACTGTCTTAACTAAAACTAATATTGATTAGCTCACACTGCTTTATCAAATCTGCATCTGTTCAGAAAAACTAATAATTCTTTAACGAAAAAGGGAAAAAACCACCAGAATATGTTTTTGGAGATGGGGGGAAGAGAAGAAGAGCACTTAGGGTATGCCTACACTACGAAATTAGGTCGAATTTATAGAAGTCTGTTTTTTAGAAATCGGTTTTATATATTCGAGTGTGTGTGTCCCCACAGAAAATGCTCTAAGTGCATTAAGTGCATTAACTCGGCAGAGTGCTTCCACAGTACCTAGAGTCGACTTCCGGAGTGTTGCACTGTGGGTAGCTATCCCACAGTTCCCGCAGTCTCCGCTGCCCATTCGAATTCTGGGTTGAGATCCGAATGCCTGATGGGACTAAAACAATGTCGCGGGTGGTTCTGGGTACATATCGTCAGGCCCCCGTTCCCTCCCTCCCTCCGTGAAAGCAAGGGCAGACAATCGTTTTGCG
This sequence comes from Eretmochelys imbricata, assembly GCF_965152235.1. Classification (NCBI taxonomy): domain Eukaryota; kingdom Metazoa; phylum Chordata; order Testudines; family Cheloniidae; genus Eretmochelys; species Eretmochelys imbricata. The sequence continues at coordinate 101,734,651 of NC_135572.1, forward strand.
CCTTTTTTCCTGAGTTAGCTGTGCAGACGCCATACCACGGCAAGCATGGAGCCCGCTCAAGTAACCGTCACCCTATGTCTCCTGGGTGCTGGCAGACGCGGTACTGCATTGCTACACAGCAGCATCAACCCCTTGCCTTGTGGCAGCAGACAGTACAGTACGACTGGTAGCCGTCATCGTCATGTCCGAGGTGCTCCTGGCCACGTCGGCTGGGAGCGCCTGGACAGACATGGGCGCAGGGACTAAATTTGGAGTGACTTGACCAGGTCATTCTCTTTAGTCCTGCAGTCAGTTCTATTGAACCATCTTATGGTGAGCAGGCAGGCGATACGGATTGCTAGCAGTCGTACTGTACCATCTTCTGCCGGGCAGGCATGAGATGTGGATGGCATGCAGTCCTTCTGCGCCGTCTGCTGCCAGCCAAAGATGTAAAAGATAGATGGAGTGGATCAAAACAAGAAATAGACCAGATTTGTTTTGTATTCACTTGCTTCCCCCCCCTCCCCTGTCTAGGGGACTCATTCCTCTAGGTCACACTCACAGGGAAGGTGCAGTGAGGTAAATCTAGCCATGTATCAATCAGAGGCCAGACTAACCTCCTTGTTCCAATAAGAACAATAACTTAGGTGCACCATTTCTTATTGGAACCCTCCGTGAAGTCCTGCCTGAAATACTCCTTGATGTAAAGCCACCCCCTTTGTTGATTTTAGCTCCCTGAAGCCAACCCTGTAAGCCGTGTCGTCAATCGCCCCTCCCTCCCTCAGAGCAATGGCAGACAATCGTTCCACGCCTTTTTTCTGAGCGGACACCATACCAAGGCAAGCATGGAGGCCGCTCAGCTCACTTTGGCAATTAGGAGCACATTAAACACCACACGCATTATCCAGCAGTATGTGCAGCACCAGAACCTGGCAGAGCGATACCGGGCGAGTGGGCGACGTCAGCACGGTCGCGTGAGTGATCAGGACATGGACACCGATTTCTCTGAAAGCATGGGCCCTGCCAATGCATGCATCATGGTGCTAATGGGGCAGGTTCATGCTGTGGAACGCCGATTCTGGGCTTGGGAAACAAGCACAGACTGGTGGGACCGCATAGTGTTGCAGGTCTGGGACAATTCCCAGTGGTTGCGAAACTTTCGCATGCGTTAGGGCACTTTCATGGAACTTTGTGACTTGCTTTCCCCTGCCCTGAAGCGCATGAATACCAAGATGAGAGCAGCCCTCACAGCTGAGAAGCGAGTGGTGATAGCCCTGTGGAAGCTTGCAGCGCCAGACAGCTACCGGTCAGTTGGGAATCAATTTGGAGTGGGCAAATCTACTGTGGGGGCTGCTGTGATGCAAGTAGCCCACGCAATCAAAGATCTGCTGATATCAAGGGTAGTGACCCTGGGAAGTGTGCAGGTTATAGTGGATGGCTTTGCTGCAATGGGATTCCCTAACTGTGGTGGGGCCATGGACGGAACCCATATCCCTATCTTGGCACCGGAGCACCAAGCCGCCGAGTACATAAACCGCAAGGGGTACTTTTCAATAGTGCTGCAAGCTCTGGTGGATCACAAGGGACGTTTCACCAACATCAACATGGGATGGCCGGGAAAGGTACATGACGCTCGCATCTTCAGGAACTCTGGTCTGTTTCAAAAGTTGCAGGAAGGGACTTTATTCCCAGACCAGAAAATAACTGTTGGGGATGTTGAAATGCCTATAGTTATCCTTGGGGACCCAGCCTACCCCTTAATGCCATGGCTCATGAAGCTGTACACAGGCAGCCTGGACAGTAGTCAGGAGCTGTTCAACTACAGGCTGAGCAAGTGCAGAATGGTGGTAGAATGTGCATTTGGACGTTTAAAGGCGCGCTGGCGCAGTTTACTGACTCGCTTAGACCTCAGCAAAACCAATATTCCCACTGTTATTACTGCTTGCTGTGTGCTCCACAATATCTGTGAGAGTAAGGGGGAGACGTTTATGGCGGGGTGGGAGGTTGAGGCAAATCGCCTGGCTGCTGGTTACTCGCAGCCAGACACCAGGGCGGTTAGAAGAGCACAGGAGGGCGCGGTACGCATTAGAGAAGCTTTGAAAACCAGTTTCATGACTGGCCAGGCTACGGTATGAAAGTTTTGTTTGTTTCTCCTTGATGAAACCCCCCGCCCCTTGGTTCACTCTACTTCCCTGTAAGCTAACCACCCTCCCCTCCTCCCTTCGATCACCGCTTGCAGAGGCAATAAAGTCATTGTTGCTTCACATTCATGCATCTTTATTCATTCATCACATAAATAGGGGGATGACTACCAAGGTAGCCCAGGAGGGGTGGTGGAGGAGGGAAGAAAAATGTCACACAGCACTTTAAGCACAACACTTTAAAAGTTTACAACTTTAAAATTTATTGAATGCCAGCCTTCTTTTTTTTGGGCAATCCTCTGTGGTGGAGTGACTGGTTGGCCGGTGGCCCCCCCACCGCGTTCTTGGGCGTCTGGGTGAGGACGCTATGGAACTTGGGGAGGAGGGCGGTTGGTTACACAGGGGCTGTAGTGGCAGTCTGTGCTCCAGCTGCCTTTGCTGCAGCTCAACCATACACTGGAGCATACTGGTTTGATCCTCCAGCAGCCTCAGCATTGAATCCTGCCTCCTCTCATCACGCTGCCACCACATTTGAGCTTCAGCCCTGTCTTCAGCCTGCCACTTACTCTCTTCAGCCCGCCACCTCTCCTCCTGGTCATTTTGTGCTTTCCTGCACTCTGACATTATTTGCCTCCACGCATTCGTCTGTGCTCTGTCAGTGTGGGAGGACAGCATGAGCTCAGAGAACATTTCATCTCGAGTGCGTTTTTTTTTCTTTCTAATCTTCACTAGCCTCTGGGAAGGAGAAGATCGTGTGATCATTGAAACACATGCAGCTGGTGGAGAAAAAAAAAGGGACAGCGGTGTTTAAAAAGACACATTTTATAAAACAGTGGCTACAGTCTTTCAGGGTAAACCTTGCTGTTAACATTACATCACATAGCACATGTGCTTTCGTTACAAGGTCGCATTTTGCCTCCCCCCACCGCGTGGCTACCCCCTCAACCCTCCTTAAGTTTCACGCGGCACTGCTTCGGGTCCCTGTTATGGCCTCTGTCCTTCATGCCCTGGGAGATTTTGACAAAGGTTTTGGCATTTCGAAAACTGGAACGGAGTTCTGATAGCACGGATTCCTCTCCCCATACAGGATAGCTCCTGGAGGCCAATACCGTCGAATTGTGTCCACAGTACCCCAAATTCGACCCAGCAAGGCTGATTTAAGCGCTAATCCACTTGTCAGGGGTGGAGTAAGGAAATGAATTTTAAGAGCCCTTTAAGTCGAAATAAAGGGCTTCATCGTGTGGACGGGTGCAGGTTTACATCGATTTAATGCTGCTAAATTCGACCTAAAGTCCTAGTGTAGACCAGGGCTTAGTGTGCACCGTCAGACACTTAATGTGGCTGACGTAATATAGACTAGTTTTAACGTGTTTCTTGTTGGTTGAACCTAAAGAGAGAATTTTAATTCATAGATTAGAGAAATGGTAATGGAGACAAACTTTTTTCTAAGTCTGCTTTCTAAGCTACATGTAGGATCTTTTCAGTGTTTGGAAGCAGAATTGATAATCCTTTGCTACAGAAGAGGTTAGCATCCCTGAGGTATAGTAGGTGAAAGTTGGAGGGATGCAGGGTGAGGTAAGAGAATTCTGGACATTCTCTCCTTTGCAGATTGGCTCTTTGCTCTGACTTCCCTTCTCCCTCAAAGTCCTCCCTATGGCTTGTCTCACTCTCCCTGTTGTCTATGCTCCTCTCCATTCTGCTCTCCTTATCACCTTCCTTCCCCACTCCTTTGCTCTTATTAACAAGTCCCCTCCTGCCTTCCCTGCACCCCAGCCTACTACTCAACAGAGAGGGGGAGAGATTAAAAAAAATCAGAACTGCCATGATGTTTGTCAGCTGTCACTCTGAACTATATTTCAGCCCTTTCCACTACCATGTATCTGAGTTTCTCTTCAGATTACAAGCTTTGGGCCAGTAACAGTATCTTCCTGTGTGTTGGTGCAGCATCTAGCACGGGGATGGGCTGATATGGATTAGTGCTTTTTGGGCATTGCTGTCATATCATTAATAATAACTAATAAAAATATAACTCCAAAGCAAGAAAAGAGGAGCCCTTTCTCCACTCCTGGAACCTCTTTTTGGGGACTCCAGTATGTATGCACTATCATGCCTGTTACTAAAAGAAAGAAGGATAATTAATGCATTATAAGGTTGGCAGTGGGTTTTTTTCCCTCATAACACTAACTGCTTGAAAGAAATATTTGGTGATATGATATTTAGATTTCTCAGTATCCTGCTTGCATATGCTATGCATCACTGTAGAAATTGGTTATAAAAACAATTTATATTTGATTTTAATATTTTCTATTGAGAGAGGAAAAATTAGCTTCAAGAATTCTCAGTTTCATACATATGCAAATTCATCATGAGTTTCAATGCTGACAAGCAGTGTGGTGCTACTTAGCACATGCCCCCTATACCTTTTCATCAGCGCATGTTTTTAGAACCAACTGATTGGGACCACAGTCATCCAACTTGTCACGAGGGCATCAGCTTAGATAAAATAATTCACTTGCTCCTGGTTTTTGATAAGAGATGAGTCTCAACTTCACTGAGCAAGCTGACAGACACTGAAGAGAAGCAGAGAATGCTTCTCTGTTAGAATCCTCATTGGCATCCCTTGTAGTTAGTTAACTGACAGGGGAATGTACACTTCAACAGAAAGACTTGCAATTAAAGAAAAGGCTTTAATATGAATCTTAAAGCATAATGTATAGTAAACTTGTAAAGATTTTCTGTTAAGGAGCAGCAAAGGTATTTGTTTCTCCTGTTTTAAAAGGGAAAATGGAAAAAGTCATGCTACTGTTTCCAAATTAAGTAGGGATCATGAGTTTGAATTCCACAGAGTTGACATAATTCAGAGGTTCTACGTGGGTCTTTAGTAATGTTTCCTTTTGCTGGACATGACTAGAAAGTCTTTGCTATTTGGGACTCTCTCTTCTGTTAGTTCATAGTGGCATTAGGCAGTTTATGTGTTGTTGTTATTACTAGCAGGAGTAGTATAACAGTAACACTGAGGAGCCCTAGTCGTGGACCAGGGCCCCATTGGGCTAGGTGCTGTACAAACACAGAATAAAAAAGGCCTGAGAAGCTTAAAATCTAAGTCTAAAACAAGAAACAACAGATGGATACAGACAGATGGGGGGAGTACAAGGAAACCAGGAGACAACTCTTTCTCAGTTGTCTCACAAGACATTGTTTTTTCTTTTTATCCAATAAGCCTAAGATTTTCAAAAATAGGAGATCTAAAGTGAGGCTCCTAACCCCTTATTTAGGCATGTGCCTGATTATCAAAAAGTGCTGAGCACCCATTATCTTCTGCTGACCTCAGTCGGAGCCGTTGGCTTCTCCGTACTTTTGAAATCAGGCAGGGACATAAATATAGATATAGGTGCCTAGCTTTAAGTTCTTCTTATTGAAAATCTTGGCAGAGATTATTACCTCACATAACTTTTGATATCGTATGTTACAACCCTGGTGAGTCCCCCTGGACCCAAACCTTGTATCCCACATGCTCTTGGGGCTGGCAGAGTTTAGGCACCATCTCTCTGTCTCTGGACCTCTAGGCACATACTCCAGGTGCAGACACTGTGTCTGATACCCTTCTTGGCAGAGGCAGTCCAGTTGCTCAGGCTCAGTGCTGGTTCTCCCAAGCCTCTCCAGAAGCTGGTGCACTCTCCTAGAGTTCCACCAAAGCTGTTGACCTTCTGGTTTACTGTGTCTTTCTTCTGGGACTATGGGACAGGGTAAACAAGCAACTCACAGACTCTGCAGAGGAATTTTTAAGCACAAGTACTTTTGCTCATAGAGAAAGCACAAGAGCAAAATCTATAGATCTGTGGAAAAAAAACACAACTGGCACACAAATCCCTTCTCTGGTGTCCTCACCACCTTTGGGGTTTGGCTGTCCTTTCAGGGGTCCCAGTACCCCCTCCTGTACCATCCCTCCCTCCTTTTCGGCCATCAGAGTCTCTGTCTCCCCTGTAACAAGCTCCCCTCAGATTGTTCAGAACCTTGTTAGGTTTCCCCATGTGTCTGTTTTTAACAGCAGGTCCTAACACCTTTTTCTTTCTTCCTTCTTTTCTGCTAGGGAGTTTCCATTGCTCCAACCCTATCCCCTGCAGGCAGTCTGGGAGAACGAGCTTCCTTTAACATCCCGATTGTTCTATCCGGGCTGAGCTGTTCAATGTTAGCAATTTTTCAGTTGTCCTGTACTGACTTCCAGACAGGGTTTGTGACATACGTGTCCAATCTTTGCTAGCAAATAGCTGCTTCAGTACACATTAATGGTTTGATTTTACAAACTCTGTGTATAACTTTATCAGAATTCATAGGTTTTACATAGACAAATTCACCAAACCATCACATCCTGTTACCTGGTTTATTGAATACTTTGTCATTTTGTGGACCTACAGTAAATCTGTGTACTAGTTATAGATTAAAGCTAGGAATACAAGAACATTCTCTTCAGTTTGTTTTTCCTGGTAATGGACTTGCATTGGTATGTGCTTACTTCTCAGACACCCTTCCTTTACCATTGCCGATGCTTATAAATTGTCGACTTTGAAACTTTTCAAGCAATGTTATAGTCAGTTTCTTTCCTCTGTCTTCTCTTTCTTGCATCCTTGCATGGTCCAAATAGCGGTCGAGAATGTGACGCTTCCATTGTATGACACTGTGACTCATGTTGCAATGGCAAATGTTTAATAACCTGCTTCTTTCACTATTACAGATCAGTCCAATTCTGAACATGCTTGTTTTTCAATATATAGCACTACTGAAACTTTAGATATGAAGGCCTGTGTGGACTTTCAAAAGTGATTTTGAAACCTGTGAAAGCTACAGATATTCTATCTAATGGGATGTGTAGAAAGTATTAATAGCAAGGAAAAAATGTCTCACACACTTTAATCTTGCAAACTTTACCTTGGTTTTCCACAGTTCTTTTTTGGTTTGTTTGTTTTCACAAAGTACCTCTAATTGAGTTTTGCCCTCATCAAGAGTCAAAGCTTGCTCCTCCAGAGTAAGCAGTGGGTATGGTCTCTAGAGTCTGAAGATCACTCGGGATCCTTGCTAATCTGAACTGAATTCCTCTGAAATCATAGCAATCATGGGAATCACTCTTTTTCTTTACCCTGGCTCCAGAGCACTTGGCAGCATTGCTCCAGTGTGACTTCTGGCAGGGGAGTTACACAGTGCAAAAGGGACTCCAGGGAAAAGTTAATAATTGCCTCAGGAAACGTTATTTTTTTGTGTATTCCTTTTGAATATGATGGTGAGCATCCTCTGGCCTACGTCTCTCCACAAAATGGCCCTGGTTGCTACCAAGAGAAAGGAGTGATCACCACACAGAGATTTCCCTTTGTCACACTGAATAGTTTTAAAGAGTAATAACATATTAAAATATACGTTGGAGTTGGGATTTTTAAACGTGCTTAAGTAATTTCAGAATACAAGTCTCCCTGAATGTCAATTGGACTTTGTTCCTAAGTCACTTAGACACTTGAAAATCCCAACTGAAATCTCAAAAAAGTAAATAAAAAATGTATTTTTTGCATTTAGTTGTCTGTTTTAAAAAAACAAACAATCAAAAAATCCACAAGAAATTACTTCTGTTTATCAGCTGTAACATTTAAATAGTCCCATTTCTCTTTGAAGCTCATGCCTTCAGAGATGGGCAAGTTCCCACGTTTGTTGCTGCAGTTGACTCCTGAAAAGTTAGGTTACCAATGTAAAGCAGTACGTCTCCTTGGATTGGGGTGACTATCTTCTGTAGTGGCAAAAAAAAAGAAAAGAAACTTAAACCAAGATTTTAATAAATGGGTTTACTGCAGTTAGGTACCTAAAGTCTTATTTAGGCTACTGAATAAGTGGCCTGACTTTTAAAAGTGCTGAGTACTGATTAGCTCCCATTGATTTCAGTTGTGTGCAGCTGCTGGGTGCCCAGTGCTCTTTGAAAATCAGGCCACTTGCTTAGGTACCTAAATAAGGGCTTAAGAACCTAACTAGCACCCAATTATTTAAATCTTGGCCGATGTTTTTAAATGAAAGCTTAAAATTTCCAGTGAGAATAAACAATGATGGCATTTGTACGGTGGATTGCACTATAGTACTTGAATATCTCAAATGATACCATTTGCCTCCCAGGAAAACGAACAGAACTTTGTAACTTTCTCTGTATTTTGCTTGAAACATTTAGACTGCCTCTTATTCAGCTTGTTGATACTTTCTGCAGCAAGGACAAGGGTTTAGACTTGGTGGCTGCTTGAAGGATAAGTTAACAGGTTACCAAAGGTAGTTCAATTATTTTCCTGTGGGTGGATTAAGACCTACAAGTAGTGATTGAATACTGCCGTATTAAGATAATTACATCATGGTGAATGTTGAGCCTTTCTTTTCTGAGAAAGATTGCTGCTGCCAAAAAACCAAACATATGTGTAGCCTGCATTTTTAAAACAGCTTTTTGATGGCTGTAGCTTTGGCATTTACCCAAGAGCTGTTTAGGAGATATTAATTTATATGGCTGAGAAGCTTAACCAGGGATCTTAATGAAACAAAGGCATGATGAAGTTAGTAAAGCTAATTTAAGTCTCAGAATGTACATTTTAAATTAAGTTTTTATTGATAATAAATATACTTTGTTTCTCATTAGTCTTCTAAGCTTCAGTGATAATATCTGTAAAGTAAACATGTTTTACCAAGATTTAACATTAAGAATGCTATTAATATGACCCTTGGTACAGCAGCACAATTAGATTTCAAAGTGAGCATTTAAGATGTAACAGCGATTAATGACAACCATCGAAAACAATTTTGAACTCCATCGGTTTAACTCAGGAGGGTAAACTTAATATGATAATATATCTAGTTGAATTGTATCAGCTTAGCAGGAAAGTATGCAAATATGTGACCCTTACCTAGCATCTAAATGGATGCTGTGCTGATAGATTTATCAGTTCCATTAAAGAACTTTAGGGAACTTTGGAATTTCAGCAATTGTTCCCTTGGAGGCTGAAAACCAAACCTGATCTCATACTGGGACCATTCTGGTCTGCATATTTCCATAATTTGCCTTTGCTACTAATATGACAGCAAGACGCAAATAACTGTTTCTAATAATATCAAATAGAGTTGTGGAGGACAGCATTTTAATGTAGTAAAAGACCTCCCCGTGGGGTTGTTATTGCCATTGTAGAACAGCAGTTACACAGTTGCAACAATAGTCTCTTAATTGATTCGTTTAATTAGCAAGAGATGAAGCTTGTGTTCCATCTTGTCTTCTGATATCGTGGGGGCAGCTACAGAAAGAATTCTTTGCATTTCTCATACTTTATACTCAGGTATAAGTACACTTAATGAAAAGTTCCAAATGCACTTTTCTGCAGAGGCAATGTTTGAATGTTTTATGCATTTAAAGCTTTGTCTTATGATTTTTATGATTTAAGAACTGCTTCAACCTTGGAGTCTAGGAATAGAATTTATGACAAAGCATTGATGTATTAGAAGTGGGAATTTGTAATCCAGATTTGCTTGCATTTCTAACCTAAATATTCAAGTCTAAGAATTATAGGAATAATGGATCATTGTAGTAACAGTTCACTAGATTTAGTCTGGAAGAAATAAGGTCAGATTAGTGAAACTGGCCATCTGCCTTGTGCCAGCTTTTTAGTGGTATTTTTATTCCCCCTCTGGATAGACAATGAATTTACATGACCACATGGTATAGTCGGTAGCATGTGTGAGAAAAGAGATTCTCTTTGGGCTTGATTATAAACAAGAATATGATACAGTGTTTGCTTCTGGGAAATGAAATAACTTTTTATTCAGTATGTTTTAAAGGCATGTAAAATAAAATAAGTATATTTAGTTTTAATTTGATTTTCCTTTCCTCTTAGCTTAGTTTTGTCTTCTGTTCAAGGTTATTCTTCCTTATGGAGGGAAAATATTTCTAAGAACAAGACACGCTTCTTGTTAAATGCTAATTTAAAAAATGAAGGTTACATTGGCTTACTTCCATTGTCATCATACTGACCTAAAATAAAGGAGCTCTGTCTTATAAGTCTAAAGTAAATCACAACAGGGAACGAAAAATTCATCCCTGTGCTCAGAAGATTTCAGAGCTGTCTCATCCTGTTTTCTATAACACTGTTACGAGTGGGTGCTGTGGCACAGGAGATGCCATCAAATTAGGAAGCACTGTGCAGCTTGGTGTAACTCAAGGTAGCAAAGGGATAGTGTGGTGTTGAATGGGCTGTCTTTTTGAGGGACTGTAAATGAAGAGCCGGCTCACTTACAATCATTAAGGTTCCCATGGCAATTTGCACAAGCCCCATAGCACTTTGCATTCTCCGTGTCTTAGCCAAATTCCACTTTGTGTAATTACCTTCTGTCTACATAAATTCCCACCGCAGTTTCAGCTGTATTTGGTATTCTACACTTCCTGTCCTAAACAGTTGTGGTGCTGCTGTGCACTGTCAACAGGTGCTGTGGCTGTATTTCAAGTGTGGGTGAAGTGATTCCTGTACAGTTCTTTAATGAATTGTTTGCTCCCATTGCCATAGTGTCTGTGACATAAAACAAGACACTAAATTAAAGTGGTCACGACAGAGAGCACAAATAGCCTAACTTCTCAATTTCGCTAGCCGATCATAAAGAAAGTCTTCCAAGGGATGATCTATAGGCAGACAAATCTTTGACCAGAAAGCTTAACCTTGAACAATATGCCATGAAGGTCAGTAGACTTGGGTTCTGGTGGACTACTAGAGGGAGTGAAGTAGACAATCAGGAACCTTCCTGTGAAAACATTCTGCTTCCACATCTCAGTAGCGTGTATATCAAGGGGCTATGAGCTGAACTGTCTCTAGTGATCTCTACCATTGCAATCGGGAAAGGTACATAGGAAGAGAGGCCATCTCTAAAGTATCCACATCCCAAATCTTAAATCAAACTGAAAACCTTGCATCGCACCTTGAAGCAGATGGGAAATCAGTACGGAACTCTGAATACAGCTGTAATGTGGCTGTGTACTCCTTTAGAGCAACTAGAAAATTCATCCATTTCTACAGTTCAAACCCTTGTCCACACTTGGTTGTCTCTCACCTTGACTATTACAGCTGCTGCCTCGTCCTCCTTTGCTGATTTCATCTCAGCTCTGCTGCTGCTAAAATAATCTCTTCCTGTTGCTCTGATTTCTCTCTTCTCTCTGAATTGGCTCACTGCCGTTTATGTGAAGTTCAGTTTTGTCTTCCTTTTCAAGGCCCTGCATTACTTTGTCTTACCCATGTCACATTTCCTCCTGTTTGACTTCTAAACATCCTTTTGTTCAATCTTTCTTCCACACTTGTCTCCACAGCTAGTTCCATCATACCTCGGTGCTCAGACTCTCACTTTTCTTATGTGCCAGTCAACCTCTTTCTCTTCCTCCAAGTTTCTTTTAGAAACATACTTTTTCCCAGAGGGCTTATCACTGATGGTCTCTTCAAGATATCATCTTTGATCTGAGTTTACACCATCAGCAGCTGGCTTATGTGCTCATTGTATCATTCTCCCTCAGGTCCCTCTGATGGGGCTGTGAAAAAAGGAGCAGGAAAAAAATGCACTAAAGAGAGGATGAAAAATTGAGCAGCTTGGATGGAGCAAAGGTAATGAATTAAAAGATGGTGGCAGAGAAATAGGCAGGAGCTTGGTTGGGCTGCACATTGAAGGCATGGACAAGGAGCATAGATTTGATGTAGAAGTTGAGGGAAAGCCATTGAAGGGAATGGACATGGTAAGGTAGACAGTTGTCTGTGGTAGCATTTAAGAGAAATGGAAATGTAAGGAATGACAAGGTGAGAGACCAGAGAGGAGTTTGTAGTAGTTGAGGTGAGAAATAATCAGTGCTGAAAAAACTGAGGGGGGGGGGAGAATAGAAAGAAAGAGATGTTTGGAACTGTTGTAGAAATGTATTGAGCGAGTCAGTATGGAGGGAGAAGGAGAGGGCACTATGGTTCTGAGTAGAGAAACAGACTGGACTGTGAAATTGCCAATGTCCCCTTGTGATATAATTGTGGACACAGATGAGCAAAACTAATTGCTCTAAACTTAGCAACTCACTGCAGCAAAATATATTTAAAACTACATTTTCATTGCTGTAACAGGTCTCTCAGGAACCTCTGTTTCTCTGAAGATCAGTCAATCTGCCTACCCTGCAGCAAATAAGTACTGGCACAAGTAGGCAATCCACCTCTTCAGTTTATTCTTTCCCTGAAATATTTATAGCCATTGACCCTCAGAAGTAAATGGCTACGAAGGAGGTGAAGGGCAGAGCAGTTGTGGTAGATCCTGTAGAGCACAGGAAGTATCATGCTTGTGTGACGATCCTTCAAACACCAGTCCTTAGTTTTGGCGAGATGCCATATTTGCAGCATGCACAGGAAGTATTATCATAGCAAATTGTGTTATGAGCAACAGAGCCACAACAAGGTCCTTCCTGTGTCTGGTGGTGGTTTGATTTGGGAGGAGAAGAGAGGAGAGAGGTCAGGACAATGGGAATGGAAGGGGAAAGTCCACACTGTCCAGTGAAAACAAATTGCCTAGGTGGGTGCCCAAGTGCTTCAGTGCAAAGGATATGGTAAAACTAGCTGGAGTACAGCAAGATTCCGTCAGCGCTGCAAAGTCCAGTTTCTACTAATGCTGTCCTGGCCCACCCAGCTCCCCCCCTCACCTCATTCCAGTCCCTCCTAAAGAGTCATTTTTTCTGTAATACTCTCACATGCTAACTCTGAAAAACGCTTTCTTTGTGCCAATGTTATAAGAGGGGGGAAAAAGTGATATCAGAATTTAAAAATATCTAAGTTAATATCCTGTTATCGGTCTCCCAGTGCTTAAGATCCTCAGGACAGGACTTTTGTTTGTATCTTGCAAGCACCAAGCATAATTGATGCTCAAAAAATAATGCATTATAGAAGTGTGCTGGGAATCCTCCTTCCCTCTTCAGAATTAGGAGATCAACAAGCTATGCAATCAAATGTAGTCTGTGCCAAAGCCAGGTCTGCACCACTCTTTGACAAGGGTGAAGGAGATCAGAGACATCTAGATACTCTGAGAGGTGTCTTGCAGCCAGCTTGCCTACAATCTTACTCAAAACGGGAAATATGAAATCAAGCTATAGTTGGCCAGATTATCAATCTCATAAGATGGCTTTGTGAAGCAGAGGCTGCACTGATCCTTCCCTCAAAGCACTAGGCCGCCTGGCCTCTCTAAGAGAGGCATTTACACTCCCCGCCACCAAAGAGTTATTTGCCCACAGCCATACAGTGAGTCCATGCTATTGGGATTAGAACTCTGGAGTTTCATGGTTCCCAGTTGAGTCCTTTTGATCACGCAACGGCAAATATAGCAAACCTAGGTGCAATGAGCGACATCCATGGTAAATTTGCAGCCTTAAAAAGGCAAGAGAGAAGTAATCTCAAAAACGTATTTAGGAATTATAAGCATATTAATTCATATGGAAAGAAGGGATTCATGAAGGCATTATAGAAGAGCAACATATATGGAGAGACTAAGTTTCAGTATTTTTAGCTTGAGGTAGTGTTGAGTTCATTTGAAAAGCAGAAAGAGTGTAAAGAAGAGAAAGCAACTTTTACAAGAACTCATACTGGTACACCAACAGTATCCTGAATGAGGAGAGATCAGAACCTTTGGTTTTAATCCAGGAGGAGTTGGAGACCCAAGCTAGAATAATATACATGCAGCAGAATATAACTGCAAGGTATTGCACATATTTGAAGATCAAGAGAATTGACAGGTTGATACTGCTTAACCTGTCAAAATCCAGCTGGAAGGTGGTGATGGAAGCTGTAGAGAAGGTTAAGAAGAGATTAGCACCAGAGATAAATGGAATTCTTGAAATAATCCACCATTAGTGCTCTGAAGAAATAAAGGTTTAAAGAAATATCGGTAGGGTGCCTAGAGAACAGCAAAGATCTTAGACGCAAAGTGTCAGGCAAATAGAATCGCTATCCAAAATAGAGGGCAATTTTTCCTCAGTGGAAACTTTAAATTTGTGTCCTTGTTAAAAGGAAAATGCTTAAATTCAGTGGTAGTACATAATATCACCATTTTTCATCTGGGAATGCTAGACAAACTATTGTAGGAAGAAAAACTGCATGAATGCCAGGGTCATAGAAGCATGCTTCAATAACATAGAAGCGCGTTGAGAGGGTAAGCAGAAGAAAAAGAACAGCAAGGTAATGTAATTTGATCATCTAAGATGTCAGTTTTTCAATCGTTCATTTCTTGCTCTTTGTTATCCTCCAACATTTGTACCTTGCTTTTTTCAATGTAAGATTCACCATTTAATTATTTGCTACAATACAGCAGAAGCTCAGTGTTTAAAATGAGAACTATGCATCAGATACTGTTTTTCAACTTAATCCTGGAAAATTTGATGGGAAGGCAAAAGGAACCAGGCATCAGTGATTTCCCTAAAATTCAAGAATGATGTTTTCACAAAAACATTACTGAACAATTTGGCGTCAGTAGCCAGTTTACCAAGAGTAAATGTAATATACATGAAAATTACATCAGATTGTGGAAGAGGCTGCTTTAGTTAAGCTTGTATAAGGCCTGGTCTACTCCAAGGAAGTTTCCCAAAAGTTGTAATCAGTTTTAAAACTGGTTTTAAACCTAGTAGAAGATGTATTGTAGAACTGGCTCCAGGGGGCATGAACCAGCTTCAAAACCACTCTTAGAACAGAGGGAATGCTGGGAGTCTGTCCAAAGATAGGGAGAAACAAGACTGCTACTCCACTTCCTCATTTCTTCTTTCTGGCTTTGTTCATGGTATATTCAGTCTCCTGTGCGTACTGGCTGTCCTAGAATTACGATGGAAATGGCGTTGAGCCAGTGCCAGTCATTAATTCAGGTGTCTTATCCAAAATCAAATCCAGAATGGCACTCTCTTTGTTGACAGATGATCCTGCATTTATCAGCATCACTAATACTGTAATGTTAGTGTTCTTGGGTGATGCCTTTGCATCCCAATGATAATAGTGATCTGGGAGAGTGTGAGACAGTAGTTCCTAGTTCCCATGAAGGGGCTGGGTCTCCCTTTCCCCTGATGCTAGGGGTCTGACAGTGTTGTGCTGTCCTTTCATCCAGGTTTGCCTGGTGGCTTTTTGTAAATGTGCAACTGATGTACGGATGTGATGAAGTGTTTGGAATGGTGGGGCAAAGGGACATGAATGTCCATAGCAGACTCAGTTAGGAGTTTCCTCTTTCACTTTTGTCTTCTGCTTGCAGTTCTGGGTGATCTGCAGTGGTATTACCAGCCATTGTGGTGATGTCACCTACCACTCTGTTGGAGTTGGGTGCTGATGTCACTGCCTGGGGCTTGAACGATAGGCCTCCCAGCTCATTTGGCTAGCTGGGGTGATAAGCAATGGAGGATCTGAGCAGCTCCTTCAGTGCCACTCCATGGAGAGGAGCAGAGTGAACTCCCACTGGCTTTAGCTGCCTAGAGTACTGCTGTGTGAGCAGGATGTAGGAGAACTGTGAAACCCCTACTGGCTGGTGTAGGGAAGGAGGAGTAGAGAGGCTCCTGCAGCTCCTTTCCCTAGGAGAAATCTAGATGAGCAAAATATAAATACCTGAGTTGCAATTCAGACTGGATGCTGTGGCTACCACCTGTTTTCATACAGAGTAAAGTAGCATAGGAATCTTTAATTTGAGGTAGTCAGGTCCTGGTTTAATATACAGCATGAAAGTTGAATAGTGTATTTCAGTTCTTGATTTAAATGTAGAGGGATGGATTTTCAAGTGCACTAAGGTTTAATTGCACCCCAGATATGGCTAGTAGAGAACTCCCCCTGCATAGAGGAGTTCTCCACCAGTATAGCCACCTCCTGCACCAGCTGTGTGTCATCCCCCAACACTCCCAGGGTAAGGTGAGAGAAGGGGCTTAAAGCATGGGATGTGGTGGGGCAGGGTTCCATTGTGTCCTGTTCTCCATTGGTGTGAATTTGAGCAGCCTCCCAGAGCTGAGCCCAGAAACTTGTACAGAGCAAATTAGCATTTTTATTTAAAGAAAAGGAGTACTTGTGGCACCTTAGAGACTAACCAATTTATTTGAGCATGAGCTTTCGTGAGCTACAGCTCACTTCATCAGATACATACCGTGGAAACTGCAGCAGACTTTATATATACACAGAGAATATGAAACAATACTTCCTCCCACCCCACTGTCCTGCTGGTAATAGCTTATCTAAAGTAATCGTCAGGTTAGGCCTAACCTGACGATTACTTTAGATAAGCTATTACCAGCAGGACAGTGGGGTGGGAGGAAGTATTGTTTCATATTCTCTGTGTATATATAAAGTCTGCTGCAGTTTCCACGGTATGTATCTGATGAAGTGAGCTGTAGCTCACGAAAGCTCATGCTCAAATAAATTGGTTAGTCTCTAAGGTGCCACAAGTACTCCTTTTCTTTTTGCGAATACAGACTAACACGGCTGTTACTCTGAAACCTGTCATTTTTATTTAGTGTCAAGATTTCCTGATGTAATGGACGACCAAGACTGGCTTTAAAATAGTTACCCTTAATATTGTTCTCCCTCCCCCTCATTCTTTCATATTTGAAGGCTCCATTAGTGTCCATAACAGTGAGGGAGTAAAGCAGATGGTAAACATTTTTACCACAGAACACCAACAGTGAACACCATATCACAGATTTATAGTCTCTGTACTGTGCTTGCTCAGCTGTACATAATCACTCTCATTTCCTTCCCTCGGGTTTCTGGTCTGCTTAGGGAGACTTCACCAGCAAGTTCAGTGAAATCTCATTGACATCACTCAGCTATTGCTCAGTTCACATGCGTGCCGCTCTGTGGAGCTAGAGGCTCCATGTTAGAGAGAGTATACATTGCTTCATGGGGCATTCTTTGACTGCTGAAAATGCAGACTCACTATGCTTACTGTAGTACATTTAAACATTTTGGAGAAGGAACTGTGCCTGCTTTTGGGCTTGTACTGAACCTAAGGTAATGGGGCCTTTCAATGCTACCATAATATGAACAATAATAATCCTAGGGAATTGAGTTAAGCCTGCCCTCCTGAGCTTTGTGGGCCAGCTGCCATGGAGGAGGCTACAGTAGATTTATTACAGCTCATGGAATATTTTTAAAGTTTGTTTTCTTCCTGAGTGTGTTAATAAAATTGTGCAAGGTGTGATTAAGGGTTTTAACTCTATATTTAGTTCAAAGAAATCTACACTTTGAACAGAGTAATTTTATTTATTAAATGTAATATTATGAACCTTAAATAGATGCGAGTTTACCATTTCATTTATTTGTTTAGCAACAACAAAATAACAAATGTCGGATGTGTCCATCTAAAATGCAATTAATCATCTTCTTTATCTGAGTATAAAAGATAATTTCTGATGTATGTTTCATGTCCATGTTATATGCCTAAAATGTAATTGTTTCATTATTTTAATAAATAATCATTATTACCATATACCACATCAGGCAACTATTGTGGTTTGTTGCTGTTCTGGCTTTTCCCCCCCCCTTAATCCCAGTTCTTGGTTACTGGCAAAAGCATTCAAAGGGTTTTTGCTTGTCAAATGGAGAAGATCAAAACTGTCTGAATTTCTAGCCAAGTTCATGTTCTCTGGAGCAGCATTTCATTTACTGGACAGAGAATATGATGTGTAGTAACAAAAAAACTCTGGCTAAGTTCACTTGAACAATCTGAACTTAAAGAAGAAATAGCAAAACAAATACTTTTTAATTCTTGTGCCTTTTATATTTACATTGGCATCGTCTTCCTCAGATAAAACATTTTGATATTAAGCAGTTCCTCTAATTTTACTGGGTTCTGTTTCTTTTTATGGTAACACACACTGTGCAGGAAGGTCATTATACTGAGAAAAAAAGGTGACAGCATAAAAGAGAAAGTTAACATTGCACATGTTGTCTTTGTTTATGGGGTTCCTGGAATGTGTTGAGAATCAAGCCAAGTGATGGCTTAAATTGTTCTTTACAATATGCTGGACAGCTTCTTCATAGGTTCCTCCAATCACAGGTACTTCTTGAAAATGCAGATGGTAAAAATATCAGTAAAAAGTATCTAGCATGTTTCTTTTATATGTTAGCCCATATAAAGAAAAGTTAAACCATTTCTAAAGACCACCTACAGTACTTGTATTCCTACAGTGTGAGGGATATGATTGACATTACATTTAATTAACCACAATTCTCCATTGTAAAAACATTGAAATGACTATTAAAACATGTTTAGGTCTGTGAGTGCATGCTCTGGTCCCAGACGAGCCACAGGGCAGCCTTGAGTAGGGTGTAAAAAAAAACTATAGGTGTTTTTTTTTACACCCCTCCTGAGCAGGGATTCCCTAAAGCAGTCTTAGTAGGCCCCTCAGGCCTCTCCCAAGCAGCCCAGCCAACCTTTTTACAAACAAGCAAAGAAAAATACTCTCAAAATAAACCCAGTAGTCCTAGGCCTGGCCTACCTTGGTCTGGCAGTCTACTTTCTCTGTAGAAATCCTGAGCTGATCCTTTCCCTCAAGGAGCAACAGATAAGATGTGTTATCTCTGGTTGGCCAGCAACTGAGCTGTTCTCCTTCCTTTTTAACTGCCCCTTCATCACCTGACGGCAAGTGTGGTGAGGCAGGGTTGAGTGGTCAACAGCAGCTCATTAATCCTTGCTGGCCCAGTGTGGGGTTGGTATCCCCCTAACCAGGTTTCAGACTAAAATCCATCTTAGATCAATAGGTAATGAATGAAAATCAGTGCTGTCTGATGGCTGTTCATCACAGTGACCTGTACAAAATGCATTGGTGATTTGTCTCTCATTTCTTACTGGACAGGTGTCCACATCACCATCCAATAACCATCCTTTTGTTGGCATTGCTGTTTGCCGTCTCAGCAGAGAGGCCAAAGATTCTATAGCTACGTCATATTTCTATAGAGCACCCCTCTGCTTCAAAACACATTTCAGATATGTGGATAGAGCAGGGTGGGGAAGCAAAAAGTTTGCAATGGTAGCTTAATGTTGGGCAAACAAGGTCTTACATGAGTAAGATACCCACATGATTTTTAATTTTGTATTTTATTGCATGAGAATTGTACTTCAGACCTACCTAAACTGAAAACTTCCACACTCAGTTCAGTCCTGAAGTCAGGAAAGTCCTGTCACCCACTGAAATATAAGTATGTGGGGCTAACCTAACATTAATTGCCTTTAAGAATTCCTGGTTAGCCAGTCCTTCACAGAAAGGAGGTGTCTAATGACTTAGATATATAGGGTAAGTTCAACTATTAAAAGATAATAGCAAGTGCGGGAAGGAAAGGGAAGGTGACTAGCCAGGAAGGATTAGCCTGAGTCATAAACAAATTGCCTGAAAGTACTCAAGCAGGATCTTGAGAGGAGATAGTCACTCCCCAGGAGAATAACCTTTCAAAAATGTATGAGCCAGTTACAAGCAGGTTTCAGAGACTGGCGAGGAAGAAAGTCTATTTTGGCGCAAACCCAACATGCTGCCTTATAGGATCAGAGAGAAGAAATGATGCTGTTAGAGATACAAAGGTTTCCACTAGCCCCTAAGAAAAGCAATATGCATAGTACCACTAAGTTTAATGTGCTAGTTCCCCGATCTTTTCCACTGGGGAAAATGGAGTGTTTATAAGCTAATCTGTTTATTTTCTGTATTTTTTCATTTATGTAACATCACTAGACAGTTAAAAGCCTAATTTGTTCAAGAAACCCCAGAGTAACTGTTATAAATAATATACTGGGGACAAAGTATCATCTGATGTTTTTAAAGAGATCAGTACTAGGTATTCTGACCCAAGGCAACTAAAACCAGTGTGACAGCCTGGGTCGTGGTCATATGTGAGGAAATAGACTGCAGTTTCTGCTCACAAGAGATGCTACCGAAAGATCTGCAGGCATAGTGTGGGTACATAACATGAAATGACCTGGAAGTGACAGGTATCATCACAGCTACCTATGTTTGCTTGAGTTAATATGTTGCGAGACCTATTGTGTAACCCTAAGTGTCTGTGCATCTGCATTGTGAGTTAACATGAGCCTATGGTTGTCTCATATTCATTGTGGCTTCCTTCACAATCCAAACTAGTGTATTTTTCAGTTGTGTTAGTGTCAGAGATGTATGTAATAGACACCACAATATGCTAATTTCCAATTTCTAACTGAAATATAACGCTTACCTTATTTCTTCAAGGATAAAGTGCTTGAGCTGGTATTTCTATGGAAGAGCCATTACACCAGTATTCAACAAGGCTGATAGTGTGTTTTTATCCTTAGATTTATCTATCCTTCTCCTATTTAAAGGAGGCACTTACAGTGATTTGGGTATCAATGGTTCAGCATATCTGTAGCTACTTTTGGCTTATATAAAAGGCCTCCAGTCCCAACTACCAAGTCTATGGATATTCGAAGCCAACAGAGCATTTCACTGAATGAGAAAATACTATGTTAAAAGTATCATATTATTTTTTGTGTGATTACCAAAATATATCTTTGGACTCAAAGCGGGGAAATGTAATTGCCTCTACATCCTGGTAAAGCTGTGGCATCTGGAAGTGGCTTAAGAAAGGGGAAGACTGAGTCCAGTTTTGTTCTGAATACTTCAGATATTTTCTTTCTGCCAGCCCTTTGGTTCAACTCAAAGAACAGGAGAGGGATTTCCTGTGCTGGTCAGCAAACGTGCTGTTTAGCACTGGGAGTAACCCCAACAACAGAGCTGGGTAGTGCTGCTCTGGGACTAACTCCACATTAATACAGCTGCTAACGGGAGTCAAAGTTTAATTACCAGTATGACATTTGACTCCATAGTGAACTGGAAATAAATTCTGAAGCAAGAAGTATGTCTAACGGCATAGTTTTTTTTTTCTTCTGTGATTTTGTGCTTCTCCTGATGACAAAAATATATATTCCTGGCCATACTGGGGTTATTTAATTTAATTAGTCATGTTTTCTCTATACAGCTAACAACACCGAGTCATTTGTTTTAGGGAGGGAGAGGGATAGGCTGAGAAAATCAGCTTGGAAAAATAGCTCTAAAAGTATAATATTTTTTCCGTCAAATTATAGAACTTCTGTACTCTGTTAGTTGAAAGCACGTAATGAATAGGAAGTGAGCTCTAATCTATCTGGCTCTGTCTGAACCCTCATATTTCTATTTATCACAGTGGGAGATTTTAATATTCAGCTGATGGTATTTTATATTTTGCTGATTTTCAGGTTGAGATAGTGGCACTTAAAATCAAGTTGACTGGCTGAATGAGAAATAAGGTTTTATGAGAATTAATGAAATCATGCTATTATGAATTTTGAACAGGGGAGTAGGTGATGTAAATAGCATCTGAAAATGGTTTAACGAGCTAGTTTAGCTTTATTTCAAAACTCAGTTTCAAACATATGAATATTTTTTTTGCCAAAAAATATGTTAAGGGTCAGATTCTACCCACCTTACTCATGTTTAGTAGTTTGCAGTACTCTCTTACTCAGAGAGTAGCTCAAATGAATATGACCATAAATGACACAAATATGAATAAAATGTCATTACTGTAACTGTTTTTTAATAAATAATGTCCATTATAACCTTTTAATGTAAATTACTTCTTCCCACCCCAGATTATCCTCTATTTTTCATTGAACACCTGGCCTATCTCCACCAATTTTCCAAAATACTGTTGTTAAACATGCTCTGCCTTTGTGATTGGCTCAGTGACTCAGCAGATCAAGACTTCTGGATATTTCATGCTTTGTAACACTACTGCTTTAGGTCATAACCCAGTGGACAAATCTGCACTTTGTTCTGGTGTGGAGTGGCTTACTTTTAATCTCCATCCCAACCTGGCATTGTTTTCTGGGGAGAATGAAAACACATTTTTGTACTTTGATATTGTATTAGTGATGAATTTGTCATTGGGATGTGACAGCTTACTATAGTGAGGTATGTGGCACCAACATATGAACCAACGTTCTCTTTAGAAATGGTCTATAAAAAAAGAAACCTGTGGTCAATTGATGTTGATTCCCCTCCATCCCCCCTCCCCCCGCCCATTTCTAATATAACACTTAACACCCAGAAGGCTCTTAGGACCCTGTTCTTGTACAGTGCTTTAAGGATTCAGAAACAGATCTTACTCCCGATTAAGTCAATGCCAGCGCTCTTTGGCTTCAATGAGAATTGGACTGATCCCTACCCAAGTTCAGGGAAATCAACACCTTGCAGAACTGGGTCCTTACAAATGATAAACGGAATTCTAGAAAAAGGTGAAGGGGAAGCAGTCACTGATTTCAAGTATTGACAGAAAGCATACATGTGTGAATGTACACACACACACGCACACACAAACACACAGAGGTCTATGTATATACGACTTTCATGGAATATGTAGTTGTGAGAAGTATTTTGTATGGGCTAAATAAACTGCAGTTCTTGAAGTGTGAAAGTCTGCTTGATGCTCAGTGCTTGATTTGGAAGGATGGCTTTGTAAAGTGCCAAAACACTTTTTATTAACTATATTAAAGAAATCAAAACACCAAAAAGGGGTGTAAAATTAAGTCATTGTAATCTAAAACAACAAAAACAAAATTGCAATCCCATATATGGGCACAACAATGCTAAATCAATCCTAGAATTTCCCTAAGCTGAAAGTGTTTAGGGAAATTCTAGGAACCTTTTTGGCTACAAAAGTTTCCAATTTTTTATTTATTTTTACATTGTCACAAGGGGATGAACTGGCCCCTTCTAAGGGGCTTTGGGCTCAGTTTCACCTGGGAGTAGTTTACCTGCCAGACCATGAGGGTTACATCATGGTGGAGCACAGGATTGAGAACCAGGCCTGAAGGGAGATATAAAAGCAAACTGTGCTCAGTTGAGAGAGAGACCTACAGGGAAGTGGAACTACTGGGGTAGGTCAGGCAAGAGACCTGCTGTAACTAACCTCCTTTTGACACACTGCCAATCTAATCCTCCTAGTTGAATAGGAAGGATGATGATTTTTAACCTTGTGTTTTCCCACATAAAAGAGCTATCCCTCAGGATAGGTGATAAGTTGTACCAAAGAAACTTGTTTGAATTCTCAGAAATACCAGAATGGAACCACTTAAGAGTCCATCCACCCATGTTAGAGACTATAACCATATCAACAACACCTCATGGTCAATGGTATCAGAGGCAGCTTACTGATCTAAGGCCCTGATTCAGAAAGACATTGAAGCACATGCTTTCCTGAGTTGGGTCTCGTAAGAGTCAACATGGACACTTTTTTTTTTTATACTGATCTGTCACCAGGAGATCCTCAACCAATGTCTCTAGCAGAGTTTCAGTTCCATATCCAGAATGTGTTTCATTAGGATCAAGGAAATCTGACTTCTCCGGGACTCATCAAATTTATCCTGATTCCACCTTGTCAACAGCTTTTCCCCCCAAAATAAAGATTGGCTACATGTTGATAATTAACAAGATTATTAATGTCAAGTGATGATTTCTTGAACAGCTTTATAACCGTTTCTTCATAAAGAAAAGTGTCTGCATTGCACCTTTAAAGAGAACCTAGTGCTACTGGGCTTCACCAGCCAGGAACAAGAATCTACTCCCCCAGAACCTCAATAAGTGACACTGGCTGAAACTGAGGGCAGGTCTACACTTAAAATGCTATAGTGGCACCACTTCAGATGCTATTACGCTGATGGGACAGCATCTCCCATAGCATAGTTAATCCATCTCCCCAAGAGGTGGTAGCTATGCTGAGGGGAGAAGCCCTCCTTGTGACGTAGTCTGTCTACACCGGGGGTTAGGTCAGTACAACTGCGTCGTTCAGGGGTGTGGATTTGCACACTCCTGAGCAACTTAGTTATGCTGATGCAAGTTTGTTTCGTGTAGACCTGGGGCAAAAGAAGACCTATAATGTCTTCTCGAGACACTGCTCCCTTATCACAAAATGACAGTCTGGATCTCAGTGATTTAATCCACAAAGTGACAATGCTACTGATTGACCTCTTGATGTCCTCTAATAGAAAGGACAGAAGTCAGATATGGGATTTCCTCCCCTCCTCCATACTCAGTGGCTCGAAATGAATGAGTGTGATTTCCTATTGCTAGCTCAGGTTTCCTATTGCTAGCTCAGGTGGAAGATTAAGATGGTCAATGAATTACCACATTGCCAGTGTCCTGTTATATTAGATATGCAAATAGTTTAGGTAAATTAAGATGTTACCATCAACTATTATGCACTGCTCAAAAGATATTGCAAGGGTTATTTGTGACTTGCAGGGCAGCTCCAGGCTTCTATGGGTCGTCTAAGCTACAGGAAATTCCAGTGAGTTCCTCTTGCAGGCCAGTGTGCAAGAGTTTCTTTAGCCCTATTATAATGCAGGGTAGAGGGATTGGACAGCAACCTCTCACACCAGCATTACATTTAAATAGAGTTCTGGAGACAAAGAAAATGAGAGCTCCCACATTCTGGAGCTATTGCTCTCCAAAGTTCCTTGACTAACATCTAACTAGTTCCTTGACTAACAAAGTTCACCCTAACATCATGAAGGCCTGTGGCCATCAAAGCCCATAATGGACCTCCAAGTTCAGCTGTAAACATATGTCATTTACCTATGCCCAATTCTGCTAACCATACCAGATGAAGGAGATGATAGACTCCCATGATAAAAGAAGCAGTCACATTATCGCATGGTGATGCTAGCGTATACCTGCTGAAATCTAGCAGCGGGCAGCATATGAGTAAACAAAAACAAATAAATTCTTAGTAGGTCAGAATCTCAGCTTGTGTAAATCATCATAGCTCTATTGAAGTAATTGATTTATGCCAAATTACACCTGCTAAGTATCTGGGCCTGTGTATTTAGTATTATTTCTTCAGCCTTACTATGTTGTGATTACCATACCATACCAAAGACTGGACCTTACAGAGAAGGGAAGGAAACAGATTTAAAATGTTTATAGCCAGATTCTACCACCCTTACTCATGCAGAGCAGTACCATACTCCACAGAGTAGTCCCATTGAAGAACATGGGATTGCTCGATGAGTAGTACCTTATTGCACAGGAGTAAAGACAGAGTCTGACCCTTAGATAAGAAAAGGCACAAGCACTTAGGCCAGGGATCGGCAACCTTTGGCACGTGACCTGTCAGGGAAATCCATTGGTGGGCCGGGCCGGTTTGTTTACCTGCAGCGTCCGCAGATTCGGCCGATCGCAGCTCCCACTGGCCGCGGTTAGCTGTTCCAGGCCAATGGGGGCTGCAGGAAGTGGCGGCCAGCACATCCCTCAGCCCGCGCTGCTTCCCGCAGCCCCCATTGGCCTGGGAGGGTGAACCACGGCCAGTGGGAGCTGCGATTGGCTGAACCTGCGGATGCTGCAGGTAAACAAACAGTCCTGGCCAGCCAACGGATTTCCCTGACAGGTCACGTGTCAAAGGTTGCCAATCCCTGACTTAGGCTATTTCTGTGGCCTGGTTTTCAGAAGTGCTAAGCTTCCACCAATAGTAGTCAGTGAAAGTTGGAGGTGCTTAACATCTTTCAGAATAAGGGCACTATTGTGGTAGGTTTCTCCACAGTCTCTAACTCTGAGCAAGTTATTTCTGTCAACTGATAGAACTATAGACTTTTTTTCTGCAGATTTGTCTGTAGTTCATCAGTGACATCTTTACTATGTAGGGATGCATGCTGGCCCAGTGGGAGTTTCAGTTCGCTTGTTATGAGTCATTTCCAGGCTTTGGACAGAGAATTTCTCATGCAGAAATGGTTATTAATGGTTGCGTCAGAGACTTCTTTTTTAGTGCACATAATAAGAGCCAGGTTTTCAAAGATGTATCTATGTCTTTGTGTGGATATAAATTTGTGCAGATACCTTTTGTACGAGTGAGTATGCATTGGGTGATTGTATGGATGTGCAACCAGTTAAGTGGCCATTCACATGTGGAAATATTCAGTCAGTGTATGCACATCAGTTGACACACATGCTGTAAATTAGATACGTATAGTTATAGCACCCCAACACACGCTCATATATTTGAAAATGTGATTATATATGATTCTTTTTGAAAATCCCACTGATTATGGCGATGCTGTACAGGAAAGTGACTTCATCCAACAGAGAAAGAGAGAGAAAAATGTTTTAATCAGAACAACAAAGAAAATCCATGCATACTCGTAAATAAAGGGTTAGTGGTAGGTTTTACTTTTTTTAATTAAAAAGTAGAAAATGAAGTCTCAAAATTAGAATTCTTGCTCCTGTTTCAAATGATTTCATTTCATCATTACTTATTAATGCTGTTTTACCGTGCAAGAGGAACTTTATTTATTGTATTTATATAACAACGCCTGAGAAACAGCATGGCTGCTTATATCACAGTGATGTTGGAATAGTTTAACTACAAATATTTTTAATGTTCTCTGTGCTGATGGATAGATTAATCCTATTTCCAAAGGTAATGGCTCACTTGAGTAGTTTAGGGGAACAATTTGAGTGTCAGTTTCACAAATGAAAAAAGTCCCAAAAGGAAAAGGAAGCAATTCATTCACAATGGGACATGGTGCAGAGGAGGATAACCTGCCTTCAAAGATTTTTGTTTTGAGTATTATAATGTTTAATAAATAGTTTACTTCAAAGGCCTTTGCTGGAAAAAAAGGCAGTTTTCCTGCTATTCTTGTTCATTGGTTCAGAGTTGCTATAAGTAGCTCATATCCTGTCCTCTGTGGTCTCAGGTGGTTAGCTTTTGTTTGTGAAACTGAAGCTTCAGCTTAAAGAGCTGTGTCACTAGTTTAAATTATTAGCAAGTTGACAATATAATCTCAAAAATTGATTGAAACTTTTCATGATTTATTATAAGGATAATGGGCAGAGGCTACATGCAGAATCAGAGCACCCAAAAATAGAAATTTTCTGAGAAGAGTTTGTACACCCCTCTCCCCCCCCCCCCCCAGTAAGTACTCTATTTTGTAGGTATTATAAACATTTCTATACTGTTTGTTTTCCAGCCACTAAGTATTGTATCCAGTACCTGTGTTCCATTGATGAAAAGCTGGCTTGGGCTACAAAGGAAGGACTGGATATGTCCAAAACAATTGCTCCTAAAATTCTTTGGTGCTGGCCAGATGAACAAAGCAGAACTCAGCTCTTCCCTTCCTTTCCTTTTAAATTCCAGGCTTTTAAAGTCAATTTCAGGACAGTAGTTGATGAACAGTGTTATACTACTCCCTTCCCAAACCCCACCATCAGTACTACCAGTTTCCTTCACTGGGAGCACATTTGGAGATTCAAACAAAACCAAACAAACAAAAAACCCACTCCTAGCCCTAGAATCTTTCATGGAACAGGACCTACTGCTGAGGTCCTTTCTTCTGCTTGTTCCTATCTTCCTCACAGCAAGCAAAGATGAGAAGGTATGTTTTGATCATTGGGCCTACAAATTTACTCTAATTGTGAGCTCATCTGTAAAAAGTGTGTGAAATTTCACATAAAATGTCCCAATAACCTATAATAATGAATGTTGATGGGGAAAGGTACTAAAAGAAGACAGACTAAATTAGTAGAGACAAAAAGCCTATTGATATAACTTAACTTATGTTAAAATTGAGTTATATTATGCTCTGTAAAAGTTGAAGATGTGGATCTGGAAATTAATTAAGCAAAATTGGCCTGTTTGATATTAGACCTAATTGCTGGACAAAACAATGAGGGGCTGGGCAATTCCACCCATTGCTCCCTTTTTGGAAAGAAACTTTGGGGGAAGATAGAGAACAGACAGCTACAGGAGTGAGCTTCACCATCATGGCTGCCATTGTCACTGTTTCCTGAGGCCCTGGGCCTTTGTTGCGCTGATTGTGAGAGATCCTGACCGAATTGGGCCAGAGAAGGATCCAGATGACATGGCCACCCCTACCTGCTCCAGCTGAATCCTGAACACCTCCTGAGACGAAAGGGGATCAGGCTTTAACATCAGCAAGAACAGCTCCAGCCCATCTCCACTAACTTATTCTCTTCTCCCCTAGAGGACAATTATTACCATCTTTAATACCATCTAAGAGATGGTCAAACAAGGGGTTTTCCTTCTAGACCTCTCTCCAGCTAAAGGGAACAAGGCATGTTGTTAAAATGAAAGACTTATTTACTACTTTACATTTCAAA
This sequence comes from Eretmochelys imbricata, assembly GCF_965152235.1. Lineage (NCBI taxonomy): Eukaryota > Metazoa > Chordata > Testudines > Cheloniidae > Eretmochelys > Eretmochelys imbricata. Next base: position 101,762,950 of record NC_135572.1, read on the forward strand.
TGCTTCACCTGTTTTTCCTTCTTTTCTGTATCTTTAATAAAAGGTTTAAAGGATTTTTAATGGTATGTTTGCCATGTTGCTAAGCTGGCTGAGGTCTCTGTATAATAGACCCCAGACCTCGTTTAACACTGTTTAGTAGTGAAAGAGTTTATAACACCTTTAATTCTTTTGGCCCTTGAGATCAACACAAGACAAGAGCCTTCGCAGGCCACAGAAGGAAACTCTGTAAGCATTGCTCCCAACCTCATCACATTCTGCCAGGGGAAGGGTTTCTGAATGTGGATGGTGTTTGAGAATTTCTACATCCACTACCCCCATCATGCCACCAGCTGAGTCACATCCAGACACGCCTCTGCAAGGGTGCATCAGTCCTCAGTGTCTGGGACCTAGCAAGCAGGGCAGTCTGCTCCAATCTGAAACCTGTTGTGGGTAAGCCCAAGTACTCTCCCAAATGCCTTCCCCCTGGTCCCATCCAGTTCTAAGACGGAAAAATTTCAGAGCCCCTTTTCTGGTCCCCAAGTGGATAATGGAGTCTGCTGAGAAGGGGTCTGGTATCCTGTTCAACTCACTTTCCTCTCAGGAAGGGTATCTGGATTCTCACAGGACTTTCCTCCTGCATTTCCTTTCTAACTAATGTCCTATAAAGAGGTGGATGGGAGCTTGAACTTCACGTCCTTTTGGATCTTAGCCTGATGGTGTATCATCTAGGAATAAGCACCAAGCCAATCCTGACAGGGATCAGAATCCTTTATCCAAATGACAAAAGAAAATTAAAAATCTAAAAAGGCCAGAAAGAATAAGGAAAAGGCTGAGAGGCCTTCCAGAACCTGACCCTCTTCTACTAGCTCTAGCTCCAGCTCCTCCCTGAAAGAAGGAGCACATGGTCTGTGCTTTAGAAGACCACTCTGAGCCAGAGAAATGAAATTCTTCTCCCCCCATGTGTCTGAAGTCATGGCTCACAAGGTGATTCTACCTTTGAGATTCAGCAGGATGAGGAGGAGCAGCAGGAGAACAAGTGAAAACTCCCCTTCCAAAAGCAAGGCAGAATTTCACAATCCCTTTCAATTCTTCCTACAGGGAAGGCATCAGGGAGGAATAGGAGAATTCTGTTAGAGAGAAAATGCTAAGTCTGCAAGCCATTCAATTTATAAGGTGTCAGAGCCTCAAGGATGCTGTTTTTATGTTTCTTAATGTGCACTCTGAAGTAACATCCCTGGTGAAGCATGCTGTTACTCTGGCAGGAGGGAGCTATTTTCCTGAAGACTTCACATATATAAAAATAGAGACCACTCTCAGAAAGGACTTCAAAGCCTTGTTGGCGGCCCTTGGAGTCTCGGTAGCTACCATATGTTTCATCAGGGTCATGATGTCCTGGTATGATGAGCCAAAAAGAATCAAACCACAGAACTGCAATCATGTTTGTAATGGATGGATGAATAGATTCCATCAAAGAGGCTGTAAGGACCATGGCAGAAAACTTAGTGACCAGACATCAGCTGTAGCTCGAACCCTGGCCAGTGAATAATTGTTAAAAACAATTTTTTGCACCTCAAGGCCCTTTGGAGAAATATAAGGGGAGAAGCTTGATAAGGTAGTGACTGGCAATACAGACAAGATGGAGGGTGACAGTCTATGCTGTGCCTTCGACAGTCCTGGAGGGTTGCCTGTCGCTGCCGATGGGTAGTATCACTGTCCAGAACCTCCCAGCACTATGTACTGTAGGCACACCCCAATGTGCCCCTCCAAGCTTTTGCCACATCTTTGGCATACCATGCCAGGGCTTCTGAAGGAGTGCTTGGAATACAACATGTGGGTGACTTGCTCAGTTTGTGTCCAGCGAAATTTTACTTTGGACAGATGCAGAGATTTTGGAGCCCCTTTGTACTGCTTTGGCCCATTACGTAGTGTAAAATGGTCAGAGCAGCATCAGAATCTCAACCGGAGTGTTTGCTGCTTACTCTAGGGAGGACTTCTAAATCCTTATAGAAGAGCAAAAGTTCAGGAAATGGATCAATTCCCTTTTCAGTCCAAGCCATCAGCCTGACTGCAACCGAGCCTACTTCAGCCTGTAAAACTAAATCTTTCAAGCGTATATGGATCAGATTGATACACAGCTTTGGTTGGATACACTACATCCAAAAGGGATCAGAACCTATTCAGTATATTCCACTGCAGCATCCTGATCAGAAAAGGGACCCAGCTGCCACACGGAAAATCTGTGAAGTTGCCACCGGGTCTTCCCTCAACAGCTTTGTAAAGGTACAGTTTACTCACAGCCTCAACCTGCAGTTCTCTGCAGAACAATCCTTTGGGAAGGAGCTGCCCCAAGCAGTTGTCCCAACATAGTACCACTATTCTAATTAGCAGCTGATTTAATCATGTTCTTCTATCCTGTATTTCTCCCTCCTTGATAAAGCTTCCATACCATTTTCTACATCCCAGATGTGCCAGGCAGAGGAGGGGCTTTGTTCCAGAATGGAAAATGTTACCTGATATAATCCCCACCACTGTGGCGTCTGAGTGCTTCAGACATTCATGAATTTATTCTCATAACACGACTGAGAGGTAGGGAAGCATTGTTATCCCCATTTTACTGGGAAACTGAAGCAGAGAGATAAGTAGTAACCTGGCCACTCTTACACTAGAAGTCTGTAGCAGAGCCCCTGAAATTGAACCCAGAGCCTTAATCATAAAACTGCCCTTTTCTTTTTTGACTCAAACATATCAATATTGCTGAATGTAAATGTTAGCTGGCTGTAAGGGATATAGAACTGTTAGTTTTTTAAGAATAGGTGACTCATATTATCAGAGAACTTTTTTTGGAGATGCCTAAAAAGGTACATGTCAAAGTCAAAACTTCTATCACTGCCTCTCTCTAATGTTGCTGATTGTGAGTGAAAGGAAAAATCTGAGTTTTTTCCAATTGTTCAAACTCTTCTCCCGTCTGCCCCCAACCCAAAATTCTTTCTATCCACACAAGTAAACTTATAAGAGCAAAAAATTTTGAAAAACAAAACATGATTCCTCAACGAAGAAGAATTACTGAATTTTAGATTATAAAAGTTGTTAAACAATTAGCAGAATTGCAGAAATGCTCTTGCATTGAGTGCTCAGATATTAAGGTGATGCATGTGGTATAACAGCTTAGATTGATTGTTATCATAGAATTTACTCAAATATTAAATGAATTGATGGAATTACTATATAGAAACTTATAATCCAAATGAAATAATGTAAAGTAAAAACCAGAGAAGGCAGAGTGAAACAAAATGTTAAACTAAAAATGAATTATTCCTATATGGTAGTGGTTGAATTGATAGTGTCACCTTAATTACCTTGCTGCCCCATTGGCGAACCCTAAGGTTTGGGGACTCCTACAGTTACAGTAGCTTTCTGAATCAAGCCTATGTTTGTATTGATTTCAGTTTGCCACCCCATGCAGTCAAAATGTAAATTATGCAAGCTTCTTTTCTGCTTGTATCAGTATTTTAGATGAAACACATCTCAAATGTATACTAGCTATAATATTTTCAATTTAATTTTTATATTACTGTTTTAAAATTACAGTAAAATAGGGTCCATGTAATTTCCTGAGGCAATTATGGGAGCTCAATTCTAAGCAAGTAAAGAAAGGTCTAATAGGACACAAAATGTTATAAGTCAGATATTATGAAACACTGCACGGTGAAAGGCTAATACAGGGAGAAGAAAGACAATGCAGCATTCCAAGTCTCTGTGCTTGTTTTTGATGTGGAACATTTTTTTCCCCAAGCTTGCACACCAGAACAATCCCAGCTTTTATGTCTAATTGAAATAAACTTCCTTCTAAAGTTTTAATTGGTTTGCACATTTTTGCTGAGAAAGCAAACATTAGTTCAGATATTGTCCTGTTAAGGTGCACAAAGTAAAAGAAAATGCAGAGCTTTGTTGATTACACCAGATATGAACTATATAGCTCCAGTAGGTATAAAATTGGAATACATTTCTTTAGACACAAATACATAAAATCGGTCAGTATTAACCCGAATTAAACAGAGCAATTTGTTTACGTTCACTTGCTTTTTACCGAAAGGAACATTTCATTAGTAAATCATCTGTAAAGCCTATGAACAGTTGTACTCTGAAAGGGATTTACAGCAATATACTTCCCTAGGTTTTCTGTGAAATAAAACCAGGCTTGCTCAATATAAGTGAAAGTTGACAAACTTGCCAGAAGGAAGGATCAGTACTTCAATAGCTAGGGAAATGATTGCTGCAGGGAATGTCCAAGAGGCAAGGTGACATTACACATGGCTTAAGAGAACAGCACACCAAGCTGGGTAAAGGCTTCAGTGGAAAAACTGAAAAACTTCAGTGGGGCTGCCTTGAAGATATTGCTGTAGGCTTGGAGTAAGTTAGGGGAAAATTTTCAAAGGCGCAAAGGGCAGCTAGGCACCCACCACCCAGTGCATGTCAGTGGGAGCTGGGAACTTACATCCTACTGTGTCTTTGAAAATCTCCCCCTTGAACTTTTTTTTTTAGCTTAAGAAACATCCAAAGTGAAATTATTTAGTTAACCAAAGACTCTGGCTCTTTTGTGTTGTTAACAGCAAAAGGGTATCAAAAATTCTGCCATGAGTTTCTTTTTATGATTTTGAATACACATTGTATATATCTTAAAGATTATTGATTGATTGGATCAGTTGATTATACTGTTCTTTTTGTTCTGTTCAAATGAATAATAGAAATGTTGTGGATATCAGTAATTTTAGGTGTCTATCCAAGATCTCTATTTTGAATGGAGCATACTGAATTTTACTTTACACGCTCTCCACAACATGTGGATTTTTTCCCCTTCAACTCACTGTTCATTTTAAAAGATGATTTTTTGAAAATGGAAAAAGTTTAAATTTAAATTACTCTCATAAATTACTGACAATGCAAAGAGCAAAGTCTTTCAAGGAAAAGTGGGGAAATTTTAGTAAGACTCATACATTAAATTTTTAACTTCATGCCTGTCATTCTGCCCATTATAGGCTTTAGTGGAGGAGGGAAATATTTAGTTCATAATGGGACCAGTGATTAATTTTTCTGAGTTCCTTTACAGTAAATACTATTAGCTGTGAAATTTAAAATCTCGAACAGAAATTGTTGTGTAAAACCTAGCAGAAGAACTAAAATATTTTGAGCAAGACTCAGTGCTCACTTCAGTTACATTTTGTTCATACACCACAAAACACACATTTCTGAGTATTGATTGTGTTCATTTACTACAGTAAAGTGCATTCATTGATAACTACCTGCTGATATTGAATCAATTTTATGTGCAGCATAGGGCATTATTGTCAGGTAGGGTAAATAATATTGATTCCATTTTAAAATGAATACAGCATAGGAGAAATTGATTTAGTTCTATGAAGTTATTTAATTATGCTTTATTGACTATTTAAACAGTGAAGGTCGTGAATAATATGATATCATGAGGTAAGATGCAGGCACAGGCCTTAGCAGGGTTACAAGCTACCCTTTTACAATAACAGTGAACATATTTTTTTTTCTTAAAAATATTCCACTGACTGTAGTTGATTATTCTTAATATAGCATCCTAATTGGTTAAAAAAAACTCTGCCATGCAAATTAATTGCTAACTATAACAATACAGATCCACAGTATACTTACACCATCTTTGTTTCATTATTAGTGGACAAATTTTGACAAATTAGTGGACAAATTAGTGGACGGTTGAGCAGGAGGACCCCATGGTGGACATTTTGATATGACATCAGATATTGTTCCGAAAAATATATACTCTAGTTGCAAAAAAAGTTTAACCCACAAAAAGAGCAAGTAAACAGAAATAGAATGAAAAAGTAGATGTAAACCCTTTGTTTAATTTTGTGTCAGCATGTCCCTGAAATAGAGCAATGAGGATAGACAGATGCTACAGGCAAAGCTATTACAAATGTAAGCTATGCAGACATTTTCTTCACAATTGTTCTTACAAATAACATCTTACAGTGACAATGAAATATTTTCTATTTCAACAGCAGTTTGGATGTTAAACAACTACTACTTTCAATAATTTCAGTCTGTAGGACTGAATAACTTTTAAAACTCTAGGGTAAAAGAATTGGCCAATGAGTTCTCTTAGCCATTATAGTTACTTAACAGATCTTGGAATACTGGAGAAGTTCCAGAGCACTGGAAAAACTTAATGTTTTGTCAGTATTTAAAAAGATGCCCAGGTAACTAAAGCTGTTTAATTCAACACTGATCACAGGAATCAATTATGGGAAAGCTGATATGGATGCAGTCTGTGAAGAATGAAAGATAGTGGAATAATGAATGCCAGTCAACATGGTATTATGGAAAATAGGGTCAGACCAAACAAACGATATCATTCTTTGAGATTATAAATTTGGTTAACAAAGGTAACTGTTGATATAATATACTCAGACTTCTTCTTCAAGTGCTTGTTCACATCCATTCCACATTAGGTGAGCATGCACTGTGTGCACGAGCATCAGAAACTTTTTCCCCTAGCAGCTCCCGGCGGGCCCCCCACGTGGCGCCACTGTGCCATGCATATATACCCCCGCCGGCCCGACCCGCTCCAGTTCCTTCTTACCATCCGTGGTGGCGTTGGAACAACCCCCCCCCTCCCCCCCCCGGTAGAAGAGTAGCTGTTATCAGATAGTTTACATACAGATTGTGGACACTTAAGTCATTAGGTGCTTGGAGGCCTCCAGCACCGGCCCCGGGCTGCGGGGCATGCCGCAGGCCCACGGCTTTAAGGCTTGCGCCACGTGCCGCAAACTATGCCAGTTAGTGACCCCCAAGACTCATGTCTACGTTGCCTGGGGGATGGACATCAAACTGAATGGTGTAGGACTTGCAAGATGTTTAAGCCAAGGACAAGGAAAGAAAGAGACTTTCGCCTAAAGCAGCTGTTGATGAAGGCTGCATTGCAGCTGCCAGGCCTGGACCACCTGACTTCCTCGGTGCATAGTGCCCCGGAGCTGTCGAGAGACCCGGCACTGGCTAAGCACCGTGAACTGTTGGCCCCGGAGTGCCAGGCTAGGCCCCGGCACCGCTCGTCCTCCCCGGTGCGGCTCCCGGCGCAGCCTACAGGAAGGCGCGGTCGTTCCCCGCACAGGGTCATTCCCCGCACAGGAGGCCGGCGCCTCCCAAGGCTCCGAGCGCCGACAAGAGCGGGAAGGCCGTGGTACCGGCACTGACACCGGCGGTCCCGGCAGCGCATGCCCCACCGAGCCCAGATCTAAGTGAGCGCAGTGCGGACGACGGGCTCGAGGGCGTAACGGATCAGCCCTCCACGCCCGGCACCTTTGAGCTGCAGAGGACCTCATCGAGCTGTTGGCGGGGAGCCCCCTCCCGTATGAGGAGGACCCGCCGGCACCCATGCCTCGGGTGCCGTCAAGGGGTAAGCTGGCAATGGTGTGCCGCTCAAGGACACCGTCCCAGCACTGCTCCCGGAGTTGGTCCCGGTCGAGCTCTGACTCTGCGGACTCACACTTGCCAGCAGCCCAGAAGGAGGTTGCGGCACTGGCAGCGGGTCGATGCGAATGAGCACCAGAAGGGGCACGCTGCTCTCCAGCACTGCCCAGAGACCAGCTCCAGGAGGTGTTAAGAAGGCCCTCGCTAGAGGACTCTGGCAGACGGTCGTGGTCCCGGTCCCGATCCTGGTCCCAGTCCCAGGGATACCAGTACCGCTCCCAGTCCTGCTCAGCCAGGAGCTGCTCATTCTCCCGCCAGCGCAGATCGTTGGCACCGCCATGGCCTTCGCGATCGGCGTCGCCACAGTCTGGCGTCGGCTCCAGCCGCTATAGCTACTCGTACCAGGGCCCGGACAGCCAGGCCATTGGCCCTTCTGGACCCCCTGGTCCTATCAGGAGTGCCAAGGGGCCCCATCCAGGGCAAGTTACTCGATGCAGCAGTCCTGGTCCCCACAAGGATGCCAGGCGGTGCCGGAGGCAACAGTATCCAGGCCTCCAGCATGCCCCCAGCATAGACCAGAGAGTCTGGCACCGAGCCTGGTGCCGTCCCATGGACTCCCGTCCTGGCCTGAGCTGGAGGCCCCTACCACAGGAGATGGGGAGTAGGAGGACCAACCAGAGGGGGTTGAGCAGCAGCTAACCTCCTCATCTTCCCCCGATGAGGCGGTGGCAGGTACACAGGTGTCCGGTCCTCCACCGATAGACCATAGTGCCCACCAGGAATTGCTGCGCAGGGTCGCCTAAAATTTGGGTTGCAAGCTGAGGAGACGGTTGAGCAGGAGGACCCCATGGTGGACATTTTAAGCCCTGAAGGCCCATCCAGAATAGCGGTCCCGCTCATTAAGACCATTCATTCCAACTGTAAGACTATATGGCAGACCCCTGCCTCCAGCGCTCCAACGGCTAAAGGAGTGGAGCGTAAATACTTTGCCCCATCTAAGGGCTATGAGTTCCTTTTCTGCTACCCGAGTCCATGCTCCCTAGTGGTCTCAGCAGTAAACGAAAGGGAGCGCTATGGACAGCAGGCCCCGGCCCCTAAGGCCAAGGAGGCAAAACACCTGGACCTTTTTGGCAGAAAGGGGTACTCATCTGGGGGCCTTCAGTTGAGCATTGAGAACCAGCAGACCATCCTCAACAGGCACAATTTCAACTCCTGGGCGGCGGTGGGGAAGTTTAAGGACAACCTTCCGCAAGGTTCCCAACAGGAGTTCCTGGTGGACAAGGGCAAGGCAGTAGCCAAGACCTCTCTCCAGGCCTCCCTGGATTCGGCAGACGCAGCGGCTAGAACAATCGCGTCAGGGGTGGTCATGAGGCGCGAGGCGTGGCTCCAGGAGTCAAGCCTGCCCCCTGAGGTCCAGAATACACTCCAGGACCTCCCCTTTGAAGGGTCCGGGCTCTTCTCAGACCAGACAGACACGAGGCTGCACAGCCTCAAGGACTCGCGAGCTATGCTCAAGTCGCTGGGTATGCACACCCCAGCGACCCAGAGCAAGCTCTTTGAGCTGCAGCCTCCCCCTCAACACCAGTACCAGCCTCGCCATAGGCATGAGCCTTACTATAGGCGATGCAGGGATAAGAGGCGACGGTGCAACAATAATAATAATAATAACGTGCCGGGCCAGAACCAAGGCCAGCACAAACCCCAGCCAGGCACTAAGTCAGGCTTTTGAAGGTGCGCTCGAGGACAGCGTACCAGACCAATCAGTGGATCCGTCCTTTTGTTTCCTGAACCGCCTGTCCCGTTTCTCCCGTGTGTGGTCCAACATTACGTCAGACTGTTGGGTCTTACGCATGGTGCGGAACGGGTACTCGCTGCAGTTCTCCTCCCTCCCCCACTCACTCCCCTTCCCTCTTCAGGGACCCCTCTCATGAGCATCCCCTAGAGAAGAAAGTCCGCTTGCTGCTAGAGGCGGGGGCGGTAGAGGCGGTGCCGCATGGACTAAGGGGAGAGGGGTTCTACTCCCGGTACTTCCTCATCCCCAAGGCCAAAGGGAGCCTTTGCCCCATCCTAGACCTGCACAGGCTCAACAAATTCCTGGTCAAGGCCTGGCTCCGCATGGTCTCTCTGGGCACCGTCATCCCTTCCCTGGATCCAGGGGACTGGTACGCTGCCCTCGACATGAAGGATGCGTACTTTCCTATCGCCATCCACCCAGCACATTTATGGTTCCTACGCTTCGCCGTGGGCCAAGAACATTACCAGTTTGCGGTTTTCCCATTCGGTCTAGCCGCAGCCCCAAGGGTGTTCACAAAGTGCATTGTGGTGATGGCGGCCTTCTTACGGAGGCAGAGAATCTGGGTGTACCCGTACCTCAACAACTGGCTCCTGGCAGGCCAATCCGAGGCGGAGGTGCGGGGTCATGTGGAAGTGGCCCTGAGATTGTTCCGCAAGCTGGGGCTCCTGTTCGACATCCCTAAGTCCACGCTCGTACCCATGCAGAGAGTGAAATTCATAGGGGCAGTCCTGGATGCAAAGGGCAAGCCTCCCAGTATCCCGATTCCGGGCTATCCAACAAGTGGTGGCCTCCCTGCGCCAGTTTCCAATGACAAAGGCCAGGTGCTGCCTGCTGGGTCATATGGCAGCATGCACGCACGTGATCAGGCATGCCAGACTGAGACTCAGGACTCTGCAGGCATGGCTTGCTTGGGTGTACCGACCAGGCAGGGACCCCCTGGACTTGGTGGTGACAGCCCCAAGGGATATCCTAGACTCCCTGCTGTGGTGGCAGTCCGAGCCTGTGGTTTGCGAAGGCATCCCCTTTGCCGCCCTACTACCGGACCTGACGCTGGTGACGGACGCGTCAGACCACAGATGCGGGGCTCACCTGGGGGACCTCATGATGCAGGGGTTGTGTTCTGGAGCAGAGCGGTCACTCTATATCAATGTGAAGGAGCTCAGCGCGATTCGTCTCGCCTACCAGACCTTTCATGCCACTCTGAGTGGTCACAGTGTGACAGTTCTGACGGACAACACTACTGCTATGTTTTATATAAACAAGCAGGATGGGGCTCGTTCCTCGCCACTGTGTCGTGAGGCTCTCCTCCTCTGGGACCTTTGCATAGCCCATGCAATTCACCTCGAGGCGTCCTATCTACCAGGGGTGCGGAACGAGCTGGCGGACTCCCTCAGCAGGTCGTACCGCATGCACGAGTGGACGCTCATGGCGGACGTTGTGCTTTCGCTCTTACGCAGGTGGGGGTTTCCCTGGGTAGACCTGTTTGCCACTAGGGCCAATGCCCAGTGCCTGCGGTTCTGCTCCTTCCAGGGCCGCAGCCCAGGCTCACTTGTGGACACGTTTGCGATCCCGTGAAGAGGGGGTTTGATGTATGCCTTCCCCCCCCCCGCTCCCCTTCGTGCACAAGGTCCTGCTCAAGGTGCACAGGGACAGGGCGGCGGTGATCCTCATCGCCCGGGCCTGGGCCTGCCAGCACTGGTACACATCACTCCTACAGCTGTCGGTGGAGGCCCCGGTAGTCCTGTCTCTACACCGGGACCTCATTACACAGGATGGCAGGCGGCTTCTCCACCCCGACCTGCAGTCACTGCACCTGATGGTGTGGAGGCTGCGTGGCTAAATGCCCTGGAGAGTCAGTGCTCCCTTCCCGTGCAGCAGATTCTGCTTGGCAGGAGAAAGCCCTCTACAAAGGGCGGCCTATATGGCCAAGTGGAAAAGATTCTCATGTTGGTGTGAACCCCGACAGGTGCGGCAGGGCCAGACCCCAGTGCAGGCCATTCTGGAGTACCTCCTGCACCTCAAGCAGCAAGGACTAGCCCCGTCCTCACTCAGAGTGCACCTGGCAGCCATCTCCGCCTTCCATCCGGGGTTCTCGGGGGGCTTGGTGTTTTCCCACCCAGTGGTGGGACGGTTCCTTAAAGAGTTGGAGAGGGTGTTCCTGTACTCCCGCCCCCCAGTCCCTCCATGGAACCTTAACCTGGTCCTTTCTAAACTCATGGGACCCCCTCTTTCAAGCCCCTCGCTACCTGGTTCTCTCCTCCACCTTTCCTGGAAGGTGGCATTTCTGGTTGCCATTACCTCGGCCAGAAGGGTTTCCGAACTGAGGGCCCTCACTTCTGAGCCACCATATACAGTATTTCACAAGGACAAGGTGCAGCTCTGGCAACACACCAAGTTCCTCCCTAAGGTGGTCTCCCAATTCCATTTGGGCCAGGACATTTGTCTGCCAGTGTTCTTCCCGAAACCCCATAATGACCCGAGTCATTGCAGCTTGCACACCCTGGATGTGCGTCGAGCACTGGCGTTCTATTTGGAGCTCACCAAGCCCTTTCGCAAATCCGCACAGCTGTTTGTGGCTGTAGCCGAGAGGATAAAAGGCCTCCCAGTGTTGGCGCAGCGGATTTCGTCTTGGATTACAAGCTGCATCCGGGCGTGTTATGAGCTCGCGGGTGTTCCGGCCCTGGCGGTCACAGCTCACTCGACCAGGGCGCAGGCAACTTCCACGGCTTTCCTGGCACAGGTCCCAATCCAGGAGATCTGCAGAGCAGCCACCTGGTCCTCGGTGCACACCTTCACGACCCACTACGGGTCAACCAGCAGGCCAGAGAGGACGCAGTAGTTGGCAGAGTGGTCCTCAAGCAGTTGTTCCGTGACTCCTGCCCTCCTCCAGAGGTAAGGTTGTAATTCACCTAATGTGGAATGGACGTGAACAAGCACTCGAAGAAGAAAAAACGGTTACTTACTTTCTCGTAACTGTTGTTCTTCGAGATGTGTTGTTCACGTCCATTCCACCACCCATCCTCCTACCCCTCTGTCGGAGTTGCCGGCAAGAAGGAACTGGAGGGGGTCGGGCCGGCGGGGGTAGATGTGCACGGCACAGTGGCGCCACTCCGGGGGCCCGCCGGCCCGCCGGGAGCCGCTAAGGGAAAAAGTTTCCGACGCTCGTGCACGCAGCGCGCGCACACCTAATGTGGAATGGACGTGAACAACACATCTCGAAGAACAATAGTTAAGAGAAAGTAAGTAACCGTTTTTTCTGTAAGCGGTTTGATTTAATACCGCACAACACTGTGATTAAAATGTTCACACTATACAAAATCCAGGTAGCACATACTAACTTAATTTTAAAACTGTGTAACTGAGAGATCTCAAAACATAATTGTAAATGGGGAATCGTCGTCTAATAGGTGTATTCCTAGTGGGGTCCTAGAGTGATCTGTTCTTGGCCCAGTGCTATTCAATATCTGTGTCAGGATCTGAAAGGAAATATAAAATAATTGCTGATAACTTTTGCATGTCACAGTTGATGGAGTGATAAATAATGACAGGTCAGATCAGGTTTACAGCACAATTGGGACTGCCTGGTAAGATGGACTCACTCAAAACAATATGTGTTTTAATACAGCTAAATGCAATGTCATACATCTTAAGAACAAATTATGTAGGTCACCCTTACAAGATAGAGGACTGTGTTTTGGAAAGGAGTGACTCAGAAATGGCCTTGGGAGTCATGGTGGGTAACCAGCTGAAAATGAGTTCCCATTTTGACCCAATGACCAAGAGAGCAAATGCTAACCTTGGATGTATAAGCAGGAAAATGTGGTGGAGACTTACCACTATGTGCCACATTGGTGAGACCATACCTGAAATGCTATATCCAGTCTGGCATCCACACTTTAAAAAAGACTTAACAAACAGGAGAGTTCAGAAGAGAGCCACAAAAATTATTTAAGATCTGGAAAATCTGCCTACAGTGAGAGCATTGAATTTATTTACTCTATCTAGTTTATCCAAGAAGGGATAAGAGGTGACTAGATCATGTCATGATACATAGCTACGTGAGGAGAAAATTTTCGATACTAGAGGTCTGTCTTATTTAGCAAACCAAGGCATGGCAAGATCCAGTGGCTGGAAGCTGAAGCTAGACAAATTGAGGGTATGTCTTCACTACCAACGTTAAAGCACTGGCCGCGGCAGAGCTTTAACATGGCTGTGTAGTCACGGCACCAGCGCTGGGAGAGAGCTCTCTCAGGGCTGTAAAAATACCACCCCCACGAAGGGAGTAGCGACCGGCGGTGAGAGTGCAGCTCCCAACGCTGGTGCACTGTCTACACTGCCGCTTCACAGTGCTGAAACTTGTACGTGGCCAGGGGGATGTTTTTTCACACCCCTGAGTGAAAAAGTTTCAGTGCTGTAAAGTGGCAGTGTAGACAGTGCACCAGCTCTGGGACTAGAAATAGCTTAGACTAGAAATAAGGTGCACATTTTTAAGGAAGTATAACAATTGGAACAATTTACCTAGGAATGTGGAGGATTCTCTGTCACATGAAGTCTTTACATCAAGATTGGATGTCATTCTACAAGATATGCCGCAGCTCAACCAGAAGTTGTGGGCTTCATGCAGAAATTACTTGGTGAAATGCCTGTGTTGTTCAGGAAGTCAGACTAGACAATCATAAAATCTATGAGTTGGGTCACTTTTTAAAAACTTGAGCTCCAAACTCCAGTCTCAGAGTAACAGCCGTGTTAGTCTATATCCGCAAAAAGAAAAGGAGTACTTGTGGCACCTTAGAGACTAACCAATTTATTTGAGCATAAGCTTTCGTGAGCTACAGCTCACTTCATCGGATGCTTCACTTCAAACTCCAGTCTGTTTCATTATCCTCTTTAAATGTATCATTCTGCCCTACTGCATATGAACTGCAACTTCCATTATCCTCTGCTGAAGGGTCTTTTTTTAGTTTGCAGAACAACGTTATCTTCTCAGCCAGTAACAGAATTCTAGCAGTAATAGATGCAATAATTTTGGATAAATTTAAGTAAAAAATGATTAATTTCTGTAATTTCTGTCCATCACATTCACTTTAAAATTTCATTTTAACCAGTATTGTAGGACTCACCAGTTTAACATTATCCTTACTTAATTTTTATTTTTGAATGATGTGTAGTTTATTTTTCTTACAAATTTGAAGTCTACAAATAGACTGGTAAGTCTTGAAAGCAGCAGATGAATCTGGAAGTGTATTCCTAAATCTACACTGAGTTTGGAATAAGTTTTTAAATTTCTTTGTGTTAAGAATATCATGACGGGAAATAATTAGTAATTGTTCTCATATCATGCAGAAGTGGATTTTTCCCCTCCCCCCCACACACTGGCCAAAGTGTGCAGACTTTTGTTTACTTTTGAACTTCATAGGAAACTATTAATATTAGAATATTTGTAAGATTGATTAATTTAACTTCTTATACAGTTTGCAGGCTATTATTGCCAGTTGTCATTAACATGTACATTGAAATTCTGTGAATAAAAAGTAAAATGGTCTCTGCAACATCAGTGGTACAGTGCTAAAATGCTTCCCTGGGGTCAGCGGTTCTCACACTGAGGTCTGTGGAGCACCAGTGGTCTACAGAACTCTTTCCTGGTGGTTCAGAAACATGTCCATATGAAAAACAAACTGTAAGTTTGGGAAGGGAGGTGAGTCAATGAGAAGAACTTTGTGTTAAGAAGTACCTCACGGAATGAAAGTTGAAGAACCACTCTTCTAAGTAGCAGAACCCTAGTGGCCAAGTTCTCTGCCGGTCTAAATTGACTTCAGTGGAGTATCTCCCGTTTACACAAACAAAGCATTTAGCCTTATGATCTTCTTAAATAATATTTTTAGGGACCAAACTGCTGAGCAGCTGGGAAGAGGGTATTAGTGAAAACTATTATAGTTCAGAAGACCAATCAATTAATTGGATTGTTTTTGCAAATCCAAGGGTGTGAAGTAGATAGGCATAATTTTTATATAAAATATAAGGTGATAAAATATGCCATCACAAATACATCCTAAAATACATTTCATCATATAATAAAACTAATTAGGAATGGCTTTTTGTGGCACAAAAAGAATCATTATTGAAGTGAGGACTGGTTGGACCAAGATGCTATTTGTTAATTCAGAGTATAAAACCATTTCTCTTTGTGTTTTAAAGTTTCATTAGCTATTGCGGAAAAAAACTCCTTTTTTGCAATTCAGGTTGGCTGTAACAGCTTCATAGGATCATATGCAATTTGCTCTTACCTGAAAAAAAAAATCAACGAGTTCACAGAAGCCAGTAGTGTACTCAGACACTCCGTGTTCTTAATTCTTTATTCACAAAACCTTTGTCTAATTTAAAAAATTAATACTGACTCATTCAAACAAAAGCTGCAAAATAGTGCCCTAAAGACAGAAGTTAATTCTGTTGTAAAATAATGACCAAAGCTCACATTCTTAACTTTTTTTAAGCCCTTGAGAAAACTCCATAATTTATATGTGCAATACAGATGGAGCTGCAGTTTGGAGACTGGCTCAGCAGGGTAGTAAGAATTGAAAAGTCTCTTGTGCAAATGTATTTTTGCATCTTTTTCTAATCTCCCAAAAATGTAAATAGTTACAATAGAAAGTAGGTTCAATTGCACTTCAGCAATATATTACAGAAAGTGCATTCAAGCACAATTCAAGGTTACATCAGGAAGTATGGGGGAGGCCTAAGAGGGAAGTACACTCTAAAAGCTCAAGTGATACACTGAGAGGCAGGTTTCAGAGGGTAGCTGTTTTAGTCTGTATCAGCAAAAACAACGAGGAATCCTGGTGGCACCTGAGAGACTAATTAATTTATTTGGGCATAAGCTTTCGTGGGCTAAAACCCACTTCATCAGATACATGGAGTGAAAAATACAGTAAGCAGTATAAATATTACAGCACATGAAAAGATGGGAGTTGCCTTACCAAGTGAGGAGTTAGAGCTAACAAGGCCAATTCAATTAAGGTAGAAGTGGCCTATTCTCAACAGTCGACAAGAAGGAATGACTATCAAGAGAGGGAAAAGTACTTTTGTGCTGAGAGACAGGGAGATTGTCAAAGACTCATAGGGCATTTGGATGCCCAGCAGCCAAATGCCCTTTTGCCTTTGGAAATCTCCATCGTAGTACTGTATCTCCATCATTCAGATGAGTCATAAGACCAAGGTCCTGACCACTTCTTATTAAAGTTCTCATGATGCTTTTAGCATGAGTCTGTTAACCCTGGTGATCTGTCAAAATTGCATTTGGGTGATACCTTCCACCTGTCTTCTGCCTGCAGTATAGTTTGATGTGATAATCTTCATCACGTCGTGTCTTAAATCTATTGGGTAGTATTGCTGTTGATTGTCAAATGACTGCCATGACTCACTGCAGCTGTGGCTGCATTGTAGTGATGGGCTAAGACATCCCTAGCATAGAGCTGATTGAAGAGTACTCTGCAATTACTAGTCTTTTTTTTTCCTTTGTGAAGCATTTGTGAACGAGTCCTAGTTTTGCAAAATAATGGCCATGATTCAGCAAATCACTTATGAGTGTACTTAACCTTCAGCATAGGAGAAGTGCTTAGAAAGCAATTTTCTGCTATTTCTTGTGTTTTTACCTTATATTTTATGTTTTGTGTTCTATTTTCATGTATTTCTTTCTTTCTTTCTTTCTTTCTTTCTTTCTTTCTTTCTTTCTTTCTTTCTTTCTTTCTTTCTTTCTTTCTTTCTTTCTTTCTTTCTTTCTTTCTTTCTTTCTTTCTTTCTTTCTTTCTTTCTTCCACTTTTCCTTTACATTTCATTTTTACCCTCTTATTTTACCTTTATTTTCCCATTCTCCTACTCCAGAGCTCCTAGTGTTAGACTTTAGCAGTTTTAGTTCCTAGTGCTCCAACTGCAAACAGCATTAGATGTAGTACATAGTAAGTAGAGCATCTCATTTCTAACAGGAGTAGTGCTGTTAGTAATTCCAGATGGAACAACATGTCATTCTGTCCTAAAAGCATTAGAGAATATAGACAATGGATTCAGATTACTCATTCAGGTCTCAGTCTCACATCCTGAAATCATCCCATGAAACTAAATACTTTGGTATGCGAAAACTTAGGTGTTGTAGGGATATAAAGCTGAGATTCAGTATAATTGGATATTTAGTACACAGTACTTAAGATACATTACTTAATTAAACTAAGTATCACATCATAACATTAATAGGAGTTTTTATGCAATAATATGGTTACTTACCTTGCCCCTAGTCTGTTTTGTTAGTTTTATTGCAACTGGAATAAAATTGTTAAATAAAGCAGCCTAAGACTGGACAGTGAAAAAGGAAAGTGAAGAAACTGACACAATTTCCCCGCCCTGGTATTAGTCAGCAGTTATTAATTTGATCACTCCTCATACACAATTTCCCCGCCCCAGTATTAATCAGCAGTTATTCATTTGATCACTCCTAATGCCATGATTGCTGCTGGGAAAATCCTAAATATAGGGGACCAGTCTATAAAAGACCGTTTTTTCAATCTGCATTGTGCCTCTTTATGTCTGATATAGCATCTGTCCTTTAGGTGAATGAAGGGCATGAAGCACTTAGAGCATCTTGGGTGAAACCTTGACCCTATTGAAGTCAATGGGAGTTTTGCTAGTGACTAAAATGCAGCCAGGATTTCACCCCTGGTCTCTAATATGAGAAATGCTACCAGTAATCCTAAATTCCTTGCCAGTCTGTGGAAGTGGTGTGGAGGTGATTTGGCGAGTAGCAGGTAGTGTGCATGAAGGAGGTTATTACGTAGTTTACAGTGAGCTACACCATCTTTGGTGGCTTTAATAAACAGAGGTTCAGTCAAACCTTTTCCCTGGTTTCACTTCATGAATGGTCACACTTCTCTGCTTTGACCAAGTGTTCGCTGGCTTTGTGTTTCCACCTCAACCCATAATTCAGCCCAGGTTCACTGATAGGTTCACAAAGTCATCCAAATCTTGGTTTTGTGGCAATGCCCTGTTTTCAGGTTATTACAAAATTTCACACATTTGTCTTATTATTCCTTGTTGTTTGTACTGCGGTATTGTGTAGGAGCCATGTCATGTACCCCACCGTGGTAGGCACTGTAAAAACACATCACTAAAAGACTGTATGACTTACCATATAGTATATTGGAACCCTTGATTTCAACTGTCTTCTGTAACTCTGAAGTTCCAGATACCACTGCAGTGAACTGATGCCATGTCACACAGGCAAATAGAGTAGATTTCTTATGCTAGATTATGCACAGTATATTCGTAGTTAGGCTTTAAAATGTGAGTATCTGAACTAAGGCATGCTTTCCTTTTTGAGACCATCATCAGTAAGTAACCCTATTTTACTTTTACCTATGAAATTATATTCAAATCGCGGTTCTAAACATGAAAGAAAAGCACATTAATCTCTAAATCACTGAACCCTTTGGCTGGCCCTAGACTAGAAGCCACCATGGATAAACCTTCATTCTGGGTCTCCTTTGCTTCCACCGTGGTGCTTAGCAGTGTCAAATGCGTCTCAGCCTTTACATCCTCCCTTTGTACCCGTCTCTAACTTGCTATTTCATGTCTGTGTTAAACCTTCCAAACTCTGTTAAGACATCTTAATGATGAAAACTTCACTGTGTCTTGGGTGAGGTGGCTACAGCTGACTGTATGAAACAGGCAAGCTCTTAACAATAACTTTTCGACCGTCAGCAAACTTTGTAAACTGTGAAACTACACAATTCACTCACTTTGTCCCCCTGTGTAAAATAAAGATATTAAAACTCATCTTGCTATAAGTATAGTGTATGGTCCATTTTAAATTGTTCCATGTTCTTACACACCTGACCTACTGGAGAAGGTGATTTGGAGTCTGCTCCTGCCCCCTTTAAAATCACTATCAGAGGTACTATTGACCTCGATGGGAGCAGAATCAGTCCCTTATTATTCAGTCACTTTCCAAATAGGAAAAAAGCAGGAGTATTTTTGTTGGTTTTTTGTTTTGTTTTGTTTTGTTTTTTTCCTTAAATTGCAGCAAAATGGCATGTTTATCAAGCCTACCTGTCTATTGACAGTGAGCCTCACCATGTTCTCAGGTGAGTCAATTTTGCCATTGACGTTCATGGAAGCAGGATTGGGCCCATAGTTGGTGGTGATAATTGTTGGGGTTTTTTTACACTATTTCTTTAACTTCTCTGTAAGATGATACTCCTTTAACTATAGATTTTTTTAAGCGAGGGCTCTATTGTACCCCAAATTGTATAGTGCTTTTTAAAAAGATATCTTACTTAATGGCTTATAGACTTGTAATTAAATAAAACAATTCAAGCCAAAAACTAGGAAGTAGCCTGTTCTCTTAGCAGATGTTGGCATTGTTAT
Source organism: Eretmochelys imbricata (assembly GCF_965152235.1). Taxonomy (NCBI): domain Eukaryota; kingdom Metazoa; phylum Chordata; order Testudines; family Cheloniidae; genus Eretmochelys; species Eretmochelys imbricata. The sequence continues at coordinate 101,782,589 of NC_135572.1, forward strand.
GTCATTGAAAACAAGGCTTTTGAAGATCTATATTATTTTTTCTTTTCTTTAAGTTATTCATCAGTTATAATGTATCACCCAGACCTCTGGGCAAACCAAAATGCACATGTTCCCTTTGTGAGCATTGTACAGGTAATTCTCAATGGCCTTGTTTTGATGGCTGTGGAAGTGCCACTTATTCCAGCAAATTACCGTTGCAACTTATGCACCTACTTGTTAGACAGCTTGCAGTCACTTGTGGGCTGAGCGTCGTTCATCGCCACCTTTATTCTTTGTGCACCTGCGCAAGTCTTCTCTGCTGATAGCAAGCTCCAAAATAGTTACCACAATTAAGCCAAACTTTCTCCCTTTGAAAGATGTTAAAGACCTGCTCTTAATGGTAACGTTACCATTAACTACAGCTACTTGCTAATTATAAGAACAAGAGGAGAGAGGCTGGCTACCTATGTGGTATTGTGTTTGTATTTTCAGTACACTGTGCTCTTGTAGTCATTATAGTTATGATATATTTCAGATCTGAGCAAACAGAAATGATGTTAAAATTAAACATGGTTAAGTACCAGGGCATTGTTTTGTTTTGCCTGCTATTGCTTGTTCTGTTTTGCATTGTACTGCTTTGCCTTTAGCCTGTGTGCTCTTAGGACCAAGGGTCTGTGATTTGCTTCAGCACTGCCTGCAGTTACGGCCCCATATAACAATGTTAATGAGAGCTGCTTAAAAAACACTGACATTTTCTTATAAAAACCAGACATGTTTTGCAAACTTGTTCCCATTCTTCAACTAGCTGTGCTGCTAAACCATCCTCTGCCGTGGGATGAGGAGAGCACCTGAGGGAGAAGGCCTTGTCAGTTCTTAAATTTTACTAATACAAAATAAGCAGGGCAAATGATCGTGCACATTTAAAATACCTGTGCACATTAAATTAAACCTCTATTTAAAAGATTATGGCATGTGATGGGGTTAGTTAGGTTTAATTGCTGTCCCTGTTTCACAGCAGTTCATACAGTCTTTTTCCTCCTCTAGAGGAAACTCTGGCCTCGATCCTGTAAAGACGTCTATGACTAATTGCATAATGTGAGTAGTCCCACTGGCCTCAGTGGACTGTTCACATGTGTGAAGTTAAGCACATGTGTGAGTGGTAACAGGATCAGGGTCTGACTGCAAATCTGAGTTATTGCTTTAAACCTTATGGGGTTTTCCCAATACTTTCTCAGACAGACCCTGTCAGAGATATGTCCACCTTCCCAGAAGGAATTTCTAGTGTGGTGAGAGCAAGAAACAATCTGTTGATAACATAACTAATCTGCTCGTCCCCATTAGAAACTGGTGTGTCAAGAATCCATCTCTGGCCACACAACAGGCCACGTGGATGTGTTCCATTCCAAGGTAGCTCTCACTGGGCTTTTAGTTAAATAACAGATGTAAAAGTAAATGTTTTAAGTATGGATTTGCCTATAAATGTAAGCAAGAGTGATGAAAGTGATGCATTAGATCACTGTAACATATTGACATTATCAATTATATGTTATTAAACAGCTTAGCTAACTGAATGATTTACCTTGTGTTTAGCTGCCTTTTTCAATTAAAGGTTGCAAATGCTGGGGAACTGGGGCACAACAGTAGAAACCATATATTTTCTCCTGTTAACACCAGCACTGCTGACATGCAAGTGATGGGAGTGTTGGCATTTTGCTGCAGGCTGTAATGGGCTAGTTTAAATGGTCTAAAAAAAGTGATTAATGATTAGAAACAGGGCTGTTACACAGCTTCACAGCACTTTTCCTCAATGCGTTTCCATTTATGTCAACTACCTGCACACTTGGGAGGTGTTATTTCAAAGTAGTCAACACAGTTTTTTTTTTCTGCTGCCGTTTGTTTCCATTTCATAGGTCCCTTTGGTTGTCTAGATATAGCTAATGTTTCTTTACAGTTCTAAGCTTCACTGATAAAAGAAGATTATCCACAGGCTTTATTAGTCTAGTAACCAAAAGCTAAACTGTTGAATCTGAGTGCCACTTTAGACATGGGGGAATTTCTTTCCTGATATCACACTATGCTTGCTATTATTTGATATACAGTGTAGCAGAAATTTTATATGATATCCTGAAATTAATGGAACAACTCACTTTTTCAACCAATAGACAGTTTACTTATAACCATGTTAACTTCTGTGTACTAGAATTTGCAGCAAACACTAATTTGCACATTATTACTGCTTTATTATAAATAAACCTGTAAAAATGCTACCGATATTATACATGTATATGTGTCTATTTGTGTGTGTGTGTGTTGCTTTGGGAAATGAGACCAATACAATTTTTCTGAAGCTACTACTAGACATAACCCGTTCCCTTTGCCCTATAATGCAAATCAGACACAGTGGAGTAATGGCAATTAAAATAGCTTGTATCTCTGTACACATGGCTTGGAACCTGATATTGGCTATATGCTGGGTTGCCATTGAAACTCAGCATTTACCCACTGTTTTCATGCTACATTCTCCAAGATATCAACTTATTTCCCTGTGCTTGCAATGGGAGGAGCGTGGTCACTGTTGACAGTGTTTCAGAGTAGCAGCCATGTTAGTCTGTATTCGCAAAAAGAAAAGGAGTACTTGTGGCACCTTAGAGACTAACCAATTTATTTGAGCATAAGCTTTCGTGAGCTACAGCTCACTTCATCGGATGCATTCAGTGGAAAAACTGAATCCCACTGAATGCATCCGATGAAGTGAGCTGTAGCTCATGAAAGCTTATGCTCAAATAAATTTGTTAGTCTCTAAGTTGCCACAAGTCCTCCTTTTCTTTCTGTTGACAGTGGTTATTTCATGGGCGACCACAATATGAAGCTAATTGTTTACCCTCCACCCCTTTATTGCTGTATAAAAACAGGATTTTGCCATACGTTTCTTGTTTAAAAAGTAGAGTCCTGTTAGTTCAAGATAGCTCATTGTGGGCTAGCAGTACACTCCTGCCAGGCAGATCTTAATATGGCTCTAAAACAGTGATGGGGCAACCTGTGGCCTGCGGGCCACACACGGCCCATCGGGGTAATCTGCTGGCAGGCCATGAGATAGTTTGTTTACGTTGACTGTCCGCAGGCACGGTCGCCTGCAGCTCCCAGTGGTCGCGGTTTGCTATTCCTGGCCAATGGGAGCTGCGGGAAGTGGTGGCCAGCATATCCCTGCAGCCCATGCCGCTTCCTGCAGCTCCCATTGTCTGGGAATGGTGAACCGTGGCCACTGGGAGCTGCGGGCAGCTGTGCCTCTGGACAGTCAACGTAAACTAACTATCTCGCAGCCCGCCAGCAGATTACCCTGCTGGGCCGTGTGCAGGCTGCAGGTTGCCCACCACTACTCTAAAAGAAACAGCAAACACCACTGGATAGGGCACGTTGCTGACTAGAAGCCTGAACATGCCGCTTATCTGCAGAGCTTTCTGGGACATGAAGTGTTGGAAGGCTCAGTAGCCAGCTTCCCTTTTGTAGTGGTCTTTTTACCTTTGAGAGATGCTGCTCATCTAATTCCTCCAGATTTGTTTTCTATTAAGGTGCTTGGCCAGAATGTCAACAAGTCATAGAGAAAGAACATCAGAGTATGGCAATGAGACAAAAATGGACCTAGTTTAAAAAAAGAAAAATTAAGAAAAGTAACACTGAGCGTTATTTTCAAACACTTTCAGCATACCTCAGTGCACAAAAAGAACACCACTTTAATGTTCTTGCAATCATAATGATTACAAGTTTTATGTGTTGTAATAATTTTGCAAGAGAATATATAATATTTTGTAACTTCAAGGTGGCTTGCACAGCACATGGGGAGGGACTCTCCAGGATTTTGTCCTTTATATAGACATACATTAACTGGACTGAATATTATAATATATAATTTTATTATTGGAGCATGTCGGAGTCTGGGATCCCAAGCTTCCATCTTCTCTCTGCCTAATAAGGTCTCTAACTAATCAGCAACAACTTGGATTTTAGTTTTTAAAACAGAGACTTTTGTGTGTTGGAAGAATTTGTATTTCTGTTCTATTGAAGGGTCAGCAAAACACCTGCTATGGATAGTTTGCAAGTGTTACTTGTTAATTCAGGCTCCCAAACCCCAAACAGAATGTTGTGACCATTCACAAGTCATGCTCTCCCAATTAGTTTCCTATTACAAGTATGTGTCCAGATTCATTACACGTATTTTTTTAGTTTTCTGTTGAGCTCAAACACTTTATTGTAGAGTCTGTTCGTAAATCATGATGTAAAAATTATTTTTTCCTACACATCAGTACTGCACCTTTCCCCCCCATAGTTTAAGAAACACTGCTCATGGGCAGGTTTCAAAGGAACCTCATCTCCATATGGTTTTACTTGATAATCCTTTATCCACCATCTTCAGCTCTCATTCCGTTGCTTTCTTGCCTGTGGCTACGTTTCTATCTCTGCATCAATTAGCACAGTGATTTATACAACAAGCAAGCAGTTTAGAGGTAATGGTACACAATTAACATCTCATTCCACCATAAAGGGTATGCTAAATACCCCAGTCACTGCTTTCTCTGCCTTGAATTGAAATAAGTGTTTGTCCTAATTCATATGCTATCTGATGTGAAGTGGGCCTGCTTTGTACTGTACTACACCATTAATCTAATTATAGATAGCTGCAAATGAAGTGCTGTCTGAGCACAGAGACTAAAGAAAATAGCGCTTTTGTCATTTAGCATGACTCTGTAAAGCAAGATCGCACTTTACATGGCACTATGGCAAAATGGAAATCTGAATAATATTGCTGCCTGTTGCATCTTTTCTAATTACAACAGCATTGTAAACACAACTGGGCGCTGATATAAATAAAGCTGTAGATATGCTGTCATGTGGGTTGTAGGAGAAAACCCTCAGAGTGCTGTTGTATTAAATGATGCATCCTGATTGACAGCTACCTTGAGACTGCGCTGATGGAGTTGTCACAGCATTATGCTAACAGGCTGCTCCAGTGATGCAGATGTACAAAGCTCTGAGGCTCACAGAGCTTTCCAACGCCTGTCTGTTCATTTCACCTTCTTCGTCTGGGTTGTAACTCCAAGAGGAGGACATCTACAAGCTTTCATTCTGTATGTTTTTGATCCTGACTGTTTAGCCGTAGCCTAAAGTGAAGGGGATGTATTTTGCATGGCTTTAGCCCTTGTTAGGTTTTTCTGGAGTGTTAAGTATGTATCACACAATGAATTGAAAGTGGGAACCAGGGCTGGATTGCAATTCTAATTAAGTTTTTGCTGCTGGACTGTGTTCTGTATGATGGTGATTTTCTCCTTCTTCCCCCTCTCCCTTTTGCCGCTTTTAAAGGATCATACTTTTTGTGGGTATTCATTTTTGACTGTCATTTTCTAGCACGTGCAGTGTTTGCTCTTGCACTACATTAGGGATATAGTTGCTTGTGTGGAGATCTTAATACTAGTTCTTACTACTCGTAGTTCTTACAGTGGAAGTAAATTAGCTCCAGAACCCAGAGCTCAAGATCACTGTAATTTGAGACTTACTTTAAATCTCCTGGTTGATTAAGAAGTCCTTGTCTCTAAAAGATGATGATGACTGCCATCTTCAAGTAGTATGGAATAAATACACAAGCTTTCCTATTTATTTGTCCTGGTGAAAATATAAACAAGGATATGGTCACTGCTTTGAAATGGTAAAGAAGAATTAACGAAAAAGACAATGTGCTGATAGCAGTTTATCATTGAACATTACTTATTATTGACTTGAACGATTACTGGAAAACTGTTACTCATGAGCTCCTGATGGCCAATTGACACCTGTTAAATGACTTGAGACAGAAAAGGAAGCTTCCTAAGAGCGTTAAAGGGAAATTACCTAGCTAATTAAAAGGTTTCAGAGTTTATTAATTCAGAAATGGACATTATTCTACTGTATGCTGTGTAGTTGTTGTACTGAAAACAATCAAGATGCACAGTGGGCAGTTTATTTGCTGGAAGCTGAGCAATTTACAATTTTTAACCTTCCTACCAGAAAAATGACAGGTTTTAAAAACATGTCTGAATATCATGTAAAGCATACTGTAAATTTGCTTCTGGTCAGCAATCCAAATAGGTATTTAAGTTACATATGTATATTGCTATGTTAGATTGCTCTATAAAATATCCAGTGGAGTTTGAGTATTTACAACTCATGGGAATGTGAGATTAAGGTATGTAGGGAAGGTCATATTTAATGAACTAATGCAAAATGTAACAGGATGCAGTTTGAGCATCATACTTGCGGCATATTATATTCTGTCATAGTTAGTAGGATAACCTGTATAGTTTACTGAGCTTTTCTTTAAGTGGAAATGTATTTTATATATGTGCTTGTGACCTCCTTTAAATCACAACGGGTTGCCTACATTTTTTTCTCTCTCTCTTTTTACCACTTATTCTACTTAAGAGATTTATACAGTAGGTTTAAAATAAATATATGTAGTTTTCATTTGATTGCCTTCTCTTTGTACCTTTATCCCTGCACATCTGTTATTATTATGCCCTTTTCTCTAGTCACAGAGATTTAGTTGTAAGAGGTGGTTTTCCATTACATACACCATAACATTCATTTACCAAGAGACCTAGGACTGTTGGTAGCATACTGTTACCCTAAGCAGACTGTTAGCTAACATCCCCTTTCCCTACCGTCGTTTTTGTTCACTGATAGTGGACTTCAACAATCCTGTGAAAAAGAAATACCTGTTTTCTACCCAATCAGGCATGCCTGGCTCCATTCAGGTACTTTTTTATTAACTTTACTTTGGCTGGCAGAATTACCCTCTGAAACCCCGCAGAGTGGAGCAGTGACCAGAGACGACTGCTGATGAGTTCAGATCTGATCAATGGCAGATTTCGCTGCTGCTAAAGTCCACCAACAGACAATCTTGCTTATTACTTCAGCAGATGTTTCTTCTGTTTTAGACCAATGGAAACCTTATGGTCTCCACTTGTAATCCAACCTCTGTAACGTTCCCCATTTTCCCCCTCACCACCCAACCAAAAAACACCTTAAAAAAACATGGAAACATCCACTTCAGATTTTAGATTTAATTCAGTAAAGCCAAAAGTGCAACAGTATTAATTGTGTGATATAGACACTTTTGGTATGTCCCTAATTGTCTTTGTTTTAGAGACATCTGTAATCATTGTATGATTACTTTGGTCTTCCTAAGGCCTTTGCAGTTCTCATCAAGCCACATGTTTGTCTCAGGTTAGGATCAAGAGCTCACTGACCCCCCTCTCTGTAATATGGTTTCTGAGAGCTAAGAGCGAGCTTTACAAAGGAATGCTTATGTGGGGATTTAGTGGGTCCAGCAGAAAGTAGAAATACATCAAAGGTAACCTTAAAGAAGGAACCTTCTCTCTGGTGCTTTGTCTTCTTTTTTATATTCCGAAAGGTCATTTGTTAGCCAACTGCACCAAAAAAGGCCTTTCCTGAGAAGTTTACTGTTGTTATTTTGTACTTTTCGATTACAATAACTCTCTTATCCCCAAAACAGACTAAAGAACAATAAACAAATACAAAAGCAAAAGGAACAGCTCATCAATAACAAAGACCTGCATTTGAAAGCTGTTAGTTTACTGACTCTCACATCTCATTCCAAGAAAAGCAGGAGTCCTGCAGAGAAAGGAATGTAAAAGATATGAAAATTATAAAGATGGTAAAAACTCAGTATTTGGTTGGTAGGGATACTATAACTTAGTATGGAAAATTGAGCTTTAAAGTGCAACGTACAGCAGGACACTCTCCCTGTCTCCCATCCCCCTGCATTGCTGCAGGTTTTGATGCGGATGGGGAATTACTTTAAGTATTTCAACCTCAGTGAAATGTTGTAAGACGGCTTGTTCCTTGGAATTAAAGCAGATTTTTTTCTTGCATTTAAAGTTTAAATTTTGAAGTTGGGCAGTACAGAAGAATTGATCTATATAATACTTAGAAAACCAAATGGAGGCTAAGCATAACTTTTGAAAACCATATCGAAGTAATCGCTAACACCATACAGTAGTGCCAGTCCAGAAAGCTAACTTATTTTTGTTTTCTTCCAAGACCTAGTTTTTTATTATTATTATTATTTTCAAACTATGATTACAAAGCAGACACTAACCATGGATACTGAAACTGTGCAATTTGGGGTAATTATATTCCCCCCCATAGATTTAATGAAGGACTTTTAAGTACAATTTATCTTTGATAAATAGTCCCTCTGCACAGAATGTTTATTAGATTGACAGCAGAATGCACTCTGCTAGCTTTTTTCCCCTGCCACTTATGACTCAGATGAATTTAAATAGGAGCAAAAAGCTTTTATTTGCACTGTAATTCACTTAAGGATCATATCCTTCAGAAACTGGCAGACACTTGTATGTCTTGATTGCAACACACACACTCAAGAGTAAAGAAACATGCATAAGATGTTATTTGACCTGTCACATTGTCGCAATTTTGCTTGCAAGTTACGTTATCAAATCTCCTCTAGGCATCTTCTCCCACCCCCCCAAGTGTGCATACACGCACATGCACAGTTTTATTTTTTTTAAAGGGACAGGGCAAGCAGCTCACTGCATTCAATTGAGTCATTTGTGCAGAAAGGTAAATAACTTACCTTATTTTGTTTTTGAAAATGTACACTCCACACTCTAATTGACAGCATGCAGCCAGCAGGATGTTTTCAGTTAAAGCCGCTTTTTATATACAAAGTGGTGCAAGCTCATATGTGCAGCATCAGTCGTACTCAAGGCATACGTATTTTGGTAAATCCGAAAATCTCCATGTGGTGGGTATAGCTTCGTTTATTACTGTGGCACATGACTAAATTTAAAGGTTTTATGTGTTTCATATAAAGTGTATCTCATATTTCTGATAAGTTCCAAATATTTTCCAACCAAATGGTTACCCTGCTCACTGCACATGTTCCATCTATCTGGACAGCATTTATGTAGGATGATAACCCTCTGTTAAAGCCAAACAATGTGTGTCTTCATAAAGCTGTTTTTTAAATATTTCCACTGCAGTTAATTAGCTTACCATTGTCTTTTCCGAGTATCCCATTTTGCTCCCTGTTGAAGCAGAAGTTAGACTCCCCTTTGCCTTCATCTGTGTCATTTTGTATAAAAATGAAAAGCAGAGAGACTCCATTTAACAAAACAATGGTTAACTATTTCCGTAGACAATATACTTTTTAAAAGGTGTTAAAATTTACCTCATCAAAATACAAATTTGAATTTTAAATGAACTTCAGCCTACAACACTTATTACTGAAACCTTTGTTTAAATGACTGATGTAGTGCAATGCTGTTCTTTCACTCTCAGTTGATGTGGGAGATAAGGAGTTTCTCACAGAGACATGCTGCCATCTACTGGATTTCTACATTCAGTTTCAGATGCACTGCAGCAGCTTTGAAGAAAAATTCTCACAAACTCAATGAAATGTCCATGAAAGCGTACACAGGTTTTTAAGAACTAAAGTAAAAAGGGAAATTGACATACAAATGTACATAGATTCAGAAAGGTTTAGTTTAAAGGGATGCTGTTAGATAGTTCAGGCCCTGGCATTTTGTTTTTTTTTTTAATTTATAAAACATCATAGAAATATATATTTTTTTAAATTAGACAAAAACAGTTAAACAGTTTAGGTTGAACAGGACACATCAGCCTTATCCTGGAGGGTTTCCATTCTTTCTTACCTCACATAGAACTACCAATAGGACATTTCCATGCCTTGTTTGCAGCCCTATGCTTCTACACAATATTATGGAAGTGAAATTGTCTGATCTGTTTTGATTGCAAAAGCTGAATGAAGTGTAAGATGAAAACACTGAATTAATAGTACAAAGTAAAGTAATGTTTTAAAATTCATTCATTGTTAATAATCTAGGGAGGCGTTAGTAATTCAGGGCTAAATTCTTATTCTGCTCAGTTACACACAGGTGTGTGTCTGAAATTATTCCATCTAATTACTCCAGACCTAAACCAGGGTAACTGAGAGTAGGATTTGGTTAGAAAAAGGATATTTTCTCTCTTTAAAATTATTTTTAAATTTTAATCTTTTTTTCCTTTTGGGGGCGGGGGGGGAGAAAGAACCTGAAATGTGTTAACCAGATTATTAATCTGATATTGCCCTTTTAGTTATTCAGTGCTGCTGTCTTGGGTTGTCTTGTATTTTTACTTTTTTCCCCTTTACTCAGGTAGTGAAAACTGTGACTCAGATTCCAAACTTTAGACAGTTCCATATAGTATAGATAATGTGTGTAGTATACAAACACCATCTCTTAAATCATCATACAAATAGTATATCAATGTGAGACTTTTAGATCATTACAAAGAATTCACAAGAGACATGAGATTAAATATTTTAAAACATTTTTCTTTTTGTCTTTTCCTTAAGTACAAGTTACGAATACTAACCAAGCTTGCTGCAGAGTTGAGTAAATACATGCCAGAGAAAGCAGTGGAGGATACAACCAGTATTTTGAGATCACCGATGCCTGGAGCAGTGGTGGTGGTTTCTGTAAAGCCTGGAGACTTGGTAAGAGAGGCTCTTTTACTATATATAATTTTATTAAGATGATGTTAAAATAAAAAGAAAATGATACAGAGTTTAAGTGTAGAAGTTTCTGGTTATCAGGGAATAACATACAGATTATCAAGGGGTGTGAAGTTCAGTTTAGGGTCGGATGGCATAAGGAATACATAATCCCCAATATCCCCAATTGGGGGTAAAAGGTTAACGGGTCAAAGTACAGACATTGAGATGTGAGGGTATGTTGTTCATATAATGGCTATGTTCAGGTGTGGAGTATAATGAGTGGATACGATGATGAGGATGGATTTATCCTCATGTGGTGAGATTTAATGTTCAGTGAGTTTATGGTTCCAGTTTATATGGTCCAATGGAAAAAGTCTCTCGGTCCCTTTCCACACAGTTTCCTCCACAGTATAATTGAAAGCCTGAGCCAGTCTCCTTTACAGAACTTTCTTTTGTAACATTATCTGGAGAGTATGATTGTGTGTGCGCATTACTTGCTTCTTGTTTCAGAGTAGCAGCCCTGTTAGTCTGTATCCCCAAAAAGAAAAGGAGGACTTGTGGCACCTTAGAGACTAACAAATTTATTTGAACATAAGCTTTTGTGAGCTACATCCGATGAAGTGAGCTGTAGCTCACGAAAGCTTATGCTCAGATAAATTGGTTAGTCTCTAAGTTGCCACAAGTACTCCTTTTCTTTTTGTGAATACAGACTAACACGGCTGCTACTCTGAAACCATAAGAAATCTCTGTAGGCGATTCCCTCACCCTGTCTAAGGAGCAAAAACTAGTGATAGGAGGGTAACAGGACACATCACCACTATCCTGGGGGGTTTCCATTCTTTTCCAACACACAGAACTAGAAAAAAATGTGATGTTTGAGAGTTACATGTAGGTGCTTTACATTACTCAGTTTTGGGTGACCTCCAAGCACAACCACATTACATAAAATTATATTTAGGGGTTAAGGGACTTGAATCTGAGCCAAGGAGGTGGTGTTATACTGGGATAGGGGACATTAGAATGAAGCAACAGAGGCCTGAGTCTAAAGTGCATAGTACTATTATTGTTTAGACAATGCCATAAATAGACATGTGGCACTTTACAGGCAAATAGAAAATCCTGATCCCTGAATTTATAATCTTAGGTCCACCTGTGAAGCAAAAAAAGACCAGCAGCGGCAAGTCTTCAGAGTCCGGGTCAATGGACCTGGGGCTTGTGCTGCAGGGCTTAGAACAGCAGTATAGACACTCAGGTTGGGGCCCAGGCTCTGGAGTCTGGGCTCTAAAACATGGTGAGGGGGGCGGGTCTCGGAGACCAGGCTCCAGCCTGAGCCCGAACGTCTACATTGCTGTTTTTAGCCCCACAACATGAGCCCCATGACCCCAAGTCAGCTGACCCTGGCTTTGAGACATCTGCCGTTTTGTTTGTTTGTTTTGATGTGCAGACATACCCCCAGGGTACAATCCCGACTTCAGTGAGAGGTTGAGTACAAACTGGGATAAGGACCCCAAATTACTACATGTTTAATCTCAAAAGGTGTTGCCCTGTAAAATGGAGGTGATGTTTTACACATTTCCATGCTGCTTTCACACAGCATACGTACGGGCATTTCTCTCCGTTGATAGGAAAAAGGGAGCGGAAATAAAAGCTCCAGGTGCAGAGATCCAGAAAAGAGGGTCTTTGCCTCCATAAGTTTATATTAAATATGTTAATATCTATATGTTTATATTATGTTAATTATATATAAATACAATGTATGTATATGTACACACACACAATCTGAACTAATTCCAGTTTGGTAAAAATGCAGCCGAAAGGAAAACTCCACTGTGTCACGTGGCAAAGGTATGAATATTTCTTGACTGTTGTAATTGTTGCTTGTGGCAAAAGTTGTTATATGTGCACTTTTAAAAACTGTTGAATTCACTTAAAATTAACCTGTTTCACCACTGAATCATAACAAACTCTTATGCCTGGGAAGTGACTTTATGCACAGGAATAGCTCCCTGGAAGTGAGCTGGATTACTCACTTGTGTAAAGTGACTAGTGTGGGGGTGTCTGCAGGATCAGGGCCTGAAACACTCAGATGCCTCTTTCACAAGCGATCAGAAAAGCTTATTAGTAAATCATGTGGTGTTTACAGCAAAGTATTTGCAATCTGTCAAGAATAAAAATGAACCGTCAGTTGTTGTTAGTTAACAAAACAGCTAATCTTGAGATCTGCCTAAAAGCTGGTTGGAAAACTGACTGCTTACAACAGATTCATCTCCTCATGTGGAGAGTGAAACCCACTGCTTCTATACAGAGGCAGTAAGAGTTGCATAGTGAGTAAGATGCTATGCAAATATTTGTTTTTGTGGGAGAAAAGATAATGTTTTCAAGGTATTTCAATATTGCAAGACTGAACCATTTTTACATTGCACTTTTGATAGTATAAATGGAATGGGTTTAAAAAAAGTTAATTCTGCTGGATGTTATAAAATGTTTCCCTGGTGCCTAACAAATATTTTGTGGTCTTGAAGGAACAGAACCATGGGGGAATGGGGCCATGGCCAAGGAATTAAAAACCTCCCTTTACAAATCCACAAGTGGTGCAGTGCAAGAGTACAAGTTGTTAAATAATGTGTGAGGATTTTTTTCTCTCCTCCTCTGCTGCAGCTTTTTGCTGGAGGCAGAGCACTTGAACAGCATAATCTCTGTTCTGCCGACCTGAGCTTGTCAATGCTAATTGTGTGGCTTTAATTACAAAAACACATTTGAGTTATTGGAAAGGGTTTAACTTAAATCCTTCCTTTCCAGGACTAGTGTCAAAACTTTAAAAAGGAGCTGAGGTAGTATCAGCTATCTGCACTGAATAAGTAGTGGGATGGTGTGATTCAGATTACATGTCTTGGCTGTCCATCAGAACTCGGTTCACTCACTACAGCTGTTCAAGGCACGATGAACAGGGAACTGTAGCTCTGATAAATACAAACCTTTTTGTCCCACTGCTTGAATGTGTTCTGATCTTCCTTGTTTTTCAGGCTGACTAAAGAATTTAAGTCTTTGTATTTCCAGCTGTATTTACCAATTAAAATTGTAATGGTGTCTGAAAACAATGCAGCTGCAAAGCAGGGAAAAATGAGATGCTCTTCCTTGTTTTCATTCAGGTTACAGCTATTATGAATAAAAGAGCATTGTTATTAGCTCTTCCAAGATTTGTTTTAACTTGTGATCTATGCTAAATATTATTGGAAGATCATATAACAGTCTCTGCACCAGGGCTGTGCTCTCAAAGAGATTATTTCAGAGACTTCAATAGCTTTGGGAGGTAGTCTCCATTAGCCATACTTTAGAGGTAACATTAAAATAGAAAAGAAACTCCTAGTGAGGGGGCACATCATCTTTGTTTGAATGGCTGCATTTACAACTCTCTTTATTATCAGCCATTTAGTTCTGGGCGTTTTGCTTGGCCAGGTAAAACATATGGTGTTGGTTAGTTTCTCTCTGTGTCCTTAGCCAAATGAGAAGCCAGCGATGGTCTCTTCATTAGTTTTCCTCAGACTTTATATCATTGTCTTTCAATAAAATAATGTTCTCTTTCGGCTGCTGTTTATGAAAAATGCTTAGGGCTGCTGAAGCGTAATAGAAGGCTGTATGTGCGTGCTCCAGCGAATCTGATAACCCGTTTGGAATTCAGTTCTGCCAAAGAAGTAGTGCAACAAGCAAGAAATTCATTTTCTGTTGGCCAGAAGTCAGTCTTCTGCTCTGCTCAGTTCCCACTAGGGGAAAGCACTGCTTGTCATACGAAGAGGAGTAGGACTTCTGCTGATATTTTTAAGCTTTATCATTGCTTTCTGCTTTCCTTACCATTTTCCCCACGTTATCTGAGGGATGTAATTAAATGTCACTTGCTTGTCACTGGGAACAGTTAAAACCAAAGTAATGTGAACAACAAAAGCATTGTGAACTTGAAAACTCTCTGAATGAGAAAAAGATATTATTTAGCAGATGAGTCTTCAATTTAGCCTTAACTTTTATATCTTTTTTGTAATGACAGCACTGTCTCTCTAGTAAAGCACATCCATTTTCATTTTCTGTGAAGGGGGTTATTATAAAAAAGTACATATTAGAATGAAAGCCTGTTGTTAAGAGGCCATTTGGTATAGTCAAAATTCAGGACATTGGCAGTGTTAAATGAGACAGGAGAGGTTATACACATTCAAAATCATAGCCTAGGCATTGATCTTGCTCAAATTGACTTCAGCAGGAGCACAGTTGGCCCCCAGGCACGGATTGTGTACATTGCCATCTTCATAAACCTCCAGTAAAATGCTACAGATTCAATTTAATCTTGTAACAATTACAAAAAATACAATGTAACAAACAAAATGTCAACACTCATTCTGTATTAAGCACTGAGGGCAGAATAAAACAGTGCCTACTAATCCTTTGTATATTATTTTTCCCTCTGATATTCTGCTTTGTGCTCTGTGTGTAAAGAATGCTGTAGAGTTAAATCAGTGGAATATGGGAAGCAAAAGATATTAGGGTTCTGTGGGCATAGCTCAAATGTTGTATCATGGTTACAGAAAACCTGCCAGCATGCTCCCAAAATGGGTTCTCTTCATAACTCTTCTGAGTTTGTTAGTCATTGTATATGGCAACAATAATTGATCATACAGGTCTCAATGGCCCTCTGAAAATATTATTTTTACTTTTTCAATTTTGCATGTATCTGAAATAAAAACTTTTTAAAAAATGCAGTAACTAGAAATAGGTGGCAGTAATAAGCCGGACACTGTTTAATAAGCTATAACCTGCAGAGCTGGATAAATCAGTTTAATTCTTTTCTTGGGGCATCTACAAATATATACAAAAGAAAAGTGATGTGGATAAAATGTCCAGTCACAACATGGATTTGTTTTTTATTTAATTTGTTTGTATATTATTACAGCCTTAAGAACACTGCCAGAGGTTTCTCTGTAATTAAGGATTGTTATCTCAATTTTCAAGATTTTTTTTCAATAAATGTAAGACTATCATGATTTGGGAATATTATCATGTCAAATTACTTTTTTTAATGGGCATTTCTCATTTAACAAAACTACCATGACTTTCAAAGTGAAGCTGTAATTTGCAATTTAAAACTTTTGTTTGACTAGCAGATGTCTCTCTACTGAGAATGCACAAGACAGTTTTTTCCACTAAATATTAATATATTATGGAATTTAACTGATTTGAGTAATTTCAGAATTAAGATTAAAATCCTGAAGATTGTTTAAAACTGCTGAAGTGAGATGTGTTGGGTAAATTCAGTTTGCAAAACTACTTAATGCTGCTAAGCTAGAAACTAATTGGGAGATTTTATTGTAAATTGAATTCAAATCCTCTGGCAGTAAAGTCTAGAAAAAGGCTTGTGTGGATTACAAACACGTCCAGACAGTTTTTAACTTTAAAATATTTAGAGTGAAAAAACAAAACCTCCACAGTTCTGCCACCCAAACACATACAGTCCTCATTACATTGTAAATTCTTGTAAAATAAGAAATTGGGCTTTTATATGTTACCTGTTGCTTTTCACCACTTCATTTGTAGTTTCAAACCTTATTCGCAATTCAGTCCCAAAAATCTAAATAAAGTAGATTTGTCTTTTTTACTTTATGCCCATAATAATTCTTATTCCAGTTGGGGGGGAATAACCAAAATGGAAAACAGAAGGAATGGGGTTAGTAATTTAATTTATACCTTTTACATAGAAATCTATGACGTTATTTAATATACCAGAATATTTCACAAACCATACACATTCTCCACTCCAGTTGTGAATAAACCAAAAATTTGTGGGTACAATTATTCCTTTCTGTTCAGTTTTTCCTTTTTGTGTGTGTGCAGTGTTCCCAGTATGGATGTTAACCTATATTTTACAGAAATATGCAGCTATGAACTTGATTAAACATGATCAGGATTCTGACTTGCCCTTTTATGCTTTTTGGTATATGTTTGTACATTAATTAATTACAAACATATATATTTCATTATAATTTTTGTGTCTTATTGTAAGGAAAATTATCAGTAAACTGAAACTGAAACCATATTTACAATTTCAGAAAAACTATAACGTTCAAATAGCAAAAAGATTCCAATTTTCCCACCATTCTGATACCACAAGGTTGAAGGCAATAGTTAGATTAACTGATTTTTCTATTGTGATTTATGCTAATAAGTGTCCACTATTTTCAAAATGTATTCCTTGTTAAAAGTGTAACATTTATATTGGTCTAAGATTGCATTCCTCTATATACAGTTGACTTTAATAATTTTACTTATTTCTTTATGTAAACACAGAAATTGAAGATTGTTTGGGGGTGGGATTTTATTAAAGGTGAAATACTATTGTAATAATAAGAAACAATTCATAAATAATTAGAAGGCCTTAGTAGAGAAAAATGTGTAGATGCCTCTCAAAAAAAAAAATGGTGGATGTTTTACCAAATTCATAAGAACTTTTAAAAGATCACTCATAAATCAAAATATTTGTGTCTAAAACAGAAACTAGCCTTTGTCCTAGGCTGTCAAGACCATGTATGTGTGTAGTATTTGGTGGTAACTGCTACCACCAATACACATATGTAGCACATCAGCTTCCCCAAAAAAGTTTTGGAAATTTCTGAAACCATTGGGAAAACTAGTGTTTTGGATAAGGGGGTGTGCAATGACCAGTGCTCATTGCTGTCAGGAGGACGTCGCTGACCTATGGTCAATTAGAGGTCAGAAAATCTGCGATGTGCTATACCTACATTCATTCATTAAAGGAGTGTGGCATAAAAAGTTGAATAATCATCTGTCAAGCACTGTTAATTGCTGTTAATTATATTTTCAGCTCTATAGCTTCTGTTTCCAGGTTAATTTGGAAGAAAGGGAAAACCTGTACTAATTATTTTACACACATTTGGACAACGTCAAGGAATTTCAATTGCTGCTCATCCAATTCCTCCTGATTTGTTTTCTACTAAGGTGCTTGCTGCCAGAATGCCAAGAAGTCATAGAGAAAGAACATCATGGGAGGGCAATGATACCAAAATGGACTAAGTTTAAAAAATAAATAAATAAATAAATAAAAAAATAAGAAAAGTAACCACTGAGCATTATTTTCAAGCACTGTCTACATACCTCAGTGCACAAAAGCAACACGGCTTTAATGTACTATATAATGTTCTTGCAACCATAACGATTACAAGTTGCACGTGTTTGTATTAATTTTGAAAGAGTATATGTAATGTTTTGTATGTTCAAGGTTGCTTGATTGTTGTTTTTATTATTGCATAGTCTCCCATTGTCCATTCTCAGTATACATAAATATGTGGGGATATCTGGAAATTATGGGAATATTGAGCGATATTTACCAGCCTCCCTCTCTCTCTCAGACTCAGAAAGGAGACAGGATTAAAATCGGATTCTAACTGCGCTTTTAATCAAATCAGAGATGCTTTTTGCTTGTGGATGTTACTGGGTTTTTCTTCAGATCTAAAAGCCTTAAAAATGTGTTGCATTCAAACACCTGTGTTCTAAATACAATGGTATTAAAAATGTAATTGAAGGATTTTCACTTTTGTAGACAAATCAGCAGGGTTGATATTGATCCATCTTTTTAGGGAGCCACAGTGCACCAGAAGGTGATACTGTAGAGGGCCCTGTAAGCCCTCAGAGCCTTCTGTCTAATTTGGCAGAAAAACACAGAATGTAGGACAACAAAAGAACTATCCTGTTCCATAAGCAATCTTCATCCCACCCACCCCCGTCTCAAAAAAACAAAAAACAAAAATAAAAAAAAAGACTTAATTTTTTCAGCTGCACACAATGATTTGGTGCTCACTGTTGCATTGAACACAGTTGCTGTCAGAACAGGCAGGAAACAGTTTTCTTTTAATTGCTGAAATCATTCGGAAATGCTTCATGCACTGCTTCTATACAGCAGATGCTGTGCATTAATTGGCCTGTGTAGGACTGACCCAGGGTTCCTTGCAGCGGGCCCAATTTTAGGCAGAGGGTTTAAATAGCTTATTTATTATTTTGTATAACCTGGCATACATTGTGTGCTTGCACGTGTTGTATTAATGGTCGGCAGTTTCTAATGTCATGTGGGTTTCAAAACCTGTGTTTCTCTGGTAATGTACTAGCAGCAGGTAAGCTCTAAATACCATCCATCAGAAGCTAATTTTTTATCCAGATACACCAATGACTGATGAACCTGTCTTTTGTATGAAGGTTTAGCACAGTAGAAAGCCATATGCCACTGGCACTGGTTCCTATGCATTCTTTACAGTTACTAGAGAGTAAATTTAAAAAAAAAATTCTCCTGCCTTTACATCCCTTTAGTCTTTTATTTATTTAGCAGTTAGCACTTTCTAAAATAATTCTATTTTTTAGCAGCAGAAGGGGATTTGGGTCTTTTAAAAGCAATCTGGCTATTCTCGTTTTCTTTATCAGAAATATTACGGCACACCCTTAATAGGGAACCTTGTTTTGTTACTCCCCGTCTGTTCAAAACAGACCTTAGCCCATTAGAAGGTCCTCCCTTGTGTGGGAAGACCACAGCTGTTACTGTAAATCTCATCCAGTAACTGTATCACCCCCATTTTGTGGTTCTGAAGGATGAAATTGAGAAATGGAATACTGTGCAGTCATCCTTTACATCTCCAATTTTAGGCCTTTGCACATCATTTTCATGCTTTTATTCCAAATCAAACAACATTAGTGAGGAAAACCACCTTCTGCTAAATGCCTAGCATGCAAGGTAGTTGCTACAATCTTAATTTTTTTAAATAGAGAAATCCAAAAAAGGCAATTCTCCCCCCAAAATCTTCGCTGTCTCCTCAAGGTTATTCATGGGTTGAAATCCAAAAAGTAGGTAGATACCTAAGATGCAGCACAGAGGAAACAAGAGCTGATTGTATTTCACAAACACAACTCAAAAAGGGTTCTGTTTCTTTAAATCTTTGTGAAAGAAGTGAATCTAACTTCTTATGAAGGATATTGGGGGCTTTAATCAGAAATAAGAAGTGGTTTAAATCATTAGCACAACAAAGCAAACTATAAGCTTGAAGATAAAAGTCTCTGGGGGAAAGAGTCCTCTGAAAATAAATGGGACTTGATAGATTTCCATATCATTTATAACTTCCCTTAATTACACTTGGAAGACTTGCCAGTAAAACTGGAAAATTGGCAGCCTATATCCATTATAGTAATTTTGCCGACCATGGCAAGCAGCTGGCTTTACTGGATTTTATTTCCCATCACTTACAATTAATCATCAGCTGGAGATGTCTGAAACTCTTCAAAATGTAGCAATGCTGTGTGACATTCAGGCCTCCTTAAAATGCTAAAATCTGCTGAGTAAATGGGCTGAGTTTTCCTTCAAGCTAACTCATTTTGGTGCAAGGCAAGCTGCTGCTTAATGAGTGCCACTTTGATAATCGGATGCGAATGTGAACCTTGACCCTGTGTCAAAGGAGAGGATGCAGAAAGCTGGATGAAAGATACAAGATTCAGATCTACAAACTTTACACCAATTAGACATAGAGTGGAGAAATACATCAGTGCTGATTGGGTTTATCAAAAAGACTTGTGGGACTTGTGACCATTTCGTAAGCCTAACATTGAAGACATCCTGTCACAATCATTAAGTCTTTATCAAATGATTCACAAAAGTCTTAGAGACATGTACTATACTCACAAAGATCTCTCAGTAGTAATGCTCTCAGATGTCTTATTATACCTCTGAATTTTAAAGAGCCTTCTCTGGGAGTACAATTAATCCTTATGTTGCTCCTGTATGCATAATGAAAATAGTTCAAGGTTGCTACTTTTCAAGTTCCACTTCCAATTGTTGTCCTGAATTATTTGGTTAGAAAAACAGTGAAGACAGTTCTACCTATTGTCTGTAATCTGTCTTTAAGATTGGATAAATAAGACCATGCAATCCTTAAATTATACAGAGAAAGAGTTAAAATGTGATTTGCTATTCCAAAATTTAATATCTGTATTGTTAGAAGCAGTTGGATATTAGGTTCCCTTCTCTTCAATTCCTTTCATTTTTGGATCTGCTTAAAAATAAAAATGGATTTAAAAAAATAAACATTGAAATATTTGGAGTTACACTAAAAATGCATTCTAGAAACTAAATCTGACTTGTCCATTTTCATATTCACATTAATCCAAGCAGTTTAAATGTAGATTTTATATAGCATAAATCTATTAAAACAAAAAAACTTTGTTTCTTTTTAACAAACAGAACAACTTGATCTGAGCCAGTGCAAACTAATCAGAATTTTGGGGTTATTTATTTGTTTTGACAAATTTGGGTCATCAATGACCCATCCCTATAAATTTAAAACATAAGGATGGTTGTGAATCAAAATTGGATTTAACTGTTTAACATACATAGGGAAGAAACAGAACATGTGAAAAAAGGCATAATACTTTAAAGAGCCCAGATTAATCCTTAAATAAGTGAGGAAGGAAGAAGTTGTACACACCACTAAGATCTTCATTTACAGACTACATAATATGGACAGGCTAAAGGATACACACAATTATGTAACGAAAGAAATTGGAAAAAGCCCAAAAGAGTGAAAAAGAAAATAGAGAGATACAAATGCCTAATTTTAGGATTGTACAATGAAAGGAATCATAAAGATTTAACATAAGAACTGTGATTAAACTTCTGTGCTTAAGTGATGCTTTCACCAAGTAGTTTTAAACAAATTGCACATTATCAGAAGTACTGTCACAGCATTTTAACTTTGGGTACCTACAAAAAGCGCGCGCTGTCTTCTAAATGAATAAGAATACTAGATGTTGACTAAGTTACTTTTGTGTGTTGGATTTTTTTATTTTCTTTATAAAGACCACCTCTTTTATTATCATCCCTGTAACACACATCTATATCAAACACAAAAATACTACATTGAATTCGAGGCACCGAACAGACGCCAAGGAATATGATCTGGAGGATGGCGTGGACTGCGCCCTCAGCAAGTTTGCAGATTACTCTAAACTGGGAGGAGTGGTAGATACGCTGGAGGGTAGGGATAGGATACAGAGGGACGTAGACAATTAGAGGATTGGGCCAAAAGAAATCTGATGAGGTTCAACAAAGACAAGTGCAGAGTCCTGCACTTAGGACAGAAGAATCCCATGCACTGCTACAGACCAGGGACTGAGCAGCTAGGCAGCAGTTCTGCAGAAAAGGACCTAAGGGTTACAGTGGACGAGAAGCTGGATATGAGTCAACAGTGTGCCCTTGTTGCCAAGAAGGCTAATGGCATTTTGGGCTGTAAAAGTAGGGGCATCAAGGGATGTGATCGTTCCCCTCTATTGGACATTGGTGAGGCCTCATCTGGAGTACTGTGTCCAGTTTTGGGCCCCACACTACAAGAAGGATGTGGAAAAATTGGAAAGTGTCCAGAGGAGGGCAACAAAAATGATAAGGGGACTGGAACACATGCATTATGACGAGAGGCTGAGGGTACTGGGATTGTTTAGTCTGCAGAAGAGAAGAATGAGGGGGGATTTGATAGCTGCTTTCAATTACCTGAAAGGGGGTTCCAAAGAGGATGGCTCTAGACTGTTCTCAGTGGTAGCAGATGACCGAACAAGGAGTAATGGTCCCAAGTTGCAGTGAGGGAGGTTTAGGTTGGATATTAGGAAAAACTTTTTCACTAGGAGGGTGGTGAAGCACTGGAATGCGTTACCTAGGGAGGTGGTGGAATCTCCTTCCTTAGAGATTTTTAAGGTCAGGCTTGACAAAGCCCTGGCTGGGATGATTTAGTTGGGGATTGGACTAGATGACCTCCTGAGGTCCCTTCCAACCCTGATATTCTATGATTCTATGAATACAGAATACTGATTCTCACTCATTTCCATCCATTTGCACTGCAGTACCTGAGGTGCACAGAGACAACTCTACTTAGCATTTAGACAGTAAATACATTTTTAAGGCTCTGCATAAACATTAACTGATTAATGAGCCGCCCGTCAGACTAAGTGATACATTTTACAGACTGGGAAGCTGAACCGCATAGGGGTTTTGGATAACTTGTGTGCCTGACATTAGGCACTAAATCCATATTTAGGCCCCTAAATGCCCAGATATTTTTCAGAG
Organism: Eretmochelys imbricata; assembly: GCF_965152235.1. NCBI lineage: Eukaryota > Metazoa > Chordata > Testudines > Cheloniidae > Eretmochelys > Eretmochelys imbricata. Next base: position 101,805,283 of record NC_135572.1, read on the forward strand.
CTCTTAAGTAGTCACCACTCCCATTGACTTTGCTGATTTAGATGTCTAACTTTGAGAACTAAGCTTTGAAAATTGTGGCCTAAGTGATTTGCCCATGGTCACATTGAGAATCAGTTGCAGAGCCAGGATGAGCATTTTATGAATTTCTGGAGCCCAGTCCTCTGTTCATGACCCTTGACTGCAAAACTTTTCTAAGAGTACAGTAATGGAATGGTCTTAAATCTCTGAATTTTTTTTCTTTAGTAGGTTGGTGTCTAAACTGTAATGTGGGTGGGTTTGGGTTTGATTTCTCTTGTTTGTGCGCCCAGAAAGAAGTTGTCAATTTTGCAGCTAGTTTTGTTGTTGTTTTTCTTAAACTAAAGTCTATGTTAATAGCTTCCACAACCCTAACAAGTTCACTAATAGCTCTAGAAATGGCTGGAAGGTCCAGAGCAGGGAGTGGGGATGGGAGGGGAGGGGAATAAAAACAATGAGGAGCAGGAAAGAGAGAGAGAGCTGCTGGAAAAGCCCTGTAGATAGAATAGCCAGGGGGGTGGGGTGGGGCGGTGAATGACAAAAGAGAGGCAGAGATGGGATAGAGACGTAACTGGTGGTAAAGAACAAGTGTTTGGTAAAATACATAGAATCTCAGGGTGTTAATGACATAAACTGTTTACCTGACTCTCATGACGGAATTTCTGTATTTGCAATGTTTCATGTTAATTGTTCAGCAGATCTGGTTAGAATGCAGAGTTCTTAGAGCAAAGCTTATCTGCTCTCATTCCAAAACTCCCATACTGCTGTTGGTAAGTCTGACAGAGGGATAGTGCAGAAGCTTCTTTTAGTCTAGCAGTAATGAGTATCTCTGGCTTGCCTCAGGATCCTGGATGTTTCAGCAGGGGACACACCAGCCCAGAACAGAGTTAGGGGAGATGCATACCTTCAATACATCATAAGAAAAGTCATTTAGACACTCAATGTATTCGCATACATGGTTTCTTTGCTGGCTGCCCTCAGCCCTCTCTGTTGGATAGTACACCCTCACTAACTGGTCCTAGGATACCAGGTTACAATACACGGAGACAAGCAACATGCCCAAGACTGCATAGAACAGGGATCTGCAACCTTTGGCATGTGGCCTGCCAGGGTAAGCCCCCTGACGAGCTGGGCTGGTTTGTTTACCTGCCGCATCCGCAGGTTCGGACGATTGCAGCTCCCACTGGCCGCGGTTTGCCATACCAGGCCAATGGGGGCTGCGGGAAGCGGCAGCCAGCACATCCCTTGGCCTGCGCCGCTTCCTGCAGCCCCCATTGGCCTTGAGCAGCGAACTGTGAACAGTGGGAGCCGCGATCAGCCGAACCTGTGGACGCGGCCAGTACCAAACTAACCCAGCCCACCACGAGGCTTACCCTGGTGGGCCAAAGGTTGCCGATCCCTGGCATAGGCCATCACTGTGAATCACATCCCTTCATGTTTGTGTACCAAAAAATACCACCATCTGAACAGTGCAGGAAAAGAGGACAGAGCTCAAAGGCACTAAAACTGCTTGTACTATAGGAGTTGCAGTGGAAACTCATGAAGATTACCCAGATGTCTCAGGAAAGTTCATCCTTACAGACACTAAACAAAACCACAAAGGCGTGACTACTGGCACTCAGGGCACAGGGCCATCCAAAGTGTAAATCTGTTGACTGCTATCTCTGATGATCATCTCAGGGTTTCCAAAACAATCCTTGTAGTCTGTGGGATTACACCAGGAATGAATTTGGACCACCACCACCGTAAATGGGTAACCTGCATAACCAGCATAAAACCTCAAGTGGCTTATTTCCTTTGGTCAGCATAGTCAAAGGTGCTGAAGAGAAAAGCTGATTCCTAGCCCAAAAGTAGAGCTACACAGTGGGTTACTTATAACCTTGAGTTTATATATGTGTGTTAGCAGAGTGCAAATAAGCAGAAAGGAAACTTGAGAGTTTCCCTATAAGAGCTGTCAGCTGTGGTGAAAACTGCCATTTTGCCTCCAAGAACCCTCCCAGGTGGATAAAAAGTGGCGTTTCCCTCTAAGCAGTCCAAAGGCATCAACAACTGTCCATATAGTGACATGTGCAAAGGTGTGCATTCCTGCTCTGCACTAGTCTGCTACCGAGTATTGTCAAAGACTCTAGTCCATGCTCCATAGAACTAATGCCAAGAATCTTATTGGCTCCTTAGTCAGGATTAGTATCCCTATGTATCTGAGCCAGGGAAGTACAGCAGTGGCTCCTCAATCAAAAACCCCACCAATTAAATTTTGTTGTGGCCTTTATTGATGTCAGAGTGTGATGGCTGTTGGAAAGTTCAGGTTTCACTTATGGGATTGGAGGGGATCACTTTGTTTTTGTTTTGTTTTGTTTTTTCTTCCTCCTTCACCCACTACATAATTGATTCCTTTTCTGTTTTAACTTTGATTAGCTAAAGGTAACCATGGCACGTCACACTTATTGTGCTGTGGACTTCTATATGACAGCTTGTTTTCAGCTGTTCTGTGGAAAAATTTTTTAGACTTTGATAAACTTTGCCTAAGGAATTAATCACTTTATTCTGCAGACAGATGATGCAAGTTTAGTGCATTTAAAAGTCTTCAATCCTCATTTTTGTACTGCTTTAATTTTACCAGGTCTCAGAAGGGCAGGAGATTTGTGTAATTGAAGCTATGAAAATGCAGAACAGTCTAATCGCTGCTAAAAGTGGCAAGGTATGCTTTGGCTCATCTTTTTAAACTGCATGTAACTTGTCATATTGGACAGAATGTACAAAAACGAGAGGAGGGCTGTGGTAGTTAAAGTACTAGAAGTGTAATTGTTTTTCGTTTTCTAGATCTCTCAAAATGAGGTGCCTTTAATTTTTAACGTTTACGTCTAAAACCAGGAAAGCTATTAAATAGTTATGAGACTTAGATGACGCAGCATGAAGTGGTTTTACAGGCTGCAAAAATTAATGTAAATGAGTTCTTCAAAATGATTTGTTCCTTAATATCTAAGTAATTCAGATTGGTTTGAAGGATTGGAGGAGCTGCAGCCAGTTCTCCAAATTCCATATTTTCAGAGAGCAATCAAAAGCAGGTTTTTTTGCAATTAAATTAATTAAATGTACATTCATTTCACATTGTCCTGATACTTGGAATAAGTTATAGAAAATACATCAGTAATGTAGATGAATAGTGTTTACCCCAGAAAAGAATATTGCTTTAAAAAAAGTAACAGGTTCCGGACTCAGTATTTTTTGATGAGGACGTTGTTAAACGTGGAGTGTCTAGAAGTGTTCTGAGCTCTTTACAGACATAAATTAGGACAGATCCCTGCTGCAAAGAATAAACAATCTGAGACCTCAGACCTGCAAACGCATACATGTTTAACTTCATGTACTGTGATACTAGCAGATCCTGAGGCAGGATCAGGACCTAGGTAAACAAAATATGGCAAGAGGACGAGAGACCAACGTGAACGCCTCTCTCATTCGTTCCTATTACTGTAATGTTGTCCCTTGACTTTTATCCTCTTGGTATTAATTCTTTTGCTGTAAGACCAGATTTTTCTTTTACATTTATTACTTTTCATTTTTAATATTTGTTACCATTAGTTTTGATCTTTACTTATTTGTTTCTCCTTAATTCTCATTTATTTACTCAGTTTTTATTCTAGTCTCATATTGAACTGGTTACTTAAATCCTATTTTCCTTCTTTCTTAATTTAACCTTTACAAATTCCCACCCTTGCCTTCGCTTGGACTGATTCATTTTGTGACCCCATAGCCAGCCTCTGAGCTTCCTCCCAAGTCCCTGCACACCTCCTGATAGTAGTAATGTTCTATTCCTCTGTCCAGATGCCCTTCACCCCTGCATATGGGTAAAATTTGGCCTGTACCATGCCCAATATGTCATTTATGTCCCTCTTAAACCTTTAAAGCAGGATTTAAGTAGGGTCTAAGCTCTAAGTGGTCTCTTTGTATGCCCCCCCACAGGAGTCTCTATTTTAAAATAAAATAATTGAAGAAAATAAAAACAATTTGGAGCTGTAGATAGTAAAAGTGTCAGTTCATTAAAGCTATTTGCTAAATAAAAATAATTATATTCTAATGCGAAGAACAATGACATGGTCAAGCATTCTAAAATTCACAATTATGGTTCCCATAGCAAAGGCAACTTGATGCCTTTGTGGAGATAGTGTGCTTTGGTACTCTTGGGGCTGGATTAGGTTTGTCCATTTGAATCTCTTTCATGCTGGTCAGTTTCATTGTGTTCAGCTGGAGGATGCTCAGTATCCCTTTTTTCCTCTGAATTGTCTTCCACGTCCAAAATCTGTTTTTATATTCTGAACTGCTAAAACAAGTGGCTTGGGTTTTATTTAATTTGCATCTATTATGGACGTTTGTAAAATGAATAAAAATGAGCAACTTGGTTGCCTGATGAAGGTTCTAGACTCTATATATGTCAGAACTAGGTGTTGGCCAAGCTGACTCCAGTAAATTTCAGAAAGCTTAGGGGAGCCCATTAGCTGAAACTGCTGTGAGAACAGACAAGTCGTTTTTTAATTAAGTAAAGTGTTTTCAGACTAAATTTTTGGGAATCTTTTTGCATTCAGAATTTAAAAGTAGCTGTTTAAAAGATTCAGACGTATGGGTCTGGCAGGTTTGAAGAAAACTGATTTAGAATTAAAGATCTGTTTTAAAAAAAAATCCCACAATGTTCTTGCCCGTGTAGGGTCGTCAGCGACTACAGGATGTTGAGCTGTACATATTGAAATAAAACATGCTCTATACACTGCAATCCCCCATATACTGGGTATGTGGGACTAGTAAAAAAAGAAAGTCAGGAAACTGTGAACATGATTAAACTAAATATACAATTGCATTTATTTTACAACTATGGATCTTTGACTTCTTTTTGACATTTGTTTAGGAAGGGGTAACAGTGATGTTCTGAGTTCTTGACATCTCAAGATAGGGTAGAGTTAAGGTTGGGGTAGAGTTAAGGTTGTGTGGCTTCCTTGCAGACAGTGTCACTGTAAGATTGTGAAGCGCTTGGAGATCTACTGATAAAGCGCTAGGTATTCTAATATTCTTAATAACTCAGCAATCCGTCATTCTGTGTGTGTACTGTACATTCAGGTATATGGATTAATGTAGGTTGCGCAAGCTAATGAACTTACAAAGCCATGTTTTCAGGGAAGATTTCATGTTTATTTTCACCTTCACACTGTAGGTGAAAGCTGTGCACTGTAAAGCTGGTGAGACTGTTGGGGAAGGAGATCTGCTTGTAGAACTGGAATGAAACATGCTTCCTTCATATCATCAATTAATACTCTATTTCTATCCATGTACAATGAAAGTATTAATACAGAGAAAAGTGTAAAACAGACATTCCTATGGAGCAGATTTTACACAGCTGTATTTATAAGAGTGACGTTCTCTATTCAGTAGCCAGATATTAAGACCACCAATGGATGTCAGACTTTTATTTCTATAAATAATTGTACATATATGATTTGTAATTCTCATGATCTTCAGTATCAAATATAAATCAATAAAAATTGAACATTTCTGCTTAAATAAAGCCTCTTTGAATGTATTTTAAAGTAGATAATATTCAATATCCGCCACTGTAATATCTGCAATTTCAAATGTGCATGAGCCCCACTGTACAGAATAGTTGATAAAAGTAATTAAACAATTTCCCCTAAACAATAACTACTAAGTGCTTGATTTCTGTTCAGATGCATTGTACCTGAAAGAATTTTGAAAATGTGGAACAAGTCTACTACCACCAAGACAAAAAAAAATATGCAGCAGATGTTCTAAACATAGTCCATCGTTGGTTGATGCTATAAAAGAAGAGAAGCAAGTCTATATTCCTAACTGGTCAAAATGAATGTATGCAGGTCTCCAGTAATCCACTGTGGTCCTTACAAAGCTGAAAGAACTGTGATTCCTGGTGAAAACCTTCACATTACTTCTAGAGCCTCAGGCCAGCTGAGGTGGTAATTTTATGCACAATAATTTGTTTTAAAAGAAAAGAGCATTAGTTCTAGATTTGTGATTACTGTCTACTGCAGGCAAAAGGAAGCGTGAGAGAGTGTTTACTGAAAGTTGTTACCAAACTGGTAACTTAAACTGGAGCTTTACAAGAACACCTTTAAGCAGAGCATAAGAATTGCATTACTTTACTCAAATAACCAGAAGCAAAGAAAGTTGTACAAAATCTGAAACTTCTTTGAATCATCAGAGTATAAACAAAGATCAAACTTCATTCCAGACTAAAATTAATTTCTCCAGCATCCTAACATACAGCTGTAGATAGTGGTTACTAACCTTTTACCAGCAGCATCCCTGCTCTCTTGAATGGCAGAGATTACCCTGAAAGTAAACAGGTCCTGCATTTAAAGACTACCTGCCATGGAGCAGAATCCTCACTTTAGGTAGTTTTGCAGAGGTTTCTTTCCACCCCACCCCATCCACAGTTACAAGAATGCATTAAACCCTATGCCTACAGCTCCCACAAACCTGGTTGCTGCATTCTCAGTCCAAGTGTTTATCCCCTAAGCCGAATTCTGTCATCAGCCCTACTCTGTATTGTACTGTTACCCAAGAGTGAGTCCCTAGGAGGGGATTAGTAGTAGTTTGTTTTGGGTAGGAATGCCACCAATTTCTCTCCTAGTAGCTACAGTAGTTAACCATTACAATTACTAGAAAGATCTCATCCTCCTATCTAGCACGCCAGGGGCCCCTCCATAATGGAGATGAAGGGTAAAATTTTCAAAATTATTTAAGTGACTTAGATACCTAAATCCCATTGACTTTCATTTTCAGTTAGAAATTTTCCCCAAAGGCCCACTTTGCTTGAAGTGTTTGATCCAAGAGGTTTTTTTCATTTCAGGGTGAAAGTGAAGTTAGAGCCTTACTACTGGGCGATTTCCAGTCTCACATGGTGAGATACTCCAGGTGGTAGAGAGTAGGACCTTGATTTCTGAGTTCCTTCTACCTCAAGCCCTTAGCTATTTGTCTAAGGCCACAGAAAGAGTAATTAGGACAGGCCTGAATCCTATCCTGACTAAGCCCTAACCTATGCTCTAGTTAGGTCAACATACGGCAGCTTATGTCAGTGTCTACACTACAGTCTTGCTCTGGCCAATGGGGTACCTACTACACTCACATAACTCCAACTGCACCTCCCCCAGAGGCATAGGGCTTATGTCAGTGTAGTTAGGGTGATGCAGTGTCAATGCTGACACTGTTACTTACGTTGGCTGTTCCCTATCCTGTCAGCAGAGCCGTGAAATTGACAAGAAAGCCCGGCTTCTGCCCCCCAACTCTCAGTTCCCTGCCAGGAACATGCCTCTGACTGGACTCTGGGTGTGGATCCCCCCACCAGAGGTGAGAAGCCACAGGTGGCTTCCCCACTGCTCCCACTGGGGAGCTGAGAGCCCTGGGTCACTGCCTCTCTTCAATTGATGGACGTGCTCCGGGTAAGAAAGAGAGTAGTGTGGACATAAGCCACCACAGTAATTATGAACATAGATCAACTTAAGATTGTAGTATAGACATGCCGCCTCCCTGTCCTATATTCAGACCACTTTACTTTGTCAAGTATCACTATACTTAATTCAATATTCAACAGTGTATCCATTCCAATGTCCTAGTTTTAGAGCAGTGTGTGATAAAACTGTCTGCTTGAGATATTTAGCAAGAAACCATGTGAGATTCTTCCAAGTTTCAGTAAAAATGTGTTTAGCCCTTACAGTTGTGAAGAAAACTTAACTGGGACTCAGTGTGTCAGGCAGCCTGAAATAAAAGCTCTATCTATCTTAGTGGCATGTTTAAAAGTACCCTGTAAAGTTTTTCCATGTTACGAGGGCCTTGGGTGTTTTAAAAAACAAAATTAATTAAAAGGTTTTTGCTTACAAAAACTCAGTTCAGTTTTTATGTATTTGTCATTTTTGCATTAAAGATTTCCTAGAGACTTACGAGCTATTATATCAGTAAGTACTTTGCTAAAACAGTCGTATCTGCTATAATGTATTGGGCAGCTAAAATCAGCTTTTAAAAAGTCCCTGAGCACACATTTACTCAGTAGACCGTAATGGCACCAAAAGTGCTGGTATGGTCTAGTGGGACAAAATAAAAACATGATTTTAAATTTAACTCCTGTACATTCCCAAGATTTTATCCTAATACGTTTTATAAACCCAGGAGATCTTACAAACAATTATTAGAATCAAGGTAGCTTTAATAGACAAAATTTAGAACAGTTTGTTACACCACCCCATGAGAAGTTCATTCTATTTTCAGGCTTTTCTAATTCTCTTTACTACCTTTTCTATCACTTTTTTTTCCTTACAGCATTTTCCATAGCTGTAATTGTTTTCTTTTGAGCCATTTACTGACCGAGGATTGTCGTGCAGTGACCTGAGCTGGTTTTTCAATATACTGAAATCAGCCACATTTCATTAGCTGCTGTTGCAGTAGCACTAGTGTTTTACAAAACTGATATGAAACGTTACCAGGTAGCGTGAAGACCCCTTCGACTCAGCTGCCCTTTTACCTTGATTTTACAAAAGAAAGAAAAAACCCAAGCACAATGTTTCTGATTGGTGAGTAAAATACTATTATTCATCTTGTCTGAGGGAATAAGTAAAATTTTGCCAGACTTGGCGTCAGAGTCTGTATCTCTATGGTAATGATGTTAGAATCAATGATTTTGTGATTGGAAAGGTTACAGAAGGTCTTGGGTGCTTCAGTAAACGTATTCTAGATTTACTTGAGAGAGGTTTGTGATCAACATGTGCTTAGTGCATTTTCTTAATACATTGTGTTACCTTCCATTTTTAATCTCTACTTTCACGTAGCACATAATGAAGACCATGATTCCCTAAGGAATCATAATTGTCATAGTACGGGAGATTTATCCACGCTGGCTGGTAGGTGGTTGTGCTGTACACAAAGCATTCCATAATGCTGTTAACAGCTGGCCTCTCTTCAGGTGCACTGCTTTTATCTTCCCACTCGACTACTTCAAGCCTCACTGGAGTACGTTGATACATGTCTGGGCAACCTTCGAATTCATCAAGGAATTGCAGCATCTGGTCATCAACGGAATAAATCTCTCCAGTAACATGGTGTCCCGTTCCTGGGATGTTCAGCAAAAAAGGAATGTTATATTTTCCTGCAATCACCAAAGGGTATTTCTCCACGGTGCGCCCCCTGCCTTGGAATTTTGCTATCCCATGGGTACCATTTAACATGTGCTGGTAATTGGGCTGGCCTTTTTTAAGGGTTCCATACACAAAAACACGAGCCATTCTACCTACAGAAGAAACAAACACAAAAATAAGTATTACTAATAATCTATTTAATAGAAAATTCAGTGTGCACTGAAGATACACGCACACACAAAACGATCTGGAAATATAACTGAGCAAGGGGATTTTCTTACATGATTCTTCTTCCACCTATAAATTCCAGCAACAGCATTTATCCATCTTGCTCAAGTCCAGCATAAAAAGTGGTTGGGAAAAGTCTATTCCTTTTTAATTCTCTTTCCTATACACGGATTAATTTCCATTCCTTCACTACAGCAGCCACAACGCTGACCAAATGTATTTTTGAACCACAGTGAAATTGGAACATATCGTGGCTCTTTCTTTCACATGATTCCATGACCCTTCCTGCAGCCATGCTAATGCTACTGTGCTATGATGCTTTGTGACACACAAAAGCAAGCAAGGGAGCCATTTCAGTTACCAAAACAACTGCACTACCACTGACATGTCCTTTACCAAAAACAATTTGGAAATCCTTTAGTTATGTTCATGTACTGTACAGGAGCAGTCACATTTTTAACTGTCTGTTCCTCTGCTAATGATTGATTACAATTTGGATAGTTGGGTGCAGCATGTTTTAAAACTGCATTTGATTTCTTGGGATTAACATGGCAATGCGTGCGTCATTGCCACTTGGGTGCTTTCCACCTCAGAGGAGAAGTGTGTGGCTACCCTCCCAACACATTTGAGAATCCTTATTTCACACTGAAGAAAGTGCATTGCTGCCCTAGAACAGAAGCAATACATTTCAGTATGAATGTTTGCATGGCGAGTTTTCACACAGGGTAATACAGTGGTGTGGCATTGGTCATTTAAAAGCAAAATTCAAGGCTTTGAACACAGCATCACATCATCGTGCTATGTTGCATAAGAGCATTTAGTTGAGAAGGAGACAATAAGGCTTATTTTTCCATATGATGCTGCAAGCTTGGTCCCAACATTAAAGCAAGAACAGAGCCTTGAAGATGTTTATAGTAGCAGTAACCTGAGCTCTGGCCTTAGGAAACAGAGGATGAGTAGCACCAGTGATTGGAGAGGATTTTACAAGGGTAAATCTGAGCCAATAGGCTCAGAAACAGGAGGAAATGTCCCAAAGTGAGGCACATCAAGTGTACTTTGGGGTTGTTTCATGTAATTTGCTGAAGAATCTTCTGTAACCTCAGCTTTGGGAGTCAGTATTTGTGAATTCAAAGAGTGAAAATAATAGGAATACCAGATTTGTGGGGGAATGCAGGGAAATTAGATCACAATTGAGTCACCGATAGTTGAAAGCAGTGGTCACAAGTGCAAAGGACACGTTAGACTCATACATTTAGAGAAAAAGGTGCTCTGGGGTGCTTGTAACAACTATTAAATGACAAACAATTTACAGACTGGGATTTAATTGGGGATTGGTTCTGCTTTGAGCAGGGGGTTGGACTAGATGACCTCCTGAGGTCCCTTCCAACCCTGATATTCTATGATAGTACCAAAGCTCTCAGAAGTTCTCAGAAGCTTATCCACTACAAGTCCTTTCTTTTCTGAATGAACAGTACAAATGTTATGATTTACACCCAGCATTGAGGGGGGAGGGGAAGAGATGGTGAATTTCGTGCTCATGAAAGTGAAACAACAGCCTGACTTCAGCTGGTATAGAAGGCAAGCACAGAATGTGTTGTTCAATCCCTAGCCAAATCCTCAAATCCATTTCTGCCAGTGCACTTCAACCTTAATTTACATTACCCTGCCTAGACCGCTCCTGAGTGTCACTTGAACAGTGAATACATTTTCTGAATCTTCGTTTTATTTTTGAGTATAACAGTCCATAGGGCTTAGTGTGGGAGAAAGGGGCTGTGTTACGGAAAAAACTAGCTTTATCATTCCTGGGCTACCTCCTCCTCCCCCATTTTGTGTGGGTGGGGGTGTGTGTAAAACAAAAGCAGTTTCAACCTGTCTGATGCTCTTCCAAATTTCACCATCGGTCACTAAGCTACCTTGAGACTGTCTCATTTTCACCCAACACAGCAGTCTGGCAGCCAACTGCCCATCAGTGGTGAGCCTAACACTCCTTTTTGAAAGAGGTTTATTAGACTAAACTCAAATAGTGATTCAATTTTGCTTTTAAAAGGTTTTCTTGACATGTTTTCTGCTAATTGTTCTTATTTTAGTGACTGCCAAATATTTATGGCAGATGGGGTAGAGCTGGATTATTCGAAAGGGCACGTTATTGGTCTACAGGATTGTCATTTAAAACAGCCAGCAGCCCATCTGACCATTTGCATAATGCTATTACTTCAGTGAGGAAAAAAATGACTACTTCCACAATATTATGTTATTTGCCCAAAACAAAATAAAAAACAAACTTTTCCCCCCCACTTGGGAGGGGAAAAGATCACACGGATTTGGTCTATGTGTTGCAAGTTAGTTCAGTATAATTTACCATTCATGACATCAAATGAGTTTTGGGACACAGCTCATTCCCTTACAATAAAAAGAACATTAATATTCGGTTGCTCTGGCTCCCTTTTATAAGAAAAAGCATTACCTTTCAGCTTGTGTTTTGAATAACAAACACAGATCCTTCAGGAAGAAACTTGTCCCAGTGGGGATTGAGAAAGGATCAGAGTTAAGCACTGAAACATGCAATTAATTCCCATTAGGGGATTAGGGCACTTGTGTTCACTTTGAATGAGAAAAATGAATTGTGAATTAAATTGTTCACAACCAAGAGGTTACTTGTCAGAGTTAATAAGTTAAAATATAAAAGGGGAAACTAAAATGCACACAAAAAGCCCAATAGTAAATGGTGCATCTGTAAGAAAAAGATTTGTTTAATGGAAATGAAGCATAAGATTTTCCCTACTGTACATCTGAAGCAACTCTTTGAAAAAGTTTCTAGTTGGAGGACTGTTAAATGAGAAATGTATGCATCACATTTTCTTCTGTCAAAGTGTACTTGAATGTTTAATATCATTTCATTTGCATCTATTTTTAAAATTGCTAATGCAGTCCCAGCACTCCTCAACATTTACCACTTTGGTTTTGGTCAAAAGTTCCAGTTTGTGACACGATGTTTAAAAAAGGGAATTTACGATGTAAAGATCAACTAGGAAATGGAAGTTTCAATCACTGTCCCTCATCTGATGTAACAAGGCCTGAGCTGCTTTGCCTCAAAAATTGTGACTCCTTAAAACACACAATAAAAAGTGGTTACGCTGCTTTGCAGTAAATTCACTTTAAAACTAATCATTAATCCTGGCCAAACTTTTGTAAAAAAATTAAACGTGGTCCAACAAGAGCGGTGAACTTGTGTACTTGATGAAGATAGCTGCTGAATGTAGTTTCCTGTAAGTACAAGTTATACAGTTCTCTGCACAATAAACAATAAATCCAGTCTCCCACCCTAGTTGTTGCTCACTGCATCACAGCACCAGTTGCAAATTATTAGCATAATTTCTGATAGTTATATTTTTGTCTGATTTAAGTACATTTTTAGCCACCTTGTGGCAAGAGACTAAAGAGCAGGATCTAATTTTAGGACTTTCAAGGAACTGCTAAACCACACTCTAAAAATAGTTCTAAGCTGTACTCGAGACTGAATATTCAACAGTGAAAAACAAAAAAAGTGCCTCTTCAGGTAACCCAGTTTGACCCATCCTACCTTTACTGCCCTAGGCCACAGAAAGTCAGACCCTAGAACGTACACTAGCTTCCTGGGCAAAACAAACCCATTCAAAAGTACTTTCATGAAATATTCATACGACAGTCATTACATTTTAATGACATGGGAAAATGTGAGTGAAATCTGAATGTCATCTCTTCAAATTATTTCTTTTAACCATGAGTGACAGCCTGTCACACTGTTGATGCAACCTCTCACTAGTCATTTTGTCAGGACTAGACTTAAATACTAGAAGTAACTGGATTTTAGAATCATGACATTAGAAACTGTAATTGGGTTCGAGTAAAAGCCAGCTATAAAAATGCTAGAAAACCAACAGGGTTGGTGCTGAACATGAGCAGTAACAAGGTTTAAATACTGTATTCACTTATAAGCCTGTCTAATGACTGAGTCTCTGCTTAGTGCTTCCCCCACCTTACTGCCTAACTACTCAAACACTATAGGAAAGTGATGGCCAGACCGATTGCTAAATGTTAACTTAGTCAAACTGTAATTGCAGAGTAAATTGAACTGTCATAATTAGACTCTTTATTCCAAGGTTGTCTCTAAGACAAAACCACTGCCTAATATGTCCAACTGTAAATCCCATAATAAAACATCCTTTCCATGATTTTTCAGACAATTACTGGATCCTTCTAGGGGTTTTAAAAGGAGACTGCACTAGTGCAGCAGCACCACCAGGGAAGTTAGGGATCATGGTAACAGCCATTTGGGTTTTATTTTGTTGAAATATTTTCTTGCAACTAAGAAACGTATCCATTTCTCTCCCTTTATACAGTAACATTATTTTCCCTTGAGAAGAATTCTTAGTGTTGGCTCAGTGACCAGATATAGTTACACATTAATTCTTCAGAAGTTTCTTAAAACTGTAGGAAACAGGTGAAAAAACAAAATGCCTTGAACTTTAAACTTGAGCTCAGTCTGTTTGAATGAAATGAATTTTAAGGTCACTCTTCACTCAATGCTAACTTTCAAGAAGGACCAACATGCCAGAAAGGACTCTTGAGACTGCATCCTGTTGGTTCTTTGATGCTTTCATTTTGTTACTTGCTATTTTCTTTATGGCACAGACAAGGGCTTCCTGCTTGGGCCGACCCCTTTCCAACCTTGCTGAATCCCTCAGAAAAGTTTATGGCAAAACACCTTTCTTACATTAACCACAGAGGCACCAGTGAAATGGTGGTTCCTTTGAAATCAAGAGGTTATGGTCTCCTCTCAGCAGTTGTTCTCTCAAACTATGAAGTGCTGGTTTGTGAAAACAAACAACAGCATTATAGTAACCAATGCCATGTTGGACGCTACTGGGGAGTACCCGAAACACTGCACCACCCTATTTTACAGATTCCTTTTCACTCCAGCATTAGATATGTTAGCATACCTCAACCTAAGCATTACTATCTTGAAGATATTTACAACTAGCAACTATAGCTAAAATGTCCCCTCCGACTGTCAGGAATCAAAATGTTGTGAAAGTTCCTAGCACTAATTCATTAGCATTGTTGTAAAAATCAGCAACGTTTTTGTCACATTCACTTTGATGATGTACAGAAACTTCGCTGCAATTTTTTTTTTCAGATATTGCAAAATATGATTCTGTTCATCCCAAAAGTTAACAGTATATGAAAGAATACGAAAGTGTCTGAACAATCTTCAGGGAAGGTCACCAAACAAAAGAAATGTCCATCTTGTGCTCCTGCAAAATAAACGTGCCAGAGTAACCAGCCCAGAATCTGATTGCCACTCCAGGACCTCAGGCTTCAGTTTTTATATACAGATGTGTCTGTCTTACAGGCATAAGTGCTAGGGCGTTGTTCCACTTTCAGAAGGAAAAAAGGTAGTGGGGGTTTAAAGCCAAATCAGCATTGAAGAAAAACAGAGAAAGTAACTTTGCACAGAGTACCACACCTTCTTTGTGCCCAGTGCAGGCACAAACACTGCTATGTATATTTGCATGCAGCAGAGCACGCCACACATCCCACATTGGTTCTAAGTAAGTACCCATACCCGGTAAAGGCAGAATACAGGCATTTTTAAACCTAGAACAGAGCTTTTGCAGCCAGGTCAGCACATTAATTTACATACAAATTCCCAGAATATTTCCAGTTATCGTGTAGAAATATTAGCACTTAGTACAAAGCAAGTGTAAAGATGATTTGAGTATGACTCAAAAAAAGGGAAGGAGAGAGAAATGGAAAGGATAATAGGGAGCACAACAGACTGCAAGTTTCAGGGCTTGTCTACATGGTGCATTAGTCCACCCTAGAGGGGTCTAAATTCCAGTGCACACTGGTGTGACACACTAAATGACCCAAGTGGACCCTGCTGCTAAGCACTAAATGTTCCCTAGTGCACATTAATGTCCAATTTCAAATGGCACTACATTAATACAAATTAGGGAATTTTTAGTGTGCACCAGCAGGGTCTACATGGGCCAGATAGTATGTGACACACTAGTGTACAGTAGAATTTATATCCCTTGAGTGCAAACTAATGCACCAGGTAAAAAAGCCCTCAAATGCAGCATTAAAAGAGAAGATGACAACCATTTTGTAGCACTTCATAAAAGATAGGAGAAATGGCCAGGTCACTGCACAGCAAAGTTCTACACCTCTCTCTCCAAGAAGTTGAAACAGCTCTCCTAGAATGTGCTCTTAGCCTGGAAGAAAGTTTTAACAGCCTTCCCATAAGACTGAACACCAACTGATTACCCCACCAAGAGACGGTTGCTTCGGATGCCTTTATGCCTTTGTTCTTGCCAACATAAAAGATGAACAAAGCATTTGATTGCCCGAGAGACACTGTTCTGTCTCAGGTAAAATTCAACAACTCCTGCAAGCGTTCAGGTGATACCATCTTAAATCCTTAGTATGAGGTTGGTTGCATCAGATGCAATGTGATGTCCTGATTTAACAGTTAGAAACAACTTTAGAAAAAATTCTGTACTTGTTCCTAAAACTATTTTGTCAAGAAAGAACTGTAGAAATAGTTTCTTGATTGACAAGGTATTCTCAGTGAACCATCTTGCAGAGATGATTGTCACAAAGAACCATAGGCCCAAAAGGCTGCTCTATTAAATGTTTCAGAAATAAATTCAGCTTTCAGCTGGTGCTGGGTAGTTTGAGAGGCTGGCAGAGTTTCACCACTGCTTTTACGATTCTAGAAATGTGGATATGGAATGCCAAACTCTCTCTTCTAGAAGAAGTCTCTAGAACACCAGCAGAGCCACATGAAAGTACTGAGGCCTTGATGAATCTGTCAGAAAGAAACCACCAGCAGGCCTTGACTGGAACTTTTGCACTGAGATCATGTTCAGCACTCCTGAAACTGAAGACGTACCTTACCGCAGTAGGTCCTACATTCTGGACCAACAAAATCAGATGCTCAGAGTAGCCACATTAAATTAAAGTTAATTTCTGTTTTCCAGGCCACCAATAAGAACTTGCCTGGATCTTGGCAGCATACTGGTAACCCCATTATGCAATCTTTGATGAGGATCAATCACTATGGAAGATGGACTGACAAGTCCTCTGGAGAGGAGAACCAAGGCTTGTGGTGCTACACAAAGCTCATTATCCTTGATTTTCCTGGTCACCAGAGCTCAAATGGAAAAAAAGGATGTGTGAGATGCTTCCTACATGATGCTTCTTACATGAGGTGGAATTGTTGGCAAGGAATGGTGTAAGGCTCATTTCATCAACAGCCAGAAGGGGAGCTCAAGAGGGATGCAAATGCTTTAGATTTAAAAGGAAACTTTCCTAGGAGTGCTGGTAATGGGGTCAGTTTCTGCCTCTTATGCCATGGAGATTGGGGGAGTTATGTAGAAAGAGGTGGATGCTTGCTCCTTTATGCAAGGCTTTATCCACTCTTTATAAAAATCAAGAAACTCTTCCCCAGGCCCTGAGCCTACAAAATTAGCCAACATTGGTAATATCAAAAAGGCTTCATATCTGCTGCAGTGGGCCCTTTGTCTCCAACTGCCTCCTCATGCTGAGCTGGCTTGGTTATTGTTTCTGCAGCTATGTCAGGATCCTAGTCCCCCCCCCTCTTCCCCCTCCCCGTGAGAGATCCAAAGGATCCCAGCACTGCATTTGGTATCTCCTAACTCATCTCCTCAAATCCCCAATTGTCCCAGTTTATGGACCTCTGCTGGTTCCCACTTCCTTTACGTTCCTTGTGATTAACTTGCAAGATGCTTCTGTGCTAATAAGTAGCAAGGTGATCTTGAGGGTGAAGGGCCAGTCCTAAGAATTCAGACCAGCTCCAAGTAAAATATGAGGTCTTTGATCTTTTACTCTCACAGTACTGCTTACTGGTGATGCCTATCTTTTCCAGTAACTCACCCACCTAGTCATACACTCATGTCGATATTGCATAGGACCAAGTACATCTGCTCTTCCTCTCCTCTTCCCAAGATACCAGAGGCCGCACATTAACATCAGTCCAAGTAGCAGCAAGTTTGTAATATAGTCTCATCTAAGACATGTTGGCAATAGAATCTTTTTGGGTCCAAGCTGAGGATGAAATACACCACTGTGAAAATAGTATGCAACTGAGCTCCTGGGTGTTTGCAGCACTACTTGTATAGGTAAGAAACTTCCAGCAAACTCAACTCCCATGCAGTGGAATGCAGAAAGCAGACCAGAGAGCTCACCTACACAGCGATGGTAGTAGGAGCCCTATCTGCACCATGCCTACAATTCCCCTCTACACTGGTTCTGCTCCACTGGAGACTGAAACAAATGAGGACTATAAAATAAATAGTTTTTCTTAAAGCGAGCTGCATCCAAATGATGCCTGTAACATTTAACTCTTGTGTTTGGACGCAAGATGTGTAAAATTTATCCAGTGTAAGCAAGGCCTATTAGCTACCGATTTAGATAGACAGCAATTAATCCATTCACAAATGAGATGGTTTTCTTTGCAACCGTAGGGATAGAAACACTATTTTTGTTTTGAATGAAAGTTTACACTGTGCAAAATTTTAATTTGCTAGAGGTCTGATTAATTTATTAAGCGCACTGGATCTGGCCCACAAAATAGGTGTTTCACATTCTGAAAAGGGGGGGATACACCTCACATTGGACAAGGGCAGGAAGAGTTTAATGGTCTGTTCTAGAGGCAGGTGCTGAAGCCAGCTCCGCAGCACCTGGCAACACTATTAAGCCTTATGGGAGTGACTGCCAGCTCACTGGCATAAAAAGGAAAGCAATGTGCTAGGCACAGAAGACCTAAGGAGTGGGCTGAGCAGCTGTGAGCCAGGAACCAGAGGAGCAGCCAAACCCGGGGAGGAGGAGTGGATTGAACATTTTTGACTGATTGAATTGTAAAAAGAAAAGTAGTACCAATAGCATGAAGAGGGATAGTTTTGATCCTAGTCAGGGTGTGTGGCCTATATCTGAGAGCAGATAAGCACTCATGGCCATCCATACCAAAAACATAATTTTACAAAGGTCAGCAGAGACCCTAAGAAACGGGAAACAAAGTACAATTTTGATTTAGATTTTACAACTACATTATTAAGCACATAAAATAACCTGAACATAAAAAATTATACTGTTTTGGACTCGAGAAATGATCAAAATTAAAGATAATTATTCACTTTACAAAATATACACAACTATCTAAATGGATTACATAGCCCAACAACTTAGTGGAAAAGGACTTTACTCCCATAATCAACCTACACTGAACGCTGATGCAATTAAGTATACAAATTGCTGAGACAGCCCTCCCGTCCCTAAGTAGATTATGATATAAACTTTAATAGAATTTGCTCTATATTTGACAGCAATTATCTAAGGATACTTATGAGCCTTTATTAATGTTACACCAGCACCTTCAGGCAAACATTTACTTATTGGTACTAATTAACTGGAGAAAGAGAAAGCAAAATAGTACAAGGCAGCAGATCCTCCATTTAGGTGTCTGCCACTTTAGGCAGTGCAAAATTTAGACCCTCAAAAACCCCACTCAGTTGCTACCCCAAGTAGGTGCCTAAATTTATAGGCACTTAACTTTCCACTAATAAAGTCTGCCAGGTGCCTAAAAATCTGCTAGTGATCATACGCAGATGCCTACGTCCTGATGCCAAGTGCCTATTTTATAGTGGGATCCTCAACCGAGGATCCCACCTGTGGGACACAATCAGGTGGGCATTCTCAGAGGCCACCTAACAGACTGGACCTCACACAAAAGAGAGGAGGTGGTGGTGATTCCTTCATAAACCTCAGCCTGGTAGTTAAGAGTACTCACCTGGGCTCTGGGAGACCCAAATTCCAGTTCCCTTTCCAATGACTATTTAATTATTTATACAAAGTGGAACAGATTCAACAGGAGGGATAGAGGCCCATCCCAGTATACCCCATAGTCCAGTGGTTAGGGCACTCTCGTGAGAGGTGGAAGATATGAGTTTATGTCAAGCAAAGGGGGGATTTGAACCTGTTTCCCACATCCTGGGGTATGTTCCAACCATTGAGCTAAAGATTATAAAAGGGGCACCACCACTGTTTTTTGTTTATTTGTGTGTGGCAGAAATAGGCTTAGACACCTAACTGCCAGAGAGCATTCAAGCCAGTGCATTCCAGGCAAAGAGAAGTGCCTCCCTTTGACCCAGCATTTCTTAAGGGCTAGCTAAGGCAGCTTCCCACTCAGCATGTTGGCTTTTGTGGATCCCATTCTCAGGCACCTAACATTCCCTATGTATTTTTAGGGCCCTATCAAATTCAGGGTCCATTTTGGTCAATTTCACAGCTACCAGATTTAAAAAATTGTAAATTTCATAATTTCAGCTATTTAAATCTGAAATTTCCTGGTGTTATAACTGTACAGGTCCTGACCCAAAAAAAGTTGGGGGAGGGTCACAAGGTTATTGTAGGGCGCTTTGCAGTACAGCTACCCTTACTTCTGCACCACTGCTGGCGGCACACTGCCTTCAGAGCTGGGCGGCTGGAGAGCGGCGGCTGCTGGCTGGGATCCCAGCTCTGAAGGCAGAGCCGCCACCAGCAGCAGCGCAGAATTAAGGGTGGCCTGGTAGGGCACTGTCACCCTTACTCTGCGCTGCTGTCTGCAAAGCTGCGCCCTCAGTCAGCAGCCACCACTCTCCAGCCACCCAGCTTTGAAAGCAGCAGCTCAGAAGTAAGGGTGGCATGGTATGATATTGCCACTCTTACTTCTGCTCTGCTGCCAGCAGGGCGCTGCCTTCAGAGCTGAGTGCCTAGCCAACAGCCACCACTCTCCGGCCGGCCGGCTCTGAAGTCAATGCAGAAGGGTGGCAATACCGTGACCGCCTTAAAATACCCTTGTGATTCCCCTGCAACTGCCTTTTGGGTCAGGACCCCCAATTTGAGAAACGCTGGTCTCCCCCGTGAAATCTGTATATTATAGGGTAAAAGCATGCAAAAGCCAGATTTCACAATCCATGACACGTTTTTCAGGGCCGTGAATTTGGTAGGGCCCTATATATTGTATAGGAACCATGGCTTTCTAATTCAGGGCTGTGGATTCCATTAGGTTGCAGGGTACCTAGAGTTAGGTGTTGCATAATAAGCCTAAATCCCCTTTGTGGATTTGGCCCAATGTAACTAGTGAGCTACTGAGCTAAATTCAATTGTAAATTGAAAAACAGGCATAAAATTCAAGATATGGGGAAAACAGAAACAGCACAAAATATTAAAAAGCCATTACAAAAAGAAAAATATTTTTCTTCTTGTATTTATCAGAAAATAATACTTAGTCCTGCCATGAGTGCAGGGGACTGGACTAGAAGACCTCTTAAGGTCCTATGATTCTACAGCAAAATAAGTAATTCCAGCAAAAAGACAGGAAATGTCCACTTTTGATTCTCTGCATTTTGACATTTGTTTAAAAATGGATTGCTAAAAATATTAGTGAAACAGTTTGTCATGTCACAATTCAATATTTACTTCAGTATAACTGTCAAATACAAAAATGCATGTTTCTGAATATGGAATGCATTACATTTTTTTCTTTCAACACCTGGTGTCACCAGAATAACACAGTACATTTCTATAAATGCTCTGCACTTGTATATGCCTTGATTTTAAAACAGCTAGTACTTAAAAATAAAAACAATAAAAGCAAAACCGCTCCATGGAAAATTAAGAGGAATCATGCATGAGCATGACTTTAGTCGCTAACAGGCCACATCATCATACAATTGTCCTTGGTAGGTCATTTAGCAATGAACTCTACATGTCTAAAAGTTTCCAAGTGTCTTTGTTAGGGTCTTACTGACGTTAAGAAAAGCTGAAAGCAATGAGAAACAATTTGTCAAAACCTCCTATTTTGATTAGGGCTAAATCCTGGTCCCATTAAAGGTAAAAGAAGCTTTACTCCTGACTCCAGCTAAACCAAAATTTGGCCTATAGTGATCAATCCTTGCTTTCTAAGTATGTGCCAGTTATGACTTTTCTACCTAATCTGTGGCTATATAAGTCAGGTCACTTGAAAGATCTGTTAAGAATATAGAGGTGGGAGTATTTTTCTGCTTCTCAGGAGTTCCTATGTCTTCAAAACAATAATTCTACAGCTCAGAATTCCAAAGAGCCCAACTTTCCTTAACTACTTTCCACAAAGCAAATTGACAAGCCTGACAGAAAGGCAGAACTGGTGACCCTGTATTTCATTAACTAAAAAGGGTGAAGCTAGTAAACACATGGACTTTTTATATTACTTTAATGGGTACAAGAGGTTGAAATCTTTCCCAGGTTTCACTGCTCATTTCAAAACCCAAACTGAAGTCTGGCAGGCAATTAGACCATAAAATGGTATAATCAGCTTGAGTAGCCAGAAAACAGAAACCATTTTTTTAAATAGCTTTTGAAAGAGGCCACTGCAAATGCCCACAACTTTGAAAAGAAATTTCATAAAAATATTTACTGTGTATAAATTTACATTGAAGACTGGAGACATTGAGCTTATTTTAGAGCTCCAAAAGAGATTCCCCCCCCCCCTTTTAAAAGAAAATATCATACAAGAAAATCAAAAAGCTACAATAAAAGACATTGTCAAGATACTTTTCAACTCACTGTTTATAACAAGGTATACATTCAAACTGTTTCTCTCCTTATTTTTTTCTCTATTATGCATATACTGGCTTATTATTGCAGGTTTCTTCATGAATGGTGAGCTACTGATGGCTTTGCTTTCATATCCATCTTTTATAACTTTCAAACATTGGTTTTGAAGTGTGAGGAGGTAGAGATATACACAGGGTTATATGGACTTTACAAGAGATTCTTTTTGAAAAATTAAAATATTCTTAGATTCATTGATTTTAAGGCCAGAAGGACATTTAACCCAACAATCACTGAAAAAAGTTCCTTTCTGTAAAAGATTGTGGATCTTTAACCAATGTTTGGAGGCACTGGACACCCCATCATCTCAGGCATTGGCACCCTGACAACAGGATTATCTGGCTACGTAGACTCCCTCCTCAGGCCCTAAGCTACCAGCACTCCTAGCTATCTTCGAGACACCACTGACTTCTTGAGGAAACTACAATCCGTTGGTGATCTTCCAGAAAACACCATCCTGGCCACTATGGATCTAGAAGCCCGCTACACCAACATTCCACACAAAGATGGACTAAAAGTCGTCAGGAACAGTATCCCCGATAATGTCACAGCAAACCTGGTGACTGAACTTTGTGACTTTGTCCTCACCCACAACTATTTCACATTTGGGAACAATGTATACCTTCAAGTCAGCGGCTCTGCTATTGGTACCCGCATGGCCCCACAGTATGCCAACATTTTTATGGCTGACTTAGAGCAACAACACTTCCTCAGCTCTCTTCCCCTAACGCCCCTACACTACTTGCGCCACATTGATGACATCTTCATCATCTGGACCCATGGAAAAGAAGCCCTTGAAGAATTCCACCATGATTTCAACAATTTCCATCCCACCATCAACCTCAGCCTGGACCAGTCCACACAAGAGATCCACTTCCTGGACACTACAGTGCTAATAATGTATGGTCACATAAACACCACCGTATACCGGAAACCTACTGACCGCTATACTTACTTACATGTCCCCAGCTTTCATCCAGACACCACACAATCCATTGTCTACAGCCAAGCTCTAAGATATAACCGCATTTGCTCCAACCCCTCAGACAGAGACAAACATCTACAAGATCTCTATCAAGCGTTCTTACAACTACAATACCCACCTGCTGAAGTGAAGAAACAGACTGACAGAGCCAGAAGAGTACCCAGAAGTCACCTACTACAGGACAGGCCCAACAAAGAAAATAACAGAACACCACTAGCCATCACCTTCAGCCCCCAACTAAAACCTCTCCAGCGCATCATCAAGGATCTACAACCTATCCTGAAGGACGATCCTTCACTCTCACAGACCTTGGGAGACAGGCCAGTCCTTGCTTACAGACAGCCCCCCAAACTGAAGCAAATACTCACCAGCAACCACACACCACACAGCAAAAACACTCACCCAGGAACCTATCCTTGCAACAAAGCCCGTTGCCAACTGTGCCCACATATCTATTCAGGGGACACCATCATAGGGCCTAATCACATCAGCCACACCATCAGAGGCTCGTTCACCTGCACATCCACCAATGTGATATATGCCATCATGTGCCAGCAGTGCCCCTCTGCCATGTACATTGGCCAAACCGGACAGTCTCTCCGTAAAAGAATAAATGGACACAATCAGATGTCAAAAATTATAACATTTAAAAACCAGTGGGAGAACACTTCAGTCTCCCTGGTCACTCGATTACAGACCTAAAAGTGGCAATACTACAACTTCAAAAAACAGACTCCAACGAGAAACTGCTGAATTGGAATTAATTTGCAAACTGGACACCATTACATTAGGCTTGAATAAAGACTAGGAGTGGATGGGTCATTACACAAAGTAAAACTATTTCCCCATGCTTATTTTTTCCCCTTACTGTTACTCACACCTTCTTGTCAACTGTTGGAAATGGGCCATCCTGATTATCACTACAAAAGGTTTTTTGTTTGTTTTTTGCCCTCTCCTGCTGATAATAGCTCACCTTAACTGATCACTCTCGTTATGGTGGGTATGGCAACACCCATTTTTTCATGTTCTCTGTGTATATATCTGCCTACTGTATTTTCCACCACACGCATCCGATGAAGTGGGTTTTAGCCCATGAAAGCTTATGCTCAAATAAATTTGTAGTTTCTAAGGTGCACAAGTACACCTCGTTCTTTTTACATCAGACTGTGCACCTCAAAACTGGTCGGATGCTGGCTACAGATAGGAGACCAGAATTAGGGCCTAAGGAGGAGGAAAAGCATGCAAACTCAACCTCAAATATTCTCATCAAGCAACACAACCTGACAGAGGGCAGGAATGGAAAAGAACAGCAGGTGTGCACCTCAGAGCTCAATGTGGTAAAAAGCAGTAATGGACAGCAAAAAGTCAGCAGGCTGAGCCTGAATAAAAGGGGTGCCGAGTCTTTAACAAAAGAGCTTTCCCCACCAATTGATTGAGTTAAACAGGTGTTTTAAAAACTCAAACTTTTGAAGAGTATACACTGGATTGCTTGCTAACTCATTTAGGAAGGTTTTACATTCATGATTTGTTTAATATCTTAAATTTACTTGCTCTCCAGTCATCTACAGTCGCCCAAAAAAGAAAGTCAACAAGACCTGAATTTCTAATGTGAAAAACAAAAGGTAGTTTTTTTTTTCTTTTAGAGAAATTAAAATTGTCAGAGGCACAAACCTATTTTCCTTCACAGATCACTTTTTTGTTTTTTGTTGAAGTCAGTTTTGATGCTCTTTGGACAGATATGAAAGAGATATGAGGTTCCCTGGATAGTCCTTGGAAACAAAGGTCTGTCCAGTGTTGGCTGGGCTGGATAAAACTGTACAACCTTGGTGGGAGAAGGTCAAGGGGTGAAATCCTGACCCCACTGAAGTCAATGGGGCCAGGATTTCACTTGAGGAATCTGTCTGGGTAGAAGGCACAGACAGAAGAATGTCAGTGGAGGGGTGCTGTTAATCTGATTTAAACCAGTCGTCTCATCTAAACACTCAACAGGAGGTGAGAGAATTGTACCCTCTGGCACCCCACATCAACAAGCCCTTGCAATAAGTGTTCAAAGTTACCTTACATGTCCTCTCAAAAGAGAGGAGCAGAGCAACTCAAGCTCAATTCTGTCTTTCCCTTCCAGGGTTCACAGAGCAATCCACACCCCTATCTAGTCCACTGTATCAAAGACAGCTGTAGAGCTAAAACAACAATTTGGATATTTTATATTTTTGCCCAAAGCCATAAGCAGACAATCAATTAACCAATCACAATCTGTGCCATATACTGGCTTAAAAATAGAACCTTTGCATCTGTTCCCACATCAAATTAGTCCAGAATACCGACTGAATGGAAAACATTGAAATAAAAATTATTGGCTTTAGGTTCATTCTTCTCTGGGAACATTTCTAATCATGGTATTATTATTTTTGTTTACTTGTAAAAATGCACTTATTCATTTCTCTTTCCAAATACACATTCTTTTATTCTAGTGCTTAGTTTCTTGCAAGTTGTTCCTTTTGAAGTTCAGTTATATATTAACTGACCCATTAACCCCCATTCCTCCTTCCTTCCCCCAATCTTCTGAACTTTATCTTCCTATACACAATTTTACTGATGTTCCAGTTTTCCTTTCTTTTCTTCTCATTAAGCTATACAGTCCCCACAGCATAAAAAACATCCTGCACAAAAATATTTTTATTTTAACACACCATTTTTTGTTTTCACCTTGTGATTATGATGGCTAAAAGATTTCAGAACAACACATGCTTTTGGTTTTAAATGATCTTGTTGATATGTATTAATGAGGGACTTCCAATATACAGATTTCTATCTGATTTCAGTGTGTATTTTATTGGCTTTGCTGATAGCAGCCTTGTCAACTAGATTACACTGATGTAGAACAGTGGTGAAAGACTAATAGAGGAAATCTGTACCTATAGAGGTTTTTCCCAAGCGGTTGATGTGATAACTGTAGACAAGACATGCACTATTTTTCTAGACCTGCAGCAAATTTAGGCCCCAATCCTACACAAATACAATTGTAACTTTCTTCACATATGTAGTCACATTCAGATGAATGGAACTACTCACATGAGGACAGTTATACATGTGCACGGGTATAAGCAAGAGTAGGGCCACAACAAACAGAACAATGTAGGTCAACAAAGGTTTCCTAGGCAGACAGTTAAATAAATGATTATATTGTTGCATCTCAGACAATATGCTACACAAATTGCATCAGCAGCAGTTCTCCCCACAAACCAGAAATAATTAGAAGTTCAGATCCAAGAACAGCTGCCCAACTAAATACTAAATTCTGTGCATGCTGCTCATACCGCTGTGTTTCTACAGATAACACAAGAACAAAATTACTGGGGAGTTTATGCCTCGTAAGAGATAAAATCATTAAGCTTAAGAATGTCTTCTCTGTAGTCCCTGAAAATATTTATGAACACTTTTTTCCATTCTGCAGGATGATGCCAGCAGAACAACTTGAACACATTAACATAGAATTACCATTACCTAAAGACTCCAGCTGATAATGTGGTTTTAAAAGAACCAACAAAAGCTGTGGGGAAAAATAGATTTTTAAAAACAGAAATAAACAGGTTAATTTCTAATCTCCAAAACAAAAAGCTATACCTGAGAAATAGTTGGTGAAGCCAGTAATCTATGAACCAGCATCCTGATATCTAACAATCAGACACATGATACACTTTCATGATACACCTAGGACTCCTATGTTAAAAATTAAAGTACAAAAAGTATTAAACTACTATGACAAAACTGAAATGATCACTGTGTAGGTGAACAAGTATTAATTTTCTTAGATCACATTTTATCATTAGTATTTTACTGTTGTGGAAACGTGCCTGCTGTGGAGACAGTTAAGTCTGGATCATAACTGGGTTTTCAGATAAAACAAAACAAGCTGTGAATGGTATATACTGTAGTCACAACAGAGTCCCACAGTAAGAAAGACGGGACAATATCAGCATTAACATGCTCAGAACATGCCGTCCATTGCCCTTCATCCATTTGTATTCTTTGGGAAAACAATGCATTATTCTTTTGTTGAGCATATATTATGCCACGAATCTTTACAGTCCTATATAAATAACAATCATACAACCAAGAAGTCTGTCTTCTTTGGATCTGAAGCCACCCAAAAAAACCCCCAAAACCCACTCTCTCTCAAGCCTCAAGAAAGTTTAACAGAAATAAAAATAGAGAACTCTGTCAGATTCTTGGGTGCAATCCAGACCAGTGAGAGGTTGTGTGACCACCTGCCCTATAACCCTGGGTGCCTTACAATGCTTTGCTGTTGTAGCTCCCAACTTGGGCCACTCACAGACAGCCTACCAGGATGCAGGTCACGCTGTTAGCGTCTGTGTATAGCTGTAGCTTTGGTCTGGCAGCAGATCCAAGAAGCCTGTCAGCAACATATAGGTGAGTCGCATCATACGTGCATTTAACTTACGCAAATTCAACTATACGCACTCAGCAAAAAACAGAAAAGAAAAAGAAAAACAACAAGCTACCTGTAAATAGTGCGGGCGATTTCGCCAACCATTCCACTCAATGAGCATATGCCCTGGAGTGAGCGTGAGATGTGAATCTGCTGTTCCCTCAGTCGGTCTCAGGTCCCACGTGCCTCTCATAGTGTGAGCATCTCGCCTCGCTGAGTGTGATTCCAGTGTTTAAAGATACCGTACGTAATTTTCATACAACATGGCCCCTAAACACAAGCCAACTACTTCATCTGGTGCTCAGCCGAAGAAAGAGCAATCTGTTCCAACTCGGGAGGAAAAACTGGCTGTGTTGGACTTATTAAGAGACGGTATGTTGGTCTCCAATGTGGCACGTAAATATGGCCACAACGAATCTAGCATCTGTGCCATCAAGATTCGAGACAGAGAAATTCGTCAAGCCATGGCATCAAGTGCTCCAATAACTGCTAATGTGACGAGCCAGGTTTGTGTTAAGACTTTAGTGAAGACTGAAAAGGCATTAAACTTATGGCTGGAAGACATGAACCATAAACGTGTGCCTATCGATGGCAACACGTTGCGAGAAAAGGCTCTTAGCCTCTACGCGCTGTTCAAACCTCCCGCCAAAAAGGGTCAGACTTCTGATAAGAAGGAATTCAAAGCCAGCCAAGGTTGGCTTAACAGTTTTAGGAACCACTTCAACCTCAAAAACATGCAGACTACTGGTGAAGTTGCATCTGCCAATGAAGAATGATTTAATTTCTGAATACGGTCCCTCTATGGAATGAAGCCTCAAAATCACATGTAGTATTACGGACAATTTGAGACCATATCAAGAAATGTTTGAGCAACTCAAGAGACAACAGCGACAGCTGCCTATCACCATGTTTTTCACAGAAAAACAACCAGCAGCAGATGAGCCTATGCAATCAACTTCTCGAGCTGAACCAGAGCCAACCACTTCATCTATGACCTGCTCTCCACCACCCAAGCTCTCTGTCACCTCCATCTCCTGGATCAACATCAAGCCCTGACACCCCCCTGTAATTAAAAATAC
The DNA here is from genome assembly GCF_965152235.1 of Eretmochelys imbricata. NCBI lineage: Eukaryota > Metazoa > Chordata > Testudines > Cheloniidae > Eretmochelys > Eretmochelys imbricata. The sequence goes on from NC_135572.1 coordinate 101,833,885, forward strand.
AATACTGTAAAATTATATTTTGCATACATACTGTAAATTACAGTATACATTATATATTCATACATATTACTGTACAGGGTTGTATACATAAAACCATATACAGTATACTGTACTTTATGGGCGATGTAAAGGATTTTCAAGGGTAATTTTGACTAGACGCGATTTTAGCCTTACGCGCTGACTTTAGAACCTAACCCCCACGTAAGATGCGACTCCACTGTACCTGTCACACTCTGGCTTCCACCAGCTTTGGTTACTACTTGCAGGGTGATTCTAGCACACTCCCAGGCCTGAATTTTTCCCCCAAAATGAGTTCTGCCCTTTCCTGGGCAGTTCAGACATTAAAGGTCTGTTGTCTCTGTAAAGGGTCAATATTTAACAGCCTGCTAATTTAACTGGAGTTACCAAACAGATCAGTTTAAATGTACCACTGCATTGGTTTAGATTAAAAAAATAAAACAAGTTTATTTAAACTACAAAGAGCTAGGATTTTAAGTGAATTCAAGTATCAAGTCAGAAGTGGATACAAGACAAATAAAGATAAGATTTATCTGCTATGAAGCATTTTAACAAGCTAGACTTGGTTCAAGGTAAAGTCCTTACCACAGGTTCCCAGCAACACAGCTGACCAAATTCTCAGGTCAGGATCTCCCCCAAAGTCAAAGGACTGGTTCCTTTGTCTTCTTAGGAGAAAGAGAGAGATAGCTTGTGGGTTTCTGCCCTTTTCTTTTATAGTCCAGTTAACCTTTGAAGTGTATGCTTCTGAGGGTTATCCCACAAAGCAAAGTTTATTCAAATAGTAGAGAAGGTGACACTAAGGGCAGTCTTCACTAGCAACATTTCCTAGGACACCTGGTCCCCCCTTCACTTCTCCATGAGCAATATTTTTTCTTGATCCCTCCTTAGGTCAGCTTAGTCCCCTCACCCAGTTGTTGCTGATTACAACTCTATCCTTGCCTCAGCTCTCTGATTTTTCCACCCACACATCTAGATACAAAGATCAGCTCCCTGAGCTCAAGCCCTACTGCCAGCATAAACCTGAGCTCACTGATGGGCTCCAGTCCAACCAAGTTTCTGTCATCAATCATGCATAGGCAGTGGCAAATTACCATATGTCCCAATAGGGTTCTGGCCAATTGGGGGGTCCCGCAGGAGTGGCTGGAACTCTAGCCATGCCCCCTGCTCCTCCTCTCTCCCCCTCTTCATCCCTGCCTCCAGCCCATCCAGAGAAGCTTGTGGTGAGCAATTCCCACTGCCCCACCCAGGCAGACTCAGCAGAGCTGACTGAGTACTGCTCACCCAAGCCCCACGCGGAGCTGATCCGAGGCCACCTGTGCCAGACAAAAGCCCCCTCCCCCCCCAATGCTCAACCGAGGGCCCCCACCACCCGGCCTGGAATGAAGGGGCCCCTCCTGTGCGGGGCTGGAGCAAGCCCCCCTCTCTCCCTCCTTCCTTCTCCCCCCCCAGCGTGGAACTACTCTGACCCCTTTCACCCTTCCTCTCCCCGGTGTGGAGCTGCTCTAAGCACCTCTCCCTTTCCCCCTCCTCCGTGTGGTGCTGAGCTCCTTCGAACCCCTCTCTCCCCCCCCAAACAGAGACGGCCCTCTCCCATCCCCCGTGTGGGTCTGAGCTCCCCCAAACTCCTCTCTTCTCCCCCCTGCACAGAGATGGCCCTCCCCTTCCCCATGTGGGGCTGGCCCAAGCCATTCGCTGAAGCCCCCTCCTACCTCATGCAGGGCTGGCCCAAACCCCACCACTCCCCCACCCCCGCAAGTTCCTTTTGCGCAAAACTAGGCATTTATCCCGTTTGCTCTTGCCAACTGGTGATCAGTTGGCAAGAGCAACTGGGACAAATGCTCAGTTTTGCCAAAAATGTTGGGACGTCTGGGGCCAAAATGGGATGTATGGTCATCCTAGGCCAGGGGTCCCCAAACTTTTTCAATCACGCCCCTCCCCTCTTAGCCGGTCCATGCCCTCCCACTCCCCAGGAGCCAGGGCCCACAGTCGGGGGCTGTGAGTGGTGGTGCGGGCAGGAGCAGAGCCACAGCTGGGGCTGGGGCCAGAGCGGGGCTGGGGGTAGGGATGGGCCCTGCCACACCCCTCCCCCACCCCTGAATGTTCCTCCATACCCCCTTAGGGGTATGTGACCCCCAGTTTGGGGACCACTGTCCTAGGCTGTGGTAAGAGCTGCCCAGGGAGCCCGGGCAGCTGTGGGAAGCCCCAGACCCTGCACCTGCCTTGGGCAGGGGGCCAGAGTGCCCGAGAACAGCCCCCAGCCCTTGTCCCTGCCCCCTCAGGAAACGCCGCCCAGGGCGGGTGGAGGATCCAGGACTCCCCGGACAGCTCTTACCATGGTCTGGCTTCTGGCCAGGCCAAGAGGCAGGGCCCTGGGGGAAAGGGAAGGAGCAGGGGGCAGAACCCCATGGTGGAGGGACATGGGGGGGGGCAGATGTTCTTTGTGCCAAGGGCCCCAATATATCTGAATCCACTTCTGTTCATAGGATGTCTGTTATTCTTGTTATCACCTCCATCTTCTTCATACTTTTTCTTCCATCTTTTTCCAATGAACAGAGTGAAGAGTTTATACCATTTTCAGTCTTCAAATGGAAAATCATAAAAGAACCTACTGCCTCATTACTAGGTAACTTCTACTCGCTCCAGCTCAGCTGGGGGTGGAAGGATCTAGCCACTCGAAAGCAGTTAGTCTAACATTGCCACTAGAGGGCTCCATAATCCATGGAGTACAAGAAAAGGAAACAACATTTGAGGTAAGAAGAGTTCAATCGCAGAACAGAGCTAGTGGCTGTGTGAAAACAGGAACTGCAGGCCAGTGGCAATAGCATGGGAGCTGACTGCGGAGGAAAGGCCAAATAGGAAGAGGGCCAGCACTAGCAGCAGCAGGATCATGGTGTGTAGGGGTCGCAATGAGGGGACCTTATACCGTTTTAATAGACTGCCTCTAGTCTAAGGGCTGAGTTAGAAACCGTTGGATTAATTAATTTTCTTGCAGCTGTTGAAGTAGTTGTGTAGGGTATTTGTCCTACTAATCCTTTGTTACATCGCCACAATCTGTGTGTTAATAGGAACCCACGGAGGACTAGAACCTGTAGAACTAAGCATTTGGAGTGCCTAAAGCAGTGGTGGGCAACCTGCGGGCCGCATGCGGCCCATCAGGGTAATCTGATTGCAGGCTGCAAGACATTTTGCTGACATTGACCGTCCGCACGCATGGCTCCCAGCAACTCCCAGTGGCCGTAGTTCGCCATTCCCAGCCAACGAGAGCTGTGGGAAGCAGCGGCTATAAAAATAGCTAAAGAAAAAAATAATATTTTAAATATATCACAGAAAGGAAACCTGAGAATCAATATTTTTCAGAAAAACTCCAATATTCAGAAAGTAATACCAACACTCAGAAGGAAGATACTGAAGGCTGAGATATGTACACAGGAGCAGCTAACTTAGCTCCATAGTAAACATGCATAACTACAATGTGAATCCCTCATTCTCAGTACAAAGAAAAGGAGGACTTGTGGCACCTTAGAGACTAACAAATTTATCTGAGCATAAGCTTTCGTGATCTACAGCTCACCTCATCGGATGCATGCAGTGGAAAATACAGTAGGGCGATTTTATATACACAGAGAACATGAAACAATGGGTGTTACCACACACACTGTAACGAGAGTGATCAGGTAAGGTGAGCTACTACCAGCAGGAGAGGAAAAAAACCTTTTGTAGTGATAATCAAGGTGGGCCATTTCCAGTAGTTGACAGGAACGTGTGAAGAAGAGTGGGGGGGGGAAGGGGGGGTGGAATAAACATGGGTAAATAGTTTTACTTTGTGTAATGACACATCCACTCCCAGTCCTTATTCAAGCCTAATTTAATGGTGTCCAGTTTGCAAATTAATTCCAATGCAGCAGTCTCTTGTTGGAGTCTGTTTTTGAAGTTTTTTTGTTATAATATTGTGACTTTTAGATCTGTAATCGAGTGACCAGAGAGACTGAAGTGTTCTCCGACTGGTTTTTGAATGTTGTAATTCTTGACGTCTGATTTGTGTCCATTTATTCTTTTACGTAGAGATGATCCGGTTTGGCCAATGTACATGGCAGAGTACAGTTCATATTGAATGAGGAAGGGTGTCGTAGGTCCCTACCCTAGCCTTCACTGCACAGTAAGATATACACTGAAGCCAGCTATGCTCCAAAGTTTTCAGACTAGGGTGCCTAAAGTTAGGGTCTCAAAATTAACATTTATGTCACCAAATAAATGGTTTGATTTGCAGAGGAAAGAGTGCTAATTGGATTTGTGGGTGCCCATCACCTCTGAAAAAAAATCAGACCACTTATTTAGGTGGCTAATATGAATTTAAGAGGCACCCAAATCTGAAAATTTTGGTCTATGTATTTTAATAATTTGTAACACATTGAGAGTTACACATTGAGAGAATTCGAGTTACTTTTCTATAAATGCGCACACTTACAAGATAAGGTACTCTATCCTAGGAAGCAGCAACTCTGAAAAAAAGATTTGGTGGAAAATCAGCTCAACATGAGCTTCTACTGTGACACACAGAGAGCTAATCTAATCCTGGGTTGCATAAATAAGGGAATCCTGAGTAGGAGTAAACAGGTTATTTTTATTTGTATTTGGCACTGGTGGGACCATTGCTGGAATACTGTGTCCAGTTCTTGAATTGTGGGCACCTGAAGGATGTTGATAGACTGAGGAGGGTTCAGAGAATAGCCACAAGAATGATTAAAGGCTTAGAAAACATGCCTTATAGTGAGTGAGCTCTTGGCGTCTATCTATTTAGCTTAACAAAGAGAAGAGTAAGGTGTGACTTGATTCCAGTCTATAGTATCCACAGGCGGAACAAACATTTAAGAACCATCTTTTCTATCTAGCAGAGAAAGGTACAACACAATCCAATGGCTGGAAACTGAAGCTAGCCATGTTCAGACTGGAAATAAAGCATAATGATTATTTTTTTTAAATGGTGAGAGTAATTAACCACTGAAACAATTTACCCAGAATCATAGTGGAGTCTCCATCATTGACAGTTTTTAAATTAAGATTGGATGTTTTTCTAAATAATATTCTCTAGTAATTATTTTAGAGAAGTTCTGTGGCCTATGTTCTACAGGAGGTCAGACTAAATTATCACAATTGTCCCTTCTGGCTTATGGGATACATGAAATCCAGAAGGAAACTGGACATTCAGGAGCTGATAAGAGAGCATGAAACCTTTCAACTTCCCTTCAGCTCACTGGTTCAAATCCAGCACAGGTCAGAGTAACTGAAAGTCGTTACCACCAGTTTGCAGTTAGGTGGCCTGCATGTGTCAAACTGGTCTCTGGTTCCTTCAGAAGGGGTGCCAGAATCTGAGCTACCCTTCCAATCCCAGAGGTGTTTGTTCCATATCCAAACTGAGAAACACTGGCAGGGCAGCACCGAGTTTTGTCAACTCAAGTTATATTCCTAAATCCAGTGTGATAAAGTACTTTGTCTTGGAAACTTGTTGGAGTATAGATATATAGTACTTAAACAAGAAGTTTAAGAGGATGCTTGAGCAGAGATGAACTGGAGCAACTCTATACATTATCCTGAAATATTTAGTTCTAAGCTCAGATATTTGCTGTACCTCAAGGGGTGAAACTTGCCAAGCCAATTAACAGTGATTCCAGGTTGCTCATGAAACTGTATGGTTTTCTTTTCACTTTGATGGCTGTTTTACACAGCTTCAAGCCAGAAAACACTGCAATTCAAACAAGATTCTACATTTAGGCTTTACAGCAGGGGTTCTGAAGTCCTTTCCTGCCATTTCCAAGCAGAAAGGACATTCAACACCCAATTCAGTAAGCAAAGCTTCTTACTAACAACTTAGCCCGGAGGCCCCTGCTCTCTAAATCATAAAGCTTTCTTGAATCTCAGAAAGCTTCTGCTTCAAAAGTAATATTGAACATAAAACTGAATGCAAGAGCAATAGCCTAGTTTCTATTGCGAGAATCTTTATGAATCTCCATTGTGCACCCTGCATTGAACTTGGAGGGAGGAGCACAGGTTGCAGGAGAGAAGAGTTTGGAGAAGGCATCAGGAAGCCAGTCAGTGTACATGTGGCTGGAATGTCAGCTGCAGTTGCAACATCTCTGTAAGTAGTTCTCTTAATAAAGAGCCAGTTTAATTTTAGAAACATGGAGTCCTTGTGTTATTACCCAGCATGTGGTATATGAAACATGATGGAAGCAGTCACTCTAGCAAAACCCACAGCAAGGAAGAGAGTGTAATTAGCAGGCAAACAAAGCAGCATCTAGAAACAAAACAAACAGGCAGCATGAAGGGACTCCGACCACTGGGAATGCTGGATTTCCACAGAAAAGAAGTCTTGCACAAGTATAAAGCAGCAGACTCAAGAACTGAGTTTGCATACAGAGCTGCCCTTGGGGGATAAAGATGGAAATATAAAGGTAAAGCTTTTTAAATATCTCATTGGGGAAAAAAATTCAAGAAGTGAGAAACACACTTTAGCCAGGAATAATGCTCGAAACACTGGAACAAACTGATAAAAGTATTTGAGTACTGGTAGGGCTGCCAATTTTCATTGGACGCATTCCTGGAGATATAATCACATGACATAATCTTTAATTAAAGATTAATCTTTAATTCCTGGAGACTCCAGGCCAATCCTGGAGGATTGGCAACTCTAGTACTGTGACCCCAGACAGATGGAGATCGTATGGAGAAATTGTTTTGTTTTTTTAACTGAAAACCAAGAAACAGAAGAGGGAATATATACTTACATTACAGAGCTGAGAACTCTGGCATCCACCTGTAACTTTGGAGACATTAAAGATTCCCTAATTAAAGAAAGAATCATTTGTGGAACACTAGATTCCAGTTTACAAGAGAGATTGTTGAGAGAAACAGATCTAACCCTAGCTATTTAAGTTAAAGGACAATGTTGGCACCAGAGCAAATGGTTGTAAAGTGGCCATAAACAAATTCAGACTGGAAATCAGAAGGTTTCTAACCATCAGAGAGGTGAGGCTCTGGAACACCCTCCAAATTTTAAGAGACAGATGGAGAACTTTATGAGTACAATTATATGATGGGCTTGCTTGTGATGGATGGGGGCAGGGCTCAACAGCCATGCAACTCCCTTGCTGTTTATATCTTCTGTTCCTAAAGCTCATGCTTCAGGATTTCAACTGGCCATTGGCAGAAGTCAGGAAGGGATATTTTCCCCCAGTGAATTCTAGTTTTTTTTGGGTTTTTTAAATCACCTTCCTCTGAAGCATCAGGGATGGCTACAACTAGTGACAGGACATTGGGCAGGGTGGGCCAGGATCTGAGGTACACCAAGCATTCTCTCTCTCAGGTGTCAGCTCACATTCTCATAGTCATTGCCATACATGGGGTCCGGAAGGAATTTTCCCCCTGGGGTCAGGTTGGCAGGGACCCTGACAATTTTTCACCTTCCTCTGCATCATGCAGATGTGGGTCACTTGTGATTATCTAGGTCAGTGGTTCTCAAACTGTGGGTCATGACCCCTTTTTAATGGGGTCACCAGGGCTGGCATTAGACCTGCTTGGGCCTGGGGCTGAAGCCCAAGCCCCACCGCCCGAGGCCAAAGCGAAAGCCCAAGGGCTTCAGCCCTTGGCGCCAGGCCTCAGGTTACAGTCCCCTGCCTGGGGCTGAAGCCCTTTGGCTTCAGCTTTGGCCCCCCTGCCTGGGACAGTAGGCTCAGGCTTTGGCCCTTCCACCTGGGGCTGCGGGTGGGCTCAGTCTTTGGTCCCTCCTCCTGCGATCATGTAACTTTTGTTGTCAGAAGGGGGTTGCGGTACAATGAAGTTTAAGAACCCTTGATCTAGTTGTACCTCATTTAATCATTTCCCTGACATTGCAGGGGCCTTGAACACTGGTGCACCTCGGTCCTTTCCATTCTTTACCTGTGTCACGTAACAGCATAGTCTCCTGTGGATCTCATTTCCGTTGTTGGGTTTAGCATGCAGACGCTAGCAGTGTTGGTGGCCAGCGATATACAGGATGTCAAACTAATTGACCTACTGGTCCCTTCTGCCTTAAAAACCTCTATGAATGTCCCCAGAAAGGATCAAAACTGTAACAGCCACTAGTGCATAACAAAGTACACAGGCTCAGGCTAAAGGAACTCAGGAAGCACGACAGTTATGGATCAACCAAGAATGAAGCCATCCTGGTTCAGTACATATATTGTGGAAAGCAACACAAAAAGGCAGAAAGAAAAACGCTCAGTTGAACAGGACAAGAAACAAAACCACTTCATGTTCCAATGCCATAGCTTCCCTAGGAACTAAAAACTACCAGTGCATGCAGTCACTGAGGATGTAGAGAGTTCCAATGAAGAGGAGGATATCTGCACGTTGCCTTTAGCAGATTCAAAGATTCTGATTGTCTGCCAGCCGTTCTACTGCCATATTTGCAACTGCGCTATTATACAAATGATCAATTTAATGCTAGCCAAATTATGGAGCAAGCTGCAATGTAAACCCAGCAACATGGATAAACAACAATATTAGAGTGCAGAAAAGTGACCAAGTGCTGGTGATGTACAATAAAACCATTCTGAGACCAATGGGCCTGTCAATAAGAAACCCATGAAACAAGAATCATCATCATTTGGATTTTATAGCAATTGATACAGAAATACCATCCACTGCTGGACAGAGGGCAGTGCAAGCCATGAATCTGATCACAGTACACCACCAGAATATTCTGAATATAAGAAAAAGAGGTGGTCACGGTGGCTCCTGCCCATCATTCTAACAGAATCTAAGGACATATTTCAAGGAGATGGACACCTGAAGATCATGCTGAAGTCAGAAATAGACCTCCATATGTAGCCCAGGAGATTATCAAAACAAAAAGTTCCCTGGACCCACTGAAGAAGTGACTGGCCAGCCTGCCAAGAAGAGGCATCATTACAGCCACTGAAATGAGAGCAAAGTGGCTCAGAAGCCTCATAGCGATGAGAAAACGTCCAGATAAATTCCAAAACCACTGAACAATGCATTGAAAAGAGTCACTACCCATTACCAGCAATTGAGGACATACTATCACACTTCAGGGTGCAATTTGGACCAGTGAAGAGTTGTGTCACCACCTTCCCTGTAACCCTTGGTGCCTGAAATGCCGTGGCTGACCTTCCCTCAGTCAGGACCTTCCACAGAAGTACAAGATGCTGGCTTCCTTTGTCTTCCTAGGTGAAAAATCTTTGCCGAGGCAGGTCTCTCACCTATAATCAGTTCCCGGAGACTTCAATTCCCTTCCCTCCCACCACTTTGCCTCTTGGTTGAAGGACCCATCTTTCTAAGCTTCCAAGAGCTCGGCCCATTGTGTCTATCTAGTGATGAATGACAAAATGGCTTCTATCCATGCTTATATACCCTGAGGGTCAATGACCTTGTTTCAAGAGGCAGGATGACTTCATGCTGTTCTTTCCTTCCTGAGGTCTTCCCATCCCCCTGAAGATCTGAATGTAAATGGGGCTTCCACTGTTTTTGATCATACCTTGCTTAATTTCATTGGAGACAGGTGAGACGGTCACTCCTGGCTAGGAGAGACCTGCTTTTCCCCTTGTTTGGTCACAGACTGTAAAGCATAATATTAACAAGTATCCATAATTCCTTATGTATGGTTAATACATACAATTCACAATTATATTAATCGCCATTGTTGTCATAGACTTTCATACAACACCTCACTCATTATACTTTTATAATACAGTAATATTATATCCAATCCGTTGATTCAATTGCTTATCACTTGAGGTTCAGACCCCCCATCTTTATAGCCCAGATGAAATTTTTCTTCCCTGCTGGGGTGTAGATGCCAAGCTGTTTCCTACCCCATGTGTTAGTTTGATAGCTTTGTTCACCTACTATGTAAAAGGACTTTCATTATCTCTGCCTAATGACTGAGCTGATCAGAGAAGCAAACACAGGCCTTTGTCTAGGGCAAAACCTGTTTATCAACTCCCCCTGACATGCCTGGTCTAAAATACACTTCAGTCATAATCCATCTTATATCCATAACTCTTAACATACACTACATACATACAAGAATATTAATGATCAGTGAGTTGTTAGTTTTCCCATGACATATTACCTGACACCTTTTAGATACAGATTATAACTATAGTGAGTTGAGGTACACTGAAATGGTCAGGCCATCTGAAACTCATTACTGCTACCAGTGAGCTTCTTGCACTCTGGCATTTGGATGCTGTTAGGATGACATCTTCCCTCTTCCAAAACTGCAGGAGGGCTAGCTACTGGATGACCCAAAGAGAACAGGTCACAGCCTGCCACCATATTTTCTTTCTCCTTTATACAGAAGAAACCTGTTTTTGTCACCTTTGGGTGTCTGCAGTCTCCAGGATACGACATCAGCGTATCCATAATTTCATCTACAGAGCTGTTACAAACATTTCAGTGACATTAATGACTGGTTATTAGATTCCAAAAGATATATTACATGTCACCTTTTACATAAATATTATGACAACAGTGTGTGAGGTGCAGTGAGTATGGCAGGTCTGATAAAAGTTAAACACAGAGTAGAGAATCACAACTGGACCTCTGTGCCACACATACTATCCTATTTATCTAGATCAAAAGTATTCACTGCTGATGAGAAGAATGGGGTCTGAATATTGAGGTTGATGAGACCTCCAGCCACCTAAGAACCTTTATCACACCTGTTAGCAAGTACTGTTGCTTGTGGGCATCAGCCAGGTCCCAGAGGTGTTCCTGTGCAAACTGAACCAAGAATTAGATGGAAACCTAGGCATCAAGACTGTAGCGGATTACAATTCTTATTGTGCAGAAGGAGAGATCATGGAAGAGGCAATCCAGGACCATAATACCAAGTTGCAACAACACCTGAACAACTGCTGGGAGCAGAATATTAGACTCAATGAAGGCAAGCTGAAGCTGAAAAGAACTGAGGTTCTCTATAATAAACCACTGTAGACTTCTGAGAGATTCCAGACTCTCAAGAATCAGGGCCTGCAGCAGAATCAGTGTCTGGGCAATCTAATGAGCACAGCTGGCCTGTAGTAGGCTGCCTGATCGGCTCCATAAGAACATAAGCATGGCCATACTGCATCAGACTGATAAGCCATGTAGCCCAGTATTCTGTCTTCTCACTGTGGCTGATGTCAGATGCTTCCGAGAGAACGAACAGAACAGGGCAGTTGGTTGAGTGATTCATCCAGTCCCAGCTTTTAGCAGTTGGAGGTTTAGGGGCACCAAGAGCATGGGTTTGCATCCTGACCGCACGTTGGCTAATACCCATCAACAGACCTACCCTCATGAACTTATCTAATTATTTTTTTAATCCAGTTATACTTTTGACCTTCACAACATTCCCTGGCAATGAGTTCTACAGGTTGACAGTACATTGTCTGGACTAGTACTTCTTTATGTTTGTTTTAAACCTGCTGCCTACAGTAGAACTACAGAGTCACAAACACCAGAGTTACGAACTGACCAGTCAATCACACACCTCATTTAGAACCAGAAGTGTGCAATCAGGCCGTAGCAGAGACCCCCCCCCCCCCCCCCAGTAAAAAGCAAATCTAGTACTGTGTTAAACATAAACTACTAAAAAAAAAATAAAGGGAAAGCAGCATTTTTCTTCTGCATTGTAAAGCTTCAAAGCTGTATTAAGCCACTGTTCAGTTGTAAGCTTTTGAAAGAACCACCATAACGTTTTGTTCAGTTATGAACAACCTCCATTCCCAAGGTGTTCGTAACACTGAGGTACTACTGTTTTAATTTAATTGGGTAACCCCTGGTTCTTGTGTTATGTGAAGGTGTAAACAACACTTGATTATCCACTTTCTCCACAAGATTAATGATTTTATAGACCTCTATCATACCCTCCCTTAGTCGCCTCTTTTCTAACGTAAACAGTCCCAATCTTTTTCATATTTCCTCATATGGAAGCTGTTACATACCCTAATTATTTTTATTTCCCTTCTCTGTACTTTTTCTAGTTCTAGTATACCTTTTCTGAGATGTGGTGACCAGGACTGCACACAGTGTTCAATGTGTATGTGTACCAAGCATTTATATAGTGGTATCATGTCTTATTATCTATCCCTTTCCCAAAGGTTCCTAACATGGTTAGCTTTTTTGATTGCACTGCATATTGAGCAGAAGTTTAAAGAACTATCCAAGATGACTCCAAGATCTTTTACTTGAGTGGTAACAGTTAATTTAGACCCCATTGTTTTTTACTTACAGTTGGGATGTTTTCCAATGTGCATTACTTTGCATTTATCAACACTGAATTTTATCTGCAATTTTCTTGCCCAGTCACCCAATTTTGTGAGATCCCTTTCTAACTCTTTGCAGTCAGCTTTGGACTTAACTATCTGGAGTAACTATGTATGATCTGCAAACTTTACCACCTCACCATATACCCCTTTTTCCAGATCATTTATGAGTATGTTGAATAGCACCAGTCCCAATATAGATCTTTGGGGGACGCTGTTATTTAGCTCTCTCCATTGTGAAAACTGACCATTTATGCCTACCCTTTGTCTCGTATCTTTTAACTAATTACTGATCCATAAGAGGACCTTCCCTCTTATAACCATGACTGACTACTTTGCTTACGAACCTTTAGTAAGGGACCTTGTCAAAGGCTTTCTGAAAGTCCACATACACTGTATCACCCTTGTCCACATGCTTGTTTACAACATCAAAGAATTCTAATTGACTGGTGAGACATGATTTCCCTTTAGAAAAACCATGCTGACTCTTCCCCAACATATCGTTTTCACCTCCGTGTCTGCAGGGCCTGTGCAAGGATATTTTGCGCCCTAAGCACAACTTCCACCTTGCGCGCCCACCCGCACATCGGTTCATTGAGCGACAAATCCCAACAAGCCTTTATAGACCCCAGGGGCCAACTGGCTCAGGGGCCAGTGCTGCAAAGGCAGCAGCACTGCTAGCGGGGAGCAGATGCACGCTCCCCCCTCCCCCCGATAGGGCTACTATATTTCAACAATTAAAAAAGAGGACGGGGAGAGCCCCACCCCGATCCACTCCCTCCCACTTCCCACCCCCTGACTGCCCCCCTCAGAACCTCCAACCCCCCCCTGCTCCTTGTCCCCTAACTGCCCCCTCCTCGGACCCCTGCCCCTAACTGCCCCCCAGAACCCCACTCCCTACGAAGCCTCCCTGTTCCTTGTCCCCTGACTGCCCCCTCCTGAGAACCCCCACCTAACTGCTCCCCTAGGATCCTACCCCCTAGTTGTCCCCTGACTGCCCCCACCCTTATCCACACCCCCGCCCCCAGACAGACCCCTGGGACTCCCACGCCCCATCCAACCACTCCCTGCCCGCTGACAACGCCCCTCCCAGAACTCCTGACCCATCCAACCCCCCCTGCTCCCTGACTGGCCCAGCGGGAGGGGCAGCAGCAGCTCACACTCCTGGGAGCCGCAGAACCAGAGCGTGGTGAGGAGGGAGCCGGGGGGCGCACGGGGGCTGGTGCCCGCATGCATCTCCTGCAGCAGCCCCCCCCAGGGGAGGGGGCACCATGCCGGGCCACAGTCTGGGCAGGAGGGGCGGGGGGGCGCGGTTGCTCCCCACTAGCGGCACTGCCGCCTTTGCAGGGCTGCTGCCCCCCTGCACCGCACCGGCTCCTGCATGGCTGGGGCTCGCCGCCCCTGCAAGCCAACACTTTTTGGTTCTCCCAACCACTTGGCGCCTTGGGCGAGCGCCTAGTTCACTTAGTGGTTGCACCGGCCCTGTGTGTCTGATAAATCTGTTCTTTACTAGTGTCAACTAACCTGCCTGAATCTGAAGTTAGCAATTACATGCCAGTAAGCCGAAAACCAACTCTGGAGCCTTAAAAAAAATAAAAGTTGGCATTATATTAGCTATCTGTTGAAAAACTGAGAACCATGAAGGAAATGCTCAGATCGAAGGATATGAAGGGAGTCCAACAATTTACAGGGATAGCCACCTATCTCCAGGTTCAGTGCACACCTATCAGAAGCCTGTTAACTCTTCAGATAATTAAAACACAATGATTCAGCATGGGAATGGTCAGAGACCCCAAAACATGTGTTTGAAAAATGTAAAGAAAATCGTAAGTGAAGCACCAGTTCCAAAACGCTACAGCCTTGAGGAACAGCTAGAGCTACAGTGTGATAGCTCACAAGGAGAAAGAGGAGCAGCACGATAGTGCTGCAGATAGTGCTGCAAAGCCAGCAGCCCATAGCATTTGCTAGTGCAACCCTGATAGACCAGAAAGGAAATATACTCATATAGAAGATTGCAGAGTAGCAGCCGTGTTATTCTGTATTTGCAAAAAGGAGTACTTGTGGCACCTTAGAGACTAACAAATTTATTTGAGCATAAGCTTTCGTGAGCTACAGCTCACTTCATCGGATGCTTCTGCTCAAATAAATCTGTTAGTTTCTAAGGTACCACAAGTACTCCTTTTCATATAGGAGAGGAGCTGCTGGCTTAACAATTCCATCAGTTGACCTCTGGGATCTAGGTGGGCATGCAGTCTAGTCCTAAACCATTAGGATTCATTGTGAAGAAGCCACTGGTGAGTGCATCCATATGACTAGACCACATGTTGCTGAAACTCCAGCTCTATGAGAAGAGAATACAACACTGTCCAGAAAAGTTACCACTGGTGCTAGATACACTGAGCAGGGCATACCTTCCAGAGTACAACACAAATGGCTCTGCAGAACAGGAATTAGAGTCTGTGAACATACTTTTGCATCTCTGACAGGAAGTTCCAGGCAACTCAACAAAGCACCAAACAGGACAGGGTTTACAGGCATTAAAAGGGTTCATACTGCAGATTGCAAGAAGCAAGTGCCACAGGAGGTTACCTCCCATTACCAGATGAGGGATGAGCTGTGAATGCAAGCCAGAATTTTGTTTAAAGGAAACCAAACAGATTTAAATGCTAATATTAACAGATATATACTCCAGGATAAAGAGGCACCTGATGAGCCAGGCTGTGCATCTAATGGCCTGGAGAAAGGTCAGAACAGACCTATCCACTTTTAATGACAGGAAGTGCATGGTTACAGTAGCTTACTACTTGCATTTCTGGGAGGTGGACTATCTGGAGGACACTCAGGCAACAGCAGCGATCAGGAAACTAAAGGCACATTTTTAAAGATACGTCATGTCTGATGTGCTATACTCAGACAATGGGCACCAGGGCACTGCAGCAGAATTCAAACAATTCAGCACCGCATGGGGATCTGAGCCGGACACCTTCCCCGGGGGCCCCACAAAGCAATGGGAAGGCAGAGTCTGCAGGAAGAGACTGATGGCAAAAAACAAAACAGACAGGAAGGAACGTGCTGAACCACCACAACACCCCCCCCTGGGACGAGACACGAGCAGGGAGCCGCCCAGCCCCTGGGACACGCAGGCCTCGGCGGGGGCCAGAGCATTTTACAGGCGCGGTGCGGGTAGCAGAGCGGCACGTGACCCTGTGAGCCCTGGCACATGACGTCTTTGAGCCAATCGTGTCCGTCCCGGCGGCTCCCCTCGCGGGGGAGGTTAACTTGGGGAGTCCCGCTTTTTAACGGTGCCAACGGCCCCCGCGCGCCCCCGCTAGCACTCACCCGCCAGCCTGGCTGCCCGCGAAGCTTCTCCCCTGGGCGGAGCGTCCCTCCGCCCGGCTGGTGCCTAATTCCCTGGGCCGCTTCTGGGTCCGGCTTAGCTCAACTCTCAAGGGCGGGGTCTGGGCGAGCTCTGGCCCCACCCCTAAGGCAGCGGAGGGAGGAGCCAGGCGGCGGCACAGGTAGGGGGCGGAGCCAGGAAAGAGGGCGTTGCCGTGGAAACGCCCCCTACTTCCTCCCTTCTCGAGAGTGCGCGTGGAGCTGCGAGCTGGGCCAGGGCCACGTGACGCCATGGGGGGGGGAGGGGGAGGAGTGAGGCTAGCGCGACCTTGCCCGTGGCTGAGGGCCCCGCGCGCAGGGCTTTGCTGATGCTAACGCGTCGAGTCTCCGCCCCCCGCGGGCAGCCTGTGAGCCCAGGGGTGAGAGCGCGCGGGTTGCGCGCGGCCTCCGAGC
This sequence comes from Eretmochelys imbricata, assembly GCF_965152235.1. NCBI lineage: Eukaryota > Metazoa > Chordata > Testudines > Cheloniidae > Eretmochelys > Eretmochelys imbricata. Next base: position 101,849,997 of record NC_135572.1, read on the forward strand.
GCCCCTCGCGTCTGGCTGCACGTGGCGCTGCCCTGCAGCCGCCCCGCCCCCCAACAGCGGAGCATCTCAGCGGCGCGGCCGGGGACCGGAGCGCGTGTGATGCTGCATCTGCTGCTTTGCGCGCCTTGGCCCCCCACGCAGCCGCCCGCTGCCGGGGGAAGGGGCCCTGAGCCTGGCTGGCTCCTCCTGGCTTAAGCAGCGTCTCCACCTAGCGCTGCCCCACGTGCGAAGAGCGAAACGAGCTCCTAGGCGGAGTAAAGGGGAAGGTTCCTTCGTACAGAAAAACACCTGCAGCGGCCCACTGCCCTCCTATAGGTTCCCAAAGCGAGACAGGAGCAGAAACAGGCCAGCCCGAAGCCCTTCTCTGCAGCTGTGGCCCCAGAGAGTTCCCCCTCCCATCCAGCCCACAGGCATCTGAAGCCACCTCGCCGACCTTTTAGCTCCTAGGCGAGCTGGTCTGTTTGGGAAGTAGCTGCCAAAAACTGCAGAGGAGAGGAAGCGCGCACAGCCCTCCAAGGGCAGGGGCTTTAGTGATGTGATAGCCCCACGCTCAGGAGCTGTACGGTTAGAGGGAAATTTTGATCAAGTCAAAGTTTATTTTGATGAGCTCAGTTCCCCAGGAGCAGTACCTGAGGTAGTTCAAGTAGCAGCAAGGGAGAAAACAGCTGTGCCACTCTTCTTCCCATCCCAGGCAGGCAGCATAGGCCCAGCCTCCCCTGCCAACAGTGCTGTGAAGTAATCTTTTTAACCTTGCCTACCTTTTTCTAGCAACCATATACCTCCCGTGTTTCAGCAGTAGCCTAACACCCCACTAGTATTTCTGCAGAAATGCCCATAGGGCAGCAGCCTAAAAGATCAATATTTCAAATGCAGGTACCCACCGGCAGCAGCAGCTGCTTTTGTAAGGGTTTAGATATAACTGAGCATGCCTATGTGATCTGGTCCCTAAGACAAGATAGGGGATACCTAGTTGTAGAATCCAGCTGGACTTTAGGCATGAATTACATGCCAAGCTGCTGAGTGGTGTGAAGATTTAGGTGGTTGCATGCATGCCTACCGACCAAAATGTAGACACCTCAGGGACTTTAATGGTGGAAATTTAGGTGCCTATAAGTTTAAGCAGCAGCTGAACTTAGGCTTGTGAATGTTAGTGGTACCTAAATCCCCCTTGTGAATTTTAACCACAATGAATTAACAATGGCTGGGAAGAGTACATGTGGATAGTGTTATATAATTATTTTTAAAGTTGGAACTAACATTTGCTGCACTTTCCCCTCCACCCAGGCTGATTGCTCTGTCTTTTTTTTTAGGCCCCATTTAATCTTAGTGAGACTACTCACAATCATAAAAATTAATCAAGTGTAAATGTTTGCAGAATCAGGGCCTTTGATTGTAAGCACACCAGGTCAGGGACCATGTCTTCTGATGTCATATTTTTCTATAGTGCCTAGCACATTTTGCATCCTGCTTCAGATAAACACACCACTTATTTAATTACAAGCAAAAATAAAATCTCAGTAGCATGATAGCAAAAATGCAGATTTATTACTGGGCTTTATTACAAATGTTTGCGTCTTTCTTGGTTGAAACTTTGTAAATTGGAATAACTATTTGCAACTCAGATCATTAACAGTACATCAAGAAAGAAGAGTTCAGATATCAGCATCAAATTCAAAGCCACGGATTTCAAATTTCTTGTGACCAGATTTCTACAAAACCCCATAATTTAATAAGCCATGAATCATTTCTAATATACCATACACTGACATACCAAACACCTATGCCACAACACGGCAATGCATTTTGCTAACAGTACAATCAATCCTCCAGTACATGAGTCATGCAGCTACAGGTATTTGTGTCTTTAAAAGTAGCAGGTGTACAGTACTTAACCTTTATGCTATAGCAAATTTCATTTGTATTCTCACTTTCATTCCTAGTGGATTATGGTCTTTCATATTACAAAAGATTTGTTAGTAGAGGGCACATTTAAGAGATTCATCTAAAGGACTTTGAAAATACAAGTACTGCTCACTCACTGAAAATGAGGATCATGTTTGAATCAGCAGACGTAGCTATGCTTGTTGGAAACCTGGTATGCACAAAGGAATCAACATCTAAATAAAATAGATGTTTTTAATTCAAACATTTTATTCTTTTAGCAATATGCTACAGTTTAGAGCTTGGAATTCCAAAGGACAGGGTTTTAAACTAAAAAAAAAACCCATCAAGAGCTTTACAGATTTACAGTTATCTGCTTGATTACTTTTAAACTAGTGTAAAACTGGACACAATGAAATAAATGACAACTTTACTAAAATACAACATGATCATATATAACCTAGCAATAGATAATACTAGTTCAGAAAATAAACTCTCCTAGTCTGAACTTGCGATTCTTTTGGGTAGCCAAACCTTTGTATGAACAGTAACCCCATCCCCCCCGTAACAAACCTCCACACAAGACAACCCCAAACTTTGATTTCTTTCTTCCTTCACTTGTCTTTTACAATCTCATTCCCTCATCCAGTTACTGTTGCCATCTGACCTCCCCAGGTGTACCTGTTGCTCATATCACATTCAGCCTGAGCTCAACAATACTTGTAGGATTCTTGATGCAAGGGACACACACAATAAGGATGTGTACCCATAAAGATGAAACACCAGGAGTTTCAGGAATCCAGACCTCAGGCTCAGGAGACTAGTTGAAGAGGACAGGAAGAGGAGTTAAGTCTGAAGAAACTTTAACCAGTAGGGGATTTCCTTGCAAGGAAAGAACAACTGCACATGAAGATGGAAAATGACTTCGTATCACAGGTATAGTTGGCTGTGTGGGATGCTTTGATATGATTCAAATTCTTCTGAGATTCTTTCATTGTTATAATGAATTGTAGGAACTATATGTATCTTACGAGCCTGATGTTGTAGCATGGGGAGAATATGTACACAAACCAATTCATTTGGCTAGTCATTTTTTATATTAAATAAAGAGGTTTTCATCCTTAGATCACAACTATTTTTACAGAGGTGCCGAACAAATGTAGTTGGTTCCAATTTTACAGATGCATACAGTATAGCTGGGAGACAGTAAAGCCAACATTTTCAAAAGTTGAGTGCCTCAATTTCACAATGTCCAAACAGACACCTAGGGCTTGATCTTCAGATATACTAAATACAGTTGCAGTTAAAATCAACAGGAACAGCACGTGCTCAGCACATCCCGACAGTCAGGCCGTAAATATGAGAAGTTGAACACTCAAAAATAGAGGCTCTCAAAGTTAGTGGATGCTTTTGAAAGGTTTCCACATGTGAGTAAATCAAAATTACAGTGATTAACAGTAGCAGTAGCGTACAGACCCTATGTCTAATCTTGTGCTTTATCCATTGGAGCATGCTGCCTACCTTTGCTCTTTTTTCGTAATTTTGTTTAAATGAGTGAACAGTGAAGTGACCAAGCACTTGTGACCTCACAATCTATTGCTATGGAAATTAATACAATGTAACAAATATAGATTTATGACTTCACTGCATAATCAAATAGGAAAGGATTGATCAGCTGGGCAAGGAGAAATTAGCAATAGTAATATTCTATATTGATATTATCAATTAGCAATAGTGGAAAGAAAAATTATTAAAAAACAAATGGGTCTAAGCTTATAAAATCTCCTTCCTGTGAAACCCCTCTCTTTACATCTTTTTTCTCTTGCAGGCAATATTTTCTATACTGACTCAGGAGTTAGTTACCAGGTGTGGAAAATTAAACATTTTTAAAAGGTAAATTCATAAATACTTTAATAGGCCTAATACATTGAATGAGTTGCATTACTAAGTTGTTTGAGAGCATGAAGTGGAAGATATTTAGTGTTCTTGAAAGATTTATGGGGTATTTTATATAAACAGAATCTTGTACATTAGTTCTTCAGAAGCCAGTTGAGCTCCGACATACTCTGCTAAAAGTGTACCATTGCTATTAAATTGATATAAGTGATTACCTTTCATTTTTATTGCACTAAATAATTAATTATAAATTAAAACAATGAAGACCAATAAAAAGTTAAGTGATATTAAATAGCCTGAATATAAATCAAGAAGAGATCATGGGGTTGCTACTAGAAGAGTAAATAAACATTTTAAAATACTAAGAGTACAAAATAGGAGGCCCAATCCATCAGAAACTCAGAGTAGGAGGACAAATCAGCATCCCCAGACAAGTGCGTGTAATGGGTTTACTGCATAATGAAATGCAGAGTTTTCATGCCCTAAGTATAATATTGATCTACTGGATTAATCCAAAACAAACAGTACATGCCAATAAGGATGATCATACATGTGAACTACATGACAAGAATAATAATTTAGAACTCAATTACAACAGACATTGTGAATAAACCAATATGGCTTGTTTTTGTGAAGTCATTTCTTTTGTCTGCTAGAAACTAGTTTCCATAGCAAAATCCTTTTTTTTTTGGTCTAGAAGCCTATTTAACACAATGCCTTCTACATTTGATGCATATTAGGCTGAGCTGTAGGACAGAATATAAAAATCTATAAAAACTTGCCACTTGTATTTTAGTTCCAAATGTGGCACTCTTTTCCAAGCAAAACATTTAAAAAGTAGAGTACGGTAGATGTAAAACATTTACATGATATTCAGAAGGGCAAGATCATGCAATATTCTGTACTATGGCAGACATTTGCCTTACATTTTAAACAGTTTCATATTTAGGTGAGTGGTATATTAAGAATATATCAGAACTGCCTGTACAATATTACCACACAAGTTAAGAAAGTTGCAAATGTTGCATGAATCAATTTCTTCCTATGGAAAAAAAAATACAGAATGCAGGAACATGGAGAGGAGGTCAAATCTCTCAATTCTCACATCCAATAGATTGTTTTTCCACTTTCTTTTTAAAAAGATAAATATTTACAGAAGCAGCAACATTATGTTGAGCTATGTAAATACCAGCACACGAACAGCATTTGACTCCCTCCTCTGTGCTGCTAATTAAAAGTTTAAAGTGGGGCTGTCAAGCGATTAAAAAATTAACCACAATTAATCACACTGTTAAATGGTATTTTACTATTATTTAAATATTTTTGGATGTTTTCTACATTTTCAAACACATTGAATTGAATAGAATATATTCGAATTACAACAGAATACAAAGAGTACAGTGCTCACTTTATAGTTATTTTTGATTACAAGTATTTGCACTGTAAAAAACAAAATAGTATTTTTCAATTCACCTAATACAAGTAATCTCTTTATTATGAAAGTTGAACTTACATATGTAGTATTATGTACAAAAATAACTGCATTTAAAAATAAAACCATGTAAAATTTTAAAGTCTACAAGTCCATTCAGTCCTACTTCAGCCAATCGCTCAAACAAACAAGTTTGGTTACAATTTGCAGGAGAAAATGCTGCCCGCTTCTTTTTTACGTCACCTGAAAGTGAGAACAGGCGTTTGTGTGGCACTGTTGTAGCCAGCATCACAAGATATTTACATGCCAGATGCACTAAAGATTCGTATGTCCCTTTATGCTTCAACCACCATTCCAGGGGACATGCATCCATGCTGATGACGGGTTCTGCTTGATAACGGTCCAAAGTAGAGCGGACCTACGCATCTTCGTTTTCATCATCTGAGTCAGATGCCACCAAGAGAAGGTTAATTTTCTTTTTTGATGGTTTGGGTTCTGTAGTTTCCGCATCGGAGTGTTGCTTTTTTAAGACTTCTGAAAACATGTTCCAAACATCGTCCCTCTCAGATTTTGGATGGCACTTCAGATTCTTAAACCTTGGGTCCAGTGCTGTAGCTATTTTTGGAAATCTCACATTGGTACCTTCTTTGCATTTTGTCAAATCTGCTGTGAAAGTATTCTTAAAACAAACATGTGTTGGGTCATCTGAGACTGCTATAACATGAAATATATGGCAGAATGCAGACAGAACAGAACAGGAGACATACAATTCTCCCCCAAGGAGTTCAGTTACAAATTTAATTAAAAGCATTTTTTTTTTAAATGAGCATCAGCAGCATCGAAGCACGTCCTCTGGAATGGTGGCCAAAGCATGAAGGGGTATATGAATGTTTAGCATATCTGGCACATAAATAAATACCTTGCAATGCTGGTTACAAAAGTCCCATGCGAAGGCCTGTTCTCACTTGCAGGTGACATTGTAAATAAGAAGCAGGCAGCAGTATCTCCCGTAAATGTAAACAAACTTGTTTGTCTTAGCAATTGGCTCAAGAAGTAGGACTGAGTGGACTTGTAGGCTCTAAAGTTTTAGATTGTTTTGTTTTTGAGTGCAGTTATGTAACACAAATCTACATTTGTAACAGGTTTCAGAGTAACAGCCGTGTTAGTCTGTATTCGCAAAAAGAAAAGGAGTACTTGTGGCACCTTAGAGACTAACCAATTTATTTGAGCATGAGCTTTCGTGAGCTACAGCTCACTTCATCAGATGCATACCGTGGAAACTGCAGCAGACTTTAAAAGTTGCACTTTCATGACAAAGATTGCAGTACAGTACTTGTATGAGGTGATTTGAAAAATACCATCTCTTTTGTTTATCGTTTTACAGTGCAAATATTTGTAATAAAAATCATATTATAAAGTGAGCACTGTACACTTTGTATTCTGTGTTATAATAGAAATCAACATATTTGGAAATGTACAAAAATATCCAAAAATATTTAATACATTTCAATTGGTATTCTATTGTTTAACAGAACACCACCATTAATCGCAATTTTTTTGAGTTAATCGTATGAGTTAACTCAAAACCCTAGTTTAAAGTGCAGCATACTCCAAAAGTGGTGCTGTACAAATGTCTCAGTCATTTCCATATAATATTTCTGTGTTTATAAATTAAAAAGATGCTTTTTTCCCCTAATTGCCACTTCAGCGAAATCACCCTGAGATCTGAAAGCGAATTTGGATTTCTTATGGTTCATGTGCCAGTAGAAGGGATTCTGCAGGTCATTTTCTTTGTGGCTTTGTGCTTGGTTCATCCCTGATGCAGGAACTCCAAGTTGCAACTTCCTGAACCAGTGGGAGTTGCTATGCCCAAGAAGATAAGAATTAACCCGGGGCATAGGGTTGACTGTGTTTGCCCCACCATCCTGCCACAAGAGTTAAGACCATTTTAATGGCTGCTAGGGGAGTCCTGCCAGCAGAGGCTGACTGGGAAAAGGCTGCATCAGTGCACCTCCTGTACCACGGCCACACTCACTCCTTAGTCAGTGCTGCCCACTTGTACCACTACATTGTTCTGGGAAGACTTTCTGTCCCTGGAGTCCTTCCACCTTGACCGAGTGCACCATCACATAGGGCTGATAACCCTATGCTTGTCAAATTGTGGCCTCATTTACACCTTTGCCAACCCCATTGCTGTCAACGGGTTTGCACAGGCACAAACTTAGTCAGAATTTGGACCTACAATTGTAATGATTAACCATTCTGTTGATGTGCTATATAGACTGGAATCCACTTCACTCTCTGAAGTGAATATCTATGACTCTGCATACGTGTAAGGGATCCCATTTTCAAGTAGGACAGTGCCATTTCTTCAGAGTCACTTTCTCCATTTTAGTATTCTACACTGATACTAAAAGTCAGATGAATGAGTCAACTGCATATGAAAATAAACTTTCTATTTACTTATAGTGTTGTGAAGTAGTGTTGTGAAACTCCACACTACATTAAATTTCACATACCCATGTCAGTGTATTTAATGGGCTTTAAAAACAGTTAAAGATTTCAAAAAACAAAAACAGAAAAGAACATTCTTGAGCTGAAATTTTAGAATCTACAGTTGAGTCAACTGAAAAAAAAAAGATACATTTCCAATGTAAGACCAAATCAAGCATTTGAGTGTGCATTAGTGGTGCTGTAACTATTATTTTTAAAACTCTGTGACTGAATCCCTTAAATGGTTAAAAGTAGCCCTGTAACATTAAAGGTATACAGCATGCGCTGACAGCCTAAAAAGAAACATCAGACATTGCCTTTCTTTTGCAATTGTTCCAGTTTTCTTTTTAAGAGGCTGTAGTTTTCCTTGGTCCCAGGTGCAGCAGGGTCAAGCTTCAGAGAGACTTCATAGTGTTTCTTGGCTAAGTCAAGATTTCCCCAGCGATGGTAAAGCACAGCTGAAACAGCAATGAGTAGTTTTCATTAGCAGTATTGTTGAATAATGTGCAAATTGCCAATCGCTTGGAAAACAACATTAAAGCATTTGTTTCCAATAAAGTGTTTTTTTTGCTGGTTAGTGGCACAGTAGTAGTTTGTTCTTCTGCCAGCTGCAGGAGCAGAGCTTGGGGAAAGAACCAGCCATGGAATGATGGAGGAATGAAATATGTTGTAGCCATAAATTACTGTATTTATATGAGCTCATAAAGATTTACAAGCATAGCTCAAATGAATCAATTTGCAGCCACTGAAGTTCTGCCATCTCTGGACTACTACGTTCAACCTATCTGATCTATCATACCATGTGACAGCTTTTAGTTTTTGATGCCCCATTTCCTTGATGGCTTTCTAGAAATTAGTCAGAACAGAAATCCACCCAGCAGGAACAGTCTCAAAACTTCTTTTTATACACAGTGAACATAAGGGAACAAACAGCACATTTGATAAAAGTTTGCTCTTGAGGAGTTAGAAAGGTTCTTACCCAAATTACCATGATAACTGGCTGCATTTGGATTGGCTTTAATTGCCTTGAGGAACAAAGCTTCAGATTCCTGAATAATTTGGAAGAAGATGTCAACAGTATAGGTTACTCATGTAGTACACAAAATGCAAAGTGCACCCAAGCACCACAAAGACTTCACAAATTGTATTAGAGTTGTAGCCATATTTTTTCTTCTATACAATACATTACCTCCCCACAATGTTATATAGAACACTGTCTGAACCTGTTGCTCTTTGGTGGCTGCAGCCTCCACTAAATATAAACTACACAAGCACCAACATATCACAGGCTTCTACTATTGTAGCAGGCAACTAGCAGTACCCACTATGGTTAAGTTTGCAAAGCAGTGTACGTTTTAATCAAATTTCCCAATATTCCTAATGTTTCAAAATATTCACCTTTTAGGTAGAAGTTTTCCCTGCTTGTTATTGGCCCAAGATAATGTTCTATTTTATACTGTTTTTAAGTTTTCAGCAAAAGCTTTTGCCTTTAAGTTACAGACTAACATGGCTGTTACTCTGAAACCTGTCATTCTTCCCACTGTTCTAAAAATTAACCACTTCTTAATTTTATTAACACACAGTTACAGTAAACACATCTGAAGCTGAGGTCTGAATATAATCCACATTGAGGAACAGTACCTCTACTTTAAAATATAAAAACTACAAATCACTGAAAAAAAAATCACTACATCTGCAAGTGTCCTCTGAATATTCCCACTTGTGGGATGTGCCCGCAGCACTGATGACATCTGGGAACCTTTTAGAAAAGCAAAGGCCTCTCATGGCACCAAATGTTCAGAGCCAAGATTATAAGAATCTGGTCAGTTTCTTAACCACTTCAAGTTTTGTCTTCCCCATGCTAGCTGCCAGTGTAGAGACCTTTGCTCTGTGTCCAGAGAATCCTTGTTAAAAATCATCATGGTTAAAAAAAAAAGTTAAGTTCAGGTATTTTAGAAGGGTAATTTTAGGTAGTTTCTGTGCTGCTGTACATTTTAGATTCTTGGACAGTCTCTAGCTCAGTTCCCAGGCAAAAGACGTAGAGAGAAAAGGCCAGCTGTAAGTGGTACGTTTCGTGTTCCTTGAGTCTGCGGGTGTAGGTAAGTGCGGACAGACAGACATGCTAGCTCCGCTCAAGTTGGAGCATTCAACATAGCAGCGTAGCTGCCGCAGCATGGCCACTAGTTTGGGAAAGCTGCAAGAGTATAATCCCGCCCAACCCCCTGGGTATGTATTTGGCAGCTCGCCCAAGGCACCGCCTGGGCTATCTCAGCCACATTGCTATTTTTTGGTGCTAGCTTGAGCAGAGCTAGCACGTATGTCTAAGTCTACCCACGCTGGGAATTGTACCTTCCAGCTGTTGTGTAGGCATACCCTAATGCACAGTTAAAGTCCAGTGCACCTCAGGAAAGGCCACCACTTCCTAGATGATTGTCTGGTGTAAGAGGCCTTGATAACTGGAGCATTCAACATAGCAGCGTAGCTGCCGCAGCATGGCCACTAGTTTGGGAAAGCTGCAAGAGTATAATCCCGCCCAACCCCCTGGGTATGTATTTGGCAGCTCGCCCAAGGCACCGCCTGGGCTATCTCAGCCACATTGCTATTTTTTGGTGCTAGCTTGAGCAGAGCTAGCACGTATGTCTAAGTCTACCCACGCTGGGAATTGTACCTTCCAGCTGTTGTGTAGGCATACCCTAATGCACAGTTAAAGTCCAGTGCACCTCAGGAAAGGCCACCACTTCCTAGATGATTGTCTGGTGTAAGAGGCCTTGACATCTTAGGCCCAAAAACCAAATACAGGCTGTCCTGTGAGAAAAGTTTTATAAACCACAGCCATGAAGGCCTACTCTATCCTTACATGGGAACAAGCTACTGAACCATGCATCTGAATTCTCTCAAGTGGGGAAAACAGGCCTTTGGTGGCAGGACTGGCATCTCCATCTGTCTCCAAGTTCATTACACATACACACACAGCAAAATCCTCCAAACAAACTTGCCCTAACAGCAGAAGCAGGAAAAAAGTTAAAGATTAATAAAGTCACACTTCCCACAATGTTGGAATCTTGCTGCAATCTTTGCTGCATTATCCAATATGCTGGAAATTCTAAGATTTTAGTTAAAAAGTAGACTTCTACTTTTTCCATTGTGAAGATACAGCCATCAGAGTGCACAGATAAGCTGCTGCCCAGTTAACCCAGTCTTTCAATAAACTGTCATCAGCCACACAGTAGGAGCAACAAACACAGGAACTCACTCCTCCTCTATCCAAGTATTATAGAGTACAGTTATTGTGCATGGTGTTCTCCAGAAAACTTAATAAAACACGTTTGCAGCTGACTCCCATTACCATATGCCTTCTGGCACATACTTATTGAAAAGATTTTATTGCCATTGCTTTGCTCAGCAGTTAGTCGACGAGCATCAGATGATTAAAGGCAGTTTGAAGAATATCCCATTGCATTAAATAAACATTTCAGTACACTGGGCAATATTTCAGTTGGTCTGGACAGCCAAATCTTTAAATTTAATGTTGTCAGGATACTTGCAGCACTGTGTGTAGCAAAGGCTTTGAAAAAAGCATGTTGCATATTCCATCTGCTGCCAGAGTTGCAGCACAAAACGAGTTTGTTTTTACCTCAAATATGGAGACCCACTGAATTAGCCAATGGGGCTAACATCTTGTATTTCTAGAACAAAAACACTGTGGATAAACATATAATATACACACAGTTTCAAAGCATTAGAGAGCTTCCGAGATCTGTAGTTGCTTTGTTCATTTCAAAAAGGAAGGGAAACTAATTTGCTAAAACCAGGTCTCAATTAAGAAGTTCCATCTTCCGTATGCTTAGGAGTTACATTTCTGTAAGTCATCCGTTCTGGAAAAATGCATAGTGAATTTGAAACTACAGGGAACATTGCTGCAGTCATATTGAAAGAAAACCTAGCTTTCAAGCTGGCAAGACATTTCCAAATCAATAGACTGCTTCAAAAGGAATATGGATTGAAAAAACATGCTTAGTGTGCTTCAAGGGCAGAACTGACACCTTCACAATCCTTATGCAGACACATTATTTATGAGAATATCTATCCATTAAGTGCTGGAAGCCATATCATCATTTAATCTTTCTCCCCAACACAAATTTCACTCAACATGTCTAGGCACTTGACACATTCTAATCTTGAATCTTTTCCCTAGAAGAGATCTCGGAGATACATCCCTTTCTCTCTGTCCTTACAGCTAGAACTCTTGTCGAGGCTCTCATCATCTCCCATGTAACCTACTGATCCCTAGCCTTCCTGATGCCTACATTCCTCCCCTCCAGTCCATTCAGAACGTAGCTGCTAAGATCATTTTCCTTCCCTATTGAACAAACCTCATCAGTCCCTTCTTTGAATCTCTCCATTTGCTATCCCCTGCTACACCACATCAAGTTCAAGTTGCCTGTTAGTGCCTTTTAAGGCCCTACATAACTCCACACTTCCTCACTGATCATACTGAGCTTCTCATCACATTCTCTCCCACTACCACTTTCTGGTTCCCTCCACTCCACTAACAATGCTAATCTCAGAGCCCCATTTTCTCCCACAACCATCTCTGTAATTTCTTCCATACTACCCCACTCCAAACAGAATGACTTTCCTGAGCTGGTCATCAAAGCAACTCCCCTCTTTTCTTTTAAGTCCTCTCTGAAAGTGCATTTCTCCTGTGACAACTACAGCAAACTTGATAGCTTAGATACATGGCTCGGTTTCATCATCCTGGAAAAGGGCAAGAAAATGGAGATAAATATCACCTGACACTGTAATCGGTGAAAAAAAAAATATATATTTCTATCCTGAAAGGTCTAGAGGTCATAAATGCTTCTCATTCAAGATATATTCAGGATGTTACTTCAGTGCTATATTATTGCTACAAATCAAAGGATCTTAGTGGAGCAAACATTTTTTATATGAGGAATTCAAAAAGCTTCCAGATTATACATCTCTTCCTGTCACTTACATTGCAGATGAGGAGGATGAATATAGAGGCAGTGAGGACAACTACAGTTATTCACAGTAGGTGGCTTATTCTTGGTAAGTGATTCCACAAAATAAGACTAACTTTTGGCTCATTAACAAGCAAACATAACTCAAACCCTTTGTGACACATATGTAGAGCTGTGTGCCACTGCTGATCCATTTACAAAACACTCCACAGATGCATGAGTTGACTTTGATAGCTTGCTCCTAAACTACCCATTACAGAAAATGAGACCAAATGGAAAAGTTAATTGCATTTTTTCCTTGCTGCCCTTCCATTATGTAGTCTCCTGTTAATGTGCACTTTATTTCTCCTTCATGCTGTAGGAATCGTGGCAAATACTGATGAGAATATGTAATCAAGAGACTGATTCTCATTACATGCGGCAGTCAATTACTTTTCAGAAACAAATGTCTAACACTTACCAGATGAATTGTGTTTACCCCCTTATTTGCAGAAGTTTTCTTTATATCCAAGTACAAGGACTGGTTGGTTCTTTCGGTCCTGTCCTATCTACAGACTTAAATTCATTATCTGGCTCTCTTTCAAAGTACACACCACAGTGATTGGATGCCCCCAAGTATTTACAGATTTATTCTCATGACACAATGGGTGTTAAGGAATTATCTTTATTTTACATTTGGGAAACTGAGGCACAGAGAGATTAAGTATCTTGCCCAATGTCTCACAGGAGTTCTGTGGCAGTGTGACACTGAACCCTGAACTGCTGAGTCACAGTCCAGTGCCTTCCTCCCACAGATTTCACTTTTAAATGCAAACATTCAGATCACTTCCCCCTTTACATACCTTATATTTCTGTGATTTTCCCAGTACGTTTGCCAAAGAAAACATAAGAGAATGATCATTAGGTATCAGTTCCAGGGCCTCTCTTCCAACTGCTTCGGCTTGTGCTAAATTCCCTGGGAGCCCATAGCGTGACGAAGGAGAGAAGGGAAAGAAAAGATAACTTTTAACATAGCTAATATTTTAGCTACTTCCACACTGTGAGCATATGTATACTGTATTATAAATAAGGCGATGATTCTGTCACAGAGGCCACGGATTCCGTGACTTTCTGGGACCTCCGGGACTTCTTCTGGGGCAGGACTGGAGCAGCTGCCATTCCCAGGGCCGCCGGAACAGCAGTCCCCGGCCACCAGAGCAGCAGCTGGGGTGGGATGGGGTTGGGTTGGGTCAGCCCTCTCCCCCTGGGGCAGGAGCAGTGGTAGTCAGCCCCTGCCACAGGACTAGCAATGGGGCTGGAACAGCTGCAAGCCCCGGCAGCGCTGTTGTGCCTCCTCCCCAACCAGGCTATTTTTAGTAAAAGTCAAGAACTGGTTGCGGGAATTTTTATTGCCTGACTGGATTCAGCACGCAAGCCACAGCCTGTGTGTTGCACTCTAACTGCCCCACGTGGAGCCTGCCAGACTATGTTAATGCGCACTAGCTACCTAGAGCACACTAGCATACAGAGCAGTTAGAGCGCAACACACAGCCTGTGGCTTGGGTGGTGAATCCAGGACCCCAAATTCCACTGACACTTGCAGTGATTTGCTTCCTATCAGACCCTCACTGCACAGGCTGTGGGAGAGGAAGAGGAGGAGCAGGAGAGGAGGGAGAAAAGAAAGAGTATCATCCTCTTGGGAAGGAGGTCCACACCTGGAATTGACCAAGGTAATTATGGGCCCTAGGTGACCTAGGAGGGCAGCTTTCCTAGTGCCAATTCTCCTTTTCTCCCTGTTTGGGGGTAGAAGTCGGGGACACAGTGGTGGGGGGCAGGCCCCCACCTTGGCCACAGACAGGAAGGGGCGGGAAAGAGATCCCTGTTTTTCTAGGGAGTGAGGAGAGAGAGGTCCTGGTTTCTTTGGGGTGAGGGGAGCAGGGGAGAGAGATGTCCAGGCATCCTCCATTTTTTTTTTCATAAACATCCCTAAAAGTCTCTGAGCCAGGTTGGTATTTTTGCTAGCTTCAAGGTTTATAAGAGCTGTTATGTAAGTAAGCATCAAAACCATTAATATACTGTACCTGTATTATCAAGCAATATAATCATGTTGTTCCAAGCCAAACTATGCTCTGGTTTCAGAACTGTAGCATTTCTCCATGCGTTCAATGCATCTATGTGGCGATTCAAATCTGCATACTGAAAGTAAGGCAATCCACAGTAATTACATCCTGCTTTACTTTTGTCATAAAGTTCATGCTAAAGATGGTACAGAGATACTCATGTGTCTTGTTCATTGTTCCCCAAGGTCTTTTCTGAAACATGTATGTAGTATCAGAATGCTATCCCATTCAGCAGACAAGGGTGCATTGAAGAGCGGTGGTATTTTTAAATCTTTAGAGATAATCCCTTTTTATGAAAAATTCATATTTTCCTTTTGCTTTTCTGGTATGACTTGTTTATGGTTTTTAGATATACATGTGCCTAGAGGAAAAGGATGGGCATACACATTTTTTTTTAAATCTAAATAAAATATTGAGACCAATCTGCATTGAACTTTTTTTTCTTTTTGGTATAGCTCTGTTACACAACAGGTTGTTGAAATATACTAATTTTTTTTAGAATTGAAGCCAAGATTTTGAAAAGTGACTAGTAATTATCTCCTGGAGAAAAAGGCAGCTTTGTGAAGCATAGAAGCTAGATTTTTCCCCAATATATTTGTATTTGTATGTTTTTATATGAAAAAGTAATGAAACTCAGGAAGCATGCCTCTTTTGTAGATGAGGGAGAGGTAGCTTGGGGATTGACAAGAGATGGTGTTATAAAACATGAGATCACCCACAATCTACACTCAAGCAAATCTGAGTTATTGTCAGTGTTGAGCAATAGCTGGATTTTCAGTGTAAATTCTGCTTTATCACAATTTAAATAACTTTTTAATCATATGCCACAATTTCATTAAACAAAAAAAATAAACACTTACCAACCGTCCTAAATTGTAGTAACAATCTGGGTATTTTTTCCTGTGTTTAAGTGCAGTCCAGTAGCTTTGCTCTGCCTCTTCAAACCTTCTTAAACTATTCTGTACTATTCCTAGATTCATCCATGCAGCAGCAAAATCAGGCCTAGGCAATAATTTTAAAATACATTTTAGCATATGGAATATAAGATCCCATTGTACTGTTTGTTGTGAGTTGATGCAACAATGCTTGCCATTCTTTTAACATACTGTATTTGTACAGCTAAGGAGAGCAGCCCCTCTGCTTCCTGGAGCTCATTTCTTTCTTTCAAGATATTTCCAAGGTTGTTCATGGCGTGTACATATTTGGGGTTCAACCTAGAATATAAGAGAAATGTGTTACTCGTAGGGAAACAAGGTACTGTAGTCATTCCCTTTCCTTTCAGCTGGATGATTAGTTATGTGACACTGCAACATTTTGCAGCTGAAATCCCAAAGTCAACATTTTCTCAGTCTTACTATGCCTGAGAAATTAAATAACTGTTAGGATAGCTTAGTGAAATAATAAATTGAAAATACCTTACAGCTTCCCTGTAGTATTTGATTGCAGCTGTTTGGTTGCCTTTATCAGCCAAGTTTTTGCCAACATTGTAGTGCACCTGAAAAGACAGATAAAATTTATCCAAATGTTCCAGACAGTCAGATATCGTGGGACCAAGTTGCTACAGTTTCTGGCTGCAAAATCAGAATTCATTGCTTTCAGTGCTGAACCTTTCAATGGCTACTTTTCTTTTTTTCACGCTTTTAAGACTTCTTTCCCCCATGCTATCAGTCAGGGATGGGAAAGGTTCCAGTTGGTTCCTGAGATATGGACTATCATGAAGAGGGCACAAAAAAGTCTGACGAAGAAATGGACAAGTAGGGATACTTATACCAGCTACGATTAGCAAGTCTCTTTGCTTCCTGATATTGCAATGAAGTCACATCACTTTATGAGATTATCCCTTTTAGGATGGGGGAAATAAGAGGTACATTAATGGGAAGCTATTTTCCAGCCTGATTAACAGCTAGATTGCACCATGTAGGCATAGCCCATTTCAAAGGGCAGCAAGAGCACCAACAGGCTCCCAGGCACACACAGACATTGATGAAGTACAGCTTACTTCTTCCATGTTGCCAGCCAGTCAGCTTGCTGGCCATTGTACAAGAGACCCATGGACCAGCTTTCTGGCCACCCTTGTGTCTTCCAACGGGAGTAAGAACAGAGTAATACCTTCCTGCCACTGAGCCCCAGAGTTGCAATTCTGCTTGGTTTGGTGCTCAAGGGGAGCTCCTGATACTGTCCCCTACCCACTGTGCACCTGGGTGACGGCCAGAAAAAAAAAAATCGAACCTTTAATAATTCGACAGACTATAATATTTTAAATTCTGCCTTCAGAAACAACTGCCTTCAATGGGAATATGCACGCATGCTCCAGAAGAGCACTTTTGTTTCCTGTTTAAACATTTATGAGCTGATGTAGCATTTCATTGTCAAATCAGTACTAAAAGCAAGATGTTAACTGGAAATGACCTATTATATTATGCCCAAACACTCCTTTACCAGTCTTAACAGGTAATTATCTTATATTAATAGCTCTAAGAGAAAAATTCCTTACAGCTGTGTAACAGCACACTGCTCTCTAAGAGCTGGGTGATTGGAAAGGTGTAATCTAAAAATACACTGTAGTATTTTAGAGATACTGAGGGTCTACTGCACAGCTGATATAAGCCAGCACGGCACCATTGAAGCTAATGGAGCTACCCCAATTTATACTAGCCAAAGATCTGACCCTGTATAGTTATCTTTGCATAATATACCAGTGGGATTAGGAAATCAATACAAACAAGTATCAAGCAGGCAATATAACTGAATACTGTTGTACAGTAGATTGATACTGAAGAATCCCATGCACCGCTACAGACTAGGGACCGAATGGCTAGGCAGCAGTTCTGCAGAAAAGGACCTAGGGGTTACAGTGGACGAGAAGCTGGATATGAGTCAACAGTGTGCCCTTGTTGCCAAGAATGCCAGTGGCATTTTGGGATGTATAAGTAGGAGAATTGACAGCAGATCGGGGGACGTGATCATTCCCCTCTATTGGACATTGGTGAGGCCTCATCTGGAGTACTGTGTCCAGTTTTGGGCCCCACACTACAAGAAGGATGTGGAAAAATTGGAAAACGTCCAGCAGAGAGCAACAAAAATGATTAGGGGACTGGAACACATGAGTTATGAGGAGAGGCTGAGGGAACTGGGATTGTTTAGTCTGCGAAAGAGAAGAATGAGGGGGGATTTGATAGCTGCTTTCAACTAGCTGAAAGGGGGTTCCAAAGAGGATGGATCTAGACTGTTCTCAGTGGTAGCTGATGACAGAACGAGGAGTAGTGGTCTCAAGTTGCAGTGGGGGAGGTTTAGGTTGGATATTAGGAAAAACTTTTTCACTAGGAGGGTGGTGAAGCAGTGGAATGCGTTACCTAGGGAGGTGGTGGAATCTCCTTCCTTAGAAGTTTTTAAGGTCAGGCTTGACAAAGCCCTGGCTGGGGTGATTTAGTTGGGGATTGGTCCTGTTTTGAGCAGGGGGTTAGACTAGATGACCTCCTGAGGTCCCTTCCAACCTTGATATTCTATGATTCTATGATACACAGTGCTTGAAACACAGTGCTTGAGAGAGAAACAATGTTATTCCCCTACCCAAAAGCAATGTTTTTGTCCAACCGATTCCTCTGTTTTTTCAGCAAAGGGCAGTAAAAGTGGCAATATGACATTTTATTTTAAAAAAAACAAAAAACCTCACACATCCTTCAGTTGGAACACGGGTTATATGGTATACTAAATTTTATTCCTTCTCCAACAAAGTAATGTCTGCTCAGGAGTACAACCATCTTTCCTTTCAGTCGTGAAAGAAAATCAATGATCAAATCTGATATTAAAAGGGGACACTTTATTTATATTCTAAATAAACATAAAAACAGCCATACTGGGTCAGACCAAAGGTCCACCTAGCCCAGTATCCTGTCTTCGAACAGTGGCCAATGCCAGGTGCTCCAGAGGGAATGAACAGAACAGATAATCATCAAGTGATCCATCCCCTATTGCCCATTCCCAGTTTCTGGAAAACAGAGGCTAGGGACACCATCCCTGCCCATCCTGGCTAATAGCCATTGATGGACCTATCCTCCATGAATTTATCTAGTTCTTTTTTGAACCCTGTTATAGTCTTGGCCTTCACAACATCCTCCGGCAAAGAGTTCCACAGGTTCACTGTGTATTGTGCATTGTGTGAAAAATGTGTTTGTTCTAAACCTGCTGCCTATTAATTTCATTTGGTGACCCCTAGTTCTTGTGTTATGAGTAAATAACACTTCCTTATTTACTTTCTCTACACCAGTCATGATTTTATAGACCGCTATCATCTCCCCCATTAGTCATCTTTTTTCGAAGCTGAAAAGTCCCAGTCTTATTAATCTCTCCTAATATGGCAGCCGTTCATACCTCTAATCATTTTTGGTGCCCTTTTCTGAACCTTTTCCAATTCCAATATATCTTTTTTGAGATGGGGCGACCACACGTGCATGCAGTATTCAAGATGTGGGCGTACCATGGATTTCTATAAAGGCAATAGAAAATATTATATCTTATTATGTATTCCTTTCTTAATGATTCCCAACATTCTGTTCACATTTTTGACTGCCGCTGCACATTGAGTGGCTGTTTTCAGAGAACTATCCACAATGATTCCAACATCTCTTTCTTGAGTGGTAACAGCTAATTTAGACCCCATCATTTTATACATATAGTTGGGATTATGTTTTCCAGTGTGCATTACTTCGCATTTATCAACACTGAATTTCATCTGCCATTTTGCTGCCCAGTCACCCAGTTTTGAGATCCTTTTGTAGCTCTTCGCAGTCTGCCTGGGACTTAACTATCTTGAGTAGTTTTGCCAAATTTTGTCACCTCACTATTTACCCCTTTTTCCAAATCATTTATGAATATGTTGAATAGGACTGGTCCCAGTACAGACCCCTGGGGGACACCACTATTTACCTCACTCCATTCTGAAAACTGACCATTTATTCCTACCCTTTGTTTCCTATCTTTTTACCAGTTGCCAATCCATGGATTCCCTCTTATCCCATTACTGCTTACTTTGCTTAAGAGCCTTTGGTGAGGGACCTTGTCAAAGGCTTTCTGAAAATCTAAGTACATTATATCCCCTGGATCCCCTTTGAGGGGGTCAACAAGCATGTAGACAAAGAATTGTAGTATATTGGTGAGGCATGTTTTCCCTTTACCAAAACCATGTTGACTCTTCCTCAACAAATTATGTTCATTTGTGTGTCTGACAATTTTGTTCTTTACTGTAGTTTCATAAAGTCTGTGATGCTTTCCCCTTCTGTGAGGTTGTTTTCAAAGACCCTGTAAACAAATATGAATATAAAGGAGACAATTGAAGTCAGAGTACAAGATTTTAGGGTCACAAAGATGAATTCCCAGTGTCATGCTGTGTCCAAAATGCATAAATTGGAATCTCCAGTTGGATTAGAGAGGTTATGTTACTTCTATATTTGGCACTGGGGCAACTGCTGCTGGAATACTGTGTCCAGAATTCAAGAAGGATGTTGATAAATTGAAGAGCTTTCAGAGAAGAGCAATCAGAATGATTACAGGATTAGAAAACCTGCCTTACAGAGATTGAGCTCTTTGAGTCTATCTATTTAGCTTAACAAAGACGGTTAAGAAGTGTTGATCACAGTCTACAAGTACCTACCTGGGGAACAAAAAAAAATTGACAATGGGCTCTTCATTCTAACAGACAAAGGTATAACAAAAGCCTATGGCTAGAAGTTGAAGCTAGACAAATTTAAATTGGAAATAAATCATAAATTTACGAGTGAGGCTAATTAACCATTGGAACAGTTTATCATGGGTTGTTGTGGATTCTCCATCACTGGAAATTTTTAACTCCAGACTGGATGTTTTCCTAATAAACTATGCTCTATTTCAAAAGGAATTATTTGAGGGAAATTCTATGGCCTGGATTATACAAGAAGTCAGATTAGATGATCACAATGCCCTTCTGGTGGCAGAATCTATTAATATGACTCTCAGGGCTTGCCTACACTACCGCGTAAGTCCATACAATTTATGTTGCTCAGGGGTGTGAAAAAGCCACCACCCACCGAGCAACGTAAGTTACATCAACTTAAAGTGGTGTCTATATTGCGCTCCTGTCAGCATAGCACGTTTTCACCAGATACGCTATAGCGGCACAGCTGCACCAACGTAGTGCAATAACGTAGACTAGCCCTAAGTGATGAAGTTTCAGCAGTAAGAATACAGATGCTTTTGCTCAAAATTTCAGCACAACTCCTTTCATCAAACATTTTCTAAATAATATACAAGACAAAATGACCCAGTTTAAATCTTGGCCTTATCCCAGGTTCCCTTTTTCCACCTGCAATTAATGTCTTCTAGAGGTTTAACAACATGACTATGTCCACATATGAGAAAGTTAGACATCTAAACATCAATTGTGTCAAACTCCATGGCCACATTTGTAACTATTCTGCACAGCATAGACAAGAACACCAAAAAGTCAATAAAAGGGATGTGCTCTAGATCAGCTCAATAAATCTTTAAACAGTTAGTTATAAATCTTTTGCTGACTGAAGAGAAACAGTGCCAGCCCTTTTAGTAAGGTACAGAAAATTAGTTCTCCACTGTACATATTCAGTGTTATTATAGCTTCGTTCTCCATTACATATGTATCAAGACTGCTATAACAACATTTGCATAGTGTTTTGAAGAAGTGGAGTGATTCTGCAAGTGACGACAACCTGCATATCTAATTTGGTTTGTTTTTCATTTTACTTTTGGAATGTGCACAAAGTCCAACAAGGGGACTGATAGTCCATTCTGAGAGATTATATATCAGATGGCAATATATATCAAGCAATATCCTCCTTAGATCATCTGAGATATCTGAGGAGAGAGGATATCGTTATCTGACAGAGCAAGCATATCATGGACTGCTTTAACATACTTATTTTGTGCTTTAGAACATTTATAGTATAGGTGTGACACATTCTATTCAATTCTGTTAGGTTCTATACAACACACATCACTATGGCATTTGAACTCTACAGTACTGCTTTGAAGCATAGCAAGCTAAACCTCTTATCAACTTCTAGAATACAGAATGTTTTTGGTGTTACTCCATTCAGTTACTCTCTTTTCTTGTATATGCAATGAATGAAGAGGAGATGCTTAAAATTATCCAAGCAATAGTTTAATTCTGACACAAGAAGAATCTGATACAACTTCTGACAGGGTCTAACCTGCTCGTGATGTTTAACATTAAAAGTTATTAATTTTATATTTTGGAAATGCTTTAATAATACATAAAATAGGGTCTGACCCTGGTTGCAAGACAGACATTATGCACTACTGCCAACCCAAGTGTTCAAAAATCATGAGATTTGGCTTGAAAACATGAGATTTAAAGAAATAATCAATGGTGAATTCTTTTATTTGCTTTTTGGACTGCTAAGGTTCACATGTTCAAGTTTTTCCTCTGCATCCATGAGGATTAGGCAGTTAGTGGCTTTTTAAAAATGAAAGCTGAGATTCTCATATAATCACCTGATTCCAGGCACTGGGACTTTACTTTGAAGTTTTTCGTACAACAAAACTGCTAAGGTTGGAAACACTGTATAGCAACGTACAGTGCTGCAACTCAGACCACATGGTGATGGAGGCTTTGGAACTGCTTAGAAATAGTTCACTGTTTTGAAAAACAAGAAGAAAGTTTCAAATAAATTAATCTTAAGGAAGCTAGTATAGATTCCAACCATCTTAACAACTTATTCTTACCTATATAAGAAGTTAAACAAATGGTGAATCAGCAAAACAAATTAGAAATAAACACTGCTAAAATGTATTTTTATTTAAGTAGTGAGAAAGTCTGACTTGGATTAAAGTAATAAATTGGTTCTTCCTTTAATTTTTTTTAAAAAGAAAATGAGATATAAACTACCATCTCTTTCAGAGCAGTAGAAGTAGAAAGGAATGTGTCAAAATACAATGACAAAACCATGCTAGACAGTGCTAAAGAAGTGGCAAAGGAACTGGATGGCTGAGGTAAACAGTTGCTGATCATGTAAACAAAATGAGGCAGGCTTTGAGCATGGCCAGAGAGAGACAACAGAGTGTAGCAGAAGGGATCTGGGAGTCAGCCTTTGGGCAACTAGTTCCATAGCTTAGAGCTTCAATTAACTTCAGAGTTTCAGCTCCAGAGCAGGCTGTCTCAACAGAAGGCAAACAAAAGAAATAGAATAGGCAAACAATGTACACATTTGGAGAACATATGAGAAAAAGGCAGCAGGAAATGCTGAGCATGCAGGACCACCACTTTTTCAGAGAGGGGTTCCAAACAACCTCCAGATTACTACGAACTCTCAAATGAAACTGGTATCTGCATTGAAAAAGCAGAAGAGCTGCAACCTATATGCTAGCTGTTTATGGAGAAACTGGGGTGACATCAGATGTTATGAGGTGAAATTCTAGAGATTAGTGTGATGAATAGCCTAGGTGTATGATTCAATCTCACTGGAGAAGAGGCTGAGACAGTATGAAGTGGAGGCAGAACCCCGGGAGGTACAGACTTAGCACAACCACCACCCAGTAGGTGCATGGACAAAGGGAGAGGCAGAATACCAGAGACTATCCTAGAGATGTTCCTGAGAGCGTTTCTGTCAGCAACCACTTGAAAACAGACAAAAGACACAGGCATGCACTGAGAACCAAGGCGAACCAGTTTTGGATGCTGAGTACACACATAAGCCAGCTGCCCCTTAATTGCCATCTAAACTACTCCATTAGAGGACTTTATGAAGCCACTGGCTATTTGCGAACAACAAAAAACCTTCCTTGTTCATTATTTTGAAAGAGTTAAAAATAAATTCATTAAAATTCTTATTTTTTAATAATTAGAGTTTTCTAAAGACAATCCAGCAACAGGAAAAGAATTTGCAGTCTGTAAACTGTTAAAATTCCGGGACTAGTTTTAAATGATTCTTGCGGCCAGACATATTTATCCTCTGAAAGGCAAAAAGGGATAAATATTTTCTACCTCTTTAATGGCTGTGTTCTTGCAGAACTACACGTTTTATTTAGAGTACTTATTAGAGAAAACTATTCAGAAATAAGTATTGTTCATGGTACCAGTGTTGCGTAGATTGCTACAGTTTTGCTTAAAAGGAAGGAAACAGCTTGTGGTTTTCTAAAGTAACAAGACATTCATAACTTAAAATTGTCTGCAATTTGAGCATTTCCAAGAGAGTTATTTTTAAAATCTATAAAGAGGATAATCTGCAGCCCAGACTCAAATGCTCAGGAGGGGAAGAGGTGGTTTAATATCCTGATAAAGTGAACAGCAATAAGGAGACGTTACTTACTCATACAGTAACTGGAGTTCTTCAAAACGTTTTGTCTCTACGGGTGCTCCATGTGAGGATGTGTGCACCGCACCTATGTGCTTTTGATCAGAGGTTTTGGCAGCAGTGTCTGCACCCTGCATATTCTTATACTCCAGAATGAGAGCATACAGGGAGGGGGGCCACTCTGGGTTCCTCTCAACCATGAAGTCCAGAGCCAAGGACTCCAGAGCAAAAGGGAAGGAGGGCAGGTAGTGGAGCACACACTGGGGCAAAACATCTCAAAGAACTCCACTTTCTGTACAAGTAAGTAATCTCTCCTTCAAGTTATTGCCCCTATGGATGCTCCGTGTGAGCAGATGTCGGAGCAGTGCCTCAATACAGAGTATGGTGCTGAGGAGGCAAGTGTAGAGCAGATTTAAGACAGTATTGCCAAAAACCATGTCAGTGGAAGAATACATGATAGCATAGTGCTGGGAAAATTTGTGCACTACTGTCCAGGTGACAGCCTACAAGTGTCCAAGATAGGTATGTTCTCTAGCATGGCTACAGAGATGGATTGATCCCTAGTGGAATGGGCAGTTAGCCCTAGGTGGGGAATGTATCACCAAAGCTACATAGCATGCCAGAATGCATCCCAAAACACATTTCAATAATCTTTGTGTGGAAATCAGATGTCCTTAGCATCCTTCTGCAAAAGAAAATCTGTGAGAATCCCTGAAGGGCCTAGGCCTATGAAGGTAGAAGCAAGAGCTCTACTTTCGTCCAGAACATGAAGACAGCCTTATTCTCTGGAGGTGTGACACTTGGGTAAAAAAACACTGGCAACTGATGTGAAAGTCAGAAGAGCTTTAGGTAGCAAATGAGGGTGGAGACAGAGTCACCTTAATAGAACACCGTATATGGTCTCAGCCAGAAGTGCTCCTAGCTCTCCTACCCTTCCAGCAGAGGGCTACAAGAAACAAAAAACTTGCCAAGAGTTTAAAATTTTTTTTTCCTTAAGGCACTAAGGACTGAATTAAGATCCCAAGGCAGAGTAGCTTCCCTTACGTAAGTAAAAAGGTTAAACAAACACTTAAGGAATCTCATCATGGTAGAATGAGCGAAAACTGAAAACCCTTTGATTGGGGGGTGAAAATCTGTAATGGCAGTTAGGTGAACCTTAACAGAGTTCATTGACAAACCCATGGCTTTTTAAATTTAGCAAGTAATAAAGATTCTAAGGAGAGACTCCAGAGGAGATGTGGACCATTGGGCACACCAGGCTTGGAAATGCTTCCACTTTTGCAGGTAATTTTTCCTTGTGATGGGTTTTCTACTATTCAGCAGTACTGTCTGAATCTTGGGAGAACACTCCTGTTCTACGCCTAAGATCCATCAAGGAGTCTTCAAGCCCTGAGGTGAAGCATTTAAAGTTTGGGATGGGTCAGGAGGTCTGCTGTCAGAAGGAGATGAAGAGTTGGTCACAGAGACAGGTGGAGCAGATCATGGAACAATAACTGCCTGGGCCACGATGGTGCTGTAAGAATGATCACCAACCTCTGTCGTTTCTGTTCTGGACCTTGAGGAGCCAGGTCATTGGGGGATAAGTGTATGGCAGGAGGCAAGATCAAGGGATGAGGAGGGCATATCTCAGCAAGTTCCGACTGTGCCCTCCCATCAAGCACAAGTACCAGCTCTTCATAATGGATGGTGCTGCAACGAGATCTAGTTCTGGGGAGCCCCAGGTGAGAGAGAGATTTCCTGAAAGACTGCATTGTTCAACACCCACTTGTAATCACAGAGCAATGCTAACTATGAATATGCTATTTTCATGCATATTCATAAAAGTAGACAGAAATAAGTGTTTTCCAACAACTCATATTGGACCTGATTCTGACTAATACTAGTGTAAATGAGGAGTAAGTCTATTGAATTCAACAAATCTACACTGTTTAAAATATAGAGGGTTTTTTTTGTTCAGACTAATGAATATTCTGTTCATCGAAATAGTCACGTGTGGTTAAAATGACCCTTTTTCAATCTGACAACATATTTCAAATAATTGCGTGCATAAACAAATAGGTTAAAGTCAAAAGTTTTGAATGTGCTTTCTAGCAACCTTTTACCAAAAACTATAGTGCATTCCCTTCTCTCTAAATCATTTCTCCTATGTCTAAAATGTCTCTTGACACGGAATTCCCAGACTTTTCCCTGTTGTGACCCCTTTTTAAAATATCAGAATATTTGTGCCTTGCTTATAGGCTTTTATTTGTTTACACAGGGCCAATTTTATCAAAGCTCGTGCTGGGACAGTTAAAGTTCACCTTCCTGAGCCAGCTAAATCCATTGTCCCAGAGAGGAGATTCAGTACTCTGCAGGACAATTTGAATTCTTGTTATGTTTCTTGGCACCAGACGTTCCCTGTTGTAAATGGGTGTTTACAAGGTCTAGCATACTTGACAGCAAGCTGGAACTAAATTCCGTGTAAAGACTTCAGTTCTACATCAGTCTGGTGTAATAGATTGGATAAAAACTATGGCAGCTCCATTTAATTTTTTTTTCAAGTGAGTTAAACATGAAAATGAATAGTAACATCAGTGTCTTTGCTATTTATTTTGATATTAAACTTATGTTACGCTGTCCACACATTTATGGTTTTCAGTATGCCACAGATTTTGGTTTTGAAAATCTACAGCTGCATTGTAGGAGCAGTCAAGATGGAAGTTGGAGGTTTCAGTAGCTCACTGAGAATCATCTGGGGCTTTTAGAACCTAGATTGGTATGGAAGGCAATTTGGATTGTGGGTTACACATTAGCTACATGTTTCTACTAAAATAATAAAGTAAAAGCAGCGAACTAGTTAATTTAGATATTTAAACACCATCTTAAGGTTTCAGTGTTAACACTTCACGGAGATGAATGGGTCAGGTTACAGTGCTAATAGCTACGTTGTCTGCAGTCTTAGGAAGACAGCATAGCATCAGTTATGACTGGTTCCCATTTTCGTATTTACTTTTGTAATTATGAGGATAGGAAACAATTTGAAAGACAGAAAAAAAGTTCAGCTTGTGGAGCACAGTTCTGTGGTAATGGGTGAAAATTCTTCAATCATGGAATAATGATACCCGAGTGTTTTTTTTTACATTCTTTAGTAGTTTTCCAAAATATGCTGTGATTGGCAATCCGTTACTATGAAAACAACCCCTAAAAAGCTAATACGATTCCAGTGGTGAAGGGGGGAGCTACAGATCTGGGAATTGTAACTATGAAGACTGCAGAGTCATCTCCTTATTTTAAGATGACTTCTAGACTGGGGACCAGAGTCTCTTCTCCCCAGTAATCAACACTAACCACACAGGTTTCAGAGTAGCAGCCGTGTTAGTTTGTATCAGCAAAAAGAACGAGGAGTACTTGTGCCATTTTAGAGACTAACAAATTTATTTGGGCATAAGCTTTCGTGGGCTAAAACCCACTTCATCGGATGCATGCAGTGGAAAATACAGTAGGAACTCTGTGTATATATATCTTCCCACTGTATTTTCCACTGCATGCATCCAATGAAGTGGGTTTTAGCCCACGAAAGCTTATGCCCAAATAAATTTGTTAGTCTCTAAGTTGCCACAAGTACTCCTTGTTCTTTTTACTAACCACATATTCTCTCTCACAAACCCATTATGGTAGAACATTTTGAGCAGGGTGCAAACAGGCACAAAGAGATAGACTGAACATGTTTTATTTATACTTTGCAGCATGTACTAATTCTCCAGAATGAGATATCTGGAAGTCATCATTACAAAGCAGATGTTTGCCTAAAGTTACCACACAAAAGAACCTCAGATACACGTTTTTTTCATTTACTGAGATTAGGAAATAGTGGTAGGTGAGGTAACCCCACCTTGTTGTAAATGTTGGCAAAAGATCCTTTTTAAAGGTGACCCCTTTATAGCTCTAATTAATTTGTATATTTTTCACTTCTCCAAGTTGAATATTTATATTATATTTTTTAAATAAGGAAATTCAAATATTTCATTTAAAAGCCACAAGACCTCGGGGTCCTGATCCACATTTTCTGAGGCAGTGCTCTAGACTACAGAGCTCTGAAATTCTGTAAGCTAGTAAGGTATTTTTCTACACGGATGTTGCTCAATGGAAATCTCCACTAGGACTTGCAAAAGGTGGATAAAATTTAAACTGCAGTTATACTTCAAAAATAAATGGCAAAAACATAATAGTTTACGAATAAAGAGACGGCAAATACTCCCTCCTCGCTGCCTGCCCTAAAACTCAACTGGGGTCAAAATTGAAGCTTTATTCTTTCTGGCTTCTGCATCAACGCTAGTATTAAAAGGTGATATTCTGCCCTGTGCCTCTTAGAGTGGCAGCACAGAACTTGCAGCCCAAGGATGTGGGGGAATTACAGTGGCTTTTAGGGACCTTTGAACCCTCCTGATACTGGGCTGCTGCAGGAGCTAAAGAGACCTTGAACAAAACCTAGATAGCCATGGGAACCTGTTTAAGTTATGGCAGCCTCTCAGGGCTGCCCTATAGGGCTCCAATGCCCAGCACTGACACGTCCCCTCCAGCTTCACCCCTAGCGTTCCCCCTAAGTCAGGCCTTGCAAGGGGATTCTCTGAAGGCAGCCTTTGGCTGTTTTCTGCAGTGCCTGCCACCAGGGGAAATCATCCCCTGTCCATAATGGAAGCTTTTTGTGCCCCTTTTCATCGTTGTGGCCATTTTAACAGATGTCAAGGAGCAGGAGTGAGGATCTCACCCATAGACTCCACAGTTCTGTTGAGATGAGTGATTCAGTTCATTCTCCCATCACTCTGTAGAGGCAGCACAGCTAACATGAGAAAAAGCAGAAGTGTACTAACGCCAATGAAGTAGACAAAAATAGGATTCTAAAAACACAGACAGCAAATCAGTTGAATACACTTTTATGGTTTAATTTTTCTTTTTACACAGATCATGAGATTGTTGCAGAAAAGAGTCACTTTTGTATGCAACTATTTCAACAGCTGGTACTAGTTATGTATTTAATTATTTGGTCTTTTTGTATTTGACTGGATGTCCTCACTGACATCCAGTTTATTTACATCTTTTTCAGTTTTGAATTAAAGCACTGTAACTTGCACTGGCTGAGAAGCCGACGATGCTGTCATTCATTATAAGGTAGACGTCTATTTTAGGCTGTGCTTTCACCGGGCTAGCATTGTACATGAGATGCTATACTGCAACGTATTTACCATATGGAATATTAAAAAACTAAATAAAAAGCGAGTGTGACCAACTTACTTTCGCATTAAGAGGGCACACTGACAGAGCACTCCTAAAAAGCTGTTCTTCAGACCTCCACTGGTTACTGCGGATAACACAGTGCAGCACGTCGATCAACAAGATTCCTAGTACAGCAGCAGCCAGCGTTTTCTGGAAGGCAGGATATACAGGTTAATCATCTTCGTATTATAGCTCCTCCACTAGCCTTGGTCATCAGTTTTATTGACTGTTAGTTAGTACCTTTTTCTTCGCTTGTTTGCTCAAGAGACTAAAGCCATACGTAAGTAGCATACAATAGCCAATACTGGGGAGATAGATGACTCTCTCTGCAACAACAAATCCTACTCGGAAGAACAGGTTACTTGCAGGCAGAAAAGGGATAATAAGAAATCCCAGTCCCAGTGTAAGAATTCTGGAAATAAGAAACAGACTCACAATCTAGCAACAAAACTTAGATGAAAAAGTGCTTCTGTTACTATATGAAAACTGTGTAATAATCATTGGGAGCCATTATGTGGACTTAACCCAGAGGTGAGCAAACTACGGCCCACAGGACCCTAGTGCCTGGCCCCTGAGCTCCTGGCCCAGGAGGCTAACCCCTGGCCCCTCCCCTGCTGTTCCCCCTCCTCCGCAGCCTCGGCTCACTGCACCGCCATCAGTGCAATGCTCTGGGCCGTGAGGCTGCAAGCTCCTGGGGCAGTGCAGCTGCAGAGCCGGCCTGACCTGGTGCTCTGTGCTGTGCAGTGACATGGCTGGCTGCAGCCGGGCAGCACGGTTGTAGCGCTGCCAGCCACCGGTGCTCCAGGCAGCGCGGTAAGGGGGCAGGGAGGTTGGATAGAGGCAGGGGAGTTTGGGGTGGTGGTGTGGAAAGGGGTCAGGGCAGTCAGAGGGCAGGGAACAGGGGGATTGGATGGGGCAGGGTCCAGGGATGGTCGGGGTTCCAGGGGCAGGACATCAAGGGGCAAGAAGGGGGGTGGGGGAAGAGGCCGGGCCACACTCCCCTCCCTAACCGGCCCTCCATACAATTTCCAAACCCAATGCAGCTCTCAAGCTAAAAAGTTTGCCTGCCCCTGACTTAATCTATTCATGTCTACCTCCCACTGAATTTAAATGGCATCTGGGTGCCTAACTCCCGTGGGCTTCTTTGAAAATTCAGACACACTTCCCACAAAATTAAACTGAAGTCAAGACCTGAATTCCAGGACACAAAATGACCCTAATAAACTGGAAATCATTAATTTTGTTCTTCCTGATCCAAATATACAGGCAATAAAATTGATTACACCTATATACAAATTTTTTAAACTAACAAATGACCAATTAAGGTAAAATTTTTGAGTGTTTATTTAAAAAGCCACCTAAAGATGCATCATAAACTTTTAAAGAAGAAACTGAGCTTGAAATAACCAGTTTTCTCAGTAGAAGACCAATCAAAGAAGCCAAGCATTCATGTCAGAAAGCTGGCCTGTTCATCATAAAGGAGAGCCACCATCAAGGTATCTATACATTACATTAAAATATTTTTACACTAATTTTTATTTATAATAAACTTTTGGGAACTTGAAACCGAAATTGGGTCCGTTCCCCCCGTGTGCTAGGCCTTCACCGCTCTTTCAAAATTATTTTGTTAGTTTAGAGGTGATCATAAATGCTGGCCTATTGACTCTCTGTGTTGCTGCCCCTCCCTTGGGTGTAGAATGAAGGCAGAAATTTGGGCTTCCCCTGGTCTTCCCTCCTCTTCCCTTCCAGGAGGGGGAGGGAGTGGCTTGGCTCTAACAGGGTCTGAGTCTGACCCACACACTCCGGCTGCCATTGGATGACTAGATCAGGGCAGACCCACTGACTGGCTCCCAACTGCAGAGGCAGGGTGAAGAGGAAGTGTTGTTTCTGCCCACTGCTGGCCTGTAGCCATTTTGGCTTTGTTCCAACCCCACCCTTACCCCCTCTTAGTATACTAGATCCCTAAGGGGCTATGCTGATGGCCAAATTTTATTTGGGGTCTGGAAGGAATTTTTTCCCCTTACATGGCAAAAGACTGCGTGGGGTTTTTTCCACCTTCCATCAAACATCCAAGCAGTTTGATTTAGGGATTTATATTACATATGTTGCCACTTTGGCTGGTTCCAGTGGGTAGGGAGGAAGGAGGGAGTTAAGAAACAGTCCTATATGAAGTTCTTAACTCAATGTGCTTCTTGGGCATGGGCCTCAAGCACAACTTTGCATGGTGAAGGGGTCCATACCTTGTGCAGTCTGGATCCCTTCATCTCTCCTACCTCCAGTGTGGATGAGGGGAATGGGCTGGGACTCTGACTTCTTGCCAGGATCCCCGAGCAGGCCTGGGAGCGTAAAGGGGGCACTGCCCCCATATCCATTGTGAGATTTGTAGAAGCTGGAGCCACTGGCACCCAGTTAAATTCCACACTAGAACAGCCTTGCCAGGTAGTTTGGGAAGGGGTTCCTTGTTGGTTAATAGTTTATTAAAATGGCAGCTTCTACATTTAACCATACTCTGGTGTGTGTGCCCCTCATTAATACAGACACAGAAGCAGTGAGAGTATTGACTTAGGCTGTACAAACTGGTAACAGTATAGGGGGAAGTGAAGTATATTATAGATTAACATTTTAGAGGGAAAAATTGGCACTGCAGAAGATGATAAAAATTTGAACAATGGATGGATGGCATTGGGATTAAACTGTTTATATAATTTTAGAGCTGGCAAATTTATCAGTTGAGGACATCCAAAAAGTGCAACCTAAACATAGCATGAGAGATGTTAAATTCTTTTATCATATTAAAGGCTTCTATTTACAGAAGCTTTTGGTTTTCTTTTGTATAAAGTACAATTTCCCCCCCACCACCCAATTATTTTCTCAATAACCCTTCATTGATAAAAGAGTAATCACTCTGGGATAGCATTTTATTTTTAATCAATGGCCAGAATCACTACATCTTTTCAAAAAAGGCCCTTTATTACAAAAGAAGGAAAAAAAGAATTGTAAAAAGAGGGGCACAACATACATCAATTACACTCTGCTCTCACCACAAATTACTTTTTACCACCTACAGTGCTAAGGATCTCAAAATGCCATTTCAGTAGGAAAATAAAGCAGCCATCCATCCCCTTTCTACAAGTTTGCTTCCCAGTAGTCAATGCCCAAATTGGGATGAAACTGTAATAATAGCTATAAATATTTATTTGAAATACATTTGCTAGATATTGGTTCCACTGGATTGTTAAAATGATCAGTACTGGATTTAACAAAATAACACTGTACTTAACCTAGTGTGGAATTTAAAACCCAGCACTGTCTCTTACCTTCTCTTATGGCTGTCTTGTGAGCACAGAGCTTGGCATATCAGGCCAATTAGGCAGAACCAAAGTGCTGCTAGTGCAATTATTCTCCAGTCACTGACTGATTTAATAAGGGGTATGCAGCCCATGGACCAATCAAAACACAGCCACCAGGGACACAGCAGCAACCATGCATTCAACGAATAGTAGTAATTATAGTTTATAGCCTGTCAGTCAAAGGAAAACAAACATTTATTTGATACTAAACTCCCCCACACACACCAAAAAAATCCAACTTCAGCACTCTTTGTGATCTTTGTTTCCCTTCCGCTCCACCCCCAAAATGTATCCTTTAAAATAGTAAGTGTCCTAACTTAAATGCTGCATGATTCTAATTACGTACAGGTCCATTAATTTTGCATTTTTTAAAAATCATATGATGATTTTTTTTTTATCAAAAATGTTTTCCGAGCACAGGATGCTTCTCCTATTCAGGATGGGAGATCCAATTGTAGACAATACTCTATGTATGTGGATCTGGGTGGGACAAATCTCTCAAAATACGAGGCAATGTGAAAAAAGCCTAGCTTTATTACTGGGTATGTCTACATTGCAATAAAGACCCACAGCTAGTCTGTGTCTTCTGACTTGGACTCCCTCTGCAGGGCTATAAAACTGCAGTGTAGACATTTGAGCTCAGGCTGGAACCTGGGCTCTGAGACCCCACAGGTGGAGAGGGTCCCAGAGCCCAGGCATCAGCCCAACCCCCAACATCTTCACTTCCATTTTATAGCCCCGAAGCTTGAGCCCCATGAGCCTGAGTCAGCTGACCTGGGCCAGCTGCGGGTCTTTTATTGTAGTGTAGACATACCCATTGTAGGCAAAGGCACCAAAAAAACAAAAACAAAACAAAAAAAACCAGTACAAAGCCACGTATCCAGCCAGAACATGGTGTTATTTTATTCAAAGGTGAAGGAAAAGTGCAGGGCCAACTTTCAATATGTGTTAAGGGAAAGGACAGCAAAAGGATTGTATTCCTTCTCCCACAAACATAGAAAAAGAGGGGAAGAAAACACACAGTACATTAAATAAAACCACACAAGATTTACTAAAAAGGTGATTCATCATACAGTCCACAAATACAAGAAACACTCATTTGATTGGGGGGTTTTTTGTTACTGGGTTTTTTTGTTTGTTTGTTTTTTGAAGTGCTGAAGTAAAATTTAACTTTCCTTTTAAAGACCCAATTTGTTTGAACTTGCGGAAGTATGACAGGTTTGTGACTTACTCTCACAAACAAGCTGTCTGCAAATGAAGCTGGGTTGTCTACTTCAGTAAAAGCGGGTGGTCCTGTGCCCATAATTCTCCAGCGCATGACGAGCATAATGGCCCCTCCTGACAACAGAAGAGTTATCCTGAAGAGGAGTCCCTTTTTAAACAACCCAACGTTCTACAGGAGAAAACAAAACCAGGACAAATTATTAACACCTTCAGATCTTGTTCCCACCCACCTGAAACGGCAAGAGCTGGAGAGAAGACGGTATTTGTGCATTCTAAATATCGAAGGGAATGAATGTTTTTCAGCCATTGAACCAAATTCTCTATCACATGGGTATCTACTTGCTTTATGGCAACAATATTTATTACAAATAAAGAATAAGAAAGAAGCTCTTCAGAAGAAGGACTGTGCCTTCTGATTGTACAGGATCTGATATATATTGTAGGGGCTTTGGGAAACCAACCAACCAAGAAACAAAGTAGTAAAGGTTGAGGATTCCCTTCTCTCTGGTTTTATTTTGTGGTCTTCATTGATTAATTTGAAAAGACAGACTTATTGCAAACAAAATTTTTTTGATAATGAATTACAAAAGGAAAATTTTTCTTTAAGAAGCATCTCTAACAATCTCTGGAAGTTTAAGTTATTTCTCAAGTCAGTTTCTGTCGGGATTTGAGGAACAGCTGTAAATATGCATACAGCATGTTGGAAAGATCAACACTGAGAATTAATGATAATGTACTGTGAGCATTTAATTTTAAAAACATCTCAATTAAATACAACTGAAATATTTAACTAGCGTTCTGTTTTAAACAGATATTTGTATATGATATTGTTCCAAAACAAGTGTTTTTCTCCATTTCAATCTATTCAATGTTGATGTTGATACATGAAAGTTGCACGGGTAAAAATCAGGGACAAGGAGGAAACTGTGGTAAAATTTTTAAAAGTGTGACTACGCCCAAGTGACTTAGAAACCTACATTTTACTGTAAAATATATTATTGCAGTTTATACAGGATTTATTATGGAGAAACAAGACAAGAATTCCATCCTTAAGACTGCTTCTAGTGTTCCATTATGACCTCATTTTCAGGTCACTTTCCACAACGTGGTTAGGGAAGTTTATCTTTCATGAAAATCATCATGGTGGAGAGAAAAATTTAAAATAAACAAAAGTTAGAAGAAACGTCACTGCTCTTTTGTCCAATTCTTATGCCAAGGGTTGAGGCTTAAATGTGAAAAAGAGGGTCTGGATCTGAAATTGTGATAAAAAAAAGTTTAATGTCTCTTTAGGCTCCTGGGGGATTTGGGGGTGGAGAGGGGAGAGAAATTGTAAGGAACTTGAAATGGTCTATATACAAAGACTGATAAATTTCCACGCACAGATCAGAACAATTTTTGGAGGTAGGAGAAGTTAAAATTAATGAGCTATTAATATTTTCCATCATATTTTCATGAAAACTGGCATTTGAAGTTTTCCCACACATAGTCCTAATGATTTAAAATTGTAAACCAGAAACAATGCTTTCAACTCTCCACCTTGTAAAGAGCTTCACTTATAAAAGGTTTATCTTTGAAGCATTTTCCTCAATAAAACTCTGAAGTGGTTCTGCTTTAGTCCCCTTCTAATCCCAAGACTCCTCACTTTTCTTAAGCTGACTGACAGTCAAATTACACTGTTGAGTGCTCTGGCATTCCTTTTTGCCGCTAGAACTACCCCTTTCCCTTGAGCTAGCTCTCTTTGCCCAGATTGGCTGATTCAATTCTACAGAGTCCACTCCCATTTACTGAGATCCCTCTTTAAGCTCCAAAGGGCCCTTCATTCACACTTCATACTTGCAGAGTTTATGGAAGCTCCATAGGGCTTAAGCTAAGCACCAGAGGAGCAACGGTTCTCTGCAGTTTCACACCATGCAAAGTCCAATGAAGATTTTTCTGCCTTGTTGAACCCTCCACAGGAGGAACAGATAATTAGTTTGTCATTAGTAACTCTCCTCTCTCTTGAGGGACTATCCAGTTGCAGTCAAAAGTTTACCCAATGCTTGTTATTTCTGGGATTTGCTTGCCATTGCACATGTGACATGCCAGATTCCATTTTACCTGATAATGGATGAATTAGGGTCCACTGTAGACACCCGTTTATCCTCCAGTAACTGCCAGTGGATTAAATGGGTTCTCATTCACAGCTTTTATGTCTAGATACTAGGAGGCCTCTTTCTTTCTTGGCAATGTGGCAATTTGTGTTCTGAGGGAAAAAGTATTTGAGCTGGATTGCCAAAAGAGAAAATTATTCTCTTACGTAACAAGTACCGTCTGTGCATGCTGTAACTTGCTTTTTCTGCCTTAAAATCTGTTTTGTAAATCTGGATAAATAATTCGTTCTTCACATTGCCAATCGGATGTTGCCAACATCCGTTTGACTGATCTTGGACTGATTCCATATGTTAGAGACAGCTTTCTTAAATACTTGGACATCAGCTCTTTATATATTGCTATGAAAAGAGCTATGAAATGCAGGCGTTTAAGTCTTGCTGGATACAGCAATGCTCTACCATGATCACTCATGTTGCTGAAAAGACGTTCCAGATCACTGCCTTGTTTTGCTGACTCAAATTATATATCCTTTTTGATTTCACTCCCAGCACATACAAAACTGTGAAAATGGCATCTTTTTTGTTGCCTGGACAGCTAGAATGAACTGAGACTGAGCACACTCACCTCCAATGACTTGCCCTTACGTAGTACCTTTTGAATAAGTTCCAAAATATTTAGTTTGTTAATCACCAAAGCATCAAATACAGCATTCAACCCCTAAATAACCAAGAGAAAGAGAAAGAAGAACTCATTTATTAAAAGGGTATTTTAAAAATCCTACTTCTATAGTGAATCACTGTGCTTCTTAATTCTGATTCTGAACTTTTTACAAACGGATATAGTCAGTGCTCCAAGAAAAGGAAAGAACACTACAGGAGACCATGCCTCAGCAGTTGACAGGATGCCACATGCACCCCTGTGCATGGCCAGGCAGCCTCCTGGCCTATGCATGTGTAATGGGAGGCATAAGAACATTACCCACCTCCTCTCTGCCCTCCCCACCCTTTTTGCAGCCCAGGGTTGCAGTCATAGGACTAGTGCAATAAAGTAGATTTTTAAAAGGCACTCATCCCTTACCTCTCACTGTGGACCAGTGAAGCATCAAGCATATTTTGGCGGAATGGCTTCAAGTCACCTTTTTCTTTAAACGGTCACACAGGTTGCCAGAGCAATGGCTTAGACAGAGTTACAGAGGATCCAGGCAGGATTCTCACTGGAATTACACCAATGTAAGTGCCTGATCCTGCAAGGTACTGAAAACCTCTGGCAAAATTCTACAGATCTCTATAGAATCTGAGGGCATTCAGCCTTTGTTTCTCAGCACTTTGCCAGACAAAACCTTAAAATCAGGAGTAATTCAACTGAAGTTAATGGAGTTACACTGGTGAAAACAAGGTCAGAATCAGGTCCCATATATCCATCTGCTCCAGTAACCCTTTTATTCTGACATGCTATTTTCATGGCATATTCTATGTCAAATACATCCCACCCCCACCAAAAATGTTCAGTAATCTTTAACACTTATGCACGAGGGATATGTAGCTAGCATCCTAATATTATCTTTGGAGATGATCTAGTGTCTTAAGGGCTACAAGGAACTAGCAGAAGCACATTGCCAGGTGAGGGTAAGGGTTTCTACTCATTAAGAGGCAAAAACCAAATCAGTCTCTGTCAGCCATAGGAATCAGAGGGAAACTGGCATGAATCTCAGAGTGACTCCATGCAAGGAGGCCAGCTGGCAGTATACAGTGGTTGGCTTACCAAGGAAGAGATGGAAGCAGGGATCCAGTTGGAAAGGGGCATTTCAACATGAGGCACTATTCATTTTTGTGTGTGGCTTCTATGGCTCTTCTTTACCCTTGTTTTTGCTCCCTTTGGCCTGTGCTTCTCTTACTGTGAAACCCTTATCCCTGAGCTTGAGGATGAATATTATCATCCTAACAATGCATCATCAACAAAGACAGACAGAAAATAAAAGCTGAGGCTGCTACTCAAACATTATTGTCATGCTACTCTGAGAAACAACCACAGCATACCTTAAGTTAGAGAGCTACTTCTGTGTCTCCCACACATGCTTTTGAAAGATAGTCTATTTAAAAACAACTCTGCTTACGCTCCAGGATATGTTTTCTGTCACTTGTTTTCTTTATACTCAGAATAATATGAACAAGGTTCTTCATTCCTTAAGTATTCCTCTGTTCTACTACTCCATCCCTACCACTTCTAGCTGAAGCCATTCTCCAGCTGTAGAAATAAACCCCAATTTTGGCATCTCACCAGGCTACTGTTGAAGCGATAGGGTCATCACAAACAGGACGACCTCAGGTGAGTAAAAAGATACAGAAGCACATCAACTCAAACAAGAAGGCTCCTATTTAGATACGTGCTTAAAATAAGGAAGAGAATCAATAAAAGCGATAAGCAGAACAGCTACTTCTGACTAGGTAGTGTCAACTGTTTTTTTTTTTTTTTTAAAAAGGGGGATGTGGGGCATACGAAAACTTCTTTATCAGCCATTTATCAGTCTTGTTCATTTAATCTATGAACAATCCCTTTGTAGATTTGCTGGCATCGTGGGCACAAGATGATAGTCAGACATGCAAGAACACAGGCATCCAATGAGGCACAGATTAAAACTGGCACTATAATGTCTACAAAGCAGGCAACTAGAGACTTCTATAGGTACATGCAAGCTGCTCACAGAGACACAAACAAGCACAAAAGGAATCACATTAGAAGCACTGGGCACAGAGCCTGGCTAGGTCAATGTTTAACATTCATAAGCCAATTTTCTTAACAGACTAATGCAGAAGCACAATCCAAGTTGTTTACAGATGTGGAGAAGATTTGCAGAAGCATGTGTGCAGTAGTAGCTTATGGATGCTCAGGACAGAATGTAGTGGTTATGAAGAGACCTTACCAGTACTGTAATTCCTTGTTCTTTGCACAGCATGGCTATTGCACCAAGAAGAACACTCGCCAGTACCCAGAGTATAGAAAAATGGTTCCCTTCCTTATCTGTCAATGTAAAATATGACATAAAAATGGTACATAAACCTAAATTAACACTAGAAATTTTACTTTATAAAACACAACACTGTTTATTTTCTCTCTCGTCTTCTCTCTCATGCCAAGCAAGAGATTTACCTTTTAAGACTAGAAGGCACCAATAGTAATATACTGACACTAGTCCCTTGGCAGTAGCTGTTTAGTGCACCATAGACACGTTAGATATCTTCCTGTTTGGTAGACATTCTAGTCTCTCCAAGTCTGGCAGAGGCTCCACATAGGTTTCTACAACACTTTATCTTCAAAGATTACTCCCCACTCCGTAGACACAAGTTTATCATTCCTGGCATAGATGTGCTAATAGTGGCCACTCTCCCAGGCTGCCAGAGAATAAGAAAGTAAAATTCCTCTTAATTATTATGTGAGTATCATCCATGTGAGTCATATTTTAACTGCTGCTTAATCTGAAAGATGCTCTGGGTTAAAAGCACCTGCAAGGCTGATTTGTTTAAGCAGTACATCAGAATATTCCATTAACTACTCATGAGGGAATTCTGCACCAAAAAATAAAAATTCTGCACACAATATTTTAAAATTCTGCAAATTTTGTCAATGAAAAAATGTGGAGGTTCCAGCATGGCAGTGAGGAGCAAAGGCGACTGGCTGCATGGAGGTGGGAAGATCACACTGGAGCCGCCCCCCCCCCCACACACACACACACACAGACAAGGCGGTGAGGCTGCACCTGACCCAGAAGCCAGGAGCAGGCAGGCAGGTTCAGTCCAGCAGGATATAAGGGGTGCTGGAACAATTTGTATAGTGAAGGTGTGGAGAGCCACTGAACCAAACTGTAAACCCTCTATATGATGGCAACCACTTCAAGCCAGGGGGCACAGCAGCATCCCCAGTTCCAGCACCTATGGTTGGGGCTCAGCAGGGGAGGGGTTTGGGTGCAGACGGCTCTTTGGGGGGGACTCAGTGGGGTAGGAGTCTGGGTGCAAGGGGCTCACTGCGTGGGGGGTGGGAGTCATCAAGGTGGTGATTCGAGTCCTGGGACAGTCTGGGTGCAGGGAATGAGGCTTGATCGGGGGGTTGGGTATGAGGGAGTCTGGATGCACGGGGATTGGATGAACAGGGGAGCAGCTTCCCAAACAATGACCCCTCTCCTCGTGGCTGAGGAGTGATGGAGGCAGGAAGCAGGGCAGGGTTCGGAGTTTCCTGCGGCCAGGGGAGGTTTCTGGGGGTGGGTCTGACCTGGGCCCGGCTGCACCTTGTAGGGGATGAAGAAGTCCTGTCCTCCCCCACCCCAAGCCAAGCCGGGACTATCAGCTGAGCCTGGCACAAGGTAGGAGCCACCAGCCGGAGCATCCCCAGCCCCACTCTCCCCCATCCTCGGCAGCGATTTACCTCTCCACCAGTTGCTCCAAGGCACCCAAAACAACATGCCCATGCTGCTGGGGAGGGGTGTGTGACCGTGACCGCTCTTACAGCCTCGCTTTGCTTCCCCATCAGAAAGTCATTTTTCTGCATGGAAGCAAAGACATCTGCAGGGGACATGAATTCTATGTGCATGCAGTGGCACAGAATTCCCTGGGAGTTAACATTGTAACTGAATGTCACAGAACTCAGTAACTCCAGTGTTTAAGTGGAGGACCAGTAGTGCAGCAATTAAGGTCTGCGATCAAGAAGCACAGATTATAGTAACATGAGAACTTCAAGGTCAGTGGGAGGATACAGAAGATTACCCGCAGATACTACTGTGGACAGGGGCCCTTAAAGGCAACATACTGCTTGACAGCTGATACTTTCAGGGCAACATAACAGGCATTTCCAATATCTACATCACAACATGCCCAACTGTTTCAAGACATTTATGCATTCGGTATGTTTGGACTTCAGAGAAGTACAGCTGATTTTGTATGACATAACCAAACACGTGATTGCTCATAACAATCCAGGGACATAGATTTTTGAGAGTACCTAGAACAAATTAATGTTTATGGTTTAACGTTCCACTGCCATATCCTGTCTTCAGAATATTTTTGTCCAGACAATTGGATCAGGCTTTATTTTTTGGGGGGAGGGGGGAAAGATGTTTTGGAGGTACTTGGGTTTTTTAAACACAGACACAGTTTTGTGACTGTTTTGGTGAAATTAATGTCAGAAGCAGTATGCTAGAATAGGATAGAAATTATCTTAAAATAATAAATAAGTAGTATAATATTTAGCACCTTTCATGCACGAGATACCCAAAGATCTTTAACAACACAAACCCTGGTAGGGCACTGACTGTGTAGGAAGAGAAACCTTATGTTATTAGCAAGAGCTCACACATACACACCCTTGAACATGGCACCATTTTCTTCTCCCTTCCAGTTTGGGAAGGGAGGGGGATGTAAGAGAGAGAATGGTGATCAGCATACCATGAGGTTACTGCATATGCTTTTTGAAAAGGGCAATGAGTTCTTTTATTTCCACCTGTTAGAGACTGGGCTGTGGACAGTCTGGCCTAGTGGCTAAAGCAAGAGTTAAGCCTACCAGTTAGAGCTGGGTCCAGGATGGGCAGAGTCCAGGAACAAGCAAAGGGTCAGTAACGGAGAGATAGGAGTCTAATGCCGGAGCTGGCAGGTCAACCAGAGTCATAAACCAGGGGCAGAGCCAAGGACCAGTACCAGAGAGGCAGGAGCAGAAGAGGAACCGTGGCTGCAACAAAGCAGGAGCAAGGATGGAACAAGGGCAAGCGCACCTGCCGGCTTGATACGCACTGAGCAGCCGGAGAGCTGATGTTGCTAGGTTCAAAAGCCAGCCAGCTGCCGTTCCTGACCAATCAGATGGTGCGATCAATCAGGTAGCCTGCTGTAGGCCAGCTTTGCTTATTGGAGTGCAAGAAGCCTGACTCCTGCAAGCTTTGATTGCTGACAATATCCCCCTACCCTCACCCCCTGGGTGTAACTCCTGGGGTCCTCAAGGCCTGTTCTTTTCAATCAGGCGTAATGAAAAGCGTGCAGGTCAGGGTCGTGGATATGTTCCCCCGATTCCCATCTGAGCCATATCCCTCCCAGTCAATTAAGTACTGGAGCCTTCATCAGTCAGTGACAGTCCAAAATTCCCACACCGTGTATTCTTCCTACTCTTGAATGGTTATCGGTAGGGTGGGGCAGTGAAAGGGATTTGCAGTATGTAGTTTTAACGGGGAGATATGGAATATGGGACAGTCCTTGAAAGGATTCCAATAGCTGTAGCCTGAAGGTTACTAGACTAATCTGTTCCATAATCTAAAAGGGCCCCCCAAGTACTGTTACAAATCATACCTGATAGGACACGCACACAACTGCTGCAAATTACACCTGGTAGGACACGCACACAAATGATACGAATTACACCTGGTAGGTCACGCATAGTTCAAATCTAGGCTGAGGCACATAAAGTCCACAACTGCAGAGCTCCCAAAAAACACCAAGTTTATTACGCTCAAGCGTGGTGCCCCCCTGCCTGCCAGGAGGGGACCCCGAATACAGATTATACAAAGGTTATATACCTCCTAGCAAAGCATGTTGCCCTTGTGCATCGAAAACCTTAGCCAATAAACGAACCCTTTTCTTATCTACCATCTATCCCTGCTTGGTGCATTCCTCGTGCTAAACTAGTGTGTTAATTACACAGCATGGTCCTAAAGCGATGCATCAGTAACTTTTATTATCAGGGTGGAAGGCCTCACATCAAAGGCCAGGAGATAGGGAGTTAGAGACAAAGAACAGATACCGGGAGTCAAGGCAGGCTGGAGACAAGGAGGAGGATTTTCACAGGAATGCAGTATCTAAGGAACACTCCTCCTGGTGCATGATGTGCTTGCTCTTAGACAATGGTGGACCCCAAACCAAAATGGAGTCACATGTGCTAACAGTACTGGTGCTCCAGCTTCGTAGATTGGTGAGTAGATTTAAGGTTCTGGGCAGACAGCCAGACCTCATGCCGCACTGAGAAGCTGGGGGCTGGCTGACAGTGTGGACTGGCATATAGTTGGAAGGCTGCCTTAGCTTCTTCTGACCAGCGTTAAAGCTTTTGGTGCACCTGATGGATGCAAACAGTAAGGTCAGAAATGGCAGGCACTGGGGACTTGGTGAGGATCTTGGGGGGAAACGAAGGTGCAATCTAGGCTTAGCAAAA
Source organism: Eretmochelys imbricata (assembly GCF_965152235.1). Lineage (NCBI taxonomy): Eukaryota > Metazoa > Chordata > Testudines > Cheloniidae > Eretmochelys > Eretmochelys imbricata. Next base: position 101,893,200 of record NC_135572.1, read on the forward strand.
CAAGGGGGACAGTTGGGTGGAGACACGAATGGCACTGTTGTAGGTGAATTCTCTGTGAAAGATAAGTGATGGTAATTAAGAAAGCAGTGTAGGTGCTGCTCCAGAAACCGACTGATCTGTTCTCTCTGGCTGTTGGTTTTTGTGTGGTAAGCAGTCAAGGTATAGGTGTTAATTCTTGGAAGGCGCAGGAATTCCTGCCAAAAATGAGAAACAAACTGGGATTCCGAATCAGAAACTGTGTTGTTGGTAACCTACAAAGGCAAAAGACATTTTCTTCAAAAAGCCATTGTCTCTCGGGCGGTGTAGAAGCCCCAAATATGGTATAAAATGCAGCATCTTCATAAGATCCACTACCACTAGGGTTGTACTGTGTCCTTAGAAGGGCAGCAGTTCCACAAGAAAGTCCAGGGCTGAGATGGGGTGGGCAAGGGCTGCAGGAGACACAGTGGTCTGACACAAGGATTCTTCGTCCAGGCACAGAGATCACAAGACCTCACATAAGTTGCTACAGAAGCATGCCGGGCTGGCCACCATAAGCTTCTAGACACCAAGTCCTGGGTCTTGAACTGGCCAAAGTGGTCTACCAGAGGAGCATCATGGCAGAGTCTTAGGACATGGAGCCTGGGTGTCCCTCGGGCACATAGATGCACTCCTTGTGGTAGAGGATCCCATTGTGGTGTGTGAACGCCAAGTCAGACTGGTATTTTCTAGGGCCCAATGAATTTGAACTGCAAACGATTTATTGGACAATAGGGACCAGATGAAGAGAATTGGATTGCTAGCACCATACTCCACAATAAAATCTGAAGGTCTGAGGATCATGGATGGCGTTTCCATGCCAGGCTCGTAACACTTGTCCTTTCTAGATAATGTGCGAACCTTCCCATTCCTTGTTTTGGTAGCGACCATGAAATCAAAGGGTAGAGAAGAGAGAGATCACCAGGCCTGCTGTTGGTTCAAGGGCTGACCTGTCTTTAGGAATTCCAAGTTCTTATGATCAGTAAGAATGTGGACTGAGAATTTAGCACCTTCCAGGAGATGACACCACTCCTCAAAAGCCACTTTAATTTTCAATAACTCTGTCTAAAACATTATAATTCTGCACTGGTGGAGTAAATCTGCATGAATGGAAGGCACAAGGATGAAGCTAGCCATCAGCCAACAGAGAACTGGTCCCAGTGCAAAGTTTAAAGCATCTGCCTCCACGGCAAATGGTCTGGTTGGGTTTAGGTGATCAAGATGGGAGCTGAGACGAATCTCTACTTTAGGCGATCAAATACAGTCTGTAGGTCTGTAGACAAACAAACAATGCTCCTTAACATGGAAGTTGGGGATATGGGCGCCCACACCAGAGAACCCCTTGATAAATCTCCTATAGAAATTGGCAAAGCCCAGAAAGCGTTGTATTCTACAGATTTCTTTTAGCACTGCCCAGTCTGTGATGGCTGCCTCCTTACATGGCTCCATAGCCAATGCATTATGGGAGATGACATAGTCCAGAAACTGCACTGTGTTCTGGTCAAACTGGCATTTTTCCAGCTTGGCATACAGATGGTTCAGGCAAAGCTTTTTCAAGACACTTCATATGTGCTGGTCATGACGTACCTGATCCTCCAAAAAAAAAAAAAATATATATATATATATATATAGGAATATCATCAAGGTAAATGACGAACTGATCTAGTTTGTCCCAGAAGATGTCATGAATAAAATGCTGGAAGGTCGCTGGTGGATGCACAGGCCAACTGGCATGACAAGGTGCTAGAAGTGGCCATACTGAGTGCAGAAGGCAGTCTTCCATTCATCTCCCTCTCACACACATATCAGGTTCTAGGACCCACACAGATCTAGCTTCATAAAAAGTCAAGCAGAGCACAGATGATGGTCTAGGAGCTCATGAATAGCAGTTCCGAATGGTCACCTTATGAGTGCCCAGTAATCAATGCAGGGCTGCAAGAACCCATCCTCCTTCTTAACAAAGGATTGGAGTCCCTGCCTGGAATGTGGATGGTTGGATGAACTCCTTCTGCAGGTTCTCCTGCAGATATGTGCAAAGAGCTTGCATTTCCAGTTCAGAAAGGGCATATATTCAGTGGAAGGGAATCTCAGCTCTGGACTGGAGGTTGATAGACAGTCATACCTCCAGTGAGGGGGCAGGGCATCCATATTTCCTTTGTTGAATACATCAGGTGAGGTCATAATATTTGAGCAGTATCTTGACAGCGGCAGACTCGTCTGTGGCAGGTGTGTTTCACTGCTGTGAGCCTGCTTATGCAGAGCAGGGATTCCCCAGCTCATGGCACAAGCTGCAGAGAGTACTAGTCCTCTTACTGACTTCTGGGAGACAGGGTTGTGGGCAATACTGCAAGCAGGAACATATCCCTTTCTGTCAGTGGATGTTGGGGTCATGTGCAGGTACCTAGGGCAGACCGAGATGACCACAGAGCAGGGGCCCAAATTAACTCACACTAGAGGGTTTCCCGATGCCTATGGAGACAAACAACTGTTAGGAGAATGGTTTGGCGAATTACGTGGCCCAAGGACAGGAGCAAAGCATCAATGGTTTCCACAAGATCCGGAAAGTTCTTGCACAATATTCAGAATATTAGGGATGCATTTGGCCTAGTATGTACCCAATTGAAGGGTTATTCCAGTCCAGCATGGAAATATAGACTTAGGAAACTGAACTACTCTGCTTACTTGAGAGTAAAGGATGATCTTATGATTAAGGCTTGGCTAGGACTCAGGATATTAAGTTCAAAGCTCCCAGCTCTGCAACAGACTCCCAGTGTGACCCTTGATCTCTGTGTGCCTTGATTTCCTATCTGTAAAATGGGAGTAGTAATACTTCCTTTCTCCCACCCTTTGTCCAGATTTCCGCTTTAGATTAAGATCTTTGGGACAGGGGCTGTCTCCTTCTACAGATAGATAGAACATCTCACATAAAATGGCCCAAACCCTGGGCCCTCCAGGTGCTATTGTAATATGACGAATATGAAACAAATACAAAATTAAAAGCCTCATTATAAAGGACTGTAGCCAGTTTTCAAAGATAATTTCATGTTTGAGTATCTACCACTACAAGGAAAGTTTTCAAGTTGATAGCCACAATGGGACAAGATTCTTTTCCTCCATCCTTCTATCGTCATCACATACACGTGAGAGAAAATTTCCACATGAAGAAAGATAAAGCTCATGTTTCCCCTGATCATGGATGCATGCTCCTATTGTGTTGTAATGCCAGAGGCCAACAGAAAACGAGCTCAAGTTTCCAGCTCGAATTGCCAAAGTCCCAGATAGATGCTAACATCACACTTATTTTACATTTGTTGTTGCTTTTTTTTTTTTTTGCTCTCTTATATACACAAGAAGCAGAGACTACTTCTTGGGCACACCTTGATTCTCAGAAGCCAGAATCATCTCAGGTATAACCTTGTTACGTACAAGCACTCCTAGATGTTGAAAGTGCTCAGCATGAAAAGAAAAAAAAAGTTCCTTGCCTTTATAAATGCAACTCCAGTCCCTTTATTTCCTCTTGCTCTCTCAAAAGGACAGTACTGTACTGTAAGATACAAGTCTGTAATATTATAAGACTTTGAGTAAACTTCAAGGAGAGAGACTTTCAATTAAATATATATTTTCTTGGGTCAATTTTTATTCTTCATGCAGAAGTGTCAGTAGCGGAGTAGGCTGGAAAAACAGATAGAGAATAAAGGCACTTAGCAATGCCATCAATTAACTGTTGAACAGAGCTCTGAAAATGTAGAGCACTGTACAGTATAAAGCGCTAATTATTATAAGATACTCACACACCAACAGAGGCAATCAATTTAATGAAGCACATTCCCTTAACATTGCATTGCTTCCCACTAAGATGATCTTCTGTCAGAAAAGGAAACCAATCTTTGGTTGGCCCCGTACCTAGTTGAAAGCAGTACACCATATTGTGAGTGGGCACAGTGCCACACTAACAGATGGGTACGATTGTGCATTAAATTCCTGTTCAAAAAGCTTGAAATCTATCCAGTGTTTTGTACTTACACATAAAGAGATCTTAAGACTGCCCCTCCTTAGAACAAGAATAAGGGTGAGTGTCCAAGTGACTGACTGACCAACCCACATGAGCTGGAGAAAAAAAAAAAATCTTCTCTCCTGGAAGTTTTCTAGTCCTTTTGTATTGCACAAATATTCAGAATATGCATGATCAGAGCCTAAACATTCTTTTCATTCAGATTGCTGTGGTGGGTGAACACTTCTAAGTAATTCTGCATACTGCACACTGTGGAATTAATTGAGCGTAGGCTTTTCTAGTCATGCTAATTTTTTGTTCCTGTGTTCTCCAAGTGCCATTCTACCTCTGTCACATATCTATCAGCATCAGCACACTGGCAGACAAGTCTCATATAGGGTCTTACTGCATACACAAAGTTGTCTTTAATTTATTTGATTTGGTACAGAGTGATTGCAAGGAAATACAGCATATAGAAACACGTAAATGCAGGTCTGGAAGGGACCTCAAGAGGTCATCTACTCATCTCCCAAACAGAGACAGGATTAAGTATAAGACGATCCCGGACAGGTGTTTGTCTAACTTGTCACTGGAGGCTTTTAAGAACCTTTCCTGACATATATGTAGAAAGAGAAGGAAACAGAAAATACAAGATGGTGTCTGGACTATTCATTGTGAGAGTGATTGTGTAGAATTTCCTGATTAAGCTCAGTTTAGTTGGCATAGTCACAAGCTACACAAACATTTAGAAGTGAACAGCAACCATTAAAAATCATTTAAGGAGCCAATAGACTATCTTAGAGAAGTATTATAACAAAGTTGTTCTTCCACAGCACTCACAGAGCCAATAAATAGGGCCTTAGCCCCACCCAAATTTCTGGCAGAGGCACATTAAGATGCTTCAGCCAAATTTTCAATGCTCTGTACACATGTATAACTTCATAATCAGACATTAATGTATTCTTTTATAAACCTGTTAAATAGGGCCCCGAGATATTTTCTCAAAACAAAGTATCTGTACCACCAAATTACTTTCAGATCAAATACCATAGCAGAGCTCGCTTGGAAGAGTGTCTCTGAAAGGTCTCTGCATGTTAAAATAATACAGGTGCTGTGAACTAAAGCCTATGGGCCAAATTCAGTACACCTTAAACACGTTATAAGCTGGCTGAAACCTTGTCCTAAGTGGAGTTAAAACCTTGAGATTGGAGGGTGCATTTGCACCCAGCAATTAACAGAACTGTGATGATATATTAATCACAAACCTGCACCTAAGTAAAAAGGGTTATTTGAACCTGCCCAGGAGTCCTGGATTGTGTGAACACAGAGGGTTTTGCTGAGTATTGTTTTGCGTAAGGGGAGAGTGTATGAGAGAGAGAAGGCAAAACAGGACCAGAGAGAGAGCGCGCGCACCTGAAGAAATCCAAGGTGAAGCCTGTAAGTATGGTATGATCCCCAAGAGCAGTAGTAGTCTAGGTAAGGGTACTGGCTGACAATAACCTTGGGCCTGTAGGCTAAGAAACTTCTCCTTTTGCCTTTGGCTCCTACTGCATTCAGAGAAGCAGGGTCTGTTTATTTACAAGGCATGTACCAAGGCTGCATTTAAAAAAAAACAACTCCATCAACTTTCTCCCCCAAACGGAACATTTCCTGGGCTCTGAACCTTAGTTAACTGCTTGGGTCAAAAGGGCACAATGCACAAATGCACAAGCACTTCCACTGAATTCAGAGGGACTAGTCATGTAAGTAAAATGAGCAGGACTTGGCTGTATATTAAAATACAAGTAAGGCTTATAAAGTTCATTCCTGTGTAAACAATCCCAGCATAATGTCGACAGGCAAGCCAAAAAGATTAAAAAAGGAAAGTTAGCCTGTCAAGTTATACCCTGAGATATAGCTGTTTAAACTGATTTATTCCTTTATGTTCATAAAAAATAAGCCTTGTTACAAAACAAATCTTTTACATAAAATGTGTGTCTAATGTACAACAGGAGTCAGGTATAGAGTTTCTCTCATTTCCTCTAGTGGCATGTTCCTGCTAAAACAGATCTTCTGTATTTCCAGATAATTTAAACAGCAGTAAAAATAGCTCAGGTCAACTGGATGGTTTAGTTTACTGTACTTTACAGAGGCTGTGAATAAAATAATAAATTACACAAAAGAGGCAAACATAATGCTTACTTTCTCTAAAGGCTTTACAGTAGCCAAGGAAAGACAACAAAAAGAACAGGGCACACAGCAGGTCTGCTCTGCCAACAATCCCTGCAACCTTTGAAAAAAGAAAAAGAAAAAAGGATTTACTTTGTTTTTGTTTATTATCAAAAATATTTTTTAAAGAAAATGTGAAGAAAAGTAGAAGTATAATTCACTGAAAATATGAAATGGACATATAATTGTGTGTCACTTTTTCATTTCTGTAAATTGTTTTAATAAACTTTATAAGACCAAGGGCATTTTCCCTGATTTTGGAGGAATATTTGTTTGTTGGCAGAAGAAGCCAGTAGATGGTTTGGCTTTTACTCACTGAAAATTTGCTATTTAAAAAAAGGATTGTGGGCATGATCCAAAGTCTATTCAAGTAAATGAAAAGACGGCCATGGATCAGGCCGTATATTTGTGTAATTCTTGGACCCTAGCAAACTACAGCTGCGGCACCTCAAACCAGAAATTTAAAGAATCTCAGCTTTCAGAAAAGTACATTTCAAGCTCTGTGAAGACAGCCTTTGACCTGTAAGCCAAAGGGAACCAATTGTTCATGCTAACAAGAACAAGCTGAGCTCCACTTATTACAGCTGAAGGGAGAGGGTGGAAGAGGACCTAAAGATCTTCCCCCAATCTCTATACACATTTTTTATATCATCTGAATCAGTTACAAGGGGGGGTGCCTTCCAAAGAATCACCTGGTCTCACTACCAGTTCTGCTATGTTGGGGGGAGAACCCACGCAGGGGGTTTGCACCTGTAGATCCGTATCCAAAGCCCTGGAGTCCTTCCAGTGACTTCAGCAGGTTTGGCTCAAGTCTTTAGAGTGCTGGAGCCCAACTTTGCTGGAGCCTCTGTGCACAGATCTTTGGAAATGGGATTGGACCCACCAGTTCTTCTCCTCCCCACCCCCTCATTTAGGGAGGGGACTCAAGAACTACAGAGGCTACTCAGGCTATGCTGCTGCTCTGCCATTTTTTCGAAGAGCAGAAAAAGGTGAATTCCTCCCCCACTTGCCTCACTGCAGTTCTCTAGTCTTCTCTTGGGCAAGGCACGGGGTTCAGACTCTGGAGCAAGCCTGTGCTACTCTGACATGAGTAAACTGCATCACTTAAATAGAATTTTTGAGAGCTGAAAGGTCTAGTGGTTTGAGTGCTGGACCGGGAAACTGATCCAAAGCCCGCTGAAGTCAATGGAAAGACCCCCGATTTCAAATGAGCTTTTAATTCAGGTCTTGCGGGGAAGAAACTGCTGAATTCTAATTCCAGATGGAAAAAACCCCTGTGTGGCTTTGGACAAGCCACTTAACCTCTGCCTCAGTTTCTCTATCTGTAAATTAAGGATACTAATACTTCTCTACCTCATAAGGGTGTCTGAGGATTAACTCAATGGTTGTAATGCGCTTTGAAGGTGAAAGTCAAAGTGCTGTTCTGTTTCAGGAACTGTTATCAGCTAATGACATAAAATAATCAATTCTAGAAATAAATGTCAATGTGTTACAGCAAAGGGCCTGGTGCTCTAATACCTGCTGTCTCATTGACTTCAACAGCACTCCTTGTGTGAGGCAGAGGTGCAGGATCAGACCCATAGCCTCTGGTCTCAAGGCAACACACAGTTTTAATTTTACGATCAAACTAGCTATCAAAGTTCCATGCAATAGGTAATATTTTATCACTTACATTTGAACAGGAAGCACACACATTTGTTTTTTTAAAAAGACAAAATTATACAGCAGTAGTACTTACCTGCTATTCAGAAAAATCGTACTGAGATAACAAATTTTATCTTCAGACATTACCAAGAATAAACTTTTCAATATCCATTTTACATATGAAAGCTTTTAGATTCCTTGTTTTTGAACATACCAAAAATCAAAACAGGAAACTGACAAACTCTTCACAGTTATTATATGTCAAAACATGCCATCCAATTTTAGAGACAGGTTGTCATGATTTCAAAGCAACTGAGTTTTCAGCCTCATGGGAGGTGCTGTTTGAGGGGTGAGAAATGCATGCGTGTGTGTGCTGGAAGCACACAATGTCTTGATTGTTACAGTTAAAAATATTCAGTGTAAAAGATTTACAATTCATTGTTTAGCAGATTAAGTGCATCTGTGCACCATCTGATCTTAGAAAAGGAGTGTTTATTTTCATCATGCTAGGTTCTTCTTTCCAAAATATAAACAAATTTTATAGTTCCCAACCCTGCAAGCTCATTACACAAAGAGACCCCCCTGAGCCCATGCAGATTAGCTTGCAGAATTGGGGCCTTAGTATCATTTAGACCGCAATTTAAACAAATATATGCAATACTTTATATCATCAAGGACTAGGTGGTAGTTCTATTGTTCAGTCTGCACTGAGATTTCATGGATTTCCCAGTGCACAGAAGCTGCGCTCTCCACCACCTTTTTGCCCCACATCTGGTCTTTGGGACAGCCAGGAGCAGTTTTCACCCTCATGTAACTTTACACTGGTAGCCATGGTTCTTTAGATTGTCGAAATGCAAAATGCTCTGGTCATACCCCTTACTGAGTATGGGGGACAGGAAAACCTGATTTAGAGCTTTGTACCTAAGGATTCCCCTGCACAACAGCAATTCCCCAGCAGGCTGTTTAATACAGTTGTCCCTTTCTTTTTCACCATCAGCATTGTGGAAAAGGGATGGAACAGGGCCAAGGATCTGGCTCAAGGTGGTGGAGTAAATCCCTGTGCTATGTACCAAACTTAAGAGCACTTACTTTTAGGGAAGAGCCTGAATGTTAGAATTAAAACTTTTTAGTAATTTACAATGGAGAAGCAGTTAAAATGACTCTTGTTGGATTATGAATATTCATGGAATTTTAAGATCAGAAGGTATGATTTGTGATTATCTGATCTGATCTCTTGCTTAACACAGGCCATAGGACTCCCTTGAATTAGTTCCTCCTTAAGTCCAAAAACTACTGTTGAACTAAAGCCTATCTTTTAGAAAAATATCCAGTTTTTAATTAAAATATTCCCATTGATAGAGAATCCAACACAACTCTTGGTAAAATTGTTCCGATGGTTATTGACCCTCACTGTTAAAAATGTGCACCTTAGATCAGTCTGAATTTATCTAGCTTCAACTTTCAGCCACTGGACTTTGTTATTCTTTTTTCTGCTAGATTAAAGAGCCCACTATCAAATTTTTGTTCTGTATTTTTATTGCAGACTAATCAAGTCAGTCCCTTAATCTTCTCTTTGTTAAACTAAATAGATTTAGCTCCTTGCTTCTATCACTATATGACTTGTTTTCCATTCCTTTAATCACTAGCATGGCTCTCTTCTGAACCCTCTCCAATTTATCAACATCTTTTTTGAACTGCAAACACCAGAACTGGACACTGTTTCCAGCAGTTGCTGCACCAGTGCCAACTACAGAGACCATATAACCTCCCTACTCCTAGTTGAGATTCCAGTTTAGTAAAAGCAAAAAAAAGAAATTAACAGTGATTAAGCCATTGCATACAGTTTATTCACGCCTCTCCTCTACTGTTCATGAGATAGCATGCCCAACAATGTATTCTTTATCCACTAACTAAAGATGGATGACCTGAAACAGAGTGTATCTATTGCACTTTACTTGCGCTGAAGGATCACTAACTTGTGAGCATATTAACCATATTATTATATAACTCTCAATGTAATACATGCAAAGCTGTAATAATAGATACTCTATGTAGTAATGACAGATACAGTATGTAACTTATAGGAGTGTTCCATGATTAGAGTTGGTCATGAATTTTGCAGATATAAAACATTATACAAAGATCTAAGTATTAGGTACTTACACATTCAGTATGCACTGGATGCACAGCAAACAGTGAAGCAGCTAGAAGAGATGCTTTTGGAGCAAGGTTTAGCCTTCTTCCTTTACTGCTGTATTGCAGCCCACCCAATAATATTGAGAAGACATCAACCATTAATACAGAGATAGCACAATGCAGTATTATATTGATGACATGAAAACCCACTGGGTGAAAGCCTCCAGCAAAAAGGTAATTCATTCTAAATAAAAACAAAAACATTGAGATTAAGAGTCAGAGGAGAGCTTGGAGACACACAAAAAAAAACTAAACACTCCTGAAGAAAGAGAAGTAGCCTCTGCATGAGGAGCTTAATATTAAAAGTACATTTTAAATAATATCTAACACACCCACCTTACCATGGTTCTATCTCCAAGCATCCCTGTAGGCTCCCCTAGCCTAAGGCTACCAGGCCCTGATCCTTACCCAGACAGAGGATTTCCCTATGGAATAGCACCCATACCCTCACACCAGTCCCAATTTGCAGCAGTCACCCTTTAATGCACCACCACTACCTTTACAACATCCCAAATGGGAAACACAGCAACTGTGGCTGCTTCCCAGTTGGTGCCATAACTTTAAAGTTGCATGACCGAGTAGTGCTCTGGGATGCAACCTTGCGTAAAATTAGGAAGTTGGAGAGTCCTGCAGAAAAGCAGAGATAGTGTATGCACATGAATGTTCCTGGGGGTGCGAGCAGGAAGGATGGTGTAAGGTGAGAGTGTTCTTTCAGATTAAACCTTAAAATAAATGTTTAAACAAAAAGCCCACACCATTCACACACTGAGGTTCTAACTGACTTGCACAGACACTAAAGATCCCATGAAGCTTTCAGTTTACCAAAAAAAAAAAGATTTGTCGCAGGATCCTTGGCCAAAAATTTTCCAGTGTGCATGGCCTACTCACTGCTGGGTTTTCACTCTCTACCCCAGTGGTGGCTGCATTTCAGTTGTGCTCCACACATACAGTTAAGTGATGTACCTTGGGATTTTGCACAATGAAAAGGCACAACATAAATAATTATTTAAAGGGTGTATGTGGAAGCAGCATTCTTTCACGGACAAGGAATGGGAGTGCAGGTGGAAAGGGGTCAGGAAAGTAGGCTGGAGAGGTATGTGAAGAGGGAATTCGTACTGGTCAGGCTGTTTGGATAAAGGTTCAGTGTAGGAGCTTATTCTGGGTAGCAAAGCTCGAATGGGAAAAAGTGTACCACAATTTTCTGTATAATATAAGCAATATGCTAAAATCATACAGAAACTTAATTTAGATAATGGATATCACCTAGTACGTCTAGCCAACCTGCATCTGGCTTAAGTGGAGTTCATTATGATGATCTAACCTGTTATAAATGTGTAATACACATAAAAGCAAAGTCTTAAGGGAGCTAGGGAAGGCCAATTTCTTACTTGAGGAAACAGCATTTTACTGGCTACCTCCACGTGCTCCTCTACGGTTTCAGATTTTTCAATACTTGTGTGTAAGTTTTCTGTTTAAATTAACCAGGGTGTTATTGGAGTCAGAATGAGCCTCAAAGGCCGTAAGAGGAAAGGAATCATTTTATAACGTATGTTTTATGCAATATATGGAAGCCTGTAATAGGCATTTCAAACACCCAGACATTTACATTATTTGTATTTGTATTACAGTGGTGCCTAGATTGGACTGAGATTGGACCCCATAGTGCTAAGCGTACAAACACATGATCACAGCCGTTCCTTGACCATGCAGGGGAGGAAAGGGAAGTAAGGCCCCATGCAGACCCTGCTCTCACTATTACAGCTGGAGTCACAAATTGAGCAGAGGAATACTTGCCCAATACTCCCTGCTGAGAGCAACTGGGTGGGGAGGAGTCCTGACTCTGCCCCCTTCACTCACCGGGGGTAGTGGCTGGCCAGGCTCACAGCACGCAGTAAGCAGCTCCATGACAAGGGTGAAGTTACTTACTTCTTTCCCAGGCAAATGGGGAGCCTGGATGGAACTCGACAATATACGTACAAAGATACGTTAATACATAGCAGGAAAGTATATTAAAACTGTGTGTTCTGGGGCGGGCAGGGGGGAAATAGTTAAAAAACAACTGTCAAGCTGAGGTTAGGATAGATGGGCAGAGATCAAAATGTAACCAAACCCCAGGAAAATGAGAACAGAGCCCATTTTTGTTTAGTTTTAGACTTCTTATCTGACTGCATTTTAGCACCTAGATTAGAAGCTACTATTATTGAGGTTCTATATATAATTAAGATAGATTGATAAACACACAGAGCTGGGCACATTGATTAAAAACTAAAACAAAGCTATGTATACATCAATCAAGATGTATACAGTTCAGTCTACTTCCACCAAAGGATTCTGGTGACATGAATAGATTTCTCTAGCTACATTCTTACTGTTAAATATTACAGCACCCCTTGCCATAGGAAAAAGAAGGGAAGAAAAAACAGAACGAAAGGGAGAAAATCATAGAAGGGTCTTCAGACCTTAAACTGAGAATTTGTGGAAGCTGCTCAGACATTACAGTGATTAAAGAGAATTACAGAATCTGAGGTGGGGATACTTGTCTTGATATGTTAAACATGACTCTGGAGTAAATTTAAGTAGGAGGTATTATATAATTATATAAACAATTATGACTCCACTTTTATTCCTACTGGGCAGAATTTACCCTTATGCATAGCACCAACACAAGGTCTATGCATCAATTAAATCCCTTGTGCTGGCCCTCTGCATAACGGTGAATTTCACCCTTTGGTTCCGAACCTGCAACAAGCTGTGAGACGTGGGAGTTCACCAGCATGGAGCTTATTGCACGATCAGGTCTTTGGAGTTAAGCAAGGTAGTAGCTGTACTGCAAATAAGCTGTAGCAGAAATTTTACTTCCTCAAAGTCTCTTGTTTTCCAAAACAAAAAAGTCAGTTAACAAAAACCCCCAAACCTAGTACTCTGGGCACGACACCAGGTCTCACCTGAAAGTCAGGACAGTAAGTGGTCGATATGATTTGTGGCTGGTATTGCTGCTGAGTTTGCCACCCCAAAAGTCATGATGCCACAGGTCACCAAGTGGAGTTTCTGCTCTGAGGTCCTGAAAGACCACACGTTTAGCACCAACATTAACAACATTTCAGTTTAGTTAGAGCAGCTGGAAAGAGAACAGTTACATACAAAGCAAACTGGCACCACCATGACCATATTTTATAGACAACATTTTCTATCAAGTCTTTTAGTGACTGGCTACTGAAACCTGATTGATAGTTCCAAGTCTTTTCAATACCCTCTTGTATTCCTTTAATTATTGTGGACTAGATGCTCAGATGGCATAGATCAGCATATTTTTCCTGAATTTCAATAGAGCTCTGCTAAGTTCCACCAGTTGATGTTCTGACCCAATAGCTCTAGTGTAAAATATATTAAAAATATAACTTTATACCATCTTTATTTTTGTAAAATATCTTATTTTAGAGCAAGGATCTTTGGAGACAGGAACACAAGCTGTTGCAAATTGCCATTCTGCCACTAGCAACAGTAGGAGAACCATTAATGAAAGCACTAAAGATAGCTCTTCTTGAGATCCTGTTGGGTGGCTTCCTTAACTTCCACATAACACCACTCCACTAGCGTGCTTTGTTTCTGACATATTAAACCTATCAGCAAGTTCCTCTATGTACTGCTCTACACAGAAATGAATAGTAGTAGTTAGGAAAGGAATTTCTTAGGTACCATCATGAATGAAAAATAAAATCACAATTTTTAAAAACTACAAAATGGAAGTGTACAGTTTGCTTAATCTCATAACTAAGATGATAAAGAAGTAATTTAGATTATTTCAACTCTAAATGGTGCCATAGGAGAGACTATGTGAAAATCTGAAGAACACAGATGGACATAAAGGCAGCTCCCCTGCCAGCTCCTTTTTTTTTAAAAACATATTAGATACTCATCTACACAGCCTCAGAGAAATTTCTGTGGAGTAGCACAGCATGCTTCATATTCATCAATAATTGAAGCTGCTGCACTGAGAACGCCACCTTACTTCCACCGAGCTGCCATACCTCTCCTCCACACACATACAGCGTGCCAAATTCTGCTCTGATTTATGTTAGTGCAACCTCATGGGGTATAAATGAAAGCAAAATGTGCCCTTAGTTTGATCCAAAACCATGAGGGCACCTAAGAGTGAGATATCACTACCAAAAGAATAACTTCAATAGGAGAACTGGTACCATGGGTGCAATCAATTACAGCTTATCTTATTTCCCATTCAACTAACACAGTAGTAAAAAACCAAACCAAACAAGCCAAAAAGCCCAAAACTCTGTACCACCACCATTACCACATGAAGCCAAGTACGGTACTTTCTAAAGGATTACTAAACAATAAGTAGGTCCATGTCTAGCACTGAATTCAGCAGGGATGTATAGATTGCAACTCCATTGCATTTCTATATCTGAAAGAAAAGACGGTCGTGTGATTAAGTCACTGGACAGGGACTGTAGAGACCTGAGTTCAATTCTCAGCTCTGTTATAGACTTCCTCCATGATTCGCTGTAAGTCACTTAAGCCTGATTTTCCATTCCATGGCAATTGTTTGCTATTCACTTGTCAGTATATAGAACATGCAAAGCTATCAGAAAGTCTAATATATTTCTTAAAATATAAAGCATTACAATTTGAATACAATCTTGACATAAAAGAGATGGTATCAACAACACGAGGTAAAAAATATATTTGTTGTGTGCTAACAGAGATTTTTAACCACCATGGGAAACACTACTCAACATCATTATCTTCAGAAAACAGAACGCAAACTATAAAACAGTCCTGCCTGGTCTCTAAGTGCTCCAGCTAGGAAACAGTTTGCACAGTTTAATCAGAGTTTATTTTTTGTCTTCAGTAGGAAACAAGCAGGCAAAGCAAAATATCCAGAAATATCTTGTGATTCAATTTCACTTACTTATGACCTGAATTCTCCAGAGCTCAGAACTGGTGAACTTGATCACCGAGCACTGGAAGTTTGGAGAAAGCTAAACTAAACTAAAATAGTCTCTTCACCTTCACGGGATTACACTAAAAAAAACCTGTTTGCTTTTCCTTAACTGTAAGGACTTTGCATCTATTTGAAAAGTTATGAATGATTTCCTCCACTGAAATAGAAAGTGGATACCTAGGGAATCCCTAAATATTTGATTAGCAGCAGCCTATGCAGAGTAGAGTGCAGTACTTGAAGAAGGGTCAGTTCTTCTACATAACGGCTTACGGAAAAGATGCATTGTGTCTGAAATTCCTGCTAACCCAACGATTTGTTTTGCCAATAAATAAATAAAGACAAAGCATTGTTGTTCACCAGTAAAAATGTGTTTTTAAATGACAAGGAAGCATCTGGAAAACAGCCCTGAACACCAGTAAAATCCAATAACTGAATGCGCCACAACACAGTAGGCATGGGGCCAACTAACAACGGATCTTTCATTAAAAAAGGAAAGTGGGGGGAGGGCTAGCAAGTTAACAAGAAAGGATCACAGCGTGGTACCTAAGAAAACATTGGCAAAGCAAGGCTCAGTAGATCCACAGAATGCCTTCATCAGCTGTATTTCACATGAAAATAAAATATGGCATGCAGTACCTTGCTTAATAAAACCAGTCTTTATTATGGTACAGTACTTTCACTCCCCACCAATTCATAACCTTTCATCTCCCCATTTTTGGTACTGATTTAATATTTCTACATATTTATCCTGCCGCTTATTTAAAAGGTCCAGTGGCATCAAAATCCCATTCAATTTCTAAAGGAACATGTCAAGATTTAGATAGGGAAATAAATTAAACCTCCATATTTTCAAATGAAGGCTGAATAAGTAAGAATGAGGTTATTTAAGCAATTGATTTAGTTTCTTCTCCTTGCCTGCAGCCAGAATTTTAGCAGCTTTTTCATTTGCGTGCATGTTGGTAAACTGAAACAATAACATTTGTCAGGTAAAAATGTGGAAAGAAGTGGAGGAAGATTACAAGTGTGGAAATTGCACTGAAACAAACTACATCTACATTGCCTTGGATTAAATGTCAGTTTAAGAAAATGAAATTGCATCATTATCCTTCAAATAAAATTTGCAGAACCAGATTTTCCCAGGAGATGTGTCATTTTACAAATACAATACATTCTATAATCTCTGTATGTATTTACACTTCCCCCAACATTTTTCTAGCTTAGGATACGGCTGACTTACTCAAGCACACGACACATTTATTTAAGCAACAATAATTCAGTAGGATGCTGAAAGACAAATTGCAGCAGGCTACCTCTATACTTTCTGTTGTGAAAAAAAATACTGTAAATTATATTTTTTCCAGAAGGTTTTTTGGCCACCACTATAGTATTGTTCTCTTCATTCTTTTGGTGTCAAGACAGTAGAGTGCATGGGGAGAGACACTTTCTGTATCTATTCTTTTTTTTTTTTTTGCTTCTATGTGCCTCTCTAACCACCTCTACCACTCATACCTCCTAGATCGGACGAGGACCACTGGAATAAGGCCAGGCACCCTTGGAAATTGTTCAATGTCCCCTTGGGAGGCATCTCAGGAACTCAGGACACCCAGTATCTTGCAGGATCACACCTTAAACCATCTATTTTAGGTTTTAAACCATCTATTTAAACCCTTAAACCATCTACTTTCGGATGGTTTAAAATCAAGTAGCTTGAAAACTGGCTACGGGATGTAAGCAACGATTGGCTAAAAATTTTTCAAAAAGTACAAGATTCGCAGTGCATTAAAGACTTTTTAAAAAAGCAAATACTTTCTTAATATTATTTTCTACTCAAACAATTGGTGTAGCTGCCACAGGAATGTTACAAGAGAGATGGTCCACGAGACACTCTCTCCGTTAGGCTGGGGTTTACCTTATGAAAAAACCTTGAGAACCCTTGCTGAGTGAAACTCACATCAGCCCATCCTGCAAACACTTCTGCACAAGAGTAACCTTATCACCCACTGGAGGCAATGGAAAGTCTCACACTGACTTCAGTGGGGCTTCTTAGGACTGGGTCCTAAGGACCATAATCTGAATTCACTGAAGTCTATGGTAAAAATCCCAGGACCAGATCCACAAAGGGATTTAGGTGCTTAACTACCATTTTGAGAGCTTAAGTTCTACCTTATAGTTACCAGTGAGATCCTCAAAACCCCACTCATCTGCTGCCTAACCCTGGAGGTGCTGAAATTCCATAGGTGCCTAAATTTCTGTCAGTAAAATCCCTTAGGCACCTAAATTTTTGCTAGTGAATATCCACAAAACAGCCTCAATCCTGATGATGCTGAGCTGCTCAGTTCCCTAGTTCATACCTAAATCCTGGTGGAATTCTCAGACTAGGTGTTCCCCCACCTAACTCATATGTGGGGACCTATCCAGTAGGCCGGCTCAGAGCACACCTAGCAGATCTAGTCAAAAAATGACAGCTCGGGGACAGCAGGTCAGGATTTTTTGGAGTTGTGCATGTGTCTCCTTATACCCAATAGCCCAGTTGTTAGAGTACTCACCTGAGATGTGGGGGACTCAGGTCTGAATCCCCACTTGTCCTGATTTGGAACAGGGACTTGAACCAAGATCTCCCACATCCCAGGTGAGTAACGTAATCGCAAGGGTATTGGCAATAATGGGATGGAGGGCTCTCACTCCCTGATTTTTGCACAAGCAAGGACTGACCTGACTTGGATATCTAATTCCAGGACAGGGTTCATGTCTGTGAATCCTGAGCAGAGGAAGGTACCTCCCTCCAGTGCCGAGTTAGGAGACCTAACCATTTTTGAGCGGCAGGATTAAGCCCTGCCCCTCTCCTTGGCATTTTATACTGCCTACTTCAGGTGACTCCCTGCTCACTTGCTGGTTTCTGTGAATCCCTTCCTTAAGTTCCTGACTCTCTCCATACAATGCATGGGAAGCCTGGGTGCCTAACTTAATTAATTCCACTGGGCGCCTAAATCCCCTTTGTGGATCTAACTCCCAATGACTTTAATGGGAATAAGACTGGGTCCATAAATAGTCTCATGTACACACATCCACGTGTGGAAGTGTTTTCAGGATCAGGCCCCAACACTGTGCAAATTTAGCCAATGTCACCCTCAGTACACAGGTGAGCAAAGCACATTTCATTCAGAAAAGGTGGTGCTACTCTACCTTGATAACCATCAATGCTGGGCTATCCAATGGATCTCAATTGGATAAAGAGAATTAAGCCAGGACAAAGTAATTAATTTGTTCATTACTGCGTCCTTGTTGGTGCACCAGCATCAAACCAAGTAGCCAATAAACCTTTGGGAATAAGGATTCATTAGATTACTTGTGCTCCTTCTGCTTGCTTTGCAACAAAGCAGCCATGCATAGCTTTTGTACAGTATTTACATAAATAGTGGCTTACTTTTTAAAATGCTTTGCAGAGACAAATGATCATTTTAAGAAAGGGAGGGGGTAAAGGAGAAATTCAACCCAAAATTCTTATTTTGCAAGGGTCAAATCTGGGGCCTAATTAAATTGGCAGTATCAATTTAAATTATTTTTTTTCTACTACAATTTAAGTCAGAATAAACACAAACCTTATTATTGATGATAGCTTCAGAATCATCAAAGACAAAATCTCCATCGTAGCTGTTAGCAAAACACATGCAGGACATGAGTCCAACAATAATTTTAGCCCAATAAGAGGGAAGCACAAACCATGATATTTCATGATCCAAATTAAATTCTGACTGTGCCATTCTGTGAAATGCTTGTTTCGAATGTGGAGCTCCAGCATTATGTTGGCTGCAAATCTGAAAAAAAGAAAAAAAAACTGCAATGTACAATTACATTTAAACACCACTAGCTTTGCTTAAAGAAATGAAAATCACACCAACATGTTTTGCATAGGAAAACACGACACCTTACACCAGTGGTTCTCAAACTAGAGCCGGGCCAGTTTGTTTATCTGCCACGTCCACAAGTTCGGCCGATCACAGCTCCCACTGGCAGCGGTTTGCCGCTCCAGGCCAATGGGGGCTGCAGGAAAGGCAGCTAGCACATCCCTCGGCCCATGTCGCTTCCCACAGCCCCCATTGGCCTGGAGTGGCGAACCGCGGCCAGTGGGAGCCGTGATCGGCCAAACCAGTGACATGACAGGTAAACAAACTGGCCCGGCTCACCAGGAGCTTTCCCTGAACAAGCAGTGGCCCTAGTTTGAGAACCACTGCCTTACATGAGTGATGAGATGTAATTCTGAAATCCATTAAGGCAAAACGGAAAATTAAAAAAATAATTATCAAAACCTCTTTGGACATAATTTTATATTTCACATTTGAGAAAAGTAGAAAAGCATGGTTGACTATGGTCTGAGCATAGAGTTGAGTTATAATCCTGACTCTGACACATGCTACCTCAAAAGCCTTGGGCAAGTCATTCTACTTTTTGAACTCAGTTTCCTTGTTTTTCAAATAAGGATACCACCACCCATTTTATAAACACATGCCTTGTGAGGATCAGTAAATATTTATAATGTTCTTTGAGGATGATGAATACCAGTTAGGGCACAATAAACCCAAAAAGAACTGTGTTGCTGCAACATGAAGGACCTAAGTTTGCAAGGACTCCATGTGTGGAACTCACAGGGACTTCAACAGAGTTGCATAGAGTTCTTGGAGAACGAGGCCCTACAACTGGCATTCAAAAAAATCAGAGTCAAGAATAGGGTTGTAAGTTTGGGTTGGATGGATTTCTGGAGGTTTCATCACATGACAATCTTCAATTCCTGGAGACTCCAGGACAATCCTGGAGGATTGGCAACCCTTGTCAAGAAGCACAAACTTAAGATTCCAACAGCAAAGTTCACTAGGTCACGCAGCACGTCACGCAAATTTTATAATACACATCTTACTAACAGAAAGATAAAATAGGCACATAATCCAATATAGATTTAATAAGGAAAAAGACCAGTAAGTACATGTTGCAACCCAGATTTATTCATGCTGTCAAAACCTTAAGTTTTGCATTTCTTGACTTTATGATTTTACCTGTGGAACCTTAGTGGTGGGTTTTTGCATTTGATCTCCTAGTTTTATTTATTTTAAAAGGAAAAAGTCAAGAGTTATTTGTCTTGTGGAGTTTACAAGCTATTCTGGCTTGGCAAACGGAACTGATAAAGTTCCTTGCTCTTAGGTGTTCAGCTTGCAGAACTTGTCAGTGTTACCAGTGGAATTCACACAAGTTCCTTGAAACAGTCTACAAATTCCTAACCTGTGTAGGTACACATGCGTGTGTGCATCCACGCACACACACGCTCCTGAGGTGTGCCCCTCAAGCCCTGTAATGTGGTACCCAATTTGTTGAGATGCAGGTGTGGAGTGGTATGGATCTGAGAAAGACCAAAAGAGGAAAATATTCAGAAGAAGCTATCTAACAGAGCTGAATAGGCCCACCACTAAAAGCAAAATATATTTTCAAATGTAATCCACTCCTGGTTTACAATCTAATGAAAGATTAAAAGTGTAACCCTTAATCAGAAGGAAGCACATACATTGCTACTAACAGCTTACATACTACAGTGATGGCCATTACAGAAATACTTAATTAAAACAGATTTCAGCAGCTGTTCAGAATTCCCCTTTCCCAGAAAGTTTCCCCTAACCTGGCTGCTTTTTTCCATTTTTCTCATTTATATTTGCCATAATTATTTACTAGTACCTCTATACAGGATAGCTCAATCTGTGGAGTTTTCCATTACAGGGACAGAACTGTTAAACACTCAAGCATGTTCCCTGAATATGGGGGAGAAACAAATATATATATATATATCACAGATGTTTTGTTTGTTTAAAGGGGACCCAACTGTGTGCTTGATGCCAGGGGAGGATACCACCCGGGGTCTGACAACACCCACTCTCTTTTTGGTACAGTCACAGTGCATATTTCCATTTCACTGCTGTCTGGTGTGGCACAGAACCTAATAAAATATCATTCTAGGGGGCTCCTTTACATGTAGAAGGAAAGTTGCATATTTAATATTACATGCAACTCCCCATTAGATAGCTGGCAGCGTACCTAAACATACCGCTAGAGCTCAAGACTCCACTGTAACAAGAACAGATGACTCGGATATTTGTGAATTAACGAGGCTGTGCCGTCTCAAACGGAATCAGCTGTTTATGCAGGTAAAGAAAACCAGGGATTCAGTCCTCCGCCTGGAGGAGAAATCCTCCGGCACTGTACAGACGAGGACACCCGCACACGGTCCCGCTATAAGAATACAGCGGGCCACGAGCACTGTTTGAGGAACCAGGAAACTTACTCCTAGTTTCCAATCCCGCAGCGGGGAAAGGCAGACGCAGAGAGCTCGCCCTGCGCTCTCGGGGAGGAAGGAGGACTCCTCGGCTGGGGAAGGCGGCGGCAGGGGAGCGAGGGAGCGGGACCAGACCGGTGCAGAAAGCACGACTCGCAAGTACAGGAAGCTTTGGCCGCGCACGTTTTCAGAGCCGGAGCCGCGGCGGCTTCCGTGTGTTTCTCTTCTCCTGGGAGCACCACACGAATGGCACACCATGGAGCGGGGCTCGCAACGCCGGCGAGGTTTCCGTGCTGCCTCCTCCGCCGCCCGCCGCAGCAGCAGAAGTCAGGAGCCAGACCCACCCCCTACCCGGCCAGGCGCACAGCCAGCCCCTGCCCCGGCTCAGCCCCCTGCCCCAGCCCAGCCACCTACCGGGGGCACAGGGCACCTGCCCCCCCCCGGGACCAGCTCCGGTCCCCTGCGGGCGGCAGGCGCGACCGCCCGGCCCTGCTCCGGGAGCCCCGCGGAGCTTTACCTGCACGGAGACGGAGCCAGAGCCGCATCTCCCACCCGGCTGCGAAACTCTGCCCGCTCTCCGCGCCCGGGCGCCGCCGCCGCTGGGGCGGGGGCGGGGCCGCCTCGGCTTCTGCCCGCCCCGAAAACATCCTCACCGCCCATTGGCCCGCGGCCTGTCCCCGCCCCGCCCCGCCCCGGCGGCCGCCTGCGCCCATTGGTGGCGGCCGCTGTGACGCGCCGCGGAGCGAGCCAGGGAGGCGGAGCGGGAGCGGAGCAGGCTCTCGCCCCGCCGCGCCCGGCTGCGGGAGCTGAGCCACACCCCTCTGCACTACACACAAAGCGGGGAGAGATGCGGCCGCCCAGCCGGCAGCGCGCAGGCGCGTAAGGCTGCCGCCCTCTGGTTTGCGGCTTGCTCCTCATTCACAAAAACCTTTTGTCTCGGCAGCCCAGCGCGCGCGCCGCTCCCTTTGCGCTGGTGCGCGCCGAGCGGGGGGGGGGGCTGACCCGCGGGCTGGCAGGGCTGGGCGTTCACTGAGCGTCTTCCACCCCCACCCTGCTTCATGGCTGATCACGGGCCTTTGCTTTATATGGGGACTACAATAGCGCCCACACAGGAGGAGGCCTTCCCCCCCCTCACCCCCCCCCAAGGAGTTCGCAATCGGAACGAACCTGAAAGGTTCAAACTCTCACCTGTTTAGTTCTCGTTTGCCTCACACCGCACCGCTCCTCGTGGAACTAAGTTCTCTTCCGTACCATTACACAAAGTAATCCTGGGAAAGAAGACGTTATAGACCCATTGCACTAATGATACAGAAAGTTGCTGCAGTTCTGGGAGCCAGTGAACAGGGTGGTTACCCTGGGCACCAGCTTCTCCGGAGTGCCACCCTACTTCGCCACTTTTTTTTCTTTTTTCTTTTGACTCAGCCTCTCTGGGGGACCCTGAAAACATCATCTGCCCTGGCCAGCAGAACGCTTAGGTTCTGTCCCTGCTAGGGTTACCCGTTCTGGTTGGATGTATTCCTGGAGGTTTCATCACATGACATAATCTTTAATTGAAGATTAATCTTTTCATTCCTGGATACTCCAGAACAATCCTGGAGGGTTGGCAATGCTAGGTCCTGCCTGGACTAGTGACGAGGACACCAGCTGTTAATTACGAATTTCACTAATGGGATCCATGCAGACAGTAAAATATGCTTGTGAAATAAGTGAACAAAGTACATTTGGGGATGCATTCTCTTAACTTTCTTATTGTTTTTGTTGACTTAGGTCCTGATTGTGCCATGAGCACCACAAGAGCAGACCACTCTGTGCAGGCAGACAGTTGTTGCAGTGATTTCCTGGGTGGAGCTCATTCATGAATGTATTGGGACCAATGTGAACAAAGGAAAGCAAGGAAAATGCATCACAAAATGTACCTGACTTTCTCAAGTGTACTTTCATTTTAAGCAGTTAAGAGTACGTATCCAAGTATACTGTTTAATGTTCTAGTATCTTTTCTAAAAACAGTGAAATCATAGTAATATGAGTCCTCTCTACAGTCATCCATGAATCCTTGCTAAGGGCAGAGCAGAGACACCTAATTTTGGGTTAGAAATTCTGAGGTGTTTGTAAAAAGAAAAGGAGGACTTGTGGCACCTTAGAGACTAACAAATTTGTTTGAGCATAAGCTTTCGTGAGCTACAGCTCCGATGAAGTGAGCTGTAGCTCACGAAAGCTTATGCTCAAATAAATTGGTTAGTCTCTAAGGTGCCACAAGTACTCCTTTTCTTTTTGTGGATACAGACTAACACGGCTGGTACTCTGAGGTGTTTGTGTTATTAAGTGTCAAATTAGTGAGGCTCTCTCATATATAGCACTTTTTCAGTCACAGACCTCAGTGCTGGGAGGGGTTGCAAGCACTTTAAAGGACAGGATTAGAAATCAAAAAGACCATGACAAATTGGAGAATTGGTCTGAATTTAACAAGATGAAATTCAATAAAGATAATCACAATGTATTTCTCTCAGGAAGGAAAAATCAAAATGCACAATTACAAAATGGGAAACAGTGCCTGGTTGGTAATGCTACGGAAAAGGATTTGGGGGTTATGGTGAATCACAAATTGAATATGAGTCAACAATTTGATGCAGCTGAAAAAAAAAGGCTAATATTATTCTGGGGTATATTAACAGGAGTGTTGTTTGTAAGACACATGAGGTAATTGTCCTACTCAGCTCAACACTGGTGAGGCCTCATCTGGACTCCTGTGTCCTTTTCTGGAAAGATGTGTGCAAATTGGAGAGTCCAGAAGAGAACAAAAATATATATATATAAAAGGTTTAGAAAACCTGATCTATGAGAAAAGGTTAAAAAAACTGAGTACATTTAGTCTTGAGAAAAGAAGACTGAGCAGGGACCTGGGAATCTTCAAATATGTTAAGAGCTATTATAAAGAGAACTGTGATCAATTGTTCTCCAGGTCCATTGAAGGTAGGACAAAAAGTAATGGGCTTAATCTGCAGCAAGTAGATTTAGCTTAGATAATAGGAAAATCTTTCTAACGATAAGGGTAATTAAGCTCTAGAATAGGTTTCCAAGGGAAGTTTTGGAATCCCCATCATTAGAGGTTTTTAATAACAGACTGGACAAACACCTGTCAAGGATTGTCCAGGTTTACTTGCTTCTGCCTCAGCACAGGGGGCTGAACTTGATGACTTCTCAAGGTCACTTCCAGCCCTACATTTCTATGATGCTGTGATGAGTTTTAGAAACTTTTTACCATTCTTATGAAAGGGAAAACAGACAAAGATAGACTGAATGTTTGCAAACTAATAGGCTTTGTATTGAAACTCCAAATCACCCCACCTGTGCTACCAGCATCACAAAATCATGACACAATTTGCCACAATCTTGTAGCAATCTTCCTACATGTATATGCAGCATCCCCACAACACAATGTAGAATCACAGAATCAAAAATGTCAGAGATGGAAGAGGCCTATGTGATCCTTCATTCTATCTCTGCAAATGCAGGATGATCCCTTTGTCAATTCAGGGAATCTGTCTGTAAATCTTATTGGTCTGGTTGATATTATGAAGTTGCTATGAACATTTCTGTATCATGGAATGCGTCTATGTCAATGTGTATCCACCATTGCTGACAAAGCTGTAACCACGTCTCTCCCAGACTAGCTTCAATGAAGAATAGTTTACTTTAATGACTGAACTCTGACTGGTCAATATGCTAAGGAGGTTGGCTGGAGCAGGGAGAAGCCACTTCTTCCAGCTTGTCTATAGAGGCAGAGGTTTGGAGAGTGGACAAAGCAACCAGGTGTTGTTGGTGGGAAATATAAAGTTAAGGGACTCACAGAGAGATTTGGGAGAGAGTCATGCTTTTGCGGGAGATGGGTTAGCTCTTAGACCAACCGAGGCTATAGAAAGTAAATTGACTTAGGGAGAGAGAGACTCCAGGGTTCAGATATCAAAGCATGAGCTGCAGCAAGAGGATCCTGACTCCAGCCCAAAGAATGCTCCAAATTGGTGAGGAAACCAAAGCAGGTAATGTTACCAGAAAATTCTTTACCAAAGAGGGAAGCAATTTTTATAAAAGACTCCTTCCCCAGCTTCTATCTCTTGAATCAGTATCTAATCACCTGTGGTAATCCTCTAAATGAAATAGACCAGAGATAATTAGGGTACAAATAAAACAAGGGCTTTATTTATAAAACAACTCAATGGTTAACACCCTCAAAGACATAACACCTGGACCCCAAACTAACCAAATGTGGGTTACGAGGATATGAAATAAACTCTCCACTTCACCACTCCGCACAAAACTTGTAAGGAGCCAAACAGGAACCAAGGAGCCACACAGGGACATATGGGACCAACAGGACAGGAGCTAACAGGAGACCAACAAAACAGGAACCACGGCGAGGCCAACAGGAGCAAGGTAGGTGTCAGGAGCAGGAACCAGCATGATCTTCTCTCTTCTTGATGGAACCGAAATGCAAGCATGGGCTGCCATGCAGGCAGCACCCTGCACAGGGCTCAGCGCTCTTATATAACCTGAAGTTGCCAGGCAGATCTTACTTGTGACCTTTCCTTCTGAAGTCTTCCCACCAATGTGCCTGTTGCTGGGCAGATTTCAAGGAAAGGACACCAACAGGCCAACCAATATGGAGAATAAGGAAAAACAAAATGGCGAAATAAGCCTAACAGTAAATGTGTGTAGGATTTGTTATTTTTGTATATGTCTGTGCATTTTTTGTGCTATTAAAAAAGAGCAATGGTGTTTTAGAATTCTGTGTGGTCTGTGTTATGGGTTACACCTCTCATGTGCCCTGGAAGAGGTAAACTGTAACCCAAAAGGCTCATGCCTTCAGGTGGGGTTTGGAAGAGGGTGTGTTTAAGCTACACAGGAAGTATGAGGAGATCAGCACTGGTCCCAGAAGCTGGGCTGTTGGACTATGTGGCCTCCTTTCCCCAGGAGGGTGTGGTAGAAGGAGGGTCTGCACCCTGAGATTTTGCCTAGAAACCCTAAGCCAGGGACAGTGCCTGGGCTCTGTTCAGGCAGACAGAGCTCATGGAGCCAGCAGTTAGATCCCCTCGCAGCAATATGGTGAGTGCCCAAGAGGGGGTATTTGACCAAATCTGTGACAGTCCCTAGCACTACTCTTTCTAGGGTTCCTTTTAAAAATCCCAAGCAATAGGACTTGCATCACTTTTTTTGGAAGATAGGTTTACAGTCTAATGGAATTGATTGTCAGGAAATTTTATTGATTTCCAGCCTAAATTTTCCTTATTACTACAGGTTATGCCCCACTGAACCATCCAAACTAATTCCTTTCCCTCTTTGTGCTAACACTTCAAATATTTATGGACTATTGCCCTACAAGACTATTGTAGACTTCCCCAAATCCAACACTCATCTAAGCCACTCTACCTATACATATCTTCAACTTCTTTAGCATTAATGATGTCCAGAGCACCAATTCAGGAAAACATTTTTATTCAAAAAGGATGCTTAAGCATATGTTTAACTTTAAATACATGCTTAAGTCCAATTGAAGTCAATAGAATTTAAGCATGTGCTAATGTGATTTCCAGTTTCTCCCATTGCACAAATTCTCACAATTGACAGACTATACCAATTGAATCATCTTATATTATATATTGTTCTTATGAGGATTTGACACTATTGTTTGCTGATCTATTTTTGTCTGCTAATGGGCCATTCACATCAGACACTTATCTTGCCAAGTTGTTTTGCTCACAACCCTGATACATCTGTGTATCTTTGATCCATGTTTAGTAAACGGAATTTCATTTGTTCAATGTAAGTCTGCTAATATTATCAGCTCTGGTCAGATGTACACACCCACACATACCTACACACCCTTGGCCAGATCCTCAGGTAGTGTAAATCAGCTTATCTCTATTTATGTCAATGGAGCTCTGTTGATTTACAGCACTTTAGGTTCTGGCCAACACATGTTAGTCCTGCTTTCTTGTTGTTTTCAGAGTATTTTAATTGGTATAGTTCTTCAGTCCTCTTATTTCACCATCTGTAATGCATCACCTTGTCACACTGACCTTCTGTTCTGTTTCAATTATTTAGGTGAGTCACAGAGCAAATACTTGTTTTAGGAAGGGTTCATTCTATAGTTCCTTCCAAATCTGGTTCAGATCAATTATATTTGCAGAATTTATCTCCAGTCCATTGGCTTAACAGCAGTGTTACTACACTGCTTTATTTTAAAACAGTTGTTCCTAAATACCATACTTTTTAAAAAAAATCTGCAATTTCTGGGAAAGAATATCTGGAGTGAGATTCTACCTACTCTGTAGTTTTCTCAGCATGTTAAGTTGATCTGCCTACATGGGTAGACCATTGTTGTTTTAGAAACGTAATGTTGCAGGACTGGCATGAACAAAGGCATATGTAAGAACGAAAAAAGTGTACAAACAACATGATATTGTTAAGGATAAGTATGTTACTCATAGTAGAGTGATTATGCAAATGTGAGAATGTAAAGTTAGTATGGGAGTGACTATATTAATAATATCTTAAGTTTTTGAGCATGCCCCATATGACCTACATATTTTCAGAAGCTTGAAGAAACACTATACGAATTGGGTGCTTCTGAAGTTAATAAGACTGCAGTAGTTTTTCTCCCCAATGAACATGCCTCCTAAGTATTTTCTAAATATGACAAAATGTCCTGCACAGTCTAATGTTTGGGCACCCTGCCTTTTATTTCATTTAAAAATATATTTGGTATCTTTTAAAATTGTAGTCAGGAATAAACTCTTATTGATTAGTAATAAATTATAAGGATAAATTTCTCTACTTCACCTCACCTGCCCGATATTGAAGTGAAAGTAGCTATCAGTGTTTAGAACAAAGCAGATAATGGAGGAGAAAATTTAAATGGAAAGTGGAGTGCTTTAATCATTTTCAAAGAAGGATCAGATTTTCTTCCCAAAATTGTTTCAAGCAATAAAAAGAGATTTGAATCATCTAAAGTCTCAGAAAGACCAAGTATTCTAAGATGATATCATTTAAAATTATCTGTTTAAGCTTAAATTTTGAATGAAGAATTGCATTATCCTTCATCAAAACATCTCCTTCAGTATCAGTGCTGTCAGAAACAATTTGTAATTCATTATGTTTCTCTACCATTTTAACAGTCTGTTTTAGACAGGTAGTTTTAAAGACTGCTATATCTGTCTCACTAAAAGTGACTAAAACTTGATTGTACACCAGAGTTGTGTTTGATCATATACATTAGGAGATGAGGGAACAGAATGGACAGAGGACAATTTTCTGACAGCCCAAGCAGAGATTAAAACTGCTTTCAAGGAAGGGCACTGTGACTGATAGAACAAGGAAACCCATTTGGCCTTCTGTACACTTTCTGGTGTTACAAAATTGGACGTTCTGGGCCTGGCTCACTGGTGCCGTGCACCATGTGTAGCCATTTACGCCAATGCAAATTGAGTGAGAAATGGAACTATAATGATTTAGTAGCATTTGATACCCATTCAGAACTCCCATGGCATGGATGTACATGACTAGCCAAGAGGCCTGATGCTTTGTTGCTCTGCACCTTATGTATTCTCATTAAACCAGATCAAAGTGGATGATAAGTGTCAAAAGGATGACATTTGGTAATGACTGGTGTAAATGACTACACAAGGTGCAGAGCAACAGTCAATCAGGCCTTATGCATTTTTGTGTACATACACTTTCTTTTCTCTGTTTTTGAAGCATTATATTACAAACTAAGGCTCCAGTCCTGCATCTTGTTCCATGCAGGTGGACCTCTGCCACTGCCAAGCTACAGGATTGGAGTCCAGAGGAAAAAAAGTAGGGAAAAATTAAGATTGTCTTTTAAACTCAGCC
The DNA here is from genome assembly GCF_965152235.1 of Eretmochelys imbricata. NCBI lineage: Eukaryota > Metazoa > Chordata > Testudines > Cheloniidae > Eretmochelys > Eretmochelys imbricata. The sequence goes on from NC_135572.1 coordinate 101,922,420, forward strand.
CAAAAATAATGCGGGAGTACTTGAGAAATAAATATAATAAAATATCCCACAGTATAGAGGCTCAGAATTCTTAATTCCAAAGAGCCAAGTATATGACTCATGCAAAATCAAAATATATGCATTTGAAATCATTCTCCCAAAGGGCAGAGGGAAGGTTTTTAAACTGGTCTCTGTCTGATATATATCCTGTTTACGGCAGGGTGATGAGTAGCACCAGTAGAGGACAGACAGCAAAATCTCCTACAAAGCAGAAGGAAGGTGTTTAAGCTTCTTTCCCTAACATCAGCATTTGTGATAGCCTTGTTATTTTTATTAAAATCATTGTGCTTTATGGATATTTTGTAATACATCTTGAGTTCTAGGTAGGCACAGCTATAAATCTGAATACAGTAATTAAATGAGCAAATTTTTGTCCCTGCTCGCATAAGCACTATCGGATTTAATGTGTATGAGTTATTGTGCGGTATAATTAAAGTAGCTACTTGTAAATACCATTACTCTTCCGTACTTTCTTGCTCAGGGGTAATTTAGGGCTGCTATATGACATTTGCTTAAAAGAAGTAGCTTTAGCTTAGCTCTTTTCATCCAGAGATCTCCAAGGGCTTGGCAAAGAAAGGTAAGTACCATCACCCCTATTCTACAAATGGAGAAACTGAGGAATAGAGTGGTAAAATGACTTACCCATGATTACGCAGTATATCAGTGGCAGAGCTGGGAATAGAACCCAGCTTATCTGGTTTCTAAGCAATGTCTTTACTCTTTTGAATACACAACATACTATTAATTATTTGCACCCCTGCGCCCCAATCCTTCTGTCCCCAAAGAAGGGGACAGAAGGGAAAAAGGGAGAAGGAAGGAAGACAAAATTAATACCCCAGACATTTATTATAACAGACAATAATTCCAATTATATTGTCCCAGTAAGTTCCATGAAGTGTATTTTTAAACATTTGCCTTAGTGCAGCACTGGTTCTTTAAATATACTGGGGGATATGTAATAGCGCTTGACTGCAGTAATAAAAAAATCTTTGTGCAACTCAATCTGCTCCATCTGACCAATTTTATAATTCCTTCAGGAACCACTATTTTGTGCTTCGATTCAGCAAATCTTATGATCAGATGGTGCATCATAGTCTGTATCTAATTTTTAAAGAATTAGAATAGGGATGAACAAGCCAGTTCAGACAACATAAAATTTGATTTTATTCATCAAGCTCAGAAACAAACCAAACTATATTTTTTAATTTTATAGATTTGGGGAAGGCCCAGTGCAGCAGGAAGAGAGCCTGAGATATAAGCCCTTGTATTAGAGGCCTGGTATGAGGAAGTACCTGCTCACAGAATTTGGCAAGATCAGGGCTGATATTGCAGAAAATACACATTCCTAAGAAGTGTTAGTCACAAAGTGCTCACTCAGACACATCCTGATATCAAGTGGTACCAGAACATCCTGATATCAAGAATGGTACAAAAACATTCCCCAAGGATAAAAGGAACACACTGACCCCTCCTAAAAGATAAGGTGAGGATGATAATAAAGATGTTTTGATTGAACCAACATGTACAAGTTGATGGGTGATAACTAGCGATGTCAGGGGGCAATAACTATGTCAAAGGGGCGGTACTAACTAGTTTGTATTGGGGTATAAAGATGTATCTCAAAGGGAGTATCTTTGTCTGGCCTTAGGGAGGAATGGAAAGTCCCACAGTTCACTGAGCTGGTCCATTGTTATGGCCACACATGTATTAGTGGCTGGTAGAGTCTGTGGGATACTAGTACCATGCTTTGTCAACAATAAACCTGGCTGGGTGCCTTCATCCCTTAACGGATCTTGTGGTCATTGGGTGGTTCATTCAAGGTCTGCCCTAAACTCAATGCCTCTTTGAAAAGAGGGATGCACACCTTTCTTCCTTTCTCACAGAGGCAGTGCACTCACCTGGGTGTCAGACGGAGACCTTTGTTCTGTTCCATCTCTGCTGCTAACCCACTGTATGATGCCAGCTCTCTGTGCCTCAGTTTCACTATCTGTAAAGTGGGGATAATAATGCTTACTAACCTTAACAAAGCACTTTAAGATCTACTGGTGAACAGCACTATATAAATGCTAAGTATTATCATCTTACCTCCGCTGATCCCTCCTCTGGTGGCAGTAGATGCATGGGAGGATACTGAATCCCAGTACTGAGATCTACAGCTGTGGTTTTATTAATTGTTTCCTGCACTCAGCCAAGCACTTCATGACTCCTCAGCATTCTTCAAGGAAGGGACTAATAATAGTAGCCAAATATTATGAGTTCTTAGGATCAAATCCTGTGTGCTGGATGATGTCAGCCATCTATTGGCCTCCTGCAGAGCTCATTAAAGTCAATGAAAAGATTCTCATTGACTTCAATGGGTTTTGGATTAGGACATGTGTGAAGAGAGGCTGCAGGATTGGGCCCCATTTTAATTGTTTTATGCATATACTATGGTAATTTCATTGTCATAATGGTTCGGTATCTACTGACTTAGGCCAAAATGTTTCAAACATGGTTGAAAAATTCCTGTCACACCTATGGCATTGTATAAAAAGTACTAATAATAGTCTCTTGCCTCACTGTGCACTATCAGTTTTCCAGATTAGTACTGTGGGATGGTTCACTTTGAAACTAGCCAGTACTGCTGCCTCCTCAGCTGGAAGATTTATGGTTATGTGCTATAAAGTAAAATGTTCTCTCTCCTCCCCATTACCTATTACAGCATGACTATGCTTCCTCCTTAGCACTCCCACCTTCTGTAGTCCCAGCTCTTAGGAGACAAGGACCAGGAAACTAATTTGCATGTCTCACATGGCAGTGAAGAGTACATTACCATTAAGCACCAGCCTGTCTAAATTCCCTTCTAACAATTTCCTTGGAGTGGTGCCAATTTGGACCTCTCACTGTAAAGTTAAATCCAATATGATGTTGGGAGCTGGGTTTTTTTTTTTTTTTTTTTAAGGGGACAAAACTCTTATATTATAGAAATAATGTTAATAGAATTAATAAGGCTGGATTACTGTCTGCTACACTGAAACACAGCATTTTATCTTTGGCTCAATATTTGTTTTCAGTAAATGCCTTAGACTTTATGTTCCACCAGAAGTTCATTACCTAGACATAAAGCAGAGCCACGGGCGGCAGGTACCATAAGCATGGAGAGGCTGTGCCTCTCCAAACAGCCGGGCATAGCCCTGCCCATGTTCCATCCCCGGCTCCCCCTGCTTCTCCTCGGCATTGCCACTCCAGTCTCCCTGTGGGGTGGCCCCAACTGGGGCTGCGCCAGCCGCCCTCCCGTTGCTCCGGGGCTGGGGCCATGCCAGCCACTCTCCCATTGCTCTGGGGTTGCTGAGGGGTGAGGGGGGCGCTGCGGCCACACCGCCTGCTCCAGGGCTGGGGTGGGGGGAATCTGGGGGCATTAGCCTGGAGTGGGGGCCGGTGGCTGCGGTGGGAGGGGGAGGGGGGCTTTGGACTGGGGTGGGGGACATGGAAGGGGGGTGCTCGGGTGGAAGGGGCATGGCTGGGGGCTAGGCTCCTCCAGCCAGCGGTTCACATGCCGTCCGTGAGCAGAGCTCCATTAATAGTACCACCTAATTAGTTGCTAATCGTTTTTACCCCATCCCTTCAATGTGAAGGTGAAATTAAGCATAAAAAGTTGCATTTATGTTAAATTTCTTTTGTTCGAGGACACACTACATCTTTTCCAGCCACAGACACAACAGCTGTCCCAAGCGTTATGTAGTGATAAATGAGTTTCTGTTTTTGAAATCTTTAAACTTGTATGCAACAATAATGAACCCAAGTGCCTGGACAGACAGACAGATCTGGAATTTTGACATTTTGGGCTCATCCCTACAGTGTATCATTGTCATTTCACACACGATATGACTTTGGGAGGAATCTGGAGTGTCAGAATTCCAGATCTATCCGTCCCCCCAGGCATTTCTGCCATCTTCATTGTTGCACCCGAGTTCTAGATTTGGGAAATAGAAAGCGTTATCAGTACAAAAATGTGGGGTCCATTGTTTATAAAGATGAAAGCTTAAATATTGTAAATTCATTCAGTGTTAACTGAGAGTGTTTGCTGTAAAGTGCAATCAAGTAATAGGTTAGCAATAAGAATATGCACATAGGAATTCATTGTTGGACCACTTTTTTTGGTGAGAACTTACTCCCAAGAGAAATTGCATTGATGTCAATTTCAACCCTTGTGTGAGTCAATGCTCCACAACATGAATAAGTGTTCCACTGTCAGATTTAAACAGTGGTTAATTGTGCCATCAAAATGTAGAGTTATCATTGTTTGGTAACCCTAAAGTTCATTGCCTCCCTGATTTGTGGGTACCTTATCCCAAACTGATAGATTACTACTTTTTACAAACTGGTCTCTGAATGGTTTGTTGGATAGCACCTCTATGATTTAGGACTAAAGGATAGAAGTACTAACTGATGATGAAAACAATTTCCCCATCTCTGAATTCAGCCTGTTATTTTCCCTATCAATATTACAGTTTTGAGCCCAGTCACTGTTTGTAAGCAATAGCCAAATGAACAAAGGTTATACACACAGAAACATCACTGGAAAAAAATCACATTTTTACTGGTAAAGGGCTGCATTCATATAAGAAATGTACACGTCTAAAGAAAATGGATAATCTTTGAGTGCCGTTCAAAAGCCTCTATTCCCCAAAGCCCAATAAGGGAATGAGAAGGCAATGCTTGTGTGGAGTGTGACAGTACTTAAACTGTGGGCTACAGCAATCTTACAGTGTTAGGTGCTAAGTAGAAAAAAAATGAACAAAAGTCATGCAGAGAAGGGTAAGTATTTGTCATTTTGCTGGAATTTACCTCTTATTGACAGTGGTGGGGAAGGGGAAATGTTTACAATGACCAAATCATCCCCTCTGGAAACATAGCAGATTCCCTGCCAGGGAAGGGATCAGATGCCTCTATGCCTTGCCCCCATCTGCTCCTAGGCAAGCCCTTCTGTGGCAAGGGGCAGGCTGGGGGTGGAAGAAAGGAGCTGGGGTGGGGCTGAAGGCAGGATGTGCTAAGCTGACCAGTTAATAGAGCCTGAGCCTGCATAAACATTGATGTTTCTATTCTGCCTTGTTGGACCCCTCTGGTTAGGTGAGATCCAAGAATAGCTGCAGAAAGGATATGGGGAGGGCTGCAGGAGGCAGAAGGCCATTCAAAAAGCAAAGTAGTTGGTTCTGGCCTCCCTGCGATCCCCTGCTATTCATGTGCTTAACAAGAGAGCCACAGGTTTTGGGGGCCAAAGAATCACCTACTTATGACCCTTGCTGACTCTGACAAAACATGCTGGCTAAGTCTTTTTTTGTTTCCTTGCAGACTTTCCTGTTTCCTAGGACGGTTTTTCTGTAAGGGAGAGTTTAGATGGGCCACAATTTGTCAAAGCTATTCTAAGTTCCTAGGTTTCAATCTCTGAAGGAACTTTCGCAATTTGATTTGCAGTTACTACCGGTACTTGACTAGCCATTATGCAGCTCATATTCAAACAGGCAAAGCCTCAACTCCTTACTCAGCTTGCCCTCTTGGAAGCAGTAATGATCGTAGGGTTCATTAAATAACAAACAAATAACAAAGGAATAAAACTTTAATAAAACAAATGGGAGACCTTCCATAGTGAGCTGCAGCACACAGCCATGTGGTGTTCCCAACCCCCGCCTCCAGGGCGCATCTCCAAATTCCCACACTCGCAACACAGTCCCCTATGAGGGAGCATCTCCAAATCAAAATCTTTTGTAAACATATCTCTACATCTTCCTTCTTAAAGAAAAACAAATTAATTCTTATATACTATTAAACACTGAGATAAAACTGAGTGAGGACTTCAGGATTTGGCCCTTCATTTTCACTCATTTCTTAGACCAGCAACGGAGACAGTGGTACAAATCTTGACCCATTTGAAAACAATGCCAAAAAACCCGTTGATCTTCAGTGGGATCAGGATTTCAGTGACAGCGAGAACTTCAGCATCTGGCCAACACTGCACAAGCAGTCTAAATCTCTCTCTCTTCTTTTTAAAATGCAAATCAAGAACATGAAAAGAAGCCCTTTGTTGCATGGCAGTGGCTAACTGAAAGCAGGGCTCAGAGAAACAATGAAAGTCAGTATAAATGCACACAGCTGTTTCCAACATTGTTCTTATTTTTAACTGATAGCATGAAGCTATAGAACAGAGGCCATTCTTTTAGCAATGTATTTATGGTGCAAATGTTTTACATATTTTATATTATTGAATCTGTTAGTAGAGTAGCTATTTCTGAGGGCAAATGATTAGCCTTTTTTTGCAGGCTTGTGAAGTGTTACTGTGGCCTCTGCCAAAAGATAGCCCAGTCATCTATTCTGGTAAATAAAATGTCCAGTCACCCACTAGATGGTTGCAAGAAGCATGTTTTAAAGTTTTATTTACAGTAGTTCACCTGCTGTCATTTTAGCAAGAGAGCCAGATTACTCTAAAACACAAACACCCACCCACCCACCTGTGCAATAGCTGCAAAAATCTTTTTGTTGACATTCGAGGAGCAGGAAGAGGGGCAGGGACAGGAGGGAGTCAGGAGTTAAGCTGTTACTGTGTATGCATGTGTCTGCACTACAGATGGAATTCTGTGATAGTTCAGTGGCAGAGCCATGATAATCACGAGACAGACAGGTGGCCCAAGGCCTGAAGGTTGCAGAGGCTCCGGACTCCTAAGAAGGGGAGCACAACACTAGCTTGACATTACCATGATGGTCTGACTGATCACAGGGTAGGGGTGTGGAACAGCTTACCCTGTGATCCATAGCTTCCAGTGGATTCCCTCACTCCCCCAACCTGGAACTTCAGTGGTCCCTATGGTACCCCCTGCGAGGAGGGGGGAGGGATCTCAGACTATATTGCTCATTCAAATCCCTTTTAAAAACTCACTTTTTGCCACTTATGAGCTAAATAAACCAGCTAATGGAACCAGTGAGCTGTCTACCTGGCTGACTATCTGTGTAACCTTGCTATTGTCCTTCCTCCCCTTTCTTGTTTGTTTACAATCCTCTGTTTTTCCAACATATCTGAATTTAGCCTGTAAGCTCTTCAGGGCAGAGACTGTGCAGTCACTTATTCTTGTGAAGCATCTAGCACACTTCTGTAACGGTACACGCAAAAACGTTGGTGAGGGGACTAGGGCAGATCGTGGGGACTCCCATGTGTTGCCAATTGCCTGTTGTATGTGTTTTCAGCTGGTGGCTCCCAGTGTCACTTGGGGCTGTCAGTTGGCTGTTGCCAGAAGAATGTGATGCTCGCCCTCCGCAGTGTTTCATTCCCTACCAGTCAGCTGAGGCACTCGCTGCTCTTCCTGTGCACCACCTCTCGGATACCACCAACCCCACTGCCATATACAGGCTGGTGTCCCTGATGTGCCATCGATAGCAGCCGTTGGCCATGGAGTAATTCTGGCATCATTGCTGAGGGTGCTGATTGAAGCTGTATGGGAACAAACACCAGCCAAGCCACAGAGGTACCCAGACCACATGCCTGCTTAGCAGAAGGATTTGGCTCTGTGCACATTCTGTAGGTTAGAGCATGCCTGGAGAAAAAGAGATGTGTTTAAGAAAGATTAGTTTGATATACTATATAGAAATCACAACACACACAGAAATCTAATGCAAGGAAATATATTGTATGGGTTAAGTCCTTTGCCATAGTCTAAACAAAATGTTAAGGAAAGGTTCAAATGAAAAATAAAGTAAACAGATGACCAAGTTTACTTTAAAAAGCCTGTTTTGTGTGTATATTTTTTGTAAACCATCAGAGATAGAAAGACCACAATAGAGAATAGGTCTCAAGTACATTAAGGAAGGCTAATATCCCCACTCACATGTAATTAGGTATATCAAACACACCTGCAGGATGATGAAGAGTGTGTTAGAAAGGACTCTTCTTCCACAAAAAGCTGATTAAAGCCATGAAGGCTATAAATAATTCTTAATTCCATTCTGCACACACAACTATACAGAGAAAAGGTTGCCAAGACCCTTTATCAAACTCTACATTACAAAGTAAGATGCCAAAATAAACGAGAAATAGACAAGAACTAATATGTTTCTTAGTCCTCACCAGCAGCAGAAACAGTCTCTGATAGTATTATCCATAAGGCTTGATAAACCAATTGGGATAAAATCAGAACCAGCTAGGACTTCAACCATCCCTTTACCAAAAAGCAAACCCTTTAAAAAAATTTTTGTTACAGATCCCTCCTGCTCCAAAGAAAAAGAGGAGGTGGGGTGACCCTAATATGTTGCTACTGCTTCCTGTCATCGCACTAACTCACCAGTTTTTGAATTCTCTTCTCCCCTGGTGTGAATCTTTGTTAGAGTTTAGCAGTTCTAGAAGCCTCTCAACCCCAAAGCACATTGGCTTAGTTAACAACCATACAGCATTTCAGTTTGTATCTAATTTCCCGACATCCCTGTTAATTCTTTTTTTTTAATGAAAGTAACTGTTCATGAAAGGTGCTAGAATAACAGTTCTGCAGACTAGAGTCTATTTATCCACTGAATTTATACATCAGCAGCGCATGCCTCTATAACACTGCCTTGCCAATCTGCCTCAACCCTGGCATACAGTGAAAGATTCTACTGCTGCTCCCAGAGTTCTCTATTTTACAACATAGGGAATATCTCTCTGGAATTGATGGAACCTTTTCATACTGGTGGAATTTTAACAACCCCTACCCCTGTAGTGGTGAATAGTTCGTGCATTCCTTCCCCTTTCTGCTGAAACTGCCAACAAGGATGCCAGTTATCAATTTTAAATAGCTAAACCTAGTGGCGTGAGTAGACTTTACAACTGAGGCATAGTTGGTTTAAGGTTCTGCACCCTATTATCAATCCCTTAAATCAACTGTGCCTCAGTTGTAAAGTCTACTCACAACACTAGGTTTCGCTATTTAAACGAGAGATGGGCCAACACCAAAACGTTGGACTCAAACACCCATAAACTTTGGGGAGAGGTTGGACTCTGAACATGGCTGGCCCCTCTCTGTAATGATTCTCCATCAAAACCTAAGAAACAAAACCTTCCAAATGTTAGAGCAGGGGTTGGATGAGGAAAGTTGAAGGGATTGAAACCTATATCAGATCCAAATTTTGCAGCTTAGTCTCATCTCTGATTTTGATACCAGATCCTGAGCATGATCGCGACCCGCCAGTTTAACAGATGGGAAACTAGCTTGGATCTGCAAGGTGTTGGACAGCTTTACAATGAAAAGGGAGAATATGCTGTGGTAGGGCCCTTCCCCCCTGAGCTAGAGGGATGTGAGCTGATAGGCTCTAACTCCCCACAATCATGAAATTAAACATTTGCCTGTGGTTTCTTGAGCCTTTGGACCTTTTTAGCTAGTTCTAATGCCAGTTTCACAGATGATCTTGAGCATCACTTACTTTTCATTTACATTCGGAATGTTTGTGGATAATTTCAGTAGCCTTATTCTGTACTCAGCACCTGGTCCAAAGCTCACTGAAGACAATGGGAGCCTTCCCACTGACTTCAATTGTCTTTGGGTCAACAAATATGGATCAAAATACAGGGGGAGACAGTTTCTCATGACAGAGTCTGCTGGTGATCATTATGTACAATTAAGTTTTAAAATATTATCGCCTTCAGCTTTTTCTCTGGAGTAGTAATTTTGGGGACTCTTCCTCATGTTAATAAAACACATTTAAAATATTGCTAGTGAGCCAGCATGCTGTTACCAGCTGCAGCCTGTGCTGTTACATTATGCATGATTCTTGACTGCTCAGAGTCAAGAGGGGTGAGTGGGTGGGAAAAACACACAACAAACCCTAGTAGTATTTCATTACTGATTTCCAATGTTATGCTAAGTGTTTTCAGTTTATTATTTCTGATAATGATGGTAACCTAGTGCTATTTATATATTTATAAACATGTTGTTAATAATGAGACAATGTACTCTTATTCAGTATTAATACAGTCAATTCAAAATTAATTTATAAGCAATGAGATAGATTGCTTTCTAGTGCATTTGCTTGCAAAGGGGCTCTGCACTGAACAGTAGAGTCATGTACTATAGATCGCTCACTGTACTAGGGTCATGTGTTTCTAGGTAATTTTACATCCTCCTCCCTGTCATGTTTACAGATTTTTATAACTGGTATTGATTTACTGCATTTAAAGTGAACACCTACTCACATTTATTGCCTACACGTTTTTTTCCATACGGAATCATCTGAATCTTGCATCACACACCAACAAAAGATGGTGGGTTTATTTCAACATATGTCCTTGTTTTTCCTTTTTGCCCAAGGACTTCTTTCTTTTTCAGTGTTTTTTTTTTAAAAATAAAACTTTTTTAAAATAAATAAAAGGCTCATTCCACCAAGGTGCTGAGTACCCCGTGGGAAGCGGAAGCTGTCCTTTCCCTGTTACAAGGAGCTCAGCACCTGGCAGGTAGGCCCTGAATATTGACTCAGGGAACTGGCTCATGGACCACCATGGGAAATGAGGGTGCTCAGTAGCTTCCAGAGGTGATTAGCACTTCACAAGATTGTTCTTTCAGGATCTGATCCTCTAAGGTGCTGAGCACTCTCTGGGTTTCAGGGAGCTGTTGCATCATAGCGTTGTTTACAGCCATCCTAGGGGCTCCAGAATCCAGAATGCACATCTTGCACCCTATCTTGGGCTAAGATGGCCCACAGTTGGGGTCACAGTCTTAACAATGTCCAGTTTAATAACTGTAAATTACTCATTAACTCCATTGTGACAAAAATTGCTGAAGAATTAAATGCCAACCGTGTTTACTTTACAAACATATCTATTCATAAACTTTTTCAATCCAAAATTTGTGGCACAGAATTGCACTTAATTTTCATAATAACACTTTGCTTGTTCAAACATTAACTAAATAGCCCTCAGAAAACTCCTGTGATGTAGGTAAGGAGGGAGGTAAGTTTTTATCTCCATTTTATAGGTGTGAAAACTGAGATTGAGCAGTAAATTGATTTGTTCAAGACCACACAATAAGCAAGGGCTAGGGTTGCCAACTTTCTACTCACACAAAACCGAACGCCCTTGCCCCGCCTGCTGCCCCGCCCCTCCTCCAAGACCCCGCCCCTTCTCCGAGGCCCTGCCCCCTGCTCACTCCATTCCCCTGCCCCATCGCGCGCTTTCCCCACCCTCACGCACTTGTTTATTTTCACAAGGCTGACTCAGGGGGCTGGGGTTCAGGAGGGGGTGAGGGCTCCAGCTGGGGGTGCAGGCTCTGGGGTGGGGCTAGTGATCAGTGGTTTAGGGTGCAGGAGGGTGCTCTGGGATGGGACTGAGAGGTTCGGAGGGTGGGAGGGGGATCAGGGTTGGGGCCCGGGAGGGGGTCGGGGTGCAGGCCGTGGGTGGTGCTTACCTCAAGTAGCTCCGGGAAGCAGTGGCATGTCCCCCCTCTGACTGGTACACGGAGGTGCGGCCAGACGGCTCAGCGTGCTGTGCTGGCTGCAGGCGCTGCCCCTGCAGGTCCCATTGGCTACAGTTCCCAGCCAATGGGAGCTGCAGCGGCAGTGCTTGAGGTGGGGGCAGTGTGCGGAGCCCTCTGGCTTTCTCTGCACATAGGAGCCGGAGGAGAGACATGCTGGCATAGGTGCCGACTTCCCCACTTTTCCCTGGGTACTTGACCCCTGCTCTGCCCCTGGCTCCACCCTCACTCCACCCCTTCCATGGGGCCCCACCCCTGCCTCGCCTCTTCCCACCCCTTCCCCGCCCCCATTCCAACCCCTTCCCCATAGTCCCCGCCCCAACTCTGCCCCCTCCCTGCCCCTATTCCAACTCCTTCCTCAAATCCCCGCCCCGGCCCCACCTCTTCCCTGCCTCTTCCCCTGAGCGCGCCACGTTTCCACTCCTTTTCCCCCTCCCAGAGCCTGCTAATGCCACCAAACAGCTGTTTGGTGGCAGCTGGGTGGGAAACGCTGGGAGGTAGGCGGAGGAGCGGAGACGTGGTATGCTCAGAGGGGGAGGAGGAGGAGGAGGTGGGGCAGGAGAGGAGCTTGGCTGCCGGTGGGTGCAGAGCACCCACTAATTTTTCCCCGTGGGTGCTCCAGCCCCGGACACCCACAGAGTCAGTGCCTATGCATGCCAGCTGCTTCCCAGGAGCTGTGCGGTGCTGCCAACCGGACAGTCAATGGCCCGGTAGGCAGTGCTGACTGCAGCCCCCAGGATCCCTTTTCGACAGGGTGTTCTGATTGAAAACTGGACACCTGTTCACCCTAGCAAGGGCAGAGACAGGATCACAGCTCAAGAGTTCTGAATCTCATGATTGCGTTTATTTCGTGTACTGCCTCCATTAACAATATTATGTCTTAGAAAAATTGGAGGACCCAGTAGAGTAGAAATGGTGGATGATGTCAGGCTTGTGGGCATAATTAGTGTGAAATGCTGAGATTGTGGGCGTAACAAGTGAAGCATGCTGGGATTGTGGATGGGTTGAGTGAGGTTTGAGAGTAGAGTATTTTCACTCTCTTCTCAGTCTGTCATCTATATGTACACTGATATATGTGGGTATGGCTGTAGGCACATTGTGGACTTTAGCAAGCACTGGCATATTCTTGCGCATGTCGGAGGAGGTGGGGAATCAATTTCTCCAACTTTTGCAGTCTTCAGGTGAAAAGAATTGTTGCTAAGGAGTAAGACATGGCATATTCTTGTTGAGGGGCCATCTTATTGGGGAGCAGAAATGAGTCACACAGGATCCCTCAGGGCTTCCAGCCCAAAAGGATCTAACAATCAGCAGCTTGATCATGTGAAGAGTTGAGCCAATGACAGCACCTGGCATCTCCCAGAAGAACCACTCGGTCCTTCACTCAAACCAGCATCATGCAAGGGAAAATAATGCAGCTGCCCAAATCTTGGTTCCTTCATGGCCCCCTTTCTAGCTGAGAGTTCATTATTTCATTCCCAAGTATCAACGGAGAGTCAGCTTGTAATTGTAATTTATGAAATAAGGTATCACCTTCAAACTGGAGTCCTAGAGTTCTGTACCCCAAAGATTAGATGAATGGGTGCTACTTTTTTGTCCACAGCAGACACAAGCTGAACATTCATGAACTAGAACGATACTGTTTGTCATTATCTTTTGATTCTTGGAACCCATGTGCCACACCCAGTAACTGGCAGGCAAGCAGGGGCAATCTCTGTTGTATGGTGCTGTATGCGGTATGAACAAAGAATCAGTGATTGTATATGGCTTGCATTTCAGAATTACAGAGAACTACTGCAATCTAGAAAGTGAAAGTGCAGAAAACAGTTGAACTAGTGTTAAAAAATAGAACCTTCAAAATAAACAAAACTAAAATTAGCATGGAAGATGATCAGATATGTGACTTGCCTACTGATGAAGCATATTCATCCCCACTGGGTGTATATTTTGGAGAGAATTTGGAACACCTCTAGCTATTTTCTCTCTTTTGTTCCCTTTTCGTCTGTAGAACCAACTATCCCTACTGTGTGCTTTGATTCTGAGCAGGAGTATCTTTGGCAGCCCATGACTGCCTTGGCAGTGGGCCGACTGTAACTGTGAAGAAGTGAAACTAATTATACTTAATGACTTTTGTTTTACTCTTTTTTTAAAAACTCCAAATCATTTTGGACATTGTTGCATTAGAGTTGAGAAATATTAGCCTCCCTTCATAATGTATAATAATAGTAATCTAGTAGATTTCCTTTTTCCCTTCCCACTGTCCACATACATTTTCTTCCCCTCACCCAAAATCAGTTTTTCAGCAAGAGTCAGGGACAGACCTTGACATGTTTCTGGTACTCATATAACCCATATAACACATTTTGTGATGCCAGTTCTTCCTCTGAATTCTGGAGAGATTCCAAGTTTTCAGGGGAATGAACTGAAATTTTGGAACAGGTCAGTCGAAAGTCATTTTACATTTTACTTTGCTACAGTGACCACAACTGCTCTGTCCCCCACCTTTCCGTGGTAGCTGATCTCTGACTGGTCTTAGCTATAGCCCTTGAGCTGGTGGAGATAGCTGAACTTTTAGAAAAAGGTGAAGGCATGAGCTGCCTACTGCTATTATCTGTTGTAGGTGCCGTGAGGTTCCTGGCCTTGGACAACAGATGTTCATGAAATAACTGCCAAACCAGTGTTTGGGGAAAAGATACATGTGTTACTTGGCACTAAAGGATTAAGGAAGTCAGTAGGTTGCCTGCTTCTTCACTTAACACGGTGACATACAATGAAGTGAAAGATGAGACTGTGCAGTCCCTATGTCATGCAGAGAAGATAGATCTAGGAAAGACTTTCCAGAACTGTCAGTATGCTACCCTGTCCTGAGGTGAATGGAAGTTTTTCATAATAGCATGGTACTTGCATGATGCACTGAAGAAGAATTAGTATCCTGATAACAGCTACTGGTTGTTCTGAAGTACAGCAGGGACCCTTGCTACAGAACAGAATTTATCATAAATAATGCAAATTGCCTGCATCATTTCTCAGTACAGGGGGACAACTGACAGTCACAACTGCGTTTTCTTGTGTAACTGCTAAAGCTGTCTTTCTCTGTACTTCTATTCACATACAGAATGGGAAGTTATACCAAGTGAAGCTTTTAATTTAACAAAATGGTTTTAAAATGCACTTAGTAGTAAAAGCCAATTTGCTTTCACTTTAAAAAAGTGCTACTCTTAAGCAGAGCATTGCAATAAAAGAATCTACAAAGGAGTAACATTTTAATCTTCTCAGAAAAGCTAGGAAAGGCAGAGCCAGCTTTTTGTGCTTAGGATGAATATTGCAGATGTCTCCAAAGAGTGGTTAATCTTACATAATAGATGTGGGACTTTACCTTCTCTTCTAATGTAACAAAAGCTTCTGATAAAGTGTGAGCATGTTTGGTACATTGTATTAGGGTCTTTCAGAGCCCATGGCTCACTTTGAAATTTCAAAATATATTCTTCATCCCCAGTCTCCTTAAGCTACCTCAGTTCCCCTCTCTAACCTATAATATTTTTTTTAAACACTTTGAACACACCTTTTCCCTCAGCAATTTAATTTGAAACTACATAGGATTCTTCCTTGATTTTTCTCATTATTCTCGTCTCCCCAGCATTCTGCCCATGCAGCTGTCATCAGAACAATGAGGTCAAAACTGAATGCCACTCTAGGGAAGCCAATATACCTAAATAACAAGTGGTGCCGTTCCGAAGCTGTCATACGAGAGTGTTGCTAGGAAATATCTTGGGTCTCCTATAGCTGTTGTTATTTTAGAGTACAGCAGTGCCCCAGCAATCTCTCAGCAATATAAAACTTATTGAGTGCTTGATGCTGTGGTGTTCTAAGTTATATTTACATGCATTAGTTCTTGTGAGGTAAGAGGAGAACGTTCTCTGTTTTAAAAATAAGGAAACTGTTTTTCCAGTTATTCTGGGGTCCTAGGCTACTAGTCAGTTTCTCCAGTATTTTGTTGTTCTCCCATTGAAGAGAAAAGCAAGATTTGTGAGATCTAATATAAGCTGACAAAATTCACTACTTCAACTGCCACAGGCATATCACAACTTCCTAATCAGCCAGTGCCATCTACTGTATGTGAATTAAAAACAAACGACTCCGGAAAAATTATAATTTGCAGAAGTACAGCCTTCTGTATATTTACTAAATGACTGCATTCTGACTGGAGGAATTGCAGAGAACAGATGCTAACTGATGCAGCAACACATATCCTACCGAGAGAATAATGTGGCAATCTTTGCTCAACTTGATAAAAATATATTTTAAATGGCCTTAAATTGTTTCGTTTTTATGTGTTGTAATGAACATTCATTTCACTGGAAGTTCCAAAAGAAAAATTGGCTCTAGCTTTTATACAATTTTCCTTAGGCCTTTGGTACAATAAACGCTTTGGCTGTACCTACCGGCATTTACTATACAACAGGGATATTTATTCCCCATTTTGCTATTTTATGTAGAAAGAATGTTATCACCTACATATCTCATTGTTACTTCCATTTCAATTGCTCTCTTGTGATGCAATTCAGAATTGAGGTATTTTTCATTAATGTGGTTTGCCATGGAAACTCATGTTAGGTAAATGTTGGCTGGATCTGTTGGTAATACATAGGACGTCTTTTTCTCGGTTATCATTGACTTCCTGACAGTGTATTTATTTCCTAGCACACACCTTACTGCAAATGGAACCAAAGCACAAGCTGTCATATTAAAAATATATTTGTTAGAACTGGTCAGGAATTGTCCAGCAAAATGTTTCCCCTTGGAAAATGATGATTTGTCAAAACCAAAACACTTTGTGGGAGTTAGTTTCAATGAATCTCCCCGTTCAAAAAAAAGAGTTTTGACAATTAAGAATAGGTCAAAACAAAACTTTCTGAAATTGAAACAAAACATTTAAGCTGACCTATTCCACCTTTTTTTTATTATTGGTTGGAGAAAGTTTCCAAGATTTTGACTTTTCTTCTTTATTTGAGACAGAACAATTATTTGAAATTTCAAAAATTCTTGTGGGCTGGGAAAACCATATCCTGCCCTGCTCTAATTTATATAGGGCCAGATTATACTAATTTGCCCTTCACGCAGAAGGACATTCCATACACAGATCGTAGAATCATAGAATATCAGGGTTGGAAGAGACCTCAGGAGGTTGTCTAGTCCAACCCCCTGTTCAAAGCAGGACCAACTTCACTTCCACATGAAAGGAGGGCTGAGCCACTTCCAAAACACCATCCATCTCACCCCAGATCTAGCTGAATCCTCTCTGTGCAATCTGGGTTTCACTGAAACTTTGGTACATGCATGGGATGCTGGCCCAAGGGCCAGAAGCTTCCCTGGTGCCCAGACTGTGGCTCTGCCCTGAGGCCCTGCCCCTGTTCAGCCACCTCCCCTAGGCCCCCCTGCCCACTGCTGGCCGAGTCCCTCCTCTCCTCCGCCCCCCTCCCCTGTGAGTTCTCCCTGTCTGCCACTCCCCACATCCCTCCTTTCCTCAAGACCCTCCCCCATGAGTCCCCCCTCATCCTCTGCTGGCTAAGTCCCTCCTCTCCTCTACACACCCCTTCCCTCGAGGCCCCCACTGCTTGAGCTCTCTGCCCCTCCCCCAAGACAAGTGCTCCCCCCACCCAACTTGAACAAGTACAAAAACTTGGATGGGAGCATTCACTGCCTAATTCCCCCCCTCCAATTGCTTACCAGGAGGAGGGACATGGTGAGCAGCGGGGTCCTCGAGGGGAAGGGGGGTCGATGAGAGAAGGGACTCAGCCTTGGGCGGGCAACGGGGGTCTAGGAAAAGGGGCAAAGCATGTATGGGAAGAGGTAGAGTGTAGGTAGGGCCATCACGGCCCAGGCGCCCATGCTCTGAAAGGCAGTGAGTTGGTGGCTGTGCCGCAGGGGAGGCTAAGCTTCCCCTGAACTATTATACCCATTTTTTTGGGTGCATGCTTCATTTGCTGAATATGGATGGAACTACTCATAAGTTTAAGCACCTTGCTGAAATAATGCCAAGGGCTTTGTCTTGATGAGGGAAATTGCTCGAGTTTAGGTCAAGATTAGCTAACGTATGGCACCAAAATCCAACTTTAAATCTTCTAAATCTTTTTCACAGTAGATACCTCCTCAGCTTGATTTCAGTTGGTCACCCTCGGCAATAGCATGATCAGCTAAAATTGAGCTACAAGGTATTCCCCTGCATCTACACTAGGAAAAAAGTTAAATTTAAGTCAGCTTTAGCTCCCATATGCTTACCTAGTCAAGACAAAATTTATGTGACTTACCCAAAGTCACACAAAGGTCTGTGGCACAGCCAGGAATTTAAGCTACATCTCTGCGTCTGTCTAGTGCCTTAATCACAAGATCATCCTTCCTTCCAATCCACAAGATTAGTCCAACTTCCAATTAGCAGAATTTTAATTAATGTACTACAATTATAATTTGAGCTAGCTAACATACAGTATACAATCTTTGAACTTTCCTTTCTGATTATTACTGGTTAAAAATAAGAAAAAATATCTGGGCATCACTCAAATCTATAGCTATGTCTGATGCCATTAGTCAGAACACTCAATGTGACAAAGCCTCTCTGCAGTGTTATTTCATAGGTTTCTTAAGGCTGTAATGAACCTATAATGGGTCATCCCTAACCTCTGTGTGTGCTGGATTCTAAAAATAATGAACAGCTGCTGGAGATAACCTCCATGATAAGGGAGTAAACAAGCCTGCTCTAAGAAGTATATAATTATAACGTTAACAAAAATGAAAGTGACTAAGCCTTTACTAAAGCAAGAAGATGTCTCTAACTACTGAGCTGGGAGAATGTTTGGTACTGATTTCTTACTTTGACAGTATGAACACTACCTAGGAGAGCCTCAGAACAAATGCTAAAACTACAAATATTGACTTGTTTTTTTTTATAGAATGTTTGACCCACAGTTATCAAGGGCAGGATCCACAAAGTTACTTAGGTGCCTAAACCCCACACTTAGGTGTCTATGTCTCAAGTTTAGGTGCCCAAATCCCAATTTTGGCCCCACTGTGATCCACAAAACTCCTGCTGAACTATGTAGGCACCCAAACCAATTTTTCAATGTAAAAGTTCCCTACATACATAAGTTTCTGCCTCCGGACATGTGCACTGCTGCCTTATTCTAGGCGTCCAGGTGCCTATCTCCAGCCTATGTCCCAGAGCAATTCATGAACCAAGGACAGAAAAGGTGTTCAGATACCTAAGCCCCTTGAAAGATCCCACCTTTTGTCTAGCACATTGTTGGTACTGTGTCCCTAATTAAAAAAGCATTTAAGAACCTGCTTAAGTCCATCCCTATTTACAAAAGTGCGTGAGCATGCACTTAAATCCCAGTGAAGTGAATGGGATTTGAACACATGGGGAAATGCTGTGGTGGATAGGGCTGGATTGCTGAACTAGGGCCTCTTTAGATAACAAAACAGAACAATAATAATAGTGTTCTCCCAATTACCTCCTTTCCCTCTGATTTATAAAAGCATTTCTTGCTCTCTTGACTCCTTTCACAGTTTTGCTTTTTTACTACCCTTATATGTTTCCCTAGAAGCTATTACCTAGGCGCTAATATTATGTGGCTATGGAATTTGCCATGGAATTCACCCTTATTGCAGAATTGTCCTCGAGAATCTCAGCTTTCATTAAAAAAAAATCTAATGTTTATGGATGCAAAAGAAAACATGAACCAAATATAAATAGATGCAGCTACATCGGCCAGAGTTTACAGTTTGGGAAGCCTAACTCTGTAACTTCAAGATGACAGTTTAAAATGTCAATCTTGTTAATATTTAATTGTTGACCATTTCATCTGAAATAATCCAATAGTTTGCTTATCCTGTAACCCCTAAAATAACCAACACAGGGGATATTGAGCTGACCAAAATGTTCATTTTAATATTTATTTCAAAGGAACATAATATTTTAAACAGCCATAGAATCTCTCCAGTTTTTCACCAGCATGCTGTGGAATCCAGGGAATTTGCTACAAAATTTAGACCCAGCTTGACACAGAGTACACAAGGCTTTGGTCGTGCAGTTTGCAGTGCTCTTGTTTGCGTTCCTCCTCACTTTTCCATTTCCAGTACAGGGTTTCCATTTAGCCTCAGATCTTTGAGAAGCCCCTTATGAAACTACAGTCTTCTATTTCTTTGATTCTTCTTTTTCAGAGAAACTGCAGTTTGTTCTGCTTTAATTACAGTTTATCTTAGAAAAAAGAAAAGGAGTACTTGTGGCACCTTAGAGACTAACCAATTTATTTGAGCATAAGCTTTCGTGAGCTACAGCTCACTTCATCCGATGAGCTACAGCTCACTTCATCGGATGAAGAGAGCTGTAGCTCACGAAAGCTTATGCTCAAATAAATTGGTTAGTCTCTAAGGTGCCACAAGTACTCCTTTCCCTTTTGCGAATGCAGACTAACATGGCTGTTACTCTGAAACCAGTTTATCTTAGGATTCCTTGGTCTTTGCCTACAGAATAACCTCTATGCTGCTTCTTTTATGACTCTTGCAGGAAGGAGGACCCATGTAGTGAGGGATTTTTTTAGCTCCCTCCCTATCTGTCCTCAGTAAACCACTGTAACAATATATACTTGTGCTTCACAATGCTTATGTCCTATGGATGGAGTGGAGCTTCCTGATGGAATTCTTCTAGAATCCTGCTATCACCTGACTCCATAAAGAAGAGGGGCCCACACTATGTACAGAAAGGAACTGGGAAATGGTGGGTCTTAATCAAGACAAAAATATAGATTCTATAGCTACTGAATTATGGAAGCAAATCGTTTGATATTGGTCTCCTTTTTTGTGAACTCTTCTCCTCTTATGACCAAGACCCAACAATTTCTCATAATTTTGTTAAAAATATTATTTAAATGTTGGGTTTTTGCATTGTTTCACATTATTTTTCCCCTTGGAAATTCACTCTGCACTCATGCTATGGAAACAGAAGAAAATGGTTTCCTTGCGCTGTTCCCATCCATTAGCAAGGCAATTTCCCTTATCTGTTTATATTCTGTACTCTTCCTCTTGTGTTCAAAAAATGGAACCTATTGATCAGGAATACCAAAAATACAATCCAAACTACAGGTTTATTAATCTTCTATTAACTTTATAATTGAATTAGTGAAAAGCGTTTGATGAGTAGGTCCAGACAGAGAATATAGCATGCCTGAGGCCTCTTCGCTAAACACATGTTTTGATAGAGGTTTATGGGTCAAAAACAAGGCTGTCACACAGATCTACCAGGTTTCAGGGTAGCAGCCGTGTTAGTCTGTATTCGCAAAAAGAAAAGGAGTACTAGTGGCACCTTAGAGACTAACCAATTTATTTGAGCATAAGCTTTCGTCAGCTACAGCTCACTTCATCGGATGCATGAGCTTATGATCAAATAAATTGGTTAGTCTCTAAGGTGCCACTAGTACTCCTTTTCTTTTTACAGATCTACCAGTTACGCTTTTGATATTGTAGACAGGATCTTCACTAATCTATATGTTTTCTCAGAGAGAAAGCTGGTAATATTTCAGGCAACAAAGGGTAAACAACACTCCAGGGCAAGATTATATATATATATATACACACAGAGAAGGGGGGGCGGGAGCAGTAGGGTACCAAATACATCTCTTTCAGACCAGTAGACAAGTCAAAATACAGACATCATGCATACCAATATTTTTCCAGAAGCCAAATAAGCATGAAGCTCTAAAGAGCCATGCATCTCTCCTGACCACAATAAGGATCATAGGAATTAGAGAAAGAAGAGACCAATTAGATCATCTTGTCTCTCTCCCTGCCAATGTTCCCTCCAATCTATATGGAGTGCTTTGTGTCGACTGGTAGTGAAGTTTCACATAGATGCTGTTTCCCTCTAAAATGCTGGTCACTTTTCAAATACTCAATACTAAGGAGTACATTTAATGAGGCAAAGCATTGTCTGAAACACTACATATGTGCAACGTGGTGGATAACATTGGTGGTGTGAATCCTATAGAATTTCCTGAATTTGGGGTATATATGTTTTGATCCTATATATTACATTTTAATTTTTTAAAAAAAATCTTTAATAATGTGAAGTATATTATAAAAATTGGTGGATAAGTGCATTACTAATGTCTTATTTTTACTTATTCATATTTTGTAAATTAGAAAATCAGAATTGTACTAGCTTTGTACACTCAGTAAACAAAGTTTTACTGCCTAAAGCTACCTACCTATTTCTAGTAACTCCATTTGCCTGTTTAGCAGAAACCCTAATACTACTATGATGAATGCTACCTAACAAGCTGTGGTCATTATTAACACCAAACTCCATGACACTCAAGGCTGTTCTTTAGGGTCTCATCCTACAAACCTTATTCATGGGAGTAAATGCTATTCACTTGTCCAGCTCTATTTGAAGTTAATAGAACTACCTGCATGAGCAAAGACTATTCAGGTGACGTTTTGCAGAGTAGGGAGTTATGCTATCAATCAGAATGTTTACTAAAAAATATATCACACAGTACACACACCTGGAGAGTATAATCAGCCAGTTTCTGATGCCCCAGCTTACACTGGTTTCAACTGAAGTAGCTGCTCACCAGTGGGAGCAAGGGGTTCATGATGTGGCCCACAATGACTGAAGGCATCAGAGTACGTCCCCAAATTAGATTGTGAGTGTTTCTGCTTTGGATAGTCTTTTTCTACATAATCAGAGTATAAAGTGAATACATTATATGGGATGAGCTGATTTCTTATCAGTTGTTTTTACTGAACAGCACCTGCACTGCACTACTTTCATCTAAAGAATCAATCAAGAGGCAAACAGCTTAAAGATTAATTGCTTCTTTGTTAACTCTTCTGTGCACTCAGCTAAAAATGGCTCAGCCTTCATTAAGTCCATGAATAATTCTTTAACAAACACTGCAGCGTAGTCCACCATTAAAGGCATTGGTCCCCATATTATAAAGCATACCTCAGAGCTACTGAAGATGTGATTAGATGGGTATGATTCCCCACAGGCCATGTGCATGATCAAAAAGTCTCCCCTTGACTCCAATGGGTTTGGTTCAGGCCTTGTCTGTCTTGAAGGCACTTTCCTTCCTTTTATATGGGAAGGTGATTTCAAGGAAGAAGAAGAAGAAGTTAAAGTTGGTGTTGTTGAGGGCTTGTCTACACAGGGAGTTATTCTGGAAAAGCTATTCCTGATTAATACTGTGTGTGGACACACTAATTCTGGAATAAGAATACCTTATTCAGAATTAGCAGAAAGTATGTTACGCTAATTTTGAATAAGGCACTCTTATTTCAAAATAGGAACATCCACACATTAAGTTGATCAGGATTAGTTAATTGCTTTAAATTCACACTCAATTTTATTCTGTATTAACTTTCATGTGTAGAGAAGCCCTTAGATGCTG
Source organism: Eretmochelys imbricata (assembly GCF_965152235.1). Lineage (NCBI taxonomy): Eukaryota > Metazoa > Chordata > Testudines > Cheloniidae > Eretmochelys > Eretmochelys imbricata. The sequence continues at coordinate 101,945,362 of NC_135572.1, forward strand.
TGGAAAATTTTACCCTACGTCTTTCTTTTCTAAAGTAGTTAGGAGTTCAAATTCTGCCCTGAGTTAAAATGAAAATACCTGGTGGCTTCATCACAGCCCCATATGTACATTTTACATGCTTGGTTGTGATTTGCTATCCCTGCTTAAGAGAAGCCCTGATCAAACCTGTACTGAGGTACACCAGCAAGATTACCTGCACAGGCCTCACTGAGAGGGCTCATTAAAAAATGTGTTTTGTTTTCTGTCAAAAATTGCACAACAGCAAAAACTTTTTATTTCTTCGACTTCTTTTGCTGATTTTTTTTTTTTTGGAGGAGGGTTGGATTTCAGGAAAAAGGAAAATTTTTGAGGAAAATGAAAAAAATTCACAACAAAATTTGATTGAACAAAAAGCCATTTTTCAAAAAAGAAGTCTTGACTAGCAATACTCACTGGTTTGTGTTCACAGCTGTTAGGTCTTCACTGTTAGGAAGGGCAAAGGGACTTTCTGACTTGAACGAGATAGTCCCCCGGTGATAGGTTTTCTACATATTCCATCTGGTAACTTTGATATTCTGTCATCCTCTGCAACATTTGTATGGCGTGGCAGTGATCATTTGTGGATTTCTTTTTTATCCTAATTTTAATTTTGGCAGGATAGGTCCATCCAAAACCCATAAAAACTTGTAACAAGGAGGAGCTGCTGAAAGCACTCCATGAATCAATACATTGTACTGTGTGTGTATTTGTTGCCATTCTCAACTAACCTCCTTATGTAGAAAATCAGTTCAAACAGTTTATTACTATAAAAACCGAAAGGGCTGGACGTGGGACATGAGAAGAGCTGTGTGTGCAAAGGCAAGTTTAAGCCACCTTTCTGCCTTTCTAGCTTGGCCCACTACAGCACTGGGAAAGTGCATAGGAAAAATTAGAATAGCTCAGGGCTGGTCAGAATTATACCCAGTTACCCAAAGCCCCAAGGGTTCACTCTGATAGCTGGGGATTGCTGGATCACAGCAACCCTCTTAGCATACGCCAGCCACACCCCTTTTGCCAAGGACTGAGAGGGAGGTGGCTTAGAGCCCGGCTGCATGTCGCTTCCTGGGTATGGTCTTAATGGAAAATGTCCTAACATAGTACGTGCTGTTTTACAACAAACTAAAGAAATGGCATATCTTGGAAAAATGCATAACACCAACAATGAATCTTTTTGTCTTTCATGATCATTAATTACTTGATAAATTCTCAAGAGCCTAAGTATGGAAACAACTGACTGGTAATGCAATGGCCAGCATAATTTTCATTAATATGTAAGCATAACTCACTGATCTGCATGGTTTTTTTATGACTAGTTGATTTCTTCAACATGCTTTTCAAGGAGGATCAGCAATGACTTGGCATTTATGCTTCTGTCCCACACAGAATGTTTTCATATTACATTTTTGTAAACCTGAGTGGCTTATTTGGTGTTTTGTCTCTCTCAAATTTGATTATAAAAACAAAACAAAAACTTACAAACCCAGATGCCCGTCTGGTTCTTTTAATCTTTTACATGTCTTAACAACAATGTATCAGTGTACCCTTGTAGCTTATATTTATTGCAATAGTTTATCTGATGATCTCTATAAAGTGCTAGTTAGTGTTGTTGAAAATATTAAATTCTTCATCGAATGAGCAACTATCACAGCTCCAGGCATTTTTTCCGTATTTAAATGCTAGGGAGAAACACGGGATTCATTTTCTGAATCAGAACACTTTTCAGAGTCCAGTTTTAAGAAAATCCTTGTCCTCTGTTATTTTAGCAAATATCACGCAGTGTATTTTCTGTTGAAATATCTGCTCCTGCATTGTGGCATCACTTTTAATTTTCTATTGAAAATCTACCAAATTTACTGCATGCATGTTTAACTGCTACTTATCTAAAATACTGCTGTCACTTTTTTTTCTATTCACATTATAGATTTTAGGTGCCATTAGTTAACTGATAAGGTGTCCCAGCATTCTAAACACAAGTGTAGAAGTCCTAATAGTTGGTTCAGTTACCAAGACTATTGTCCCATCTATGAAACTGTATGGAGAGAGAAGAGGCCTCATAATTTGGGATCTCAACATGACCAGTAATAAGGTTGTTTCTTGGACAGTATTATCTCTTGAAACAAGCCAAATAAACCAGCATTATCTAATCACCATAACACAATAACTTTAGGTACGCATTGTTTTGCCCTGACACTGCATCTGTCCTCTCATCATTTGCTGGTGTGTGTGTTCATATTCTATCCAGTATTTTACCCTTTTGAAGTATACAAGGCACAGCTGCGTAAGCACTTGGAGCAACACCCATTTTTCACCTCATATAGTAAAGGTGCAAATGCACGTAGTTAATGTACAGAAGCCATTACTTTGATTGCTATAAATATGTCTGGGAAGCAAAGAGAAAGCCCAAGAGGGAATTCTTTCAGGATGTGTTAGGGCCAAAGTGGAATATCATTAGGGACCACTTCAAAGTTCTTCTTATCCATTAAGGAGGCTTAAATTACATCGCATGAGCTGCTCTAATTACTTTATGTGAGGTTTTGGATTGCTTGGAGAATGAACCCACTATACAGTGTTCAGTTAGTTATTTGTAATTTTGTGCTAAGCTTGGCAATATTTTACTATAATTTACTTTAATGTATTGCCATTTTGCATATTTATATTGCCTTATTCAGTTGCAGTTGTGATGATATGTTGAGATTTGGAAAATTAAAGAATACTTCTATAATATTACATTATCTGTAAAGTAACAAGAAGTCACATTCCCCACAGTATGAAGTTTGCTTTGTACACTTATATTTGCTTGGTAATTTAGTAACTTTCCCCCTGTTGTGTGAACAGGTCAATTTGATAACTTTATTGACTGACTTTCCTTAAGGGAAATTTCCCTTACGGGAAATAAAAGGAACTAGCCAGGGGAGAGTGGCAAGGTGGTAGAGGAATTGGGGATAATCTTTATATCTTTCATTAGGAAGAAATGACTATTTAAACTTGTATTATCAGGACCTGGCAAATTACCACCTGACCACTGTACCTGTATTTTGTGTCCCTTTCTCCTATACTCCAATCTTGATACTGAGCTGTACCATTCTAGAGGGGGGCAACGGTGACTATACCATCTTTGCACTTCCAGGTGGGTTGCCAGGGACCAGCACAGTTCCTGACATAAAATGTAACAGTTCCAAGGGTTAGTCTAACATGCTGACTCTGCGAAAGTGCTCAGAGGACAGCCAGGCAATCCCAGAATAACTGGAGCACAGAGTGCTCTGGCCTCCTCCCTTCTCGTAATCCAACATGCCCCCTCCCAACGCCATGATAACCGGCACTATGCCCCTTTGTAAGTAAGGCCATGTCTTCACTTACAAGCTTACAGCAGCACAGTAAGTAAGCACTGTGCTGCTGTAAGAGTGCTTCTCTAGCCGCGTGATGCCGTCGACACAATAAAACCAGCTCAATGAGCGGTGGTAGCTATGTCTGTGGGAGAGCGTCTCCTGCTGTCGTAGCACTGTGCACAGGAGTGCTTATGCCGGCAACACTTATGTCGCTCAGGGAGTGTTTTTTCACATCCCTGAGTGCCAAAAGTTTTGCCAATATAAGTGCTAGTGTAGACATGGCCTAAGACAAGCAAGATTCCCCCCTATATCTTTTTGTGTAAACAATAGGTGTGCTAGTTGCATAGGCTAGGGTTATTATGCCTGCAGTGTGCCAGGTGCAGCACGAATATAAAAAAGGCACACTCCCAACCATAAAAGCTCACACTCTAGAAGGACAAAAACAGGAGACCTGTGGCCCTGATTCTGCATTCAGGGGCTATGAATGGGGCCAGTGTTGCACTGTTGATGTAACAGCTATGCAAAGGAACACTCCTGCGCCGGAATAAATTTCAGGTAGGGAGAGCCAGATATTTTGTGACCCATTTATACACTTGAAGCATCAGAAAGAGGCCAGGACACAGAGCAGAATCTGGGCCACACTTCTCCCTGTCTTTGTCCTTTAGAGTGTGAGCTTTTTATGGTAGGGACTGTGCCTTCTGATATTTGTACAGCACCTGCCACATTGTAGGCATGATAATAACAACTAGCCTATGAAAATGGGACACTAACTGTTTAGGTAAAAAGATAAAGGGAGAAATCCTGCTGATCTTACTTAGAGGTAGGTCCTTTGAAGTCAATGGGACTACTTGCCTGAGTTGGAGAGAGTTGGTTTTGGCCCATATTTGCATATATTTATTTCATGTTTAATGAAATACTAGGCCAGCCCCTTGGGGTCTGCCAAAATGCCCAGAGCACACGTGAGGGGAGTGATGGGCATTAGTCTGATCCTGGTGCTTCTCTATGCATTTCTTCTACCATGCAATGTACTGAAGCAGCCTGAAGAGGCTACAAGGGCCAAAACATTAACCCAGATGGCATAAGAATAGCCCATTCTTCCCTCCCTCCATCATCCATGCTCTCCCTTTTCCTGCTATGCTCATAACTGGGAGGATGTGTAGTATGAGCCCCTATGGCAGCTATATGGCATTGTAGGATCAACCTTACACTGGGCTGATCCTCCCTAGGTCCATTACTCAGGTTTTGTGGCCAAACGTTGCAGGTGGTGTTGCTCAAAGCAGAAGCAACACATTCAGGAATCTGGCTCATTATGTTTACAACGTGCCAATGTTTACTCTGTTTACAACATTGTCAAAGTATTCAGTTTCATGTTACTAAATATGATGTATAAAATAAACATGACACAATTATACTGAAAGTAGAGGATGCTCTGGCTCATAATAGTGAGCTTAGAAAGTATCTTTTATATGGAGGGGGAAAAAGCTCCCCTAGGGGAAATGAGACGAATTCTCATTCATGGAGTTCCCCCTATGCCATTCCATCACAGGCTTGGGCAGAGAGTTTTGCTCTACCCCTGTGGAACTGACAGGGGGGTTGACTCTATAAATCTGTGGGACATGAGAGATTAGTGGAGTCCTGGTACTTCTATGCTGAGATCCTGTGCCGCAGTACTGTTTTCATGATGCTCTGGACTCCATGGCAGCATGTTCACTCCTGAGGCCATGATCCCATGCTGTGGCCTAACAGTCTCCCATTAAAGAGCATGTTTGAACCACTCAGATCGGATCACGGTGAATAGGTCAGCATGATCCTTACCTTGGTAAAACCTGTGGGTTAATTGCATGGCCATGTCACCAGCTAAGCCCTTCCTGTCCTAGCCGACCACCTCACATACAGGTTCCAGTCATCATCGTGCAGCTATAGAGCAGCTTCTGTGGAGTCAGGGGAATGATGTTGCAGAAGAGAGACTCTCTGCCCTTCCACTGGGATCAGCTCCACCGGTTGTATTCAGTTACATCCATTAAAATAGATGATGTGCACATGTGTGCACTTCAACAATCCCCATAGCTGCAAGACTGATTCTTATGTTGCCATGGGGGCAAACATAATAGAGTGTTTTATAACCTGTCTCTCTTGTGGAACTACTGATAGGTTTCACTGTAACGTAGCAAAGGGGAGAGGAAGCTGCAGCCAGATCAGAATAACATAAAAAATATTCTCCAACTGACTGACTCACTGAGAAAGGTTGAATGGGAACAATCAAGTAAGCCTCTTTCTTCCCTATCTCTTTTGAGGCTGCTGGGAAAGAATACAGTATGCATTTTTCTCCTGAGAATTCGATTTTTTGTGACTTTTCCCATTATTCTGAGTACACGATATAACAGTTGTTGTGTAGCACTTCTAACACATGAATAGAAAGCTTTATTTAATGGATTTTTCATTTTAAGTGTTTTACTGGTGTTTTTGTCGTAGACAGACCTCCCTTCTCCCAGTAAATTAAGGATTTTGTAGACAGCTAGCTACTCGACAGCCAGAAGTTAAATATCTTTGACTGCTAGGCACACGAGCTAGCCCTCTGCTCAAGCACCAAGAATCACTGAAGTAGACTATATGAACAATAGAACAGATATTCTTCTTTTGTACGAGGACTTGTCAGTGGGGGTCAAATACCCAGAGACTAGACTTTGAAATACATGTATATTGAAAACAAAAAATATAAATCATCCCAGTGCCTTGGCAACTGCCTTTTGCCTCAGAACCCCTGCTCCTTGCTGGAGTTTTGGCAATGTCACTTCAAGTTGCCTGGGGAGCAAACAGATCACAGAACTCAAGCTTCTCTTCGTGGCTAATGTTAGAGGCTGAGTTCTAGTGCTTTGGAAAAGTGAAAAGCCCAGGGGGGAAATAAGAAGCTGGAAACTATTAGGATTAGAACAACAGATGGACAAGAATTCAGTTACTCTACATGTTTCACTTCCTCATTTTGGTAGGGACTGTATTATGCAAGTTGGAGTCTTTGTTACAGATAAATCTGGGCCAGGTGTACAAGGAAGAGCTTATCCTCACACTGTTTAGGGCTCCCTCCTAAAAACCACCACCACTGTCAGGGCTGGATTAGCTCTCCTGTGAGCCCGGGGCTGTTAGATTTTGTGGGGCCCCTGTATACAAGTCTTTTTCCCAATTTAAAACAAAATGATCACAATTATGGCATTGAGGCTGATAATGCTATATTAAACTTGCCTTTTAATTGACAGAAAGCCTTTCTATGGTTACATTTCAGTCTTAAAACATGTAGAAGATAGTTAAGTTAATTCAAAATAACCTACTTCTTACCTTAGAACGGCTGTTATATTAGTTCCTTTCTTGGAGGGAGTTTGGGTGCAGGAGGGGATTCTGACGTGGGGCAGGGGCTTGAGGTGCAGGAGCGGGTGTGAGATGCAGGCTCTGGCTGGGAGGCGCTTACCACAGGCAGCTCCTGACCGGTGGCACAGAAGGGCTCAGGCAGGCTGCCCGCCTGACTGCCATAGCCCCACACCGCTCCCGGAAGCATCTGGCTCCTGGGACGTCCCTGCGCGTGCCTGCGGGGAGGGGGACAGCATGTCTCCATGCGCTGCCCGTGCCCACAAGCGCCGCCACCGCCGCTCCCATTGGCCAGTTCCTCCCCCGCCCCCAGGGGCCTCAGAGACGTGCCAGAAGCCAGCCACTTCTGGGTGCAGCATGGGGCCACAGCATGAATGCAGCCTGCCTGAGTCCTGCTGTGCTGGGGCCCCCCTTAGACTGAAGCCCTGGGCTGCAGCCCCTAAAGACCCTGCATTAATCCGGCCCTGACCACTATGTAAGTATATGCTCACTTACAAATGTAATAGCATAGTTATCCCTGAGCAACCAGGAAGATTTTGACATGATAGTTTACATTACAGTTCATATATTTGAGGAACATTTCTAAGATTTTCTGAATGCAATATTATTAAAGAAACTTTTTAATCCTCTAAAAGAAGGAGGGAGAGGATGAGAATAAAATTGGATCCAGGTGCACTACAAGCAAAAGAAACCGAAGAAGGAAAAAAAGAAAGCCTACATTACCTGACAAACTGGGTTGCCTGTGAATCAAATCTGTGAATTATATTAGCATTTGGGGATTGAAGGAGGCCTCTAGACAGTCTAGATCCATCTACCTCCACTTGCAGTATGCTAATGATATTTGTGGCTTGCAGTGTTTTTCCTTTTAAGCATTGGCTCATTTTTTCTGAATATACAGATGAGAGCAATCCAAGTTGCACTTTTGGTAGTTCTGTCCTCCACCTTAAATCACCCTTGGCATAAAGACATTTCTCCTAAACTACTTTTAGAGCTTGTCTTCACTGTGGGGATAAGTCGACCCAAGTTACACTTCACATAGCTGGAGTTGACGGAGCTTAGGTCAACTTACTCCGGTGTCTTCACTGTGCTGCGTTGACAGGAGACGCTTTCCAGTCGACTTCCCTTACTCTTCTCGGAGAGCTGGAGTACTGGGGTCGACCGGAGAATGCTCGGCCATCAATTTAGCGTGTCTTCACTAGGCCTGCTTGTAACAGGGCCTCCTTGGTCCCGCTTCTGTCTCCGTCAACAAAATCATGCAGAGACCCTTGTACTGGTTCAACCCCCTGTGCGGTTTATTTACAATTGCGTCCCACACCTTTATAGCATACCTACCACCTTTACAAGTAGGGGGAGAGTGGTCTCCCTCTCACTTCCTGCTTCCTCTCTTTCTCTTGCACTTCCCTCCTGTGCCTATTTATAGGCTTGGGCCAATGCAGTGGTGGGTAGCCTGTGGGCCACACATGGCCTGTTAGGGTAATCCGCTGGCAGGCCATCAGACCGTTAGTTTACATTTCCATGGCTGCCTGCAGCTCCCAGTGGCTGCGGTTCACCGTTCCCAGCCAATGGGAGCTGCGGGAAGTGAGAGAAGTTATTTATGCCTTTGATGTATTTATAGAGAGTAATCATATCTCCCCTCAGCCTTCTTTTGGTTAGGCTAAACAAGCCAACCTCTTTGAGTCTCCTCTCATAGGGTAGGTTTTCCATTCCTTGGATCATCCTAGCAGCCCTTCTCTGCACCTGTTCCAGTTTGAATTCATTTTTCTTACAGATGGGAGACCAGAACTGCACACAGTATTCCAGAAGAGGTCTCACCAGTGCCTTGTATAATGGTACTAACACTTCCCTGTCTCTACTGGAAATATCTTGTCTGATGCATCCTAGGACTGCATTAGTCTTTTTCACAGTAGCATCACATTGGTGGCTCATAATCATCCTGTGATCAACCAGTACTACCCAGGTCTTTCTCCTCTGTCACTTCCAACTGATAAGTCCCCAGCTTATAGCAAAAAATCTTGTTGCTAGTCCCTAAATGCATGACCTTGCACGATTAAATTTTATCCCATTTCTATTACTCCAGTTTTCAAGGTCATCCAGAGCTTCTTGTATAATATTCCAGTCCTTCTCTGTATTGGCAATACCTCCCAACTTTGTGTCATCTGCAAATTTTATTCGCGCACTTACACTTTTTGTTAAATAAGATTGGTCCGAGGACTGATCCATGAGGAACTCCACGAATAACCTCCCTCCAACCTGGGACAGTTCACCTTTCAGTATGACCCATTGTAGTCTCCCCTTTGACCAGTTCCTTATACACCTTTCAATTCTCATATTAATCCCCATCTTCTCCAATTTAACTAATTGTTTCCCATGTGGAACTGTATAAAATGTCTTACTGAAATCCAGATATATTAGATCTACTGCCAGAGGCGCCAACTTTGAGAGTTCCTGGGCGGTACTCGACCCCTCCTCTGCCCCAAGTTCCGCCCCCACTCCACCCCTTCCACCAAGCCCAGTCCAGTCAGCTTCCCTAACTAATTCCTTTAATTTTTTAAAGTTTTCCTTTTTGAAATCAAGGACACTAGTTGCAGACCTATTTTTGTTTATCCATCCATTTAGTTTAAACAGATGGTTTAAAGTTTCCTCCCACTATCATCCGTGGACCCTTTTCTTGATCAGTGCATTGCAACCTTTAGAAAATAGCCATTTAGAAAAAAAGGAACAACCTTGCTTACGTCAACATAAATAGAAGTATTGCCATTGACTTCAATTGGGACTAAGTTTTACTAGTGATCCTTTTATCAGTTTTCAGCCATGTCCTCATTGCTTTATATTTATCTACATGAAATTGAAAATATCATTTTCATCTCATTCTTATATCCCCCTTCCTCACAAGCTGCTCCAGATTTAGCCTCCCTCCTTTTGGGTATTGGTAAACCCACCCAATTGTGTCATCTGCAAAATGGCACCATTTGCTGCAGATTTCTTTTGCAGGTAATTTGAACAAACTTGAGCTCAACACCAGTCACCATAGCAATTGCAATTGATTCCTACATGATTTGCCACCATTTACCACTACTTTGGCTTCAGCTACCCAGCCATGCTTTGTGTGTTTATTTGAACACTGCATTTCACTGTAGGACCCTTAGCTTTTAATGTGTTTTAAATAATACTAAACTTGGACAATAAGAGTTCAAGGATGCTGAACAGTGAGTGTACAACTATGCAGTTATTTCTAAGTTGTGTGCAGTTCCCTACACTCAAACTGATTGTAACTGTGATTTACACCATCACTGCAGTGTTATTTCTCAATAACAGTTCAGTAGTCAGTCTATCCTCTGTGGGCAACATCAATCAATATGCTGTGACAGCTGTGATTAACCACTCACAGTGCAGAGGTTTGCAAAATCATATAATTGTTATTTTAAAATAACTTTACTGTGAATATGAAAATACCTCTCTTCTTATTGGCTTCTAAAATTCCTCTGCTCTGGTTGGCTGCTGTACTTAGGTTTTTCAAGTGTCAGCCAGCAACAGATACTATCTCAGATTTTCTTTCATGCTGATTTTGGACAGAAGGGATTGCGAAGAGAGGGGAAAAAACAACACAAAATATAAGAAAATGAAGCCGAGGAGGGGTAAAGGTGGGGAAAGGACATAATAGGAAGGCAATAAAGAAGAAAAATATGATGGGAGGCTAAAGACATGACATGCTGTAAATCATAGAAACATAGAACTAGAAGGGACCTTGAGAGGTCATCTAGTCCAGTCCCCTGCACTCAAGGCAGGACTAAGTATTATCTAGACCAGGGGTAGGCAAACTTTTTGGCCCGAGGGCCACATCAAGGTTGCGCAACTGTATGGAGGACCAGGTAGAGAAGGCTGTGCCTCCCCAAACAGCCTGGCCCCTGCCCCCTATCCACCCCTTCCCACTTCCTGCCCCCCTCAGAACCCTGACCCATCCAAACCCCTCTGCTTCTTGACCCCTGACCGCCCCCTCCCGGGACCCCCGCCTCCCAGGACCCCCGTCCCCCTATCCAACTCCCCCTGCTCCCCATCCCCTGACTGCCCCCCCCGAACTTCCGCCCCATCCAACTGTCACCTGCTCCCTGTCCCCTGACTGCCCCCCTGGACCCCCCTGCCCCTTATCCAACCCCCCTGCTCCCTGCCCCCTTACCATGCAGGAGCCAGCTATGCTGCCACGCTGCCCAACAGGAGTGGCAGGCCAGAGAGCTGCCGGGGAGTGGGGACAGCAGGGGAGTGGCCGGGGGCAAGCCTCCCTGACCGGGAGCTCAGGGGCTGGGCAGAATGGTCCCGTGGGCCGGATATGACCCGCGGGCCGTAGTTTGCCCACCTCTGATCTAGACCATCCCTGACAGGTGTTTGTCCAACCTGCTCTTAAAAGTCCCCAATGATGGAGATTCCACAACCTCCTTAGGCAATTTATTCCAGTGCTTAACCACTCTGACAGTGAGGAAGTTTTTCCTAATGTCCAACCTAAACCACCCTTGCTGTAATTTAAACCCATTGCTTCTTGTCCTATCTTCAGAAGTTAAGAACAATTTTTCTCCCTCCTCCTTGTAACAACCTTTTATGTACTTGAAAATTATGTCCCCTCTCAGCCGTCTCTTCTCCAGACTAAACAAGTCCAATTTTTTCAGTCTTTCCTCATAGGTCATGTTTTCTAGACCTTTAATCATTTTTGTTGCTCTTCTCTGGACTCTCCAATTTGTTCACATCCTTCCCGAAATGTGGTGCCCAGAACTGGACACAATTCTCCAGCTGAGGCCTAATCAGCGTGGAGTAGAGCGGAAGAATGACTTCTCGTCTCTTGCTTACAACACTCCTGCTAATACATCCCAGAATGATGTTTGCTTTTTTTACAACAGCATTACACTGTTGACTCATATGTAGCTTGTGATCCACTATGACCCTCAGATCCCTTTCCACAGTACTCCTTCCTAGGCAGTCATTTCCCATTTTGTATGTGTGTAACTGATAGTTTCATCCTAAGAGGAGTACTTTGCATTTGTCCTTACTGAATTTCATCCTGTTTACTTCTGACCATTTCTCCAGTTTGTCCAGATCATTTTGAATTTTAATCCTATCCTCCAAAGCACTTGCAAACCCTGCTAGGTTGGTATCGTCCGCAAACTTTATAAGTGTACTTTCTTAAAGGAGGAAGAGCCAGAATGGTGTCTTAACTTCTTAAAAACTATTTGCCTTTTAGCAAAAACCATTTGCCTTTCCCCCTTTAATTTAAGATTAAAATATTTAAACATTCAGTATAATGATTTGGTAATATCTCACTATGGCTAATAAAGTCCTTGGTCTTCAGCCTTGTAATTTATTAGTTCACATTATGCATATTGACTTGTAAACAAGAGGCACCCTCAAGCTGTTATTATAATCCGATTTCTTGTTAACTTCTACTACAGAAAACACTAACAAGTATTCTTTCAACTTAAATGTAATACAATAACTAAACTTGAATGACTAAATACAATTAGTACTTTTAAATATGAATAATCCCCATGCAAATATTTTGTTAGTATAAGTTAGCTTCAATTGTTCAAACTACAAACAAGTTTATGCTTTGAAGAACTTTATGGGCCCCAGTCAAAATGGTGAGAAGAAAAATCTCGATTTCTCTTGGTCTTGTAGATCTGATGAAAACACAGTTATTCACAGGCTGTATGATTGTTATATTCCAAGTTTTTCTGCACTCAAGTGGGGTCTTTTATTAATGAAATATTTATATACAGACTTCATTTCTCCTTCAGTTTCGTTACTCTTGATTTACACTAGTGTAAGTGAGAGGAGAATCAGACCTGTTGTTTTCATGTGACTTTAAGCAAGTGCTTTTGTTATGTTTAAATTATAGTTTGTTCATAGCATACACAGAGAGAAGTTTGATAAAAATCTACATGTGTCTGCTGGAAGGTTGCAACCTAACACTACTTCCTGTTTTAGAACTCAGAATGATTACACACCAGAACCCTAAAAAAGAGAGTAAAACCAGGTTTCTCTCTAAGGCAGTGAGGCACAACTCACTACACTTTGCTTTAAGCTGGCTCTTTCCTGTGTGGCTGACACTGATTAAACACTTTCCTACAGAGCCCCCTGTTTTGCAAACATGATCTGGAATTGCCCCCTTCCTCCCTCCCCCCTACTCAAAGTGATAGTTTGCAATTCCAACACAGACTTCAGTACACCACATATTTAAATCCTATTTTTATTATGCTGATCAGCCCCCTGAATACCTTGGCAGAAGGGAGCATGTCATCAGTTATCTGTTGCAAAACAAAAGCCACTTGAATTCTCCCATATTCATTTGGTCTGAAATATGCTATCAAATAATAAGAATGTTTTGATGACTTGCATCTAGGAATAATTTTGAGTCAGTTGCAATGATTCAGTTTCTACGAGTACCAGAGAGTGCCAAAGTTCCAACCATTGCTTGGCTCTATGTAGTGTTATTCATCCCCAATTTTTAAGAGAAAAAACCCAAGGAGAAATCATTTAAAAACACAAGCAAAATTAAATCTTAATATGAAAGAAAGTTTTCACTGATTGTACAACATGATATTGTCTTAGTTCTTTTTGACCTACAGCAGGTGATAGAGTTTCAAAAATGTTTGGACACATAAAGAGGCAGCTAGACTCTTAGTGAAACTTTAAAATCCTAACCTGTTTAGGCATCTTTGAAAATCCCACGAGGCACCTAGCTGCATATTTAGGCACCTATGTACTTTTGAAAATCTGTCTCTTGGTACACGCGAAGAGGATAACTAACAATTTCTGCTTGTGTCCTGTGCTTAGGAATGGCATTCACAAATGCCAGCTTTGGTTTGGCTAGGCAGGCCTGAAACTTCATTTTAATTATTTTATTAGGAATGCTAAAAATGAGAAACAAAACAAAGAAACAACCTGAAATAAACCTGTCTATTATCTGGAGTAAAAGCATACTGATTATTCACTCACTCCACATTGCTATAGTAGAGCCGAGCCAGCATATAGCAATTGCACTTTTAATTCTTAAAAGTAATAACAGATATTAATTACATAAATAATGTACTGCTTGAATAAATACGTATGGATAAAAATCCCCCAGCTACAGTATTTACTTTGTTAGGCTTAGCCGAATTCAATTTTTTTAATAATTTTGACAGATATCAATGTTTATTTTTAAGCATTTAAAAATGTTTCCAATTTAAATGTTCACAGTTGTGCAAAATTCTGGGTTGTAAGCATTTTTTATGGTTATTGATCAAAATTTTCACACTTGCGGGAAATTATGGGGGTGTTAGACAATAATTTAATGAACATAGGTATTGAGATTCAAAAAGTTAAATCTTTATTAACCCTTGAGATGCAAATTGTCAACATCACGTCTAAAATAATATATATCTTCTTAAATTAAACTCTAATAAGTTCTCAAGCAGCATTTTTCTTACTTTGCCTATCTGCAAATGTCAATTATCACTGATGGAAATATTTTTTCATCAGCCTATGTGTGTACAGTGAAATCGATGTTTACCGACATTTACTGATAAAAATCGAATCCTTCCAAGTCTAATGATAGTAAATGAAGACTGCATCCCACTGTGCCAGAATACTGCCAATATTAAAGTGACATCCAGAACGTGAAGATGATACATGAATGCAGAATATTATCGGAACTGTGAGTGTTTATTTTTAAAACATTCTTTTTGTTCCTCTCCTTGCTCGCCCACTCAAGAATTTCCCCCTTCTCGCCATTGTTTCTGGTGAATACTATAGTGTGATACCAAATTCCCATGTCTGCATGACAGAGAGAAAACCTGATTTAGAGCTGAGGCTAATACTGTTTCCTAGGCTGGCTTATGTAACATGACAACTATATTACTGTCAAAACAATCCTCTTCCTTCCCAGAAATTATAAGTACTTCTTTACTACTAGGATCACTTTCTATCTTCTCAGAACCTAGACACTTGAATTGGCTCTTTGGTGCTCTTACATGGTATATCACTAAATATCACTGAGGATCCCATAGGTTGCATGCTAAATATTGAATACAAGCAAATGCAACATCAGTGATTTAAATCACTTCTTACATTTGGAGATGGTAATCTCTACAACTCAGGTCTGATGTACTGTCTTACCATCTCACATCTGATGAAGTGAGCTGTAGCTCACGAAAGCTTATGCTCAAATAAATTGGTTAGTCTCTAAGGTGCCACAAGTACTCCTTTTCTTTTTGTCTTACCATTATGTGTTATCTACCATGGTAGCACTAATTGCATGGTCTGCCCACAATGCAGAGGTGCCTTTCGTGTGTGTCTCATGCCAGCCAAATAAATGTAGGATCAGAATTTCACCCGGCAGCGCTAGTGTCTTCTACCTGCTGCAGCATTTTCACACATGTATTGTTTGTTTATCAAGCAGGCCCAGACTGACATGTAGCTACAGTTTGGAAGATCTCTTTTAAGCAACCCACAGGGTAATTTTTGACAAGAAGAATAAAGCTCTTATTGGGAAGGTTTGGAAGTATTCTTGCCCCCGGGAAGTAGATTTAGCCAATGATAACAGTTATCCCTTATAGGGATGGTTTAAACAATATCCAGGCAAGGCAGGGATGAATGGGAACATTGACATTACCAGATCAGGCCAGAGCAATGATCCTCTAATCCTATGGTTCCTAAACCTTTTAGGACTGTGACTTCCTCACTGATCCACCAAATTTTAAAGTTTCTCTACAACCAAATACCATTTTTATTTATTTAACCAGCTCAGAACACTACAGTTTTGCAACTTTATTCAGCTACATATAGCTTGATTATATAATCTGATCTAATCTGGGTTTTTAAAATTGTCATTTGAAACTGGATTTTTTTGCCATGTTTAGACTCAGACTTAGATTTTAGTGACAAGAACGCAGTTCAAAACAGTCCCATAGCTGCACAATGTTTGGCTGAATCTAATAAGCCCAGACATAAGTCGTTTTCCAAGTTTAAACAGTTTCTATGTTTAGTCTTCACAGATATCATTGCTGAAAATCCCGCCTCTCAGAGATAACTGGAAGCAAATGGAAGCAGCATTTTCATAGCTTCATCACTGAATTCTTCAGAACTCTCCTTTTACAGAACTCCAGAATTTCAGGTTGGTTAGATTTGAAAACTTGGTCTTCGGCATGTGATCCCTTGATAATTCTAAGAGCTTTTATTAAGCTGAGATACTTAAAGTTGGAGGAGAGTCAACTCTTACAGAGAATGTATTTCAGATCCAATCAGTATCCAGCAATACATGTTCAATTCCAGGAAAATCATCAACATGGGAATACAGTCCAGACAAATGAGTTAATATTTGGTCTTTAATAACATTTTGATTTTTTAAAAGAACAGAGTGAAAGCAGTCTGATAAAGCCGGAAACATCTCAGTAACTCCTATTTCAAAATCCCCCCCAATTTTTATTTTCACATCTAGTACTGTATATTTGTATTCCTGCCTTGAAGTATTAGGATCAATGCCTTCAGTTTGCCAAATACAGTACACCAGCTAAGCTAACATAGTCAAGGAGACCACATTACCTTCGAAATCTACAAGGTTTGTTTTCCCAAGGAGAAATATTCTAATTTTGTCACGTGATTCAAAGATGTGCTGTAACACTTTCCCATATGCTAGTCACCTGACTTCACTATGAAACAGAAGGTCTGTGTGGTCTGAGCCCTTCTCTTTGCACACCTGTGTATTCACTGCTCAAGATTTAATAAATTTAACAATTTTAATAACAATGTTGAGGGCCTCACGTACTTCAGGTTGCAGCTTCTTTGATGCTATAGCTTGGTGATGGATCATGCAGCGTGTCCAAATTGCTGCTGGTGCCACTTTCTTTTCTTGTGCTACAACCCCACTATTCTTTCTGGTCATGACGGCTGCCCAAGAGTGCACAACGGCACACACATGGTCCAGTTAAAACTTTCATCCACGCTGAATTTATCAAGGTTCTAGACTATTTCCTCATCGGTTGTTTGGGTTGGAATTTCTTTGCAAAATAAAAGTTCAACTAGTGTACCTGCTTTGACAAATCTCACATAACACAAAAGCTGAGCCATGCTGGCTATGTCTGTGGATTCATCAAGCTGGGGTGCCAAATATTGACTTTTCTTAACTTGTTCTATCAACTGGTTCTGGACATTTTCTGCAAGGTCACCAGAGCATTGTTGGATAGTATTTGACATACGAATGGTGTTCAGTGCCATGGCTGCTTGCTTCCTATTCATAATTCTACATCTCTATTGCTTCTGGAAGCAGAAGGGGCTCACCAATGGTGTTTGATTTGCAATTCATATGGTCACAACATTAAGGCTTTTTGAGGAACAGCTGTTTCATTAGAAGTGCTTTTTTCTGCTTGAATTCTTTTGGTTTCAGAAGGAAAAAATTGTGTCTCTTGTTCATGACTTCAGGGTGTTTGATTTCTAAATGTCTCTGTAGTTTCCCTGGCCTTACATTTGCATCCACTTGGAACCAAATGCCTCATTGTGGCTGTGGACTTTCTGTAGTAATAGCAAGACACAAAAATCCAAACATAAAATAATGATCATTGTATTGTGTATGGTTCTTTTGTTTAACTTTATTAAAATAGTCTTCTGTTAAGTGTTCGCTAAATGTAGGCTTAGCACTTAGTAGATATCATTCCATTATAGAGATCAGACACACCTGTCTCTTCCTCAGCCCTCTTCCCCTATCTGCTGGTGCTGCTGGCACTGGGAGCCTCCCTTTACCCTGCACTCTAGTAGAGGGCTTTCATAGATATTAAGGTCAGAAGAGACCATTATGATCATCTAGTCTGACCTCCTGCACAACGCAGGCCACAGAATCTCACCCACCCACTCCTGTGAAAAACCTCTCACCTATGTCTGAGCTATTGAAGTCCCCAAATCGTGGTTTAAAAACTTCAAGGAGCAGAGACTCCTCCAGCAAGTGACCCATGCCCCAGGCTACAGAGGAAAGCGAAAAACCTCCAGGGCCTCTTCCAATCTGCCCTGGAGGAAAATTCCTTCCCGACCCCAAATATGGCGATCAGCTAAACCCTGAGCATATGGGCAAGATTCACCAGCTGAGACTGCCTGATGAATGTTTCTCCAAGCAGGAAGTCTCTCTGCTGAAGGCCCCACTGCAGCAGTGGAGGGCACAGACAGGCTCCCAGGTCATGGAAGCAGCAACAGCAGCATAAAACACAGACCCGTAGATAAGACAGGTGATTTTGAAGCCTAGTTTAATAGTCTCTTAATTAGAAACAAAACAAAACAAACAAACAAACAAACAAACAAACAAACAAACAAACAAACAAACAGGCGTATCAATTAAAATTTCTCCCCAAACACTTGGGGAGCTGGGAAGGGTTCATGGGAGATCCCCAAGGGAGGCATGACTCCTAGTTGGGAAGCACTGTTCTTATCTCGTAACCCATCTCCAATAATGGAGACCAGAGATGGAAAGATACCCCCTGGTTCGCCAGGGGTACATGCAAACATCTACATATAACTCTAACTGACCTATCACTTGGGGAAAAAAAGCCAACCCCATACAAAACACATCTTCTCACTAAAAGTCTCACATGTGTCTTATTCTGCCATGCTAGACTGGGCAGTGGTTTCTCAAAGCCACCCAGCAGAGTCCAAAGGTAAAGCGGAGACTACCATATGCTGCTTCCATGACCTCAGTAAGATTTATACCCATATTGCCAGGGGGAGATTATTATTTGCAGGATGATTTCATTGCTTCCAACACCATAAATCATTTTATGAAACAACAGAGTAAGAATAACCGAGCCAAGAAGGAGGTTTAAAGTAATGCGTATCTATGGAGAGGGAACAAAAAGCTTTTCTCTCTCTCCTTTCACCCCTGTGCAGGAGTCCGCCATAAAAGGTGGGATTTCCAAAGAGTTCTATATGCTGGTGTAACTCTGCTACCATTGACATTGATGGTACGACACCCACTGATGCCCAGGGGAGACTTGGGCCAGCACCGAATGCTTTTAAGAATCCCACCCATTGTGCTATGCTAGCGGTGCTGATTGCATAAGCCTTCCTAACCAAACAGGGCAGGCCCATGACTGCGTTCTCCCTCCATTCCAGCCAGTGACAGTGGCCAGTTGCAACATTTTTGCCCCATGTACTCAGTTAAAAGGTGGCAGCACGTCTGCTGCAGTCTGCGTGAGCCAGGAATCCTCTTGGGGCTCCTACTGCAACACAGCCCATCACAAACAACTCTCCCATGGCCGGGGCCAGGGCTGTGCCTCTCAGACACAATCTAGCCCTTCGTGTCATTTCTCTTCGTAATGAGTAGCCACGCCTGAGCAAAAGGTGCCGGGACTATAAAATACGGAAATGATTCAAACAGTGAATCTGTATGGTAGAGCATGCAGAACACGACCTCTATTTGAGATTTAGTTTGCTTGAGAGCAATGGTGAGTGACACCCTTCCTAGGTGTACCCAGAGTTGTGAGGTGCCTTGCTCGCAACTGTCCTTTGCACGGGGAAATCTTGTCTACCCCTACCGTGCGTCAGCTTCCCAACTCCACTGGCCATGGACAACACAAGCATCTTTCTTTAGGCCTTGCGGGCCCTGCTGTCACTTCTACAGGTTGGTGACTGCCACACCCCAACCCTTGAGCCCTCCCAGTGTCTCCCTGGAGTGTCCATCCCGTGGACACTCACAGTATTAACACAGATTTGCTGCTTCCAAAGAAATAGTACACCCCAGATTAACAGTTCTATCTCAGATCATTGCTCTGCTTCACACACAGCTCTGAGTTATGTTTAAAGTAAAATGAAGTATATGTTTATTTAACAAAGCCTGGAGACTTGAGTAATAGCAAGTAGAAGTCCAGTATTGGAAATAAATGATTATATATAAAATAAAAACATAACATGCATTCTAGAGAATAGACTTAATTAACAAGATGCTCTCATGTCTTCTAGCGTATTGCCCACCCAAAATCCTTGCAGCTCTTTCCCAGCCAGGCTTGGCTGTGACCCTCCTTTCAAAAGACAAGCAACAGCAGTTTGTTTCCTAGGAGAAGGACCCTGTGTGTTTCCTTGCACCCCAAGATAGACCAGAACAAGCCTCTCTCTCCATTCACAATCAGGACACCCCCTGCTGTTTGTGAAATCTACAAGAGAATAAATGTACAGAATGAAGCAATGGGTCTTTTTGCCTGTGGCTCAGTATGCAAATGAGTATACAATGCACACATGATCAGACAGGAAGCTAGGTGTCTGTTACCTCCTGCCTGAAAGGAATATCTTCTTGATATGTCACCAGCTGGTGACCCGCCTGAACTCCAAGATCTCAAGAACATAGTTTTTAGTATAGATACATAACTCCTTTAATATTATCCATCCATATATTACACAAGGATTATGATGACCAGTGGGCTCCCAACTCTCAGAAGAGACCTCACATGCCCCCCTTTGGTGAACTATTATGCATATATCTGGCTCAGGGGATCCCTGTAAAATGCTATGCACCACCTGTGCCCTCTGCCAGTTGGCACCAGTGGGGTCCCTGGGTCACAGTGGGGTAAATTCATTTTTGTGAAAACAGGTAGTCAGTAATATTTTTGTTTGCTTCCAAAGGACAGTTATCTGTTGTTCACTATCAGAGGAAGAACTGGCATAATACATACTGTGGGATTCATACCCTGTTTTAAAATGGAAAAAACTCATTGCAACATTTAATATGGAGTCACTAGGGTGCCTCCAAGATGAATGGGATAAGCACATGTGGAAGCTTGTTATGTATTCTGCTAAAGAATATTTTGAAGTGTATCTGGTTACTTGAGGCTACTGGAAATGTTACTTAAGAAGGATGGCCCTCCAGAGGGTGACTGGTGTTCACTGGAAAAATAATGGCAAGAACTAAACTGCGAGGTGGTTGAGAAAATTACATATTGATTTTAGGAGTGGGTCTGGTGTGTGGTGTTATTAAACTCAATTCAGTGGTGTTAATCCTAGGTTTCACACTCTCTCAGAAGATTACACCAGTTAACACCACATTTTAGCTTCAAACACCAGATACATGATCCTTAGATTCTCTTCACTCAGAGAATCTTGTGAAAACTGTGATTAAAGATAATAAGGAAAAAATTGTCCCATAGCACAGATTAGTACTACATTTCCTAGTACACTATAGAAGGCCTGGGTCTAATCTCACTTTCCTGTTTTACAGAACTATGGTTATTGCATGGACTGCAGTGTAGTTACTCCTGATTTCACTGGTGTAAGATAAGAATCATGCCCATGGAATTTAAACAGTTGAAGTAACTCTGAGTGTAAGAGCTGTGTTTGAATCTGCTTCCTGATCTGAAACCCCCAACAGCTGTTGTGTGCTATTATTACATAAAATTACATTTTGATTTCTCTTATTCTGACATGCTTATTAGAACAGCAGTGGGCCATGCATACTGCTGCCATAACGAGGCTCAAACTCAGCTTAGCCAAAGGGCCAAGTTCTATTTTTGCAGTTATGCTGGCATAAATCCAAAGTGATTCATCTGAATAATAATCCAGCAGATTTACAACTGTATAATTTAGAGAATAGTTTGGCCCAGAGGAGTTTCACCCACTTATAGCAGTGGAGCTTTCATCCCATTGTGCCTCCCTTTTAGTACTGGTATCCCAAAATAAACAGGGAGATGAAAAGTGTAAGACCACACTTTGGTCTTGCCTCCAATTCCATTCATAAAGAAACACGAGGCTGCTTAGGAGTTAGCCAGGACGGGGAGTAAGAAAGCAAGGTTCTACTCCAATGCTAGTGCTCCTCCTTTCCCACAGACTATTCAAAAGTGGGTCTGTGTTGCCAGGATGACATTTGAATTAGGAAAGGCTTTCAGCGCCGTGTGTCTATATTGCTCTCTAGTATTTGTCTCATCAGTGCAACAACATTTATAGATACCTATGATTCCAAAAGCCAATATAAATTCAGGTAATAGATTTCCCAGTCTCTGAAAGCAATTTGTTAATTTGGAAGCAGAGATGAGCTTGAGAGAAATACAAAGTAAGGGACTGAAAGCAATATAGAGGACAGACTTCATTTTTCTATTTTGCCTCACGTTTGCAGTGTGACCTACAGAGATAAGATTGGGGTGAGGAAAAGATTGCATTTTTTTGTGCTAAATCAGTCCCAAGATGCTCCTGGGCCAAGATTGCTAAATGAACCACATGTTCTGATAGTGGTTAGATGGTAGTGTTTAGTTTTTGACTAATTCTCGGTATACTGGGAGCTGAAGAGAGACCATATGTTTCATGTATTTTAATAACCCTCTCATAAAATCCACCTAGTTGGTGCTGGATTTAAACACTCCATTTAAAGATAAAAGTTAAAGATTTTTAAAAAAAATAAATTAAACTACTAACCATTAGGAAAACTGTTGCATCATTAAAAGACCAAGTTGAGAATTACCGTGTTGTAGCTGTGTTGGTCCCAGGATCTGAGAGAGACAAGGTAGATGAGGTGATATCTTTTATGGAACCAACTTCTGTTGATAAAAGGTGTGAGCTTTTCAAGCTACACACAGCTCATCTTCAGGTTTGGAGAAGGAAGTCAGAGTGAAATCAGAATCAGTCGAGTAAAAGACATTACTTCACCTACCTTGTCTATCATATTGACAATGTCAGCTGATAGTTTAAATACGTTGTTAATAAATGTGCTACTATTATGAGAACATATTAGTGCAAAGAAAATATATAGGCAAATCGGTCCTTTTTAAAAAAACACCCTTAAGATAAATGTCCAGTATAATAATTCTAGCATAAACACTTATACATTTGTTAATTTTCTTTAACAGCAACTCCTTTCACTCCCTCCCTGCAAAATATCCCAGCCAAAGAAATCCTTCTATCCAGAGCTGGAGGCATATTAATTAGTGCCTGGAGTCACCAAGGATCCCAAGAAAACTCATATATATATATCTATCTCAGATTCTCCATTGATCTACATTCTTTCCAGACAAACATGTTGTCGTCCTAAACCTAGTTTTTCATCACAGCCTTCATTCTCCCTTTATGTCAGGTGCAGGTGATTTCCTTATTAGTCTGTGAGCTATTGAACCTGACCCACACTCCCTCAGTGTTTGGCCTCTCAAGGTAGTGTGTTCAGCATTCTAACTCAGCCACAAAAACAGGAGTCATACTGAGAGTTGCTAATGCTAAGAGAACTGCCCAGCCATCATGTTCCCCGCCCTGGTCACTCACAGGTAGAGCTGAGCAAATAATTGATTTTGCTGTTTGGTGACCAAACCAAAGATGCCCCCGAAACGTGGTTCTTTTCAAACTAAGAGTTTGTTTCAGCCTTTTCACTTTCAAACTAAGTGTTGATTTGAATAATTTTGAAACAAAAGAGTTCATTGCAAAACAAAATGTCAAAATGGTTTGTTTCAAAAATGTCAAAAACTATTTTGACTTTTTTGAAAGAAAAATCTAATTTTTTATTCAGCCAAAACTATTGAATTTGACCTGAATTCTTGAATAGCTTCAGTTGCCCTGAAACAGCATTTTCCAGCAAATTTACTATTTTACCGAAGTGTTTTTCCCAGCTGTACTGAGGGGTGGTATGAAGGTCTTAGACTGTGGCTCCTCCACGTGAATTCTTTGCTGCAGCAAGCACCAATTAGTTAGAAGGCATCATCCAAGCTTTGCTCCTCTACCCTCTTTCGTCTGTTACCCCAACAAATAGATTTTGGGACGCTGCTGCGATAACTTGCCTATTGCCTCCTTAGTCTGTTCTTCCCGAGGTAAAAGTTCCCGGGATTGCTAAGGAAACATTAAGGACATGGACAGAGCTTTCTGTTAAAGTAATTGACACAGGCAGTAGCCTTTCCAAAACAAAAATATTTTTTTTAATTGATGTAACTAATAATCCCTACTACAATATGATCTTATATCACACCTGGTTTGACAGCTTTTGAACTGAAGTGTCTTTTCCCAAAGATTAGACATAGTATGGACAGTAATAATATAATATTGTCCAAATCACCCCTGCTCCCATAATGCCTCATTCCTGAGTAAGAACTACATTAAGGCGTGAGAGAGCAACTCACTCTCCTTCAGTCTCTCATAAATCACCAACAAGAGCATTAATGGTGATGGTGGTCTTTGTACTGCAGACACCTGTCAACTAGGACCTGGACTAAGACCACAAAATCATTGAACAGTGTAAAATAGTATTGATTTTCAGTCACAGCTGATGGGACTGGTTTTGAACCAATGACCTAGAGGTGAAAGGCACTACTTCCCATTAATTGTCCTCTGAGCCAATTTTCCTTCTGCTTGTCCGGTTGAGTTTACTTTCCCACTATTCTTCCTATAGCTTCACAAAAAAACCCAAACAAACGTTTATGTCCAAGTTAATCTCTGATTCCTATGTCATACAGGCAAAGAGTCCTTTATCCATCGTGTATGTGTAATCAGTTGCTATAACCCATAGTAAATATATTTACTAAATTAAAATACCTATTTTCCAAGCCTATTGATTGAACAATGTAAATTCTAGACCAGGGATCGGCAACCTTTGGCATGCGGCCCAAGAAGGAAAGCTGGTGGCAGGCTGGAACGGTTTGTTTACCTGCGGCATCCACAGGTTCGGCTGATCGCAGCTCCCACTGGCTGTGGTTCACCGTCCCAGGCCAATGGGGGGTGCAGGAAGCAGCGGCCAGCACATCCCTGGCCCTGCACTGCTTCCCGCAGCCCCCATTGGCCTGGAACGGCGAACCACGGCCAGTGGGAGCTGTGACTGGCTGAACCTGCGGACGCTGCAGGTAAACAAACCGTCCCAGCCCGCCAGCGGCTATCCCTGATGTGCCGCGTGCCAAAGCTTGCCGATCTCTAGTCTAGACCATGGGTAACTTAGGTTCTTGATTTTTTTTTTAAACTACAGAATTGTTAAAAGCTTCTTTTTTCCAGGCAACTGACCCAGAGTTAAAATACAAGTGATGAATTATCTGTCAGCATTCAAACTTTTCAGCAATGGATATTTTCTAGTTAGAGAACCATGTGGAAATCTGTTCTTAGCCATTAAGACACATGACACGTCATTCTAAAACTATGATCCATTATCATTTTGCATGTTAATATGTAAACTGGCTGATCATTTATTAAAAGCCACTTCAAGACTCCTGTTCTGCAAGCCTAAAACCTCCAGAACACTCATTAAAATAAAAGGAGCACTGCTTAAGCAGAGCTTGGATAAGCAGTCACTAAAGCTTTATTTAAATAGGATTCCCCCTCATAACTAATAATCTGGATAACATGAGCATAACAACAACAGGATTTAATAGTGGACAATTATCATCGAACATCCCCTCCCATCATGTTTTCCATTCTAGTTTTAGTTAGGTTTTTACCCCTTTCCTTACCTCCTTTTAGGATGGTGCTGGCACTGCTAAAAAGCACAGTGCATTGTAGCATAAACTGTCCAGCAGTGTGCGACTCTGGTTCTTTTGAATGAAGGGAGCTACACAAGTGTATTTATTATAGATACTTCTGTCTCCCCCACAAAACACACACTTTGATTTCTGTAGACTAGAACACTTGATTCTCATAAGAATCCCAAGTATCTTCTTATGGAATATGATCCAAATCACAGAAGTTGTATTGCCATATGTAGTTTCTTCTTTTCCCTTTCTTTCTTTCAAATCTGCAGGGCGTTTTCTAATTACAGTATTTGAAGATTGCATTTGTTTGGCTCAGAGAGCCTTCCATTTTCCCTGTTTGATTGATATTTTAGGGAGAAAATTGGTATAATGAAAGTAGAGCAGAAGAATAGTAAACTAACTCCCATGTTCCCATGACAATAATGTTTTGCAGTAACAATGCATCAAGCAATCATGATAATTTTTGGTTTGTGATGCTGGTCTCCATCACCACCTATTATGGTGTGAAAATGGATTTAACAAGTTGTAAGAGACTCTGACTTAGAGTCTGTTAGTTTTTGTCTACTACTCAGCTCTTTAGGGGCGAAGAGACCACTGTATCAAGGCCTGATACTGATCTCACAATGGTTTTCCATCATGTAATTCCGTAGGCTTCAGTGGAGTTACTCCATTTTTCATTGACATGAATGCAGAATTTTGCCCATTGGCTTCAATGGAGGTCTCCTACAATGGCATAACTGAGATTAGAATGCCTGATTTTGAATGCAGCTATAGGAGGTTTATGTATCCCTGTATGCTTATCAACAAAGGGCCTGATTCTGCTATTCGGTGAGGGTTGAGGAATACATAACAGCTTGTACTGGTACATAAAAAAGATTTCTTGGGTGAGGAGAATGGTGTAGTATGTAAATGAATTTCTGCTGGACTGGACAAAAACACTGCTTCATTTAAACTGTCAGAACATAACCTAACTTTGGAGGTTACCTTAAATTTCTCCCTGTAATTCTACCTTTTCCTGCAAGTGTACCTATTCACCTGAAGTGTTCTGTCAAACGCTGTGAACATGCAAATCACCAGCCTACATGGCCCCTGCTGGCTGGGCAGGCTTTCTTCCTTAGGGACACCTTCTGACAGCTTCACTCTGGCCCTGTGGTCCTCTGCTTCTACTTACAAGTTAACCCTGTAGCCAGGTCACATATAGTCCCATCTCTTCAGAAGTAAACCAGTAGTCCAACAAACAATCGTCCTTCGACCTCCAGACCCCAGAGTCACTAGTCCTTACCCATGTTATCAGCGGGTTTCAATAGTTCTTACCCCTTATCAGGGGATTTCCACTTCATCTTCCAGCGTGGGCTGGTAGGGGAACCCAAGCTGTCCCTCTCCCCTGGGTTCCAGTCCACGGATCCAGTAATAAGTAGTCAAGGCCTAACTATGCATATCTCGGATTGCCTTCCTGTACCGCTTCCTACCTTCTACAGCTTGTTCCCAGGCTCAAGGTATATCAACTCCTCCCCCTCCAAACGTCTTCCATAGGCTCACTGCAGAACTTCTTAACACTGTCTGCCCATCCAGTGAGTTCTACTACAGGAGAGTTTTCTCTGTTTCCCTGCCACGGCAGTTCCTGACTCAGCTGACGTTTTTCTGCCCATGCAGGCTTCCACTCTTCCCCCAGCAGGGAGAATCCTAGGTGGACTCACTTCCTCCCACTCTCCTGCCCAACTGCTTTGGGCTCCTTGTTGCAGGTTACTGTCCTTCAGGGAAGCTCTGTCTGCCAGCAGTCCCACTCAGCATCCTGACTCCAGCCAGGCTTCTCTCATTGAGTGAGAGCCAGCGGACTGCTTTCCTGTATCCTACCCTGGTCCCCTGGCCCACTGGGGATATTAATTGATTGCTCCTTTGTGGAGCTATGAGCACAGGCAAGTACCTGGTGTGGTTCACCCCCCTTTCCAACACTTGCCCCTTCTGCAGTGTGGGGGAGACCCTGGCACACTTCTACCTCGAGTGCACCAGGTTTCAACCCCTTCTCCAGCTCCTCCAGAATCTTCTCCTCGGGTTCTGGCTGCACTTTTCCCTGCACCTCCTGATATTTGCATACCCTATCCATGGCCCCATGAAGTCTCGAGACCTCTCATCATTGTCCTCCTGGTGCTTGCCAAGGTGGTCATCCCACACAACAGGAGGAGGAAGCTGGACGGGGAGTTGCTCTGCAACTGTGGGACCTGTTTCTGCTCCTCCCTCAGGTCACATATCCAGGCAGAGTTCATCTGGGCTGTGTCCATTGGTTCACTGGATGCCTTTGAAGAGCAGTGGGTGCTGCCTGTGGTTCTCTGCTCAGTATCTCCCTCTGGTTCCCTGATTTTGACCCTATTGCCTCACTCCCATTCCTGTTTTATCATTTGTTGCCTGGGTCCAGTGGTTCCTCCCTGTAGGTTGGGGGGGGGTGCGTGGTGTCCTTTACACGTGGATAGGATTGCAGGTGCCCATTCCTGGCAATTCAGTGGGTCCACCTTTCCTTAGGTCTTTCATTTTAAATGTGGTCCTGAATGTCAAAGCATTACGTCAACCATCCTTAGCCTTTATTAGAGGTAGGGAGGATTCAATTGCCACCCAGTGGGGGGTGGGGGAGGGGGACTAGTCCACACAACCACACTGACACTGATACCTCATTTAAAGATAAGAAAATATTACTACCTAGAGTGTGTTTTCTAGTTATTTAGGACTCCATTTGAATCCCATGCTAGGAGATGGCATGACAGTGTTTCCTTATTCATTTTCAGAGTGTCAAGGATTCAAGGTTGAGGTAAAAAAACTCAGATCTCACAGATGACCTTCTACAAAGCTCTCTACTTATCATACCTTAGCCTTGCAGACTACTGAAGACTACAATAAATTAATCAGGTAAGAAAAAAAGGCAGGTTCATGGGATTCATTTTTGCAATATTTCCTGAATTTTTCTAAAAAACTATTTGCGTATTTGCAGCCTGTGCAAATCCATTAAAGTTAACGGGGCTTGCATTCCGATCGAACAGTGTTAGTAAAGACAGATTTGGACATGAATAAATATTCTTTAATAGTAACCGTCTTTAGGCACAATGGATATTAGATCTTTTTTCAAAAATGGGATTTTAACATCTCACAAAATGCCATTACTACATTTAGGGCCCAATATTGTATTTGAACTACCTGTGCGACTCTGAGTGTGCACACACACACACACAAAAGCAGCTCTATAAATTATATACTTTGACTTGATCTTGTTCCTAATCACTTCTGTTGGTAAAACTCAGATTAACAGTAGGGCCCGTTATTGGAGTAAAATTTACTGTAGTTTGTAGTGCAAGGTAAGATTGCAGCACTCAAGTGTTATATCCAGGCAAACTTTGCATGCCAGCACTTTATAGTCTGTGTATTACATTTAGCCATAATACATCATCACTGAGAAGATTTGCAATACTTTTAGATTGTTTAAAATAGCCCTATGTTTTTAAACCTTCTTTTACTTCTAAAAAGAAAGATCATGGGTGGTCCTTATTGCAAACTCCAGCTATTGTCTAGAAAGTTTTTTTTTTAAATTAAGCTTTTTTTAAATTAAGGGAGAAAAAAAATCTCAGAAATTGTTTCTCCAGTGGCTTTTAAAAAGCATTTTACAATGAAATTCTCTCCCTGTCTATGAATTTAATAGGCCAAGCTTTTCCTCCATGGGATTTTTTTTATTGTGTATGGGACCATTAAAATTGGGGTTTATAACTGACAGTCCATAACACACCTACTGAGTACTGTTAAATTAAATGTCTTAATTTAATCATATAGAAAGCTTGATCCTGTCAACCATTAACTACCATGTGTTTAAAGTTTGCAAGTTTTAAAGTCCATAATTATTGAGCTAAATCAAAATATATTATCTATAAACTTGATGTTTATACTGTAAGATTCTACTTTCAGATGCAACTTTATAATTCTGTATATGTATTATTGCTTCATTAATAACCTGTGGCAGAGGTCCGACCTGGTCCCCATGGGTCCCACGCTTCCAGGCAGTTTATGCTAGCCTCAGAGGCTCACTGCGACCCTCCACATAGCCCTTCTTTCTCTAGGGGTAGGGCTACAGTCTACTGAGCCCTTTTCATCATAAGCCAGCAAGGAGGTTGGTGAGAGAACTCCCACAGTCTCTGTTGTCCCTAGGGGCTTATTCCAGTACAGTTTAGTTTCCTATCCTGACAGGGGCCTGTCTTCCCCCCCGAGGAGGTGTTTCAGTAGTGGCAGGTTGGGGGGAACCTAGGCCCGCCCTCTACTCCGGGTAAAGGCCCAGGGACCCTAATGGTAGCAGCTGTTGGCAGCCGACCTTTCCCTGGGCCACTTCCCCACAGCTCTCCCGCTTCTCTCTTCTTCACCCTTACCTTAGGGCTCCCTTTTCAGTGGCTTGAGGATGTGTTCATTAACCAGCCCTTCAGCCACACTTCCCCTCTCCTGGCTCTTCCCTGCCTGACAGGAGTGAGCCTTTTATAGTATCAGAGGGGCCTTAATTAGAGTCAGGTATTCACATTAGCTTAACTGCCTCACCTGACTCTTTGCAGGCTAATTGGAATCAGGTGTTCTCATTAGCCTGGAGCAGACCCTGCTTGGGTCAGTCAGGGAACAGAAACTGGCGTCTCGTCTCACTCCTTAGCACGGATTACAAAATCGTAGCGAAAGCAATCTCGCTGCGGCTAGGGTCCGTGATGGCGGACGTGATCCACCCAGACCAGACCTATACTGTCCCGGGTCGCAGCATTTTTGACAACCTATTTCTAGTCCGAGACCTTTTGGAACTCGGGCGGAGAGATGGTCTGTCGTTCGCCCTCCTGTCTCTTGATCAGGAGAAGGCGTTCGATAGAGTAGACCACGGGTACCTCCTGAGCACTCTGCAGGCGTTTGGATTCGGACCTCAGTTTGTGAGTTTTCTCCGGGTGCTGTATGCCTCCGCAGAGTGTTTGGTTAGGCTCAACTGGACCCTGACTGAACCGGTCAACTTCGGGCGAGGAGTGCGGCAGGGGTGCCCCCTCTCGGGCCAGTTGTACGCTCTGGCGATCGAGCCTTTCCTCTGTCTCCTCCGCAGGAGGATGACAGGGTTGGTGCTGCGGGAGCCGGAGCTGCGGCTGGTCCTGTCGGTGTACGCCGATGACGTACTCCTCGTGGTCCAGGACCCGGGCGACTTGGCACGAGTGGAGGCATGCCAGGCCATCTATTTGGCAGCCTCCTCCGCCCAAGTCAACTGGGTCAAGAGCTCTGGCTTGGCGGTGGGGGATTGGCGGCAGGTGAGCTCCCTTCCACCCGCGCTTCAGACCATCCGGTGGAGTGCGGGTCCACTGCTCTATCTCGGCGTTTACCTTTCCGCCACACACCCTTCCCCGCCGGAGAACTGGCAAAATTTAGAGGGCGGGGTGATAGAGCGGATCCGGAAATGGACGAGGCTACTCCGATGTCTCTCCCTCCGAGGGAGAGCACTGGTGCTTAACCAACTAGTCCTGTCCACGCTCTAGTACCGGCTCAACACCCTGGCCCCGGCCCCGGGTTTTCTGACCCACCTCCGGAGATTGATTCTAGAGTTCTTCTGGTCAGGAATGCACTGGGCCCCTGTTGGAGTTCTTCATCTACCCCTGAAGGAAGGAGGGCAGGGCCTGAAGTGTCTGTACACTCAGGTCCGCGTTTTCCGCCTCCAGGCCCTGCAGAGACTCCTTTATAGTGCAGGTAGTTCGGCGTGGAGCATACTGGCGCACGCCTTCCTGCGCCACTTCCAAGGGCTCCGATACGACCGGCAGCTCTTTTATCTTTGTCCGAGGGGTTTTCCGCGAGACCTCTCCGGGCTGCCGGTCTTCTACCAGGACCTCCTCCGGACCTGGAAACTGTTTCTAACAACCAGGTCCGTGGCGGCCACCGTGGGAGCAGATCTCCTCACGGAGCCCCTGCTACACAACCCCCAGCTCCGTGTGCAGGTGGCGGAGTCCCGCTCGGTGCGCCAGAGGTTGGTCCTGGTGGAAGTCACGAGGGTCGGAGACCTCCTGGACTACGACCGGAGAGACTGGCTGGATCCCCTGACGCTCGCTCGGCGCATGGGGCTCTCCAGCCTCCGTACCCCCCGGCACGTACTTCAGGAGGTGAAGGCCGCCTTGACCCCCGCTGCTCGGGCTTATGTTAGCTGAGCCTTGTGCGAGGGCGCACCCCGCCCATCCCTTACCCCAGGCCCACCGGATCTTTCCATCGGGCCCCCACCCCGTAGATCCCAACAAACCCCTCACCCTTTCACTGCAAGCCGGCTGCACGAACTGCAGCCGGTTAGCTTTCAAATTGCACCACAGAAATACTTATATACACTTACGCTTCACACCCTTCACGCCCACACCCTGGTGTCCCGCCCCGATACAAAGTGGCGGGATCTCCTGCCACCTTTGGAGGGTGAGCAACCTTGGTGGGCCAGCCTGTATTCCACCTTGGTCCCAAGGCCCGTCGGGGACATCAGTTGGCGGCTCCTTCACGGAGCTGTGAGCATGGGCGTGTTTCTGACACGGTTTACCCCAATTCCGGATACTTGTCCTTTTTGTAATGTGAGGGAAACCCTGGCGCACGTGTATTTAGAGTGTGTCAGATTGCAGCCCCTTTTCCGGCTCCTCACAAATATTCTATTGCACTTTTGGCTTCATTTCTTCCCTCACCTTTTTATCTATACACTTCCCATCCGTGGCCCCACAAAGTCGCGGGATCTCCTGGTCAACCTCCTCCTAGCCTTGGCTAAAACAGCCATTTATAAAACCAGAGAGAGGAGGTTGGCCCATGAAACGTCCTGCGATTGTAGGGCCTTTTTCCGATCCTCAGTACATTC
The DNA here is from genome assembly GCF_965152235.1 of Eretmochelys imbricata. Taxonomy (NCBI): domain Eukaryota; kingdom Metazoa; phylum Chordata; order Testudines; family Cheloniidae; genus Eretmochelys; species Eretmochelys imbricata. The sequence continues at coordinate 101,977,332 of NC_135572.1, forward strand.
ACGTACCCGGGCGGAGTTCCTCTGGGGGGTGTCCACCAACTCCCTTGATGCCTTCGAGGAGTGGTGGGCGCTGTCCGGGGTTCTCTGCTCGGTGACCCCGTCTGGTTCCCTCCGTCTGACCCTTTGATTGAGGGGAAGAGTGAGAGACGCCAGCCCCAGCCGTTGCCGCTGTGGATACCATCATTCCTGTCATCTAGGAGGGGTCCTATAATACATGGGTGTCTACCCCCCCCACCCCTAAACCGCCCATCCCGCAGCCGTGCCCATCTTGCCGGGCACTCTCAGGAGAGGGAGGATCGGTGACACTGGGCATTGGACTAGGTAACTCGAGGGGGTGGAAGACCCCGAGTGTCGAGGAAGCCCCCCCGCTCTAGGCCACCAGGTAACTCAGGAGGGTGGAAGACCTCGAGTGTCGAGGAAGCCCCCCCGCTCTGGGCCCAGGCTAGCCTGAACACTTCTCCCTCCTGAAAGCTGCTGTGTTATACCTTCTGTTTGCGTTGTTTTGTTGCACAGTTGTTTTGTTTCCTTTGGTAATTCTTGTAAGTGTTACCAATAAATTTCTTTTCTGTTTTAAAAAAACAAAACAAAACAAAACAAAAAAACCCCAGAAAACTGATTATCCAGTGGCCAGTATATCTGTTTTCTACTACTCTGCTGTACCCAACTGGCCTGGGTCTATCACAAACCATAAGAAATTATGTGGCTAGGGTACAATAATTACATCTTTAGGGCATTACAAAATGCAAGATAGACATGCTAATTCCCTGAGGTTATGAGTAGACCTTGGTAACCAATCTCTCAAGTAATCTTTTTGCTAATATTGTAAGTCTGGTCGCTATTGTAGAGAAGTGCTCACTTCAACCTAATAGAAAGAGACAAAGTTGGCAGTTCAAAATGATAAATAAAAGTTTTAGGTGAGAAGTATGAGCAAAATAATGTGACCCATTGCATGCTCTGCTTCTCTGTACCACTGTGTTAAGTATCATCTCTTTTTTTTGAAGCGGACATAATGAACCAAACCCTTTGCAGTCCTGGCAAGTTGACATTTATTTATAAAAAGCACAACATGATAAGGTGGTCTATTGGAGCAGTACAGAGGGGGGCAAATTCAACCTTGACACTCGTAGGCATAACCCTAGTGATTTCAACTGACCATTTTAGACAAGTTTTTAATTTGGTCCATAGGGAAACCTGAGATATTTAGGGCCAGATTTTAGAGGTATTTAGGCACCTAAAGATGCAGATAGGCACCTAGTGGGACTTCAAAGCACCGAGGTGCCTAGTTCTCATTGTAGGAGTTAGGCATCTAGATACTTTTGACAATCCCACTTGGTATCTAGCTACACATCAGATAAAATGGATTGGGAAAGAATTTAAAGGAGGTATTCTTTAAAGGAGTGGAAATTTGGGGTGTCGGGGGTGTCTGGGCTTCTATGACTCGTATGGCACCAAGCCAACCTCCTCTTTTATATCCCCCCTTAACCCTCATTCGAGGGGGAGGGGATGGCAAGGTGCCAGCAGCAGGTTGGTGGGGGACCTGGCTGACAGCATCCCCCCTCCAGGTATATGTAAACAATCACAGAATTACCTGCACTGTACACTTTTATCTGTCATGTACTCCCTGACATTTAGTAATAAAGTTGCAGCCTAATTAAACCACATCCAGTGTCCCCTGCCCTTCATCTGACATAGATGGACAATGGAGTCAGAGGGCGAAAAAAATCTTTTCACAGTAACGTTGGTAATTAGCTTAGAAATAGGATGTCAACAGAAAAATAAAAGCAATGAACCTGATTCTGATCTAATGTACACCAGTTTTACACTTGAGTAACTCCACTGATTCCAATGAATTTGCAAATGATTTGCACCAGTGTGATCAACAGTGGTGATTTGCCGCAGTGTACAAGGTTAATTATGTAAAGTAGATACCGGGCTGTAGGACCAGATTGCACAGAGGTATTGGAGAGGGTTTGCTTATTCTTCTTTATTTATTAACTGAAATGGAAGTAAACTTACAATAAGTTAGTGCAAGAGGACAAATAATTTGGGTTCAGATCTGCAGTCATTACTCCAGCACAACTCCCATGGAAATGAAAGGGAGTTTTACTGCAATAAGGAATGAAGTTAGTGGGAATCTTTCCATTGACTTCAATGGCAGTTGTATCTGGTCCTTAAGGAGCAAGAAGCAAGGCTAAGAAGAAAGTCAAATCTGACAGTAGCCTCTGTCTCCCATGACTATGCAACAACGTAATGAGCAGCAGCAGTCACAGTACCTATTAGGGGCTCAGAAACCAGGACTTTAATCAGAGCCACCAATGGTATTAACGATTTGAGAAGCCAAGGTCAGAGGACAATTCCACTGTCACATTTCCGACAAATCATCAGCTATGTGTGACCTGCCCCATGGCAATGGGGGCAATGAATAGCTTGGTTATTTAAAATAACTCAGCTCACTACTTTGTTTTGGTGGCAACAGTATAATGAACAACAAAAATAATTAGTGTCATAGGTTTTACAGTTACACTTGGGTGGGTAATGGAGATCTTACAGAGACTGGAATATCATTTGAATTATTTCCTGACTTGGATTTCTTTATGGTAGGGAAGCTGGGATACCTGCCGAAGTTAATGTTTTGTTGTAGCATTTGAATGTCTTTCAATTAAACGTCGGGGAGCCAAAAGCCTACGATAGGGGCTTTTCTCTTTCTTTCAATTTCTATAAATAAGACACAAAATAATCCTGTTAATATTATAGAGTTAAACACTATGTGAAGACAGGGAAAATACATTACATAGCAGATAAAACAGTTCAGTAGAGGACAAAAGGCATGGGAAACTTTGGAAAGGTCTTCATTATTGTAGGTTTCATAGTAGCAGCCATGTTAGTCTGTATTCACAAAAAGAAAAGGAGTACTTGTGGCACCTTAGAGACTAACAAATTTATTTGAGCATAAGCTTTCATGAGCTACAGCTCGCTTCATCAGATGCATCCGATGAAGGGGTGCCACAAGTACTCCTTTTCTTTTTTCATTATTGTAAAAATTTGTGTTTGCAGGCGGCCTGGCACCATGCAGATATCAGCCTTATACTGTAGCATTTTAAAGGCGCTGCAGTGATGAATAAGTCAAGAAAAATATTGCCATGTATTTAATCCTTTAAAAATGACATACATGAATTCTAGATTTGTTCAGAATTATTGATTTTTTAATAGCCTGGTGAAGCATAGGTTCTCCTTTTCTCAGTCTCAAGAAGAGTGTTTCACCAAAAGTTATATCTGGAGATACACAGAGGATGAAATTCTGGGCAGCCAAGAGAAAAATTGTCTAGGCATGGTTTGTCCTCCTTTACCTTTGCAACTAAACCATGTTTAGCATCAGCTCAGTTGCACCGTTTGCTGGCCTCCATTGTGAGCATTATTTATTATAGTGTAGACAGGGCTCAAGACAGAAAACTATTTAGAAGAGATAGCAGCAAATGTGAAGTTCCCCTCCTTGCATTGACTTACGTGGTGTATGAAATTCTGAGGCTATGCTCCATTTACCTCAGAAGTATGAATGCGAGTCCCTTGAAATTAAGTCAGGAGCTGGTTCAACTAGTGTGACCAGATGTCCTGATTTTATAGGGACAGTCCCGATTTTGGGGTCTTTTTCTTATATAGGTTCCTATTACCCCCACCCCTTGTCCCAATTTTTCACACTTGGTGTCTGGTCACCCGAAGTTCAACTAACTACTGCTTCTATCATCACAAACTTCTTGCACAGTCTAGAGATTTCAGACAGTATTTGGCGGTGTGCCTCTGCTACACTACAAATAATAATATGCATAAATTATGTATATTTGCTTTGTGTTCGCCTAGGATGGGGTGTGCATACCCCACACTAGGCTGGAAAGGGTTAATCCCACACTATGGGCGGAGGATGTTCCTCCCCTCAGACAGTGCTGGGCATGCTCCAACTGCTGTGCTGGTATAAAGGAGAGCGCCCAGCTCAGTCTGGGCTGACTGCCAAGGAGGAAGGATGTTTGGTGGAGGCTCCAGCCCAGGAGCCGTCACAGCACTTGCCTGTGGGAGCTGGAGATTCCGGAGACCCGTTGCCTACAGATGACTGGTCGGAGTCCCAGGGAATTACCAGCACCAAGGAGCCTGGTATGAAGTGACCCAGAGAGGTGGAGTGAGTGGTATCTCCCACCTGGGTAAGGTCAGTGCGTTGTAGTTGGATTCCCTGTTGATGCAGTGGTGGATCACTCTGCCACTGTTAGGGCCCTGAGTCAGGACCCAGTGGAGCTGAGTGGGCCCAGATCCCCCTACACTGTTGTCACCCCCTTTTAGCGATGGCCATGGATTTGGCCATTAGACCACTTTGCCCTGCCCTTGAGGGCTGCTGCATTGACTCTGGTCTCTAGGCCATGCTGCCCTGCACTCATGGCAGCCATATTGTCTTGGGCCATTAGGCCATGCAGCCCAGAACCTAAGGGCCACTTTGACTGGCCATTGGGTGGCACTGTTGAGGCCCAGGACAGTCTAGTAGACTGTAACTGTGGTGTCAGAGCAACCATGATCTACCCCTGAGGGGTATGGGGTGTGCATACTCTGCCACATAGCCATATTTTAATAGGACTGAATGTTTTCAAATAGTTTCATAATCAGTTACTATTGCTTCATAATTCCTAGTTTGCAGCATGATTCACTGCTGTTCTGCTGTATAAATTGGCTACATATAATTTTAATATACCACTGATTAGAAGAAGCCTTATTCACATGGAAAAATCAATGGGTAGGTCCCAGTGTGAGGCCTGTAGTAGTCCAGGCATGCATTATGCTTTCCTCTACAAAGAAGACAACCACCACAAAAACACCGCTCAAAAGACAGCCTATGGAAATTTCTGTTCAGGTCAGTGGATTTATTTCTGTTTTACACCTATGAGTAGAGAGAATTGGGGCCTAAAATTCTCTGGATTAATCTGTTGTGGTCTGTCTAGACACTTATGGCTCAGTGCAGAGTTGAGAATAGGAAAGCCATATTTTTCCATTTCCCTTACTTGTCTCCCACCTGTTTTGTCCTTTACTTTTTTTAAAAAAAATGTTAGCAGTATATTCAAGAGGTTCATCTCCCTCTATGAAATAATTTACTCTAATCAAAATGGTTATTTGTCTGTTTACAGTTTTCCTTCCCTCCCTCTCCCATCACCAGCTTCTTCCATTCCTCTTATTTTCTTCACCATTAAATATAGTAAATTATAATTCTGCAGGATCTCAAAAATATCCGGTTCTCTACTTAGCGAAACACCTGCTCTCAAGTAGTAAAGTGGAAAACAGTTTTGTTCTTTCAGACATTTTTTGCAACTGGCTTTCCAGCTAAATTGTGCAACTGGCTCACTGTTTTTAAGGGATGACACATTTTTTAAGATTCACTGAAAATTGTCAACAGAAACTATTGTACAACCTTGATGTGACACTGCCTTTTGATTTTGCAGAAAATATTTTGCAAAGTTAAAAGCAAGATTTGCCTTACTCAAGTAAATGCAGGACAAAAGGGAGGATGTAAAAGCAGCTTACCTGGTCCAGCATCAGGAGTTGTCTACTGCGTCAGTTTCATCTCACTCTACCCAATAGTGTCTCCTCTGGCTGAACAAATGATTTGGGGTTTGTTGATTTGACCTTGGCAAAGTAAGAATCCTGGCTGCCCAGACCAAATTAAAAGAATACAGACAAAAAACAAAATAGACCTTTATCAGCCCTCCTCAAACTCACTAGTTCTTTCCCTATAGGTGCAGTATGCCCATTCCATCTCTGTAGGTGGCACTGTTGAGACATCCTCTGCTACAGACTCTAGCCCTGGACTCCTAAAGCATGGGCAGCAGTCTGCTCTCAACCTTGGACTGCCCTGCTCCACTGACTCCAAGTCATTTCCTCCAGTGCCTATTGCTGGTCAGGCTTTCTTTGCCTCTTTTCTGGCTTCTTCTGCTAAGCTCCCACTCAGCCCAGAGCCACAAACAATCCTTCACCAGTTCCAGGACAACTTCCCAAATGTAGTGCTGCTCCTGTTAGTTCTCCCTCTGCTAAGAACTGGGGGCCTCTTATATTTTCCAGCAAGCCTGGTTTGAAATCATCTGCTCTCTGAATTATGTGATCAGGAGGAGGTGGGAACCAGGCACAGGTCAGAGCTTGGACCTGAACCTCTTAAAGGCCCAGTGAACCTTGTGATACAGCAGGATATATAGCCCTTTTGTGGCATATCCTACCACCCTTACCTCCTTGGAGTAGTGTCTAGTACCACTAATGTCAATAGGACCACTCATCAAGAAAAGTACTGCTCCATGGAGGTAAGGTAAGGGTGGCAGAATCTGGCTGTTAGAGGAGAAGAAGATGATATCCAAGAACATGATGGCACTAATAACTAATTTCGAGTGCTGACAAGTGAGTTTCCTAAAAAAAATTATTTCAGTCTCCTAAAGAACGCTAAAGTGCGTGTTGTGTAAAATTATACATTGTATTATTATTCCAAGGTTTAAATACCATGCTTAATGCCTGCAAAAGCTCAACAACATCTCGACATACACATGCTTATGAGAAAAATGAAGAGCTTGTTAAAAACCTTGGAAACAATAGCACAAACTTTTTGTTGTGCACTCTATACTTGGGACAGTTAACGAGTCAGTTAACATGTTAATATGTTCAGAATTTCTTATCTAAATAGATCTGGCTCAATGATTATTGCAAGCCATCAGTCACTGGTATTGCTCCAGAGAACACATACTGTCTGAATTGTACTTGTATTCATTAATTCCCTTCCACTTCACACATAAATATGGTACTTGACACACCATCCTTGGTGATGTATAATAGCAATCTGCTTCTGACCTCAAGGTCCCTTTCTTTTTCATGTGTGCTACACACTGAGACTTCAGGAAGCTCATATGCATGCTTATCATGGAACTAGTTCTCTCTAACAATCTCTGTTGCTGAATGATAAATAGTTAATTACTTCTCAGATTATCTTTTGTTCTGAAGACCGAGAACTTCCAAAGGAAGGACTGAAGAGTATAGTTTTTAGAAGGACATGCATGTAAGAATGCCTAGATTTTATGGACAGGAGGGAGAGAGAGTATCTGCCTCCCATACATATACTGAAACAGGATATACTTAGTTCTGGCTATTAATGCCATTTTAAAGATCTCCAGCACTAGTTGCTGTTATATGTAGAAGGCTAGTGTTTTATAACTGACCAGGCTAAGAATGAGGAGATGTTTGAGGAAAAAGCAGCTTGTTGAAGGAAATTTAAAAATCTCTGGTTTAAATACACAATGGTGACTTGATATTTAGTATAACCACTCCTAAAAATAAGATTGATATAGCATTCTGCCCTCATACAGGCACCACAGTAAATTGTCCCTGGCCCCTGTATGAATTTGAAAGGCAGTGAGGGCATGGGGAACTTCTCCTCTTGCGCTGAAGTCCTTGCACTCACTGAAGTTCTAGCACCCAAAAGTGATGAGAAGAAAGAGCTATATCTGTGCCCGTATCTCTGGCCCCCATGAACAGGAGCATACATTCCACCCACTTCAAGAGTGGAGCAGTTGTCACATTCCATCTGCTTTCCTCGATGCAGTGCTTATAGCAGGTCTCACTAGGGTGTTGGTCTCTAATAACGCCCCCATACATCACTGCACGTGAAGCTTAGTGATACTACCAGAAACAAACACCTATCAGATTCTAATGGTTAAGCTGGAACTTAATAGCAAAAGATTGTGAAAGCACAATTAGTGTTCTAGTTCTTCTTCAAGAGGCCATTTTCCTACCAGTTATGTTTAACTGCGACTAAGGAAAATCCCTCACTGATGTAAGTACAAAGTTTTACTCAGTTTAACTCTGACTAACATAAAGACCCACATCCATTTTGGGTGCTAGGACTTTAAAGAGTGCAAGGACCTCAACACAAGAAGGGAAGTTATTTATGCCCTCACACATCCCTACATACTAAGTGAGTGGTTCTCAAACTATGACTTCAGTAGTTCATGGACCTGCAGCAATGGAGTCTTTAAGCAGTGATATTTCCTACTAGTCTTCACACAGTCCAGAAACTTCTCCCTGTGACCTAAACCTAAACCCACATAATGAATCTTCATGGTTACCTATCCCTTACATCACATGTATTCTCTGACACTTACTCATATCCCATGGGACTCCATACTGACTCCTTGGGCATCTCAGGAGATGCCTTAATTTTATAGGCATCTCACTCAAATGACTTTCTTCAGAAGAACAGTGACTTGGGATACTTGGTCATGGAAAAGCATGGTTTTGAGGTCAGGAGACTCCTGTTGATCTTGCCCCTTGGAGTGTAAGTATGAGAAATAATGTTTAGAAATCTGAGACACATCAGTGCTCCTCTGTAGCTGCCATAAAGAATGGATGCCTGAGAACCTAAGCAGGCAGTTCTGGGGTAAGCTTCTCAAATATATGGGACAGAGCACTAGCCCTGGCTGGTGTTTAAAGTTATGGATTCAGCGACCTAGAATCAAAAAACTAAGAAAGAGTCTGGTTTTAGGGTTACTTGTTTGTTCTTTCCTCTTCCTGTTTATCTCTGCAGAAAACTCCTTTTGAAGAGTAACAGTGATTTCTGTAGTGAGGGGAACTAACCAAATAACTGCTGAAAGGCAAATATTTGCAGACTTGCACAGCTAATTTTATAAGTCTTCCCATTGTACTTTTCGGGCTTCTGACCAATCCTAAACAGTTCAGAATCACAGAAAATCAGAAGTCTGGGAAGTTATAGCAGTTTATATTGGGGAGACGGGAATGTCAAAATTTTCAATAAACAATATTTCTAATATTTTGATAATGATTCCAATAAAAATCTTCATAAAATTGCTGAAAATGAAAAAAGTGGTGCTGCAAATTTGAAAAAACAAATGATCTGAATTATTTTGTGAAATACTTTTCCTCAATCAGGCAGTTTACTGCAGCAGTTTGGGTTCACTTTGGCAAGAAAACTCTGAAATGATGACAAAGGCATTAGCATTTAACTAAAACTGCAAAATAACACAGACATATCTTTATTATCAAAGAGAAGCAAGCTACACAGCTCAGCCCTGGGTCACTGATGGCAGGCAGCCCAGAAATACATAGGTTTCAGAGTAACAGCCATGTTAGTCTGTATTTCTGAAAAAAGAAAAGGAGTACTTGTGGCACCTTAGAGACGAACCAATTTATTTGAGCGTAAGCTTTCGTGTGCTGTAGCTGTAGCTCACGAAAGCTTATGCTCAAATAAATTGGTTCGTCTCTAAGGTGCCACAAGTCCTCCTTTTCTTTTTTCAGAAATACATAGTACTCCATATTAAAAGTGGGGAGGCGAGAAAGGGTCTCCTTATCCTTCTCTCAAAGCCCAGACAACTAATTGATTTTTAAAATGTATTCTTCTCTTTAGCCACCCCAGTACCAGCTGCCACCCTTCTGATAAAAGGAAGGTTGGCTGAGAATCCAGCTGTTCTTTCATTGGCCAGTGGATCACCATGATCACCCAGAGTACTCTTTGGGTTTATCTATACTGCAGCTGAGAGGGCGCCTCCTGTCCAGGTAGACAGACTTACTCTAGCTCTGCTAGACCCAGCATGCTACAGGTTTGCTGCAAGGACATTGTAGCAGTGGCACTCACTCTAGCCACCCAAGCTCAGAGCCAGGGCAGGCTTGACTTCGGGAGGCTGAATGCCCACACTGCTATTTTTAGTGCACTAGCAGAGCTAGCATGAGTCTGTCTGCCTGGACTTGGGGGCATGATCCCAGTTGCAGGATAGACATACCTGTATATGCCAGGGGGTTGAGTGCAGCTCCATGCTGTATGGCCGAGATGGGCTGAGACCTCGTCTGTTCTGCACCTCTCATTCAGAGAACAGAAGAGCCACAGAGCTAGTCCCCTTCTGTGGCACCTAAGTGGAATCACAGTCTAGATGCAACCACTGGAACTTGGTAGAAAACTGAACCAGCTAAGAGACTGATTTGTCTGTGGTTCTTTGTGGATCATTTCCCCTTCCTATTTAAATCTGAATATAACATGTAAGTGAGCGACTCACAGGTGTGCCCCTTTGCAGCTGAGCACAGTATAGCAGGCTCTCCTCCTTTAGTGTCCACTGCTGACAGCTGCTCTGGCCCTGCAGGGGCTGCTTCTCCTTGCAATTTGGCTCTCCAGCCAGGTCACATATAGTTCCACCCGTTCTGGGGTAAACCAACTGTTCAACAAACAAATGTTCACAGACCTCACATTGGAACTAAGGTCCAACTCCTGACTTACCTCTGGTATCATGGGGTTTCAATAGGCATTAGCCCTCGTCAGGAAGTTTCAGCTCCCCTTTCTTCAGTAGGGGAACCCAGGCCATCTCTCTCCACTGAGTTCTGGTCCAGGGACCCTTTAACAAGCAGGCAAGGCCTGACTATATAGACCCCTGGCTGTCTCTCTGGACCACCTCCTACCTTGCCCTATCTTGAGCCTCTGCCACAGACTCCTCTTAGCTCACTGGGTATCAGCTACTCTTTCTTTAAGTCTCTTCCCAGGCTCACTGCAGAGCTCCATAGTGCTTTCTGCCCAAGCAGTGAGTTCTGCTGCAGGAGAGGTTTCTGTTTCCCCTGGCAGGGCAGTTCCTGACTCAGCTGGAGTTTTCCTGCTCTCTGCAGGATACCCCTACCCCTCCCCAGCATGGAGAATCCTAGAGGACTCACTTCCTCCCACTCTCCTTCCCATTGCCTTGGGCTACCTTCCTTCATGGAGGCTCTGTCTGCCATCAGTCCCACTCAGCATCCTGACTCCAGCCAGGCTTCTCTCACTGAGTCAGAGTCAGCAATCTACTTTTTCTTCCTGGTCAGCCCCAACAGGGCTGGGTTCAGTCCTTTTAACTCCCTCCTCTTCGTGTGACACCTATTGCCAGTATAGTAGGGCAAGGCTGATTGAGCCCACAGGTTCTTATTAACCCCTTCTAGCCCAGCGTGGATTTGGTACATCCCATCATAAACATCAGTAAACATTCTTGGTTGAATTGTCCAACTTTTACTGAAAACTTTTACCCAAAGAATAAACAAACAAGGCAATTTCTTTGATGTGGTGATCTAACAGAGGAAAGCTGGCAATAGTTGACTTCATTGTTAATTGCTGGATGTTACTATTATAAAATAAAGTTCTAGGAAGAAGACCATTTTCATTGAGAATTGCACACTTTACTGTCTGATTCCTGCTCTGTCTTGATGTGGATGGTGATGATGGTATGGACAGAGGCCTCAGGATCAAACAGCAAATCCACAAGAACTGGAACATAGAACAAAGTCCAGTTAGAACCACAGCACAAAAACCATCAATTTCCTACAGAAAAGGTCTCCACTAGAATTGGCCACAACATTTTTAACAACTTTTTTTGGGTCTGAAAATGCAGTTTTCATTGAAACAGCAACTTTCTGTAGAGATGTCGATTTTGACGACCTATTTAATGGAAAAGTTTCTGATGTGGACTCTCTGGTCAGTTAGGAGGACGAGGACCTCACTTTTCAATCTGAAAATGGGCATTTCAACAACATTCTGTTTTGTGAAAACTTTCAAAAGGTTTGGTTTTCATTCCAATTCAGAATGAAAACAAATTTTGAAACCTTGAAGTCTTCATGAAACAAAATTGTTGGCCTCTGGCCAGCTCTAGTCTCTACATTTTTCTGACTGACCTAAATCCAGTATATCCTTCCCTTCCCCAATATCCTAGTTGGCACCCCTGATCTACTGCTTGTATCCTATCGGGACTCCTCTGTGACCCCACAGGAGATGCCATTATTCTAAAGGTGGCTCATCCAGTGCTCTTTTTTCAGAAGATGTTGGTTTGGAATACAGGCTCTGCAGCGGAGAACTGGAGAAGTTGCCAGTGTTTCAGGAGGGATGTGATGGATCCCTTTTAACATCTGAGAAAACCCCACCTGGGTACCTCAATGAGCTGCATCCCTCTAGATTCAGAGATACAAAACTGCACACAGTATAAGATCTCTTGTAATCAGTGGGAGCTTTGCCACTGATTTCAGTGGACACTGGATCTGAGCCCTGTTTATTTATATTTCACTATTGTACTTGTAGGGCTTCTGGCTATTCCTGAGTTCTCTGATTTTAAGCTTTGCCACTATGACACGTTATATTAGAAATGCAGAAACTTCAAAATTCAGTGGTTTGAGTTATATCCTTTCTAACACCTCCTCTAAACTTTCTGAGCCTCTTGGGTTTGGAAATTTTGGGATGGAAATTTCAACAAAGCAGCATTGCTTGATGTGTTTTCCTGGTTGTGGGTCCAGCTCTACATATAAGCACAAATATTGTCACAGCTAAGGGAGATTCTCCTTTAGCTCAGAAGATAGCGGCTTGTACTTTTGGAGAAGGACCTGAATTTGATAAAGATTATGAATATTAAGTCTTTTGTAGTTCTGGATCCATTATACCAGCACTGTGACAATAATTGAGGTCATTGCTCATTTTTGCATGTTTCTATTAGACAAAATGAGGCAAAGCTTACCACAGGAAGCAGCAGGCCATGGCACATGGTGCTGGGTAAGGCCTGCATACTCGCTCCACCTCCTCAGTGGTGATACTGGCAACTGTCTGGATTGATAGTTCTGATTCTAATGGTAAAGACATAAAAGCTCAACCAAAGAGCAAAGGGCAGGGCAGAACTGCTGCATAAAGACAGAAATGACCTGGATCTTCACTGTCACCAGTCCTAGCTACCCTGGGGACTGCTGCATAGTCACTCGCACATCCCAGAAGCCTTCCCACCCCCACTGCCAAGTTACTTGGAGAGCTCTGTCCTTATTCTTAAGCAACTTTCATTAAGCGCAGTCTGCTCTCATCTCATCTTGCACAAACTTTGAAAGCCGGATCTCTTTCTAAATGTCATGTTACTACTCCATGGGTGAGGGAGGGGGAGCAGTTAAATGCTTGTCTGGAGTAGATGGTAATGATTGATGGAATCATATAAGTAAAAGCTACAAAAAGTCTATGATTAAGTTATCTATGCCAGGGTAGTCCAACCTGTGACCCAGAGGCCACGTGTAAACCTCAAGCCTCTAAACTGTGGCCCTTGAAGGTGACTGTTTTAAGAAGAAACTTGTATTTGATTATGAATGTAACCGTGTTATCTGAGCTGCACCCTGTGGTTTTTAAATGAAAATGCCTGAACTAGGGGAGAGTAGGTAGGGGGTACCACCTCCCCCATTTGCCTCCAGCCACCACATCTGTAGCCCAAGGTACTCAGCAGCTCACCCAGTGGATTGGAGGGAGTAATTCTGGGTGATTTTTTGTCTGTTTCCCTGCTGAGCAGTAAGAGCCCAAGGGATAGAAGGATAGGTGCTCAACTCACTCTGCCTGAGTATAGGAGAGTTCCTAGCAATGGGTGGCTCCCTGCCCCAAACAGCCACCCAGGGCAGTCCAAGGGAGGTGTGGTGACGAGATGAGAAACTGAGCACCAGCAACAAGTTATGGCACCCTGATTCTCTACCCTGGTACAAGTTAGAGCAGGCCAAGGGTGCCTCTAACTTGTGCTAACTGCCAACCCTCTCCAAGAGATAGCGCAAGGTAGAGGAGCTTGCTTTGCCCTGTGCTGGGGCAGAGAATCAGGAAGTCGTAACTGGTTACTGATTCTCAGCTTGCAATCTAAATGCAATTGTCACGCAAGGGTTGACGTGCAGATACCGTGCCTGAAGTGAAGGATGGACATGTGCACTCACAGACAGGGATATGTAGGATATGCCAAGGAAACACACTTGGTTTTAACCTGGAAGTCATTACTTACCACACTGCAATAAATCCATGGCTTTCTTTTCCACTAGGCTGTATTCCATATGCTGGATTATGATGTCTAGAGGTAAATAAAAAAAATTAATGTCACATAACATTTCATATCTTCCAGTGATAATGCCAAATTTGTTCTGCCACCAAACTCCTAATAATGAGGTGGATGTCTGGAAAGTAGTTTACTTCCAAATGAGCTAATATCTACAATGTCCTAGGGCAGGACTCCTCTGGGAGCAGACTGGGGCAGTTAGGGGTAATGCAGGAGATGTTAAGGCTCTAATATGTTTCTTCTATTTTTGCATAAACTCTAGCGTTAAGCCCTTCGGGTGATGGAAATCAAGACTCTTGGAACTAAGGGATAAGCTCTTGCTGCTGTAGGAAACAGTCCTGAACTTGTTAAGGGTGGTGGTGGAAGGTGAAGGAGATCAAATAACTTAGTGTTTACCTACGAATATGCCAGCAGCTCTTCCTGAAGAAGTCCATGGGCTTCTGAGATACTCTTGGGCCTGGTGTAAGAAGCTCCATAGTCTTCCTGGGTATTGCTCAATCTGGAAAAAAACAAAGAATCTCAGATTAGTGAGGAGCAAACATCCCTTTAGTACCTATATTCCACAAGCCTATGCCTAGTGTCTATCAACAAACAATCCTTTCCAAACAAAACTTCTTAAGTATCTATAGTCACTGCCTGGATTACCCCCAAAGACTGGAAATACCAGATGGTGATGGTGTGGAACTTCATGAGCCATTCCAGGTGATGTACTGGAGGAGATGGAAGGCCCTCACAATTTAAAAATGAAGCTTATGTTACCCTTCTTTCCCTCCTACACCACTGAAAAAGCACACAGAATGAAGGAAATCCCAGAGTTCTCTTACAAGGTGCTCACAGATAGTGTCCCAAGATTCCTGGTTGCCATTTAAGGTCCATCCCAAAAAGACTTTACACTCTTGTAAGGTGTCTGTAGAGCTCTACAAAAGATGAGACAGGAAGGGTTTCCAGAGTTAACAGAGATAAGTACTGATATTATTATCAAATAGGTGACAACTGCGAATGGAAATCCAGTTGAAATGAATGTTAAAGGGAGTGCTCAGTAGGCCATATGTTCCCCCTGGCTTTACCATACTTTTGTTCATAGCAATCACAGGGAAGTAGTCTGTTAGGGGCCATATAGTTGTCTGAGCCATTCATATCCCTCTCTTTCTGGTAATGGAATAGATTCTTAATTGCCACTCCACTATCGACCTGCACAGAATGTACGATAGCATGAAAACCAGGAGTCTTGTCACACTATCATGAAAAAGGTGAGATGATGCAGCCTAGGGAATTTAGCAGGAAAGTCTGAAGATTAGGGCTTGTAGTGTTGTGCTGTGGAATTTATGGCAGTGGCATTTACCTTGATCACATCAGGATGCTGGTGCTGCAGATTCAGCAGCAGTGGGACCATACTGCTGAGGACCTGCTCCTGCATGAGGGATTTACCTTTCCCATTCAGAGCCCTGAGCAGATCTCCAAAAAGCTCAGTTGCAGCACTGCATATTTTGTGCCTCTCCTGTGAATGACAAAGGAAAGAAGCTCAACAAAGGGCATTTCCAGGCAATTTGCTGGGTGGTCACGGCATACTGCAAACCACGGAGAGAGAATGGTTTAACTTACCAAAACCAGACTCTGTCACCCATTTCTACTGATTAAATGGGTTAAAGAAAGGCATGGTCAAATGAGTACTAAAGCCAGAGCCAAGAACTCCCATTTGTTTCTATTTCATGTCTGTATGAGTACAGCTCATGGTATTTAGGGCCCAAAATACAGTCAAATAAGAGAGGGATAAGATTCTAGTTTAAAGTGTTCTTTACTTTCCCTCTCCTGGGGTTTGGCCACTTATACTTTGAGGTTTTTGTGACCCATTGTGTGACCTTGGTTGTGTAAGGCATTGAACATCTGTGACCTGGTTTCCCCATCTACACAAATGGGGATAACAACATTTACCTACTGCACAGGGGTTCTGTGAAGCTTAATTAGTTAAAGTTTGTAAAGCACTTTGAAGATGAAAAGCTCTCTACCCTGTAAGTGCTAAATGTTACTGAATTAAGGCAATGGTAATATCCCCAGCATGTGCAGTATCCATGACAGATGCATGCAGGAGATGCACCACTCTCGGCTTAGGCATCTGCACACCCTAACAAGTAATACGCTGGGTGTGTGGTCTGTGTGCGTCTGTATGTGTATATAGAACACCAGATCTGCACACCAGGCCTTTTATTTTGTTGTCTGTGATCTGCGTATGACAATAATAGCAAACCCTGTAGTGTATTATTGCTTATACACTCTGGGCTTGATTTTGCGCTCTCACAGATTTCATGCTGGTGTAACTCCATTAGCATTAGTGGATTACTCCTCATTTGCACCAGTGAGAATGCAGACTCAGGCCCTTTATATTGCTTCAATCCAATCAGATACGATTTTAGCCTGTCAGTATTTAGTCTTTGTCTCCTGTCCTTATGGGAGCAAGTCTCTTTTTTCCATCAGAAATTATTCTGACCTAACAGGACCTGCAAACAGGAGTGTTCAGTTGCAACCAACACAGCACTAGACAAGAGTAGCAACAATGTTTGCTATAGAGTAAGATTTGGCTTCTATTTTTATTTGACATACACACACAAGCTTTAACCCTTCCCACCAAAAAGGTTTAACCACGCTCACTTCAACAGTCTCCCCCACCATTGTGCCTTACCTCAGCCAGGAATGGGTGAAGCTGTCTGGCAGTTTTCACAAATTCTGTGCCAAGATGGCCCTTGTGCTTGTGGTGGGTGACAATTTTGGTAGCAGCCTCAAAAGCCATCAGAATTACCTTCTCCTCAGGGTCATTAAAAGTCTCCAGGATATCAGTAAGCAGGGCTTTGACTTCTTTCTGCTGCACGAAATGGAAACTTGCTCAAATCCCTACAAGTATAATAAGTATAATAATGATGATATAATGTCACAATCCCATAGCCATTTCTTCTAAAATGGATGGAAAGGAAGATACCCTCTGCTTCAGCTACAGGGGGATGAGAACCTTTGCTGTATATCTGGGTATTAGAGACAATGAGGAACAGTTATTTTTCTCCTTGAAGATTCATGGGCAGCTGCTGTGACCTTGCCAGGTATCGCTCACTGAATCCTGACTCCCTCCAGCACTTCTTCTTCTAATTTGGCAGAGGTGTGGTTTGTTTCATTGCTTTCATGGTAGGTTTAAATATCCTTGACATTCCTCTAGAGTTTGGTTTAATGTATAAATGAGCATCACTCACCTTCTGCAGGTGAAGTGCAACATTTCCGAGTCCAAGAAGACCAAGCCAACGGACAGTAGGACTTGGGTCAATGTGCCAGTTCTTCAGGTGGCCCAGAATATATTGCTGTTTTAATGTCACATATGTGGACTCAGTAGAGAGAAGCTAAAGAGGCAGAACACATAATAAGTAGTTGACAGGCAAATAGAGAGTTTTCTATGGGTCATATCAGATATAAAACTTCCTGGACTCAATTCTCTGTTGCCATGCACCTTATATGGTCATTTTAGGCCAGAGCAAAGTGGAGGTAAATCACACCAAATCAGAATGGCAATGTTTTATGCCCACTCTGCACTGGTATAAATGACTATACAAGGTGCAGGGCAATGGAGAGATTCTATCCATGGGTCAGCTGAGACGTTGATGCAAATGACCCATTACTTCACTGAGCTAGCCTGAAAGTGAGCAGTTCCCAAGAATCCCAAACATTCACAACAGATAAGAGTCTTACCCCAGTGAACAAGGCCATTGCAGTCAGCTTCTGTTTGTCATCCCCGTGGTGCAGGAGAGGGGACACCTTGGTAAACACGGCAAAATCCAGGCTCCGGTGGTGTTTTACAATGGCTCTGTAGAACACATATCAAAACTTTTACTAATGAGGGAGAAAGAGTAAACAAGCCAAGGACTAGAGGATACTCCAGACAGAAACCGTGTTGGCCAGCACAGCCAGAGGAACTCAACGCTCCAATCACTTACCTAGCCAGAAGGAGAACTCCTTCTAGGTAAGTCTCTGGCACAGATAAAAGGTCCCAGCCTCCTGCCAGATTCACAGATTGCATCAAAGAGGATTTTTCTCTTTTAATCACAGCTTTCAGAGCCTCCACTGCACAGCTAAATTCCGGACAAGAGAGTGATAGATGATATTTGGAGACACACCAAAACATAAATTTTGTTATGCAAAGCAATTGAAGGGCTAAACTTGTGTTTTTAATTTTTGTTTTTAAAATTTGTATCTGTTTTTAGGGGTTGTGTCAATTTAACATTTGTATTATTGATTTGTATTTATTGATTGTATTATGTGCAATGGCCTATGGCTAAGATGCTAAGTTAATAAACTAATATAATTAAGCCATCAGTACCATTCTTATGCACATCTCCTATTATAAATGAGACTGATCCCACCTTTTTCACCACATGGTGTATTGTACTGGATAGAGTGAGAATTATGTGACTGGCGTCTTAAAGACTTATTCAAATGGTTACGAGTATATGTCACCCTACAAGGGAGTGGCTGGACTGGTCAAGAAATATGGCTAATGGAGACTTTATTTGGTTCCAGTAGGACAGGCCTGTGGTTTTTTGGAGCCAAAATTCCTGGGGTCTATGCCTTCACATGACACATGTGTGCAGCATAGATAACACTGATGTTTGCATGTTTGTTACATTTGTAGCCCTGGTATACAGCCAAGATATCAATCCTATGAGCATCACCATACTAAAGTGCAATAAGTGTTGGGCAAAACCCGTCTGTTTAGGTATGTGTGGGATTTGTGCCCTTTGAGGTTTACTTTGAATTTTTAGTATACCTGAACTTGAACCCCTAAGTATTTGCCTTTCTGAATCAGGGAAGGCCAGCGGGTAGTCCCACTTCTCCCCTGTTTCATAGCAAGCATCTGCTGGGGATCATCCTGTCCCCATGCTAATTAAGCTAAGGAAGGAATGCTGAGGATGACTTATCTTTTGGAGGCAAACTGTCTTTTTTGTGCTTTTTTTTTTTACCCTAACCAAGAAAAAACACAAACATTCCTGCTGAATGTCCTTTTGGGGGTTTGGTTCATCTCAAACAAAAACCCCAAATGAAATTCAAAGGAGTAAGAAACTCCAAAAAACATAATTGGAAGAAAGCTCCAGTATTTACTGGAAACCCAGTGAAGCAAGATCAGCTGAGTGTCATACAGAGCTCACCTCCCTAGATTATCCCTGGCCTGGCACACTATGTTAGAAACATTTCTCTTTTCTTTTCGGTTCTTTTAATGCAGCATCTTATGGCTTTTTAATGTTTTTGTTAATTAATTGTTGGCACCCAGTGCCTAAGGCCGTTTACGCAAATAAATAAGCAGAGAAGGCAGAGGGTACAGGTATCAAAATGAAAACAAACAGAAGAGATGAAGCAGAAGAGATTCTATTTCCAGACATTTTAATACTTTGCTTGTTATCTGCATGTAAAAAATCATACGTCGATTAACCTCCTCCCACCCCATCTTCCAAAGAACATTCATTAAATATTGATACTGTTTCTTTTGCATTAATTAAAGCCTCTTATCTCAAACCCATCAGGGAGCCTTAAGAGATTGCTCTGTTAGAAGTATTCTTCCAGGAGATAGGCCTGACTGGGGAATTGTCTTTTAAGTGGGGTGTCCTAAACACTCTCCTCAGAATTTCCCTATTTAGATCATCCCATAGGAGAGTTTCTAAATCAGAAGTTCCTCATAGTTTGAGAACCTCTGCACTAGGGGCTGTGGATTACCACGGAGACGTTGATGGTGGTGGTTCACGGAAATAGGATAATCCGCCTAATTAGCATCTTATCAGAAATTACCTCACAAAGCTGGATGTTTGGAACCTGTCCTCCCAGCCACACACGACCTTTGGGAGGCTCACCAGGTAATGCAGTTGAATGATCAGGAAGATTAACACAGATACATAAAAGGCATCCATAGGCACTGTGCACTCTTTATTACTGAATATTATGCACAGGGCCCTTGTTGCCTGAAAAAGATAAAAATTAGACACAAATTTAACTCTAAAATCCTCCATTTTCCTCCCAACGGTTCTTTTTCTCTGCCACAAATATGCTTTGTTCCTCTCCTGGTTCACAGTAAATCACAGAAGATGGAACTGTGTCCCCTGAAATATTGTCATTAGAGCAGCCAGTACACTGCACTGCCATGCTACAAAGGCCCAACTTTGATTTGCATCCCGGGTTACTTGTTTCATAAACTGCAGGGCCTGGCTGTACTGAGGAAGTGTGAGAGTCCTAAAAAGAGAAGTGCCAGAACGTAGTTCTGGAACTCTCATTCCTACGTGATACTACCAGAAGTATCAGAATGCTCTCCAAAAGTGCCAGAGTGGCATTCCGGAGCATTCCAGTATGACATGAGCTTTTCTCAGTCTGCTTCACAGTGATCCCCTCGTTGAATGAGTAGCTTATGTCATGACCCTACAAAAGGACTCATGTTCCGTGCTCCTGTAAGAAGGTTAATGGCTTGGGTGAGGAGAGAGACAAAGCAGGAAAAGATGAGGAAGCTGTCATGGCTTTGGCAAGGACATGAAGGACCTCTCTCCTGTTTCCCTGTGCCATCATGGAGCTCTCTCTCTCCAAACTCAGACGTACAGTACTGAGCATAATATTGTACATTTCTTTCTTGGTGGAGAGAGGCCTTACCTTGTTGCAATAGTAACATGGACCCTTCTGCCATTTTGCTGGCCTGGGGGTTGTTTGGCTATCCAGCTAAATTAAGACCAGCTCTACAGCAGGAGCATTTTGACAGTATATATACCAGTATACTATACCAGCAAAGAGCTCCCAATGGGGATGCAGCTCATACCAGCAAAACTGTGCTTTTACCAGCACAGCGTCTTGCTGCCCTCCTGAGAGATCTAACCTATGCTGGCAAAAGTGCAGTTTTACTGTTATAATTACATTCAGACCTGGGGCTTTTGCTCACACAGCTATGTCAGTTAGAGCTCACTGCTCATCGTACCCCCAGCTGACATAGCTATGTCAGCAAAAGTTTAGATCTGGGTTAAATTTCACCCCTTTCAACAAACACGGACCGGGCCTTGCAGCAAAAGTCCAAACAAGAAATCTACCCTTTCCCAGGGTTCTTCCATCTCCAGTGGGCCCAGACTCTTCAGTTACATAATGATCCAAGCCCAAACGTAAACAAAAGTCCCCACAAATAATACCTGACCCAGTCTTCAGCCACTCTGGTCTCAGGCTCTCTGCAATGTTTACAATGAAGTTCCATACCAATGCAGTGGAGGGAGATGAGGAGGTAAAGGGGAGATTTTGACCAGCCTCTACTGTAGGTTGAGACCCTAAACGTACCCAAATGTACTATCCATCATTAAGGACCCCAGTTCCAAAATGCAAAGCAGACCAATTTCCCTTACCCTTGGTTTCTCCTTCCTTGCTGCTCAGCTCTGGAAAGGCTGCAGCAGTAAAAGCCACCATCCAAGAGCTGTCCTAGAAAGACCCAGCAGCAGATCATGCTCTCTAGGTCTCTCCCTCTTCCAAGGGATGAGAGCTCCCTGCACAGGGTGCCATGAAGTATATAACTCCTAGGTAGCCATATAGACAAGCCCAGAAGCTGGGGGTAAGAGGGTAATATTTGGGTTATGACTTACAGCTAGAGGCAAAAGAGAGGCATTATCCTCAAAGCTACTTCTTGACTCAGAGGTTTCACTCTTCATGAGGCAGGGTCTTCTTTTCAGCATCTCCAGGAGCTCAGCAAGCACCCGGAGGCTGGCACTTTTTTTGGCTCTGCCTAGGGCCTCCCAGAGGTGACTGACATGGCTGTGGATTCGAGAACACGGGAATATGTGATTTACAGGATCTCTTCACAGTCCCACTGCGCTAGTAAGCAGAGCTATGCCTGTGAGTGGAGGTCAGGGAAGGAACTGGACCTTAGTTCTGGAGTAGCACTGTTGGGAGCTGAGGCATAAGTTTAGTAAGTGGGATCATGTAGTCTTCAGTAGAAAGAATTGCTGTCCTTCAAAAGGGCGTGGAGGAACACCCTCAGAGCAGAAAGCACTCTGGGTCTGCATCATAGCAGAGTTTACAGGGATTATCAGACTTTTGCTGCTCTATTTGGTTTTCTTGTTTTTAATTACAAACACTATTTTACATATAAGAGAGTCATTGGGATTAACTCTATTGTATTCAGCATCCTGTTCCTCCTATCTCTCCATCTATGGGGAAGTGGATTGAGATGAGATTCCATCCCTGTCCTCACTCAGTTTTGGAACCATGAAGGAGAGCAGTGCAGCAATTTTACCTGTCACATGGGAGTGAGAGTCTCAGTAGGGCTGAGACTACTTCTCTTGTGTGCTTTTCAGCTAGTAAACACACAGCCCCCATAGCTGCCTGTCTGGCACTGGCCTCCTGGGTAGCCTGCAGGTGGAAATAAATAATATCCATGATCTCTGGCACCTGTAAAGAAATAATAAAACTGATTTAGAGACTGTTTCTTCTGTGGTTTCATTCCCCTTCCAGTTTATGTCTGAATGTAGCAATTATGAGTGTCTGGGTGGGACTGATTCACGGTGCTACAGAATACTCCCTGCTGAAAAACAAACAAAGCAACTCCAGGGATCAGAACTAAAGGCCTTATGCCACAAGGTGATGAGAATATCCTGTGCACCCTCAACTTCCATCAGTTTCAACAGGAATTGAGGGCACTAAGCATTTTGCAAGATTAGGCCCTGATAGATAGACAAACAAAGGGCATATATGGGAAGATTTGCTAATCCAGTTCATCGCGTGTCACCATTGTAATTGCTGGGCTTCTGAGTAATCCTGATCTCATGTGACAATTTACATAATGATTGCCCAATGACCATTTATAATTAGCAAAAGTTGAATCTTTAAGGGTTTAGATACTTGTATCAGATACGCATCCAAAATGTGGACACTCATTCAAACTATCTGAACCTCCTGTGTCTGCAAAACTGGATTTAAGAGCTTGAACATTGGGTTCCTTACAGGATTTCTGATAGTTCCTGCCTCTGTTGAGTCTGGAAATACTATGAATGTGGTTTTTCTTGCATTATTTTGGCTTCTAGTCCCATCCAGATCTAGAAAATGCAAAGATGCAGTGAAACTGAAAAACAGTGAAAAGAAATAAAAGTCAAGCAAACTATCTCAATTCCCTAAAAATGCTTCATTTAAGGTTTGGACGATCAATTTGCTGACCCCAATTTACAACTGATATTTCAGATGCATTTTCCTGTTTTGTAGACTATTATTTTATACAAACAGGACACAAATACTCATAGAAAGACATAGGAAGGATTTGCTCATCTATCTTTTAAGCAGGGACTGCACAGTCCTTGAGGAAAGAGTTTGGATTATCTTTTAAAAAAGATGATTCTGAGCCTGTGCTCCAGGCTTCAAACTTGTAAAGAGAAAGACAACTCAGAGACTCTAAAGAATGCAGATTCCATCTTCTAGATCCAGAAAAGATCATTCTAACTTTCCCAACCTCTTACCTTTTCCTTCATATTGTGCCTGTGCTCTTTCAGGACTGAGGTCAACATTACTGCAGCTGCCTGAGCATTGGTTTTCACTGTGTCTCTCAGACCAGCCACAGCTACAAGGATCTGGCTGGTAACCATAGCCAGGGGATCAGATTCCTCATAGATCTGATGGAAACAGGGAAAAGTCTTTTGTAAATAAAAACATAAGAATGGCCATATTAGGTCAGACCAATGGTTCATCTAGCCCAGTATTCTGTCTTCTGACAGAGGGCAATGCCGGATGCGTCAATGGGAATGAACAGAACAGGGCAATCATCAAGTGATCCATCCCCTGTTGTCCAGTCCCAGCTTCTGGCAGTTAGAGGCTTATGGACACCCAGAGCATGGGGTTGCATCCTTGACCATATCAGCTAATAGCCATTGATGGTCCTATCCTCCACAAATTTATCCAATGCTTTTCTAAACCCAGTTATATTTTTGGCCTTCATAACATCTCCTGGCAACGAGTTCCCTGGGTTGAGTGTGCACTGTCTGAAGAGGTACTTCCTTATGTTTGTTTTAAACCTCCTGCCTATTAATTTCTTAATTAATTCCCCTGGTTCTTGTGATATGTGAAGGGGTAAATAACACTTCCTTATTCACTTTCTCTTCACCAGTCATGATTTTATAGACCTCTATCATATCCCCCCTTAGTCATCTCTTTTCCAAGCTGACTAGTCCCAGTCATTTTAATCTCGCCTCAGATGGAAGCTGTTCTAATTCTAATAATTTTTGTTGCCCTTCTCTATATTTTTTCAATTTCTAATCCATCTTTTTTGAGATGGGGTGACCAGAACTGTATTCAGTGTTCAAGGTATGGGTGTACCATGGATTTAGTAGTGGCATTTACTATCTTATCTCTCTCTCTCCTAATAGTTCCTAACATTCTGTTAGCTTTTTTGACTGCCACTGAACAAGAGCAGATGTTTTCAGAGAACTATCCACAAAGACTCCAAGATCTCTTTCTTGAGGGAAACAGCTATTTTAGACCCCATCATTATGAATGTATAGTTGCGATTATGTTTTCCAAAGTGCATTACTTTGCATCTATCAACACTGAATTTCATCTGCCAGTTTGTTACTCAGTCACTTGGCATTGTGAGATCCCTTTGTAAATCTTTGCAATCTGCTTTGGACTTAACTGTTTTGAGTAATTTTGTATCATCTGTAAACTTTGCCACCTCACTGTTTACCTCTTTTTCCAGATCATTTATTAATATGTTCAACAGCACTGATCCCACTACAGATCCCTGGGGAAACCACTATTTACCTCTCTCCATTCTGAAAAGTGACCATTTATTCCTATCCTTTGTTTCCTGTCTTTTAACTTTTACTGATCCATGAGAGGCTTCCCTCTTATTCCATAGCTCCTTACTTTGTTTATAAGCCTTGGTAGGGAACCTTGTCAAAGGCTTTCTGAAAGTCCAAATACACTATATCCATTGGATCACTCCTGTCCCCATATTTGTTGACCCCCTCAAAGAATTCTAATAGACTGGTGAGGCATGATTTCCTTTTATAAAAGCCATGCTGACTCTTCCCCAACAAATCATGTTCATTTAACTGTCTGATAATTCTGTTCTTTACTATAGTTTCAACCAATTTGTCTGATGCTGAAATTAGGCTTACCAGCCTGTAATTGCCAGGATTGCCTAAGGAGCCCTTTTAAAAAATTGGAGTACTTGTGGCACCTTAGAGACTAACCAATTTATTTGAGCAAATAAATTGGTTAGTCTCTAAGGTGCCACAAGTACTCCTTTTCTTTTTGCGAATACAGACTAACACGGCTGTTACTCTGAAACCTTTAAAAAATTGGTGTCACATTAGCTTTCCTCCAGTCATCTGGTACAGAAGCTGATTTAAGTGATAGGTTACATGTCACAGTTAGTAGTTCTGCGGTTTCATATTTGAGTTCCTTCAGATGACAGACATCACCTTTATGCAAAGGACTGATACTACCAGGAGTCTAGTTAAAGCCCTGAGTTGGAAAGGAAGTTTCCTTCCTGGTGTCAGATGAGTTATAAAATCTCACAGCAGGCTTGCTTAATCTTTAATATCATATTTATAGAATGGCTTGAACTGTATGAGATAGGTGTACAAAAAGAAGGCCCAGAGCATGCAGGATAAGTGTGTGGAGGGAGAATGGGCTAGTAGCATGCATATGAGGGCCAGAAACGTGCAGGAATAGATGTGTGAAGATAAGGGCCAGAGCATGCAGGGAAATGTGTGCATAGAGAGAACCTTGTTGTATGTAGGGTTAAGTGGGCAGAGAAAGATCCTGGAGTGAGCAGAGAGTTGACCAGGAGCATACAAACAAGATGCTCTGAGCGTGTGGGAATAAACAGGCCAAGCAAAGGCGTGGGGCATGCAGAGAGAGGGCCAGAGCATGAGAGGCAAAGAAGCAGGGGTGAAAGGGGCAAGGTCTTGGGCGGAAGGGGCGGGGCTCGGGTCAGCCTCCCCTGCCAGCCCATCCGCACTGCCTGGCCTGCGCTGCCCGGGGCTCCAGCAGTGATTTAAAAGGGCCCCGGGCTCTAGCTGCTGTTGCGGTAGCGGCGGCCGCAGCTGGGAGCTCCAGGCCCTTTTAAATTCTAGTCCCGGGGCAGCTGCCCCTTTTACCCCCACTGATCAGCGGCCCGTTAAAGCGCTGCCACAGCAGCACTTTAAGGAGGGTCCTTTGCCGTGGCAGTGCTTTAACATCTGCTGCATACAGCTGGTACCGGCTTCTTACCGGTACGCTGTATCAGCCCGTACCGGCCCACTTTTACCCTGCAAAGAAGCCATGATTTGCATAATAAATGGTGAATGTTTGTACCTCACATTTGCTCTTCTCTTCGTGCTGTGGGGAGACATCTGTATTAAAATCGAGATATGTCTTTGTGCTTTTCCCTTGTGCACTGATATTCTCTTTTTCCTCCTCCTGCTGTAGGGTGATGCTCTCTGCCTCCTCCATTATAATCCTGGGCTCTGGCTCTATTTCACCAGTTAGACCTTTCTCCTGCACCACTGTGCATCTGATTTTCCTTTTCAGCACACAGCGTCTCTCCTTCCCATGAGCAATGTGCTGAGATGTTTCAGAAGTTGCCTGCTGCTGTTGGTTCACAGTGTTTGCCTCATTCCCCACGCGCAGCTGTATATTTTCATCTAAGAAGATGATCTCTGGCTCTCTGGTGGGAACCTTCTCCAGCTCCAAATAGATAATATAGGTTGTTTTGATGAATTTTTTTCTAGCTAACGCCATCCTACAAGCAAGACAGAAAGAAAATCCACCCATTTTTATTCCTTCCACAGAGAGACAGTGTGGTCTAGTGAAAACGGTATGAGACTGAGAGCCAGAAGCTCCTTTTTCTAATTCTAGCTCTGCCACTGTCTAACTATGTGTAGCCTTCGGTGCATACTTTTGGCCAGAATTTCCAAACTTGGGTGCCGTTGACTTCAATGGAAATTGTGGATACTCAGCATCTCTGATAATCAATGTAGGAACACAGGAAATGCCAGATTGGATCATACCTAGGGTCCAATTACTTAGTATCCTGTCTCCGACAGTGGTCAGCACCAGCTGCTTAAGAGGAAGGTGCAAAAACCCTGTAGTAGGTAGATGTGGGGTAGTCTGGCCTCCACATTATGCCTCATCCGAATCTCTAATAGTTAGAGATGGGTTTAAACTCAGCAAGGTTTTCTATCCCTTCCAGCATTTTTATCATCAATTATGATAACTTCAGGCATTCAAATTTGAAATGTTGGCCCTAAATTATTGATGCCTCAGTTTCCTGTTTGTAAAATGGAGATAAGAATTCTTATCTACTTATCATGCAGGGCTGTTAATTAATGTTTTTTATCTATGTGATAAATTTAAACCTTTCTCTTTATGTTAGTAACCTACATTTCTACCAGCAGGTATACTTTGGTCATGAGAATGTCTTTGTTTTCAAATATTAATTTATATTAATTAAAAGTTGATATACCAAGACAATCTTTGCCTAAAAATATTTCCTATTTGTTTCAAATTCAAAGCGACACACTGACTAACATGCTGTGGAGATAAGATTGCACAGACTTTCCAAAAATATTAGAAGCCGCCATTAATGATTAACATTTTATTTTGCTTTGGAACAGTTGAGCTCACATATGGTACCTCATTTTGGCACTGGAAGCATCTAACAGCCATTTCTTCATCCAGACAAGGCCTAGAGTTTCAGTAATTCAAATTCTCACTTCACTAATCATGTAGTTCAAAACTCTAAGCTTAAAATTTAATGTTTTTTAATTGCCATTCCCAGGGGACAACACTGTCTGCTCAAATAGTGGATATGTTCAGGTGAAGAATTTTCCCAGTTATGTCCCCTGTAAGAATTTTACTTCAAATACTATGTCCCAGCCAGGAAACTGAGAGCTACCTCACAAAATCTGGCATTCAAAAAAGTCTTAGCCTGGGGAAGGCTGGCTGCTGCTGGCAAACAACCTTGAGGATGGCATCAACCTGGTAAATATCACCTGGAAGCTACAGCACTGGGGGGAAGCAGCCAAGTGAAAACTGCATGAGTGATGGTGCATCGAAGCAGATGATATCAGATTAGATTGGACTGGAATAATAGAGAGTTAGGGAGAGTAAAAACCATCAATCTGTATTGGGTAACAGTGCAGGGCTCCAATGTCAGGGCACAATGGACAGGAATGTCACTCATAGGTAGTGTGGTTACCAAGTAAACACCTTTTTGTTTTAAAATTAAATGAAAAAACATTGTGAAACCAGCGCCACAATGTGATCCTGCAACCTACTATTATCAGTGTGGTATGTATCCCCACTCTGTGTGCAGTCCACAAAGGATATGAGTCTGTTATTGTTGCCAGCTACGGGACTCAGTCCTTTAGCTGAAGCAGTATCTCTTAGCTTAGCTTTTAGCTCTGTGCAATACTCACTCACAACCAAGATGGTGGCCATCATGCCACAAAAGGCACGGAGAGCAACCTGGAAAAGGCCAGGCACACCCTGAATGATATTCACAAGCTGACAGTAATTTCCACCCAGAGAACAGCAGGGCAAATGATGGCTCATGGGATCAACAGAGGAAATGCCATATGGGGATGCAGAATGTGTGTAGAAGCATCTGGGTGAATGGAAACATCCACTTATATGTCTGAGATGATGGGATGCTGAGTAATACTGTGTGTCTCCAGTTTGATTTCTGCAGTCAGGAAAGCAGCATCTGCCTTAGTGGAAGTAAAGCAATCACTGCAGGCTAGGCTAGGGAAGGATCTCATTCCTGGTTAAGGGGCAGGAGCAGGATGCACAATGGACTCACTTACGTCACAAGGATTATGGTTACTATAGCAATGGCCAGGTGATTGTTACTGAAGGTGTGACATTCTCCTCAGGGCACCCAGAAGCATAACCCACCACGTTACCTCTCTACCTCAGAGAGAGAGCCCTTTGCTGGAGCTTAAACAATAATACAAGTGTGTGCTGGGGGAGTGAGAGAGAGAGAGACAGAGTGTGTGTGTGTGTGTTTGTGTGTGAGGGAAAGACAGAGTGTGTGTCGGGGCAGTGTGAGAGACAGCGTGCTGTCACTTTAAGCTCAGCACTCACCAGTCTGAACGTTTGTTCAATCTGGCAGCAGCGGCCAGCAGCTCCCACTTGTGGACCCAGAGACAGCAGCACAGGTCCCAGTCTCCCAACCCCAGATCAGCAGAGACCAGCTGCACAGGTCGGGGGATGTTGATACCGCAACATCAGCCCCCCATTGCCCAGCAGACAGGAGGGGCCCAGGATCAGCGTGGCCAGGGGCAGCTCTAAGCAGAGGGAGGGGGCAGGAGCAGGGGTGCCAGCATGGGGGGGCGGGGGTCAGGGGGCCATGGTCCCATCACTTTTAAAAGTAGGAGGGCTATGCTGTAAGGGCGAGTGATGTGGGCGGAGAGGAGTAATCAGGGGGCGGGGTCTTGGGGGGAAAGGCCATGCAAGGGTGGGGACTCATGGGGGAGGGACGGCGTGAGGGCAGGGGCGCAGGGGGAACAGGCAATTGTGCCCCCCCCACTTTTTAGGGAGGAGCAGGAGCAGCAATGGCTGCAGATGGCCGAAGAGCAGTGGTGGGAGGAGGGACAGGACACGCCTGCTCCGGAGGCACCCCTCAGCAAGGCGCACCCTGGGTGGTCGCCTAGCCTGTTCACCGGTAAGGCTGGCCCTGATTACATATTTTAAAGCATAATATCAGTAAATATCCATAATTCCTCATGGAGTATTAATACCATTAATAATAATGTATTAATATTAATAATTAATACATTTCACAATGAGATTAGTCACCAGGTTTCATAAAAGACCTTACTCAATCCACTTTTATAGTACAATAATATTACATAGAATCAGTTGATTTCATTTTTTTATTCTTTGGAGTTTGTATCCCCTGTTCTCCCCTGGGATGTCTGGTCTCTGATTGTCACAGTGGGGCTCTTGGCTCAGGCTCTGATTCTGCTCCCATTGAAGTCATTGGCACAGCTCATGGTGCAGGACGAGGCCACACATAAGGTTAAAACTGATTTTCCTGTTACTGACTTTCTCACTCTTAGAGGAGTTATTATTTCCCCATATGTAATTTTCTGGGACCTCGGAATTCAGGGAGGACTTTGGTGGACTAAAATACTGAGCTACACAATGAGTGACAGCTCAAATACAGACGCAAGAAACTGAAACGTTTTTCTTGAAAACTCAGGGAGCTTAATCTGAGAACTGTTCACTCAATAATTTAGGGAAAAAGCTAGTGAATAACTTAAACGTTTTAGGGAAGCCATCCCTGATTCTGAATCAGTCAGTGTAGCTATCTTCTTTTATTCTTTAGCCTGTACACCCTTCAGGCAGGGATTGACTCTATTCTGTGTTTGTACACAGAACCCATGATAATGGGGCCCAAGGTCTGATCGGGCATCATCATCATCAAATTTTGTACCAATCAGTATAAGATCATAATGACATTCCGAAAAGAGAAAAAAGGGCATGTTTGCTGATGCCTGAGATGACTTACCTGTCCGGATGCAAGAAAGAAGCAAGGAGAGAAGATACACTGTCTGAGACTGATAATTTGGCCAAATTTAGGCCAATTTTCATGTGGACATCCTCAGGTTTATTCCTTGAACAAAGGTGACCCCCTCTACCAATTTGAAGTCCTTGGTCCAAGTATGAACATGGAAGAGCTGCCCAATGAAACAGTTTTACAAGAATTTTTAAGATGGGTAAAACAATGTACTTTTTCTGAATTTCACCTGAGAATCATTTCAGCTGAAATTTTCCAAAAAGAATTCAGCCTTCGCAGACACAGAGCAGGGAAAATTTTAGCCCAACTGGTTAAAGTTTGGCGGAGTTACAAGCAACTGAAAACAGGCTGTTATGGAAAGTGTTGGACAACTTTAATTGTAGGCTTCACTATAGTGTGTGCTTTTTTTTAAGCTCAGAAGCCATTTTTTTTCAATAAACAGAAATATCCTTGAATAAAGCCAACAGCATGATTTCTTAAAAATACAGGAAAAAAAACTTTGCAAGCTCAACCTAGATTTGTCCAATAACAATTCACAAGGCTTGGAGAAAGCACAAAATACACAAGATTTGTCTTCCCCCCCCGCCATGGGCAGCACTCTCCTTTTGGAGTCATTAATGAACCAAAACCCAGCATGGTTGTAGGGAATGGTCTGTTGCATGAAATGCCATCTTTTGAATTAAATGTAAAACCAAAGTTTAACCACTTGTGCTCATTACAGAATCCAAGTCACTTTTTATAAGAGACTGTGTGCTAGCTTTGGTGTTCTGGCCAAATCCAAATTTCACTAGGTACATATTTCCTACTTAAAGAAATTTCAATTCTTTCCCCCTTTCATGTCCTAATTTTATATGTAATGCTGCTGCACACTGTTACTCAGCTCATAGATTTCCCCCCAAGAGTTGGCTACACTTCAGGGCAGGTGAAATTACTTCTGTACTGTAGATGTAAAATTGAAAAGCATTTTCGGATACTTCAATATATAAGTGGAATAACATAAATATTATGGAAAGGATGAAGCATAATTGTAGGATTTGTTCAACAATCCTTGACAGATATGAATCTGAGTGGGTGTACATGAAACATTTCAAATAGTACCTTAATATTTTGCCTGTTTGAAAAATACTGCCATCATAATTGTACCTGTAGACATCAGCGCTATAAATAGAGTGAGACAAAAGAAAATGAGATGTGAATGTGAATTTATAATAATGTTTTGTATAAAGTCCCTGTCATTAGCATCCATCTGGACAGAGCTGATTAATTCTCTTAGCACAGGTGCAGACTTCACCAGGCAGGGGATGTAAAGATGAAAGGATATTTGACGGTAGAGAACTCAGGAAGTTGAACCATCAGTGGAATTAGTACATGAACACTGACAAGCTGTAGATTGCCCTAATTTTCTATTATTTAACTTGTTATTGGTACCTCATGAAACTTCACTGTATGAATGGTTCAAAAATATGTTATTTTCAATGAGAACGTATCTTTTTACTTCAAATTCCTTTCTAGAGATCCTCTTTGGGTGGCACAACTACACCCGGCCCCATGCTGTGGGCTTGGCTCTATCCCCAAGTGTGGGTCAAGGAAACATAGAGACTAATTACAGACAGAGTAGATGGAAATGCCTTGAAAAGAATAGAAAGAAACATGTACTCTACAGACAACCAGAGCAGAAAGACAGAATATCATATATACACACTAGCATCTTGGATTGAAAGAAAGATACCCTTACGATAAATTTATGAGAGTGATAACTGATTTCTGAACAAGGACATTCAACTATAAAGGATTTAGTGTTCATTATAATCTTTTTGAATTAAAGGGTTAAAGGGAAAAATAGTTTCAAATATTTTAATGAGTCTATAAAGTCACTAAACACTTTATTTTACATACAAATATTTAACCCACTAAGTCTATGGCTACATTTAAAATGTTAACATCTGTGGCCCTGCAGCTTGGCTGCTGGATTGCTTCAGTGTAGACACTTACTACAGTAACGGAATGGGTTCTCCCATCACTGTAGTTAATCCACTAGGTTGAGGGAAGAATTCTTCTGTCAAGCTAGTGCTGTCTACACTGGGGGTTAGGTTGGCATAACCATATTTCTCAGGGGTGTGGATTTTTCACACTTCTGAGAGACATAGCTATGCTGATATAAGTTTCCAGTGTAGATAGGGAATTAGGCACCTAATTGCTATTTGTGCCTTTGAAAATCTCTCCCTAAAATCTTAGTTAAAAGTCTAATAGTCAGATGCAAAAGTTCATGGACATTATCCATCCTGAGTTACACAGCATTAACCTAAAATCAGATAGGTAATTTGTTGGGTCTTCATCAGTCTGGAACTCTAACCACTAACACCTTGTCTACAATCAGAAGATGTATATTCATTTGTCTGCATGGTTGAAGGTCCACCAGTGCTACCAATGTTGAGAAATACCTATTTTTCCATTGTATCATATATACCTTCCATTAAAATTCAGAGATATTACACATTGTTCAAGTCCCTAGGCCATGGGAAAGGTTTGTTAACAGATATACTACATGAAGGATTGTCAAATTTACCACATTTTAATAGAGATGATTGTCTTAGTAAATTCAAATGATCTTACAAAATCTAAACCTTTGAAAATCTAAAGGCTGGGGACTATATTCACTTCCATAACATGTCCCCTTTGTACCACTCTAGCAGTGCAAAGGGGCCATAAAGTTGCCTTGACACAGATCTGAGGATTCCCCCAGTTACTGCAATGTTTCCTGGTCTAAATCTACAGAAAATCTTGGTAACTATTAACAAATGCTGGGCTAGATCCTATGATACAGAGTGGTGAAAAGTAGTCATAAAAAGAGACTTAAATGACCCTTTTAGAATACCTTCATCATAGGGGGATTCTCTAGCTGGTATAGAGCTAGTGTAAAAGCTGGCCCTGCTCCCTGGCATAGGGTGTATATTGGAAATAGACTGTGGGGTGGAAAATGTGTTTTCAGATGGCCTAATTTAGACTAACCCTAGGGCTGCTCTCAGTTGTGCTGGGCAAGATCCTTTGCACCTTGCTAATTCTAGTTGCCAGAATTAGCAAGGTGCAATAGACAGGAGAATCTGGCTTTTTAATGTGGACTACTATATTGCTGGTGATATGCACATGAAAGATTGGGACCACTGGTATATCTTAGATTGGGAATCATAGCTCAGTTCTACCATTTATATGTCAGCTGTACATAATTATATGGATTAGTGTTCTAATGATATATTTTAACAGAGGAATGTTTGCAGCAAAATACATCAGGAAAATGAACCACTTAAAATGATATGACTATAAATATCTCCAGATGAGTGCTTTGAAGATGTATGGTAAGAGGTTTCATTGATCTCAGGATGGGGGCCAGCTGTTTCTGTGAGCAATGAGTATACTGAAGCCATTTTTTCTTACATAAAAACAAAATTTGCTCATAGAGGATTCCATCAAGAAATAGCCCCTATATATACCCACAGTGAGACACACAGGCAGAATTATGCTACTGTGTATTGTGATATATACAATTAAAAATTCAAAGGGCAGGTTCCTTGGCTTTGTTAACTGGGCTTTGAACCCACTTAAATGGTGATTACCATCTGCAGGTTGTTTTTTACCTGCAGTTCTTCCTTCTGAAAATCACATCTACTATGAAATTCATATCTCCTCTGTGGTTTTCCCAGTGTTTTCCTGCGAGTCTCAAAAGCTGTAAAACTAGGAGAGTTGCAAGAGAAATGGTTTACTGTATTATAAGTATTGTGACATAAATTCCCACTTACTAATCAGAGTCATAAATTCCTGTCTGATCTGAGCAGCAAAATAAGATAAAAAAGCATATTGGTGCCAGCATACATCAAAATAACTGTGAGCTGTGCTTCCCCATCAGACTTCATAAATATTAGGTCTGACATTACAACTAAGCTGCAGAACTGCAGACAAGACGGAAGCAAATTATTTATTTGATATGCTTATGCTATAAACTTCACATCTGATTTTTCTGTCTCTGATAGAGTAGTATGTTTGATAAGAGGGAACAACTGTATTGTACACAACATATGTATCATCTATGAATTTATAATCATCATGCCTTTTGCCTCATTTTTTTGATGCATGAGTGATCAATTTTGCTCCTTTTGCTTCATCAAAGAAAAAGCTAATTACATTAATTTCTGGAAATGTGGTTCTGAACAGTGGGAGAAATGGCTCTGAATAAAACACTGAACACACTATGAATGAAGATTATTACTATTATTAATAAAAAGACATTCTCTTTGCTGTAATTTTGGTTATAGTTGAAATCTGACTTCTGATAGTCATTGCAGAAGGCAAGAGAAAAATCTGTGTATTAAATAACTGTACTTCAGATAGATGTCTGATTCTCCATCAGTACTACAAGCCACATGTCAGCTACCTGACTGAAGGTGGTTTGGGAGGATGATCCTTTGGGAGAAGAGAGACAGACAGTTTAAAGGCGTTTTCACCTCATTCACTTCCTTTAATCTCTTCTCATGTTTCTGTTTTTTAGTCATTCATCCTATGGCAATGGTGCTGAATGCTAACAAACTAGTACCTGGTGCAACACAGACCGTTTAGGAGTAATTATTGCTGGTACAAAGTGCCCTGTCTGCACTATATCAGGCAGTTGGGGTATATGTGTGTGTGTGTGTGTGTGTGTGCGGGGCGGGGGGGGGGGGGGGTGGAATCAGGAAATACAATCTGAAATGTTTCTATTTACCACACTTCATAAGGAGATGGAAACAAAATGACATATGTCATTGTTCCAGTAAAGCTGTTTTCATTTCTGAAGCAGTTATTATCCTTCAGTTCATTGAATACTTCTGAACATGTGTTCTCACTAAATCTAATTTGGTATTTGCAATATAGTTACACAGCAGATTCAAACCTCTTTTATTTGTACATTACCTTTGTAAATCTCTGATGGTTATTTCCTGTGGGATAAATACAATGATGCTATATTAAATACTATTCACAGACATTTTAATCAGCTTTTAGCAGAGTTTAAATACATTGAGTTCTCAAGGTGACGTCACAGTGATGGGCTTGTTGGTGTCTGTAATTTTATTTTAAATGTTAATGTCAGTATATCATTTATTATTAATATGTATTATTTGTATAGTGCCATAAATATACATGGTACCTTAATCAATGTGTAGAAAGATGGGGTCCGTTTCAGTCTAAAGTTAGGTTAAAGATATAACAATTGGCAGTTGTCATGGGAGAATGAGAAGGCGACAAAAGAAAGATAACAGGTCTTGTTTGTTCAGAATCCTGCAGACAGCGAGGGGAAAAGGTGGCTGTCCCATTGATTTCATGGAAGTTCCTTTTGACAATTTTATCTAATGAAATGTATAAGCATACTGAATATAAAGGCATTAAGAAAATCATCCCTTTTAGAAAGAAAATATATTTAAAATATACTGCATAAACCATAAGGTGTGCTGATTAAAGTGCCAGTATGCAAATTGTGGCCAAAGCTACAAATATTTTTATACCTATTTTTCTTACAAAGATTCAGATTATAGAAATGAAATCTGCCCGCCTATGTCACAATACAGTATAAATATGATATTGTATTCCATAAATAAAATGTGATTTAAAAGGGTTAAAGGTTGTGACAGGTCCCCCAACACAAATCCCCAAAGCAACAATTGCCGAGTTAGGGAACACCTATTAGCCATACTCTAATGCCTACAGAGCACATTTCCTTGCACAGTGTCAGAATCCACACAGAACTTCTCTTTCCTATCTGTAAATACACATACTGCACATTAATCTCCTTCCTAGCATCATGCAAAATGTTAATTACTGCCTCAACAACATTAGCAAGTTGGGTTGATTTATATGCCCTAGTTAAGTGTGTGATGTGTTATGTGTTTGTGGAAGAAGCATCAGGCCATAATTAAAGTTTTGTATAGCTTGCCTTAAGTAGTTAAAAGTGCATCAACCAATTCATGGGAGCTCACCAGTTTTGATAGCTACTGTCCCAGGCCTTGACATATTGCAATGCTGCATTGCTGACTGGATGTAGCAAAGGGCCAGAGAAGAAAAGTCTCTGGAAGAAGCACATACTCCTAAGCAGGCCCATAACCAGCCAAACAAAAGTGTGTGTGCTTGTGCAAATGTAGAATACACAGCAAAGTAGGGACACATGACTGTTGCTCCCTACTACCCCTTCTACCAGGCTTAAGAATTGGGTCAGGAGGGGAGGGTGATTCTGTATTGATGCAAAATTAATTCATTTGTCCATTAAAACAAAGGTGTCTGGGGGAGGAGGAGTCCTCCACAGGAATTTCAAAATGACCATTATAATTCTTTGTAATTTAAAAAGCTAATTCATTTTGTTGTAACGTAAACTCATCTCAGAAGAGGTATTATAGGCAAAATCTACCGAGCTGGAGGGTGGCTCTCCTTTTTCCTTTCTCTCCTTAGAGGGAAGTTGGAGGCAATGAGCATGAGGGAGGAGGGTTCTTTGTGTTTCCTTCTCCCTGTGCTGGGGACGGGAGCCTAGGGAGTAGCACAGATTTTCTTTCAGATGAGAAGAGAATGGGGCCAGCTTTTAAAACTGATTTAGGTGCCTAAAGAGGCAAATAGGCAGCTAAGCCAAACATTTAGATGCCAGTGACATTTTCAAAGCTGTTGTTCAGCTGCTGCACAACCTCAGGAGCACCTAAGTCCCAGAGCTGCCTAAGCTTCCCCCAGAGAGCATTTTCAAAGCCAGTTTTGCACTGCTGCTGTCCCACAGCTACGAGCTGCTCAGAGTCCTAGTTCAGGCCAAAGCTTTGGAGGCCCTGAAGTGGGATTTTTAAATGCCTGTCTCACCCACAAGACCTGATCTTGTAGATGTGCTCTGAGACCAGCCAGACCCCTCACCAGGAAGGCTGGACACAGGCCATTGACAGATGGAAGGACAGCACAGAGCCCACACAAAAGGCAGCCAGAGGCATAGGAAAACAGGGTGAGCATGAGGAAAGTACTGAGCGTGAGCAAGAGAGAAAGAGAGAGTTCTGGGGAGTCAGAGACAAGTCACGGGCAACCTACACTGCTGACCTACATTGCTGGGGCAAACCTCCAGGAAAGGGTTTGTGGCTGAGGAGCCCGAGCAGAAAGAGGCATCTATCTCCGGTCAGTCACCCAGGAGCAGCAGGTCAGACACTTCGTTGCCTAAGCCCAATTCCTCTCCTTGCCCTGGCCCTCTGCCCCATTCCCCACCCCTCTGTTCAGAATGTCACTAGCTAGCAACATGTCCATGTACTTGCAACAGTAACATTTCCGGAGAACTGGGCTTGACTGCAACAATTGTCTTGGCCAGGAACTGCTGTGTGGTCTGCCCTGTCTCTCATCACTTCAAGGCTGCCAGGTGTGAATTTCGTCTCCTTCCTGGGTAGCCTAGGTAGCACCTTACTCAGCCAACCAGTTTCTGAAAATCCCTTTCTTAGGCACTTAACTATCCCCATACACTCCATAGGGAGCCTAGGCAGCACCTAATTTAGGGCTGAGAATTCCACTATGCAGAGGGCCACCCCAGAGATTAAGTGTTGTTCTGCCCAGTCAAGAAGCACCTAAATCCCTATTAAAAATCTGGCCACAGGGGCTCTGAGCTGGGACACCTCTTGTCATGTTAGATGCTGTTGCAGCTCCACCCACTGGCAGGAAGGTTAGGAGTCCTAGAAACTCCTAGGCCGGGCACCGGCTCCTCCTGCTACCACCAATTCAGATTCCCCTGCCTGGTGCAGCCTCTCTTTGCCAGTCAAGTGAGGAGCAGAGATCCCCAAAGCTGGGCAGAAGTGTGGGAGTCCTCCATCTGCTTGTAGCCTCTTAGTGCCCCTTAATTTAACCCCTGGGAGGTTGGAGCTGACAAAGAGAGATGAAAGTGAGTGAATTTCAAAGTGAATATTCTGCATGCTAGGAACTGCAGTGTGTCTCGTCTTCTCCCCAACCCTCACCATGAAAGTAAATAGAAAAAGAAACTCTTGATAACTGAGTGGAGCTCTGAACTGGCTGTAGAAAGTCATTATAGCATGTAGATTTGTTTTCTTTTTACATAAAACTGGTACCAAAATCTTACATAAGCCTCTTCTGGCAGAACCTAAAATTGCATGTCTGATCTCTTATGCAACAAGCCTCCCTCCCCCCGCCCCGGAAATACTTTTGTAATTTAAATTCTGTGTGGAGCAGTGTGACAGGAACCCAGGGGTGGTTCACTAATCTGTGTCAGACACTCTTATCAAGTCTGACATACTCACTATAGCTGTTATCATAATCTGCTGTCTGACATCTAAAAGGTGTCATATAAGGTTTCATTGGAAAACTAATACCTCATTGATCATTAATATTATTGCATGATGTACATACAATGTGTGCACAAAGAGTTATGGATATGTGCTAGAATTATATTCTTAAAATGTGTTTGGCAAACAATGCATAAGTGCAGTATGCTTAGATAAAGGAATGTGTATTTGTTTGTCTGACCAGCCATGTTGTCAGGCAGAGACAATGAAGGTATATTTACATAAAAGGTAAATAAACTTAGTGAGTGGGGGAGATAACCTCTTAGGTATGAAGACAGGGGTCTGAACCTCAAATGATAAGCAAATGAATCAACTGATTGTATACAATATTACTGTATTATAAAAGTGTATCAACTAAGGTCTTTTATGAGAGCTAATGACACACTGGTGATTAATATAATTGTGAAATGTATGTATTAACACTATATGAGGAATTATGAATACTCTGTGATATTATGCCTTGAAGTCTGTGACCAACCACAAGGAAAAACAGGTTTTTCCCAGACAGGAGGGAAGATAGCCTTATGGAATCAAACCAGTGGAAGCTCCATTTACATACAGATCAGCACGGGGATGGGAGGTATACAGGAAGGGAAGAAGAGCATAAGGTCATCCTGCCTTTTGAAGCATGGTCAGTGAACTCTGAGAGATATAAGGGAAAACAGAAAGCCATTTTGGCATCCTTCACTTAGGAAGACAAGGGAAACCAGCACCTTATACTGCTGTGGAAGGTCCTGACTGAGAGAAAGTCAGCTGTGGCTGGAAAGAAGAAAAATTGATAAGAAATCTACATTGAGCCAAGGCTATAGCTTGTTAAGTCTTAGCAACTAGAAAGCATATTTTACTTTTACAGTAGATTCTTGCTTAATAGCAATCCTCATAATAGCGACTTCTCATTAAGAACAACATTGTGCCAGGAACCAGTCCCATCCCATTAACATCAATGTTAATGGCTTTTGGATATTAGAACAGGCACAATGCTTAATAGTAACTTTTTTAGAGGGAAGACAGGGTCAGACCAACTTTTTGTGGGCCAGGCACCAAACATATTTGTGGGCTGCCATGGGTCAAGGTGCAGGGGGGACGGGATGGTCAGTCTCCAGAGTGAAGGGTGGGCTGGGGGCAATGAGGAACTCTGCACAGCCCAGCAGGAGGGCACTGTTTACGAACCTGCAGCTGCCAGACACACACTGGCCTGCCCAGCCCGGTGCTGCCAGCAGGCCCCTTCCCCTTGAGGGTGGGCCCCCACCACACCGCCCCCCTGCCCAGGGCCCCACCCTTATGTCCAGCACCCCCTCGCCCAGAGACCTCCACCACAGATCTCTATGCCCAGCTCTCATCCCTCCCAGAGACCTCCCCCATTGGCCTCCCACCTCAACTGCACAGCACCCTGCACACCACACCACTCGCCCAGCGCCCCCATGCCCATAAGACCTCCCTGCTGCCCACCACATTCCTCACAGTCCCACCATCACAGCTACACAGCACCCTATATTCCTGAGGGGATTCTGCACCAAAAAATTAAAAATTCTGTGCACAATATTTTAAAATTCTGTAAATTTTATTTGTCAATAAATAAATGTGGAGGCTCCAACATGGCAGTGGGGAGCACAGGCCACTGGTTGCATGGAGGTGGGAGATTACCCTGCAGCCTCCCCCCACCCCACCCCAGGACAGGGACTCGGCAGTGAGGCTGCACCCAACCCTGACACAGTGCAAGGGCCAGGTCTGCCCCAGAAACACCCTGGGGCCCTGCCCCCCTGTGCCAGTGGCGCCATGGCAAATCCAGTACTGAGGGAAGGTCCTACTTATAATTAAATTCCTGCCTCTGAGCACGCTCAGATGAGCTCTTCCACTGTGTGCCATAGTTTTCAAATGCATGGACCTATTTCTCGCTGACAGAGTTTGGGTCCTGGAGGACCTACATGAGCCCAGTGCTAAGCAAGTGAGAGTAGTGGAGAGGTTTGGTTTCTCAAAGTCTGTGGTTTCACACAATCCGAAGAACAGCTACAACATTTTACAGGAGCACAAACCAATGCTCCAAGCAGCAATTTGAGGGAAAGGAGGCAGATGCTGGTAATGCTGTTTGGCTCTGGTCTCAGCATAAGCTTGTCCAAGGTGCTTGACTCTCTTGGCTGATGCTGAAACAGAAGGCCACTCAGCTGGCGGCAGATCAGGGGAAGGACTGTAACCCTTCTGATGGCTGACTCAGTCAATGGAAAGCCCAGTACAACGTGGTTCAGAGTAAGGAGCATGGAGGAAAACAAAACGCTAACCTTCCAGTAGCTACCGAATGGTGGGCAGACACCCTATCCAGCATTCCAGAGCAGTACCAACCACATAACATCTTCAGTGCTGATGAGACTGGTCTCTTCCACCGGGGCTTCCCAACAGAGGCCTTGGCATGCTGGAGAAGGGTTTGCAGAAGGGAAAAAAGCTGGACCACATCACATTGCTGTGTTGTGCGAACCTGGATGGGACAGAGAAACGGCCTCTAATGGTGATCAGAAAGAAAGTGCCCTTGTTGTTTCCCTAAGCATCATGCAAAGCTGCCCGTGAGCCACAGAAACTCAGCCAATGCATGGATGACAATTTTCTGTTCGAAGCGTGGCTTAAAAACTGGAATAGGGAGCTCGGAACAAGGGAATAAGACTGGGGTGACCATATTTCCCTATGCTGAATACGGGACACCTGGTAAAATTACTCGTATTCTAGTGAGTTGAATGGCAATCAATCAGAACTATGCAGTACAAATGTTCAAATTAACATCAAGTTGACTGAGCCACTGTTAAAAAGAAATACTGCGCAGTTGGATTCTTTCTATTTACCTTCTTAGCTTTAAGGCTACAGGATTCCCATGGGGTGGGGTGACACACAAACCTCTCCCTCCCCACATACAGGGAGAGGTGCACACACACACACACACTCTCCCATACACCTCTCTCACATGGGGGGTGACCGACCTATTCGACCCTCCCTCCCCCTTGCTCTCCTCCCTCCATGCCTGGCTGGGCCCCTGGGACAGACCCACGTCCCCCAGTACCCGGCACCGCATCTTCCTGAGAAAACGTGGGGGGCACGCAGGGTCACTGCCACCCTTCCCAGATTTCTGCCAGGGTTCACATCGGAATGTGGCCAGCAGCAGCCTTTTGGCACTGTGTGGGAGGGAAGGGACGGGAGCTGCTTCCAGCCACAGGGGAGAAGGGGTGGGAGGGATGACCTGGCCTGTGTCTTTGCAGACTCATCTCTTATCCCCCCTGCTTCCCCTGTGGCTGGAAGGAGCTTGTCCCTTCCTACCCACACAGTGTCGAAAGGCAGCTAACACCTCCAGGTTTGCTGCTGGCCACCGACATAACCCAGCTGCCTCTTGTCCGTCTCCACCTGGCTACAGCGCAGGCAGGAAGGGGTTAAGCCCTAAGGAAGCATTGTGCTTGAGGGCCAAGGGAACCTGGCTGCAGCGGCTTCAGTGAACCTGGCCAGAGAGGTGGCTCAGCAGGGGAGGGTGCCTAGGTGATGAAGCAGCCCCATGCTCCCTGGGGGCAGGGCCCAGGGAGGAGGGGTGGGGGTCAAGAGGGTGCTAAGCCCCTGCCTGGGGGGCTGCTGTGGAGCCTGCAGGGTCAGGGCGCGAACAGGCTGGAAATCGCTTCCCCCCACCCCCGGCCACTCCAGAGCTTAGCTGAGCAGAGGAAGTGGAGAGGCTTCCCCAGGCCAGCACTGTGTGGGACTGTGGCACACACAGGGCTTGGCTCCTCCTGGCCAGCGCCCCGGGCCAGAGGGTCTTGGGCTTTCTCGGGGCGCCAGCCCAGCCAGAGGCAGTGCTGGGTGAAGGAAGGAGCCTGCTGGCCAGGCTGTTGGTGAGCTCAGCACTCCAACCAGGGGCTGGTTCTCCGCACAACGCTGGGAGCGGGATGCGCCCTGCACCTGGGGGAGGAGGGATATGAAGGAGCAGCGGGGCTGGTGTGGGGTTGAAGGGGAAAAGCAGAGAGAGGATGAGGGGGGGAGCATGTAAAGGGCCGGTGCGTGTGCAGCACAGGCAACACATAACTGGACACTGCCTGGCACCTACCTGCACTCACCAGCCACCACAGCTCACAGGACACAGCTCATGCTAGCCGGAAACAGGACTGGGGGTGGGGCCCTGCTGGCTGAGAGCGTGAGGCGGAGCTGCATTGATGGACCAGCAGAGAAGCGGCTGACCCCACACGCTGCATCTTCGCCCCACTACTAGCCTTGCACACCCAGCCCCACCATCAGCCACTGGACCCCCCCCACTCACCGCTGGTGGGTGGGCGTCTGGCGAGCAGAGATCTGGCCAGCAGCAGGACCCACCAGTACCGATGGGAGGGAGACAGAAAATATGGGAGAATTTGCCCATTTTTAAGAAAAAGTTGGGACACCTTCAGGAGGGCTTAAATATGGGACTGTCCCTTTAAAAAAGGGACATCTGGTCACCCTAAATAAGACTAACATATGTGGCTCTTATTTGACAATTGCCCCGCTCATTCAGCTAATGTAGAGCTATCACACATCATGTTAAAATTTTTGTCTCTGAACATAACCTCAGTAATGCAACAGGAGGACATGGGTGTCATTAAAATCTTCAAAGATCACTACCGTGCACATTGTTGCTTCTGTGGATGCTGACCACACCTACGAGCTATAGATGTCGCCAGAAAACATCTCTGATTGATCTACTGCATCTTGCTAAGCTTTTCTCCTACAGACTGTTCTAAACTGCTTCAGAGATGGAGGTTGTGACTTGGTGCCTGGGATGGACCACACTCAGTGCAGACTGCAAGAATCAGGACAGACAATCCCCAAAAGCCAGTAACAAAAGAGCTTCTGCAGTACCACACTGATTAAGCAGAAGCCAGACCTAGCCCCCTTAGGTATTCTAGCCCTTGGCTCCTTTCCAGACATACTAATCCCAAAGGATCAGAGACTTACCCAGGTCAATATATCTCAGATCTTGCCCATATATCATGCTGTCAGCCAATGGTTAGTAAACTAACTAAAGATTTATTAATAAAAGAAGAGAGTTACTGAATGGTTAAGGAATCATATGCACACAAGTGATTGCAAAGTCCTTGTATCAGGTTTGTAGCAGTGATGGAATAGACTGCTGGCTTGCAAAAGTCTCTCTGGTAACAAAGATTGGAAGATCCTCAGTGCATAGTTCAACATATTCCTTTTAGCTGTAAATCCACAGTCAGAGAACTGGAGCAGGAAAGAGGCCAAATGGAGATGTCTCAGGTGTCATTTATATCCTTTGGCATGTACATGGAAAAGTACTGGCCCAAGAAGGAGTCCAGGGTCACATGAGCATGGAAAGTTACTGGTAAAAGATGGACTCTTAGGTCACATGTCCACATTACATGTCTGTACATGGTTTGCTGAATCAAAGGGGTGGCCAAATGTGAGATTGGAGTATCCTTAATGGACCATCAACATATAGCTGGCTAGCCCTGATGTAAATCTATTGGGGGATGGGGAGATGTCACCCAGGCATACAGCACATATTTGAGGTATAGATACATAGCCAATATTCATAACTTCAGATACAAAGATGATACGTACCTATAAACAGGAAAAATCATACTTAGCCAATCATAACTTTCCCATTAATACTTTATATGACATACTTAGTACTAGATTTATTGCAACTTTGTAACAATGGTGACT
The DNA here is from genome assembly GCF_965152235.1 of Eretmochelys imbricata. NCBI lineage: Eukaryota > Metazoa > Chordata > Testudines > Cheloniidae > Eretmochelys > Eretmochelys imbricata. The sequence goes on from NC_135572.1 coordinate 102,021,725, forward strand.
GTTTTAGTGTAACTGGTCATTTCCATAAAGCATCACAGAAAGTTTTCATCAACAACAAAAATGGTGCTCTGGTGGACACCGATGTGCTGGCCAACGTTTTTGTTCCTGAAAATCTAACTGCAGAGGAAGCTGAGAGCAGTGTTGGGTTTGCTATTAAGGAGAATTTGCTCTATTTGCTTGTAACCATTTTGGTCTTTATCCATTGTACTTGAACTCACATAAAACCTCTCTCTTTTTGACTGAGTAAACTGGTTTTACTTTTGATCTAATCCAACCCAGTGGTGTGTTTGGATTGAAGTGATCGTTAACTCCAGTTAAAGGAATAACCTGTGTTTTTGTTCTCTTTAAAGGAGCCACAAATATTATTACTTCTCTGAGTGTTTCAGGAGAAGTTCAGGATGGGAACGTGTGGATGTTGCCCTGCATGTAGTAACCAAGGCTGGTGGGGACCAGGATGGGGCTGTTGTGTTGTAGGCAAGCTGCTGGAGTCAGAGTGCTGAACCAGGTGTGCACAGCAACAGAGCATTTAAGGCATCCAGGGTTACAGGATAACACAACCTCTCACTGGTCTGGGTTGCACCCCAAAATGCTACAAGCAGTTACTGTTCATACTCTAATGGAGGAAACTGGAATTTATCTTATTGCAGTCATGAATGTGACTCTCTGTAGCTAAGCAGTGCAATGCAGTATTCCTGGATATACAAAGGCATCAAACTGTATTTTTTATGATCACATATAAACTGGGCTATAACACCATATCAATAACCCTCAATTACACTCAGGAAAATACTAAAAGTGAAGCTCAATAAAGTCTGCAGGCACATGAGATCTGCATGGAATAGTGACATCCATCTGGTATTTTTCAGTGACTTCTAGTCAATTACTACATTTCATCATGTGTAATCCTCTTATCTTCAGTTCCTGCTGCTTCAGTAATTCTCACTGTGCTATGTCAGTGGTTTTACTGTGCATTTTTATCACTTATGAGTAAGTGGATTTATATATACACATATAAATATATATATATATATGTATGTATATGCATACACATACACATGCACTAGCCATTGAACTATATTGGCTGAAAAATACTTAATTGCAAGAGAAATGAAACACAGATTCAAAGACTATATGGTAAATCTACAAAATACATGTATACCGATAACAGAACAAGCACTGCAAAAGCAAACTATAAATACAAGACACACAGTGTATGTGCTTGTATCCATAGTGATTATTTTTATTTAACCTGCCATGGTTTGATCTTAAGGTTCTTCTGGCAACCCATTAAAATAGAATTCTGGCAGAAGACATAATGATATTTTTCTGGGAGAAGGAAGCTTTTTGAGATTTGACTGTCATGTGTTTATTACGAACACTAAATCCAGAGATAATAAAAATATTATAAGTTGAAACCTGTAACGGGAGAGAGTTACTGAAAGCATCAGTGGTCCCACGCCAACCTAGTCAAAGGAAAAAGAGCCACACAGGGATGGACTCTTCCTGGCCCTAGCACAGATGTGGGTGGAGGGCAGGGAGGGTGCAGGAAGAATCCTTCCACTGTCACACTCCATGCAAAGGTCAAGGAGAGTTCCAGTCCTTGTTCTCAGGGAAGCATATGAACTGCTCTCTCTGGGCCACATTCAGCACTGCATTATGACCCTTTTGCACCAGTTAGGTTAGTACAGAGGGCCTCAAGGCTGGTGCAAAACCGTGTGGGGAATACTATCTAGTGCATGGGGTCTCCGTGCCACCTCCACAGGAGTCCTAAATACAGGAGGCATTCCTGGGTGGGCCAGGAGGTGAATGTGGTTGGAGCGAGTGTGGCCTAGAGGAAGGCAAGGATGGATTGGGTGGGGGTGAGAAGGGGAATAGCTGGGGTGCACCCCCATGCTGACTATTCCACACACTTGGAACGGCCCCTAGGGGTCATTGCAAGAGGGACACAAATTAGCGCAGCCTTCAGGGGAGCTACTAGTTCCCCAGCAGGTAGCTTAAGGCGAGGGAAGGCCCATACTGCCTCCCCTCTGTCCCTACATTGGAGCAGAGGCCAGCGCAGGGATGGGTTTCTGCCACTGGGCACAAAGCCCAAAGATGTAGGGACTAGAGTTGCTTGGAGTTATTTGAATAAAAAGTTTTTTAATCAAAAATAGTCTTTTTTAAAAAAATAAGTTTCAAGAAAAAACTGACTTTTTCTAAAAGGTGGGGTTTATTTTGGTGCCTAATTTTAATTGGAAGCCCATTTTTCAGAAAATGAAAAATTTCAGTACCCTCTTGTTAAATATTTCTATAAGGCTCTCAATAAACATTTTTGAACATAAACCACCCCCCCCCCCAATGGTCTGGTTTGAACCACCTGTAACAAAAACAACTTCAGAGTTTTTCTTGAAAATATATTTTCCATTTTTTAACTAGGTCTGATATGGAGAGGCAGCTGTGACGAATCCCTGAGTTACCACTGAGCCTAAAGCCTGGTCCATGCTACATGGTAGGTTGACATAAGCTGCCTTGCTTAAATTTGACTCCCTCCGACGAAAGTGCTTCTTTGCGCTGATTTAGTAACACCACCTCCCTGAGCGGCGTAGAGTCATGGTCGATGTAATTAGGTCAACGCAATGTTGGTGTACACACTGCATTGCTTACATCAACTGTTACTGGATTTCAGGAGCCATCCCACAATGCCCCACACTGACAATACAGTTGATGCAGGTGCACCTGGTGAGGACATGCACCACTGACACAGGAAACCACGTGTGCGCACACACAAGATATTTAATAACTGTGGTGGCTGTCTGCTGGCGTAAATTAAGTCAACATAATTTTGTAGTGTAGACTTGGCCGGAGTGTGAGTTACCGCTGAGCCTGAGTCTGCTCAAACTGTCAGAGTCACCAGGTGACTGGCTGAGGCAAGAGTGGATGAAGTCTGGAGTAGGTGCTGGCTAGCATGGAAACAGGCATATGCTGGAGCAGACGCGGTCTGTCAGAACTAGTAAACGACGGAGTGTTCCCACCCACAGGTGGTGACACTGAGCAGACTAGAGAGTCTCTTTCCCTTAGGAGCCTGTATACCCGGGTTAAGATCAGCTGAGGGGGTCCTCACCTATGCCTTTTTGTCTAGTTGCACACCTTTAAATGGTTTGTCTAAGTTACCTCCACTTAGGCCAGTCCTGAATTTTCCCCTTAATGTCTGCTGAGAGTTTCAATATATCACTTTCCAGAAATGAATTTCAGTTTCAATACCACTTTATCTACAATGGACCACTCAATTCTTTGATGCTTATCAATTTAAGTTTATGTTTATAGGACAGAATTGTCTTGGTTCAAGTCTTATCTTTTTGGGAGACCCCAATGTGGCTCTTAATGCCATTCCTGTGATCAATTAAAAACGTATTTGGTAGTGCTGTTCCAGAGCTTGCCTTACACCTTGTTTTATTTCAGGTGCCTTCACACTGTAGTTTCCTAATCTTCTGGAGTCTTCGTGGATTCACACCTGTCATTTGCTACTCCAGTTAGTTACATAGTTGCAACACGGCATAGTGTCAGTTACACAGTTCACCCTCCTGAAGTTGTGTCATTTCCCTGAAATAGAAGGCACACGGATTCACACACGGTGAATCCTTTAGCAGTTCTTCATTAATGTCATTCTGTTTATTTTGGCTACCCTGGAACTTTAATTATGCAATTACAGGTTGTTCAAAATGCTGCGCATTGTTGCAGGTTTAAGTGATCATGCTCCCTCTATACTTCCTTTGCTGTGCAGGCTTCCCATGCAGTAAATAACACTGCAGGCCAGGCCAGTTGCACAGGGTGACCCACAGGTATTTTGTCATTTTAGACCTTTATTTTTTCCATCCAATATGTCTGAGTCCCATAGCCTGAAAATTCTGATATTTCTTTAAAAGGAAGGGTGTCTGAGAAACCCCACATCTCCATCCTCTTTTACCTACTCCAAAGTTCTGCATTGTAGCATCCTTCCCTCCAGCAAGTTGATACAGCTTCTTTACTTTACCAAAGGAGTGAATAAAGGGAGACGGACAAGCAAGACATTCCAGTCCTCTACTGAAATTTCTGTTTGGGGCCTGCAATATGACAAAGCTAGGTTGATGGGTAGGAAGCTGAGTAAAGCCCAGGGAGAGAGGGACTGAGTTGCTGTGCCGAGGACTTCACGCTTCCCTCTGCCGCCTCAAGTGACAAGTCAGTTCTGTTCTCTGGCCTATATTTAGTAGAAGCATACAGACAAAATGGGTGGTGATTGTAAGTCAGATTTTGCAAAACCAATCCCAGAAATAGTATGAATCCAGGTTTTAATTTATCCAAGCCCCTAAAGTTTGAGCTGGGAATGAGAAGCATTCAGATAAATTCATTCTGGCTTTGATTCATCTCTACTCAAAAGTCAGAAACGTTAGTGAATCTTCCAACTTCCCTGCTTTGACTTTCAAACTGTGCCAAAATCAGAAGCCTATTAGGTTTTGTGCAGTTTCACTGAAATCATTTCTCACCACTTTTATAATCCCTGATTCACTAAATGCCTAAGTTGAAATCAATGAGACTACTTAATTGCTTAAAATTAAGCAAGTGTTTAAGAGCTTTATTGACTCAGGGCAATAATGAGCTTCTGATAGTTCACTCACCAAAGTGGTGGCTCCTGCTGGCCACCCTGGGAATTAGCTCCGCCAGTGCATACCCCTCTTCCAGTGGTGCTCTCTAGTCATCATTTCTGCATGCCAACCTGCGTCACTCCAAGAATCACAGCATCTTCTTCATGACTTGGCCCTCTGGCTGAGTCACCATCCATATTTCCCCTTTCCAGGGTTCAGTCCATCATTCCAGCTACTTCCCCAGTGGCTAATAGGGGGACCCAGGCCCACCCACTACTCTGGGTCCCAACCCAGGGACCCTGCAGATAGCAGCCTCCAGCTGTGCCTCTTTAGCTAAACTCCATGCTGCTTCGTTTCCCTGGGCCACTTCCCCATGGTCTCAGTACCTTCTTTGCCCTCACCTCATATCATTCAGCCAGCAAGTCCCAGTAGCCAGCCAGGAGCTCCCTCTTGCTCCCCCAATCCCTGCCAGCAACTGCTCTGTCCAAGGTGCTACCTTTCCTGCAGCATGCTAGGAACACAATTCTCCCTCCTTGGGTTTCTCACAGCAACTGACTCCTGCTCTGCTGCACTGCAACTCGTCTTATATGGGCTGCAGGGCCCGGATTGGCTGCTTCCTGCAGCTCTTCTGTAATTGGCTGCACCCCATGCAGCCTCTCTAGGCTACTTGGAGGACCCACCTCCACTGCTTCTCTTTGGGATATCATGGTTAATCCCTTCCACACCTGTGTGGGGTGGATACCCCATCACAGAACTACAAAGAGGAAAGCAGTTTGATATTATGTAGTTTGGGGCAGAGATATTTTGCTGGTTCATTCTGATTTTTTCTTTCTTTCTCTTATTTAGGGTTTTTTCGTTATCAATTTTTTGTAATGTGTAGAATTACTGCAAGTGTAAACATTAATTTACAGAGCAGGAGTAATGAAGTTCTGATTAGGCACATTAAGAGAAGCAAAGGTAATCAGGACAGCTTCCTTTGAACATCTCCAAAATTGCATTTATTTTTAGTCTTGTCTAAAAGTTAATGGCCCAATAGCATAATCTAAGTAGTGTGAAATGCAAACATTGTTCATTGTTGACTTACAAAATGAATGATAGGAGATTTTTTTAGGATTACTCAATGTAAAAGTACTGAATCTGTACAGAGTGACTGACTTGAGTATGTATGCAGTGTTATTGTAGCCATATCAGTCCCAAGATCTTAGAGAGACAAGGTGGGTGAGGTAATATATTTTACTGAACTAAATTCTGCTGGTGAGAGAGACAAGCTTTCAAGCTTTTTCTGGTCTGGGAAATTTACTCAGAGTGTCACAGCTAAATACAAGGTGGAACAGATTGTTTAGCATAAGTAGTTAACACATATTTCAAGGGATCATTTAAGGTGAAGTGGCCCTTACCACCCCTCCAGTCATAGGGAGGAAAGAGAGGATGAGGGGGAAGAAGTGGGGAGGGGGTTATTAGTGGATTACAGATTGTTGTAATAAACATAAATCCAATGTCTCTATTCAGTCCATGATTTTTAGCATCCCATATGGTGTATCTCAGCCAGTGCACTAAATGCCCCAATAGCAATTATGAACTATGTCCTTAATGGAAACCTGAACATTTTCAAAATTGAGCCTGGGAGCTTAAATTCGTAACTTTGCTAGACACTAAAAGTCATGGGCTGAATACATTGTATTTATGGCTTATTACAACAATCTGTAACCCCCTAACATCCCCCCCCTCCAGCTGTCCTTTTGCCCCCCCCCCGCCCCAGTCCATTCCTTCTTATGACTACAGGGGTGTTAACAGGCCACTTCACCTTCAGTGGTCCCTGAGGGTATGTGCTAACAACTTATGCTAAACAATCTGCTCCACCTTCCATTTAGCCTTGATGCTGGGAGTGCCTTTCCCAGAACTGAGGAGAAGTCAGTGTGGCTTGGAAGTTAGTCTCTCTCACCAACAGAAAGTGGTCCAATGAAAGATTTTACCTTACACACTGTCTGACTGGAGTATGAACAGATATTTTCATAGCTCACCCTGGACACAAACAAGGAATCAGACTTACTCTAACAGGGAGGTGTAAATGAAAGGTGAGATAAAACCAGTGAAGATAAGCAGAGAATGGACAAAGATTTGGAAATATATGTCTAAGTGGGTGTTGCTAGGATAGCTAAAGCAACAGTCCGTGGTAGAATGAGAAGGAGAAAGGTTAGGAAGATATTAAAGAGCAGAGAGCTAAGAATGGAACCTTGTTCTATATAGTGGAGTTTTTTTGTCACAGAGAAGAACCACCATCACCAGAGAGCATGTTTTGAGATGTAGATATGGAACTATGACAGAAGGGAACCAGAGACCTCTGTACAACTCTTGAGGCAGCTTGGGAGGGTGCAGTAGTCTACAATATTGAAGGCTACAGTGATGATTCAAAACAATTTTTCCCTGGGGAGAAACTGACCATAGGAAGGTGCAGCTGGTGTCCCCAGGGACTCAGCCCTACTCTGTGGGCTGATGCAGAAGAGGGGCGGGGCATGGCTTTGCCTACTCTTTATCTTTGTTTGTCCAAGTGCTAGGACTGCAATTGTTACCAGCCCTTCTTGCACACAAACCCTATATCGTGTACCTGTGAAAAGGCCAGTCACAATACACATTCTGGTTTTAGAAAAGTCACACCTAGGCCATATATATAGGAGGGGGACTATATCCTGGAAAACAGTGACTTGAAAAGCACCTAGGGGTCATAGTGGAGAATAGGGATGGTCAGAAAGTGTGATTTTCACAAAAAGTGTCTGCAATCTGTGGAAAAATTCAACTTTTCAGCAGAAAAAATTATTGAAAAAAGATTTTTTTCTGCCAAAAATGGAAAGAGTTCAATTTGGAAATGTGGCCTAGTCTGGTTGGGGAGGCCAGCCCATAAAGGAGAATAGGGACATAAAATCATAGAATATCAGGGTTGGAAGGGATCTCAGGAGGTCATCTAGTCCAACCCCCTGCTCAAAGCAGGACCAATCCCCAACTAAATCATCCCAGCCAGAGCTTTGTCAAGCCTGACCTTAAAAATCTCTAAGGAAGGAGATTCCACCACCTCCCTAGGTAACTCATTCCAGTGTTTCACCACCCTCATAGTGAAAAAGTTTTTCCTAATATCCAACCTAAACCTCCCCCAATGCAACTTGAGACCATTACTCCTTGTTCTGTCATCAGCTACCACTGAGAACAGTCTAGATCCATCCTCTTTGGAACCCCCTTTCAGGTAGTTGAAAGCAGCTATCAAATCCCCCCTCATTCTTCTCTTCCGCAGACTAAACAATCCCAGTTCCCTCAGCCTCTCCTCATAAGTCATGTGTTCCAGTCCCCTAATCATTTTTGTTGCCCTCCCCTGGACTCTTTCCAATTTTTCCACATCCTTCTTGTAGTGTGGGGCCCAAAACTGGACACAGTACTCCAGATGAGGCCTCACCAATGTGGAATAGAGGGGAACGATCACATCCCTCAATCTGCTGGCAATGCCCCTACATATACATCCCAAAATGCCATTGGCCTTCTTGGCAACAAGGGCACACTGTTGACTCATATCCAGCTTCTCGTCCACTGTAACCCCTAGGTCCTTTTCTGCCGAACTGCTGTCGAGCCATTCAGTCCCTAGTCTGTAGCGGTGCATGGGATTCTTCCGTCCTAAGTGCAGGACTCTGCACTTGTCCTTGTTGAACCTCATCATATTTCTTTTGGCCCAATCCTCTAATTTGTCTAGGGCCCTCTGTATCCTATCCCTACCCTCCAGCGTATCTACCTCTCCTCCCAGTTTAGTGTCATCTGCAAACTTGCTGAGGGTGCAATCCACACCATCCTCCAGATCATTTATGAAGATATTGAACAAAACCGGCCCGAAACATGAGGCAACTGACCAACCACTTTGATGAGGCACGATGGCAGAGTTTCTGATTTGAAATCGTTAGTTTTTTGAGCATTCATTTTGTCAATGAAAAATAAAGAAAGCAGGCTCTTTTTTGTGGAAAAAAATTGAAGTTGTCAAAAACCCAATTGTCTATTGAAAACCTGTTTTGATGAAAAATTTTTGACCAGCCCTAGCACTTAACAAACCAAACTTGAATGAGATGTGGTAGCTAAGAGTGCAAATGCAAACCATGGGTATATAAACTAGGGAACATCAAGCAGGACAAGGGGAGGTGGTATTATCTCTGCATATGGCCTTGGTGAGAACATTCATAGAATGCCCACACTTCAGAAAGGATGATGAAAAACTGGAGATATTTTGGAAAAGAGCTACAAGAATGATTAGAAGCCAGTAACACTGCCCTACAGTGAGAGACTTAAGGAGACAATGTATTTCATTTATACTAGATAATCATAGCGTTCCCTTTTGACCTTAAAATCTATTAAGCTATGATTTTGTTTTCAATCAACCCAGCCTATCTCCCCTGTTCCATCTTTCCTCAAATAGCTCAACTGCTAACTCCATCATACTAGCCATCTTAGGGGGATTATTCATAATTATGGATCAGGATGTCATCTCTAGGAAAGAAAAGCAGGGAATATGATTTCCTTGCATTGTTTAAGTCCATCTGGTTTACCAGTTTAGGATAATGTAATAAGAAACAACAGATGAATACATGGGTCAATCAAAAGGAGAGCTGGTCTTGCAACTGCTTCAGAATGGCATACGCCTTCAGGCCACACCTCTGAATACTCCAAGGCCCAAATGTGGGATGCAGTGTCACACACTGAGAATGAGGGGTGCAACATAATTATTTTTGCAGAAAACTTAAAAGTGACAGGGGATTCCTTCTGTTAGTGCAACTAACTTTCTCCATAACCTCAGTTTCTTGAGTCTTTGTTTCTGATGTAAATAATTTTCAACACCAGACACGAGGAGAAATCAAATCTGTATCAAAAAGAGGTAGCTGGAACTAAAGTGAGTGGTGGGCCTCAAAATGAAAGACATTTGAGAGGTATGGCTTAAGCTGCGGTTTTAAACATTCACACTTCCAAGATGTGTGTTCATTAAAGTGAAGTTATGTCAAATTAGCATTACTTTGCACGCATATGCAAACTTAATTTTTCATGCAGTGTCTCAGTGAAGAATCCAAGGAAAGTTGTCAAGAAGGATTTAGTGTTACATGGAGTCGGGGGAAAAGAGGCAAGTAGAGCGAAAGAGAAATGAGAATATTTATAGACTGAGTGATAGCATTAGAGTTATGTAAACTCCGATTTTTGGACTGTAAAATTGCTCTCTTTGGTTTGAGTCTCTACTTTCTCTGAGTCATCAGTCGTTTGCTCAAATTCTGTTCAGACTGTAGAAGGTTATTGCAAACTGTTTGGATCCAACTGGATATTCATGAAATGTATTGGGCTTTGTTCATGGTACCTTTTGAGTGTGAGGCTGTTTTACTGGAATAGGTCACATAAGATGAGCCACATGGGATTCTTTCTATGTTCCTGAGTGGTTAAAATGCGCTCATGTGATCAAGAGGATCAGGTTAGCTCAGCAGAAGTCATTGCCACAAGGTTTCTCTGAAAGAGAGAATGCATTTTGGTTAAGCCCAGTGATCCATAGAGAAAAGCGGGTAAAATAATGTGTCTCCTAGCAACTTCAGAATGAGTCCAACCCTGACTTTATTTAAGGAACCAGGCAAGACACACACACACAACCCTCTTTGTCATGCAAATTTTCTCTGAAAAGCTGTCATAAAGATAAAGGGAAGGGTAACCACCTTTCTGTATACAGAACTATAAAATCCCTCCTGGCCAGAGGCAAAACCCTTTCACCTGTAAAGGGTTAAGAAGCTAGGATAACCTCGCTGGCACCTGACCAAAATGACCAATGAGGAGACAAGTTACTTTCAAAGCTGGAGTGGGGGGAAACAAAGGGTCTGTCTGTCTGTGTGATGCTTTTGCCGGGAACAGAAAAGGAATGGAGTCTTAGAATTTTAGTAAGTAATCTAGCTAGATATGTGTTAGATTTCTGTTTTGTTTAAATGGCTGGTAAACTAGCTGTGCTGAATGGAATGTATATTCCTGTTTTTGTGTCTTTTTGTAACTTAAGGTTTTGCTTAGAGAAAATCTCTATGTTTTGAATCTAATTACCCTGTAAGGTATTCACCATCCTGATTACAGAGGTGATTCTTTTACTTTTTCTTTAATTAAAATTCTTCTTTTAAGAACCTGACTGCTTTTTCATTGTTCTTAAAATCCAAGGGTTTGGGTCTGTGTTCACCTATGCAAATTGGTGAGGATTTTTATCAAGCCTTCCCCAGGAAAGGGGGCGTAGTGCTTGGGGGGATATTTTGGGGGGAAGACGTCTCCAAGTGAGTTCTTTCCCTGTTCTTTGTTTAACACACTTGGTGGTGGCAGCATAAGGTCCAAGGACAAAAGGTAAAAGTTTGTACCTTGGGGAAGTTTTAACCCAGGCTGGTAAGAATAAGCTTAGGGGGTCTTTCATGCAGGTCCCCACATCTGTACCCTAGAGTTCAGAGTGGGGAAGGAACCTTGACAAAAGCAATGGTAGAAAAATGGCTGGAACTGTCTCTAACAGATTTTTTTTTAAATTCTCAAAGTAATAGATGCTGAAGCTGGAGTGGTGGAGAGTAGGTGTCCTTTGTGGACAATTTGATGGAATTATTAACTTTGTACTCCATAGTCAGATACCATGATATGCTACAGCTACCAATGCCTAGAAAACATGGGCATTCTAGAAATCTGATTCCTTGAGTGAGAGTACTGTTGTATCACAGTTTAAATTTAGGACCCACACTTTGCCCAATGTGTGTGCTAAGAGAGAACATTCACACAGGGACCTTTACCAGTGCCTGAGTCTGTGAATCCATGCAACCTAGGCTATGTAATCAAACTTTGAAAGCATCACACAGTACTATCATGTTTACAGATAGAATGATCTATCATGTTTACAGATAGAATTTTCTGAATGGAAATCTAACAGACGTTATTCTCTGTAAAGACTTGTTTCAAGTTTAATTAGCCTCTGCTGGACTCCTTAAAGTCCTTGTCAAACATTAATGGAGAATACATTTATCAGAAAAAGAATGTACCTGATCCTGAGGGAAGCTGAGCACTTTCAATGGCCAATGAAAATAACACAAATTATCTTTTTGTTATTGTTTGTATTACAGTAGTCCCTAGAGGCCCCAACTGAGATTGGGAGCCCATTGTGCTAGGTGCTGGACAAAGAGTAAGAAGTTGTCCCTTCCCCAAAGAGTTTACAATCTATATAGGCTACAGTAGACTAAATAGACTACAATCTAAATAGCACTCTGACTACTACCCCATGCTACTCATCCCTGTGGGCACTAATGATACAGGAAGGTATGACCCTCAGCAGATCAGAAGTGACTACAGGGCTCTGGGAATACCGGTGAAGGAGTTGGGAGCACAGGTGGTGTTCTCTTCGATCCTTCCAGTCAAGGGTAGGGGCCCAGGCAGAGACAGATGCATCCTGGAGGTGAATGCCTGGCTGCGAAGATGGTGTCACTAGGAGGGCTTTGGCTTCCTTGACCACAGGATGCTGTTCCAGGAAGGACTGCTAAGCAGAGATGGGGTCCACCTATTGAGGAAGGGGAAGAACATATTTGTATACAGACTGGATAGCCTAGTGAGGAGGGATTTAAATAGATTTGAAGGGGGAAGGTGACCAAAGCCCACAGGTAAGTCAAAAATATGGAAACCTGAGAGAAGGTTGGAATTTGGGGGGAGCATGGGCTGTTATAGCAGGGATAAAGGAGAGACAAGACAGAACTGGGAGGGGGAATCAAATCAATATCTTAGATGTCTGCATACTAATGTGAGAAGTATGGGGAATAAGCAGGAAGAACTCAAAATGCGAGTAAATAAACAAACTATGACATAGTTGGCATCACAGAGACTTGGTGGGATAATACATATGACAGAGATATTGGTATAGAAGGGTACAGCTTGCTCAGGAAAGACAGACAGGGAAAAGAGGTAGGAGGTGTTGCCTTATATATTAAAAATGTATACATGGGACTGAGGTTGAGATGGAAATAGGAGACAAAGTTGTTGAAAGTCTCTGGGTAAGGATAAAAGGGGTAAAAAACAAGAGTTATGTCATGGTAGGAGTCTACTACAGACCACCAAACCAGGAAGAAGAGGTGGATGTGGCTTTTTTTAAAGCAACAAACAAAATCATCCAAAGCCCAGGACTTGGTGGTAATGGGGGACTTCAACTACCCAGACATCTGTTGGAAAAATAACACAGCAGGGCACAGATTTTCCAACACATTCTTGGAATGTAGTGGACATAATTTTTTATTTCAGAAGGTGGTGAAAGCTACTGGGGAGACGCAGTTCTAGATTTGATTTTGACAAATAGGGAGAAACTGGTTGAGATTTTGAAAGTGGAAGGCAGCTTGGGTGAAAGTGATCATGAAATAGTAGAGTTCATGATTTTAAGGAATGGTAGGAGAGATAAGCAGCAAAACCAAGACAATGGATTTCAAGAAGGGAGACATTAGCAGATTCAGGGAGTTAGTAGGTAAGTTCCCATGGGAAGCCAGTCTAAGGGGAAAAACAATAGAAGACAGTTGGCAGTTTTTCAAAGAGACATTATTAAGGGCACAAGAGCAAACTATCCCACTGTGTAGGAAAGACAGGAAGCATGGCAAGAGACCACCCAGGCTTAACCAGGAGATCTTCAATGATCTGAAACTCAAAAAAGAGTCCTACAAAAAGTGGAAACTAGGTCAAATTACAAAGGATGAATATAAACAAATAACACAAGTATATAGGAAAAAAATTAGAAAGGCCAAGGCACAAAAAGAGATCAAACTAGCTAGAGATATAAAGGGTAACAAGAAAACATTTGGCAGCCAGCACATCCCTCGGCCCATGCTGCTTCCTGCAGCCCACATTGGCCTGGAACAGCGAACTGCGGCCAGTGGGAGCTGCGATCGGCTGAACCTGCGGACGCTGCAGGTAAACAAACTGTCCCGGCCCGCTGGCAGATTTCCCTGACAGGCTGCGTGCCAAAGGTTGCTAATCCCTGGGATAGGACAAGAAGCAATGGACTTAAATTGAACCAAGGGAGGTTTCGGTTGGACATTAGGAAAAACTTCCTGTCAGGGTGGTTAAGCACTGGAATAAATTGCGTAGGGAGGTTGTCAAATCTCCATCATTGGGGACTTTTAAGAGCAGGTTGGACAAACACCTGTCAGGGATGGTCTAGATCATGGGTCTCAAACACACGGCCCACAGAGTTATTTCCTGTGGCCACCAAGCTCCCCTCACCCACTGCTCCATCTCCCCCACAGCATGCCACGTCCCCACTCCTCTGCCTACCTCCAGGCGCTTAGCACTTTCCAGGAAGGAGGGGGAAGGAGCAGGGAGCTGTGCGCTCAGGGGTGGAGGTGAAGAAGAGGCGGGGCAGGGGCAGGGATTTGGGAAAGGGGTTGGAATAGGGGCAGAGGGGGCAGAGTTGGGGTGGGGACTTTGGGGAAGGGGTTGGAATGGGGGCAGGGAAGGGGTGGGAAGAGGCAGGGCAGGGGCAGGGTCTCATGGAAGGGGTGGAGTGGGGTTGGGGCCGGGGGCAGTGGGGGGGGGGTCAGTGATGTGGCCCTCGGGCCAATGTGCTAGTCCTCATGTGGCCCTTGTGGTGATTTGAGTTTGAGACACCTGGTCTAGATAATACTTAGTTCTGCTATGAGTGCAGGGGACTGGAGTAGATGACCTCTTGAGGTCCCTTCCAGTCCTATGATTCTATGATAAGAAACACAAAGAATGTGAGGAGAAACAAAGGGACAGAGGTGAAGTTCTTGGCCCAAGATCACAAAGCAAATCAGGGAGACTTGATGATTACTTGATCTGTTCATTCCCTCTGAAGCACCTTGTATTGGCTACTGTTGGAAGACAGGATACTGGGCTGGATGGACCTTTGGTCTGACCTAGTATGGCCATTCTTATGTTCTTATGTAACTGGGAATAGAAACAGATCCACAGTGTCCAATTCACTGTATCACATTGCTTTTCCACACTCAGCATTTCAGAGGATCAGGGCCCTTACCCTTATGGTTTTGTTTAAGCAAACAACCTGAACATTTTCCTTATGCTGTTCCCGAATTAATGCAGAATGGATACTAGTTTCACAATCTGTTCCATTCAATTTCCCTGCTGCTGTTGTCACTTTTCAGCAAGTTACCCCAAACAGCAGACTGGCTCAGCAATGACAATTTCAATTAAAAACATTTGTTCTCACGTCCATTTCACAGTTTCCATATGGTGAGATGTGCCTCTTCTCCCCACACGAGCTTCCAGAATGGGACACTGAGGAAAGATGTGCAGTTTTCTTTTACATGGAAGAAGCAGCTCTATGGCAGCTTTATGTGGCATTATACTGCACAAGGTGCCATGATGATTCATTACTGTATAAGCTCACAGAACAAGTCTGGGTCAGTATCAGAAAAAATCAAATCTTTTCCATACAAATTAAAAAAACTTAAAGGGAGGGCTTTGACACTGTGAATATTTGATGCTGGTATTACACACTGGTCAATAATACCATTGTAAATATATGTATAAAAGCTGTATGTGAAATTATGGATACTCACTGATGTTATCCTTTGAAGTCTGTGACTAAAAGGTATAAACCAGGCACGTCAGGAGGAGTTGATAAACAGGTTTTCTCCAGACAAAGGAAAGAGGCCGACATCTCAAACCCAGTGTAGCCAAATTCAATGGGCTATTTATTTGTATCAGACATGGCAGCAGGAAGAGATCATTTGCAGAGCAGCGATCACCTGCAGGGGAGGAACCAGCATGGAGCCTTATCCTACAGACCTCCTAGCGCCTTTACTCAGCATGACTAATGAACTTTATCTGGGGATACCCTTCAGAAGAATACATTTCAGAGCTTCACTGAATGATAAGGAGAGGGAGAGTGAACCCCTCAATGATCCTTCATCTTAAGGAGATAAAGAAACCAAGCTATTTGCTCTCTGTGATGGGTTCTGGCCAGGCCAGCCAGTAAAAAGCTGGAAAGAAGGCTATGGGTGAGAGAAAACCATCCTGAACAAAGACTGTATCTTACTAGGGTAAGTTTTAGAGTTTTAGATGCTTGGAATCATCTCTACGTTTATCTTTTTTTACTTGGTATCACTTAATCCATGTGCTTCAGTTAATAAATTGTTTTACTTTTAATCTAAACCAACCAGTGCTGTATTTGAATCGAAGTGATTGTTAACTCCAGTTAAAGTGATAAGATGTACTTTTGTCTCTTGAAAGGAGCAACGAACCTTATTACTTCCTGAGTGTTCTACAAGAGGCCTGGATACTTTAGAGTAGACAATTTTGGGGAAACTTGGGAGTAGGGGTGTGTTGGCATCACTCTCTAAGTAGTAACCAAGGCTAGTGGAGACCAGTGTGGGGCTATTATGTTATAGGCAGGCTGCTGAGGTCAGAGCGCTGAACCAGGCTGCACAGCACACAGTCAGGGAACTGCATACTTGTCTGTTGGCTGTTGGTGTCTGGGCTGTGAGCCACAGCAGAAGAGCATTTGAGGCACCCAGGGTTACAGGGCAGGTGATGACATAACCTCTCGCTGGTCTGGGTTAAACCCTGAAATGTGGAACTAGCTGATTAATTATTTCTATAAACTGTGCATCTCTTCTAGTCATCATATCAGAACTCCATGCTTATATATAGCAATTTGGGTAAGATGGAAAAGTCTTTTTTGTGCAGTCTTAGGATGGACAAATTTATTTGTTTTTTTTTTGTAGTTGATAAATCAATATAGTAGCAGTTTTAATGTATAATAGTTTTATCTGGTCAATTTCATCTATCTTCTCCAAAAGCAATATATTCAGTTCTCCTCTAAAAGTGCCATTATGATCAAAAGAGTGACTATTTCAAAATGTCATTTTTTATGAATCCTAACATAAGAATGGCAGTATGGTGTCAGACCAATGGTCCATCTAGCTCAGTATGCTGTCTTCTGACAGCGGCCAACGCCAGAAGCTTCAGAGGAAATCTATTTGCTTCCTTTACAGATAAAAATAAGAGTTTATTACTTGTGAGGTCTGCAGAGCCAAAAAATGCTAGGAGAGGGTGAGATAGAATCTCTTGCAGCTTGTGATCAACAGAATCATTAACTAATTTCCAGTTGCAGACTCTTTGTTCCTGATAATATTTGTCCTGTGGTGGCTGCACAAGTCAGAAAGAAATCAGCTTGCCTTCCAGAATCCTGGCTGGATTTGTAAGGTTGACCTGAATGCTGAGTAAATCTGATATTGAAATAATTGATGGATAGATATGGAAACAACTGCTACCAGCAAAAGTACTCATTCTGGATCTCCCTTGTAAATGGCAGGGAGTGGCTGGCAAGGCTCCAGGAAGTCTCTTGAATTTTGAATTTATACCCCCGCCCCCGGGAAAAATAGTCAGATCTTGGCCTTCACAGCATGCTACAGAGCAAATCCTTTTACTTGCACTTTTTTGGAGCCATGGGGGGTTGACTATGGGCCAATACTGAGGGGTGTATAGGGAAGTGACATCCATAGTGGCGAGACTGATGTTCTGAGGGAGGTTGTTAATGTTGAGGTGTTTCTGGAGGAAGTTGGTTGTGTGCTGAAGGAAGCTGGCTCTTTGTGTGGTGAATGGTGTGACGATGCTTTCTATGAGTCCTGATATTCCTTCAGTAAGAGTGCCATGGCCAGATAGGATGGTTCTGCCTGCATTTCCTTGTTTATGTATCTTGGGAAGCATGTAGAGTATCACTGGGTAGAACTTTGGGGATAAGGTTGTAGTGTTTGTCTTGGAGTTGTTTGGGGAAGGATTTGATGCTATCTTTAAATTCCTGGGTGAATTGTGGTGTGGGGTCTTCTCTCAGTTCTTTATAGTAGGTGGTGTCAGAGAGTTGTCTGTTGGCCTCAGCGTAGTCATTACAGTTGAGATCCCATTGTTTGCTGGTTTGATCACTACCTGGTGGATGGATTTCAGGGACTATATAGCTGTCCTCTTGGCACTGGAAAGATTGTGGTGGATGTGAAGTTTGTTAAGGATTTCACATCACAATTTTTCCTGAAGCACTCAATGTAATGATCAAGTGTGCGGTTTCATCCACTATGGGGTGTCCATTCAGCTGACTCTTTTTTCTTCTGACAGTCAGTGGGGGCATAGTAATTGTGAGTGGTGTTTCCACTGTTATGCAAGAATTCTTAGATGAGGAGTTAGTGAAAGAATTCTTCTAGTTCTTCACATGTTATCTTCTGTGGTGGGGCAGAAGTTCAGTCCCTTGGAGAGAACAGATAATTCTGCTCCAGATAAGGATAGTCTTGATAAATTGATGAGCTTGGGGTGTTGTGTAGTGCCCATGTGGTGGGTCCTGGTGCCATGGTTTATTCTGGGGGTGACTTGTCTGTGGGCTGTGGAGTTGTTGTAGTTGGTTTCACTTTTTTGTTTGTGTATTGGATGGCTGTCATCAGGGTTTTTTTAATAGTTGCTTTGGGTTTCTTGCATCATCTCTAGATAGGTTTCCCGATTATTTTTCTAGTGTGTGAGACTGTAATTATTTCCTGTTTGAGATGGTCCCTTCTGGAGTATGTGAGGTGTAGGAGATTATTCCTCAGCTTTTCTGAAGTGCTTCTGCAAAGCTGTTCAGCATACTTTGAACTGTTCAGAGTGTTAACTTCTTATGATAAACAACCTGCTTCACCTTTATTTAGATGTGATACTCTGAGTATCTTTTTCCAGACCTAAAGAAGGCTCTGTGTAACTCGAAAGCTTGTCTCTTTCACCAACAGAAGTTGGTCCAATAAAAGATATTACTGCACCCACCTTGTCCTTCAAACCTTTGAGATGTACGATGTGCCTCAGATGGCGGAACACTTTGATAGATAGCAGACTCTGCAGAATCTTATCTATTGTTTTATTGACTTAAAAATAAGGTGTATTTACTTACATCTCTATTCATATTAGGCCAATCATAAGACTAAAAATACTAAAATGATTAGTGTTGCCCACTCTTTTTGCTGTATGTGTTAGTCCTTTATGGCGCCCAAGGCAGAAGAAAGGTTGCAGCTCTGAAACCTGGATCCAGTGGAGTTTCCATCATAAAGACCAACTGCAAAGGTTTACACTGGTATAATGTGAAACCACACTAAATTTAGCCCATGGCTTATAAAGAAAATTAACTTTAAAGGGTAAAGTTTCTTTGGACTGGAGAGGTAATTAACATATAACTGTATTCCTGAGAGTGCAGAGATGGTAGAATTTTTTTTCTAGTTTGCAGAATACATAGATTCATAGATTCATAGATATTTAGGTCAGAAGGGACCATTATGATCATCTAGTCTGACCTCCTTCACAACGCAGGCTACAGAATTTCACCCACTACTCCTGCAAAAAACCTCACACCTATATCTGTGCTATTGAAGTCCTCATATCGTAGTTTACAGACTTCAAGGAGCAGAGAATCCCCCAGCAAGTGACACGTGCCCCATGTCACAGAGGAAGGCGAAAAACCTCCAGGGCCTCTTCCAATCTGCCCTGGAGGAAAATTCCTTCCCGACCCCAAATATGGTGATCAGCTAAACCCTGAGCATATGGGCAAGATTCATCAGCCAGATATTACAGAAACATAAACAACCCTTGAGTGAGAAGCCATGTTTATTTTTAGGTAGTCAAGAGGCTTGTACTGAAGATATCATCCTGTAACCATAGAGAGAAAGCCAAAGCACAATATTAAAACAATGCTAAGATTCTTTCAGATGAGCAGTGGGAAAATCAAAGGTTGTTTCCAGAGAAGTGGACAATGCAGAGGAAAAAGTGTCCAAAACTTCCTCCCGATATAAATTAGACAAAGCCAGTGGTAGACTAACACCAATATACGTAATTCAAAATGTATAAATATTAAAAGTTGACATACATATTTTCTTTCATCAGTAGAATTGTACATGCAATTATATTAATTTATCTGACATTTCAGTTTCTTTTTCTAGTAATACGGAAGTGCTTTTTTCCAAGTAATTGAACCCTTCCTTCCAAACTTGTTACTAAGGCTGACAGAGAACCTGATTCTGTTACCCTGACTCACATTAAGTTGTACCTCACGCTGCTAGTAGTCCCATTGGTTTTAATGAGATTACTTGTAAAGTAAGGTTTACTCAAGGTATGTGAGGGTAGCACAATCTAACACATAGGCCCACATTTTTAAAGGTATTTAGGCATTGCTGCACTGAGCATTGAAACACTGATCAGATTTAGGAGCCTAAGTTGCAA
Organism: Eretmochelys imbricata; assembly: GCF_965152235.1. Taxonomy (NCBI): domain Eukaryota; kingdom Metazoa; phylum Chordata; order Testudines; family Cheloniidae; genus Eretmochelys; species Eretmochelys imbricata. The sequence goes on from NC_135572.1 coordinate 102,041,566, forward strand.
CCTGGGTCATGGGATCGCAGTGCCACTCAAGTTTGACCTGGCCACCCCTCCATTCATGAAGGGGTACCCAGAACAAATTTGAGAGAGTGGTGTGATGCAATGCCATTATCTCAACTTCCACTGGTTTCGGGGGCCCTGGGCCAAACTGCCCCTTTTACCCTCCCTCTGGGCAACCCTACGTGACCCTCATCAAGCTCTGTCTGAAGTGCTGGAATCACAGATGTTGCTGGGAAAAGTCTTCCAATTTCTGATCCAAGGCATTGTTGTGTATAACCCTCCTCCCGCAACCAAATGTAACACAAAGAAGACAGATATAACCAAGAAATGCACAAAGCGGCATGTGTTGAAACACTAATTAGGCAAGCTAATTTTATAGAGAACTAAGGATACACACCTCCACAAATACCCTACTGAAGTCTTTGTGTTTGTGCAACTGAGCTGAAGAGTTATCATTTATAAAAGTTACTGGATGCAGCTAGAAGACAACGGCAAACTATCTGAAATGGAGTCTGAAACAAAGTGTCTTTCAGCTAAGTCAGTAATTAATTGAATTTGAATTTAAAATATAAAAAGGTAGAGAAAATTACCACACAGACTTATTCAATTACTAAAGAGAGAGTGAAAGAGTGCAGTATTTAAAGAATGCTTAGCTAAAGAGAAGAGCATACTGCTAAAGAATTCATTGAACTATTTATTCTTGATATTACGGTTAACTAGAGAAATAATTATCTGATTAATTGTATCCTGGAATCCTTTTGCACTTCTAACTTTTGAGTCACCTACCGTACAAAAATGTGTACTTAAGACCTACATTGGAATTTGAAGGTAATTTGCAGTTTGGCTCCAGGAAATCTGATTGCTCTGAGATATTCTGGTCAGAGGGCTGAGGTAAAACTAGATATTTGCCTGAAAGAAAATGGTTGGGGGCTATCTAAAGACTACATGGCATTCAACCTAAACAGCAAAATATTTTTTTGATGACCCAGACTTTTATAATTCACATTTCTGTGTCTCAGCTTCCCTATCTAAAGTTATAGACAGTATCTTCAACACAGGGTCAACACATTTGTACAGCACTTTGATGGTTCTTTGTTTCTTCTTATTGTGTTGGTACAGGCTTTCCCAGCCTCTGATGGACAAAAACCAGTATGCCATAACATCAGAATAGTACTAGGTCATAGTTATTGTAACACTGTCTACCTTTTAGAGCAGTACACATGCATCACAGGAGCCATCTGCTGCTGCAAAAATTAGACAAACCCAGTAATTTGTCAAGTGCCTACATATTTCTTAAAGACTGAACTCTCCACAAGAAATGTCATTCCTAGAAACCTGGAGAACCTGGAAGACATATAGGGAATAGGAGAAAAAAAAATCCTTTTAATAGATGAATGTTAGTCAGCCTCAAGGTAGAAGGCTCACTGTAAAGGGCCTTATGTTAAAGAAAACATCTGGAGATTCTGACTTCCTGAATGGTACCTGGATTCTAGCTTACTGTAAATAACCATGAACAAAAAATATCTCAGTAGCCAATATTTTTCTCTGCTGGTATCAAATGAAATTCATTTGGTATCAGCTGGAGTTTTTATAGTGCTAATGGAAGTTATTTTCAGTTATCACATCAGTCCATAAGTATACAAAGGCAGCAATTTCACTAGTAATCTGGAAATCAGTTTGTACGTAGGGGGTATGCTTTAGACAGTTTCTGCAGTGCAAGCTTTTATCTTAATAAATGTGGTGAATCATAAATAAAAAGGGAATAATGAAAAAGAACATTCAGCTAGGGCTAAAGTTGGGCTTGGAAACATTTCATAGTGTGAACAGCTGAACTCCAAAACACTGGTGATGTCCAGTAAGCCCTATGCTCAACGGGGAACAGATATACCTAAAAATTAAATCTGACTGATGCTTTACTGTGTAATAATTCTACTGATAACTCTTTAAAGCCTGACGTAATATATAAGCTGGTAAAATTCCACTGGGCTGAATGGCACAAATGTAATCAATTTCTTTTAAATAAACTCATATAATTTCAACATACATCAGGTTCTCAAATGACAAAGTGGACAAGTAAAGAAGAGTTTGCCCTTCTTCAGGTTTATATTAATTGTATTTTTTTCACACCAATTGAAAGCCAAACAGCGATGCCCTTCTTTATTTATAGTAAACTGATTAGTGTTTCAAATAGACTTTGTCAAGATTTCTGAGGGGCAAAAGTGGCCGACTTCAAAATTGTTCTAACTGAGTGTGGAAAGTCGTCCATATTCTAAATATCTTTAAAACCCTCCAACTCATTCTCTGTGATGCTGAACATACCATTAGCTAGATAGAGTTTGTCTAGTATAATATGTGTATTGTGCTTTGAAGAGGCAAATGCAGCTATCTATTTTGAAATAACCTTTATGATGTTTGGTGAGAGCAGGATCAGGCTCTTAAAAGACAAGGCAAAAGGCCCATTCCGCTCCCCAAAGGAAGAATTGTGTGTGCAGCAGAGTATTTTGTTTTGGTAGGTTTTCAGTTTTAGTGATTTTTTGAAATGTACACACTTCTGTGTGTGTGTCAGAAAAGGTGAGGTCAAAGAAGTGTGACTTGCACTTGAAGTGCAAAGCAGTGAGATTTTGGGAAGGAAGCTCTGGGATGTGCTGAGCCTGGGCTCCCAATGCCAGGTAGGGCCCAGCTTGGAGAGCTCCGGGGGAGGTACCTTGCAGCCGACGCCCACTCCCAATGGAAAGCCCTGGCATACAGGCTGCAGCCCTCCTCCCTGGTGCTCCCCTGCCTGGGGCAGGAGACTGTGGGAAGTGCTGGGTCCTCCCAGCCTGGGACTCTGGCAGGTGTTCCCCTATTGGGTGGGGATGCAGGTACCCCATTCTGTTACCTCCTGTTGTTGACTGGATTTTATACTCAGCCAGAGGAGCAGTCTCAGGAACGTCTTCCCCCTCCCGCGTCTACCATCAGGATCTTATTTCTCCCAAAGGAAAACTGGCAATGGATAGGGTGTGTAACAAGAACAGGTTTATTGGACAGGCAACAGTTAACAAGGGTAAGAATAACTCAGGTAAGTAACAGGTAGGTAACCATAAGGACTCCCAAACTAAAATCGAAAAATAAGGGAACCAATTACAAAAGGGCACTGGCTGTGACAAAGAGGGCTTAGCTCCCTTCCCAAGGCTGACCCCAGGAAGGTTAGATGGAGGACAAATGAGTCTCTACCATATCCTGCAGCTTTATCCTTGGCACCGGCATGACAGGACTGGCTTGGGACCCGATCCAGATGGTAAAGCAGGTGGAAGGCAGGACCTGAGGTACAGACTGATGGAAGCTTTGTCTTGTTCTTCTTGCAGCTCTTCTTCCCTGCGTCATTGTGGGTGGGTGTCTCAGGCAGGATCAGAACGGCAGATGACAGCTCGCTCTTGCATGCAGGTAAGGAACTTTCCCTACAGCCCTATGCATGATATTAATGTCTACCCTCGAGCAGTAGCACACTGCAGCACTCTGCCTCTCCGATGGGCAGCAACAGCACACACTACCTCCCCGATGGGTAGCCCCCTCTGACAGATGTGCTGCTGACCTTCTTATAATGTACGGTTGCAAGGCAGATTACAGGTCAGGTGACCTACCCAGGTTTCCACCATAGAGGAAAAAAGGGCACCAAAGGTGTAACAGGGGCTGAGGAAGAAGGGCAACCAATATGGATTCCCTGTTGTTAAAGGGATCCAAGGTGGCGTGAGGGAGATAACAGTAAAATAAAAATTTTCTCCTTACATTGTGCAGACGGTGAGTTCCCAGCTACAGAGCCATGTCTCAGGCATGGCCAGGAGGGGAGGCTGAAACCGCTGGGTCTCTGCTCAGAGCTGGACAAGGGAAAGGTCTGGATCCCCCACTTTGTTGTGCCTCTGTCCCTGCCTCTCCCATGGTCAGTGCCACAGGCTCCCCCTCTTCCCCCCCAAGGCAGGGGAGAAGAGGCAGAGCCCTTTACTGCTGCACAAGTTGAGAGGTCCTGGCAGGAGTATAGTGACACCCCACCTGTTTTGTTTGGTCTGTGAGCAAGTTGACCCAGACAGGTGGCAGCAGGGGTCCACAGGAGAAGTGAGTTCTGGCACTTCTATTTTTTAGGACTCAAGCACTGTTCATCAGTGCCACTAAAGCTATTTCCATTCCTTGTCCTGACCTGAATCCAGATTGTGCTGGGTCTAGACTATTAGCTTCAACCAGATGAGCATGTAGTCAGCCTTTAGCTAACTTCTCTGAGCTCACTCAGGAACAGTTGGATATTGGAGCTGTAGTGAGATAGAACCAATGTATCCAGGGTGGGTTCATTCAGTGTTGGTCAGACTATTGCACGTTTGAAGTAAGAAAGAAAGGTTCCTTATCTGAATGAGGCATGAGCTATTACAGTCATGAGTGGCACCAGTTGCTCATGACTCTTCCACCAGCCTGGAAGGGCACGAGTAGGATTCACAGCTCTTGGATCCTTTAGGGTGTCCAGAACTACTCCATCAGTGAATGTATTGAACTCTGGGAATTCAGGCAGGCTGTTTGTTGGTGGAAGTAGGCAGTGCAGATCCCTTCCTAGGGATATGAGGAAAGTGATAATAGGAAAATATTTAAAGTATGATTACTTTCTTTTAATAAAAGGAGTACTTACTAAGGTGCCACAAGTCCTCTTTTTCTTTTTGTGGATACAGACTAACACGGCGGCTACTCTGAAACCTTTCTTTTAATGTGATTTAGCACATTAAGGAAAGGAAAGGGAGCCAGTTGCTAAATCACAGTAAAGGAAACTTTTTTTAAAAAAATATTACATATAACTTTTATTCTGTAGTTGTCTCATGGATGCTATTCAATCACCAGTGGAAAAAGGAAGGTGGTGTGTGCAAGCATGAATGGGAGGGAAGGGCCCCATGGAATGTCTTTAGTAAGATGTGGACCACACTAAGGAAAAGATTGAAAACACCTGGTCTGGATTGTTCAAGCTCTTTCATGCTCACAGAGACCCTTGGCAGCCCTTCTAGGACACTGTTTTGCGAGGGAGGCCAAAGCCTCTTCTCTACTCAAGACCTATTAATTTCTCAGGTTTCAGAGTAACAGCCGTGCTAGTCTGTATTCGCAAAAAGAAAAGGAGTACTTGTGGCACCTTAGAGACTAACCAATTTATTTGAGCATGAGCTTTCGTGAGCTACAGCTCACTTCATCGGATGCATACTGTGGAAACTGCAGCAGACTTTATATACACACAGAGAATATGAAACAATACCTCCTCCCACCCCACTGTCCTGCTGGTAATAGCTTATCTAAAGTGATCATCAAGTTGGGCCATTTCCAGCACAAATCCAGGTTTTCTCACCCTCCACCCCCCCACACAAATTCACTCTCCTGCTGGTGATAGCCCATCCAAAGTGACAACTCTCTACACAATGTGCATGATAATCAAGTTGGGCCATTTCCGGCACAAATCCAGGTTCTCTCACCCTCCCACCCCCATACACACACAAACTCACTCTCCTGCTGGTAATAGCTCATCCAAACTGACCACTCTCCAAGTTTAAATCCAAGTTAAACCAGAACATCTGGGGAGGGGGGGGTAGGAAAAAACAAGGGGAAATAGGCTACCTTGCATAATGACTTAGCCACTCCCAGTCTCTATTTAAGCCTAAATTAATAGTATCCAATTTGCAAATGAATTCCAATTCAGCAGTTTCTCGCTGGAGTCTGGATTTGAACTTTTTTTGTTTTCAGATAGCGACCTTCATGTCTGTGATTGCGTGACCAGAGAGATTGAAGTGTTCTCCGACTGGTTTATGAATGTTATAATTCTTGACATCTGATTTGTGTCCATTTATTCTTTTACGTAGAGACTGTCCAGTTTGACCAATGTAAATGGCAGAGGGGCATTGCTGGCACATGATGGCATATATCACATTGGTGGATGTGCAGGTGAACGAGCCTCTGATAGTGTGGCTGATGTTATTAGGCCCTGTGATGGTGTCCCCTGAATAGATATGTGGGCACAGTTGGCAACGGGCTTTGTTGCAAGGATAAGTTCCTGGGTTAGTGGTTCTGTTGTGTGGTATGTGGTTGTTGGTGAGTATTTGCTTCAGGTTGCGGGGCTGTCTGTAGGCAAGGACTGGCCTGTCTCCCAAGATTTGTGAGAGTGTTGGGTCATCCTTTAGGATAGGTTGTAGATCCTTAATAATGCGTTGGAGGGGTTTTAGTTGGGGGCTGAAGGTGACGGCTAGTGGCATTCTGTTATTTTCTTTGTTAGGCCTGTCCTGTAGTAGGTAACTTCTGGGAACTCTTCTGGCTCTATCAATCTGTTTCTTTACTTCCGCAGGTGGGTATTGTAGTTGTAAGAAAGCTTGACAGAGATCTTGTAGGTGTTTGTCTCTGTCTGAGGCTTGTCTAGCTGGATTTTACTAAAACTAGACAAGCCATTTACAATGCACACTTTGCTTCTCTACAAAAGAAAAAGGACACTAAACTTTCTAAACTACTACATGCTACAAGGGGCCACAGCAATGGTTCCCTCAACCCACCTAGCAATATTGTTAACCTATCCAACTATACTCTCAGCCCAGCAGAAGCAGCTGTTCTATCTCAGGGCCTCTCCTTCTGCCCCTCCACCCCCACGAACATGATACAGTTCTGTGGTGACCTAGAATCCTATTTTCGACGTCTCCGACTCAAGGAATATTTCCAAAATACCTCTGAACAACATACTAATCCACAGAGGTCTCCCTACCAACACTACAGAAAGAGGGATTCTAGGTGGACTCCTCCTGAAGGTCGAAACAGCAGACTGGACTTCTACATAGAGTGCTTCCGCCGACGTGCACGGGCTGAAATTGTGGAAAAGCAGCATCACTTGCCCCATAACCTCAGCCATGCGGAACGCAATGCCATCCACAGCCTCAGAAACAACTCTGACATCATAATCAAAAAGGCTGACAAAGGAGGTCCTGTTGTCATCATGAATAGGTCGGAATATGAACAAGAGGCTGCTCGGCAGCTCTCCAACACGAGTTTCTACAAGCCATTACCCTATGATCCCACTGAGAGTTACCAAAAGCATCTACAGCATTTGCTCAAGAAACTTCCTGAAAAAGCACAAGATCAAATCCGCACAGACACACCCCTGGAACCCCGACCTGGGATATTCTATCTACTACCCAAGATCCATAAACCTGGAAATCCTGGGTGCCCCATCATCTCAGGCATTGGCACCCTGACAGCAGGATTGTCTGGCTATGTAGACTCTCTCCTCAGGCCCTACACTACCAGCACTCCCAGCTACCTTCGAGACACCACTGACTTCCTGAAGAAACTTCAATCCATCGGTGATCTTCCTGATAACACCATCCTGGCCACTATGGATGTAGAAGCCCTCTACACCAACATTCCACACAAAGATGGACTACAAGCCGTCAAGAACACTATCCCCGATAATGTCACGGCTAACCTGGTGGCTGAACTTTGTGACTTTGTCCTTACCCATAACTATTTTACATTTGGGGACAATGTATACCTTCAGATCAGCGGCACTGCTATGGGTACCTGCATGGCCCCACAGTGTGCCAACATTTTTATGGCTGATTTAGAACAACGCTTCCTCAGCTCTCGTCCCCTAAAGCCCCTACTCTACTTGCGCTATATTGATGACATCTTCATCATCTGGACCCATGGAAAAGAAGCCCTTGAGGAATTCCACCATGATTTCAACAATTTCCATCCCACCATCAACCTCAGCCTGGTCCAGTCCACACAAGAGATCCACTTCCTGGACACTACAGTGCTAATAAACAATGGTCACATAAACACCACCCTATACCGGAAACCTACTGACCACTATTCCTACCTGCATGCCTCCAGCTTTCACCCTGACCACACCACACGATCCATCGTCTACAGCCAAGTTCTGCGATACAACCGCATTTGCTCCAACCCCTCAGACAGAGACAAACACCTACAAGATCTTTGTCAAGCTTTCTTACAACTACAATACCCACCTGCGGAAGTAAAGAAACAGATTGATAGAGCCAGAAGAGTTCCCAGAAGTTACCTACTACAGGACAGGCCTAACAAAGAAAATAACAGAACGCCACTAGCCGTCACCTTCAGCCCCCAACTAAAACGCCTCCAACGCATTATTAAGGATCTACAACCTATCCTAAAGGATGACCCAACACTCTCACAAATCTTGGGAGACAGGCCAGTCCTTGCCTACAGACAGCCCCGCAACCTGAAGCAAATACTCACCAACAACCACATACCACACAACAGAACCACTAACCCAGGAACTTATCCTTGCAACAAAGCCCGTTGCCAACTATGCCCACATATCTATTCAGGGGACACCATCACAGGGCCTAATAACATCAGCCACACTATCAGAGGCTCGTTCACCTGCACATCCACCAATGTGATATATGCCATCATGTGCCAGCAATGCCCCTCTGCCATTTACATTGGTCAAACTGGACAGTCTCTACGTAAAAGAATAAATGGACACAAATCAGATGTCAAGAATTATAACATTCATAAACCAGTCGGAGAACACTTCAATCTCTCTGGTCACGCAATCACAGACATGAAGGTCGCTATCTGAAAACAAAAAAAGTTCAAATCCAGACTCCAGCGAGAAACTGCTGAATTGGAATTCATTTGCAAATTGGATACTATTAATTTAGGCTTAAATAGAGACTGGGAGTGGCTAAGTCATTATGCAAGGTAGCCTATTTCCCCTTGTTTTTTCCTACCCCCCCCCCCCAGATGTTCTGGTTTAACTTGGATTTAAACTTGGAGAGTGGTCAGTTTGGATGAGCTATTACCAGCAGGAGAGTGAGTTTGTGTGTGTATGGGGGTGGGAGGGTGAGAGAACCTGGATTTGTGCCGGAAATGGCCCAACTTGATTATCATGCACATTGTGTAGAGAGTTGTCACTTTGGATGGGCTATCACCAGCAGGAGAGTGAATTTGTGTGGGGGGGTGGAGGGTGAGAAAACCTGGATTTGTGCTGGAAATGGCCCAACTTGATGATCACTTTAGATAAGCTATTACCAGCAGGACAGTGGGGTGGGAGGAGGTATTGTTTCATATTCTCTGTGTGTATATAAAGTCTGCTGCAGTTTCCACAGTATGCATCCGATGAAGTGAGCTGTAGCTCATGAAAGCTCATGCTCAAATAAATTGGTTAGTCTCTAACGTGCCACAAGTACTCCTTTTCTTTTTGATTCATTTCTCAGTCTCCCATGGTAGACCTGAGCACTTTATTCCCTCTTTTGGGATGCCTGCTATTTCCCCAGTTAAGTTATGAAACCCAATTTAAATTCTTTTAAACAAAATATTTTTATTAGCAGCTGCACAGAAATAGATACTCATTAAGTAAAAGAGAGGTAAAAATAATTATGGCAAGTCATAGTAAGTATATCTAAGATGGTACTCAGCAGAGTCATGCAGTACTGAAATATTATCTAAAAGCCCCATCTTACCCCACAATCTAAAAGTCGCCTGTCTTGCAGCTCTCTCTCACTGGTACCTATTCCAGCAAGGGGCATGTGCACCCCAGTGTAATAATTGGGTATGTAGCCCATTAGCTTTGGGAGTTCAAGTGTGAAGTCCCAGCAATTGGGATTAAATGATCTTCCAGTCCAGACCCTGTGTGATGACCACTCATTAGTAGTAACAAAAGTATATTCCGTTTCAAGTACTAGATTCTGCTAAATAAGGGTTCCTATTGTCACCATATGCACACACCCACACACACACACACAGAGTCACCAGACATAAGTACTGGCTATTATAATATGGAATTGTCTCAACCAATCACAGCAGAAAAATGCTATACACTTACTTACTGATCCATAACTCTACCGTTTTTTCCCTGGGTGTACATTTCTCTGAATTCTAGTTCAGAGTGTCTGCTCTGTACAAACACTGTGCGGTTATTTCTCAATATGTAGGTATTCCCTGTATGTAAATCTCTGTACTGACTTGTGAATAATGGATTTGCAGAGTAAAGGGATTTGGATTTGCATATTGAATAGTTACTGCATAATCACCGTATAGTTACATCTCAACAAATGCTGTGTATGTCTATGCTTTCTCTACCCTGCACTGGCCACGCTAATTCCTGTGCTCTGCATGGCTCCTCTGCTTAGTTACTTTCAAGCTAGGTTGTAGTAAGAAAGAGGTCACCTCAGCTTCTCATTTCCTTCAGCTGAACCAGAAAAGTGCAAAATGCACAAGGACCCTATCCAATCCACTGCAACAGAAAAAGCACTTAAAAATTAACCCTCTTTGTCTCATTCCTCTCCCCTCTACCTACAAACCAACAAGACTCTTGTCCCCAGAATAAGTGTGATATATAGTTGGGGGCCGAATCTGATACCATTCAATTAAATGGCACCCTTTTGTGAATGTGGTAATTAGTTTGTTTATCCCAGAATGAGAATCCAGCTACAGGTAAACACTAATGCTTACTGCACCCCACTTCAAGCATGCACTTTTTAAGATAAAAATATACTGTGTATAAACATAGATTAAAATGATTAGTGAAAATTAAAGCTGGTCATATTGGTCTTACTTGTGACAGTGACAAGATTTTTAAAAACTATATTATTATTAATTAACAGTAGATGATGCAATAAGCAATGTTCTACTGAAACCCAGAGAAGAATTTCAAATTAGCAATTAGTGATCCCAAGCTTCCCTTAAAAAAAAGTAATATTTACAGTTCTGATTATCTTCCTTCCCTCTGTAAAATCCACAGCTGAAGTTAACAATTTTTTTTAAATATACAAATAGTTTACAAAACAAATACCACTCAGATCCTTATATGATGCCATTAAAATCAATAGAAATATTTCTACTGCCTTCAGTGGGCTATCAATCAGGTCCATAGGGACTGATCCTGCAAATCCCTGCTTATTGATTTCATTTAGATTACCTGCATGTGTAAAGACCAATTGAATACAGATGGCCAGAACTAGGCCCATATCTATAGACGTAAAGTTACGACAACTTTAGGTGCAACAAATAGAAAACATTCTTTTATCATGAATGAAGTTAAACTGCTCCGAAAGAGAATAATATCAGTTCTTGTAGGTTTTATGCAGCTTGCAATGCTCACAATAAAAAAGTAATAGGTTTTAAACACTAATGACCAGATTTTTAAATGTATTTAGGCACCTAGAGAGATTTTCAGAAAGCATGTAGGGGCCTAGCACCCACTGAAATAAATGGAAGTTAGGTGCTAAGATGCTTTTCAGACATGCCAAACCCATGGAAAAACGCAGAAATTGGGCTTATTTTTGGCTTAATTGGCTTGTGAGTAGCTTGTTGGCTAGTTTTTGGCTTGTAGCTTGTTACTTGTTTGGCTAGTAGCTTCTTTTTTTTGATCGGCTCCCAGCAAGCAGGGGCAAGGGGGGGAAAGTCAGGGGTGCACAGTGGGCCCACCGCAATCCCAGACTGCATGGTGGGGGATCTACTCACATAGAGTGTTGGGTTCTTAGGGATGGCTTCTTTTGGCCTTGTTTTGAAATGGGATTAGCTTGATTTTTGGCTTATTGTGAAAGCCTAGGTGTTTATTTACCATGTGAAAGTTGGCAACTGTGATGCTTTTGAAAATCCTATTATGTGTCTAAATACTTTTAAAAATTTGGCTCTAACCCTTTTGTAAATCAATTAAACAAGTGTGACATAACAAAAATATAATTCTCATTACGACAGTTGTTTTTTTAAATCTACCACAACAGTAAAACTTCAGTGTCCATAGTATGACCATATCAAAATCATTTGGCATTATAACTGTCAGTAGACTAAATATTTTAAATTATTAGAACCAGCCTTAATTTGTAGGGAAATACATTGTTATGTCTGCCCCCATTCAAATACTGGTTTCAAAGCCACAGAACCTAAGCAATAGCAGGGAAAACAACAAATCATTTCTTAACAAAGAAAGATTTTCAGGGTTCTGGCAGTAGCCATCTGTCATGGTTGACTGTTGATAATAATGAGAAAGTTACAATCACAGTGTCCAGATGTTACACTTTTTATAGATACAGACTCCTGAGTGCTTGGTAGGAATGGAAATGTATCTGGCTTCCAAAGCAGTATTTTTTTTTAAAGAAACTAAAAGGTCACATTTTCTGATATTTTACTGGGTAATGACATTACATTATCTGTAGCACCAGCCACGCCTACCATCCAGTTTATCTGAATTTTCTTAAAACAAGTCTTTTATCTCATTTCCCAGTGTATCTTTGTATGAGAGGAAATCCTGCTCCTGCTGAAGCTAAATTCCCGTTGACTTTAATAGGATCAGAATTTGACCCTTATAAAGTTTCTTTAACAAACAGCCCACATGGAGATCTTAAGTTTTATTAACAGTAGATCAGATCATGCTGCTTAGTGTGCAAGAATGCACACCTCTAATTATGAGCAAGATCCTGGTCAAAAAGTGCCTCTCTGAGGCTGCTTGCAGGGAATTCCCTATTCTCAGTGGCCAAGGAGCATTCAACTAGACGTTAGCTCTCTCAAAAGCACACTGAATCAGCAGGATTGTTAAATATAAGCAACCAAGCTTCTGAGAAACAGGCTTCTAGCTTCTGCACTGGTCTCACTCTCTGGTCTTGTGTTTTGCCATCCTTTGAACAAATCCATAAAAGCTGAGCATGTTTTGTTTGCTACAAAACATAGCTCTGCAGACGTTGCAGTTCTGAAGCAGGTATCAGGCACACATATTTGCTTTAAGTAATTGGATTTCGGAAGTTCTTAAGACCCCCAAACCTAAAATCAGATCTGTATGAGCGTTCCCTTCTGCCCATGCAGAGCCCCATTAACTTTAATGGGACCCCAAAGGGGCACAACAAAGGTCCACTCCTGTGGATTCAATTGCAAGATCAGAGCCCCAGCCTATATTCTATAAAGTTGAATTCAGAATAGGGCTATTTGAATCCTGTGAGATCCAGTTTGCAAAGGGGGTTCATAAATTGAACCCTGCAGGTTAATTTGCAAGGACTGGAAGTAAACCAGGCTCTGCAGGTTCACTTGAAGATGTGACCATTCCCTATTTTTCAGACATCCTTCTTCCTCCACCCTAGATCCCTCTCTATTGTTCAGGAAGCCCTGACAGTATCCCTTCAGATATCTCAGGAGGTTCCAGAGCTTGCTGATGGTGAGTGGGTAGAGCAAGCAAGACTGATTGGGGACTGGGAGGTCCATTGGCTTGCCAGCTGTGCAAATAACCTTCACATGTTTGCACTGACTTTTCACAAGTACGAGCCAAAACTCACTAACTCTTTGAATCTTGAGCCAAAGACTGCTTAGGGAAGGCTGGGGGACTGAAGAGTCAACACTAATATTTAATACAGCGATAATAGAGACTAATAATATTTTAACTGTTACACACACACTTCATATTCTCTGTTCTTGGAGTGAATTATGCTTTTCCTTGGGTTTCTGATCACACCCTGCAAAACAAAACAAAAAACCCCCATGAGATTTGAGAAAAACTCGAACTGGGTTAACACCTGAATGAGTACCCCATGGGTTTGCCAAGGAAACACTGTGTCTCCTCCCTGGTCCTCCCCATCACCTTTCATGTTTCCCTGAGCCTACAGTAGAACATCCTGCCTTCAGGTCCAGGGACAGGGCATAGTGCCATGTGTGGTGTATTTATGTATGTAACTGTTATTGCTTTGTTTTTCTGTGTACTGCACCTTTAAATTTCTGTGCATTCTCCTGGTATGGTAAGTTCAGCAGCCATTTTGTGCTCACATTCAGTGCAGACTGTCAGAGGGGAGGGACACTACATGCTCTCTCATAGACACTTTACATTTGTTCCCTTCTTTTGTCTTTTAATCTAAAATAAAGGTCACTGTGACTGAAAGTATCCATTTGTTCTTTGTGTATGGAAAAAAACATATCAGTATTGTCAAATTCAAGTACACAGAAATCTTGAGTTAGGCCATAAATCATGAAATTGGCTTAAAAATCCTTATATTTTTTAAAAAATAATAAACATCATAGAATCATAGAATAACAGAGTTGGAGGGGACCTCTGGAGGCTATCTAGTCCAACCCACTGCCCAGAGCAGGACCAATCCCAACTAAATCATCCCAGCCAGGGCTTTGTCAAGCCTGACCTTAAAAACTTCTAAGGAAGGGGATTCTACCACCTCCCTAGGTAACGCATTCCAGTGTTTCACCACCCTCATAGTGAAAAAGTTTTTCCTAATATCCAGCCTAAATCTCTCCCACTGCAACTTGAGACCATTACTCCTTGTCCTGTCATCTGCTATCACTGAGAATAGTCTAGATCCATCCTCTTTGGATCCACCTTTCAGGTAATTAAAAGCAGCTATCAAATCCCCCCTCATTCTTCTCTTCCGTAGACTAAACAATCCCAGTTCCCTCAGCCTCTCCTCATAAGTCATGTGTTCCAGTCCCCTAATCATTTTTGTTGCCCTTCGCTGGACTCTCTCCAATTTCTCCATATCCTTCTTGTAGTGTGGGGCCCAAAACTGGACACAGTACTCCAGATGAGGCCTCACCAGTGTCGAATAGAGGGGAATGATCACGTCCCTCGATCTGCTGGCAATGCTCCTGCTTATACACCCCAAAATGCCATTGGCCTTCTTGGCAACAAGGGCACACTGTTGACTCATATCGAGCTTCTCGTCCACTGTCACTCCTAGGTCCTTCTCTGCAGAACTGCTGCCTAGCCATTCAGTCCCTAGTCTGTAGTGGTGCATTGGATTCTTCCGTCCTAAGTGCAGGACTCTGCACTTGTCCTTGTTGAACCTCATCATATTTCTTTTGGCCCAATCCTCCAATTTGTCTAGGTCCCTCTGTATCCTATCCCTCCCCTCCAGCGTATCTACCACTCCTCCCAGTTTAGTGTCATCCGCAAACTTGCTGAGGGTGCAATCCACACCATCTTCCAGATCATTAATGAAGATATTGAACAAAACCGGCACAAGGACCGACCCTTGGGGCACTCCGCTAGATACCGGCTGCCAACTAGACATGGAGCCATTGATCAATACCCGTTGAGCCCGACAATCTAGCCAACTTTCTATCCACCTTGTAGTGCATCCATCCAGCCCATACTTCTTTAACTTGCTGACAAGAATATTGTGGGAGACTGTGTCAAAAGCTTTGCTAGAGTCGAGGAATAACACGTCCACTGCTTTCCCTTCATCCACAGAACCAGTTATCTCATCATAGAAGGCAATTAGATTAGTCAGGCATGACTTTCCCTTGGTGAATCCATGCTGACTGTTCCTGATCACTTTCCTCTCGTCTAAGTGCTTCAAAATTGATTCCTTGAGGACATGCTCCATGATTTTTCCGGGGACTGAGGTGAGGCTGACTGGCCTGTAGTTCCCAGGATCATCTTTCTTCCCTTTTTTAAAGATGGGCACTACATTAGCCTTTTTCCAGTCATCCGGGACTTCCCCCGATCGCCATGAGTTTTCAAAGATAACGGCCAATGGCTCTGCAATCACATCCGCCAACTCCTTTAGCACTCTTGGATGCAACGCATCCGGCCCCATGGACTTGTTCTTTCTATTTGCCTTCTGGTTTCTGAGCCTTGAGGATGTGCACTTAATTCATGCTTTCCAGCTTTTCTCTACACCCTTGAGGGCCAGAAATTTAGCTTTAATAATGACGATAAAAATAGATTTTTAATCTCTTGATTCTAGCAGCTGTTTCATTTTGTTTGTTTTTTAATCAAATATCACAAGACTTGTAATAAAATTGTGAGAATTGGCACCACTGCAATATGGTGACAGCTGACCACACTACCCCTACCTGACCAAAGGCCGCTAGCTACATACGGGTTCTTCCAATGCAAAGAGCTAGGGATACAACTGGGTCCTGTGCGCTGTAGTAGGAAGAGAGCCTGAGACATAAGCCCTTGTATTAGATGCCTGGTATGAGGCAGAAACTCCTTATAGAATTTGGCAAAAACTGGGCTAACATTGCAAAAATATACATTTCTAAAAAGTGCTAAGCACAAAGTACATATGCAAACACATCCCAATATCAAGTGCTACCAAAACATCCCAATATCAAGGATGATACAAAAACATTCCCCCAAAATAACAGAAACACACCAACCCCTCCTAAAACATAAGATCAAAATAACAGTACGCAACTTGTTTGTATCAGGGTATAAAAATGTATCTCAGAGGGAGTATCTTCGTCCAGCCTAGGGGGAAGTGGAAAGTCCAGCCACTGACTGAGGTGTGTCCATTGTAATGAACATACATGTTTTAGTATCATTGTAAAGTCTGCCAAGTGCTATTACCGTGCTTTGTCAACAATAAATCTGGCCAGGTGCCTTTGTACCTTAATGGATCTTGTGGTCATTGGGCGGTTCGCTCAAGGTCTGCTATGCCAACTGTCTGTGCAGAGCTGGAACATTACACATGGAAAACACACACATGCAGCCAAATATCTAACCACATGCGCCAAACCTTTAATTTGCTCAGTACCATCCTTACTATCATAAAAACAAAAACATATTCAAACTGCTGCTTTTGGGAGGGAGGGCAAAAATTGAGTTTTTCTCAGAACAGTCTAACAGTTTTCATAAACTTCTTATGGAATACCAGCCTGAAGCATTTTTCTCTGCAGTGGTATTAAAAACAAATTTGGGCAAACAGAAACAGTCCAATAAACAAGCAAGTCAAAAGTCTAAAAGATTCTAGAATATGTGCCATTCCCCAGCATATCTCACAAATAATCCATTTTTTTTTTTTTTTGGTTTGGTAGCCAAACTGAAATCGGGGAATGTTTTGGTTTTTTTCTTGACAAAATGAAAGAACACCACCCCCACAAATTGTTTGGGTCAAAATCAAATGTTTTGACACTTGTTTTGAACTTATATTTTGTTTAGAAAATGTCATTTCAAAGCAAAATGTCAAAATGGATCATTTTGACTTTTTTTTTAAAAAAGGGAGGGTTTTGGATTAAACTATACACCAAATTCAACCCAAATTTGCAAACTGTTTTAGTACCACAAAAAAACATTAATTTAATATTGGCTAGAAAAATTTCTCCCAGCTCAATTCCTCGGTACCGCTTACTTGTGCTAGTACCAGCATGGATCCTCTCAATACTAGAATCCCAAAGCTCCTTGATAGTATTGGGTGTATTGCCAGCATTCATCCATCCCATGGTGAAGTCTAAAGCTCATATCTGTGCTTTCACCTTCCCTGCCAGGGAAAGAACAGACCTAAAGAACAGGCCCAAAATTGTGAGTCTTCCCACAATGAAGAATAAATCTGTATGCAGATGGTCCCTGAGGTGTGTGGCTCTAGAAGCCACAGTGTGAGCCACTGTTTTGGCGGTGCCTTTCTAATGGAATCCAGCTACAAATCTTTTCTATTCTTCCAATCCCTCAGATTGGTTTTTGGAAGCTATTTGTACCAAAAAGTTGTCTCTCAGCTTTAGCTTTCCTTGATGGACATAGCCTGATGTAGTAAAGCTTTTGGGGAATTCAACCTGTAGCCATCAGTTTGCTTGCCATACGGATTGCAGAAATAACCCTCAAATACAGAATTTAACTAGACACCTGAAGTCATTAAAATGTTAAACATTCACCTAACAAGGATTTATTTTTATATGTTGTATACTGTGCCATGTTCTTAACTAAAGCCGTTAGTGGCAGCTAGCAGGGTTGGGGTTTTTGTTTCTTTGATCTGTTTTAGTGAGCCAAGGTCATGTGAGTAATTAACAAAAAGAACAATTTCTGCACATGGTAATAATATACTTGCAAAGACTGTATCATTTGCTTAACCGGTATGTATAACAGGTAGATCAGAATTGTTAAACAGTGACCACTAATATGAACATGTGCTTTGCTGCTAACAAAGCTTGGGAAATGGACATTCAAAACTTCTTCCCAATCTTGTTTTTCCTAATCATTTTCCTAGATTGGCTCATCTTTTCTGGCCAAAAACCTGGTCTCACAAGCCAGTCAGTCTGAACTTGTTTCTATTCTATTCTGTACCGCACACATCACTGTAGTGGCTGAGCACCTTCCAGAAGTGCATTGAACAACATAAGCTCCTATAGTGGTGTTTATTTTAATCCATTCAAGAGTACATAACCATTCGGAGTGCACACATGAACACAAAGATTTACTCTTTGCTGGTTGGAAAAATGCAGTGGCAACAGCCCCATTGAATTATACTGTATCATGATGTGCCAGTCCTAAGTTGCTTAGTACAGCATCACTATTTCAGCCTTGAATCCTGTTCTAGTGAGCCGTTTCTTTGGGTTCTTTCTTGTACAGATGCTATTTTAAGGGGCTTCCTTTGAAAATTCAATG
Source organism: Eretmochelys imbricata (assembly GCF_965152235.1). Lineage (NCBI taxonomy): Eukaryota > Metazoa > Chordata > Testudines > Cheloniidae > Eretmochelys > Eretmochelys imbricata. The sequence continues at coordinate 102,059,906 of NC_135572.1, forward strand.
TTAATTTTTATTATAACCGGGCTGTAATAGTTGCAACGTAGAGTTTAGTTTGTACTGTGACTAGGAGTAGGACTTCAGAAAGTTCTAACAGAGCTGAGGCAGATAATGATCATATTCTATATGGAAGGTAGAGTTTCTTTTATGTATATTTACTAGCCTCACCAAATGAGGCACCACATTTAAACAGTATTTTCTAGGTCTATGATTAATCCATTTTTTTCCTGTCCTTCTGCATACCAAATACTAGGTATTCTGCTTCCAGGATACTACCTCTGTGTACCAGATAATAACATGAGCAGTGGATGTTGTATAAAATAAATTAAAACTGATTAAAGCAATATTTATACAAATTATATCAAAACAAAATCTATGTTAAAATAGCATTATTAAGGTTGAAAAGTCAAGCACTCAGAAGTTAGTAAAGGCCAGACTTCAGGTTGCCCATCCAGCCATAATTGGATCCCCTTGTGCATAGGCATTGTGATAGTATGCAATCGTAATTAAAGACTAAAGACCCTCTGCCTCATTCATCAAAAACATTCAGTACTTCTTTCAATTCTCCTCAGTCAACGTGCAGCTCCACCCCTCATTAAATGCACTCAATTCAAATCCAGCACTGAACCCAGAATTATTAATTTCCGCTAGAGCATTTCTATAGTGTTCTCACCACAGTATCTGAGTGCTTCACAAATACAAATGAACAACACTTCTATTAGATTAGGTAGGATTATCCCCATTTTACATCTGAGGAAATAAGGAATAGTGAATAAGGCCAAACCTGGGGACTGATCTGGGGTGCCCAATGTGAGACCAGTATGATCCAATTTTTTCAGAATACTTAGTATTTTTATTGCACATATGTTTAAAGCCCTGCTCCAATCAATGTTAGTTACAGTTGTGAGTGCTCAGCACTTTTGCTAATCTGGCCCCTGGTGTCTCACAAGGAACATCCAATCAGTGGCCTCCAATTAGCGTCCACAAATATGTGTGAAAATTTTGGTTTGAGTGACTTGCCTAGCATTACAGAGGAACTCCATGGCTGACTCAGAAAGAGAATCAACTTCCTTAATCACAAAGTCATCCTTTTTCTTCCTACAGTCCCCTGCCTCATTCACTACACACCTTCCAACTTCTGCAACAAATGAGGCACAGGTCCTACAGATAGGCTGCTTCACTATGCAACCTGATTTATTCCCAGAACACTGTCCATCCTGTGCACTAGAAACACCTTTTGGTAGTGGGTTTCACAACTATTTGCCGAATGCAGAGGAATATAGGGTACTTCTACATTGCACTTAGACACCCATGGCTGGCCTGTGCTGGCTGACTCAAGCTTGCAAGGCTCAGGCTTTGGGGGCTGTTTAATTGCTTTGTAAACATTTGGGCTCAGGCTGGAGCCCAGCGTCTGAGGCTCCACGGGGTGGGGGCTTGAGGGGGGGAGGAGGAGGGGAAGAGGGAGGGTCCCAGAGCTCAGGCTCCAGCCAAAGCCTGAACGTCTACACCGTAATTAAACAGCCCCTTAGCCTGAGCCCCATGAGCCTGAGTCAGCCGGCATGGGCCAACTGTGGGTGAGACATACCCACAGAGACCCAGGACCAGATTGGAGTGATTTTTTTTTTTGACAAATAGTTTATTTGCTGAAAAATGCAGTTTTGGATTGACTGAAACTATTTGTGTATTCAGGTCAAATTCACCAAATAGTTTCAGAAAAAGGGAGGGGGGAATTTCAAACGAGTCATATTATTTCAGTGCAACATTTTCAAAACAAAATACTTTCTGCTTTTCAATTCAAAATGGCATTTTGTTCAGAAATTTAGCTAGATTTAACCAAAAAAAGGGGTAAGGAACACCCAAAAATATTTAGTCTAGGCCCCCTCCACCGCCCCAAGAAAAAACAACAACCCACATTAGAGAGCTAGTAAAAATACCGAAAAAAGAATCTAGACAGTACTGGAATTATTTTGTCACAACCTATTTAATAATACTTGCTGTAAATGGAAGATTCAGAATATAGCCAACAAGACCCTCCATGTCAAAAGGTGGCATCTTAAGCAATGGAGGTAAGATGTCACCTATCTTTTCTTTTGGGAGATATTGACAGTTAAATGAGCAATGATCTCAGTGCCACCCCACTGGTTTTCACCAAACAGCAGAGATATGTACCTACTCCACAGACTGTGGTTTCTACAGTCCCCAGCCCCTAAAGGCCCTCTGAGCCTCAAGCCATGAAGAGTACACGTGTCCCAAAGGACCAATTCTGCACTCAGAAAAGCTGAACTTGGCATGTGGTCCTCTCATCAAAATCAATGGGATCCCCAAGTGTGCATCTTATGGCAGAATTTATCCATCACATTTATTAAATCTTTTTATAAAGGTTTTTGTTCCTGTTTAAGGATTTGATATGAAGGCAGACAGCCTTCCTAAAGATTTAGAGATTATTATTGGATCTGGAAATAAATCTATCCACATATTAATAATAAAAATCTAACTTGCCGACTGGTAAAGATAGCTATATTTTACAGAGGATATTTAGTTTTAGAGTAATCCAAAGGGGCCATTCTCCATTGTAGTCCTGTGAGACAGCACTAATGTGAAATCCTTCCTGCTGAAAGTCACTGTAAATGCCTCTTGGTTCTTTCAGTTAGTAAGATATGCCATGGATGGTAGTAGTCCCCTGGAATTCAGAAAGTTCCATTCACCCATTCTTAGACTGAGACTATTTGCATTTCATAGGTCAAGGCTAAACATGTTTTATGATGCATGGATTAGTTGCTTTTTAAAATAGTACCTGAAAGCTGATTTCACATATCATATATCAGCCATATAATTCACATATATAAGCTTATTTTTACCCCTGCCAAATCAGAAGGCTAATATCAGGGCAGGAATTTGGCTTATATATATGAGTCAGTTCTGCCTCAGATACCCACCCCCTGATGGGAGGAGGGAGTCCCTAACACAAGAGGGGGCATTGCACCCCTGCCCACATCTCTCCCCCCCACCCCGTAGAAATTAAATTTGTTCCATTTCCTGCCCTCTGCCCCCCAGTTTCTTATCTGAGAGTTTTCACAGATAGGTGATTGTAGGCCTAAAGCCACAGAGTAGTAGTCACAATTCTGGTAGCTAGCAGAGGTCTGGGGGTGGGGCATTTTATCAACTGTCTTTCAGCTAAATTAAACTTGGGGATTGCATTGTAACCCTGTACAGAGAGGATCTCTGCAAGGAGGCTTGCAAATGTAAGCAGGGGAATAGTCCCGCTCTTGTAGGGAACTTTCCTGGCTTCTGCACTACCCCGGTGAAGTGGGCTAGCGAAAGGATCTGAGTCCTCGCTCCCACTTCCTTTACCCAGTGGCCTCCCTGCCCTTGAGGGCTCCCCTTCCACTCTCCTGCCTGGCAGAGTCCTTGTAACCCCAACAAGGCTGGGCCCAGGATTCCTGGGGGGCTCGACCCCCAACCCTGCTGTGGTCACCTAGGACAGGGGCTAGGGTGTCCTCACTCCGGGGTACTCTCTCTGCACTGGGCACTTCTCTGACCCACTGACCATTACATACAATTTAAAGCAAATGCAAGTTATTTAATCAACAATTAATTTGAAAAAGAATAAGGAAAAATGGGAAAGATTAAAGGAAACACATCCACCCGCTCTGTGGCAGGGAACATCACAAACAGTGTCTCTGGAATGTCAGGGCAGTTCACAGTCTGTTTCTTGTAAGTCCCAGGCCTCCTTCTCAGACCCTGGCTGTGCTGCAGGGATACTGTGGGTTGGACACTTGCTCTGGTGGTGGCCACACGCTCTCAGGCTCTAAGTGGTAGGACCCTTCTTCCCAGTGTCGCCCCCACCCTGTCGGGATTACGATCCAAGCCTGGCCTGCAGAGCCTCTTGGCTGAGGCGTCTCCCTGTGCTGGGCCTGCTGCCCAGGGTCCCCCTTGGTCTCCCCAGCTGCTCCCTGCACCCAGCTCCAGACTGCTCCAGCCCCAGCTCCACCACTCTGTCTCTGCTGCTCTGCCTCCAGCTCCCTGGGCTGCTTCTTTGGCCCCTCTGCCTCTGGTAGCTACAGCTCTGCTCCCAGGACAGGTCTGCTCTGCAGGCTGCTTCTGTGACTCTGCTCCCAGCAGTGACTTGCTTCATGCGCTGCTTTTCTGGCCCCTCTGGCTCTGGTTGCTACAGCTTTCTTCCCAGGGAAAGTCTGCTCTCTCTGGGCTGTGCCTCTGGCTTTGGGGCTGCAGCTCTGCTCCCAGGATAGGGTCTGCTCTCCCTGGGCTGCTTTTCTGGTCCCTCTGGATCTGGCACAGCTCTGCTCCCCACTTTAGCTTGGGCCCCCGCTTTCTCCTTAGCTCGGCCCCACTCTGTCTGACCCAGGCAAATCCAGCTCACACTAAGGACGGACCCCCCTGGCCTCCTGACTCCCTGATTAGCCTGCTCGCCCTGTCATTCAGGCTGACCTGGAGCATTGGCCTCTCCCCATTGTTCCTGGGGACTATCAGTCTCAGGGTCCTGATTCCCCATCGACCCTTCCCGCTTTTTAGTACTGGGAGCTAGCAACTAAAACACCCCCACTGAATGTTAGTAAGGAGGCAACAGTCCCCTTACACAAAGTATACAAAGTCGCTAAGTGGGGACACGGTTCTATGCTGGAGTTTCTGTGACCAGACCCTGCCTACCTGTTTGGAGGGAAAAGAAGGAAAGAGTTCTGTTCAAACTGAGAGAGAGGAGAAAGCTCCATTTAGAGCGCATCAGAGTGCACGGACGGGCTGACTTGAATTGGAAAACTCCTCTAGAGCCTAGAAGAAACATTAGATGGACTGTCCAGGTTCCAGGGATTGTGACATCATTGCAGAGTCAAGGGGAATTCCTAGACAGGCAACAGGCTATGTATGAATACGAGCTCTGTTAAAGCTGATAAGGCCCTTTTTTTTCCCTTGTGGGATATATGCACACACTGGCAATGTGGGTGGAATGGGAGCCAATATAGTTTTTATCAAATCTGGATTTTTCAAATGGAAAAATACACTTTTGCCTGGAAAAAGTGTAATCAAATATGAAAACTGCTTCGTCCACTTGAATAAAATAGCGGATTGGACTGTAGCAAGGAAAAGAGATGCTACAGATAATTTTTTGCTATTTCTACATTTCTGTGACAATCAGGGTCCAGACACCCCAATGGAAGAACAGGGAGTCTGAACTCCAAACAATATACAATTGAATCAATGGTCGGAACAATTTGAAACTGAATAAAACCCCTTAGTCCTGGAAAACTAAGGCTTGGATCTGCACTACAAACTTATATCAGTACAACTGTGTTGCTCAGGGGTGTGGAAAACCCACACCCCTGAATGACAGTTATATCAACCTAACCACCAGCATAGGCAGCGCTATGTCAACAGGAGGACTTCTCCTGTCAACATAGTTACCGACTCTTGGAGTAGCTATGCGTAAGTAGTGTCTTCACTAATCGCTACAGCAGTGCAGTAAGTGTAGACAAGCCCTAAGAAAGAAGAAAAATTTCCCCACACTGAAGAACCATGAATCACCATGCCAAGTGTAGGGGGTGGGGGAAGAAAGAAGTGGGAGAGAGAGAGCGACAGAGAGAGAAACTAAAAAAAAAGGATCTTTGGCATTTATACATTTTAAATTTCTTGTCTTGAGGAAAGTTTCAAAACTTGATGTGGTAGATCCAGCATACAAAAAATGTGCTAAATTTTATTATGTCAGTGTGTTCATTTGCTCAATAACATTAATGAATGATTTTGGATGATATTTATTTTATCATAACTTGCATTTTCAAGTTCCACAATTGCTGCTTTGGTGTCACCTTCACACACTGAAAGAAACTAGCACTATTTAAAAACCTCGGCAAAAATTATCCAGTTTGCAGTGATAAATGAGTTGCTTTTGAGAGGAGATCAAGATATCATAAACTTCAAGGACTTAGATCTTACTATGAACAATTAATCAGGAATTTTCAATCAACATACTTACGTTTATCCACTGTTTTATGCTCTGTTGATGGCAAAAGCCAAGGAGAGACTTATTGGACTAGCCCAACTGCACGGACTCATTGCTGAAAAGATTACACAATAGATTTTGAAAGATCTCCACAAACTGGCTCTTGACCTTCAAAATACTTTGTTCTTGCTTTGATGATGCAAAAGTTATGTCAGGGTGCAAAGGAGGTGTACAAATGCTTTTACAACAGACATTGTGCCCACAAGGGTGAGGGGAGAGAGATACCAGCGAAAGGAGGACACTCAGGCCTAAGAATAGTAAACTATGCTTTATTGAAGGAAGGAAGGAAGGAAGGAAGGAAGGAAGAACTTACGCTCCAATCTGCGCGGGGAGCCCCTAGGACGCACGGAGGGGCTGCAGGGGACTCTGGCTGTTCAGGATAGCTGACCAGGCAGGACTCCACTGGTGGGGGGAGTCCTCTGCGGAGCTATATTCTCCGCGCTTATCTCGGGGTCAACAGCTGGTTACATTCTTATATGTATGATTTATGCTTATTACATAAACTAACTTGTTTACAGGAAAAATATGCTGAGCTATGCTATAATATCTTTTGGCAGGGTCTGTCGGACAAAGTTTGTTGAAACTGTCTGCATCCTCCGCTTACATCCAGTCACGTACTCAGTCCACCACTTAGCTCCTGGCCAATCTTCCACAACCTTGCCTCTACAACCTAGGGGCTCCCCGCGCAGATTGGAGCATAAGTTCTTCCTTCCTTCCTTCCTTCCTTCCTTCCTTCAATAAAGCGTCGTTTACTATTCTTAGGCCTGAGTGTCCTTCTTTTGCTGGTATCTCCCCCCCTGCCCTTGCGGGCACAATTGGCATCATGAACAGAGTACCAGTGGAGGGATGCCTCTTTGGGGAAGGAAAGATAAGGGGGAGGGAGAGAGCCACATCCCCGGGTGGCCCTCCACAGGACGGTGGGCACTGGTGGCTCGCAAGCTGGTGGGTTGGTTGTCCCCGCCGCATGGCCGGAGCTAGAACAGGAGCCGGGGGTTACCCCAGTTAGGCTGGAGGAACTGATATCCAAGCTCCGGCTGGACAAAGTAGGACCCACGGAGCGAAAAGCAGTGGGGGACCTGGGATGGGTCTTCTTGACCGCGCTCCGCGCGGTGGACAAGGTGCTGCTGGTTCAGCAACAGAGGATAGGAAGATAAGAGGCTGATTTGCAGCAAGCAAATGAGGCCCGTTTACTAACCCAAGAAGTCATCACTAGTACGGCCGAATGGGCCGAGTGGTTAAAGCACCGATGCGCGGTTATGGCGGCTCGTATTGCAAACCACTGGCGGTGAAAGGCAGGACGGCAAGACGTGTGTCCCCTTGCCGTACGTGCACTGGTGCGCAAAAGCGACTGGGATCCAGAAACCTGGGATGGGGACATTTGGGAGACAAGCGAGGACGAGTCTCCCGGGGAAGGCGGGGCTGTACCCACAACTGCAGCCCGTTGTCAAGACACTATACGAGGGACCGCATGGGGAGAACGATCAAATGGTAGGGAGGGATTTTATCCAGCAATATAAATCCTCCGAGATACAGGATTTCGTGCAGCGTTTCAAGCAGTGTCCCAAAGAACCGCTGCTGGCCTGGCTGCTATGGATGTGGCATGATGGAGCGGATGCGATTACCCTTACCCCTACTGAGCTAGGCAGGATGGGCTCGCTCACCACAGACCCCCTCCTTTGTAGGAGTCTCAAGATAGGGGCGAACTCGGAGGCGAATTATCCGTATCCCTCCCTCATGGCATGGTTGACCATGGCTATCAAAACCATCTGGAGCTCGCCCGCAGACATGGATGACGGGTTGAAACAGTGGGCCTCCATCCCAGAGGGGGTTAGCCAGCTCCGACAGCTGGGCATGCTCACTGGCATATTTGCCGAGCATTTTGAAGGGCATGACGTTGTAGACCTGACCAGTACCATCCGCACCCAGCTTCTGCGGAACTGCCCCCCCTCAAGGTGATGATCCTGCCAATGGTTGGGTGGCCATAGGATTGGTGGGGGATGGGGCACAGCTCATGATGCAATTAATGGAAATTGACAGTATGACGAAAACCACAAAGCTGCGGCAGGTGAATGAGAAGCAAAAGGAGAGGGTTAGCCGCAATACAGTGTTTAAAGACCTACTGAAAGCAGGGATTCCTTTGGGGGAAGTGGATGGGAAAACCAATGCTGAGCTGTTAAAATGCTGGTTACACCTTAAGCCGGAACAGCGTATCAAGGAGAGGGTAGGGGCCCCGATGAAAGGGCGGCCCCAAAACAAGGTAGATGGCACCCCCCAGTGGCCCCAACCTTCTGCCCCACTGGCAGACTATATTGAATGGAAGCTGCCTGCCCAGTATTGACGGGGTGATGGGTCCCCCTCACCCCCTGCCCTGGAGGTAAGGTGCTATGTCGTGGGGGACCACCGCCCTTATGTCCCAGTAGAGATCTGCTGGCCTAGCGGGGAGGGGGGGGAACAACGAGTAATGGCCCTTGTGGACACAGGAGCGGAGGTGACTATACTGCATGGCACCCCACCCTGTCGGGGCCAGTTGGTAATGGTGAGCGGCCTCGGAGGGGCGGAAGTTCGGGCCATGCCGATGCAGTTACGGCTGGCCATCGGGAAGGCCCCCCCATATGAGTCTCTGTGGAGTGCCCAGGCCCTGTTCCACTGTACTCTCCCAGAAGTCACAGATCCACTGCTCCCAAAGAACTGTACATTTGAGTTTAATGGTTTCACCTCAGGATCACTGCTTTGCTCAATGTACAGCACCTAAATGTACTATCAATGAATCTAAAAGAATAAAAATTTAAATAATAGCAAGTAGGTAGAAGTACTGGAAACAATTGGTTACATCTAAACCAAAATTGTAATATGCCTTGTAAAGCTTAGACTAACAAGCCATTCTCCTGTCTCAAAGGATAGCTCACCCAAAGTCTCTTTCCCGATTGCCAGGCCCAGTGTGCCCCTCTGTTCGTAAGATAAGCACTCTGGCTGCTTGTCCCCTAGGTGAAGGATACCAGACCAATCCTTTGATCTTAGTTATAAACAGGATGCCCTCCTGATGTGCATTCCTTCCTGTAGATTTTGTGATCCCCTGTCGACTTCACAGTCTTGATTAGTTTCAGAGTAACAGCCGTGTTAGTCTGTATTCGCAAAAAGAAAAGGAGTACTTGTGGCACCTTAGAGACTAACCAATTTATTTGAGCATGAGCTTTCGTGAGCTACAGCTCACTTGATTAGCTGGTTGTTCCATATGCAAATAGACTTGCATTGTGAGAAGAGATAAGTGTCTACAACCCCCTGCCTGAACAGAACCTGTTTATCACCTTCTGGTGACCTGTTTTAACTTACATATTGTAAGAACACAGTTTTCAGTATAGATACATACATACCTTTTTAAATAATATCCTTACAAATATTTTGCAATGACTATGATGACCAGCAGGCTACGGGCTCTCAGAGACCTTACATGCTATCCTTTGTATAACTATTATGTAAACATCAGACCCAAGTGATCCTGTAAACCTCTGTGCACCCCTTATGCCCTCTGCCACTTGGCATTAAGGGGTCCCTGGGTCACATATGGTAACATTGTGTGTTATAAAACAATCTTTATTAAATTTTTATATCTGAACAATGTTTCAGTGCTGTAATATAATTCAGAGACCATCTTGTGGTGAAATCCTAGTCACACTGATGTCAATGGCAAAATTCCCATGGACTTCAATGGGATCATATTTCACCCTTGGAGTTTTACTCCAGCATGAAGTAATCTAGAGTTAAAATAGCCATTTAGTTATGATTATTAATGTATCAAATGCCAGGTAGCTTTAATTGTCCAAGGACTAACTCAAAAGGCAAAAACTTATCTTAAATTTTAATTATGGCATTTACATGATTATATTTTTTGTCTAGAGAAAGAAATCAGAGTGAGCGTTTCTTCTTAAAATTGCATTTTAGATTAAATCCCTAATGTCCATTGAGAATCCACAGTAGTAGTTTTCATTTATTGCCAATTGGCAACAAGTGGTACGAACACACTTAAGGGCTGACTGAGCAGGCTTTTTTACAGCTGACCTCAGCCAAAATGTAAATTGCATCATTCCACTGAATGTTTTTGCTTTTAAGACAAATGGGAACATTATGGACTATTTTCTTAGTCTGCTGAGGAGCACAATCAAGCCCTATCAGACTTTTGGAAACTTGCCCCTTAACCAAGATTTTATGAAGCTTACATACTGTGATTGTGCCTTTATTATGTAGATTATTTATCCTGATTATATTTAGGGCCCTATGAAATTCACCATCCATTTTGGTCAATTTCATGGTCACAGAATTTTAAAAATAGTCAATTTCATGGTTTCAAATGTTTATATCTGAAATTTCATGGTATTGTAACCATGAGGGTCTCGACCCAAAAGAGGATCATGGGGGAGTCGCAAAGCTGTTTTAGGGAGGTCACGGGATTGCCACCCTCACTTCTGTGCTGCCTTCCGAGCTGGGGTCTGAAGGCCGCAGCCGTGGAGCTTCCTGAAACCTGGGGAGATTCCCAGAGGTAGGGCTGATCTCCCCATGCTGCTGGGAGTGCCCCAGCGGGGGGCTCCTAGCTGCTAGTCCCAGTTGGTCTGGGGAGGGATGGGACTTCCCCAGAGAGCGGCCGTGCAGACGAAGAGGGAGATCAGACCCTCCTCTGGGAACTGTCTCCGGCTGCAAGAAGCTCCCTGGCTGCTGCTCTCACAGCCCAGCTCTGAAGGCAGCGCAGAAGTGGAGCTTCCTGCAGCTGGGGCAGGTACCTGGAGGTGAGTCTGATCTCCCCCCGAGAGTAGGGTTGCCAACTGTCGAATCACACATACCCAAACACACTTCGCCCCACCTCCTGTCCTGGCCTCCCCCCAAGGCCCCACCCTGCCCTTTCTGAGGGTCCCCCACTCCGCTCACTCCGTCCGCCCTCCCTCCATTGCTCACTTTCCCCCACCCTCACTCACTCTCTCATTTTCACCAGGCTGGGGCAGGGGGTTGGGGTGCGGGCTCTGGGCTGTGGCGGAGGGGTTTGGAGTGTGGCAGGGGGCTGTGGGCTGAGCCTGGGGCAGGTGGTTGGGGTGCCAGAGGGGGTGCAGGCTCTGGAAGGGAGTTTGGGTGCAAGAGGGGGCTGAGAGCTGGGGCAGGGGGTTGGGGTGCCAGAGGGGGTGCAGGCTCTGGAAGGGAGTTTGGGTGCAAGAGGGGGCTGAGAGCTGGGGCAGGGGGTTGTAGTGGCTCTGGCCAGGCGGCGCTTACCTTGGGCAGCTCCCAGAAGTGGCCAGCATGTCTGGCTCCTAGGCTCAGAGGTGGCCAGGTGGCTCTGCACACTGCCTCTACTTGCAGGCACCGCCTTCGCAGTCCCCATTGGCTGCGATTCCTAGCCAATGGGAGCTGCAGAGTTGGCGCTCGGGGTGGGGGCAGCATGCGGAGACCTCCTGGCCACCGCTGTGCTATTTGCTTCCGGGAGCTGTTTGGAGCCGTGGCAGATAGGGAGCCTGCCTTAGCCCCACTGTGCGCTGACTGGACTTTTAGCGGCCTATTAAAATTTTCCGGACTGGTTTCCATAGCCACTGGGAGATCAATTCTGATTCCAGGAGACTCCTGGCCAATCCAGGAGGGTTGGCAACGCTACCTGAGAGTAGCCATTCAGGGGAAGAGGAAGTCCCGTCCCTCCCTAGCCCCGCTGGGACTAGCAGCTGGAGCCCGCAGCCCTGCCCTGTCCCATGCAATAGCTAGATTTCACGGGGGAGTTATGATTTCATGGTCTGATGCGTTTTTCACAGATGTGAATTTGGTACGGTGCTAATGATATTGATTCTGTTTAACACCAGCCTTTAAAAATGAGACAACACAATACATATTGTTTACCTCTTGAAATATCTGTATGTAGGTTTCTTTAAATATAATGTACAGAAAACATACCTGGAATGTTAACTGTCTCATTACACAGCAATAAATATATAATATGAAGATAAAAATAACTAACCTTCATGAACAATAAGTGTTAGCTATCCAGTAAGTTAAGTTAGTATTTCTTATTGAGTATGATGTAAAACACATCTCTTCTCTGAGCCTATAGCTAATAAACCCTAAAGGTGGATCTCAGTGCCCTTTTGCATCAAGCCTGAGTAGATAAGCTTTATGTAGGAATCTATGCAGGGGTTGCAAATCTAACTTCCAGCTCACAAATGAAGTGTGAGGCAGTTGTTATGCAGTCTTCAGTCCCTCATTTGGAACAGTAGCCACAAACCCTTTGCACCCCTCTGAGTGACTTTTGGCAACTGGATCTACAACAGCTGTGGACCTCAGGCTGCTCCTCCTCTCCTGTCCCATCCTCAAACCCTCCTCTATCGTAGTTTATACATAGTTGATTTAGGGCCTAATCTTATCCTGATTTCAACAGGACTATTCACATAAGCATGTGAGTAACTTTACTCAAGCCTTTGGAGGATCAGCCAAACTTCATGCTAGAATGGGCTATAGGCTCCCCCGGTGTGTCAGCTCCATGGTTGTACACCCCATGTACAGCAGAACATACAATTCCACTGCAATGGGGGCATTCTACAGCCCATCTGGCCATAGTTGAATTTAACCCAGTTCACTGCCTATATTATATATAGGAACCCTATAGCTTATCCAGATGCAAGCATTCTAGACATGCTAGATGAATAGGGCAGCTTGCAAGACAGAATGGATATCAGCACTGAACCACTGCCAGAAGCAGAAACAGAAAGAGGAGTGAATCTGTTAAAAAATAGGAAAGCTGGAGGAATAGATAATACAACAGCTGAGCTGCTACAAGCTGGTGGACAAATGCAAGAAAAACATTAGGAAAAATAAATAAGAAGGTATGGGAGCAAGACGAGGTACTGGATGATTCATAAGCTTATTATCAGTGCCAGGAAATATGATTAAAGTAACTGCCAACAGATTAAGACTAGTTTTAGAAGAAGTAGTAAATCAGAAACAGTGTGGTTTCAGACCAGACTGAAGTTGCATTGATCAGATATTCACGTTCTGACAGCTGATGGGGGAAAAAAAAGCAAGAAAGGGAATTAAAGATGTTTGCTGTTTTCATCAGCTTCACAAAGGCATTTGATTTGGTTTGGAGGGAAGTATTATGGAAAGTAATAAAATCATATTAAGTTTGTCATGCTGTCTGGAGTAGTTCACAACCGTGAGTGCCAACCTCAAAGCAGACTGTCAAAAAGCAGGGCAGACACCCCAAACTGGTGATATGTTCTGTAATTAGATTTCACCAACCCAGTAACAAATGTGAACTCCTGAAGTGCTATAACAGTCTTACATGGAGTCACTGACAGTCCCCTTGGGCATTCTAGTCTATCTTACTACCCAGGCAAGCTGGACTATGTGATAGTTGGTTGCTATACGTCAAAGATCACAGAAGATTCCAATTGCTTCCAGTCACAGGAGACCAGTCACTTACTCCAAGGCAATTTGTACATCAGATTTCACACCAAAAACCAATCCTATAGTAAACTAACTCGACAGTTATTAACTAGGAAAAAGAAATGAGAGAGTTATTTACAGGTTATAGCAGGCGATAGAAAGATAGATAAGATAGATACACACACACAAATGAGTTACAGCCTATGTTTCCAAAAGGTCACAGAGTTGTAGCAGTCTGTCAGCACTGAATGTCTTTCAGGGCTAATCCAAGTTGACCCCTGGGATCTCTGCTTCTGTTTTGTAGCTCTGGCCCTGTGAGAGCCCAAACAGAAAAAGAGATTAAAAGTTCTTGTCAGCTATCTTTATTTGCTTCTTGCAGAATTCCTGATGTGAGGAGCCTTTTTGCACATAGCCTCTTCGTGGGTGTGCTGGGCCAATTAGCAAAGTCTGTATTGTGATGTCCCACGATGGCCCATTTAGTTTTGATAGTCCTTTCTGATGAGCAAATAGTAATACCTTTCATAGGGACTTAGCATTTTGCACTAGGTATAGTTTTTTCTTGTTTGGTGAGTTATGTAGTTCAAGCATTTGAGTATTATTTTATAGCATGGGATACAGACATTATAAGTAGTATTAAAACATGTAGCAACCTACAAGCATTTCATAAAATCTAAACACTTGTTATAAATTCAATACCTATCTCAACCATACTAAAACAAAGGTGAGCTGGACTGATTTCCAGCAATGAAATTATCAGTGCTCAGCTAAGGCCTAAAGCTTTGGCAAGAGCTGACACCTGGTTTGCCAGCATCATGAAGTTCCAGATAAGATAATTGCAATTATAAAAGTTAGGTATGAAGACTCCTGTAGTGCCGAAAGAATTGGTGGAAAATTAAACAACTGATTCAAGTCAACGTTTGGTACAAGACAAGGGGGAATGCCCCTCTGAGGGTCGGTACCTTGTGGTGAAGGGGCTTGCGTGTTTTGAAGAACCTCAGGACTATGTCATCTGGAGCCTAGGGTTCCTGGCAAGGTCACCTTAGGCGAATAGGTCTGTGGGGAGGTTCCAGACTAAAAATGAACAACCTCAAGACCCTTATGAAAGCCCCAAATGACCAGATGAAGCCTACCCCTGGGGGTGGTGTCAAGCGAGCGTCTGGTGGGTGGGCTACCCATATAACCCAGCTGGGCCCAGCCTGAAAAGGTGATGTGGACCCGTCTTGTGGGCTCACCACCCATGAGGCAAAGAGTGAGGGTTGGGTGTGATGCCAAAATGGCAGCAGGAGGGATGGACCACAATGAACTGGCCCTCTGCAATGGAACTGGTTCTAGGGACATGGAATGTCACTTCAGTGGTGGGAAGGAGCCAGAAGAGGAAGAGGTGGAAAGGTACTGACTAGATATAGTCAGCCTCGCCTCCACACATAGAATTGGCTCTGAAAACAAACATCTCAATAGAGGGTGGTCTCTTTCCTACTCAGGAGTGGCCCCACGTGAGAGGCCTTGGGTGGGTGTAGGGATACTCACAAGTCCCCGGCTGGGTGTTGCGCAGTTGGAGTTTGTCCTGGTTGCTGAGAGGGTCACCTCGATGACACTTCAGATATCAGAGACTGTTGTGTGTGTCTGTGCACCTAACGGTTCAGAGCACTCGGCATTTCCGGAGACAATGATACTGGTGCTCAATACAGTGCCACCTACCGGTGCTGTAGTTCTACTCGGGGACTTCAGTGCTCACATGAGGAATGATGGAGATACCTGGAGGGGGAGTGACTGGGAGGAATGGCTTCCCTGGTCCGGACCTGAGAGGCGAGTTGTTCTTGGACTTCTGTGCTAGTCATGTCCATAACGAATACGAATACGAAGGTTGCTCAGACATGTACTTGGTACCAGAGCACCTTGGACCAAAGATCAGTGATAAACTTCATAGTCGTCTCGGACCTAAGGCTGTATGTTCTGGATACTTGGGGTGAAAAGAGGGGCAGAGCTAGCAAACGATCACCACTTAGTGGTGAGTTGGATCTGACGCAAGGGCCACTGGCCAGATAGACACAGGAGGCCCAAACAATCATTGCAAGTCACCTGTGAACATCTGGTGAAGGATCCTGTGCAGAAAGACTTTAATTCCCACCTCCAGAAGAACTTCTGCTGCATCCAGGTGAGGTCTTGGACAGTGAGTCTGAGTGGGCCATGTTCAGGGCCTCAATCATTGAGGCAGCCACAAAAAGCTATGGCCTGAAGGTGGGTGGTGCCTGTCATGGTGGGACCCGCTGGTTGACTCCAGTGGTGAAGGAAGCTGTCAAGTCAAAGGAGGCGGCCTTCTGAACAATGCTCGAACCAGACTCCTGATATGGCTGAGAGGTACTGGCTGGCTAAGAGGGCTATGGCTGTGGTGGTCATTGAAATGAAAGCCCAGGCATGAGAGGAGTTTGGAGAGACCATGGAGAATGACTACCGGATGGCCTTAAGGTGTTCTGGCAAACCATTCGTCAAGTTAGGAGGGGTCAGCGGGACGTTGCCCAGGCTGTTTGCAGTAAGGGTTGTGAAACACTGACCTCGAATGAGGAGGTCGTTGAGAGGTGGAAGGAGTACTTTGAGGAACTCCTCAACACAATGGACATGCCCCCTTCCAGGAGGCAGGTGAGATTGGATCTGTGTCTGATACAGAGGTCGATATGGTGGTAAAGTGTCTTTGTCGTTGTGAGGCAGCAAGGGTGGGTGAAATTTGCCTGGAAATGTTGAAAGCACTGGACAACGTTGGGTGTTGTGGTTCATGCACCTCTTCAATGTTGCGTGGAAGTTGGGTGCAGTTCCTCTGGACTGACAAACTGGGGTGGTGGTCCCAATCTTTAAGAAAGGAGACTGGAGGGTATGTTCCAACTATAGGGGGGAAATCACACTCCTCAGCCTCCCTGGCATACCAGGGAGCTGGAGAGGAGTTTATGCCCATTAGTTGAACTTCAGAATCAGGAGGAACAATGTGGATTCCATCCCATCTGTGGAACACTAGATCAGCTCTTTACTCTCTCACAGATACTCCAGAGGTTTTAGGAGTATGCTAATCCAGTCTACCTTTGTTTTGTAGAGCTGGAGAAGGAATATGCCCATGTTCCCCGAAATGTCTTGTGGGAAGTGCTGCATGAGTATGAGGTCCTGGGTGCTGCTTTTGTGTGCTATCCAGTCTCTCTATTCTTGGAGAGAGTTGTGTTCATATTCTTGGCATTAAGTCCAGTTCAGTCAAGGTGAGTGTCCGATTCTGCCAAGGGTGTGTCTTGTCCCCATTCCTGTTTGTGATTTTTTCATGGACAGGCTAACTAGGTGAAGCCAAGCTGTGGAGTGTATCCAGTATGGGGACTTGGAGGTGGCATCTCTGCTGTTTGCAGATGGTGTTGTCCTTCTTGCTTCTTCAGACTGTGATCTCAGATGCTCACTCAAATGTTTTGCTGCTGAGTGTGAAGTGACTGGGTTGAGAATCAGTACCTCCAAATCAGAGGTCATGGTCCTCGCCCAGAAGAAAGTGGACTGCTCTCTCCAGGTGAAGGGGGACCAGCTCCCCTTAGTAGATGAGTTCAAATATCTAGGGATCTTGTTCACGAGTAATGGCAAGCGGGAGCATGAAATCAACGAGCAGATTGGTGCAGCGTCTGTACTGATCCGTGGTGGTGAAGCGAGAGCTGAGTTCTAGGGGGAAGCTCTCTGTTTACAGGTCACTCTATGTCCCCATCCTCTATGGTCATAAAATTTGGGTAATGACTAGGGCCCTACCAAATTCAGGGCCATGAAAAATGCATCATGGACTGTGAAATCTGGTCTCCCCCTGTGAAATCTGGTCTTTTGTGTGCTTTTACCCTATACTATACAGATTTCACGGGGGGAGATCAGATTGGGGGCCCTGACCCAAAAGGGAGTTGCCGGAAGGGTACAAGGTTATTTTAGGGGTGGTTTGCAGTATTACCACCCTTACTTCTGAACAGCTGTCTTCAGAGCTGGGCAGCCACAGAGTGGCGGCTGCTGACTGAAGTCCCAGTCAGCAGCCACCTACAATAACCCCCCTGCAATAACCTTGTGTCATAAATATAAAGGGAGGGGTAAACACCTTTAAATCCCTCCTGGCCAGAGGAAAAACCCTTTCACCTGTAAAGGGTTAAGAAGCTAAGATAACCTCGCTGGCACCTTACCCAAAATGACCAATGAGGAGACAAGATACTTTCAAAGCTGGAGGGTGCGGGAAACAAAAGGTTCTCTCTGTCTGTGTGTTGCTTTTGCCGGGACCAGAGTAGGAATGCAGGTCAGAACTCCTGTAAAGAGTTAATAAGCAATCTAGTTAGATATCTGTTAGATTCTGTTTTGTTTAAATGGCTGATAAAATAAGTTGTGCTGGATGGAATGTATATTCCTGTTTTTGTGTCTTTTTGTAACTTAAGGTTTTGATTAGAGGGATTCTCTACGTGTTGAATCTGATTACCCTGTAATGTATTTACCATCCTGATTTTACAGAGGTGATTCTTTTACTTTTTTTTCAATTAAAATTCTCTTTTAAGAACCTGATTGCTTTTTCATTGTTCCTAGGATCCAAGAGTTTGGGTCTGTGTTCACTTATGCAAATTGGTGAGGATTTTTATCAAGCCTTCCCCAGGAAAGGAGGTGTAGGGCTTGGGGGGATTTTGGGGGGAAAGACATTTCCAAGCGGACTCTTTCCCTGTTATTTTTGTTAGACACTTGGTGGTGGCAAGGTCCAGGGACAAAAGGTAAAATAGTTTGTATCTTGGGGAAGTTTTAATCTAAGCTGGTAAAAATAAGCTTAGGGGGGTTTTCATGCAGGTCCCCACATCTGTACCCTAGAGTTCAGAGTGGGGAAGGAACCTTGACACCTTGTGACCCACCTCCCAACTCTTTTGGGTCAGAACCCCTACAATTACAACATTGTGACATTTCAGATTTAAATAGCTGAAATCATGCAGTTTACAATTTTAAAAATCCTATGGCCATGAAATTGAGCAAAATGGACTGTGAATTTGGTTGGGCCTTAGTAATGACCAAAAGGATGAGATCACAGGTACAAGCGGTGGAAATCAGGTTTGTCTGCAGGATGACTGGACTTACTCTTTGAGATAGGGTGAGGAGCTCGGCTATATGGGAGGGCCTCGGAGTAAAGCTGCTACTCCAGATTGAGAGGAGTCAGTTGAGGTGGTTCGGGCACCTGATAAGGATGCCCCCCAGGGAGGCTTCTGTTGGAATTATACCAGACACGTCCCATGGGGCAGAGGCCCCAAGACCAACTCAGGCTACGCTGGATGGATTATATTTCCTGGCAGGCCTGGAAAATCTGGGGAATCCCCCAGGAGGAGCTAGAACCTGTTGTGGAGGAAAAAGAGGTCTGGTCCTCCCTACTCTCCATGCTGCCACTGCGACCCTCACCAGGAAAAGCAGCATAAAGGAAGAAGAAGAAGAAGGGGGAATGGAATCACCATTACCTTTTTCTCATATTCTAAAATTGGACAGTAAGAATGTAGCGGAAGGCATGATATTGTGTGATCTAGAGTTAAACTCTTTCATTTATGGTGCAGATGACACTGTACAGCTGACACCAATGTTTGAATGAATAAGAATGCTCTTCATTACCTTGGAAAACTGGTGTAGTTGACTTGGATATACAACTACTCTGTCTTCTTGACATTTATTATATCTTGGAAAAGTGACAATAGATAGAAGTGTTGAAATGCAGCAGCAGTGAAGTTGCAGAGCAAGGAGAATCTTATATACATCTTGGAGGCTTGATCAGTGCCAATGGTTCCAGCACAGAGGAGATTAAAAGGAGGTGTGTTTTAGCTACAAGTGCTGCACAGAAGTTGATGAATTTATGGACTGATGAAAACATTACATTTGGTACCAAAGTGAAAAGTTATCAAACTAGTCTACTAAAAGTGTTACTCTGCAGTCTGGAAGCAGCTGCATTAAATTAAACGGACATCAGAAGGCTGGAGGCAGTAGAGATAGGAGTTCTCCAGAAGATGGCAGGTTTATAGTGGAATGTTTTTAAGATAAATGAAGAAGTTAGAAGGAGAGTAGAACATGAAATCAGTGCATGGGATTGGCTGCAATTGAAAAGATTACAATAGTGGGCACATTGCAGAAGGCAAACAGATGATGGGATGCCAAAGAAAATAATGCAAATTCAACCAGGTTCAGTCAGACCTAGAGGCTGACTACTGACTCGATGGTGGAACATCTATGCAGGAACATGTCTGGGTTGGGCTTAATGGAGGAACAAACCATGTACAGGAATGAATGGTGATGCTGTACTGCTTCCCGTGATTGTAAAGATTCTTTGGGACGAGAAGCTACATTATATGCTTGGGCTGGTCCAGCACATAATCAGGGGCCATGATTGGCTTTCTATGTCATCTCCCCCCGACCCCAAATACATGCGCACATGCACACACAGCTGAGCAGAACTCACAATGATTAATGCCCTGATCCTGCACCATGGAAGACAATGAGAATTTTTCTATTGGCTTCAAAAGGAGCAAGAGTGAGTACTAAATTAACTGCCCAAAGTCACATAGGAAGTCTGTGGCAGATCAAGGAATTGATCCCAAACCTCTTTAATCCTATAATATCTCACCCACAAGACAATCCTTTATTCTCCCTTCCCCCCCCCCCCCCCCCAGGCAATGAGTTCTAAATTTTTAATCAAAATTCATTAATTCTCCTGCAACTGAAAATGGGAATCAAGAAATTTCCCTACAATATATCAATCAGTTTACAGGTAATACACATTTTTTTACCTAGAAGAAAAAAATAGTATGCAACTTCTTAGGTCCTAACTCCGTTCTCTGTTGAAAATGTAATAGCTCAATTTTATATTTTGCATTAATTTAGACCTTCCAGCTCTGTTTGCAAATTGAAATCCAGTCCCCCTCAGAGGAATACAAATCTAAAGTCCCATTCCATTCTTAAGATAACCCTGGATGCTTTCATATTAAAACTGGACCATGGTTTTCCTCAGGGTCCCAGAAGTGTGGTGAACCTAGGCTGATGCAACCCCCTAGATGGTGCCTAAGTGGGTCAGACCACATGGTCTGAGGCAAATGCCCTGAGAGGCATGGGACAAAATGTGAATGCGATGGTGAACATTTGCTTATTTTACAGTAGAGGTTTGAGTTGAGGTTGTGTATAACAGTTGCATGAAAAATATGCCTTTGCGTTTTTCAATATACTTTTAAAAAGTTTTCTTATCTTGGAATCTCTTTGCCATTATTGTTATTTTTTGTATGTTGAGCATCGTCAGAGACGTAGCTATTCTGAAAGGTGAAGGTCTTTTAAAGGAGAATAATGTTACTTATTACAGGCATATTCCAGTGTTGTCAAGGAGACCAGATGCTATGGTAAAAGGAAAACATTTCAACAGAAAAGCACTTACACCATTTATGATGTTCATCTCTAAAAATTCTCGGAAGGCATGTTATGAACCCATTTGCAGAAATGAGTCAATACTAAATGGGGTATTAGAGGGAAAAACAGCATAAGCTGCTATTTACTGTGCTCTGACCTCAGAAACGATATCAGATTTACTCTTGCTCTCTGTAGAATGAGTCACCCACAGTCCCTGACATGGGATTTATTCCATTACTTGTGTTTGGTTCCTAAGGATAACTGTGGCATTGTTTCTGTTTGTTGACAGGCAAACACATACCTATATCCTCAGACAAATAGAGAAAGTACAGTAGAAAGACATTTTAATTAAGAGAAGGACAAAAGGGAAGATGAGCTTCTGTGCGCAATTGCTAATTACTAAAGAGAAAGGTTTATGCTATTTGAATGATCCTGTGGGGAGGTATAGTACAGGACTTGGATCACAGGCAGAGGCATTCCTATTTGGGACTGCTCAAGGAGCTCTGTAAGTTAGAGCAGCCCTAGGTACTATTTTAATTTTTCTGACAATCTGGCCTGGCTGCATATGCAGCCCAGAACAGTTGAAATGTAAAGCATTGAGGCCGCTGCCCTGCTTGCTCTGACATGCTCCCTCCTGCCATGGTCATACATCCTACATGACTCATGCACTGGGCTGTGCAGGAGGGCAGAATACAGCTGCCTACATAGGCCCTATGTTGCCCCTGCATTCCCCAGAGGACTGCTCAGCCCAGTTTAGGCCTCTTTATGCTATTAGAGTGGTGCAAAGGGGGCATACCTGTCTCTATATATCAAATACAGAGGAAAGTATATTCTGTGCATTGCGTATTTGTTGTCTTCCGTACAGCAAATTAGTTCAATGTGAGCCTGGTACATTCTATCATTTCGCTATAATAAGATGTTGCACAACGTGCCAAGGAAAGTGTGGGCCCCTTACTGAATGAGGGAGGCAACCTAGTGACAGAGGATGTGGAAAAAGCTAATGTACTCAATGCTTTTTTTGCCTCTGTTTTCACTAACAAGGTCAGCTCCCAGACTGCTGCGCTGGGCATCACAAAATGGGGAAGAGATGGCCAGCCCTCTGTGGAGATAGAGGTGGTTAGGGACTATTTAGAAAAGCTGGACGTGCACAAGTCCATGGGGCCAGACGAGTTGCATCCGAGAGTGCTGAAGGAATTGGTGGCTGTGATTGCAGAGCCATTGGCCATTATCTTTGAAAACTCGTGGCGAACGGGGGAAGTCTCGGATGACTGGAAAAAGGCTAATGTAGTGCCAATCTTTAAAAAAGGGAAGAAGGAGGATCCAGGGAACTACAGGCCAGTCAGCCTCACCTCAGTCCCTAGAAAAATCATGGAGCAGGTCCTTAAAGAATCAATCCTGAAGCACTTGCATGAGAGGAAAGTGATCAGGAACAGCCAGCATGGATTCACCAAGGGAAGGTCATGCCTGACTAATCTAATTGCCTTTTATGATGAGATTACTGGTTCTGTGGATGAAGGGAAAGCAGTGGATGTATTGTTTCTTGACTTTAGCAAAGCTTTTGACACAGTCTCCCACAGTATTCTTGTCAGCAAGTTAAAGAAGTATGGGCTGGATGAATGCACTATAAGGTGGGTAGAAAGCTGGCTAGATTGTCGGGCTCAGCTGGTAGTGATCAATGGCTCCATGTCTAGTTGGCAGCCGGTATCAAGTGGAGTGCCCCAAGGGTCGGTCCTGGGGCCGGTTTTGTTCAATATCTTCATAAATGATCTGGAGGATGGTGTGGATTGCACTCTCAGCAAATTTGCGGATGATACTAAACTGGGAGGAGTGGTAGATATGCTGGAGGGGAGGGATAGGATACAGAAGGACCTAGACAAATTGGAGGATTGGGCCAAAAGAAATCTGATGAGGTTCAATAAGGATAAGTGCAGGGTCCTGCACTTAGGATGGAAGAATCCAATGCACCGCTACAGACTAGCGACCGAATGGCTAGGCAGCAGTTCTGCGGAAAAGGACCTAGGGGTGACAGTGGACGAGAAGCTGGATATGAGTCAGCAGTGTGCCCTTGTTGCCAAGAAGGCCAATGGCATTTTGGGATGTATAAGTAGGGGCATAGCGAGCAGATCGAGGGACGTGATCGTTCCCCTCTATTCGACATTGGTGAGGCCTCATCTGGAGTACTGTGTCCAGTTTTGGGCCCCACACTACAAGAAGGATGTGGATAAATTGGAGAGAGTCCAGCGAAGGGCAACAAAAATGATTAGGGGTCTAGAACACATGACTTATGAGGAGAGGCTGAGGGAGCTGGGATTGTTTAGCCTGCAGAAGAGAAGAATGAGGGGGGATTTGATAGCTGCTTTCAACTACCTGAAAGGGGGTTCCAAAGAGGATGGCTCTAGACTGTTCTCAATGGTAGCAGATGACAGAACGAGGAGTAATGGTCTCAAGTTGCAGTGGGGGAGGTTTAGATTGGATATTAGGAAAAAATTTTTCACTAAGAGGGTGGTGAAATACTGGAATGCGTTACCTAGGGAGGTGGTTGAATCTCCTTCCTTAGAGGTTTTTAAGGTCAGGCTTGACAAAGCCCTGGCTGGGATGATTTAACTGGGAATTGGTCCTGCTTCGAGCAGGGGGTTGGACTAGATGACCTTCAGGCGTCCCTTCCAACCCTGATATTCTATGATTCTATGATTCTAATGTCACAGTCACATTTTTTTACCATGTGTAATTAGATGGGTTATCGGCTGTGAATTTAAAATAAGGACCAGGAGCTGCATTTTCAGCCTAAAAAGGCTGGGCCGACAGAGGGCAGAGGTGGGAGTGGAGATGGGAGAACGGGGAACCAAAAACCCACCCACGGAACAGGGCAATGAAAAGATTAGTAAGTTAGCTGCGGTTCCCTTTTCATCGATGTGGTTTCATTCTGCCTCATCTCTTTGACTTCAGCAAGTCTTCAGTGTACAAGGTTAGAAATAAGGAAAGGTTGAACTATATCTTTTTGGGTCTGGGATTTACCTGCAAATGTGAGTTGGTCATGAGGTTTCCCTGACTCCTTTAACAGTGTGTGAATGTGTAAAATCTCTGTAGAGATCACAGCTCCCCAACATGTGGGAAGCTACTCGGAGACAAGGGATTTGGTTTAATGCCTCTGCAAATATAATATACCTGTACAGAACCAAAAGCCACAATTTTGAAAGACCAAAGTTAAAGACAGAAGCCATTTTTTTAGATTTCTGCTTCCTTTAATGAATATATACACACATATTTAGTATTCCTGAAGAAGCAATATGTGCCTCTCAATTAGTATTAATAGCTAATCTGAACCCACCAAAGCAGCAATACTGTCATCTAACAGCAGGCAACTTGTTTTATTTTTTAGATGCAGTTTGGAGATGATTTGAAAATTCTACTTAAGAGACCGATGTAGAGGAACCACCCAGCTGCAGGAAGATTTCAGCAGATACAAACTACAATATTACTGATTGATGTAGGAGCACACATTTTAGACTGGAGTTCAATTAGGTAAGTGTTGCAGCTGGTTTTGGTTGCGATAACTTGATGGGACATAAAGCTATTATGTGGCTTCACGTCAACAGGGTATCTTTTGAGTTGAAACAGGAGTGAGATAGCAGGAAATGCAATCATGACTTTTTTTGAAGATGAGTCACTGGAAATATCTTTTGATAAGAAAGGGCATGACACTTTTATTACTTTTATGGATGGATTGAGTGCTCATGAAAGCGAGGCACTACTAGCACAGACTTGTGCCAGAAAGAAGGCAGGAAGGTGCTGTACAAGCCCCCTTAACACAACTCTGGCAATGCACCTTTGTCACAGTCAGCAAAACTCCACTTATTCCAGTCCTGATTCTCGTTCTGCCTGTTGAACCAAAATCTACGGTGTGTTTTGCTGTGGACAAAACATCCAGAAAGGACTGACACGGAGAAACCACACATATTTCCACATATGACCAAAGCAGAATTTGAATGTTATACACCCTTTAAATGATTGCTTATTCATAATATGACAGGTCCCTGCCCAAAGGAGTTTATGATCTAAGACCACAGTCCTTCATTGTGTAAACTGTGCATTGGCAGAATGAGACAGCCAATGTGTGGCTGTGTTTTTCCAATAAAATTGCACCAGTATAACTTAAGGTGTGAATTTTAACCGGTTAAAAATAGTTAAGCCAGTGCAAAAAGCGTTGTGGACACTATTAATTCAGTAAGAGTGGCTTATTTTTCATTTAGCTTAATTTGATCAGTTACAGGTTTAACAGAAACTGAAATAAGCCTCTGTTACACCAAAATAAGAGTGTCTATGCAGCCCTTTTGCACTGGTTTAATTATATCCGTTTAAAAGCCAATTCAAGATATACTGGTGCAACCTTTTCATGTAGATAAGCCCTTACATATAGTAGAGGGGGCAGATGGCATCAGAAATGGTGGTGGGGAAGTGTATCAGAAGAATCAGGTTTCCACAATAAAAACATATGTGGTTATTTATTAATGTATGAATCCAAAGGAATTACAAAGTACACTAGACTATTCAATAGGTCTACAGCACCAATGGGGGTTAGTGGAGGGACCTCAAAAGAAAATAAGTTCATTCTGTTGTGGCTGTTACTGATAGCCTGTATAGCAATAGCATCAGACTGGCTTAGCATCTGTATCCCAGCCAGAAATGATTAAACAAAGTCTGAGAGAGTCTAGCCATGGAAAAAGTCATGCCCACAAGAAAACATATGCCCATATAGGTTCAGATATGGGAACCAGGTTTTAAGTATACAGATTTTCAGCAGCTCAGGTCTATCTGGTAATTATTAGAGTAAAAATAGATATTATTTGCAATTTTTCTTTCACATTCAAAAATGAATAAAGTAACAAATCTAACATGAATGTCATTATTTTAAAAAGTTAGCCTAAAGTTATTTATTAAGACCTCAAATACAAATTAATTAATTCACCTTCTCCACCTCACTCCACCCTTCCCGCCCACAGGTGGTCCCCAGTTATGAGTCTGGTGCTTTCTCCCCCCATTGCCAATGGGGAACCCATTCCCTACATTCACCTCTTCTGCTTATCATCTGGGAGGGTACTGCAGCCTTCTAGGCCCCACTTCTGCAGGCAGTACCATTCTCTATCTAGGTAGAGTTGCTGTGGCTACTCACCAGGGAATGGGGAAAATGGCTTCCTGAGAGCTCACAGGGAGAAGGCGCAAGAGGAGCTGCTCAACATAAAATAGGTAGGACTGACTTGGGCATCTGGTCACCTTATCAGTATTGCCAACTCCATGTATTCAAAAATCACAACTCAGGCCCCTCAAAAGAGATTGGCTCAAAAATAATGAGATTTAAAAGACAAACCCACATTTTCTCTTTAACCATGAGGGCTAGAAACTTACTTTTTTAAAATGAAAGCTGAGATTCTCACATATTCCCATGGCTCCAGGAGCTGGGCGTGGGTCTGGAAAACACAAAGTATTATAAGATTTGTGATAAAATAGTGGGAGTTGGCAAAGCTGCTTGTTACAGAGTCCTGAGAGCCAGCAGCTGAACCAGCTCTCTGGTCAGTGCAAATCCAATTAGTTTCCCTGGAGAGGGCCTGGTAGAGGGAAGGAATGGCTAATTACTAGATTAGCTTGGGCTGGGAAGAGCTAAAGCGCTAATTAGCCCATTAACTTCAAGAGCAGAGAAGGAACACAGGAAGGACATGTAGGGGGAATAAAAGAGGGAGAGGGAGAAAGGCTAGCAGGGCCAGGGTAAAAGGAGATTTCTGTGTGGCTAGAGCTCTTCCGTCTCTTATGATTGCAAGACATTGTAAATAGAATAGCTGCATGGGACTGTAAAAGGGTGGTGGTTGATAAAACAGAAATAAAGTACTGAGCGGTGGTACTACTCACCATTGCAGTGCCCCCTGCTGGCTGTTCTGGGGATTAGCTCTGTTCGCCAGTGCATCCTCTTCTGGTGATCCTTGCCGCCATCACTTCTGCTCCAGGACCCACATCACTCCAAAGGCCGCGGCATTTTCTTCAGGAGACAGCCTCTGGCTGTGCCACACTCTGTGCTCACCCCTTTTGGAGGTCAGTATTGCAGATCGCTGTCGAGTCAGTTCCTCAGTGGTGAGTGGGGGCGGGAGGGGACCCGGGCCTGCCCACTACTCCAGGTCCCAGCCCAGGGACCCTGTAGATGGTGGGCAGGTGCTGCATCCCCTCCAACCACAGTTACCAACTTTCACGCAGTAAATAAGCACCCTGACTTTCACAATAAGCCAAAAAGCAAGCTAATCCCATTTCAAAACAAGGCCAACGCAAGCCAATCCCTAAGAACCCCAACACTCTATGTGACTAGATCTCCCCAGCATGCAGTATGGGAATGTGGTGGGCCCAGTGTGCACCCTTGACTCTCTCCCTCCTTGCCTCTACTTGCCAGGAGCCAATAAAAAAAATAAAAATAAAAAAAAGCAACAAGCTACAAGCCGAAAACTAGTCAACAAGCAACTCACAAGCCAATTAAGTCAAAAACAAACCCAATTTCTGCATTTTTTCTGCAGGTTTGGCATGTCTGCCTCCAACCTCTCAGTCTACTTCCCCACAGCCCCAGGAGCATCTCTGCCCTTATTTCAGGGCCTCAGCATGCCAGTAGTCAGCATGGAGCTCGCTCTAACTCCCCTGATCCTGCCCAGCACTGCTCTGTCCAAGGTGCTAGCTTTCTTCCTCCTGCAAAGCAGCCAGTCCTCCCTCCTTGAGCTCCAGGGAGCAACTCCAGCCTGGTCTACACTACGAGTTTAGGTTGAATTTAGCAGCATTATCTCGATTTAACCCTGTACCCGTCCACACAATGAAGCCTTTTTTTTTTACTTAAAGGGCTCTTAAAATTGATTTCTTTACTCCACCCCTGACGAGGGGATTAGTGCTGAAATCAGCCTTGCCAGGTCGAATTTGGGGTACTGTGGACACAATTCGACAGTATTGGCCTCCGGGAGCTATCCCAGAGTGCTCAGTTGTGACTGCTCTATACAGCGCCCTCAACTCAGATGCACTGGCCAGGTATACAGGAAAAGGCCCGCGAACTTTTGAATTTCATTTCCTGTTTGGCCTGCACAGGTCACCATGCAGAGCTCATCATCACAGGAGACTATGCTGTCCCAGAATTGCCGAAGAGCTCCAGCATGGACCGAATGGGAGGTACGACATCTGATCACTGTATGGGGAGACGAATCCGTGCTGGCAGAACTCCGTTCGAAAAGACAAAATGCTAAAATATTTGAAAAAATCTCCAATGGCATGAAGGACAGAGGCTATAACAGGGACCCGCAGCAGTGCCGCGTGAAAATTAAGGAGCTCAGGCAAGCCTACCAGAAAACCAGAGAGGCAAACGGCCACTCCAGTTCAGAGCCCCAGACATGCCGCTTCTATGATGAGCTGCATGCCATTCTAGGGGGTGTAACCACCACTACCCCCACCCTGTGCTTTGACTCTATCCAAGGAGTGGCAGGCAACACTGAAGTGGGTTTTGGGGCAAGGAAGATGATGATGAGGAAGAGGTTGTAGATAGCTCACAGCAAGGAAGCGGAGAAACCGGTTTCCCCAACAGCCAGGATCTGTTTCTCACCCTGGACCTGGAGCCAGTACCCCCCGAACCCACCCAAGGCAGGCTCCCCGACCCTGAAGGTGGAGAAGGCAGAGAAGGGACCTCTGGTAAGTGTACCTTTGTAAATATTATACATCGTTTAAAAGCAAACGTGTTTAATGATTAATTTGCCCTGGCATTCACAGCCAGTACAGCTACCTGAAAAGTCTGTTAACTTTTCTGGGGATGGAGCAGAAATCCTCCAGGGACATCTCCATAAAGCTCTCCTGGATGTACTCCCAAAGCCTTTGAAAAAGGTTTCTGGGGAGAGCAGCCTTATGCCGTCCTCCAGGGTAGGACACTTTACCATGCCAGGCCAGTAGCCCGTAGTTGGGAATCATTGCAGAATAAAGCATTGCAGGTATGGTCCCGGTGTTTGCTGGCATTCAAACAACATCCATTCTTTATCTCTCTGTGTTACCCTCAGGAGAGTGATATTGTTCATGATCACCTTGTTGAAATAGGGTGTTTTTAGTAAGTGAACATTCAGAGGTGCCCATTCCTGCTGGGCCATTTGCCTATGGCTGCACAGAAATCTTCCCCGCTGTTAGCCACACAGTGGGGGGAGGGGTGAAGCCATCATCCCAGAGAATTTTGTGTGTGTGTGTGGGAGGAGGGGCAGGGTTAGTTGGGTTTCTGCTGCACGTGAACCTGGAAACTGCAGCCCCTCCTTTTAAATTGCCAACCCATTTTTAATGGCCAACCCAATGGCTACTTCATATGGGAAATGAGGGCACTGCTGTTTGAAGCCATTCCCACATGTTAGGAAAGTTAAAGAAGCCAAAAGATGTGGCTTACCATGGCTGCCTGCAAGCCAAATTCTGTTGCCCGGCTCTACGTGAGTGATCTCTCACACCAAACCAGCATACCCTCAATAAGAGGCAAAATGTGACCTTGTAATGAAAGCACATGTGCTATGTAATGTTAACAGCAAGGTTTACCATGAAAGAGAGTACCCATTGTTCTATAAAATGTGTCTTTTTAACTACCACTCTCCCTTTTTTTTCCCCTCCACCAGCTGGATATGTTTCTCCTTCCCAGAGGCTAGTGAGGATTAGAAGGTGAAAAAAACACAGTCGTGATGAAATGTTCTCTGACCTCATGCTGTCCTCCCACCCTGACAGAGCACAGCAAAATACGGGGAGGCAGACAATCTCAGAGTGCAGGATAATACAATATGACCGTGAGGAGAGGTGGCGGGCTGAAGATGGTAGGTGGCGTCAGCTTGCTGAAAGAAGACAGGGGTCAATGCTCAGGCTGCTGGAGGATCAAACTCATATGGTCCAGCGTATGGCTGAGCTTCAGAAAAGGCAGCAGGAGCACAGCCCCTGTGTAACCAACCGCCCTCCTCCCCAAGTTCCATAGCCTCCTCACCCAGACGCCCAAGAACGCGGTGGGGGGACCTCCAGCCACCCAGCCACTCCACCCCAGAGGATTGCCCAAGCAACAGAAGGCTGGCATTCAATAAGTTTTAAAGTTTTAAAGTGCTGTGTGGCCTTGTCCTTCCCTCCTCCACCACCCCTCCCGGTGCTTTCCTCCTCCACCACCCGTCCTGGGCTACCTTGGCAGTTATCCCCCCTATTTGTGTGATGAATTAATAAAGAATGCATGAATGTGAAGCAACAATGACTTTATTGCCTCTGCAAGCGGTGATCGAAGAGGGGAGGGTGCTTAGCTTACAGGAAAGTAGAGTGAAACTGGGGAGGGGGGGTTTCCATCAAGTAGAAACAAACAGAACTTTCAAACCGTAGCCTGGCCATTCCTGAAACTGGTTTTCAGAGCTTCTCTGATATGTCCCGCACCCTCCTGTGCTCTTCTAACTGCCCTCGTTGCCAGGTGCTTTGCCTCAACCTCCCACCCTGCCATAAACGTCTCCCCCTTACTCTCACAGATATTGTGGAGCGCACAGCAAGCAGTAATAACAGTGGGAATATTGGTTTCGCTGAGGTCTAACTGAGTCAGTAAACTGCGCCAGCGCGCTTTTAAATATCCAAATGCACATTCTACCACCATTCTGCACTTGCTCAGCCTGTAGTTGAACAGCTCCTGACTACTGTCCAGGATGCCTGTGTATGACTTCATGAGCCATGGCATTAAGGGTAGGCTGGGTCCCCAAGGATAACTATAGGCATTTCAACATCCCTAACAGTAATTTTCTGGTCTGGAAAGTAAGTCCCTTGCAGCAGCTTTTGAAACAGACCAGAGTTCCTGAAGATGCGAGTGCCATGTACCTTTCCCGGCCATCCCACGTTGATGTTAGTGAAATGTCCCTTGTGATCCACCAATGCTTGCAGCACCATTGAAAAGTACCCCTTGTGGTTTATGTACTTGTTGCCTTGGTGCTCCGGTGCCAAGATAGGGATATGGGTTCAGTCTATCACCCCACCACAGTTAGGGAATCCCATTGCAGCAAAGCCATCCACTATGACCTGCACATTTCCCAGAGTGACTAACCTTGATATCAGCAGCTCAGTGATAGCGTTGGCTACTTGCATCACAGCAGCCCCCACAGTAGATTTGCCCACTCCAAATTGATTCTCGACTGACCGGTAGCTGTCTGGCATTGCAAGCTTCCTCAGGGCTATCGCCACTCACTTCTCAACTGTGAGGGCTGCTCCCATCTTGGTATTCTTGTGCTTCAGGGCAGGGGAAAGCAAGTCACAAAGTTCCATGAAAGTGCCCGTACGCATGCAAAAGTTTCGCAGCCACTGGGAATCATCCCGGACCTGCAACACTATGCGGTCCCACCAGTCTGTGCTTGTTTCCCAGGCCCAGAATCGGCGTTCCACGCCATGAACCTGCCCAATTGACACCATGATGTGCACATTGCAGGGGCCCGTACTTTGTGAGAAGTCTATGTCCATGTCCTCATCACTCTCGTCACCACACTGCAGTCGCTTCCTCCTCGCCTGGGTTCGCTTTTCTTGCAGGTTATAGTTTTGCATATCCTGCTGGATAAAGTGCGCGGTGTTTATAGTGCTCATAATTGCCACGGTGATCTCAGCGGGCTCCATGTTCCCAGTGCTATGGCGTCTGCGCTGAAAAAAGGCGTGAAACGATTGTCTGCTCTCGCTCTGATGGAGGGAGGGGCGACTGACAACATGGCTTACAGGGTTGGCTTATAGGGATTAAAATCAACAAAGGGGGTGGCTTTGCATCAAGGAGAAACAGAATGGCCCTCTTAAGGATAGAACTCAAACCCCTGGGTTTAGCAGGCCGTTGATTTCACGGAGGGAGGGAGGAGAAAATGAATATAAAACAAATCTTGTCTATTTCTTGTTTTGATCCATTTCATCTATCTTTATACATATTGCTGGCAGCAGACTGTGCAGTACGACTGCTGGCCATCGTCATCTCCTGGGTGCTCATTAAAAGATGATGCAGTAGGACTGCCTGCAGGACGAATTGCCATGAGATGAAACTTAAAAGGGTAATGACCTGGCTCAGTTACTCCCATGTTTGCTCAGGTGCCCCTGACCTCACTGAGGTCGGTTAAAAGAGCACCCTGGAGTATGTTGATGATGGCTACCAGTCGTATTGTACTGTCTGCTGACAAAAGGCAATGAGCGGCTGCTGTGTAGCAATGCAGTACCGCGTCTGCCAACACCCAGGAGACATACAGTGACGATGAGCTGAGCAGGCTCCATGCTTGCCCTGGTATGGCGTCTACTCGGGTAACCCAGGAAAAAAGGCGCGAAACGATTGTCTGCCGTTGCTTTCATGGGTAGGAGGGAGGGAAGGGGGGCCCGACGATATGTACCCAGAACCACCCGTGACAATGTTTTTCCCCATCAGGCATTGGGATTTCTACCCAGAATTCAAATGGGTGGTGGAGACTGCGGGAACTGTGGGATAGATACCCACAGTGCAACGCTCCAGAAGTCGACGGTTGCCTCGATACTGTGGACACACTCTGCCGACTAAATGCCGGATAAATGCACTAAGACCATTTGTGTGGGGACACGCACAATTGACTGTATAAAAACGCTTTCTACAAAACCGACTTCTATAAATTTGACCTAATTTTGTAGTGTAGACATACCCTCCCTCTGCTCTGCTCTGCTCTGCCCTGCCCTGCAGCTCTTCTTATATAGGCTTACCCAGCCCTGATTGGCTGCTCCTCATAGCCCCTCTCCTATTGGCTGCTTTCTGAGCAGCCCAGGGCTCCATTAACCCCTTATGGACCAGTGTGGGGCAGACACCCCATCACAGGTGATTACAAAACAGAGGTGTGAGACCCATTCATATGAGAAGACACGAGTGAAGGATCCACACCCTGACACGGCACTTTGCACAAATGCCACTTGGTATGCGCAAAATAAAATCCTGATCCTATACTCACACAGGCAGGTGCATTGACTGTCATTAGGGTGACCAGATGTTCCGATTTTATAGGGACAGTCCCGATTTTTGGGTCTTTTTCTTTTACATAGGCTCCTATTACCCCCCATCCCCGTCCTGATTTTTCACATTTTCTGTCTCATCACCCTAATTGCCATGGGCCACTTGCATGAATAAGGAATGCAAACTCACAGAAATAATGGTTTGCAGGATCTGGCCCTTGTCACATCTACATTAGGAAAAAAGGTGTGATTTAACAATGAAATACAAGGTAGCTCTCTTATTGTAAAAAGCATATATCCTAAAAGAATTCAGTATTCTCCTTCTGATACACATGTGTAGTTTCCATTAATATTAAAGGATTAATCAATCCATTATTGTGTTAATCAAAAGAAGAATATACCTAGTGAAATTCAGATCTCAGCACTGCCACAGAATTGCAGTGTGTTTATCAAAGATAAAAGAAATTTAGATCGGTACTGTCCCTATCTTCGGTAGAAATGGACAACTGACTTATATTTTTGTTTCTCAGAGTTTTTGTAACAAGCATTCTTGCTTTACCAAATGAAGATTTCATCAGGAAAGATCAGAAGATCAAAGCTTCTACTACTCTGTTTCCAAAAACACTTACTACAAATGGGTCTGAGAGGTAGAACAAATGTGTTTTCAGTAAAAAGGATGCTATTTAACTAATGGAAAGGATGTTCAGAAAGCCACCTTTAATGGCCGTGTTGCAAGTTGATGGCTTTACTTGAGGAAAAGATTCTTGGACTGAAGAGGCAAGCTGAGATGCTACTGAGAATCAAAGAAGCTGAGGAGTTCCTACAGAGCAGGGTTGGAGAAACACTAGTATCCCAGGTTCAAGGAAGAATGGAGCTGGCCACCAACAAATCAGAGAGAGAGGACATCAGAGAGGAAGCCTGGTGGTTCGTAACCACCAGAGGCAAGAGGTCACAGTGGCATTCTACATGGTGTAATACAGATGAGGATAGGTAGACTGTGGCCACTAGGAAGAAGAGAAGCAGACAGAATTCCATGCAGCTAGAAGTTTCAAATCGATACTAGGTCCTCAATATGGAAACTATGGAAGACATGCCTCAATATCCAGCAGGCCCAAGGGAATAGAGAAATGTATGGGACACACATATGGATGGCAGCTCAGCCCAACCTATAGGACAATCAAGCTTGCCCTCAAAGAGTTATCCAACTGTCCAAGGAAGACAGACAATCTCTGCTGGAGATTTAATACTCAGAAGAATCAAAAGAACATTCTGCAAGGGATAGGTGGACAGTGTACTGCTTTCCTGGAGCTAAGACACAAGATATCACTCTAAGATTAGATAGGCTTCTGAAGTCAACAGACAAGGATTCATTGGTGATGGTTCATATTGGCACGAATGACACTGCATTGCAGGATATCTCACAGATAATAGATGACTTCAGAGAACTCAGAAGCATGCTGAAGAAGAATAATGTCCAAATGATTTCAGAGATCCTTCTCATCACATGAACAAAGGAAGACAGCAGGCAGAAGGTTCTGGAACTGACTAAGTAAATGATGTACGATTTAGGGTTTGGATTTTGTGGTACATTGATCCACCTTCTGTGGGGAGAAAGAAATGTGTAGTTTGTATGGCCTCCATCTCAGCAGAAAGGGAACCAATCTCCTCAGAGACAGTCTGAAGAGGGTTAAACTAATAGGAACAGTGGAGCGTCAAAAGAGGAAAGCTATAAGCACTTAGCACAAAATCGAGATGTTGAGAACAAAATTAATCAACCACAGGACATGAAGAGAAGAAATTCTTGAACTGCCTATTGTAACACAGAGGCCCACTGGTGGTTCACTCCTCTGTGTCCGCAACTCTGGTCAGGCCAGACATACTCACTGCACCTAAAACCCTGTTGTCATAATCTGTATCTAAAAAGTGTTATTTAAGTTATGTACAAAGTGATAACATGCTGGTCCTGAAAATCGTTGTGTGGTGTCTGTATGGTGTCTGAACAAAGAGTTATAAATTTGTGCTAGAATTAGGTTCTTAAAATCTGTTTGGCAAGCAATGCATAAGCCCTATCTGCCCTAGACAAAGGAATGTGTATTTGCTTGCCTGGTCATCAGGCAGAGAGAATGAAGGTACATTTACATGCAAGGTAAACACAACCATTAGGAGAAGACGTGGGGAAAGATGAACAGTTAATCTCCATGGAGGATGGAGACTGCACTCCCAGGAAGCCTTCCTGCCTCTTGAAGCAGGGTCAATTAACTTTGGGAAGATATAAGGAAGTAGACATTTATGGCATCCTTCATCTGAAGAGACAAAGGAGCACTATGAAATCTGTGAAGGGTCCTGGCTAGAGAGTCTGGTCAGCTGTGCTGGAAAAGAGACTTAGTGAGAAACACTTCTTTAAACAAGAGAGTCTAATTTGTTATAGCTGGTTTTAGTCTTTGAATTGCATTTTTACTCGTTACCCTTTCTATCTTTATTCTGTATACTTGGTATCACTTAATCCTATGACCTTTTGTTAAATAAAATTGTTTTACTATAAAACAATTTAATGCAGTGAGTGAAGGGAAGTGTGTGTTATCCCCAGTTAAGCTAACAGTCTGCTGTGTGTTGTCTCTTTTAAGGAGCAACTAATTTAGTAACTTATATAAGTGATCAGCAAGAAGACTAGCCACTGCAGGACAGATGATTTGGGGAAATTTGAGACTGGGAAAGTGTTGGGTTCACTCTGAAAAAAGTAAGTAGGCGGTGGAAGCCAGAGTGTGAGCAGTATGCTAGTAGGCTGGCTGTTGGTTTCAGGGCTGTGAACCACAGCAGCATAGCATTTAAAGCACACAGAGTTGCAGGGCAGATAGTGACACAGCCCCTTTCTGGTCTGCGTTGAACCCCAAAGTGTCACATCTATACACCAATGCTAGGAGCCTGCATAATAAACAAGAAGGATTGGGACTGTTCATTTATTCACATAAATTTGATCTATTTGGTGTTATTGAAACTTGGTAGGATAATTTGCACTATAGGAATGTTAAAATCAATGGTTATAATCTATTTAAGCAGGATTGAGTAAGCAAAAGGGGAGGGGACTTGTCACTCTATGTAAAAAATGGTATTACCTGCTTCCAGGTCAGTGATAATTAGAATAAAATGACCTTGAATGCTTATGGATAAAGCATTCAAGATCATATGGTTAAAGCTAACAGATAAAGAAAAACATGAGGTAGTAGTTTGTGTTTGCTACAGACCACTAAATCACACTAGGGACCAGGATGACTAGCTCCTTATGCACCCCTCTATAATGTGTAAGGAAAACAAGTTGCATGATCATAGGGAACTTCAGTTTGAGTGACATATACGGGAGGTCTTTGCTGCCAGTACAAAAACATTTGCAATTTCTAAGCAGTACAGATGACAATTCCCTAATTCAAAGAGTATTGTACCCCACACAGGGGGAATTCTTTATTAGACCTTGTCTTAACAGATAAAGAGGAACCGATCACAGAACTAAAAAATAATGGTAGCTTAGAGACATATGATCATGACTTGATCACATTTATAATGTGCAAGCCAAATAAAGTCCAGACCAGTTGCTTCAATAGGGCCAATTTCATAAAACTGAAAACAATTATGAGCCAAATCAGCTAGGAGGAAGAATTTGTCTAGAAAAATGTGAATGATAATTGGAATTGTTTAAGAACACTTTACTAGGTGCCCCAAAAGCCGCAATCAACAACAACAAAGAACCAACCTGGTTTAGAAGGGAAATGAAGGCTGCTATAAAAAATAAAATGGAAAACAAGTATAATAAATGGAAGAAAGGAGAAGTTGATAGTAATGAATATGAATCAGAAGCCAGGGATTGTAGAAATTTGATAAGGGAAGTCAAAGGACACAAGAAGAATTCTATAGCCAGCAGAGTTAAGGACAGTAAGTATCAGTTTTAAAATATACAATCCTGAAAATGGTATTGGTCAATTACTAGGTGAAAATGGTAGAATTATTAATAATAATGCAGAAAATGAAGAAGTGTTCAATAAATATTTCTGTTCTTTATTTGGAAAAGAACTAGATGATACAGTCTCATCAATAAGTCTTTCAATAAGTCTTGGAGCACTGGGGAAGTGACAGATGACTGGAAGTAAGCTAATGTGCCAATTCTTAACAAGAGTAAATAGGATGATCTTGGTAATTTTAGGCCTGTCAGCTTGACATCATTCCTGGGCAAGATAATGGAGTGGCTGATAAGGGACTCAATTAATAAAGACTTAAAGGAGGGTAATGTAATTAATGCAAATCAGCCTGGGTTTATGGAAAATAGATCCTGTCAAACTAATCTGATCTCTCTTTTTTTAAAAAGAGATTACAAATTTGGTTGATAAAGGTTATAGTGCTGACATAATATACTTAGACTTCTGTAAGGTGTTTGATTTGGTACAGCACAACATTTTGATTAAAAAACTAGAATAATATAAAATGAACATGGCCCAAATTAAATGGATTAAAAACTGGCCAACTGATAGGTCTCAAAATGTAACTGTAAATGGAGAATTCTCCTTGAGCGGGTTTGTTTCCGGTGAGGTCTCGTAGGGATCAGATCTTGGCCCGATACTATTAAGCATTTTTATCAGTGACCTGGAAAAAACATAAAATCATCACTGATAAAGTTTGCAGTTAGCACAAAAATAGTAATGGGAAATGGGAAATGGTAAATAATGAAGAGGACAGGTCACAGGTGTATTTTTCAAATCCTCTCTCTAAACAGGCAATCTCTAAACAGGAGTTAACACTATGAAAAGGAGGGAAATCTTCCTCTGTTAAAGGTGGAAATAAGAGTTCAGTTCTCTGATTTTGGCCAAAACATACAAACTTGGATACCTAAAGTTAGGCACCTAAATCCAAATTTAGACACTGTGATGGGGGTGTACAAATCCCACACTGGGCAACAAGGGGTTAAGGGATTATTTTGGGCTCGGCCAGCCCTACCCTATTACACCTGCAGGAAATGTTCCATGTGCTGGAGGAATTAAAAGGCAGGAAATTAGCTCATTTAGGTGGCAGAGCTGGAAGTGAACTAGCTTGTGAACAGGAGTGGTTAACAGGGGAGTTTTGCAAGGGAGTTCGCCAGGAAGGAGTGTGAGGAGGGGAGCTAGATAAACAATATTCTTTAAACTTAAAGCCAAAACCACCCTGTGATAAAAACAAAACAACAAAGGAACAAGCTTCAGGAGTAAAAAGATTATGCAGGCAAAAGTCCAACAACAGATTGGAGGCTATCCAGTTTATTGCACCCAGTGCAGCATGTATGATTTCCTGCCTTATGGGCAGGTGGTGTATATGTGCATTTGGTGCAAGGAGCTCCTGGCGTTCAGAGACATTGTATGGGCTTGGGAGACCAGAGTGGCTGAACTGGAGGAGCTAAAGGAGACAGAGAGGTACCTAGTGTGACAAAGTTCCTCCTCTGCCTTGGTGGGTCCTGCGCTTATTGGCGGATTTTCTCACCTCAGAGGTTTATGGCAGCCCTCAGTTTGGCCACTTTTGTGGCTCAAATCTGCCTTTCACTCAGCCTCATTACTGACCAGCCTGGGAAAGGAAAAAGAACAATCCCCGCAGTCTCTGCTGATCCACATAGTGGATCGGGGAACAGGCCAGAGACCTTCCTCTCTGGTGGAACACACAACCCAGTTCAACTCCTCCGGTATCAAGTAGGGAGCTGGGGGGATGGAGGGATGGGGGGAATCTGGGCCCACCCTCTACTTTGGGTTCCAGCCCAGGGCCCTGTGGATTGCAGCTGTCTACAATGGCTCCTGTAACAGCTGCGTGACAGCTACAACTCCTTGGGCTACTTCCCCATGGCCTCCTCCCAACAGCTTCTTTATTCGCACCAAAGGGCCTTCCTCTTGATGTCTGATAATGCTTGTATTTCTCAGTCTTCCAGTAGAATGCCTTCTCACTCTCAGCTTCTTGCGCCTCTTGCTCCCAGCTCCTCGCACGCAGCACAAATGGAAGTGAGCTCCTTTTTAAACCCAGGTGCCCTGATTAGCCTGCCTTAATTGATTCTAGCAGCTTCTTGATTGGCTGCAGGTGTTCTAATCTGCCTGTCTGCCTTAATTGTTTCCAGAAAGTTCCTGATGGTTCTGGAACCTTCCCTGTTACCTTACCCAGGGAAAAGGGACCTACTTAACCTGGGGCTGATATATCTGCTTTCTATCACTCTCCTATAGCCATATGGCTTGACCCTGTCACAATAGATGAGACTTTCCGGGACACAGTAGAACAATCCCACCCCCAGTCTGACAGCCTCTGTGCTATTGAGGAGGATGAAAGTCTCAGGAAAGAAGAACATCCAATTGGAACAGAGGAAAATGATCCCATAGTCGGGACCCTCCTTCCAGATGATGTGTTATCCTCTTGTACCGAGGATATCTCTCCGGGGAGGGAACTCCAGTTATTAGGAAGAGATAGGTATTAGTAATGGGTGATTCGATCATTAGAAACATAGATAGCTGGGTTTGTGATGTCCGGTAGAACCGCATGGTGACTTGCCTGCCTGGTGCGAAGGTTGCGGATCTCTCGAGACATCTAGATAGACTTATGTGTTATACTGGGGAGGAGCTGGTGGCCGTGTTACATGTAGGTACCAATGACATAGGGAAGGACAGGAGAATGGTCCTGGAGGCCAAATTTAGGCTGCTAGGTAAGAGATTGAAGTCCAGGACCTCCATGGTAGCATTCTCTGAGATGCTTCCAGTTCCACGCACAGGGCCAGTTAGACAAGCAGAACTGTAGGGTCTCAATGCGTAGATGAGACAGTGGTATAGGGACAAGGGGTTTAGTTTTATTAGGAACTGGGGAAACTTTTGGGAAAGGGGAAGCCTATACAGGAAGGATGGGCTCCACCTAAACCAAAGTGCCAAGATTGCTGGCACTTAAAATTAAAAAGGTCATAGAGCAGCTTTTAAACTAAGGGCTGGGGCTGGTTGTGGGCGGGGGGGGGGGGGAGCCTATAGGTGCAGAGGAGCACGTGGTTCAGACAGAGACATCCCTTAGGGGAGGATCTATTAATGGAGATTCTCTATGTTCTAGTAAGGAGGAGAGGATGGGAGATGATAAAACACAGGTAGGATCTGATGAGAAACAGTCAAATGAAAAAAAGTCCCATTCAATTACATCATGAAATGGCAGACAGCTAAAAAGTGGCAAGTGTTTAAAGTGCTTTTATACCAATGCTAGAAATCTAAATAATAAGATGGGTGAACTAGAGTGCCTCATTTTAAATTAGGATATTGATATAATAAGCATCACAGAAACTTGGTGGAAAGAGAATAATCAATGGGACACAGTAATACCAGAGTACAAAATATATTCAAAGGACAGAACAGGTCGTGCTGGAGGGGGAGTGGCACTATATGTGAAAGAAAACGTAGAATCAAATGAAGTAAAAATCTTAAATGAACCAAACTGTACCATAGAATCTCTATGGATAGTAATTCCATGCTTGAATAATAAGAATATAGCAGCAGGGATATATTACCAACCACCTGACCAGGATAGTGATAGTGACTGTGAAATGCTTAGGGAGATTAGAGAGGCTATTAAAAGTTAAAACTCAATAATAATGGGGGATTTCAACTATCCCCATATTGACTAGGTACATGTCACCTCTCGGAATGCCGAGATAAAGTTTTTTGCACCTTAAATGACTGCTTCTTGGAGCAGCTAGTCCTGGAACCCACAAGAGGAGAGGCAATTCTTGATTTAGTCCTAAGTGGAGCACAGGATCTGGTCCAAGAGGTGAATATAGCTGGACTGCTTGGTAATAGTGACCATAATATAATTAAATGTAACATCTCTGTGGCGGGGAAAACACCACGGCAGCCCAACACTGTAGCATTTAATTTCAGAAAGGGGGACTACACAAAAATGAGGAAGTTAGTGAAACAGAAATCAAAATGTACAGTGCAAAAAGTGAAATCTCTGCAAGCTTCATGGAAACTTTTTAAAGACACCATAACAGAGGCTCAATTTAAATGTATACCCCAAATTAAAAAACACAGTAAGAAAACCAGAAAAATGCCACTGTGGCTAAACAACAAAGTAGAAGAAGCAGTGAGAGGCAAAAAGGCATCCTTTAAAAAGTGGAAGTTAAATCCGAGTGAGGAAAGTAGAAAGGAGCATAAACTCTGGCAAGTGAAGTGCAAAAATATAATTAGGAAGGCCAAAAAAAAAAATCTGAAGAACAGCTAGCACACTCAAAAAATAACAGCAATTTTTTTTAAGTATATCAGAATCAGGAAGCCTGCTAAACAACCCAGTGGGGCCACTAGATGACTGAGATGCTAAAAGAGCATTCAAGAAAGATAAGGCCATTGCGGAGAAACTAAATGAATTCTTTGCATTGGTCTTCATGGTTGAGGATGTGAGGGAGATTCCCAAACCACAGCCATTCTTTTTAGGTGACAAATCTAAGAAACTATGACAGATTGAGGTGTCATTAGAGGAGGTTTTGGAACAAATCGATAAATTAAACAGCAATAAGTCACCAGGACCAGATGGTATTCACCCAAGAGTTCTAAAGGAACTCAAATGTGAAATTGCAGAACTACTAACTGTAGTCTGTAACCTATCATTTAAATCAGCTTCTGTACCAGATGACTGGAGGATAGCTAATGTGACGCCGATTTTTAAAAAGGGCTCCAGGGGTGATCTCAGCAATTACAGGACAGTAAGCCTGACTTCAGTACCAGACAAACTGGTTGAGACTGTAGTAAAGAACAAAATAGTCAGACACATAGATGAACATAATTTGTTGGGGAAGAGTCAACATCGTTTTTGCAAAGGGAATTCATGCCTCACCAATCCACTAGAATTCTTTGAGGGGGTCAACAAGCATGTGGACAAAGGGGATCCAATGGATATAGTGTACTTAGATTTTCAGAAAGCCTTTGACAAGGTCCCTCACCAAAAGCTCTTAAGCAAAGTAAGCAGTCATGGGATAAGAGAGAAGGTCTTTCCATGGATTGGTAACTGGTAAAAAGATTGGAAACAAAGGGTAGGAATAAATGGTCAATTTTCAGAATTGACAGAGATAAATAGTGGTATCCCCCAAGGGTCTGTACTGGGACCAGTCCTATTCAACAGATTCATAAATGATCTGGGAAAAGGGGTAAACAGTGAGGTGGCAAAATTTGCAGATGATTCAAAACTACTCAAGATAGTTAAGGCCCAGGCAGACCGCAAAGAGCTACAAAAGGATCTCTCAAAACTGGTGACTGGGCAACAAAATGGCAGATGAAATTCAATGTTGATAAATGCAAAGTAATGCACATTGGAAAACATAATCCCAACTATACATATAAAATGATGTGGTCTAAATTAGCTGTTACTACTCAAGAAAGAGATCTTGGAGTCATTGTTCTCTGAAAACAGCCACTCAATGTACAGCGCCAGTCAAAAAAGCAAACAGAGTGCTGGGCATCACTAAGAAAGGGATAGATAATAAGACAGAAAATATCATATTGCCTCTGTATAAATCCATGGTACTCCCACATCTTGAATACTGTGTGCAGATGTGATCACCCCATCTCAAAAAAGATATATTGGAATTGGAAAAACTGACTGGGGTATGGAATGGCTTCCATATGAGGAGAGATTAATAAGACTGGGACTTTTCAGCTTGGAAAAGAGATGACTAAGAGGGGATATGATAGAGGTCTATAAAATCATAACTGGTGTGGAGAAAATAAATAAGGCAGTGTTATTTATTCCTTCTCATAACACATGAACTAGGGGTCACCAAATGAAATTAATAGGCAGCAGGTTTAAAAACAAACAAAAGGAAGTATTTCTTCATACAAAGCACAGTCAACCTGTGGAACTTTTTGCCAGAGGATCCTGTGAAGGCCAAAACTATAACAGGGTTCAAAAAAGACCAGATAAATTCATGGAGGATAGGTCCATCAATGGCTATTAGCCAGGATGGGCAGGGACGGTATCCCTAGCCTCTGTTTGCCAGAAGCTGGGAGTGGGCGACAGGGGATGAATCACTTGATGATTATCTGTTCTGTTCATTCCCTCTGGGGCACCTGGCACTGGCCACTGTCGGAAAACAGGATACTGGGCTAGATGGACCTTTGGTCTGACCCAGTATGGCCATTCTTATGTTCTTATGTTCTTAAGTGAGCAGACCTGCAGCCCACAGCTCCAGCAGAGCAGAGGGAAGCCTAAAGGCTCTGACACAGCTGCCCAAATGGGCCTTCCCTGAGGGAAGAAAGGACCCACCCCATAGACGGAAGTATCCTGGGGACCTTGGACATTAGTAACCACCTCTTACTTATTCTGGTTGGATTTCCCCACCAGGGGAAAGCCTTGGACTAAGCTGACCCTACGGGGGAGAGAGGTGATGAGAGGAAGAGGCCCAGGGAGGACATCTTTAAGCAGTCTTGGTTGCCAGACTACACGTAGCTCAAAGGACTCTGCATCAGAGCCCGGTGGAGTGGGAGGGCCTGGGCTCCCCTCCCCACAACCCACTTGCCAGTCACGGGTTGCAGCCGTGACCACTAGGCCATGCTCCAGAACCAGACCCTGAGTGAGGATCATTACAGACCCCTATATAAATAACCCTTTAATCAGAAGCATCTGCTTCTCAGTGACTAACTTGAGGCATCCATGTTTGAAAGAGTTTGTCCCACTTTCACTCTGTGAGTCCCATAAATTATAAACAGATGTGCCCTATCTCCTGAAAAAATTGATGGAGTTATACAGAGGAGACGAGGGGCGGGGAGGTTAGTAGCATGTTGTCTCACACTTTTCTTATATACATGATTAAAATTTCAAAGGAAGTACTGCAGCCAATACTACATTTGTTTCTTATTCCAGAAAGAGAAACTTGAAGAGAAAAAGAGAGAGTGCAGCAGGATTGCAGTCAGACAGGCCTGGCCATTTGTCGCTGCCTTATCTCGAGAGTGATATGGGATTAGGACTAGAGGCACCAGCTGATGGAATGAGAATGCTGCTGAAACATTTGACAGTGACTTTAAAGTAAAATTAGTAGCAAAATACTGGATGAAAATAAATGTTCATGTTCCGCTGACTGTGGTGGTGTAAGGAATTAGATGACTCAGTGACTGACATTGTTTTTTCACTGAGCACCAATACACCTTCAACTGGCTGCCATGTTATGGTGCTTGAAATTTATAGTTGCTGCCAAAACTGATGGAAAAATTGCTCACTAGCTACACTTGAATTTGAGGGGCTGTGTGTTACAAAAGCATTTGCTCTATCATTATCATTTTATTATGCAGAGAGATGCAGCATAGAATCTTGCATCAGCAGTTTTCTGTACCTGATAAGGTCAAGGAAGAGTTGGAAGATGTTACGTTCTTTTTGTGAAGTAAGCTAAATATAAGAAGTAAGCTTTTGTGAAGTAAGCTAAGTGAAAGAAAATGTAGAATCAAATGAAATAAAAATCTTAAATGAATCCACATGTTCCATAGAATCTCTATGAATAGTAATTCCATGCTCTAATAAGAATATAACAGTAGGGATTTATTATCGACCACCTGACCAGGACAGTGATAGTGACGATGAAATGCTAAGGGAGATTAGAGAGGCTATCAAAATAAAAAACAATAATAGTGGGGGATTTCAATTATCCCCATATTGACTGGGTACATGTCACCTCAGAACAAAATGCAGAGACAAAATTTCTTGATACTTTAAATGACTGCTTCTTGGAGCAACTGGTACAGGAACCCACAAGGGGAGAGGCAACTCTCGATCTAGTCCTGAATGGAGCGCAGGACCTGGTCCAAGAGATAACTATAACAGGACTGCTTGGAAATAGTGACCATAATATATTAACATTTAACATTCCTGTGGTGGGAAGAACACCTCAACAGCTGAACACTGTGGCATTTAATTTCAGAGAGGGAAACTATGCAAAAATGAGGAGGTTAGTTAA
This sequence comes from Eretmochelys imbricata, assembly GCF_965152235.1. Lineage (NCBI taxonomy): Eukaryota > Metazoa > Chordata > Testudines > Cheloniidae > Eretmochelys > Eretmochelys imbricata. Next base: position 102,104,641 of record NC_135572.1, read on the forward strand.
ACAGAAATTAAAAGGTACAGTGACTACAGTGAAATCCTTGCAAGCTGCATGGACACTTTTCAAAGACACCATAATGGAGGCTCAACTTAAATGTATATCCCAAATTAAAAAACACAGTAAAAGAATTAAAAAAGAGCCACTGTGGCTTAACAACCATGTAAAAGAAGCAGTGAGAGATAAAAAGGCATCTTTTAAAAAGTGGAAGTCAAATCCTAGTGAGGTAAATAGAAAGGAACATAAACACTGCCAAATTAAATGTAAAAATGTAATGAGAAAAGCCAAAAAGGAGTTTGAAGAACAGCTAGCCAAAACTCAAAAGGTAATAACAAAATGTTTTTTAAGCACATCAGAAGCAGGAAGCCTGCTAAACAACCAGTGGGGCCCCTGGACGATCGAGATACAAAAGGAGCACTTAAAGACAATAAAGTCATCGCAGAGAAACGAAATGAATTCTTTGCTTCAGTCTTCATGGCTGAGGATGTTAGGGAGATTCCCAAACCTGAGCTGTCTTTTGTAGGTGACAAATCTGAGGAATTGTCACAGATTGAAGTGTCACTAGAGGAGGTTTTGGAATTAATTGAGAAACTTAACAGTAACAAGTCACCGGGACCAGATGACATTCACCCAAGAGTTCTGAAAGAATTCAAATATGAAATTGCGGAACTATTAACTATAGTTTGTAACCTGTGCTTTAAATCAGCTACTGTACCGAATGACTAGAAGATAGCTAATGTAACGCCAATATTTAAGAAGGGCGCTAGAGGTGATCCTGGCAATTACAGACTGGTAAGTCTAATGTCAGTACCGGGCAAATCAGTTGAAACAGTAGTAAAGAATAAAATTGTCAGACAGATAGAAGATCATAAATTGATGCGCAAAAGTCAACATGGTTTCTGTAAAGGGAGATCATGTCTTACTAATCTATTAGAGTTCTTTGAGGGGTCAACAAACATGCGGACAAGGGGGATCCAGTGGAAATAGTGTATTTAGATTTCCAGAAAGCCTTTGACAAGGTCCCTTACCAAAGGCTCTTACATAAATTAAGTTGTCATGGGATAAGAGGGAAAATACTTTCATGGATTGAGAACTGGTTAAAAGACAGGGAACAAAGGGTAGGAATAAATGGCAAATTTTCAGAATGGAGCGGGATAACTAGTGCTGTTCCCCAAGGGTCAGTCCTAGGACCAATCCTATTCAGCTATTAGCCAGGATGGGTAAGGAATGGTGTCCCTAGCCTCTGTATGTCAGAGGGTGGAGATGGATGGCAGGAAAGAGATCACTAGATCATTACCTGTTATGTTCACTCCCTCTGGGGCACCTGGCATTGGCCACTGTCAGTAGACAGGATACTGGGCTGGATGGACCTTTGGTCTGACCCAGTATAGCCAGTCTTATGTTCTTATGTTCAATGTAGGGCAGGTGTAAGTAGCTCTTATTCAGTACAATGCAAAGGCAGAGTACAAGTATGTGTGTTATGGGCATATGGGCGCATCATTCAAAGACAGCATAGGACAGGGATCTAGGAAACCTGACTTCTATTCCCAGTTCTGACACTGACTTAGTGTGTGATCTTGGTCAAATCACTCTGCCTCAGTTTGTGAATATGAAAAACAAGAGCTAAAGATGCCTGTCACCTTTTGTGAAATTCTTTAAGACCTACAAACAAAAAATGATATGTTTTAATTATATATTACCTACATGCAGTTTAGAAATTTATTGCTACTGAATATGAGTGATGGAAATATTGTTCTGAAAAGTCTCGGGGCTAAAAAGAAATTAAAATGGCCATTTCACTTGCCTCATTAATTTCATGCTAGGGGCATCGCAGGGTATGGCAGTTCCCAAAGCATTGATTCTACTATGAAATGAAATTATTATTGACCAGTCATTTTATGAAACTACCGACACATTTTAAGAAGACCACTTGGGATAGTAGAACTTGCAGTCGTTTCTACATTCACTGGCCTCATAGGTATGAACCTGTCTGTGCTCCTGTTATAATAGAAATCAGATGTGTGTTTAATTAATGCTAGGTCTCTATGCTATTCATTATAATTTACCATGTCATTATGGCTTGCTATGGACACTTGATTAGCAAGGGGATGACAAATTTGTGGCTAGAAGAGATGGCATTTTTTAATTTTGTGGGCGATTTAAAAAGAAAGCCTCGGCAGAATTTTGTTCTCAGATTTGCATATAGCTCCTCTGAGGCAGAATCTGAGTTTAATTCACAATAGGTTTGTGCAGTTCTGCACTGAAAACTCATTTGCACCATGTTGGAAGGGCATACAAAACAGCTCAGCTTGGCTTTAACTGCTAGTGTTATGGCGGTTCAGGCTAATTACTTTTTGGCACAGAGAGACCTGGAATCTTAGTTGCTTGTTTTGAGATGTCATTTGTAAATTAACTGTCAAAACTCACCAAACTTGTGTGAGCTAAATGGCTCATTACATCAGCTGAAGGAAACATAAGGGCATTAAATCATTTCATAAAACCCAGAATTTTCACCACTAGAATTTCTGGTGAGAACATAACTTTTGAGAACTCAAGTTAACTTTACCCACTTCATAGTCTTTACGGTTTAGATGTTCAGCTGCTTAAATATTTCTAAAGCTACTAGTGAAGGTCCCTTAAGTATACATCTATCACAACAAGTGAAACTTGGGAAGAAGAAATCGTATTATGGATATAATTGTTCCACCATTCAGGGATACATTTTCACAGTTCTGGGAAGGCTATTAATGCTAATCCACACAAAAGGCTGGTCTATGCTTAAAAAATTTACTAGAATAAATATTTTGGTTATGAGTGTGATTTTTGGTTAAAGTAGTTATATTGGTAAAACTCTACTATGGACACAGTTATATCACTATAAAAGTGCTTATATTGGTATAGCTTATTCTCCTTCTCATACGGGAATAAGCTATACCGATATAAGCACTTTTCTACCAATATAACTGCATGCCTGTATCGTTAAAGTGGTACAACTTCTTATGTGCAAACAAGCAATAATGGTCTTATCCAAAGCCCATTGTAGTCAATGGGAGACTTTAGGGACTGGAGTGGGCTTTGGATCAAGCCCTATATGTGTGGTATCACACTGCCTGAAGACTTTAACTTCACCTACTCATTCTGTATTTTCTATTTCTGAACTGTATTATGTGTCTTACTTAGGCCCTGATAGAACAAGACACTGAGGCATGTCTAAACAAGGAGTCAAGACGAATTAACTAATGGTGTGAAGTTAATACACGTAAATTAAAGTGCATCAAAACCCTGTGTGCATGCTCTCATGCAGAAGTAAAGTGGCTTTAGTTTGCTGAAGTTTAAACCCACTGCAAAATGGTGAGAGCCCTTAACTCCCACTGCAGTCAATGGGAGCTGAAGGTGCTCAATGCTTCAAAGGATGGAGCATTTCCTAGAGGAAATGAAGGGGACAGGGAAGGAGGGAATGTATCCAAGCAGCTGCACCAAATTACAGTGAATTTATTTTCGTCTTGACTCTTTGGTCCTGTCCTATTTTTTTCTTTTCTTTTCATTTAACAAAGCACCACAGTTGCCACAGAATAGTTTTGAGAGGGCTACTGGTAGGGTTGGGGTGAGGTGGTCCATAAGGTACTCCTGGGGGAATTCTGTGCCCCTGCGCAATACAGAATTTTGCAGATATTAATGTTGTGCATGCAGAATTTCCTTTTTCCCCACAGAAGCAGGCTGCAGGGATATTGGCCACCACTACAGGCCACTGGACCTGGCAGAGCCCAGCTCGCAAATAGACGACAAGGCCAGAGGATTTGGCTCATAAAATTAGTGCCTTTCATAGTAATTATTTCTTGAGGGCTCCCCGCCCAGAAATACAATAATTCCATCAACGATTGTTGATGGAGAAGATTATAGATAAGAAGGAAAAAAAGAAAAGAAGATGGAGAAGAGGAAAGAAGAATTAAAATTGACATATAAGAGGTAGAAGTCTGGACTCATAGTGTGGTTTTGGTTTGGAAAACCTTGTCAGTTGGTTTTTGATTTTGCGAAACCAAGTCCAAACCAAGGTGATGTTCATATTAAGGTCCTATTTTATCTGGATGTCAAAGTACATGGAGTTAGAATTGTGACATACCAGGGTATAGTCCAGACCAGTGTGGGGTTGTGTCACCCCTACTCTACAACCTTGGGAGCCTTACGTGGACCTCTGACAAACAGCCTTCCAGCATGCAAACCACACCCTGAGTGTCTGTGTGTAACTGCAGCCAGACAGCAGTTACACTGTGGCTTTTACTAGCCTTGGTTTCACCCTCATACAGCAGGGTAACCCTAACATATCTTCAGCCCCAGATTTCCCCCAGAAATGTATGTCTTGTGTACTACCCAGCCCTCTCCGAGATAGTACAACCATTTAAAATCCATTGTTCCTTTAAGGGAATAATATTTCAGCTTATTATCTCAAATAGTTATTCAGACACTTTAATTTAAACACACTAAAACAGTAAAACAAGTTTATTAACTATAAAGAGATAGATTTTGAATGAGTACAAATAATGAGGCATAAAAGTCAGAAATGGGCACAAGAAAAATAAAGATAAAACACTTATTAATGCCTATCTTAGCAAACCATGTAAGATCCAAGCAAAGTTTCTCACCACATGCTTTCCGCAGTATTACTGACCAAACTCTGTGTGTCAAGACCCCTCCCGCAGAGTCCAAACAATGCTTCCTTTGTCTCTTTGGGTTCAGTGAATGTGATGGGCAGGGGAAGAGAGAGGGGTCCCTTGGGGTGTTTGTCCCACCTTTTTATAGTTTCAGTCCCCTCTTGAAAAACATTTCCAGCTGGGCACTAGGAGACAAAGAGTATATGTGAAAGGACGTTCCCTGCTGGCTTTGTCTCACCTGTTTGAGCTCTGTTTTCCTTCTTGCTTCATGATTCTGTTTGCTTCTTAAATGCAAATTAAGGCAAGCACACATTCCTTTGTTTGCCAGCTTCTGTTTGGGCAGGGTTGTGGGGTTTGGAACATTATGGTAATAAGACTATACAGAGGAATCTTATAATTTCACATACAATATTGCCACACCTATTTTTATCAGGACATTACTGACCAGCAAATTATGAGTTTTCAAATGATACGTTACAAAACATACTTTGTACAAAGGTTATTACAATAGCATGTAGGTTGTGACTACAGGGGTATATTCTGTCACAAGAATAAATAGTTCCAGTCCATCTCCATTACAAACATAAGATGAAATGTAAGATCTGGATCCCATTTAATCCAAATCCTCATAAGTAATAGTTATATGTATGCTTAATTTTTACATACCATAAATTACCTTTATGTTATTTTGCAGTCAAATTTCTGTTGTATTATTGACTTAGGACAATATTTTCAACTAGAGTTGAGTAAAGTTAGGCTTCTAGATCCATATGTAGAGATCTACAGAGAAGTGGATTGATTTTCAGAAGTGCTGAACACTCAGCTGCTCCCATTGACTTTAGCCTTACATTAGTCACCTAAATTTAAAAATATTGCTCTTAGTTTCCAAAGCATGTAATAGTTTTCTAGTTTAATGTCTCTTTGAACCTGTCCATGCTATATGTCAAACCAGTGTATCAACTACAGACTAGAAAAGGTCTTTCTTAACTAACTTTCTTTGCATATGTTACTTTTCTGCTTTTTTAAATAAATATTTTCTCATCCTCAAATGTTTAAATGGAAAGAAAAATGGTAGTAGTTTAGAAATGCAAGCCCTTTGATGCTCATTAAAGAGAATTTTAAAGGGAGTAAATATGAAGGGAAAATGCAGATCTTAGAAGACTCTGAGCAATTTCTTTTGGTCAGTAACTAGGAAAGCATTAATATATAATACTTTCTAACTGTCCCAGATCTCATTATGGTGTGGAATGAGGCCAAATGAATTATTAGTGGCAGTTGCTCATGTAATGACTAATGGCTCAACCTTTGGAAACAGTGGGAGAGAGACATTTATCAGTAATGCTTTAAAATGCATTTCACAGAGGTGTCTGTGTAATTAATGTATTGTTCTAACTCCATACAGGAAAGGGTTCACTGTTTTAATTTACTTTCCATTTTAGGTTTGCCTTAGCTTTCTCTTTTAAACTTCAAGAAGAAAAGTGCTAGCAGTTTCTTAACCTTGTTTATATGTGTTTTTCTGGTTATGTTCTTCCGTATCTTGATCAGGTGCCAGCATTTGTATTAAGGGTGGATGAACTTATTTGCGTAAAGTGTTAATCAACGTCAAACTTTGGAACAGAACCTTTAAAAAAAAGTTTTAAAAAGTTTGGTTAACATTTTCTTCTTTATTTTCCAGGTTCTTCTGCTTTCCATCTGACACCAAACACAGATACTATGAGAAAGGCTGATTGTGCAAGATTACCAGCTCAACAGCTTGATCTTAGCACTCGCAAAACTCCAACTGAAATTTATGGGAGTTTTAGGAATATCAGGAATGTGGAATATGCTCCAGTTTTAAGGATGCAAGAGTTTTGGATAGTGTGGGTAAGGATCAGGTAAGCATCAACATTATCCCAACCAAACATCTTCAACTGTGAAGTTTGAGTATCACTATTCTGTGCTCCTGTTGACTTACCATAACATAATCACACTGACCAGTCAATCAATGGCTTTTTTGGGAGTCTATGATTCAGTCTAAGGATGATGGGATGAGGAGGAAGATATGAGCAGAGTCTGTATCTGAATCCTGAATTTTCTCACAAACTAACCAGACATGTTTTGTTCCTTCAGTCTCACTTATACCGTTGTAAATAGAAAGTAATGCAAGTTAAGTTAGTGGAGATGTAAAATGGGTGTGAAATCAGAATCAGGTTCAAACCTCTGAATGTGGTACTCCTCTCCAGCTGTCACCTATTGTTCTCACTGAAGTATCTTCAGGCACTGAGTTATGAACTATCAGTGATCTAGGTTTATCTAGAATAGTCATTTACCAAGTAATATCAGCAACAATAACCGAAGTCCAGTATGCAGATGATTGTGCTGTAGTTGCATGCTCAAAGGAGGATCTATAAACAGCCGTTAATTGCTTCTCTGAAGCTTACAAAAGCCTAGGGCTAACTCTGAACATCAGCAAAACAAAAGTTCTCCACCAGCCAGTCTCTGGTCAATCATCAGACCCAGCAAGGAAGATCTATATTGAAAAAGAAGACTGGAAAATGTAGAATACTTTGCTTATCCTGGCAGCCATCTTTCACAGAGGGCAGACATAGATGTCGAGATTCAGCACAAAATTCACTGTGCCAGCCTTACCTTTGGCAGATTGTCTCGGTGGGTGTTCAACAATCACAACACCAGAACACATACTAGACTTTTAGTTTATAAAGCGGTGGTAATCCCAACTCTCCTCTATGGCTGCGAGACTGGGGTGACCTAGAAAAACACCCGAAAAACCTGGAATGCCAGCACCAGCACTTTCTTCGGAGGATCCTCAACATAAAGTGGGAGGATCATCACACTAATGTCAGTGTCCTCGGAGAGGCCAACATCTTCAGTGTTGAGGCCCTGATTATCCAGCACCAGCTGAGGTGGAGCGGGCACTGTGTGCGCATGCCTGATGTACACTTACCAAAACAACTGCTGTGTGGCCAACTCACCAAAGGAGAAGGGAAATGAGGAGGCCAAAAGAAACGCCTTAAAGACACCCTCAAGATAAACATCAAGAGATGTGGCATCGATACCACATACAGGGAGATAGCAGCCCAAGGTAGGGATAACTGGTGAAGACTTGTCAGAGAGGGAATGTCCACTTCTGAGGAAAATCACCTTGCCCCAGTCACAGAAAAAAGACCAGAAAAGAAAGGAAAGACAACTGTCACACAGCTATTGTGGCCCAACCCTGTCTTCCAGCACCACCTGCAATGTCTGCCAACAAGTGGCTCAAGAATTGGACTCCTCAGTCACCAAGGACCCATGAAAAATAAAATATGTACAAGAGATCATTCTCAGCCTTGTGGGATCACTGACAACCTTCAAGCACTGAGGTATGAACTATCAGTGATCTAGATCTATCTAGAATAGTCTTCTGCAACTTCACATTTCTAATATTTTCTTTCAGCAACTATACTGATTTCCTATTTTTACCACTTTTGCTATGTGATAGCTAAACCATGGGCAATGGTAATAAAGACATCTAGAAATACATTAGGAATGGCATTGTATCAGACCACAATAATTAAATGTGATTTCATTCCCAATACTTCTGCTTTCCAGAAGAAACGTTTCTAGGAAAAATGGAAAAGACATGTTGACCTTCACAGTTCAGACCAATAATAGGTATCATCATGACTTCACTCTCCTTTCTGTTTAATCAGTACAGACACCAGGATCAAAATGAAAATCTGATGTGCCCCAATTCAGTGACAATCACAATCCTCACAAGAAGGGTCTGTGACAGTCTAAAGAGAATCCATTCTGCAAAATACATAATTTCATGCAAATTCACAGAAAAATTACTCTTCTCTGGTTACGACTAGAGCTTTCACAAAACTGGCTACACTTTGTAAAAGAGTTGTGATATCTTTAAAAGAACTAAGCATTATTAATTATTAGTCCAATGCCAATAACTGGCCTAATTCCTTACTCAGGCACATTTCCTGTGCACATTTCTGTGAGAGAAGTCAAATCTATTGGAACCCACCAGAAACACACAGAACGGGGGAGTGATAGCTCTATGGTGTGCACCCTTCTGATCTAACCGACTCCCATCTACAGGCACAACTCTATTTGAGGGTCTACTTGGATTTTGGAGATAGGGTCAGGCATAGGTGCTGACTCCGTGGGTGCTCCTGGAGCCCTGGAACACCCACGGAGAAAAATTAGTGGGCGCTCAGCACCCACTGGCAGCCAAGCTTTCCCCTCTGCCCCCCGGCCCCAGCGCCTTTTCCCCGCTGGCAGCCTCTCTGATCACTCCTCCGCCTCCCTCCCAGTGCCTCCCACCCATTGTGAACAGCTGTTTCGCAGAGTGTAGGTTGACTCCAGTAGGGAGGGGGATCAGAGGGGATGGGGAGTGCTCAGGGAAGGGGGTAGAAAGAGGGGGGAAGAGGTGGAGTGTGGCAGAGCAGGGGCAGAAAGAGGCGGGGCGGGGGCAGGGGCTTATGGGAAGGAGTGGAGTGGGGGCGGGGTGGGATGGAGCAGGGGTGGGAAGGGGCGGAGTAGGGGTAGGGGCTTGGGAGAAGGGGTGGAGTGGGGGTGGGGTCTGGGTCGAGCAGCCCCTGAGTAGAGGGGAAGTCGGCGCCTGTGGGGTCAGGGAAAAGAAAAGGTTGGGGTAGGGAATAACTATCATAAACCTGATCTCCTACAGGAGCCATGGTTACATGCCCTGTTAGCTAATGGGAGTTAATTATGATCCAAGCAGTAAACTCTTACTGGGTGCCCCTCTATGCATGCTACAGTGAGACTGCTGGGGGATCCACTTTAGGAGCTTTACTGCTGGGAGAGAGGGAACCAGCTTGGCAGCTATATGAAAGTACCAGGCCTTCCCAGGACAGCTATCAGTTTAGGAGGGCAACCTCTGTGGAAAGGGGAGCTTCCCATCTACTTATGGAATATGAGGAAAAAACTCTGAGTTTAAACTTTTATGGTATCTCCCTACTGTGTAGATTTTTCCTGGGTCCAAAAGAATATGTCCCTACAGAAGCACTGCAGGATTTGGCCCATTATTTGTACTGGGGAAATCTAAAGACATAGAAACTGTGATCAGGGTCCCAGGGGAGCCACATTGAGGTTACTTAATTAGGGCAAACTGCAAAGATGGGGCAGACAATCCCCAAAGCTGGTGGTCATTCCAGGATTTAGATCCACCAAGCTAGCCTCAAAGCTGCTTCTATGATACTTTACTGGTTACCCAGAAGCCAAAACACAGTTCCCTTAAAGCAACCCAGCCTTAGGCCTTCACTCAGACACTCAAGTCAAATATGATGAGGATTACTGAAAATCTTATTCATCATATAAAAAAGTTCTACCAATCCCAAAGGATTAGACACATTACCTCCCAGGTTAATTAATACTTCAGATCTTACCCAAACACACACTTACAGTCAATTCTTATTAACTATACTAAAAATTTTTTAAAAAGAAAGAGTATTGGTTAAAAGATCAGATACACACAGACATGAGTACCATTCTGAGATCAGTTTTATAGTAGAGATGGTGAGCTTTGTAGTTGCCAAGTGTTCTTTCAGAATTAGTCCATAGGTTATAGTCCAATGTTCATATTCAGGGTGATCCAGGTGAGACTGGATATCTCAGTCTTATGACTCAAGCTTCCCCTGCATAAAGCATTAAGCAGATCTGAGATAAAAAGGATCAGGACCCAAGACACCTTTATACAGTTCCAGGCCTTCTCTTGACAGCTAGTAGTACTTAGGTGAACGTTAGTCAATCATGGAAACTTTGAGGTAGACCTATTTCCTAAGCATCAATGGTACTTGGCTACAGGGATTAATATAAGGCAATTGCCTGTTTTCAACCATTTGCAGGTGATTTGCTATACATTTCAAAGAAAGATGAATATAGTGTGTGACAGGGTCGGACGGGATGGCTACAGGAGAGTAATAGAAGGCAGATATATTAGCCCCAGGTTAAGTAGGTCCCTTTTTCCTGGGTAAGGTAACAGGGAAGGTTCCAGAACAATCAGGAACCTTCTGGAGACAATTAAGACAGACAGACTGATTAGAACACCTGCAGCAGATCAAGAAGCCGCTAGAATCAATTAAGGCAGGCTAATCAGGGCACCTGGGTTTAAAAAGGAGCTCACTTCAGTTTGTGGTGCGCATGTAAGGAACTGGGAGCAAGAGGCACTAGGAGCTGAGAGTGAGAACGTGTACTGTTGGAGGACTGAGGAGTACAAGCATTATCAGACACCAGGAGGAAGGTCCTATGGTGAGGATAAAGAAGGTGTTGGGAGGAGGCCATGGGGAAGTAGCCCGGGGAGTTGTAGCTGTCAACCAGCTGTTCCAGGAGGCACTCTAGACTGCTGCATTCCACAGGGCCCTGGGCTGGAACCCAGGTTCCCCCCAAACCTCCCAACTCCTGGTCAGACACAGGAGGAGTTGACCTGGACTGTGGGTTCACAAAAACGGCCAAACTGAGGGCTACCATAAAGCTCCAAGGCAAGCAAATCCGCCAATAAGCACAAGACCCACCAAGGTAGAGGAGGAACTTTGTCACAAGTGATATCACTATATTTAAGGTTCATTTAAATGGTAAGGTCTCCTTTTGATCTCTGAATTAACAGAATACAGCATAGACAGGAACTGTTTGATTATATTGTTAACTTCTAACAATATATATGTAAATACACACAAAACACAAATATTATCTAATAATATGGCCCTAGAGGTTGAATTTGGGTCATTTATCCTGCAGGATGCTTAACCCTGTCTGGTCATGTGTCCAGAAACATAGAAATGTAGAACTGGAAGGGACCTTAGAGGTCATCAAGTCCACCCTGATGCAGTGAGGCAGGACCAAGTATACCTACGCCATCCCTGGCAGGTGTTTGTCCATTCTGTTCTTAAATATCTCCAATGGCAGCAATTCCACTATCTCCCTTGGAAACTTTTTCCAGTGCTTAACTATCTTTATTGTTATATTTCCTAATATCTAACAATCTCCCTTGCTGTGGATTAAGCTGATTACTTCTTGTCCTACCTTCAGTGGACATGGAGAACAATTAATCACCATCCTTTTTATAACAGCCTTTTCATCAGGTTCATCAAGAAACATCAGGTTTCTTCCCCACTCTGAACTCTAGGGTACAGATGTGGGGACCTGCATGAAAGACTCCCTAAGCTTATTCTTACCAGCTTAGGTTAAAAACTTCCTCAAGGTACAAACTTTGCCTTGTCCTTGAACCCTATGCTGCCACCACCAAGCATGTTAAACAAAGAACAGGGAAAGAGACCACTTGGAGACGTCTTCCCCCCAAAATATCCCCCCAAGCCCTACACCCCCTTTCCTGGGGAAGGCTTGATAAAAATCCTCACCAATTTGCATACGTGAACACAGACCCAAACCCTTGGATCCTAAGAACAATGGAAAAGCAATCAGGTTCTTAAAAGAAGAATTTTAATTAAAGAAAAAGTAAAAGAATCACCTCTGTAAAATCAGGATGGTAAATACATTACAGGGTAATCAGATTCAACATATAGAGAATCCCTCTAATCAAAACCTTAAGTTACAAAAAGACACAAAAACAGGCATATACATTCCATTCAGCACAACTTATTTTATCAGCCATTTAAACAAAACAGAATCTAACACATATCTAACTAGATTGCTTATTAACTCTTTACAGGAGTTCTGACCTGCATTCCTACTCTGGTCCCGGCAAAAGCAACACACAGACAGAGAGAACCTTTTGTTTCCCGCACCCTCCAGCTTTGAAAGTATCTTGTCTCCTCATTGGTCATTTTGGTCAGGTGCCAGCGAGGTTATCTTAGCTTCTTAACCCTTTACAGGTGAAAGGGTTTTTCCTCTGGCCAGGAGGGATTTTATAGTTCTGTATACAGAAAGGTGGTTACCCTTCCCTTTATATTTATGACACAGCCATTAACATATTTCAAGGCTGTTATAAGGTCCCCTCTCCATCTTCTTTTCTCAAAACTAAACATGCCCAGTTTTTTAATCTTTCCTCATACGTCCTAACCCTTCCACCATTTTTGTTGCTCTCCTCTGGACTCTATCCAATTTGTCCACAACTTTGTTAAAGTGTGGCACCCCAAACTGGACACAATACTCCAGCTGAGGCTTCAGCATTGCCAGGTAGAGTGGGGCAAAAACCTCCCATATCTTACATGTGATACTCCTGTTAATATATGTGTGTCAGAGTGCTGAGGCCTAACAGACGGGTCAGCACTCTGGCCACTGTGGCCTTAATTAGTTTCTCTGGTGATGATTTTTTGGCTAATTCCTCCCTATTTCCTCAATTATATGGGGAGACTGAGTGAGTTAAGGAACTAATTGGCTTATTAGTTGACTAGCGTAGTAAAAAGCAGAAAGGAAGTGTTAGGGCACCTGACCAAAATGACCAATGAGGAGACAAGATACTTTCAAAGCTGGGGGGGGACACAAAGGATCTGTCTGTCTGAGTGATGCTACCTGTGCCCAGTCCAAAGGGGATCTTAAGAAAGGGAGATCCCTTTTCCTCCCAGGGCCCTGATGAACAGGGGTTGAAGGCAATAGGGTTACAGGTATTAGAATGGTTGAATTGCACTGTACAGGTGCTGGTGGAGGGGACTTTAATAAATTATACAGAGTGGGCACGAAAACTGTGGTTTCTGTGGTGACTCAGGATGGGAGGACGGGGAAAAATATAAGCCCTTGTTATAGCACCCCAGAATATTAGCCTAGTTTGCAACTGCATCACATTATTGCCTCAGCTTCAATTTATAATCCATTACAAGCCCCAGATCCTTTTTGGCAGTACTACCACCTAGCCAGGTAGTCCCCATTTTGTGTTTGTGCATTTGATTTTTCCTTCCTAAGTGTAGTACATAGCATTTGTCTGTTTTGAATTTCATCTTGTTGATTTCAAACCAATTCTCTAACTTGTCATGGTCATTCTAATCCTGCCCTCCAAAGTGTTTGCAACCCCCTCTTAGTGTCATCCATAACTTTTATATGCATATTCTTTGCTGTATTATGAAGTCATTGATGAAAACATTAAATAGTACTAGATCCAGGATAGTCCCCTGGGGATCCCCACAAGATACATCCTCCCAGTTTGACAGCAAATTATAGATAACTACTCTCTGAATATGTTTTTTTAACCAACTGTGCACCCATTTTATAATAATTTTATCTAGACCATATCTCCCTAGTTTGCTTATGAGAATGTCAAGTGAGACTGTGTCCAAAGCCTTACTAAAATCAAGATATATCGCATATACTACTTCCCTCCATCCACAGGCCAGTAACCCTGCCACAGAAGGAAATTAGATAGGTTTGGCATGACTTGTTCTTGGCAAATCCATGTTGGCTATTTCTTATCACCCTATTATCCTCTAGGTGTTTACAAATTGATTTTTTAAAATAAGTTGTTCCAGTATCTTTTCAGGTATTGAAGTTAGACTGGTCTATGATCCGCAGGTCCTCTTTGTTGCCCTTTTTAAAGATAGGTACCATGTTTGTCCTTTTCCAGTCTTCTGGGACCTCACCCACTCTTCATTAGCTCTTGAGGATAATCATTAAAGGTTCTGAGATTGCTTCAGGTAGTTCCTTAAGTACCCAAGGGTAAATTTAATCAGGTCCCATGTTTATTGCCAAAAGTCACTCCAACTGCAAGACTTAGTCAATAAGCTTTGTTTGCAAGCTTCTGAGTGCTATTTTCCTAAACCACTAGACTTCGCCTTACTTAAGACTACCCAACCTAACCTGAGATCCCATCAGCTGAACTTTGCCCTCACTTACACCTATACAAACCACATCTCTGCATAAAGTAGAACAGATGATAGAATCATTATGCTATATATTGTTGACTTTCTATAGAATGCAAGTGTCAAGACTTTCTGGAACTTATAATAAGAAATATAAATGAGTGGCTCACTATTGATTCTTTAATATTACAACAAGGGAAGGCTTGAAAAGCCAAAGGAAATGTAAGGAAAAACATATACACCTTCATGGCCAAATATAAAAAAGGGGTAAGTATTTCAAATCATTCTCTCCATATATATTAGTCTAATCATTTAAAAACAATAAATGTTGCACCTTCCGGCATCAAAATAAAGATGTAAATGTTATGCGGGGAGAATATAATTCTTACTATAACTTTGCTATTAGATTTCAGTCAGTTGTCCCAAACGTATTATGTGAATTTAAGTCCTGATCTTGCACTGGAGCCTTGCTCTTGACTTTGGTGGGATCTGGATAAGTCCTTATTGAAGAAAATGTTACTGAACATGATGTCCAACACATTTTTCTTGGTTATAATAGAAATGATCTCCAACATTGTCAGAGTTATAAGAGTTGTATGTAAGGTACATGTACAGTATAAATGTGTATTAGAAACTAACTATTCAGTTGCCCCCAAATGACATGAAATATATTTTATTAAGTCTCTAGTAGGGATCTTTAACTCATTCCCAGCCCAACAAATTTCATGCTGAAAATAAGGTTAGTTCCAATTTCACCACTGAAAGTTTTTCTGCTGAAGTGCTGTTATCAGAATTATCATATCACATCTGAACAGAAATGGAACATCATATGTATTATGCATGCTTCTGACAATGCCAGCATAGAAAAGACCAAATTTAATTGTGACTAATAACAAACCACAATTGGTAGAAATATAATTTAAAAATTCAGGTTATCTTTTGTTAAATTCTTTGAACATACATATTAATACAAACCTATCTAGGCAAAGTTATCTTTGCTATGAAAAAACAAACAAACGAAAAAAACAATTTAAAGGAACAAAAGCAGCTCTCTTTTTTTTCTTTTTTTTTGCTTTGTAGTTTTTAATTTTTATGTTGGTCTGGTGCAAGTGTTCTTTAAAGCTAAGTCAATCTAGCTGCTTTAGACCGTCTGCCAAATGATTTAATTTTAGATTTTCCCACTGAAAATAAATTATTATTGTGCTAAAATTTATATATAATACACACACACAAACTGAGCTATTCCCTATTTCTTAAAAAATATAATTTCGCCATATAATATGATTTATGCTGTTCCCTAGTTACCTAGTTTAGAATGTTGATGACCTTGACCACAAAAATTTGGCTAGTTTAATTGATGAACATAAAGGCATTTTCATGTTGTAAGCAGCTCCCTCTTTAGTTATAAGTAAATAATTTGTCAGAGGGTCCTTTTCCATACAACCAAATCACTGCCATGCAACAGAAGAGGAGTTTTCATGTGCACAGTTTTAGCTCAGCTAACAATCTTGTGGTAGAAAATCAAAGATAAATGAAATGCAAGAGAAACCACTGTAGTTGGCTATGTATGTATAGGGGTGGCTATGACTGCTTACCATTAGCACATTTTCCTCTTTAAAGGAGGCATTGATGATCCCTGTTAGGAGAGGCTGCTGGTGCTCTGGGCTGACATTTATCTGCCAGGACTGTCATGGGTCAAAGCTGACATGTGGTTTAGGATCTGTTCAGTGCCTCAAGGACTTCCTGCTACATGGAGATGCCTGTTGATATCCAGGGATACAGCCCTGTAAGATCCAGTGAGACCATTCCAGATTATCTTTTCTATGGAGTAAGGCTCAGATCCTCAAAGTTATTTAGGTGCCTCACTCCCATAGTGGGCCTTGACTGAAAAGGCCTAGGCAGTCTTTAGCTCCCCACCTCCCCATCATCCTGTTGTTCTTTTCCTGTTATAGGGTTGCTGTACGGTTCTGCTCTCAAACGTAAGTGGGAGCCTTAAATCATTTTCCAGTTCAGCTTTTTAAGACAAAGTTTAACTTTACCTACTTTTTTTTGTTGTTGAGAATATTAGCCAGTGTATCTACAGTCATGGAAACTGAAGCCTTCTGCATATTTACAGAACTATCTGCTTATTTACAAGGCCATGGCTCTGCCAGTTTCTCCTCATTGTTCTATCAATAGTCCTCAATCCTAACCAGAAGGGATCATAGCTAGGGGTGAGGGGTAGTTCAGTTTCCAGCCTCATTCAGTTCTTGGGCTGTCTGTTAAGATTTCCAACAGGGTGCTAGAAAGTGGTGTTTATTAATATAGACAACTTTTTCACTAGAAATTGGATTGAAATGCAGGAATTTTGAACCCTCGTTACCATTATTGGGTCAATAATCAATACTAAAGGTTTTCTTTTACTGGATTAATTAACAATCCAGTAAACAATTAATTCTCTGCATAACACTGTGATGGCTACTGACTGATCATCAAGGATAATATTACTAAATAAACTATGTGACCTATAAAAAGTATCTACTTTTAAATATTCTCCAACTTTGCCATACATAAGAGATGGCAAAATAACTTACATAATAAATTGGTGCCAAATTTGGTAGATCTTATTCAAGCAAAACTCCCAGGAGATCAGCAGGAGTTTTGCTTGATCAAGGCCTAATTTGGCCTGACTTGTCATTCTCACAGTAGAAGCAATGTTTGTTCTTATATAATGGTCCTGATCCTCAGCTTTAGCCAAGGATGAGCTTTGCCTTACCTCAATCTGCTTGCAAAGTGACCCCTCCACAGAGAGTTAGACTCAGTATATATCCTTGATAATTTCTCCATGATTTTCAAAAGACAGTTCTAAATCTAACTACATGCTAAGATAAGGAAATTTATGCACCGAAGTTAGGACAAATTCATTTCTATAGTCTCCATTACAAAGCTGTCATAATTATTTGTGTGTGCCCATTTGGGGTTCTAAAAAGCAGTAAAAGAGGTTTACTGGAATTTAATAATACTTTATTTTGAACTGAACAAGCCTTGTAATAATGAGAATTTGCCAATGCCCAGGAAGCCTTTGGCCACATTCAGCTGGCTTTTATATTGCAGGAAAATGTGTTATTGGGGTTAAAAACAGTTTCCAAAGGACGGCCCTTCAGTTATTCTCTGTACCCAGAAGAAGTAACTGCTAATCATAGAATCATAGAATATCAGGGTTGGAAGAGACCTCAGGAGGTCATCCAGTCCAACCCCCTGCTCAGAGCAGGACCAATCCCCAACGAAATCATCCCAGCCAGGGCTTTGTCAAGCCTGACCTTAAAAATATCTAAGGAAGGAGATTCCACCACCTCCCTAGGTAACGCATTCCAGTGTTTCACCACCCTCCTAGTGAAAAAGCTTTTCCTAATATCCAACCTAAACCTCCCCCACTGCTACTTAAGACCATTACTCCTCGTTCTGTCATCAGCTACCACTGAGAACAGTCTAGATCCATCCTCTTTGGAACCCCCTTTCAGCTAGTTGAAAGCAGCTATCAAACCCCCCTCATTCTTCTCTTCCACAGACTAAACACTCCCAGTTCCCTCAGCCTCTCCTCATAATTCATGTGTTCCAGTCCCCTAATCATTTTTGTTGCCCTCCGCTGGACTCTTTCCAATTTTTCCACATCCTTCTTGTAGTGTGAGACCCAAAACTGGACACAGTACTCCAGATGAGGCCTCACCAGTGTCGAATAGAGGGGAATGATCACTTTCCTCGATCTGCTGGTAATGCCCCTACATATACATCCCAAAATGTCATTGGCCTTCTTGGCAACAAGGCACACTGTTGACTCATATCCAGCTTCTCGTCCACTGTAACCCCTAGGTCCTTTTCTGCAGAACTGCTGCCGAGCCATTTGATCCCTAGTCTGTGGCGGTACATTGGATTCTTCTTGGACTCTGCACTTGTCCTTGTTGAACCTCATCAGATTTTTTTTGGCCCAATCCTCTAATTTGTCTAGGGGCCTCTGTATCCTATCCCTACCCTCCAGCACATCTACCTCTCCACCCAGTTTAGTGTCATCTGCAAACTTGCTGAGGGTGCAATCCACACCATCCTCCAGATCATTTATGAAGATATTGAACAAAACCGGCCCAAGGGCCGACCCTTGGGGCACTCCATTTGATACCGGCTGCCAACTAGACATGGAGCCATTGATCACTACCAGCTGAGCCTGACAATCTAGCCAACTTTCTATCCACCTTATAGTCCATTCATCCAGCTCATACTTCTTTAACTTGCTGGCAAGAATACTGTGGGAGACCGTGTCAAAAGCTTTGTTAAAGTCAAGGAACAACACGTCCACTGCTTTCCCCTCATCCACAGAGCCAGTTATCTCATTATAGAAGGCAATTAGATTAGTCAGGTATGACTTGCCCTTGGTGAATCCATGCTGACTGTTCCTGATCAATTTCCTCTCTTTTAAGTGCTTCAGAATTGATTCCTTGAGGACCTGCTCCATGATTTTTCCAGGGACTGAGGTGAGGCTGAGTGGCCTGTAGTTCCCAGGGTCCTCCTTCTTCCCTTTTTTAAAGATGGGCACTACATTAGCCTTTTTCCAGTCATCCAGGACTTCCCCCAATCGCCATGAGTTTTCAAAGATAATGGCCAGTGGCTCTGCAATCACATCCGCCAACTCCTTTAGTACTCTCGGATGCAGCGCATCCGGTCCCATGGACTTGTGCACGTCCAGCTTTTCTAAATAGTCCCGAACCACTTCTTTCTCCACAGAGGGCTGGTCACCTCCTCCCCATGCTGTGCTGCCCAGTGCAGTAGACTGGGAGCTGACCTTGTTCGTGAAGACAGAGGCAAAAAAAGCATTGAGTACATTAGCTTTTTCCACATCCTCTGTCACTAGGTTGCCTCCCTCGTTCAGTAAGAGGCCCGCACTTTCCTTGACTTTCTTCTTGTTGCTAACATACCTGAAGAAACCCTTCTTGTTACTCTTAACATCTCTTACTAGCTGCAACTCCAACTCTAGCTGCTAACCTGGTTCAAGGAAGAGCTGACATAGCAAGTGAATTTATTTCTTGAGCTAGTCATTTTATTCAAACCCAGTTTAAGTAAACGAGTCTGGCAGGGAATTCTGTGTAAGAAAGATGACTAAACTACTGCCTTAATGCAGGCTGTCAATGACAAGCACTTTTTCAAAAGAAGAGATTATGCTTCAGGTTGGTGCAGGTAGCCTGGCTTTTTTTTGTCTCTATCTATACGGCATACACCAAACTCCTTGCCATGCAGAGGAGAATCTATCTGGCAACTGAGCTATATCTGTTCAGTTCCCTTGGGAAACGTTATTCGTGCTTTAAGGTGAAAAGGAGAGAGAGTGTCACAGGGGGAGGGGGTAGCAGCAGGGTGAGGAGGTGAGTGGAGAGCCATCGGCACAGCAGGTGTGTGGGGGGTGTCTCATGGCAGGCAGAGAAAGGGTCTGGTGGGGGAGTGAGGGGGTGAGCAGCAGGTGGGCAAGGGGCAGGTGGGTGGGAGGAGGAGGTGAGGGAAGTGGTGGGAGGGAGGAGGAGGAGGTGGGGAGGAAGTGAGTGGCGAGTCAGCAGTGAGTGGGGACAGGGCCTGGGGCAGAGCAGGGGTGGAGTGTGGGCGGGGCTGTGGGCGGAAGAGGCAAGACAAGGAGCTCGCCTCCCACAAGTGAGGTTTCACCCACCGCCCATGTCTACACCTCCAGGAAGGAAAAAGCTATTCCTCCCTCTGACTTTCGCTTGGATTTGACATCACTACCCCTTGTTTAATGAGCAAGGTTAAATTCTGGGTGGCCTTCCCCCTCAATTAGGGCATATTAAGAACAGTTCTGCTGCCGTTTAGTCAGACAATAAGGATAACAACATTTCATTACTCCTGCATCCAAGTCTTAAGGGAATTTTAACCCCAAATAGCCAAAATTGATCATTTTGGCAAAGCAGGTCTGTCTGCTGATCACCTAGGCAAAGTAGATGTGTCTAAGCAAATACAGGCTGCTCCTGAGGTCTTTTCCCAGAGTTAATCAATGGATGGCAGGGGAGAGTTCATTCACACCACTGGCTTACACTGAGACGCTGTGCCTTTGCTTGTTCTGGAGGAAATTGATTTTGATATGAGAAATCTATAAGCCTTTTAAAATCATGAGCAGAAGATATTTTTAAGCTTTAAAGTGTAGAGGTAAGGAATGTAAATGCATGGCTAAGTTAGCCACATAATCAAGGGTGGTGGGTATTGAAGGCAGGGGAAGGCTAAGTGGCCCCAAACAGCCTTGAATGGCCCAGCCCAGGCTCCACCCTTCACAACATCCCCTGGCTCCTTCCTGCTTCCCAGCACTGTGTTGCGGGGGGGCTCTTCCCCCTGGGGCTGGGGCCCCAGGCTGGGGCTAATGAGGGCTGGTCTGCCTTCCGGGGCTGGGAGCAGGCTGCACCGCCCACCCGGTGCGCCGGGCAGGGAGGGAGCGCACCACCGGCCCAACTGCCTGGCACTCCCGGGTTGGAGGAGGGGCAGTGCTGCCCTCTTATGGAGTGTGGCCAACAGAGACTACCTACAAACTTAATGAATCAGGAGATCTCTTTTTGGCCAGGTCCTACACAGCAAGCAAGCCCTGCCCACTTCTTGGGCTGGTTTCACCCAGGTCTAGCCAATTTGCATCACTGAACCCCCACATCAGGCAGACTTACCATTGCTGCGGACTTGAATTTGTTGGTGTTCCCAGTAGTGAACTAAAGTCTTTCGTAGCTTGAAAACCAATTTTCATAAGAGGGGCGTCAGTTTGCTAGCACTGTAGAAAAACTATAAACACAGCGAGGCTGTGCATTAGAACTGAATCCTGTACTGATTTTCTAGCTCTTTTGCCAGGGCTGTTCAAAGCTCAGCACAAACAGAAGATTCTGGGCTATAGTCTAAATCATTAAGTAGGATCATCTATCATTTAAAAAGAATAACAATCTGAATCAAACTAAATAAATAAATACAATTTATTTAACTATGGGAACTAAACTCCTTCAACTTTCAGTTAAAAATGATGTTTGCACAAATTATCCTTGTAACCACTTAGATGTTTTGGCTTATAATCCTCACTTAAAACAGCTAATGATTTATGACATACTCTTAATTATATATACCTTCTCTCCACCATTATATCAGAGTCAAGTACTAACCAAAATACATATGGAAAGCTCATCCCCTCCAGAGGAATAGTTTCGTGCATTGTTATGTAATAATATCATAGATTCCAGGCTAACACTAGAGTCAGTTAGTTAGTTTGCTGATCATAAAAGCTTTTTTAAGGTTTCTGCTAGGAGCAATAAAAATAACGCTAAATGTTCCTTTGAAAAGGCAATGTAGGTTATAGTGAAATTTGAGCTGGCTTCTAAATTGATATTGATGATTAACTGTCTAATTCAGTGGCTGTGAGAACTTCTTGTCTGGAGAGTATTCAGTTTTATTGCCGAAAGTTCCTATGGATTGCTAGAGAATGCTGTTCCTGGTAATGATCTAGGGATACTGTACATGAGTCCCAGACGTCTACTTGGGAAAAAGAAAGGGGGGGGGGAAATTTCTCCAGATGGTCTTGGATGGAATATCCACATTCTTGGAAGCTGGCCTGGTGAGAAAAGAGGATGCTTCCCTTGTTGTGGCTAGAGAAAGTCCCAGTCCATTTAGGAAGCTGCTCATTAAAAAAAAAATACAAGTTGAAGAATTAGCCAGTTGAGTCCCCATTTAAAATCAGCAAAGCAAGCAAGGCACAGTGTCATATTTCCTCCTCCCTGGGACTCATTTCAGTAGTTTGATTCCCAAAGAGCTGTCAGCCTGCCGCGCTCTTTAGCAGGGATGCTGAAGGGTTTGCTTGGGAAAGGAGGTAGGAGGCATTTAAATCAGTGTTGTAGTCTGCCAATCAAAGCAGAAGTTGCATCTTTGTAAAAGTGTAATGTGGCAGAACGTCTAGTTGCTGCAGTGCGACAGCACAGCCAGAGTTGTTAATAGTGCAACACATGAGTGGCCTGGGTCTGTGACATGGTCCCCTTCTCACTGAGGGGGAGGAGAGTGTGAAAGCCAGTGAACCTCCTGTTGGAGGAGTGGAGTAAGAAAATTAGATTGAAGCTAAATGCGGGAAAGCAATCTGAGAATGGAGGGAGGACGAGAGAAAGACAGATCAAATTCAGTTTAAGAATCTGGAGAAAGAACAAACTTCAGAGATTTCTAACTTTTAGTAGTGCAATTAATTTTTAAAAGAAGCATCCATGAAGCTCTCAGTGGCTTTAGGCAGAGTAGCAGAAGAAGGATGCCTGCTGAAGGTACGTACACCTAGCTCAATCATTACAAAACCCTGGAAGCGTTTGGAGACTTGATGGGTGGGTTAGCATTGACAGGGGAATAAAAACCTGTGCTCCGGAGGAAACATGGTCCATGTATTTCAAAATGTCAGACTGATTGACATCTCTGGCTGGTCTTCTCCATTCAGGTAACCAGTTCAGCTGCAAGCGTGAGCCATAAAGATACACACACATCCATGAGGGCTCACAAAACACACATATATGTGTAAAAGACAGAAAATGCCAGTCCAACCAATTTCAGGCAGTCATAAAACAAAGCAAATGGTTGAATTGCTGCAGATACAATGAAGAGAGTACAGTAGATGGGCAACTGAGTCAGAGACTACTAACAACCAAGTCCATTTGTGATGTGTAACAGGCATTCTACATGGGCTCTGAACACTGGCTACAGACAGTGACAATGATTCAATGAACAATAGTTGGGGGTAGACATTCTACTGTAGATATAATTCTCTTTTGAACCCAGTTAGATTTATGGCCTTCACAGCATCCCCTGGCAATAAGTTCCCTGAGCTGCCTGTGCATTGTGTGAAGAAATACTCCTTTGTTTGTTTTAAACCTGCTGTCTATTCATTTCATTGGGTGTCCCCTGGTTCTTGTGTTATGTGAAGGGATAAAAACACTTCCTTATTCACTTTCTCCACACCAGTCATGATTGTATAGACCTCTATCCTATCCCCCCATTGTCATCTCCTTTCTAAGTTAAACAGTCCCAGTCTTTTAAATCTCTCCTAATATGGAAGCTGTTCCATACTCCAATCATTTTTGTAGCCCTTCTCTGTACTTTTCCCAATTCTAATATATCTTTTTTGAGATGGGGCAATCAGACTGCATGCAGTATTCAAGGTGAGCATATCATAGATTTATACAGTGCCATCATGATATTTTCTGTCTTATTATCTATCCCTTTTCTATTATCATTCTGTTCGCTTTTTTTGACTGCCACTGCACATTGAGCAGCTGTTTTCAGAGCACTGTCCACAATGACATCCAGATCTCTTTCTTGAGCAGTAACAGCTAATTTAGACCCCAACATTTGGTATGTATAGTTGGGATTATGTTTTCCAATATGCATTACTTTGTATTTACCAACACTGAATTTCATCTGTCATTTTGTTGCCCAGTCATCCAGCTTTGTGAGATCCCTTTGTAAATCTTCGCAATCCGTTTTGGACTTAACTGTCTTGAGTTATTTTGTAACATCTGCAAACTTTGCCACTGTTTTCACCTTTTTTCAGATCATTTATGAATACGTTGAACAGTACCTGCTCCCAGTACAGATCCTTATGGAACACCACTATTTACTCCTCTCCATTGTAACAACTGACCATTTATTCCTATCCTCTGTTTCTGATCTTTTAAAGTGTTACTAGCCAATGAGACGATCTTCCCTCTTATCCCGTGATTGCTTACTTTGCTTAAGAGCCTTTAGTGAGGGATCTTGTCACTATATATACTTTAGATCAGAGGTTCTCAATCTTTTTTCTTTCTGAGCCTCCTCCCCCCACCCATTCTATACAAACTCCAGGACCCACTTGTGCCACAATAACTGGTTTTCTGTATATAAAAGCCAGGGCCAGCGTTAAGGTGCCGCAAGCAGGGCAATTGCCTGGGGCTCCATGCCACAGGGGCCCCCCACGAAGCTACATTGCTCAGGCTTTAGCTTCATCCCTGTATGGCAGGGCTCAGGGACCTGGGCTTCAGTCCCATGCGATGGGGCTTTGGCTTTGTATCCTGGGCCACAGCGAGTCTAATGCTGGCCCTGACTGGAGGCCGCCCTGAAACCTGCTGGAGGCCACCGGGGGCTCCGGACCCCTTGTTGAGAACCACTGCACTAGATCACTATATACACTAGATCACCCTTTGCCACATGTTTCTTGACCCCCTTGAAGAATTCTTATAGATTGGTGAGGCATGATTTCCCTTTACAAAAGCTATGTGTGTCTTTACTTCAAAGGGTGGAGTATCAACCCTCAGGGCTGTGAAGACAGCAAATATATCGAATCAGACTGAGATTGTTTGGTGAGGAGACCAGTGCACGTTAGTAAGTGCCATACTATACCATTCAGGACATTCATTTATGAGACACAGGCTCAGTGCCTTCAACTGGATCAACATACTCAGCTCCCAGGGGCGAGGGGCAGAGGGTACCTCCCTTCACTCTGTAATGGAAATTCAGTAACAGCCCTGATAGGTTGATAGTGGAGGAAGATGTGTTGATAGTGGAGGAAGATGTGTCCAGGCCCTGTCATCTGGAACCATCTGGTCAGAAACAGCATCCTGGACTAGATGAACCTTTGGTCCGATTCAGTATGGTCATTCCTATGTTCTTACAGAAGGACACAATAGGTGAGAATGACAAAGTCCTGGTTCATGGATTTCTGACTATATGCTCTCCCTTGAAACTCCTTCAGAATAACAACAGCATGGCTTTTGTCTCTGCCTTGCTATGTAACGTCTGGGTCCAAGTCCATCTGGCTACCCATATTTTCTCCATGATTTGGTGATGCCAATAAGGGAGTGTTGTTGTCACTCAGGGTGGCAGTAATTTTGTGTTATATGTTCCAATATTCCACCTTTAGTTCTCCAGCTCTGTCCTCCTCCTCCCCCTCCCTTTTGTCACATGGGGAATGTTAGTTTAGGATCACATTTGTCATTTAGACTTTTTAGGAGAGGAGGCTGGTATTCTGCAGAGGAGTAGATTAGAGTTATACATCCCTCTTCAATCTCCAAACAGTCTGCTAGCATTTGTAATGTAACATTCTGCTCCTGTTGTAGGAGAAGCTCAGAGTAGCAGATTGTACTGCACGGAAAATTTCAAGAGTCACAACTGAATGTTTTTTCAACATTGCAATGAATTTTCAAATCTAAAGCATCTGGTTAGCACAGCCACTCAACTTTTGGAATAGCTGCCATATGAGAAAAGAGAAACATTTAAAAGCAGTACAGGAGAAATAATGAAAGTCTTATAAATAAGTTAGAAGATAGTGCTCAGCATTGTCTCAGTATTGCTAGTGCAAATGGGGACGTGAGGATGGGATGTGTCCAAGCACTCAGCCCTGGGAGGAAGAGTTACCTTTTGCTCCTAAGGCAGGTTTGAAGCCTTTGACGGGAGGAAGGGCAGCCTTGTGGTTAAGGCTCTGGGCTAGGACTCATAAGACCCGTGTGTGGCCTTGGGCAAGTCATTTTACCTCTCTTTGCCTCAATTCTCCATCTGTGAAATGGAAATAAGATTTCCCTATTTCATTTGGGTACAATGCGGGTAAATTCACAAATATGTGGGAGGCAGTCTGGGAATACTGTGATGTGTGAGGGGGTTATAATTTCCTAGATTCATAGAGAGATGAAAGCCATTTGAAGACTGTTAGAAAGTATGAACTTCAGGGTCATTACTTCTACTGCACAGGAGACAAATGGGAGAGCTAGTAGAAGCCAATTAGATGTAAAGAAAAAAGAGCGAACAAATAAAATAAAATGCCCTTATTTCAACTGGCAATGTTTGCTGGGTCTCTCTTTTAAGACTACATAGTAAGTGAAGACCTTTTGGCCGAGGGTACTCATGATCAACTGAATGGCAAGTCATCTTAGACCTGGAAAAGAAATGCTGGGTGCACTGCAGACCGGATCAGTGAAGTTACGGGGTACAAACAGAAAATAGAACCATAACAGCTTTGTGAGCCATTAAAGGTTCACACATGGTTAATGGCTGGGCTATTTCCCTTCCACTTCATACTTTCTAGGTAATATTTTCCTTTAGTAATTGGATTAACAGTCAAGCTGAAGGTGGCATTTCCAAAATGCCATTTCTTACTGAAAGGTTAGACTGTTAATGAAGCTTCAGAGAAAGTGTAGGTTGTTTTTCCTGGATTTGGTTTCTATGTAAGAGAAGATAAAAGGTACATGGAAAAGGCAAACATTTGGCACTTGTAGTACTTCCTAAGTCACTCAGCTAGTAAGGGACAAAAGTGATTTTTGAATTTTCACTGACCTACTGTTTATTTGGCTGGTAGAATTTTTACTCATTTGTTTTTGCTTTGCATAACATCTAACTAAACTCTAGGCAATTTGCATCAAAATTCCACAACAAGCTGCCCTAATGGACCAGAGAATTTGGTCCAGGTTTAAATAAATAAGAAATAAAGAAGGGAAGAGAAAAGAGAACAAAAGTAATTTAATTGAAAAAGCATACAAGTACACCAAATCGCAAAGCTTATTTAAATAGCAATTGCTTTTCTTGCCGTTCCACTCAGAGCAAGACAGCCATTACCACAAATAGTGTTTGCACTGAGTAGAACTTCATGCTGCACTTAGGTCCAAAGAGCCCCAGGGGGCTGAGTAAAGTGCTACGTAACATGAGTAAGGGTGGTAGAATCTTGACCTTGGTTATTAAGGAGGATATTTTCCTCGCCCTCAAAGGAAACCTGCACAACACCTTCAAAGGACGAGCCTGGGAGCTTAAGTTCATAATTTTGTAAGACACTGAAAATCTTGCTCATAATAAAGACACAGGATTTATGGCTTATTACAACAGCCTGCAACCCACTGTCATGGGATACACTACTCACTGCTGTGGTGCCTCCTAATGACCACATCTGGGGATTAGCTCATGACCAGTCAGATGCCCCCTCCTTCATGTTCTCACCTCATGGTCTTGCTCTGTCTGACTCCCTTGTCATAATTCAAGGTGCTCCCTCCTCATGGCTTGGCTTCTGGCGAGGTCTCTATTGTCCTCCCCTTCCAGAGTATCAAAATCTCACTGGACAAGCTACCCATATGCTGTATCAGGCAGTTTTCTGGTCCAAGTCCAGATCGAGTGTCACTTTACCAGTGGCTGGTTGGGGAACCCAGGCCTGCCTTCTGCTCTGAGTTCAGCCCAGGTGCCCTGTGCCTAACTACCGGGGTCTACTCAATCTCATACTCTGTTGCTGTTTCTCTGGTCTCCTTCCTATATCATTTCTCTATCTCCTGGCTCACCCCTGGGTTTACCAGCCCATGTTTGCTCTGATCCCAGTGGCTACTCCCCCCTCTTGGCTCCTTGCCAGACTGTAGTCCAGGGGCAGGATCCCAGGTCTTACTTGCCCCCATAGGTGCTGACTCCCATGGAAAAAAATTAGTGGGTGCTTAGCACCCACTGGGCAGCCAAGCACCCCTCTCTCCCCCCCAGCACCTCTCGCCTGCTGTGGATCAGCTGTTCCGTGGCATTCAGAAGGTGTTGGAAGGGAAGGGGTGGAGCGAGGGGCGCACTTGTGGGAGTGGGGCAGAACTGGGTGGGAAGAGGCAAGAAAGAGGTGGGTTGGGGGTGGGGACTTGGGGAAAAGGGTGGAGCGGGGGACAGGGCCTGGGGTGGAGCAGGGCCGGGAAGAGGTGGGGTGGGAGTGGGAACTTGGGGGAAGGGGTGGGGCGGTGCCTGGAGCTGAGCAGGGTTTGAGCACCCCCAGGAAAAGTTGGAAGCTGGTGCCTGTGCTCACACCCACAAACTCCTCCTTGCCCCTAGCCAACCTTCTTTCTTTCTAGGGAGTGACTACGGATCTCCTCCCTGCAGCCCCCCTCATGCTCAACTTCCTAGCTTTGTACAAGTGCAGCCTGTCCCTGCCTAGCTGGGCTTCATGT
Source organism: Eretmochelys imbricata (assembly GCF_965152235.1). Taxonomy (NCBI): domain Eukaryota; kingdom Metazoa; phylum Chordata; order Testudines; family Cheloniidae; genus Eretmochelys; species Eretmochelys imbricata. The sequence continues at coordinate 102,132,982 of NC_135572.1, forward strand.
TCAGTTAAAAACTTATCAGCCTTGCCTCTCCTGGAGGTGAAGCCTATACGATTAATTGGCCCTTTCTCACTACTCAGGCCTTGTATGAGGTAGGCATCCCATCACATCCACTAACCCCCCTTTTTGGTGCCATGACTGCAGAGGTGTTAATTGGCCACTTTACGTTGAATGATCTCTTATAACACGTGTTAGGAACTATGCTAAACAATCTGTTCCACCTTGTGTTTAACTGTGCTACTCTGAGCACCTTTCCCATACCCGAAGAAGAACTCTGTGAAGCTCTAAAGCTTGTGGGCAGGTCTACACTACAGAATTACTTAGGTATAACTTACTTTGCTCAGGGGTGTGAAAAATCCCACCCACATAGCCACCACCTCTTATGGAGGTGGATTAACTACGCCAACAGGAGAGCTCTCTCCTGTCAGCATACAGTGTCTTCATTAAAGTGCTATGGCGGCATAGCTGCATCTGTGCAGCTGTCCCAATTTTAAGTGTAGACCTGCCCTGTCTCTTTCACCAACAGAAGCTGGTCCAGTGAAGGATATTACTTCACCCATAGGCACCGAGTTTATAATCTGCCAGGGGGTGCTCCCTGTTGGCTCTGCCCAGGCCCCACCCCCACTCCACCCCTTCCCCCAAGGCCACACCCCCACCCTGCTTCTTCCCACCCCCACTCCGCCTCTGTCCCGCCTCTTCCCCAGCCAGTTCCGCTCCCTTCCCCAAGCACATATATTACCATGCGCCCTCGTTCCTCCCCTCCTCCACAGCGCCTCCAGATGCCACGAAACAGCTGTACCACAGCAGATGGTAGGTGATGGGAGGGAGGGGGAGGCGCTGATCAGTGGGGCCCGCTGGTGGGCAGGAGGTGCTGAGGGGAGGGGGAGGTTCTGATGGGGGGCTGCCGGTGAGTGTTCAGCATCCACCATTTTTTTCATGTGAGTGTACCAGCCCCAGAGCACCCATGGAATCAGCGCCTATGACCTCACCCTCCTTGTCGTTCTAACATCCTGGGACCAACACAGCTACAACAAAGCTGCAAACATTAATGGACATGATTTTTGATTCTTAGGATTGTTTGTTTGCTCCTGAGGATTATTCCTTCATGTGAAATTCACCCCTGTGCAGAAGGTCTGCCCAAGGAACTTCACACCATTTAGATCCAATTTTAAACCCTGCCTAAAGGGCCAAACCCTAACAGGTAATGAACTTCTGCATCTCCCACCAAAGTCAATGTGCTAAACGGCTTAATGTCAATGTGCTAAATGCCAGTTTCACCCTTCCTGAACGCAGTCATCCATTTGTGACAATTTTTTCCACCACATCCAAGCAATGATTTAAAAGAGGGAGGATTATAGGCTTATGACTTTGGACAAGGACTAAATTGCAAGAGCAAATAAACTCCTAAGTAGCGAATAGTTTAACGCTTGTGTCTTTTAAAAGAAAATGGGATATATACACATGCAGAAGATAAGGGCTACCATGCAAAAACAGGCCAATTTCTGTGGATGTCATTCTTTGGGGTCACAAATAACTGCAAAACCATTCTTGCTGGTGCAAATATTGGTAGACAAACCGATAGTTAGACATTAATAATCTTTGTTCTGGCAATTAATACAATAAAAAATGAGGGCACAATTATGGTTGCTCATGCTACTATATATAATGCAGGTTTCTTTCTAAATGTTGTGCCAGATTGCGTCTGGCTATGCCATAGTGTGCAAGTGGTGATGAGTAACCATAAGGAGCTCTCCGCCTCTTGTGTATGTGCACAGAGAATTGGCACAAAGATAGACCCTGTGCCCTCTTGAGTGCAAAGAGTGCAGTGCACTAGCAGCAATGCTAGCCCGAGAATGTCCATTCTAGCACGTGCCAGAGCTAGACAGTTCCTCAACAGCCATACTCCTCCTCTAGTCCTGGAGGCGTTCAGATCCTCAGCTAGCAAAGTTGTCCTGGCTCCATAATCTGTCCCTATTAACTACCTGAATTAAGGTGCCTCTAGGACAAAGGTGGGCAAAGTAAGGCCCGTAGGCCACATCCGGCCCGCGGGACCCTCCTGCTCGGCCCCATAGCTCTTGGCCCAGGAGGCTAGCCCCCGGCCCCTTCCCTGCTGTTTCCTCTCCCCCGCAGCCTCAGCTCACTGTGCCACCAGCGCAATGCTCTGGGCGGCGGGGCTGCGAGCTGCAGAGCCCGGCCGGACCCGGTGCTCTGTGCTGTGCGGCGGCGGGGCTGCGAGCTGCAGAGCCCGGCCGGACCCGGTGCTCTGTGCTGTGCGGTGGCGGGGCTGCAGCGCCACCAGCCATCGGTGCTCCAGGCAGCGCGGTAGGGGGGGCAGGGAGCAGGGGGTGAGGAGTTGGATAGAGGGCAGGGGAGTTGGGGTGGTGGTCAGGGGGCGGGGGTGTGGATAGGGGTCAGGGCGGTCAGAGGGCGGGGAACAGGGGGTTGGAAGGGGCAGGGGTCCTGGGGGGGGCAGTCAGGAAGGAGAGGGGGGGTTGGATGGGGTGGCGGGGGGCAGTCAGGGGCAGGGGTTCGCGGGCAATCAGGGGACAGGGAGAAGGGGTGGTTGGATGGGGCAGGGGTCCTGGGGGGCAGTCAGGAATGAGAGGAGGGTTTGGATGTGGTGGTGGGAGGCAGTCAGAGGGGAGGGTCCGGGGGCGGTCAGGGGACAGGGAGCAGGGGGTGGTGGATGGGGCAGGAGTCCCGGGAGGGCCATCAGGGAACAGGGGGGGTTGGATGGAGGAGGAGTCCCGGGGGGCCATCAGGGGGCGAGAAGCAGGGGGGGTTGGATAGGGGTTGGGGGCCGGGCCATGCCTGGCTGTTTGGGGGGGCACAGCTTCCCCTAACCGGCCCTCCATACAATTTTGGAAACCTGATGTGGCCCTCAGGCCAAAACGTTTGCCCGCCCCTGCTCTAGGAGCTCCCACTGGGGCAGAACACTTGTGCATCACCTTTTAAAGCACTGTGGGCTATGCTTTAAGTCATGACTGAGCCTAGTGTATTTTTTTAAAGCTGTCCATGGGGCATCAGTTGGCCTTCAATTATTTTACATTGCTTTAGAATGTGTGTACTGATGTGATGGAATGTGGAAATATATCATTCAAAATACATGCATTGTATACTCGCCTTTGAATGTAGTGTGCTAGTGGGTCTTTAACTGCACATCAGTAGAAGAAGATCTCCTTTGTATTTTCCTGTAATATCTAAAGAGGAAAAAGCTACATCTACATATACAGCTTGTTATTTGGCTTGATTTCCTGATTATTTCAGTTCTTTTTATTTCATTTTTGAAAATTTATATGGTATAATCTTTGGATTCCCTAATGAATTATTAGAACAGCACATCAAATTATGGGTTTTCAATTGCAAGATGTCTATCTGTCTGCATTTTATGTAAAAATATGAACATGCATCTAATTTGCCCACTACTGTGTGACTTTGTAATATGGTTTTGCTACAAGAGTTTCAAAAAATTGTTCCAGACCAGTGGATCATATCTGAAAGAACAAAGCAGCAAATAAATTGTTGCTTTTTAATAAAGTTAATGCATGTTAATATATGCTAATATATATTTCAAAAGTACCAAATAATGATATCAGATTCCTGCATGAGATTGAATGGTTTGGTCACAGGAATAGGTGAGTCATCTTGATAAACCACTGAACTCAAAGTTCAAAGATTAAAAGGAAGGTAGAAAAGCCCAAGAAAAAGGTAGATTTTCCTACAACGTATTGTGGAAAGACTGCTTGTCGTCACTGTGGACTAATGCCCCAGATCTTCAGTTCCAGAGACCTGTATTCAGATTTACTTAGGTCTCAGTCTTGAGAGGCCCAGAACTGGAACAGAAGGCTAGGAGACAGATTTTGATCTCAGGTATACTCATGCCCTTTTCACTCAGTGGAGTTATTCCAGATTTGCAGACTCTTAGGGCATGCTTCTCCAGCATTCCCCCTCATGGTCCATCATGGGGCTGCAGATACATTGAACTCAGCTTCCCTTGTGTCTTTTCTAACAATTTCCCAGACCAGACGATTCAACCCTTCTTTGCAGGGGCTGGTTTATTCATTCATTCTACAGAGGGTAACTCACTTATTTAGCTGCTCAAGTTCACACCCAGTCTGTGACCATTGAAGAGTCCTGGTCAATTTCCTTCTCTGTTCAGGAGATTCAGGTCTACCTCCAGGAGCTAGGTTGTACTTAAGACAATCCCTCTGTCCTTCTCCTTAAGACAGAAGCCTCCTAGCTCTCCTCCTGGAAGTTGGAGTTGACTTTAGACCAGCCATAGAGCCTCAGGCAGCTTCCCCGCCAACTGGCCCTTCCTCTTTCAGGCTGAGAGGGTTGAGCAGGCAGCCTTTCCTCTGCTGCTGTCTTCCCCCAGCTCATACAGGGCCCTGCAGGACTCTTCTTTTCCTGCAGTATCTGCAGGCACCTGCACTATTATGAGCATGGCCCTGCCAAATTTGCAGTCCATTTTCGTAAATTTCATGGTCATAGCATTTTTAAAATCTTGAATTTCATAGTTTCAGATATTTAAATCTTAAATTTCACAGTGTTGTAACAAAGCATGAATATGTATTTTAAAATGGCAAAATATAAACATGTAAAGCCCATGACAACCCCCCATAGGACCCGCCCATACTATGCCACCCTTATTTCTGTGCTGCTCTTGGTGGGGTGCTGCCTTCAGAGATGAGTGCCCAATCAGCAGCTGCCACTCTCCAAGTCTGAAGGCAGTGCAGAAGTAAGGATGACACTACCATCACTCCCCTGCAATAGTTGTGCAACCCCCTCTTAGGTCAGGGCCCCCAATTAGAAAAATGTTGCTATAGGATAAAACTACAAAAATGACCAGATTTCACAGGGGAGACCAGATTTCATGGTCTCTGACATGTTTTTCACAGCTGTGAATTTAGTAGGGCCCTAGCTATGAGAGAGGAGGCATCAGCATTTATGCTCGTCCCCTTTTCCCAACTCATCCCCAGTTGTTCGGGAGAGAGGGGGCCTTGTCCTGCTTTCCCTGCAAGGCTCCTGGCCCCAGGCCCTTAAAGAAACAGTACCAAAGTGTGACATTCCCCACTGTACAATCTGGACTGTTGAACAGCTGTGTCCCCTCAATTCTCCATCCTGGGGTACGATTTACACTGCTTCTCTGTGAGAGCAACCACTCCTGGTCTGCTCACACACAGCCACCAGCATGTACATCACTCCCAGCTATACTGAATGAGTGCTATGGCCAGCCATTCTTGAATTACACTGAATTCAAGTCACAGATTTGCCCCCAGAAATGTTCGTCTTGTACTGCCTGGCACCCTCCTGGACAATACAAGCTCATATAAAGCCCGTCATTTTATTAATAGAAAGTGATATGCACAAATCCTGTTATTTCAAGATTTTGAGTGATCACAAGTAACAAGACATAACAGTCAGAACTGGATAAAAAAAATAAAAGTAAAATGCAACTAAAGTCTAACTTAACAAGCTAAATGAATTCAAGGCAAAGTTTTCTTTTACCACATGCTTCAGCATCTTACTGGCTGGCTTCCTTTTAGCCAGAACTCCTCCGCCAGTTCAGTGTTACTTTCCTTGTCCTTCAGGTGTTGTTGATGCTGTGGGTGGAGAAAAAAGGTGGAATATTTGGGGGCATCTGTTCCCCTTTCTTATAATTCTCTTTTTCCTTTGAAAATCAACTCCAGCTGAGATTCAGGAGACAGAAAGTGTGTGTGGCTGGGAACCTCAAGCTTTTCTTTTGTCAAAATGTAGATTTCTTGCTCACACCCTCTTTCCTGCCAAAGAATGGCTGCTTAGCCAGGTGATAGTCCATTTGATTTCATTGGCACCTGGCTGAAGCGTCAGTTTGCCTTTTGTCATTGAGGAAATGGTTTGAGCCTGCTTTTCTACACTTGGAACATGTCTCAGTAATGCCATACTGTAGAACCTTATAACTTTACATACAATGTTGCCACACATATTTTACCAAGACAATAAATGATCAGCGAATTATGAGTTTTCAAATGATATCTCACAAGGCATACTTCTGACAAAATGTATCATAATCTTGTAAAAGGGATTAACATAGGGTATAGACCAGTGATGGGCAACTGCGGTTCACCATTCCCAGCCAATAGGAGCTGCAGAAGCAGCACAAATGTAAACAAACTGTCTGGCAGCCCACCAGCGGATTACCCTGACGGGCCTCGTGCAGCCCACAGGCCGCAGGTTGCCCATAGAATCATAGAATATCAGGGTTGGAAGGGACCTCAGTAGGTCATCTAGTCCAACCCCCTGCTCAAAAGCAGGACCCATCCCCAATTAAATCATCCCAGCCAGGGCTTTGTCAAGCCTGACCTTAAAAACTTCTAAGGAAGGAGATTCCACCACCTCCCTAGACAACGCATTCCAGTGTTTCACCACCCTCCTAGTGAAAAAGTTTTTCCTAATATCCAACCTAAACCTCCCCCACTGCAACTTGAGACCATTACTCCTTGTCCTGTCCTCTTCCACCACTGAGAATAGTCTAGAACCATCCTCTCTGGAACCACCTCTCAGGTAGTTGAAAGCAGCTATTAAATCCCTCCTCATTCTTCTCTTCCGCAGACTAAACAATCCCAGTTCCCTCAGCCTCTCCTCATAAGTCATGTGTTCCAGACCCCTAATCATTTTTGTTGCCCTTCGCTGGACTCTTTCCAATTTATCCACATCCTTCTTGTAGTGTGGGGCCCAAAACTGGACACAGTACTCCAGATGAGGCCTCACCAATGTCGAATAGAAGGGGACGATCACGTCCCTTGATCTGCTCGCTATGCCCCTACTTATACATCCCAAAATGCCATTGGCCTTCTTGGCAACAAGGGCACACTGCTGACTCATATCCAGCTTCTCGTCCACTGTCACCCCTAGGTCCTTTTCCGCAGAACTGCTGCCTAGCCATTTGGTCCCTAGTCTGGGAAGATTATATTTAAACTTGAAATACCATCTAGGAGCTTCATTAAGGGGCAGTATGGTGACCCTCAAGGCCACATCTTGGCCCACCACTGCTATAGGCTGTCCAGGAGGGGCTATTTATGCCATCCCTATGCCATGTGAGGTTTCCTTTATGCTAGATGAAGCAGTGCAAAGTCCCTCTTGAGCAACTGAAGCAGTGCAAAGAGGACATCAATGGATGCCAAGATCTGGCCTTGAGGGTCACCATACTGCCCCTTAATGAAGCTCCTAGATGGTATTTCAAGTTTAAATATAATCTTCCCAGCTGACCTATGCATCTGCAGTGATTCCATTTGTCCTATGCCATGTAAGCCTGAAGCTGTGTGTTCTGTGAATGAAGACAGAACCCTGTACGTTGTGTGGCTATGTGTTCCTACAAACTTCAAAAAAATAAAACAGTATAGTGGTGCTCTTGAGAAGCAAGCAGTCAGCCTGGAAACAGTGTTGCAAAAAGCAACAAGCATGAGTGTTAAAGAGTCACATGTGTGGATCCCTTATGCAATAATGGAAGAAAAAATCTTTATATTTTCCTCTATGGATCAGCAGTAAAATTAAGAACCTTTTGGTTGAACAATGGAATTTAAAAGTTTGTCATTCTCTTATTCTGGGTAACATTCACCTTCTGCAATGGGCTAACATGAGACCAGTTATTTGTGCCCTGAGTGGGAATTAAGTGATGCATAAATGTCACCTTTTCATCCTAGATGAATGACTTTCCTGCAAGAACTACAATAACCAGTTGTCTGTGGGTAAAAACATACGCATATAAGAAAGTTATGGTGGAAAAAAGGAAGTAATTTCTTTTGCTGCATAATATCGGAAGTAATTCTCTGCAATGGCAAACTCAAATCTCATAACAAGCAAGAATTATTTGCTCAATTCCCATTTTTATCAAAGAAAGCTGGATTTCTATTGCAGTTTTTCTCCCTGGAAAAATGATCTTTGTAATAGAGACTCACACGTTCTATTAACTGCTGTGACTTTGGGCCAACCCAGGGCCACAACTTTTGAAAGTAAGCACCTTGTTTTCAGAACAGAGCAGTAACAAACATGCAGCATGCGATCTCCGCGAGTGCAAGTGCCACAGAGTCTACCATTCCAAAGAATGGAGGGAAGGAAGGAAGAATGGCTAAGTGCGAAAGAAGGGATAAGTCACTCTCATTAACGTCTGTAAAGTGCTTGGAAGAAGCAGGTCGGTGTATAAATACTAAATATTGCCAATCCCCTTTTCAACCTCATTGCAACTTTTCTATTCTTAGTGAATGTTTATTAATTTGAGTGAGGTGAAAATACAATTTACAAGAGATACCAGATTTGCCATTCTTCACAATCAGAGTCTTGCTGTGCCTTGCTGGCTTTGCTACCTATTAATGAGAGGAAATTTGACGTTTCCTCTAGCCTTGTACAGTGAAAACCTATGAAAAATGCTCATCCTCAGGATTAGAAGAAGAAAGCAGTGACTAAACACACAAAATAGATCACAAGATGACAGATGGATTACGGCAATAATATGTAATCTGGAGAGTGAATTTTGTTCATTAAGACTGCAGGGATTCTATATTCAGTCTCTGTAAAACAAGATTTTTAAATGTTGCACATAAAGACTGAAATAGCCATAATACATCCTTCCGTAAGTGATGATTTAATTATTTAAAAACAGGAATCACATCTATGAAATATTATTATTTGAGTTTGGGTACAGCGAAGACATAAGGATATCAGCTTTGTTCAGAAATCGGGAAGGATTTGAGTAAAACTGTAAAATAAAGGCAGTAATCCCCATCTTCCAGTCACATGGAGGGGCCTTTGCTTTGTCTGAGACTTCCGCTTTTTGTCAGCACTCTTAAACGTCATCCACTTTTTGAACCCTTCCACTGACTCCCCCTTCTCCTTTGCATCAGGTTTAAATTTCTGAAGTGAAAATCTGGCCCCCGTAACGGCAGTGGGAGTTTTGCCATTGTCTACAATGAAGCCAAGATGTCACTCTTGGTTCACTATCAGAGACCCTCCATAAATCTGCTTCTTTTTCTACATCCAACCTAGTCTTTTCCTGCATCGCCCCAGCTTTTTATGGGCCTACTCCATGCCTGGGTTACCCTCCCATTTCTAGTTTTCCAAGGCACTTCCCTTTCATCATTCAAATACCTCGTCAAGCCTCATCTCTTCCATGCCCATAAGAAGACAGTCAATAAAAAATAGCAATACAAATTAAAAATATGACTTAAATTCAGTAAGTTGAGTCTGCACAGTGTCACAAATAGATAGGCAAATATAAGAGCACACGATCGGTTATTATTTTATTACTGTTATTATTACAGTAGCATCCAGAGGCATTGATTGGAGATCAGGGTCCCATTCTGCTATGTGTTGTACACATAGACTGTCCCAGCTCTCTGGAGATTACACTCTATGTTTGCAATGCAATAACCAGTTGATAAATGTAACCCACACACCTCCTCGGTGTGGTGTTCTGTACCGCCTAGTGGCACCGAGACCACCTAAAAGAGAGTTAAAATGGGTCTGCTCTACAGTCTTAGCTAAAAGTGTGGTGTTCTGTCCCATCTAGTGGCACTGAGACGCTTAGAGAGAGGGAGAGAGAGAGTTAAAAAGAGTCTGCTCTGCAGCCTTAGCTAACAGCCAGTTGGCTTTCAGGACTTCTGAACTCAAGTGATCCACCCTGGGTCAGGGTCACACATTTACACAGTAGCTATTTGCACGCACAAGATAGGTGCACACAAAAGTACGTGAACAAATCTCAATGTACAGCTTTGTAAATATGGTCCACGATATCCAGATACTTTCCTCATCTGTTTTGTTTAAAGTTAATAAAAATCAGTGACCTTCCCCCATTCACATACATTTATTTAACATAGGTGTTGTATACTTTAGTTAGAATAATTTTGAATGGTATTTAAAAACACGAGAAACCTTTGCAGCATGAAAATCCTAATGCTTTTGTTACTAGTGTGTGGCATACCGGCACTTTCACTGCAGCTGCTGTGAGGAATGTCTTATTAAAATAGATGTTTTCTGGTATGTGACCTTTTCAAATAACATTTTACATTTTACTTAACATTCGTGAACAGTTGAAAGCCTACCATTCACATTATATGTCTGTCCCATTTAATTTCCTCACTCCTCTTCAGTCTCGAAACTATTAGGAATCAGCTCCAAAGGAGAGCCTGCTCTCTTAATGCGATGCAAAAACGCAAAGGGACCTTCTCAGAAAGACAATCTATCCGTAGGCAGATGGAGATATATAAAATCAGTGACAACCAGATAAACGTGGGGTGGCTTGTACTGCCAACTTCTGCTCTAGAGGATTCTCGTTAGGAAAGGCTGTTTCTGAGGGTTCTGTTACCCTAAGCCAGCTGGCAAATGTTCACCCATATTCACCCTCTTAGTTATTGCCCCTGTTCTGATTTTGATCTAGCTGGTCCTGCTGAGGACAGAAGTACCTGAAAATAACTGGAAGGAAAACACACTTGGTCTGAATTTTAGTCACCCTTTGGGAATGGGAAATTTGGGGGGTGGCTTCTTTTGATCCGATCCTTGCACCATCTGTAGCTAAAAATATACCATAATGAACAATGCTGTCGTGGCAGGTGGGTGGACTCACTAGGTGACCTCAGTAGTTACTCCATATCTAATTTCTATGCAGAATAGGAGGGGACAGCTTTGCCTAGCCTGATTCTCCAACACCCTGTCAGATAAGGAAAAGGAAGGGGCTGATATTTTACAACTGGGTTTTGTTCTGCTGGATGACCTGTGTGGTGGGATATTGTCTCACTTCTTGTGCCTGAATGTATTATTTAATGCTGTCAGGTATGGCAGCATAACCAGAAGTTACATGTCCTTTAAGAATGCAGGCAGGAGTTAGCAAAGTAAAGCATGTTCTCCTCATCCAAGTGACGCCAACCTCCTTCATACAGGTTAGTTCAGTAGAGGAGTTCCCTGGCTCATGAAGTAATGGAAAGGTCTCAAAGAAGTTGAATATTTATTTATTTTGACTTATGGCCATTAAAATGTCACCTATGCCAAATTCTAGCATCTTAAACTTAACATTAAGAAAACCCAGTGGGCGGGGGTCACAAGGTACCTGTGAGGAAGATGGCTACCTAGTCCCAGACCTCCTCACTCCCCACATATCAATCCATCGTTAATAATTACTTTCCTAGCAAATTGGCAATAAGTTTCTGTCATAAAAGTTTAAATTAAATCCCCTGATAAACGTTGAACAGTTGAATATAGATTCCAATGAAAAAATGGGGCAGGGGAGGGCAACAGAAGACCTAAGCCTGAACCATTTAAACAGCTGAAGGGGGAGATCACAAGGCTACAGCAGAACCTAGCCCAGGATATTGCAGCACTGTAAGAATTCCTCACAGACCGACTGGATTCAATCTCAAAAGACATTTGTGGCCTCTCTAAAGATGTATGTGATGTAAAATCCTGACCGGCTCCCTTGGAAAATGAGCTACAAAAGACTGTCATTGACACTAGTGAAATTAAAGAAGAAACCGCCTCCTTAAAGCTTAGACTAGATAAACTGGGAGAAAAACAGGATGACTTAGAAAATAGCTCTCAAAGAAACAACGTTTGCCTCTTGGACATTGCTGAGGATCTAAAGGGGAAGGATATTATCAGCTTTCTTCAGAAGCTGCTCCCTGACATACTTAAATTGGACCCCCAGCTGCCCCCAATAGATTTTGAAAAGGCTTGTTGAATGCCTGGTAGTAGAAGGCAGGAGTCTGGCAAGCCCAGAACCATCATCTTCAAGCTGCTGAAGTTCAGTGATAAAGTAACGTTAATAAATTCTGCTAGAAAAGCTGAAACCCTGATATACAAAGGCCACAACATTTCTCTTTTTTCTGATTTCTCAGCTGAGCTTAACAAAAAGAGAGCTGCATTCAATGGCATAAAGCAAATCCTGAGGGGGACCAAAGTCAGATACAACATGAAATACCCATCTACGCTCATTATAGATTTAGCAGGCTCCACAAGATTTTGCAAGACCCCCTCTGAAGCTTGACAAACACTTCAAAGACTGAGACCAGATTTTGACCAAAAATAGCAGAATGGTTTTATCACAAAAAGCATCCCTCAACAAGTTTAAAAATCAGTTTGTTTTCTTATGTATCCTTATAGATATGGTAATATTTGCTTATATAATCTTCCAGCTCCTAACAGCTAACCAGCTAGACTGAACTCTTCTGTTACCTACTTTGGAACTGAGCAATAACAACTGTATAACCCCGCTATGCATTGAGTAACCGTTTAACAGTAAACTGGGGTTTATAGCACCATCTACTGACTGAAGTATTATCTGCACTAATCATCACAACATGCACTGCTAGACAGAATATCTTTGCCAGCCCTGCCTCTCATGGATTGTGTTATAGTGACCGGAAGTTCCTTGGACCAGTCAATACTCCTGATGTGTAAAGTAGACTATATCCTAAACCTTAAATACCAGTTATTCAAATAAATACTTAAATACTAGTTATTCAATTTATGCAGGGCATTTCACATACTATGAATGTGCTATTTTATATTGTAATATTTTTCATATTTAGATTTTGTACTAATTAATATTTGATTTAGCAAATCTATTGTAAATTTACATGTGATGAGTCTATATATGTGTATGCATAAAATCTATAGGTAAGAATATATTATATATATTCTAGAATACCCAATCGTATTTACAGGGTAATATTTGATGTAAAATATTTTTGTATTTAGAGCTGTTTAGACTATTATTAGAAAATATAGGAGGGGAGGAATGGATTAAACTGATGCGAGCAGGGATCTGAATGTGCCCACACTGCTTGTTTTACGTCTGTTAATTTTGTTTTGTTTTGTGTTACAAATATACTTTGGAAGACACATGATATTTAACTGTAGATCTCTTTGTACACCTGATACTCTTAAAGGCTCAATTGAAGGCATAAATTCACCAAAACTAACCAGTATCTAATATGTATAAATACAGACTATATCCTAGAGATATAGTTTTACAATATCAATGGGGAAATATTTATCTTTAGAATAAGGTTACATGTCTTAATACAGTAGAACCTCAGAGTTACGAACACTTCTGGAATGGAGGTTGTTCATAGCTCTGAACAAAACATTATGACTGTTCTTTCAAAAGTTTACAACTGAAATTGACTTAATACAGTTTTGAAACATTACTCTGCAGAAGAAAAATTCAACTTTTAACCACCTTCATTTAAATGAAACAAGCACAGAAACAGTTTCCTTACCTTGTCAAATCTTTTTTTTAAACTTTTCCCTTTGTATTTTAGTAGTTTACGTTTAACACGATACTGCAGTGCAGGAGTGGCCAACCTGAGCCTGAGAAGGAGCCAGAATTTACCAATGTACATTGCCAAACAGCCACAGTAATATGTCAGCAGCATCCCCATCAGCACCCCCGCTCCGCTCCCAGAGCCTCCCACCCCTCCCAGCCCTGCCGATCAGTGCCTCCTCCTCCCTCCCTCTCGATCAGCTGTTTCATGGCATGCAGGAGGATCTGGGGGGAGAGGAGTGAGGACTCGGCAGGCTCAGGGGAGGGGGCGGGAAGGGGTGGAATGAGGGCAGGGCCTGTGGCAAAGCCAGGGGTTGAGCAGTGAGCACCCTCTGGCACATTGGAAAGTTGGCACCTGTAGCTCCAGCCTCAGAGTTGGCGCCTAGACAAGGAGCCGCATATTAACTTCTGAAGAGCCACATGTGGCTCCAGAGCCACAGGTTGGCCACCCCTGCTGTAGTGTATTTGCTCTCCCTTTTTTTTTTTTTGTCTCTGTTGCTGTCTGATTGCGTACTTCTGGTTCCCAATGAGGTGTGTGGTTGACTGGTCAGTTCGTAACTCTGGTGTTCGTAACTGAGGTTCTACAGTATATCTACCGTATTGCCATGAATTTTCTTAGACTGTGCTGCTGAAATGTGAGGGAACGTAATCAACCTTCACAAAAAATTAAAATACTTAGACACTTCAGATCAAAAAAGTGTCAAGTAGCTTTATTGCAGGAAACTCATCTAGTATTGATGCCAACAGAATCAAGAAGATGTGGGTCGGTGTTGAGTATCATTCATCATTGAATTCTAAGAACAGATGCACATGTATCTTAACTCATAAAAGTATGACTTTTCAATGTATGCAGTCTTAGTCTGATCTTGAAAGAATATACATTCTGCTTGAAGGTTATTTTAATTCAAAAAAGTTAATTCTAGGAAGGTAAATCTGAATTTTTCAAAGATATTGCAGATATTCTAATAAAAAAGACCTTCCTGTAATACTGGAAGATGATTGGAATACTACACTAGATAGATATCTGGACAAATCCAATTACATGAAACCCAGCTCTCACAGCACAATAAGCCAACCCTCATTATTAATGAATGAACTTGATTTAAAAGATATGTGGAGACCAAGACACCTCAGGGAGCGTGACTATACATATTGCTCTACATTACATTCATCTTACTCCAGAACTGACTTTTTTTTTTGTAGTCAGAACTGATTGCAGGATGCCTAGAAGCAGCTATTGGTGATATATTCATTTCAGATCATGCTCCAGTTATTCTTACCAAGGTCATTAAAATCTTCTAGGTGGAAGTTGAACACTCTGCTACTAAAAAATGCGAAGTTTTATTCCACAGTTGATTCAGTCATCTCTAATTTCATACAAGAAAATAAGCACTCATTTACCTCAGATACCATCTTTTGGGAAATCCTGAAAGGGGTGAATGCTTAAAGTATGCCTCCCAAAAGAAGAGAGAAAATTTTCCCTTTGTATTTTTCTGCACCAGGAAATAGATGAATTGCAGAGAAAGTATAAGACTTACCCAAATATTGAAAACCTCCTATGTTCTCTAATAAAGGCCAAATATAAATATCATGAATACTTGTTCACCTTAAGTCAAATATGCACTCAGCAGGGTCACACAAAGATATTATGAATGGGAAGATAAATCAGGAAAACTACTTGTCGGAAGACTTAGGATGGAACTAGGTAACAACAATATTGCTTCCCTATTACAAGAAGATGAGAGTTCCATCTTTGAACCAATAGATATAAATAACCAATTTAAGCAATTCTATCAAGCTTTTACATAAATAAGACAACCAATTTGACTCTAATAAATTTGATCATTTCATCGAGGCCCTGCCTTTTCATACTCTAACTTCAGAACAATATTGTTTATGGACAGAGCTATCCAAAGCAATGCAAGAGGTCAAACAGGCTATAAAAATATTGGTTCCAGCAAGGCCCCTGAGATGAATGGCTTTCTGACAGATTTCTCCAAAACATTTTGTAATCAGCTATCTTGTATTTTTCCAAAGGTCTCCACTGAAACATTCCAAAAAGGAACCATGTCTGATGGCATGAGAACTGATTTATTTACTTTAATATTAAAGAACAGACAGCTACCTTTTCCTTAACTGGTGTTCTTTGGGATGTGTTGTTCATGTCTATTCCACAATAGGTGTGTGTGCTCGCCACATGCAACAGTGCTGGAAGTTTTCCCCCTAGCAGTACCCGTAGGGGGGAGCGCCCCCCTACGACCCATGGAGTGGTGCCTGCCTGGCATGGTATAAGGGAGCTGTGCGCTCCCCGCACCCTCAGTTCCTTCTTGCCAGACAATTCCGACAGAGGGAAAGGAGGGAGGGATGTGGAATAGATATGAGCAACACAGCTCGAAGAACACCAGTTACGGAAAAGGTAACTTTCTTTTCTTCTTTGAGTGATTGCTCATGTGTATTCCATAATAGGTGATTCCAAGCTATATTTGTTGGAGGTGGGTAGGAGCTCACAAGTTCGCAGGATGGAGGAGAGCCCTGCCGAACCTGGCGTCATCCCTGGTTTGGGGGACGATCGCATAGTGCAAAGTGAACGTGTGAACTGAAGACCACATGGCGGCCCTACAAGTGTTCTGGATGGGGACGTGGGCCATGAAGGCAGCCGACAAGGCCTGCGCCCCAGTTGAGTGTGCCCTCACAATGGGTGGTGGGGGGACACCAGCCAGCTCATAGCAGGAGCAGATGCACAAAGTGATCCAGTTGGAAAGCTGCTGAATGGAAATCAGCTGGCCCCTCCCACGCTCAGCTGAGGTGATGAACAGTTGCGAGGACTTTCTGAATGGCTTGGTGTGCTCGAGGTAGAAAGCCAGAGCCTGCCACACATCGAGCGCATGGAGGTGCCGCTCCTCACTGGATGTGTGAGGCTTGGGGCAGAGAACCGGCAGAAAAATGTCCTGACCCATGTGGTAGGCGGAGACCACCTTCAGGAGGAACACGGGGTGTGGGCGGAGCTGGTCCTTGTCTTTATGAAAGACTCTGTACGGCGGCTCAGAAGTCAGGGTCCTGAGCTCTGAGACTCGCCTAGCCAACATGATTGCAACCAGGAAGGCCACCTTCCCCGAGAGGTGAGACTAGGAGCACGTGACCAGTGGTTCAAACGGGAGCCTCGTGAGACGAGCCAACACCAGGTTTAGGTCCCACTGCGGGACCGGGGGTCTAGAATATGGAAAAAGACAGTCCAACCCCTTAAGGAACCAGCCAGTCAAGCATGGGAAAATACTGTGTGCCCTTGCACTGACGGATGGAAGGGCGATATGGCTGCCAGGTGCACTTTGACTGAGGAGGGTGCCAGGTCCTGGGCCCTCCGGTGGAGGAGGTAATCAAGGATAAGCTGAATCAGGGCTGTCACCAGGGAGACACCCTGGTCCATCACCCACCTAGAAAACCGGGACCACTTTGCCAAATAAGCGTGGCTGTCTACTTTTGAGGAGGACACGCTGAACCTGTTCTGAGCACCTAACCTTTTCTCTCCACCTAACCACTGAGCAGCCACACCATGAGGTCAAGAGCCACCAGGTTGGGATGGAGGAGGTGGCCCTGGTTCTGAGAGAGCAGGTTCGGGCGGAGCAGCAACAGCCACGGCGGAGCTACTGCCAGGCCCGTGAGGGTCCCGTACCAATGCTGCCTGGGCCACGCCGGGGCAATCAGGAGGATCAAGGCCTTGTCCGTCTTTATATTCTTCAGGACCCTGCTGATTAGATGGAACAGAGGAAAGGCATAGAGAAGCCAGCCTGACCAGGACAGGAGAAAGGCATCGGAGACAGCGCCCCTCCCCAGGCCCCCCTTGGAGCAGAACTGGGGGCATCGCTGGTTCTGCCAAGTCACGAACAGGTCCACCTGGGGAGTTCCCCACCTTCGGAAGAGCTGGTGGGCCACTTCCGGGTGGAGGGACCACTCGTGTTGCGAGGAAAAGTCCCTGCTCAAGTGATCCGCTCTCTCGTTCTGGGCGCCTGGTAGGTGGAAGGCCTTCAGGTGGGTGTCATGGGCTATACAGAAATCCCACAGCCTGAGGGCTTCATGGCAGAGGGCAGAGGATCGGGCCCCACCTCGCCTGTTGATATAGAACATTGAGGCCATGTTTTCCATGAGGACCCTAACTACCTTGCCCTCCAGGTGCGAGCGGAAGGCCATACACACCAGTCGCACCACCTGAGCTCCTTGATGTTTATATGTAAGGTCAGGTCTTGAGCCGACCACAGGCCTTGGGTCTGAAAGTTCCCCACATGGGCCCCCCTACCCAGGTCCAACACATTGGACACCAGCTCCAACAATGAGACCCTGTCCCTGAATGGGACCCCTTGGAGCATGTTGTTTGGGGCGGACCACCACCGTAGGGAGGTGATCACAGAGTCCGGCACTGTGAGTAACTTGTCCATCCTGTCTGTCACCTGGGAGA
This sequence comes from Eretmochelys imbricata, assembly GCF_965152235.1. Taxonomy (NCBI): domain Eukaryota; kingdom Metazoa; phylum Chordata; order Testudines; family Cheloniidae; genus Eretmochelys; species Eretmochelys imbricata. The sequence continues at coordinate 102,150,720 of NC_135572.1, forward strand.
ACTTCGAGGCCAACCAGAGCTGTAGGGGCCTCATCCTGAGTCTGGCGTAATGGACCACGTACGTGCACACCGACATGTGACCCAAGAGTTGTAGACAAACCCTGGTTGTTGTCACCGGGAACCTTGTGACCGAGTCAATGAGACCTTTCAGGGTCTTGAATCTGTCTGGCGGGAGAGAGGCCCTGGCTGACACTGTGTCCAGGAGCACCCCGATAAATTCTATGCATTGGACCAGGGCTAACGTGGACTTGGTGTTATTTACCAACAGGCCCGAGGCAGTGCACATGGACAGAAGGAGTGCCACATGATCCCTCACCTGCGACCAGGAGGTGCCCTTGACAAGCCAATCGTCCAGATAGGGAAATATCTGGACCCCCCACCGTCTGAGGTAGGCCGCTACCACCGACATGCATTTTGTAAACACCCTGGGGGCAGTGGACAGACCAAACGGGAGGACAGTGAATTGGTAATGATTCTGTCCCATCATGAAATGGAGGAAGCACCTGTGCCCCTCGAATACGTGGATGTGGAAGTACGCGTCCTGCAGATCGAGGGCAGCATACCAGTCCCCGGGATCCAGGGAGGGGATGATGGAGGTCAGGGAGACCATGCAGAACTTGAGCTTCACCATGTACTGGTTCAGACCTCTGAGGTCCAGGATGGGCCTGAGCCCCCCTTTGGCCTTCAGGATTAGGAAATAACCGGAGTAATACTTCTTGCCCATGAACTTCTCGGGCACTGCCTCTATCGCTCCTAGACCTAGGAGCCGCACCACCTCGTGCTCGAGCAGAACTTTGTGGGAGGGATCCCCCAAGGGGGATGGGGATGGGGGGTGGTTGGGCAAGGAGGAAGTAAACTGGAGGGTGTAACCCCGGGAGATGGGGTTGAGAACCCATCGGTCTGAGATTAGCCGTGACCATTCCGGAAGGAAAGCTTACAACCAGTTGGAGAAGGGAAGCTTTATTGGGGGTGGATCCCTGATGAGGACTGGTGGGGTGCCCCCGAGTGTCCTGTCAAAAACGCCTTTTCCCCACCTGCTTGACATTGGAGGACTGCCTCTGAGGGCATCTCTTATAGTCCCACTGCTTCTTATGGGCGGCCTTGTACTTCGGGAGGGCAGACTGGGCGGTAGTCTGCTGCGGCTTGAACTTAGGTTTTGCCAGAGCCGGGACATAGAGGCCAAGAGTCTGGAGGGTCGTGCGGGAGTCTTTCATGCCTTGCAGCCTTGTATCTGTTTCCTCTGCAAACAGAGCTTTCCCTTCAAATGGAAGATCCTGCATGAAAGACTGCGCCTTGCTGGACAGCCCAGAGATCAGGAGCCATGACACCCATGTCATGGACACCACGGAGGCCACTGATCTTGTGGCCGTGTCCACAGCATTCAAGGCTGCCTGCAGGGATGTCCTAGCAGCCACTGCCCCTTCCTCCACTAATGCCTTAAACTCCTTCCTATCACGCTCCTGGAGGGAGTCCTCAGACTTGGGCAGGGAGCCCCGTAGACTGAATTCGTATTGGCCCAGGAGAGCCTGATGGTTTGCCACTCGTAACTGGAAGCTCAAAGATGAATAGACTTTCCTTCCGAAAGAGTCCTGTCTTTGAGAGTCTTTGCTCTTTGGGGTCGGGGCTGGCTGACCCTGTTGTTCCTTCTGGTTGACTGACTCAACTACCAGGGAGTTGGGCGCCGGGTGGGTATGCAAGTACTCATGCCCCTTAGCAGGTACAAAGTACTTGCGTTCTGCCTTTTTAGAGATGGGGGCCAACGAGACAGGTGTTTGCCACAGGGCATTTGCAATCTTAACCACCCCTTTATGGAGAGGCCACCCTACCCAGTGCCGATGGGGACAACACATTAAACAGGGAGTCTGAGAGCTCCTCCATCTCCACTGCCTGGAGGTGGAGGCTTGCTGCCACCCTCTTTAAGAGTTCTTGGTGGGCCCTGCGGGACAGAGGGGGGTGAGGTCACAATCACCTCCTCTGCGCGGGGCAAAGAGGTCGGTGCAGTGCTCTGGGTGTCGGCCGGCACCGGAGGGTCCACCACCTGGTCAGACTTTGGGCACCTCCTTTCTTGGGGGTCTGGAGAGGAAGGCCGACGGTGCCTCCGAAGCTCTGGCCACTGAGCGAGCTCCCACCAGGGATTGCACCGGAGGCCATGGTGCCCACTGGTACCATTGGGCCAGCCACGATGCTCAGTGCCACTGCACCTGCCGTGGCACCGGCGGGGCCGGCTGTTTGGGTTGCCTGGCCTGGCCCATTGAAGGATGGCTACGAATGGAGACCAGGCTGGTGTAAGATCTGCTGCTGTCTCTGGACTGGGAGGAGCAGAGGTGCTGGGATCTGTGATGGCCACAGGACCGTGATCTCAACATGGCAGACCGGTACTGGCGGAAACAGCTGCTCCGCGAATGGCCTCGACAGGCAGACCTGTGACAGCGAAACGCCAGTGATCGACGCACAGGGCGGCAATGTCTTGGCAGAGACTTGGAGCGGAGTCCGAGCGGGAACGGCATTGACGACTGTGCCATGATTGACCATGGTACCCTCTCTGAGACGAGGACCAATGGCGACGCCCACTGCAGTCCTGCCAATATTCGCTCCTTGAGGATGAGCGGTGCTGCGATTCCCGGCTGGCCGGAACCCAGTCAGACAGTCTGGTCGGCATCAAGGGCGATCCACCTGGACTCTGCCCCGAGCGATCGCTGGGCGGTGATCGGCGTTGGGAACATTCCCTCAACCAAGACCAATACCGGGCTGGAGGCAACTGCAGAGATCCCAGCGGCGGCTTGCCTCTGGAGTGCGGGGCCGACATCGGCAGCGCTCCAGGCACCGACATGGACCTAATGTCCCAGGCTGCCTGGAGGGCTTCAGGCATGAATGCCGTCTGGACATCCAGAGAGGCCTGTTCCGAAGGGGCCTGGTGAGGATTGAGGACTGCCCAACATGGGCCTAGCCTCTGTCCCAGATTTCCCTTGGTGCCGCTGCGAAGAGGGAGTCTTCCAGGCCCTCTTGGCGTGTCCTGTGGATGGGGAGCGGTGCCGACTGGTCAATGGCACTGGAGGGTTGCCATGTACCGATGCTGCGGTGCTGGGTACTGGTTCGGAGTGGCGTGCCAGGGTCGGGGTCAGCACCGACTCCATCAAAATGGCTCGGAGCCTAATGTCCCTTTCTCTTTTGGTCCGAGGCTTAAACGACCTGCTAATCTTGCACCTTTCGCTGATATGGGTTTCTCCCAAGCAGCGCAAACAGTCTGCGTGCAGCTCACTTCTTGGCATAGAAAGCCTATAAGAGCCACACGACTTAAACCCCAGGGCACGGGGCATGCCCTGGCCCAGGCTCACTGACTAACTAAACTCACTAAACAGCTAACTAACTACAGATACTAACGCTGAACGAATGTACAGTTCTGGGGACGAGCTATAGCAAAGCTGGAGCAGAGCAGTTCCGACGTACCTTCACTGGCAGCAAGAAGGAACTGAGGGTGGGGGAGGTGCGCAGCTCCCCTTATACCACGCCAAGCAGGCGCCACTCCAGGGGCCACAGGGGGCGCTCCCCCTATGGGTACTGCTAGGGGAAAAACTTCCAGCAACGGTGCACCTGGCAAGCACACACAGCTATTGTGGAATACACATGAGCAATCACTCAAAGAAGAATAAAGATGGTTGCAACTGTGGCGACATCCGCCCCCATATCTGTATTGAACGCAGACTGCAAAATAATTGCAAAGTTTTTAGCATCATGAATCATAGAATCATAGAATATCAGGGTTGGAAGGGATCTCAGGAGGTCATCTAGTCCAACCCCCTGCTCAAAGCAGGACCAATCCCCAACTAAATCATCCCAGACAGGGCTTTGTGAAGCCTGACCTTGAAAACCTCTAAGGAAGGAGATTCCACCACCTCTCTAGGTAACGCATTCCAGTGCTTCACCACCCTCCTAGTGAAAAAGTTTTTCCTAATATCCAACCTAAGCTTCCCACACTGCAACTTGAGACCATTACTCCTTGTTCTGTCATCTGCTACCACTGAGAACAGTCTAGAGCCATCCTCTTTGGAACCCCCTTTCAGGTAGTTGAAAGCAGCTATCAAATCCCCCCTCATTCTTCTCTTCTGCAGAGAACTAAACAATCCCAGTTCCCTCAGCCTCTCGTCATAATGCATGTGTTCCAGTCCCCTAATCATTTTTGTTGCCCTCCGCTGGACTGTTTCCAATTTTTCCACATCCTTCTTGTAGTGTGGGGCCCAAAACGGGACACAGTACTCCAGGTGAGGCCTCACCAATGTCGAATAGAGGGGAACGATCACATCCCTCGATCTGCTGGCAAAGCCCCTACTTATACAGCCCAAAATGCTGTTAGCCTTCTTGGCAACAAGGGCACATTGTTGACTCATATCCACCTTCTCATCCATTCTAACCCGTAGGTCCTGAACACCTGCCTCCCATCAATTATACCTGCAGATCAAGTTGGGTTTATTAAAGGAAGATTGGCTGCTGGTAATACAAGAAAAAATTGCTTACTTGATCCAGGAAGCTCAGATGTCAGATGTTCCCCCCATAGCCTTATCTCTAGGTGCAGAGAAAGCCTTTGATAGGGTTGAATGGCCTTGTCTAATCTTTCTTATCTAAAAAAACATGACCTATGAGAAAAGATTGAAAAAAACTGGGTTTGTTTAGTCTGGGGAAGTGAAGACTGAGGGTGGGCGTGATAACAGTTTTCAAGTACATAAAAAGTTGTTACAAGGAAGAGGATAAAAATTGTTCTCAATCTCTGAGGCTAGGACAAAAGCAATGGACTTAAATTGCAGCAAGGGAGATTTTGGTTGGACATTAGGAAAAACTTCCTAACTGTCAGGGTGGTTACGCCCTGGAACAAATTGCCTAGGGAGGTTGTGGACTCTCCATCATTGGAGGTTTTTAAGAGCAGGTTAGACAAAAACCTGTCAGTAATGGTCTAGTTATTAGTCCTGCCTTGAGTGCAGGGGACTGGACTAGATGACCTATTGAGGTTCCTTCCAGTCCTACACTTCTGTGATTATATAATTCTATGATTATAGCATTCCCCTCTTACCATAGATGCTGGTAAATAAGAAGAGATAAATGTAGGGCAATAATTTTCTAAGGAGACTAAGTACATACCCCACGTTTAGTGAAATTCAGCATGTATAAAGTCATAGTTGTTTCAGGCTGGTTGGCACTTTGCAATGTGTCCACTAATATTTTTTTAATAGAATAACACAGGCTGATCTTTAGAAAGTACTGACCACCTCAGAGGACCAAAAGATCAGACCTACTCCTGGGGAATTCTGCACCACTGCGCAATGCCCTGAGGGAAGGAGAGGACGGTAGGCAGGAAATGCTGTGCAAGCCTGGGACCAAACATCAGGCTATTTCACCCTCTGGATCCCTGGGCTTGGGGCGGGGGGAAGGGGTGTCTGGAAAGGGGGAGGCACAGCTGGGCTCTGGGGGAGGGATGAGGGTTGGGATGGCTCCACGGTTAGGCTCTGGGGAGAAGCGGGTTCAGGTGTATTGCTGGGTGGTCCCCCCAGGTGGTCTCTGGGGGGTGGGGAAGGGGGCAGAGAAACAGGAACTGTGTTGTCATAGGGGTTTCTTGAACTCTCTACTTAAAGGGGAAATTTGTGTGTGTGTCTGTATTGTTACAGACATACTTGCTGACAGGTATTTTGAAAGAAATTACCAAGATAATTGAAACTGGCGTGATTATGTAGTGTTATTTGGACAAATAAAATTTGCAGAATTTTGCAGAATTTTAAAATATTGTGAGCAGATTTTTTAATTATTTGGCATTCCCCCAGGAGTATTCCCCCAGGAGTAATCAGACCCCAGGTGATTTTTTTGTTCAATATATACAGCTGTCTGTATTTTCCAGAGATGCACATATAATAATGAATAAGATATTCAGTTAAGTTAGCCACTTTTTCTGCTAGCAGAATAGCCATCAGCAGATCATGCTTTCCTCAAATTTATTCATGACTGGAAAGTATTTGTTGATAGTTCTGGAGCAAACTTTTAAAACTATGGATTGACTACAAAGAGTTCTCTGCAACTACTTGATATTTGAATTGTATTTGTTAGTTGAGATTGGGCAGATAAATACCCTGTTATGGCTTCTGTTCCCTGAGATGAGTGAACAAGCACTTCTGGACCAAACACTTGCACATGCAAATTGAAGACCCCTTTTAGAAAATCCTTGTGCATGTGAGACTTTGAAATCTGCCTTCCATGAACATTTATGTTAGTACAACTCAAACACACAAATGTTCACAGCAAGATGGGTACAAGCATTGCTGAAGTAAATTCCTTCGACAGTTGCAGTGTGACTTTAGCTTGCCTTAGAATCTTGAGGTAATATTCATGGATTCATAGATATTTAGGTCAGAAGGGACCATTATGATCATCTAGTCTGACCTCCTGCACAACGCAGGCCACAGAATTTCACCCACCACTCCTGCAAAAAAACCCTCACACCTATATCTGTGCTATTGAAGTCCTCAAATCGTAGTTTAAAGACTTCAAGGAGCAGAGAATCCTCCAGCAAGTGATCCGTGCCCCATGCTACAAAGGAAGGCAAAAAACCTCCAGGGCCTCTTCTAATCTGCCCTGGAGGAAAATTCCTTCCCGACCCCAAATATGGTGATCAGCTAAACCCTGAGCATATGGGCAAGATTCATCAGCCAGATACTACAGAAAATTCTTTCCTGGGTAACTCGGATCCCACCCCATCTAATATCCCATCACAGCCTATTTACCATGAATATTTAATTACCAAAACCATGTTATCCCATCATACCATCTCCTCCATAAACTTATCAAGTTTAATCTTAAAGCCAGATAGATCTTTTGCCTGCACTACTTCCCTTGGAAGGCTATTCCAAAACTTCACTCCTCTGATGGTTAGAAACTGTCTAATTTCTAGTCTAAATTTCCTGGTGGCCAGTTTATATCCATTTGTTCTTGTGTCCACATTGGTACTGAGCTTAAATAATTCCTCTCCCTCTCCGGTATTTATCCCTCTAATATATTTATAGAGAGCAATCATATCTCCCCTCAACCTTCTTTTAGTTAGGCTAAACAAGCCAAGCTCCTTGAGTCTCCTTTCATGACACAAGTTTTCCATTCCTCGGATCATCCTAGTAGCCCTTCTCTGTACCTGTTCCAGTTTGAATTCATCCTTCTTAAACATGGGAGACCAGAACTGCACACAGTATTCCAGGTGAGGTCTCACCAGTGCCTTGTATAACGGTACTAAAACCTCCTTATCCCTACTGGAAATACCTCTCCTGATGCATCCCAAGACCGCATTAGCTTTTTTCAAGGCCACATCACATTGGCAACTCATAGTCATCCTATGATCAACCAATACTCCAAGGTCCTTTTCCTCCTCCATTACTTCTAATTGATGCGTCCCTAGCTTATAACTAAAATTCTTGTTATTAATCCCTAAATGCATGACCTTACACTGCTCACTATTAAATTTCATCCTATTACTATTACTCCAGTTTACAAGGTCATCCAGATCCTCCTGTAGGATATCCCTGTCCTTCTCTAAATTGGCAATACCTCCCAGCTTTGTATCATCCGCAAACTTTATTAGCACACTCCCACTTTTTGTGCCAAGGTCAGTAATAAAAAGATTAAATGGGATTGGTCCCAAAACCGATTTTTGAGGAACTCCACTGGTAACCTCCCTCCAGCCTGACAGTTCACCTTTCAGTAGGACCCGTTGTAGTCTTCCCTTTAACCAATTCCTTATCCACCTTTCAATTTTCCTATTGATCTAATTTAACTAATAATTCCCCATGTGGCACAGTATCAAATGCCTTACTAAAATCTAGGTAAATTAGATCCACTGCGTTTCCTTTGTCTAAAAAATCTGTTACTTTCTCAAAGAAGGAGATCAGGTTGGTTTGGCATGATCTACCTTTTGTAAAACCATGTTGTATTTTGTCCCATTTACCATTGACTTCAATGTCTTTAACTACCTTCTCCTTCAAAATTTTTTCCAAGACCTTGCATCCTACAGATGTCAAACTAACAAGCCTATAATTACCCGGATCAATTTTTTTCCCTTTCTTAAAAATAGGAACTATGTTAGCAATTCTCCAATCATACGGTACAACCCCTGAGTTTACAGATTCATTAAAAATTCTTGCTAATGGGCTTGCAATTTCATATGCCAATTCCTTTAATATTTTTGGATGAAGATTATCTGGGCCCCCCAATTTAGTCCCATTAAGCTGTTTGAGTTTCGCTTCTACCTCAAATATGGTAATGTCTACCTCCATATCCTCATTCCCATTTGTCATGCTACCATTATCCCTAAGATCCTCTTTAGTCTTGTTAAAGACTGAGGCAAAGTATTTGTTTAGATATTGGGCCATGCCTAGATTATCCTTGACCTCCACTCCATCCTCAGTGTTTAGCGGTCCCACTTCTTCTTTCTTTGTTTTCTTCGTATTTATATGACAATAGAACCTTTTACTATTGGTTTTAATTCCCTTTGCAAGGTCCAACTCTACTTGACTTTTAGCCTGTCTCACTTTATCCCTATATGTTCTGACCTCAGTAAGGTAGCTTTCGTTGCTGATCCCTCCCTTCTTCCACTCCCTGTATGCTTTTTGCTTTTTCTTAATCACCTCTCTGAGATGCTTGCTCATCCAGCTTGGTCTACAACTCCTGCCTATGAATTTTTTCCCCTTTCTTGGGATGCAGGCTTCCGATAGCTTCTGCGGCTTTGATTTAAAATAATCCCAGGCCTCCTCTACCTTTAGATCTATAAATTCTTCAATCCAATCCAATTCCCTAACTAATTTCCTTAATTTTTGAAAGTCAGCCCTTTTGAAATCAAAAACCCTAGTTGCAGATTTATTTTTGTTAATCCTTCCGTTCAGTTTGAACTGAATTAGCTCATGATCACTTGAACCAAGACTATCCCCTACAACCATTTCTTCTATGAGGTCCTCGCTACTCACCAAAACCAAATCTAAAATGGCATCCCCAACTACTTGCTGAAGGAATCCATCAGCTGTTGCATCTAGGAAAATCTGAGCCCTATTATTATTACTAGCACTCGTCCTCCAGTCTATATCTGGGAAGTTAAAGTCTCCCATGATCACACAGTTTCCATTAGTATTTACTTTATTAAAAACATTAAAGAGGGCTCTATCCATATCCAAATTAGATCCCGGCGGTCTATAGCACACCCCAAGCACTACCCCAGGGGAGGCTCTAATAGTTTTCTTCCCCAGTGTAATTTTTGCCCAGACGGACTCAGTCATATCCATTTCATTGCTTCTTATTTCTTTACATTCTACCTCATCATTGATATACAATGCTACTCCACCACCTTTACCTTTATTTCGGTCTTTCCTAAACAGCACATACCCCTCAATAGCTGCAGTCCAGTCACGACTACTATTCCACCATGTTTCTGTTATCCCTATAATATCTGATTTCACTTCCTGCACCAGTAGCTCTCGTTCCTCCATTTTGTTACCTAGGCTCCTCGCATTAGTGTACAAATATTGTAGGTAACCTCACAGAATATATTCAGAGACATGTACAGAGAGGTACAACAAGTAAATGCTGTTTGTCCTGGGAGAAGTGAGACTTCAGTGGGAGCTCAAGGTGCTCTGTAGCTGACAGGATGAAGCCAAATGTTGATAGTGCATCTTTTCTGCAATCGAGTGAAAATACACCAGGGATAGTAGCACCACAGTGGCATTAACCCCATTTCAGTGGTGGAGGATGTGAGTGTATGCAGTGATGAGCTGCCAAAATCTTAACAACGGGTTCCCTCCTCACCCCACGAGGGGGTCGTTGCCCACCCCCACCCCCGGGACTTCTGCCCCATCCAACCCCCCCGTATTCCTTGATGCCCCCCCCCAGGACCCCTGCCCCATCCACCCTCCTCCCCTGTCCCCTGACTGCCTCCAGAACTGGGCAGGAGCGTCTCGTGGGCCACTGTAGTGGGTGCCCACCCCACCCCTAAGAGCCAGAGGCACCTGCGGGGGGCGAGGTGGGGAGTCCCGGAGGTGCTTACCTGGGGCAGCTCCCAGGAAGCATCCGGCAGGTCCCTCTGGCTCCTACGGGTGGGGGAGCCCAGCTGGGGGGGAGTAGGGGAAGCAGCCGCTCCCCCACTGATCACATCAAAAGTGGCACCTTAGGTGCCGACTCCCTGGGTGCTCTGGGGCTGGAGCACCCACTGGGAAAATTTGGTGGGTGTAGAGCACCCACCAGCAGCTCCCCACCCTGCGCCCGGCCCCAACTCACCTCCGCTCCGCCTCCTCCACTGAACGAGCTGCCCCGCTCTGCTTCTCTGCCCCTCCCCCCCGGCTTCCTGTGAATCAGCTGTTCCACGGGAAGCCGGGGCGGGCGATGGAGAAGCAGGCGGCGGCTTCACACTCAGGCCGAAGGGGGTGGAGGTGAGCTGGGGTGGGGAGCGGTTCCCCTGCGTGCCCCCCCCCGGGTTATCTGCTACAGCGCAGGTGGCCCTCCTCGCGCCCCCTCCTCCCCCAGATCACCTCTGCTTCCCTAGGCCTGAGCGGTAAGCTGCGGCCTGCTTCTCAGCCTGCCCCAGCTTCCCGCGCAAACAGCTGATTCGCAGGAAGCCTGGGGGGGCAGAGAAGCAGGGTGGGGCTGCGCATTCAGGGGAGGAGGCGGAGACGGAGCGGAGGTGACGTGGGGCCGGGGGCGGGGCAGGGAGCTGCCAGTGGGTGCTCTGCACCCACCAAATTTTCCCCTTGGTTGCTCCAGGGCTGGAGCACCCATGGAGTCAGCGCCTAAGGCTCCACTTTTGTCTGGTTAAATTTAGAAGCCCTTTTAGAACCAGTTGTCCCGTTTACAACCCGTTCTAAAAGGGCTTCTAAATTTAACAACCAGTTCTAGCGAACCGGTGTGAACCAGCTCCAGCTCACCACTGAGTGTATGGACAAAAAGAATCGAGTGTTGACACAAGGGTTAATATTCTTGGGGATTTCAGTTTAATGTCTCCTCCACAGAACCACATCGCTGGTACCGTGCTGGGATGCTGACAGATGAAGCACGTCAGTCTCTGTGTCCCTTAATATTTCAACCTTTTATCTTCTGGTCCAGTGACAAAAGTGGTGCATACTGAAATACCACCCATACTGTGACAATCCAATTGTTATGTTATGTTTAAAAAATGTCCTGTTGTTTATTGAAATATGACACCACCAGAAATCCAATAGGAGTTTGTTGGAATTATTTACTTACCACATAAACACTAGCTTTACTAGCTGTGGTAACAAACCCACATTTCCTCTAAAAGTATCTGTTGGTGATAGGGTCATTTGGATTAAAGTCCTCAAGGAATCTAGAAATCAATATAGAAAAAAGATTAATAAAGGAGGGCTTCTGTCCACTTTCAACAGTATCAATATTGAGAAGAAACTATCAGAAAACTTTTCACTGTCACTCATCATTGTTAAAGTTTTTATATTATGTCTCAAACTATAAAAGAATAGACAATAAATGGCATACATTAACCATATCAACTGGTCAGTTTATTCATTGTGAATAATATTCATTGCAAATTTAGCCTTTTTATCTCAGAGTAAATCACTAGATTGTGATTCAGCTCTGATATGTAAGAATGTGTTTGTTATTCATAAATGTGTGTGGAATAGATTAAGTTTATGGGATGACTGAGAAATATTAACCTTAGCTATTCACCATTTATTATTTGGGGTGTAAGATTGGTAACTGACATCAGATATTATTGTTCCTGCTTGCTGATTGGATGGCTGAGACATTTTTAAAAAGGAGAATGATCAAGAGTAGATAAATAATTTGTGCTGTCAATTTTTGGGATGAATCAACACATGTTAAAATTAATTACATTTTGAGATTTGCTGTCTTGAACATTTGCACAAATAGCTGGTGAGTATTTGACTGTGCAGACAATGTATCATAGGACTCCCACAAATAATAGGAAGATGAAGTGAATGTACCATTTATTCACAAAAATATTTGAGAATCACTTTTTGCATTATTCACCCAGCAATATTAACCACACAAACAATGAAAATAATTTTGTTATTAATGTGGTTAGGTTTGAAGAGTCAAAGTAAAAGTGCATTATCTTTTGTCAGAAGCTTTGTGATTTTAAGTGTAGCTCTCAAGAAAAAAAGAAACTATGTAGTGATTTATTATTTATATTAAAGGATATTACTTTTGGACTTGCTAAATCCCTACTGTTGTGTTGCAATTGACTATAAGGGAGACTGCTTGCTTAACAATGCATACTCTAATTAATCATTTGCCTCCTTATCCATATTTTTGTATGAATCATCGTTATCCCTATTTTAAAGACTGAAGATAGAAAAAAATAAAATATCATTAGAGTAGATACAAGTTAAAATTGTTGCTTAATAGGATGTGCTGATAGAAAAGCAGGTCACACAAACTACAAGCTCTTTGAAAAATAATTAATGGTTTGTTTGAAAAACTGCATCGGTTTAATAATTTGTGGCTGAATGCGCTGTATTTTGGAATGACCAATTAGCTGATGGTTAAGTAGAGATATCAGTATGTGGAGTGTCCTTGCTGAGTGAATGGAGACAGCAGCATCTAAAAGTTAAAAACTGATGCATGAGAACCGGCCAGGAACAATTCACTGCTGAACATGCAGGAGGTCAAGTGTGAAAACAGTTTCCTGCTTATTTTTATCTCCACGCAGAGGATAAATCAATAACCCAATATAGTGTACATTCCTCAGTAAGAACTAACTGCCCCATTCTGGGCACATTCACACTGGCTTCTTGCCCTGCAAATAAAGAATTTTGTTATCCGTCAGCATGACTTAGGGTCTGCGTGTTATTCTTTTCTTTCGGTGTCTTACTTCATACCGCTAAATAAGTATGAACCAATGTCCACTGCACAGCCCAGAGATGCACAGCAGGTACTCTGCAGCTGCTTGGTCATTAAAAAAAAACCTCTCAAAAATATTATGACTATAGCAGATTCTGTATGCAAAACTGGAACATCTTGGGCTGAGAGGGGCACCAGCAGCAATCCCTTGGCCAGTGTTTTATCATTCCAGATCTCTGACTGTTGGGGAAAAGCTTGAGAGAGCATGTGGGGGGGGAAAAAATCACAAAATCCCATTCCTCAGCAGTCATTTCCTTTCACTGCAGGTTGCTTTTCTGTAGCAAACATTGATTTTCTTCCTTTTGTTTCTCTAGGAGCTTTATTCTCCAAGGCTCCACTTGCTTACATGGCACACCAGCACCACCATTAACAGCAACAAAACCACTGACAATAGTCTGGACTAGTTAGCTGCTGCTGTGGAGCCGGCAGAGAAAACACAAGAGCCCAAAAAGGAAGGAGAGGAAGGATGGTCTTGTGGTTAAGGCCCACAGTTGGGATGAGGGAAGCTGAGTTCAGTCCTGGGCTTCCTGTGTGGCGTTTGGGTGAATAATTTAAAATGGGATTTTTCAAAAGTGCTCAGCTCCCATTGAAATCAGTAGGGCTTCATGATGATGCTGCAGTCTGCCCACATGGTTGTCCTCAGAGGACTGGGACCCTACACTCTAAACTAGGGATCTCAAAGTCAAATCACCACGAGGGCCACATGAGGACTAGTACATTGGCCCGAGGGCCGCATCACTGACACCTTTTCATATGAAGATACAAAAGCTCCCCTCTCTGCCCTGGCTCCACTCCACCCCCTCCATGAGGCCCTGCCCCTGCCCCCCTTCTTCCCACCCCTTTCCCCGCCTCTATTCCAACCCCTTCCCCAAATCCCCACCCCACCTCTTCTCTGCCTCCTCCCCTGAGTGCGCGGCTCACCGCGCCTCCTGCCTCCCTCCTGGAAAGCGCTAAGCACCGGCAAACAGCTGTTTGGTGGTGGGAGGCGCCTGGAGGTAGGCAGAGGAGCGGGGACGCGGCATGCTGGGGAGGGTGGGGGGGTGGCGGGTGAGGGAGCTTGGCAGGCTGCAGCAAATAACTCTGCGGGCCACATGTTTGAGACCCCTGTTGTAAACTCTTTGGAGCAGTCTCTCGCTGTGTGTTTGTAAAGCACCTAAGGAGCCCTGATCTCAGTTGGGGCCTCTAAGCAGTAATCTAATAATAACAAAACACTCCTTCCGTGTGGGTCCCATATGAATTTATCGGCTCTTCAAAGAACAGGTCTTGGAGAAGAGAGTTTTCTTTAGGGTGGTGGAAAAAAGTATCACTGAGAGTCTGGAAGATGTAAACTTACTAGTTGTGGTCACTTTAACATAGGTGAAACTTTAGGCCTCAACATCTGTACAATTTCTCTTTGAATTATCAATGATGCAAAAATGATTAGGAATATGGAATGGCTTCTGTATGAGGAGATGTTAATAAGACTGGGACTTTTCTGCTTGGAAAAGAGACGGCTAAGGGGAAATATGATTGAGGTCTATAAAATCATGACTGGTGTAGAGAAAGTAGATAAGGAAGTGTTGTTTACTACTTCTCATAACACAAGAACTAGGAGCCACCAAATGAAATTAATAGGCAGCAGGTTGAAAACAAATAAAAAGAAATATTTCTTCACACAACGCACAGTCAACCTGTGGAACTCCTTGCCAGGGGACATTGTGAAGGCCAAGACCATAACAGGGTTCAAAAAAGAACTAGATAAATTCATGGAGGATAGGTCCATCAATGGCTATTAGCCAGGGCGATGGGCAGGAATGGTGTCCCTAGCCTCTGTTTGCCAGAAGCTGGGAATAAGCAACAGGGGAGATGGATCACTTTATGACTACCTGTTCTGTTCATTCCCTCTGGGGCACCTGGCATTGGCCACTGTTGGAAGACAGCATACTGGGCTAGATGGACCTTTGGTCTGACCCAGTATGGCCATTCTTATTTCTTATGATGCAATTATTCCATCTATAGCTCACCGTCTGTATTTTCTTGTGACTCCTGAGTTCTCTCCAGGATTGCCAGAGGGTCTGGCCACTCTGATGTCACTGTATTTCCCTTAAGACCATACTATTGGCTCACTCGTTATAAGAAAATGTGCCTGCTTTATTTCAGCCTTGCTTGTGCTATTTCCAGCCAGGCTTTTGAAGTGGTTTGAAGAAATATGGGGCAATTGGCTCCTCCCAATGTAGCTTAGGTCATCCTTCAAGAAAAGGGTTTATTTTCTTAAATGTACTTTTAATTGTTTTCTGCTGGGATGTGTGGGGTAGTAAAGGGAAGGACCAGTGGTAAGTGGCCAGGATTGTCAAATTTGATTTGCTAACGCCATATTTACTGTTATATTTGCTAAGATGCCTCAGATCAACAGAAGGCTGCATTGTAAAATGCGGGCAACAGCATCAGGAGATTTTCTTTTTTGCTATGTTGTCATTCCTTGTGTTATTAGGGCAAAGTCGCAGGAGAAAAGTCTGAATTGAGAAACAAGGAAAGTGACATTTTGATGTCACTTTTCTCATCAGTGAGATTAGCACATGAAATACCGTTCACAAGTCCAGACAGCTAACGTCCAGAACAGCTAGAGGAACTCCAGTAGTATTGTCACTGCGGCTGGTTCTGATAAAATCTAACATCCAAGAGGATGTGATCAACGAGCAGGTGACTCAGATCATTACACGTTTCAAAGGCCAGGACAGCCAATTAACAATTGGGCAGCTGGTGGCTTGTGAATTTAAAACAGCTGTCAAAATGAGACATACATGGAACTGCACAAACCCGCTCCAGGACATAATGGTACAAAAATATCAGAGAGAATTAATGAGGTTCCCCTTGTGCTGACAGTGGACTGGTGGCCGAGGATGTTGCAACTAATTGCTAGGTAGTAAGTTAGCCCTTGATAGTCTAAGCCAGTGTCATGGATCCATAGGGTCTCTGCCACGCCCCAGCTTTTAAACAGCCCCTTGGAGGAATCCTTTCTGTGTGGCACATGCCAAAATGGTCCCAGTCTTCCTTAAGAGTAGGCCACATGGCCTCAATGCAGGGGCAGCACCAGTCTCTTCCCGGTGGGGGGGTCTGAGGCGAGCCTTAGGTCCCCCCGCCTTGCCACGAGGACCTGTCCCTGTGGCCCTGCCCCTCCTCTCCCTGCAAGAGCTTGCCCCCTAGCCCTGTGGGATGCCAGAAGCTGGAGCCAGGCAGTGCGTAGCACTGGCTGCTCCCAGGCAGTAAGAGCCACCCTGATCACTCAATTTCAGACCTAAAAGTCGCAATTCTCCAACAAAAAAACTTCAAAAACAGACTCCAATGAGAAACTGCAGAATTGGAATTAATTTGCAAACTGGACACCATTAACTTAGGCTTGAATAAAGACTGGGAGTGGATGGGTCATTACAAAAAGTAAAAACTATTTCCCCATGCTAATTTCCCCCCCCTACTGTTACTCACACCTTCTTGTCAATTTTGAAATGGGCCACCCTGATTATCACAACAAAAGGGTTTTTTTTTCTCCTGCTGATAATAGCCCACCTTAATTAATTGGTCTCATTACAGTTGGTATAGCAACACCCATTTTTTCATGTTCTCTGTGTATATAAATGTCCCCACTGTATTTTCCACTGCAAGCATCCGATGAAGTGAGCGGTAGCTCACGAAAGCTTATGCCCAAATAAATTTGTTAGTCTCTAAGGTGCCACAAGTATTCATTTTTTTTACTCTCTTCAGTGACCAAAGCTCCTCAGCAAGTATTTGCAGTGACACCAGGTAGCCTTTTAAAAAACAGACCAGAGTTTATTAGTCAACTGGAACACAGCAATGGGAGTCCTTAGGTGAGCACAGAAGAATAAAGTTTAAGACATTGTCTCACTCAGCCACACTGCCATGGAATCTTTCTAGCTCTTTTTGTCTCTTCAAAGGGCAGCTCTTACCCCAGCCACCTGACAACTTTCCCCTTTGTTCTCGGGCCTGTGCTCTGCTTCTCTGATGAGATGTTGGGGAAAATCTCCTTCTTCCTGTTTGCTAGATGTGAATGTCCCAGCAATCAGGGTTCCCATTGTCTTTTTGGATTCTCTGTTGAGGGGAAGGGATAGCTCAGTGGTTTGAGCATTGGCCTGCTAAATCCAGGGTTGTAATTTCAATCCTTGAGGGAGCCTTTTAGGGATCTGGGGCAAAAGTTGGGGATTGGTCCTGCTTTGAGCAGGGGGTTGGACTAGATGATCTCCTGAGGTCCCTTCCAACCCTGATATTCTATGACTCTGTGATATGGGTTGGTTTCAGCCAGGCCTTAATGACCCATTGATTCCATCCAGACAGCTATGTGACATGTACCCTGCATGGCTCTTGCTCTGCTCCAGAGGGAAACTGAGGCATGCATAGGATTCATAAAAATATTACAGAAAATTCCCAGTTCCTCAGACTGAGGATCTTCTGATTCTCCATCTATTTGTGAAACAGAGCCCTCCTCATTCCCCAAAATCTTCAAACCAAGTTGTCTTATTTAACATTACTGTTTAAATGGCTATTTCCATAGATCTCTGTGTATGGCAAAGCTGTTTCTTTTAGGACATTAAATATCTTTTGGATCAAATACAATTCACTAGATGAGCTTGATTCTTTGCTGTTTTACAGTGCAGTCTCAAAAACAAATAACTCCCCATTATATGTCAGTGTAGGGAACCACAGCTCATCATAAACAGCTGCCATTAATCTCCCAACTTTTCTCTGCTGTGACAATGCCACTTATATATTGCGGCTGACACTGCAAGTAAAGATAGCTCTGGCTAGTGAGGACACACTCATGACAGCACTACAGTGTTTGTACGTTCACATCTCCATTGTACTGTTACGGTGGCTTTTATTTTTAAGCTGTGCACAAGTGAACATTATTTCAGTGAAAGGTTTTCCCCTTTTTCCCCTCATTCAACGTCTGCTCTGTCAGAGAAGATTTTTTTTCTTGTAGATGTTATTGCAAACCTCCCTGAGTCCCCCAAGTGGACTGTCACCAATCTTGTAATTGAAAACCATGTGATTCCAAGCCGGCGAGGTCTGGGCAGAATCCAAACACTGGTTTTAGCTTTGGGTCTCACATGCACACTCCTGAGTGCAGAGCTTCTGTCTGGCCCTCTTCCTTGGAAAGTGGTACTCCGCAGCCCAACTAGGCCCTGAAAGCCTCCCCAGTCACGGCTGCCCAGATTTCCATCTCCACAGGCATTCTCGTTTACAGTTTAACGCCTCGGACGCTTGTGGCAGGTCAAGTAAGAAACCCAGTTTTGGCACAGGCAGGTCTAAAAACCACAGTAATTTATATGCTTAAAACCTACAAGAGTTACAGCTCTTTAACACAAACCAACAAAAACCTACACACTTTCAGTCCTGAGCCTATGCTCACCCCTTCTTGTGAGTCCTTAGGCCCAGTCCATGTGTCAGGTGGGTAGGCCTCTCCCACCCGGCAATGTTTGGCCAGTGTGAGAGACACTGCAGCAGATACAAACCTGTCTCCTCTGACATATGAGCAACTGCTCAGCTTCAGAACCTGAGTCACATTGTTAGCTGGGCAGTTCCACACACCCCTGGAGTCCAAAGTGGGAAAACAAGTATCCAGACTGAAGGAAACTCTGTAGCAAAACCATGGTTTTAAAGTGGAGCGGTGTGTGTGTGGGGGGGGGGGGGGGGGCGGGGAGGACTTATTTGCATGGAATTACCATTGATGCCTCATGTTAGTCTTTTCAGGAAGATGTTGAAAGACTGCTTTGGTTATGTCCTTGACAGCTTTAGGCAGTTACAGTTACTTACAAAAAGCGTAAGTCAGATTCTTTAACATGGTGGTTACAATATGAAGGGAAGAGCACAATTTGAAACAGACACATACCAAGCCATCACAGATGTTTCCAGAATTTGCCAGAACAGGGGTTCTCAAACTGGGGGTCAGGACCCCTCAGGGGGTTGCAAGGTTATTACATGGGGGGGTCGCGAGCATCGGTCTCCAACCCAAACCCTGCTTTTATTCCAGCATTTATAATGGTGTTAAAAATATAAAAAAGTGTTTTTAATGTATGGGGGGAGGGCACGCGCAGGATTGCACTCAAAGGCTTGCAATGTGAAAGGGGTCACCAGTACAAAAGTTTGAGAACTACTGTGCTAGAACAACCTCAGGCATCTGAAATAAGAATGATTGTTCTTGCCTCAGCTCCATTTCAGCTTATATGCTATTTGCCACTGATATATCATAATTAAAGCTACATTTCCGTAACAGGTATTTTTAGTAAAATGGCACATTCTGCGGGCATATGGAATTCCTTTCCGTATAATCGACATCATCAAAAGCTTCTATTTCAACTTTACATGCAGTGTTGATCACAGTGAGCTCAGTTTTGAAGTCAAAACAGGAGTACATCAGGGATGTGTCATGTCTGCAATCCTCTTCAACATTGCCATTGACTGCCGCGTACAACGAAAGACATGCCGAGAGACATTAAATGGACACTCTTCTCATCCCTTGACGATCTGGACTTCGCAGATGATGTAGTTCTCCTATCACATACCCAACACCATATACAAGAAAAAACAACTCGACTCAACGCATTCAGCCATCAAATCGGACTGAAAACGCAATAAGACAGATATTATGACCTTTAATATTGTCTCACCATCACCAGTACGATAAAGGATTATGTTCTCAACAAAGTAGAAATATTCACATACTTGGGTAGCACCATAAGCCAGAATGGTGGAACAAGCCAGGAAAATCTGGAACAAAATCAGTAAAGCCAGGAACACCTTCAGGAGCTTAAATACAGTCTGGAAATCATCAAAATACAACACCAAAACCAAAGTCAAGATTTGTCAGAGCTGTGTACTTTCAACACTGCTTTATAGGTTAGAATGCTGGGGAATGAGAAAGTGTGACATGTCCAAACTGTCTTCATTCCATACAACCTGCCTCAGAAAAATCCTCCATATCTTTTGGCCCAGAACAATGTCAAACCAAGATCTATCGACACAGTGCAGCCAAGAGGATCTGAGCACCATCATTGCCAGGAGGCGTTGGAGATGGAACGGTCATGTGCTTCGGATGGAAATGGATTCCATCACCTGAGTAGCAATAAGATGGACACCTGAAGGCAAGTGAAAACAAGGCCGCCCGAAAACAACATGGCGAAGAGCTGTGGAAGGTGAGCTGAAAAACCTGGGGCACAGCTGGGGAACCATTGAAAGACTTGCCAGAAACAGATAGGAGTGGAGGATTTTCTTCACTGGCCTAACTGCCAGAGGCGTAATAGGAACATAATGATGATGATTTTTAGTAGAAGTCATGGACAGATCATAGGCAGTAAACAAAAATTCACAGCCCATGGTGTGTCTGTGACCTGCCTGTATACTACAACTTGGGCCGGGGGGGCCACAGATGCTCGGGGGGGGGAGTGGGCCGGGGGTGGTGCAGGTGGTGGGGGGGTGGCCCTGGACCCCTGCTAGTACTGGGGGGGGGGCATGTGGCGGTGTGGGGCCTGGGACCCCTGCTGGCTCTGGCAGGAGGACATGTAGTGGCGTGCAGCTCGGGATCCCAGCTAGTGCTGGGGTTGAGGGGGGGGCACGGGTCCCAGGACCCCTGTGAGTGCTGGGGTGGGGAGGGTTGGTGGAGCTCACAGGTTCCCTACCCAGTTCCACATCTCTGCAGCTCCTAGGGGAGCTGGCCAGGAGGGCTCCATGCACTGCTCCTGCCACAAGCTCAGGCTCGGCAGCTCCCATTGGCAAGGATTTGCAGCCAGTGGGAGCTGCAGGGGCGGTGCCTGCGGTCACAGGCAGTGCACGGAGCCCCCTGGCACCTCTGCCTGGGAGCTGCAGGGACATGCTTGTGGGAGGCAGGGAGCCAGCCCAGCCCTGAACCCCTTCCCATACACCCAAACTGCTGCTGCTGGCCCAGGGCAGCCCTTGAGCAAGCACTGGCAGCTGCAGAAGTCATGGAGGTCACGGAAAGTCACGGAATCCGTGACTTCCATGACCTCTGTGCCAGACACGCAGCCATAATCATATAAACCAAGGCTGGGTGTAAGAAAACCAGCCTGCATTTTGGGGAGGATAGGACTGGCTCTATGATCAAGCCAAAATATGTTTCTTAAATGAAGAAAAGGGATTTCTTATTACCAACCTCTCCCTTTATCTTTATTAAAATGGATTTAACTCCCAGTCCCAATCAAACCTAAACAGCAAAAGATGCACCTGGGATCATTCTTCTTATAAGCACACCTAACAGAGCAATTTGCTTCATCTGAGCTCAGTCCCACTTGCCCTAGTTCCTTGGCCTTTTCTGCAATATTTAATGTTTCTTTATCTGTGCCTGGGGCCCAACCAGCTGTTGCTATCCCTTCAACCTTTCCATAGAGTTAATACTCTCTGAAAAGTAATGAATTGAAAGGAAATAGGTGGCTTTTGAGGGGTGTTTGGGGTACAGGCCTGCTCCCATTGATTTAAGTGGGAATTTTTTTTACCATTTATTTCAATGCAAGCAATGATTCTCTAATACTTTGCACCTTGGGTAGCCACTTACACTTGGGTAACGTGCATGCCAAATGGGTTGAAAATGTTACTATTCAGATTGAGTATGTGAGTTTTGTACTCTCTCTTGGCTGGTTGCAGCACAGAAAGAACATATGGATTCCTTGATAGATAGCAACCAATTTATCTAAAACGTAGGAGATCTGTGTGTTTGAAACTGAGGGACCAGTGCCAGCTCTGCAGGAGAGGGGGTAGACCTGCCAGGTGTAAAACTTATTTTGATTTTTCTTGTATTGTTGGAGAAAAATTAGGAAGGGGAGGGGGAAAAATAAAGGAAAGTTGTCTCAACAACCTTAACTTTGACTCCTTCCTAATAGCACTCTTTCATCAGAATCATCAAAATATAAACAAAACACAAACCTTAATGAAAAAAACATGTCAAATTATAGGAACATATGAACAGCCATACTGCGTCAGACCAATGGTCCATCTAGCCTAGTATCCTGTCTTCTGACAATGGTCAGTGCCAGGTGCTTCAGAGTGAATGAACAGAACAGGGCAATTTTGAATGATCCATCCCCTGTTGTCCAGTACCAGCTTCTGGCACTTGGATGTTCAGGGACACCCAAAGCATGGGTTGCATCCCTGATCATCTTGGCTAATATCCATTTATGGACCTATCCTCCATCCTTATGTGTGTCTGTATTAATGAGCATGACACCATACATGGAGAGGCGGCCTAGTCTAGTGGATAAGCGATCAGTGAGGTTATTTGTAATACAGTAGTGCTTAGAGGGCCATATGGGATCAGTGCCCCATTTGGCTACAAATGCACAGTAAGAGACAGGCTATACCCCAAAGTGCTGACAGTATAAATAGAAAACATGGACAAAGGGTAGGAGGCACAGCAAGGCAGAGCAGAGATGAGAACCCATTACGCTTGAGTTTTAGTGCAGCGTGCTACGCACCTGACACCACTGCCCCTTAGCCTTCTAGTCAGTACTTAGGATGAAATCATGGCCCCACTGAAACCAATGGAAAAACTTCCATTGAGTTCCATGGAGCCAGTATTTCTCCCCAGTGTGTGACCTTAAGCAAATCACTTTGCATCTCAGTGCCTCAATTTACCCATCTATAAAACAAAACTAATCATACTTAGCTTGTTGGTTGCTCTTTTCATCCATAGGTCTCAAAAAGTCTTAGAACAGAAGATAAGTATTATACCTCAATGATTTTAGCATGTATCAGCAAAGTTATACACGTTTCCTATTAAACTGCACTTACAGCACCATTCTCAAGAAACACCAATTATAAATACTTTCCCCCCTAAAAAACAACTGTGAAAGTTGATAAAAATACGATCGAATAATATTTCTCACCTAACAGTAACCCCTAAGTGAACATCCGTGAAATTAGCATAACATAGGTAGATACTGAAATGAAGACAATAAAAATAATAAATAACTCTAACCTATGTATGTTAGCTAAGATTATTGTGTTGTGATGAATTTCCTGTGCTCATAAAAGTATTTTTGGTATGTTTATCATGTGCGCAGTTGAAATCTATGGATATGTCTACACTGCAGAGTAACTCCATAGTATAGACATGGAAGGGGGTTTTCTGTCAGTGTAGGAACACCACCTCACTGAATGATAGTAGCTCCATCAACAGAATAATTTTTCCATTGACATAGATGCATCTTCATTGGAGTTTAGGTCCACATAGCTATGTTGGTCAGGGATGTGGCTTTTCATACTCCAACCAACAAAGCTATGTTGACCTAACATTACAGTATAGAACAAGCCTTTGATGTCCTCAGCTATTCATTACTTTGTTTTTAAGTCTTTAGGTTTTGTAAAGGATGTCCTAGCTAAGTTAGTCTTTGGAATTCAAATATGGATCTGAAAGGCCTGCCAACTGATATGCAAATGCCAGCAATGACTGGTAATACAGAACATCAATTACTCTGTTACAACTGAAGTCTTATATTACCACTTCTGTCAAATAGCATAAAAATGGGCAATGCAAATTGCATCATTTGAATGAAAAATTTACTCCCCAAACAAAAACAGTGAGCGTTTCTCTGGGAGCACTGTCAGGGTTAATCAAAGGTCATGTGTCATATACTCATGTTTGAAATTTCTTGGTACTTCTAAGATACTGTCACCAGGGTATCTAAGTGCTGGGCTGAGCACACCAAGCATTCACCCTCTGCTGCTCCATGAACATAGATAATAACCACCACATCCTGTCTGGGCCTTATGCCTGCAGACAACCAATGTAAGGTAATGTTAGCCCTCTAGTGTTCAAAGAGAGTTTAGAGTTCCCATAATAATAATGCCTCAGCATATATCATGGGATTTTTAAAAAGCATTTATTGACTCAGTCCAGGGCATTTATTTAATGTATCTGGCCAGTCTGGCTCTGTGGTGACTAAGAAGTTTGATAGCAATTACTAGTAAAGGAACCCATGCTGAAATAACATCATTGCAGGACCAGACAGGCTGCTCCTACAGAGTCGAGCAGTCTCAGGGCTCTTCTTATGTGAGGTCTTCTACATGCAGAGGTTACACCGATCAGTTTTAAAACCAATTTAGTAAAAGCAACGCAAGTCCCAAAGTATTACTTGGATGGAAAACTGGCTTGTAGCAGTTTAGCTTGGACCTATAACTGAGGCCTTGTCTACACAAAAAAGTTGCACTGATTTAACTAAAGGTGTGTTTTAAACTGATTTAGTTAACTTGTGCAAAAGGCTCTGTGAACACTTTTATTTCAGATCAACCCAAGTTTATTTTGGTTTAACAGAAAATACAAATGTGTTGATGCCAAACTGAAATGAGTCTGTCCCCACAGGGTTTGAACTGGTTGATATAAATCAGTTTTAAAACAAAGTTTAAGTTTCACTTAGTTCCACCGTCTCATGTAGACAAGGCCGTACCAGTGCAATATAAACGAATATGTTCAGGTTTAATTTGGTTTAAGAGTCCACGGACAAAGAGGCAGTGGTTTAACTAAATGGGTTTAAAATCACAACTTTAGTTAAGCCAGTGCAACTTTCTGATTTGACGAGGCATAAGGACTTGTCTACACTTCAGCTACGCTGCTGTAGTGCTTAAGCCTGGTTTACACTACACAAATAGGTTGACGCAAGGCAGCTTACATCGACTTAACTAGATAAGTGTCTACTCTAAAAGTTCACTCCTGCAAACATAAATGCCTTGCTACGCTGACTTATTTCAGAGTAACAGCCGTGTTAGTCTGTATTCGCAAAAAGAAAAGGAGTACTTGTGGCACCTTAGAGACTAACCAATTTATTTGAGCATAAGCTTTCGTGAGCTACAGCTCACTTCATCGGATGCATACTGTGGAAAGTGTAGAGGATCTTTTTATACACATAAAGCATGAAAAAATACCTCCTCGCATCCCACTCTCCTGCTGGTAAGCATGAAAAAATACTTCCTCCCACCCCACTCTCCTGGTGGTAACAGCAGGAGAGTGGGGTGGGAGGAGGTAATTTTTCATGCTTTGTGTGTATAAAAAGATTTTCTACACTTTCCACAGTATGCAGCCGATGAAGTGAGCTGTAGCTCACGAAAGCTTATGCTCAAATAAATTGGTTAGTCTCTAAGGTGCCACAAGTCCTCCTTTTCTTTTTACACTGACTTAGTAACTCCACGAGAGGCATAGTCAATGTCAACGTAGTTAGGTCAACACAGTGTCAGTGGAGACACTGCATTGTTTACATTGACTGTTGTTAGCTTTCAGAAGCCATCCCACAATGCCTCACACTAACAGTACAGTTGGCACACACGCTCCTGGTGAGGACACACATCGCCGAGACAAGGAGCATAGTGTGGACATGCAAAAGTGATTTAATTACTGCAGCGGCTCTATGCCAATGTAACTTAGGTCAACATAATTCTGTCGTGTAGACAAGCCCTTAGTGAAGATGCTACCTATGCTGATGGGAGAGCTACTCCCATTGGTGTAGGTACTCCACCTCTCCAAGAGGCGGTAGCTATGTCAACATGAGAAGCCCTCCCATCAACAGAGCACTATCTACACTTTAGGTAGGTATCACTACATCGCTCACGGGTGTGTATTTTCCACACCCCATAGCGATGTAGTTATACAGACATAAGTTTGTAGTGTAGACCAGGGCTAAGAGTTGGCAGACAGCTGAGAAGGGGGGAAAAAAAAAGCCCCAAAACAGCCTTTGTGTTTTTTTTCCCGATGATCTGTTTAGTTTTTAAAACATCTAAAGTGTTTAGAAAAAAAAGATGGGCACAAATGTCCGCAACCGAAATTTTGAACAAAGCAATTTAAGCAAGCACAGCAAAATGTTGGCATTGTTATATAATTTTAATGTGTCGATAAGCAATGAGATGAGCCATATAATATTTTCCCTCTCTCCTCTCAGAACAGTGACATTTTTCTTATGCCAAAAACAGTAAAATGAAATCCATAATAACAACATGAGGCTCGGAAGTCTTTAAACTGTACTACTAGTAGGGTTCTCAATCAGTAAGAAGCAGGAGATGCCCAGAAGGTAACATTACTGAACTAAGGAGAGTGTTGGGCTCCTAGAGGAATACCCAGATGGAAAATAAGACTGATTTCCCTTGTAAAACTGCAGTCAGATCCAATATGTGAAAAATCAAACAATTATAGTGACACATAGCCCACTAACTGGGTGAATATTGAGAACATAAAATGTATCAGGCTGCTGTCTGACAGGCAAGTTGGTGTTTTGAGGCTTTAAAAAAAACAGGCTGATAGAATGGCATAGAACTACTAAATCCAGCCTCTCCATCGGTGAAATCAAGAAAAAAACAACAACAAAACCTTATCTTGTCCTCCTAAACCCATGGCATAGTCTTAGTCACTCAGAGAACCAGCAACAATACCATCCAAGTCTTACATTATGTGCCTACTCCTGTTTGAAATTCATAGTATCTAAGGTTAGACAGGCCCAGTGTGATCATCTAGTCTGATAACCTGTATAGCACCCTATAGGACTTCCCCAAAACAATTCGTAAAGAATACCTTTTAGAAAAACATCCAGTCTTGATTTAAAAATTGTCAGTGATGGAGACTCCACCATGACCCTTGGTAAACTGGTCCAATGGTTAATCACCCTTACTTTTGCAAACGTACGCCTCATTTCCAGTCTGAATTTGGCTAACATCAACTTCCATCCACGGGAGCATGTTAGAGACAAACACCGTTCTCTGTTAGATTGCAGAGCCCGTTATCGACTATTTGTTCCCAATGTAGGTACTTATAGGACTCCAATCAACTCACCCCTTAACCTTTGCTGTGTTAAAGAGATTGAGTTCCTTGAGTCTACACTATTGCTCACTCAAGAAGCATTGTCAGAGCCTTCCCCAAATTCTTACTGATCTATATGTCGTACAAACGTTTTGGTGTCCAACTTCAGCAAAACTTTCGCTGAGACACAAAATGTCTATTGAAAAACTCCAGTTTTGTGGCAGCAATAAAAGAAGAAAAGGCTCTTCAAATCTGAGGAGGAAACATCAAGCAGCTAAACATTTTATTTCTTTTAACCCTCTACTTAGGCTTTTTGTTCATTCACAATAAGCTGCCCTTTTGTAAGGGACACTTCTGTGTGTGCCCAAATTCGTTGCCCAAATCCCCCAATGTACATGTGCAAGTCAGGTAAAAGTATGAACCCTATCATGCTAGTGAAATAAATAGCCGAGATGGGAACCTCAGAAGGGGGTTAAATGTGCTGCATATACACTTAGCTCACCGAGGGGTTAATAACTCTGGTGCTTAAAGGTACTTCAGTGAGAACAATGAGCAAGAATTGCTAATGGATTCCCACACTCCAGCCCTTGAGATAAAGAGGAAGGTTAATTGAATTCTAGTGAGCTTCCTTTGTGTTGTAGAGCAATTGAACAAATCAGGACAACCAACTCGTCCATCAACAATCTACATTTTGGGGCAAATTAATCCCTCCTGTAAATAAATTGACCAGCAGGGACAGATTTGGCCTGCTGACTCTGAGCTCAGGGAGGTTGAGAAACCCATACCACCTGCTTGGGTTCCAGATGACAGTGGTTTGGGGAAGATTTCAGAGGAATTAGGAAAGTGCAGTCTGGATTGCACTTTAAACACAAAAAGAAAAGGAGTACTTGTGGCAACTTAGAGACTAACCAATTTATTTGAGCATAAGCTTTCGTGAGCTACAGCTCACTTCATCGGATGCATACTGTGGAAGATACAGAAGATGTTTTTATACATACAAACCATGACAAAATGGGTGATTATCACTAAAGGTTTTCTCTCCTCCCACCTCACTCTCCTGCTGGTAATAGCTTATGTAAAGTGATCACTCTCCTTACAATGTGTATGATAATCAAGGTGGGCCATATCCAGCACAAATCCAGGTTTTCTCCCCCCCCCGCCCCAAAACCCCTCCGCCCCAACAAACCCACTCTCCTGTTGGTAATAGCTTATCTAAAGTGATCACTCTCCTTACAATGTGTATGATAATCAAGGTGGGCCATTTCCAGCACAAATCCAGGGTTTAACAAGAACGTCGGGGGGGGGGGGGTAGGAAAAAACAAGGGGAAATAGGCATGAATAGAGACTGGGAGTGGCTAAATCATTATGCAAGGTAACCTAAGTTAATTGTATCCAATCTGCAAATGAATTCCAATTCAGCAGTCTCTCCCTGGAGTCTGGATTTGAAGTTTTTCTGTTGTAATATCGCAACTTTCATGTCTGTAATCGCATGACCAGAGAGATTGAAGTGTTCTCCAAACCGATGAAGTGAGCTGTAGCTCACAAAAGCTTATGCTCAAATAGATTGGTTAGTCTCTAAGATGCCACAAGTACTCCTTTTCTTTTTCCAAATACAGACTAACACGGCTGTTACTCTGAAACCTGTCATTATGCAAGGCACTGCATTTAGCTGTATGGAGTGGAAATCTATGAACTGCATGAAAAAACTTGTGCAGATACAGACAGACATCATCTTCCTTTCCAAATGCAAACAGATGGACATCGTACCAAAAGGACTGAAGGTAAAAAATCCATTACAATCTACATACCACACAGACTATGCTGACAGCTTGTGCAACACGCTCTCAAAGAAACTGCGGAACCACCTGATCAACATCCTCTACAGCAAACAAGGAAAGATTAAGAATGAGCTCTCAGAAAATGGATCCTCTCATAAAAAACCAACCTTTCACACAAACTTCCTTGTGGCTGGACTTTACTAAAACTAGACAAGCCATTTACAACACACACTTTGCTTCTCTACAAAAGAAAAAGGACACTAAACTTTCTAAACTACTACATGCTACAAGGGGCCACAGCAATGGTTCCCTCAACCCACCTAGCAATATTGTTAATCTATCCAACTATACTCTTAGCCCAGCAGAAGCAGCTGTCCTATCTCGGGGCCTCTCCTTCTGCCCCTCCACCCCCACGAACATGATACAGTTCTGTGGTGACCTCGAATCCTATTTTCGACGTCTCCGACTCAAGGAATATTTCCAACACACCTTTGAACAACATACTAATCCACAGAGGTCTCCCTACCAACACTACAAAAAGAAGGATTCTAGGTGGACTCCTCCTGAAGGTCGAGACAGCAGACTGGACTTCTACATAGAGTGCTTCCACCGACGTGCACGGGCTGAAATTGTGGAAAAGCAGCATCACTTGCCCCACAACCTCAGCCGTGCAGAACATAATGCCACCCACAGCCTCAGAAACAACTCTGACATCATAATCAAAAAGGCTGACAAAGGAGGTGCTGTTGTCACCATGGATAGGTCGGACTATGAACAAGAGGCTGCTGCTAGGCAGCTCTCCAACACCACTTTCTACAAGCCCTTACCCTCTGATCCCACTGAGAGTTACCAAAAGAAACTACAGCATTTGCTCAAGAAACTTCCTGAAAAAGCACAAGATCAAATCCGCACAGATACACCCCTGGAACCCCGACCTGGGATATTCTACCTACTACCCAAGATCCATAAACCTGGAAATCCTGGGAGCCCCATCATCTCAGGCATTGGCACCCTGACAGCAGGATTGTCTGGCTATGTAGACTCCCTCCTCAGGCCCTACGCTACCAGCACTCCCAGCTACCTTCGAGACACTACTGACTTCCTGAGGAAACTACAATCCATCGGTGATCTTCCTGATAACACCATCCTGGCCACTATGGATGTAGAAGCCCTCTACACCAACATTCCACACAAAGATGGACTACAAGCCGTCAAGAACACTATCCCCGATAATGTCACAGCAAACCTGGTGGCTGAACTTTGTGACTTTGTCCTTACCCATAACTATTTTACATTTGGGGACAATGTATACCTTCAAATCAGCGGCACTGCTATGGGTACCTGCATGGCCCCACAGTATGCCAACATTTTTATGGCTGACTTAGAACAACGCTTCCTCAGTTCTCATCCCCTAATGCCCCTACTCTACTTGCGCTATATTGATGACATCTTCATCATCTGGACGCATGGAAAAGAAGCCCTTGAGGAATTCCACCATGATTTCAACAATTTCCATCCCACCATCAACCTCAGCCTGGTCCAGTCCACACAAGAGATCCACTTCCTGGACACTACAGTGCTAATAAACGATGGTCACATAAACACCACCCTATACCGGAAACCTACTGACCGCTATTCCTACCTACATGCCTCCAGCTTTCACCCTGACCACACCACATGATCCATTGTCTACAGCCAAGCTCTACGATACAACCGATACAACCGCATTTGCTCCAACCCCTCAGACAGAGACAAACACCTACAAGATCTCTATCAAGCGTTCTTACAACTACAATACCCACCTGCGGAAGTGAAGAAACAGATTGATAGAGTCAGAAGAGTTCCCAGAAGTCACCTACGACAGGACAGGCCTAACAAAGAAAGTAACAGAACGCCACTAGCCATCACCTTTAGCCCCCAACTAAAACCCCTCCAACGCCTCCAATCCATTATCAAGGATTTACAACCTATCCTGAAGGATGACCCAACACTCTCACAAATCTTGGGAGACAGGCCAGTCCTTGCCTACAGACAGCCCCCCAACCTGAAGCAAATACTCACCAGCAACCACACACCATACAACAGAACCACTAACCCAGGAACCTATCCTTGCAACAAAGCCCGTTGCCAACTGTGCCCACATATCTATTCAGGGGACACCATCACAGGGCCTAGTAACATCAGCCACACTATCAGAGGCTCGTTCACCTGCACATCTACCAATGTGATATATGCCATCATGTGCCAGCAATGCCCCTCTGCCATGTACATTGGTCAAACTGGACAGTCTCTACATAAAAGAATAAATGGACACAAATCAGATGTCAAGAATTATAACATTCAAAAACCAGTCGGAGAACACTTCAATCTCTCTGGTCACGCGATTACAGACATGAAAGTTGCGATATTACAACAAAAAAACTTCAAATCCAGACTCCAGGGAGAGACTGCTGAATTGGAATTAATTTGCAAATTGGATACAATTAACTTAGGCTTGAATAGAGACTGGGAGTGGCTAAGTCATTATGCAAGGTAACCTATTTCCCCTTGTTTTTTCCTACCCCCCCCTTCCTCAGACGTTCTTGTTAAATCCTGGATTTGTGCTGGAAATGGCCCACCTTGATTATCATACACATTGTAAGGAGAGTGGTCACTTTAGATAAGCTATTACCAGCAGGAGAGTGGGGTGGGGAGAGAGAAAACCTTTTGTAGTGATAATCACCCATTTTTTCATGGTTTGTGTGTATAAAAACATCTTCTGTATCTTCCACAGCATGCATCCGATGAAGTGAGCTGTAGCTCACGAAAGCTATGCTCAAATAAATTGGTTAGTCTCTAAGGTGCCACAAGTACTCCTTTCCTTTTTGCGAATACAGATGAACATGGCTGCTACTCTGAAACTTTAAACACAGATCTATGCTGCTGGGGTTCCAAAAGTATTGTTACACCAAGCGAAGCTTTGCTGCTGCTTTTATGGTTAATAGCCATCCTTTTCTGAAGCAATGACAGGAGCAATGTGGATTATTGCAAATAAAAAATAGAGCAGGAAAGCTCATCCTGATTTTGTGTCCTCAGAATTTTTCTCCTACAAAGAAAACACCCCACCTGGAGTACAATTCTCCTCTGACTGCTCAGAAGCTGCGATGCTGATCTTCATAAGTAGCCATTAGCTAATATAACATCAATTTCAGGCCCTTTCAGAAGTTCTGAGGTGATATTTTTTGAGGGGAATCTGCCAATGAGAAAGCCCACCTGGTCCTCACTGACTAACGACATGATAATTTTTAAGTCTGCTAGACAAACATCTTGTTTGAATTGTTAGATCAGCATTAAGAAGTGGTATCTCCTAATCAGAAATACTATCCATTTTTGGTTGCAAATGTAACTGTCTGAAATCTGACATGATAAAATAATATTGAACCAATTAGTCATATGCTCATTTAAGGCTGGTGCTTAGACTTTATAATAGCTTGCTATTTATTTCTGTGCTGTCTACACATACAGAGGCCAGTACTGCTCTGGTGAAGTCACAGGGAATTTTGCCACCAACATCATGGGGAGTAGGGCTGGGACTTATGGGGATCCAAAATATTTTATTTTTTCATTTTCATGTGATAACTCTGGGTTTGGTATCATATACCAAGGGCATCGTGTGCAACAGATGCTTCTGGCCTTGTGGGAGTGCTCCTCTGGGTTGTGTTTTGGTTTTTAAAAAACATTTAGGTCTGTGGTTTTTTAAGCTTCTCTCTTCTCTAGGACACTTACATTTCCATCGGTGATCTGGTGTACTCTGCCTCCCTGGTGGGCTTTTCTTTCCCTGGCTAAACTGTATTGTTCAGGCAAGTTGTCACTGCACATGAGGTGATTTTTCAACTTGTCGCCTCTTAACCTCTTTCCCCTGCTAGGTGCTCCATTATTGAATGTGATGGCTCGCTCCTATTCGTGCAGTTTCCACGGTATGTATCTGATGAAGTGAGCTGTAGCTCATGAAAGCTCATGCTCAAATAAACTGGTTAGTCTCTAAGGTGCCACAAGTACTCCTTTTCTTTTTCCTATTCTTTAGTTATATAAGGAGGTTTTTCACCTGGTTTCTGACATCCCTGAGTGTTAACGACTGACATATATACATTTCCACATCTCTGTAATTGTATCTGATTTCTTACATCTGTAACAGCAAAACTACATAAGAACAGCCATACTGGGTCAGACCAAAGGTCCAGCTAGCCCAGTATCCTATCTTCTGACAGTGATCCATGCCAGGTGCCCCAGAGGGAATGAACAGAACAGGTAATCATCAAGTGATCCATCCCATGTCGCCCAACTAGGGTATAGACAACTGGATTCTGGCTTTTCCATTGTGGCTAACTCTTAATCTGCTTGTTTTCCTTGGATAGGCTTTAAAATGTTTGTTTCAGGGTAAGTGGGGAGGCCTTGGCTCCTCCAGTGATGAAATAATATTGATATAATTATCCATTGCAGGATTTCTTCGCCCTTCATCAGAAACATCTAGAATACTGGACTGGATGGACCACTGCTCTGATCTGCTATGGAAATTGTTAGGACTTAAATGCTACCACTGCTATTCTGCATGCATTTTAAATAAAATTACATGCTACTATGCAGCCAAGTAATATATGAGATAAGCACATCAAATAGTGTTATAATGAAAGTTTCGGGGATGGATCTGGCTTAATGCAACTCACTTTTATTAACAGAGTACTGTAGGCAAGGACAAAATGTTTGCCAGATTTTTTTTTTAAAAAAAGACGACTCGCAGTAACAATGATTCAGAAAGTTTCTGCAGTTAAATATATTATTGAAAATCAAGATTATATCTTTTATAAATCCAGTATTTATCAGATTGTCTAATATACAAAAGCTGAACTTCAAACTGACACAAAAGAGAACACAAAATACTGGCCTTGTCAAATATGTTTTGTAATTTTCTTAAATGTTTAGTCATAGTCTACTTTATAAACAATAGAATGCACATATTTGGTTACTTTAAATCAACAATGTACATAAATTTTGACTAGTTTTAAACTCAAATGTACCACAGAACAGAATGAATACACCAAGCACAAATGTGTATATTATGACTCTTGTAGACTATTATGTTTAAAAAATATCTGTTCAACAGTACACACAGAAATGTTGGTAGATGCCATGAAAACTGTATTTTATTGTCAAAACTGAGTTTGCATCACTGGTGAAGGCATCAGTGAAAACAATACTGTCTTCTGATCATTCTACATTACTGTTTTGGCCAGAAAACACTGTAGAACATTGACAATTACCAGTTTTTGAAAGAAAATGTTACATGTGGAGCCATACATTAACTGTGAGCCTCTCACGAGATCTCACATCAGGCCATGTTAGAGCAACCTATCATTTCCATAGGAAACAATGGTAGTGGAAAAGGTCTCAGCTATACTACAAAAACAATTGTGTTTGGGGCCCAGCTACAAAGCCTACAACTGCCAGTGTGTATCTGAGGAAAGGGCACACAATCCCCAGCCCATATATTTTAACAACCGTATGTTGTAGAACCTACAAGATATGTGCCATTCATGCTGCTTTTGGTCGCTTCTCTTTCCCATCCCTGTATTTGTATAGCATCAATCTATATTGAAAACTCTGGGAAACTGATGGATTCTCTTTTACTTATCTCTCAAGTGGTTAGCATTCTTGGTACTACACAAAACAAACCACCATCACATGTTAAAACATGATTTCCAAGACTAAAAGGGACCAAACCACTTTTTAACCATGTTATGGAATCATGATACAGCCTTGGGTTTGTCAGACTGGAGCATGAGTGATAACATGGTTAAAACTTGGTTCACTCCTATCTAGATTGGTAAAACTGAACTGTATTTTAAAAGTCTCAGAGTTGTAAAGAGCACCTCAACTTGCTATTTTATATAACACATCTACTGCTTCCCCTCTATCCATTCGGACAGTAACCCAGTCAAAGAAGTAAGTTAGGTTGGTTTTGCATAATTTGTTCTTGACAAATCCATGCTGGCTATTCCTTATCACCCTATTATCCTCGGCACTTATAAATTGATTGTTTAATAAATTGTTCTGGTATCTTTCCAGATATTGACTTTAGGATGACAGGTCTATAAATCCCCATGTCCTCTTTGTTTCCCTTTTTAAAGTCAGGTACTATATTTGGTCTTCTTCAGTCCTCTGGGGCCTCCATGAGTTCTCGAAGTTAATGATTGATAATGGTTCCAAGATTGCTTCAGCTAGTTTCTTAAGTACCTTAGGATTAATTTCATTTGGCCCTGCTAACTTGAATATATCTAACTTATCTAAATATTTTTTAACCTGTACTTTTCCTATTTTGCTTTGTGTTCCTTCCCCCTTGTTAGAATATTAATTGCATTAAGTATCTGGTCACCATTAATCTTTTTAGTGAAGACTGAAGCGTAATAGGCATTAAACATCTCAGCCTTCTTGATATCATCAGATCTCCTTCCTCACTAGGTAGAGGACCTACACTTTCCTATGTCTTTCTCATGCTCCTAAGGTATTTAAAGAACCTCTTCTTATGGCTGCTTATGTCCCTTACTAGGTGTAACTCATTTTATGCTTTGGGCTTTCTGATTTTGTCCCTATATGGTTTTGCAATTCTTTTGTGCTCCTCTTTAGCAATCCATCCAAGTTTCCACTTTATGTCGGATTTGTTTTTGTTTTCCAGGTCATTAATGAAACATACCATGAGTAAATGTTTTTGCAAATTCTTAAACCATGTCATTTTTTTTGGCTGATTTCTTATGAAAATTGAACTCTTTACCTAATTAACCAGAAGAAAAAAATACAATTTTTAAAAGCCAATCCATCATTTTCTGATTTTAAAATCAGCTATATTGTATTTGCATATTTAAGAAAATTACAAGAAAAAGACTAGACTTGAAATTCAGAATCTGTACTTTGTAAAAATACTGTGCCTTACCATGAACTCAGTGCTGACCCTTTTTAGGTCATTCATGAATAATAAAATCTTTCTAGAGAAATATTACTAGAATAGAACTGAGAGAAAATAAAAAGAAAATAAATGCTGTACAGTAATGTGCTGGCCATTTTCAGGTATGGTACAGGATGAAAAAATGCAGAAGTATATACCTGAATACAAATTTTTTGTTACAGCTACAGAATGTATGAAATCTTTCAATGCTCCATCTATGCTAAAGACAATAGAGACTCTGTGGCGTCATCAATACTGCCATAATATAGAGTCTTCCTAACATACAGTAATCATAATAGAGCTGAAATCGAACATACAGGTCTGTATTATGTTTTATATGGCAAAAAGATAAGCAGTTGAAAAATCCTATGACATTCATTTTAAATAAATCATATATCAATTATATCTCATTCAATTCAAACCCCAAGAAAATTGTTTTTATTTGAAATGGCTGTTGTTGCAATATGACTTAAGTTAGCCTCTTTTCTTGGTCAGATGTCAAGAAGATCCTCCCCACTCTCATCACTCTCCACAGTTAGTTGTCTTGTCCACCATTTCTTCACTTCTGATCCACAAGAAGCAGCATCTGACATAGGATTCATCTTGCATACAACAGATTTCATAGTTGTACGACCACCAAACCGCAGATTGACTGAAGACACTGAATGGCTGATTGGTTTGGGGGCTAGGAAATTAAATGGAAAACTACTTATTAGAGTACACATGCTTATTGAACTATTAAGTCGTAGAGCTTTTCTATATGAGAGATTTGGCACCAGTTTAAATAGACTGATTTAAAATAGATCTAGTTAAACTGGTGCAAACCCCCAATGTAGATGCACTGTGGGTTTGATCTTGCAAGGTGCTGAACACTCGGCCCTGATCCATCAAATCCTGGCCTTGACTTTATGTAGGTCAATGATCACATTGATTTCAATGGACTACTCATGATCTGAAAGTTAAACACATGCTTAAGAGCTTTAGTGGATTGGGGCCAGTGTGCTCAGCACTTTGCAAGATTTAACACTTGCTTGAATTAGTTTATCACTTGCTTGAATTAGTTTATCTTGTGCCATTAAATTACTGATCTAAGCTCAACCAGTATATGCTAGTATATGCACATATGACTGATGTGCATCTTAAACAGAGGAATGGAGGAAGAAGGGCTAATGTGCCTCCTTCACATAAAATGATCCCAGTACCATGCATGCACATAGGCCTGGGGCCCTATCCCCTTGAGTTGGTCAGCAGAGCTGGCCTGGTATGGGGATTGTGCACTTTTAAAGAGAGAAGAGGCACGATGGTAGCGTGTGCTTCTTTCGGCGCCTCCTACTCAATCCGCCCACCCACCCACCCAACATGAGCATTGACTTAAAAGACACTACCTGGCGCTTATTTTCTATTGTGATGTAGTCATTGTGATGACAACTTAAGCGTGCTTCCTGTTTATGAGTAAATAAACCTATCCAGGGCTGATTAAGCAGCTAGACAGAAGGCCAAGGAGTTTATCAATCCAGGATATGGTTAGTACCGAGGTGGAAGAGAGCATCACAAGCTGCTACAGTTATAATGAAATGTTTAATTAAGCTACTGTTATTTCATTTTATGTATTTCAATAGCACCCAAAATGTGCTAGATGCTGTACAGGAAGGCACAACTCCAGCATACCAATCAAGTGGTCAGGGTGGTGACTGATCACATCTTCATAATGTCATATTTTTAAAATCTTGAGGGCACGGAGGGACAGTTTCCTCTTAGAAGGCTCAGAGGGCAAACCACTCCAAAGTGGGTAGGGCAGGGCAAAGAGGAGGAAGGACCATGGACCAGCTTCCCCTCCCCTCTGCATTTTCTCCATCTGGGGCCTGTGTGTAGACAGTCTGACCCTTTTAAAACAGCCTCTTATCAAGCTGCATTCCAAGGGGTGCTTTGGTATTTATATATTTTATTTTATGGTTTTCACTTACCTGATGGCAAACGCCATTGTCCGAATTTCCGTTGAGGCTTCCCACCATCTGTAGAGTCCTGCCGATACCCGCCCCTGTCAGAAAGCGTTGGACTAAGGAGCTGCTGCTGGCTACTTGTCTGAATGGAGCAAAACTAAAATTCAGTGACCTTCATTATGGCTGCCTATGGCATGGCCATGCCATTGTAACAAACACTTTGAAAGGTCTCTATTTCCCAGCCTACTAAAGAAACATGCGCTCACTTTACACTTTTATTTTTTTCCCTGCAGTCTGTTTTCTGGTTCCTTACTGCCCCCCACTCCCCCGCCCCCCAAGTCTACAAATTAACAGAAAAAATAATTGGGCTGGAGCTTATGATAAAATTCCACAGAAGGGCTCGTGGGGGTAGGAAAGCTTTCTCAGGATCCCATGGGGGAGCCCCCCTCTCCCATGTTGCATACCTCCCTGGATATAGAATCCAGGTCTTCTGATTCCCTGTCCAGTGCCCCTTAGACCATGCTGCATTTATAACCGAATGTCAACGTTTTAAACATATGCTGTTTTAATTTTTTTCAATAAAAATGATATTAAAAACATTAAAAAGAATTTTGCTGTGACAAGCTCAAGTATAATTCTTGATTAGTATCAACAACAATAATTTGCATACGCCTGTACCTCTGGCTGTGCATTGTTATCTTGATTATTAGCATTCATATCTTCACTTGGCTGTGTTGTCTCAATGCTGGGTGGATTCAGAAATCGGCTCAATTCCTGCTGTTGACTCTCTCGTAGACTATGGATAATGCTACATGACTGCTGCTGTTTCTATCAAAATATAATATTTATGTCACCAAAAGGAAAAAAGAAACTTCCCTCTCAAAGGCTTTTGTTCCTTGATTTTTTAAATTTTTAAAAAATCCCTCTAAATACTGAATACTTCCAACAATGTTGAGTGGCTGGTATGGATTCCAAATTGTTCCATGTTTTCTGTAAATCTACATAGACCGCCCCCCATCTTCACTATTTAAATATAGAGAAATCTGTCTCTGAAATCTACGGGCTTGAGTTGTAGGAATTACTCGGTGAAATCTATGTTCTGTGGCATGCAGGGGGTCAGACTAATTGATCAGACTGGTGCCTTTTGGCCTTCAAATATATCTATGCCGTAAGAGACCACCCAAAGAGCCAGCAAAAACAAAACTCTGACTTAGTAACAATGATCTTTATGGGGTTGATCAGAAGCCTGTTGAAGGCAATGGAAAGATTCCCACTGATTTCAATGGGCTTTGGATCTGGCCCCAAATAAGGATGAATAAAATGATCACAGAAGCCTTAGGAATATTTTACAGTGTGGATTTTTTGTTGGAAGTTATTACTGTAACAGTGCCAAAAATCTGCTGGGTTCTTTATAGTACCAACAGAAAAATGTAGCCTCTGTCACTAAAATCTTACAATCTAATTTAGTTTTAAATTAAAATAAATGGTCCTTGGAGAAGGCTTCATTGTGCTGTATGGTTTTAACATGCCACTTGCTTGATAATTAACAAGCCAATTTGAAAATATATAAAAAGCTTATATTAAAAAAATATTTTGCAATTCTACTGAAGTTAGTAAAAGGTTCATGTAACAGGTAATGGTCTGATTCATATTGTTAAAGTGAAATGCAAAGTATATTTACTTTTATAGATTGTAATTCAATATGATAATGAATTGAGCAATTAGGCTGAACAAAATCAAAACTGAGAGATAAGATTAATTTAACAACAGCTACAACTGGAGTTGGGACAAAAATAGAAAAATTAGTCTGAAAAGGAACCATTTATCTGAATATCCCTGGGAATTTGTTGTTTCAGATAAAATGAAAGCTGTATATCGGGTTTTGGTTATACAAAATTACAAAGGAGCAAGAGGCAGAGCCTGGTGTACTCAAATCACAAAATTTTCACGGCAACATTACAGATTG
Organism: Eretmochelys imbricata; assembly: GCF_965152235.1. NCBI lineage: Eukaryota > Metazoa > Chordata > Testudines > Cheloniidae > Eretmochelys > Eretmochelys imbricata. Next base: position 102,190,060 of record NC_135572.1, read on the forward strand.
TCATGGGGAACTTTCCTACTATAATTTTGGCCAAGGTCCTTTTTTTTTTGCCAAAAAACCCGGGACTAACTCAGTGGCAAGATTATGACTGGTCCAAACGTTCTAAGCATTCTGGGCCTGATTTTCACAATGACAGGAACCCAGGGCTTTATATACAGGGATGGATACAGGAGGGCCAGGGAGCAGTGAGAGAGTGCTAGAGGGGAAATACATAAACTCAAGGCTAATGAAGGTGTGGTTCCCTGTAGTCAATTAAGGCCCTGTTAGGAACCTAATAAAACCCCCTCCGTCAGGCAGACAGAGGAGGAGGAGGAGGAGGAAGGACTGGAGCTTGGAGGTATGGTGAGAAATTTGGAAGACCTCAGCTTTGAAGTAAGGGAGACCCTGCCCAGCAGGACAGGGAGACTCCCTTCCCCTCAGCACCTAAGGACCAAGGGTAACCCCACCTAAGGGGGAACGAGGGTAAGAAACCCACTGGGGTTGAGAGGGGCTGGGACTCAGAGCGAGGAGCAAACCCAGACTCCTCCCCCGCTTCCCTCCTCTACCACCTTCCCAGGCTAGTAGCGGGGCCCTTGGCACCCAAGAGCAGGGGCAAAGGGTGGCATCTTAGCTTCCCGCCAAGAAAAGCGCAGGACCCACCAGACTAAAATCAGCCATCTTGCCACAGTACCTAATTTACACATGCACATAGATACATGTTTGTGCGTTGAAATATACAAACTGGCCTTTTGTGTATGTAAATAACGTATTTTCACACAGTCTCTGTAATGGTACATGCAAATTAGGCTTCAGAATATACACTACATTTGGGTCTTCTTTGCGGATTGTCGTACCACTCTCGTTGGGGGGGATCTCTTTGGCAGTGATGGAGACCCTTGACTGGTGGTAGGGGCAGCTAACACGATGATCTTCCGCCTGAATAGCTATCCAAGATGGAGGGGCAGTGGCAATGAAAATATCAGCAGTACAAATGCCAGAAACTAGCACTCTCTTTAACCTCTAGCAGGTTGTTTAGAAGAGTCCACAATCCTGCACCATTGAAGATGGTAGGCATTTTGCTATTAACTTCAATGAGAGCAAGGCTGCGCCCCACAAAGACCTTTCCCTAAACAATGTATCCCTTGCTTTATTCATTTGGCCTTGTCTGCTGCAGAGCAGGTCACACAGGTTTCCTGCTGTGTAAGGAAAGGGGATTTGTTGGCAGGAAAACAGGTTTTGCCTGCAAACTTTGTGGAGGTTACTGATTCTGTGAATGTAATTGTCTGTACTACGAAGACTATACCGGCATAGCTAGGTCAGCGTATCTATGCTGGCATAACCCTGTAGTGCAGACACAGCCTATACCAACGGAAGGAGGTTTCCCATTCGCGTCAGACCACTGCCTCCTCAACGGAAGTTAGCTACACTGATGGCAGCATTTTTTTCTTGACATAGTTGCATCTACATGAGGGATTCGACTGGCATAGCTATGTTGGTCCGGGCTGTGGTTTTTTTCACGCCCCTGGCCTACGTCAACCTAAACTGTAAGTGTAGCCCAAGCCTGATTTTTCCACGGATACATATTTTTCCTACATAGCTTGTAATGATGGCTACAGAGTAAACGAGGCAAAGTGAGAGGAAACTGACTGGTTCAGTTCACTGAAAGCACTCGCTGTTTTCGCTTCACTTACTGCTCTGATACGCTTTAAGCATTTCTTCAGCCACATGCGTATGGTTTGTTTGGCCACTTCTTCTTCTATCGTGTACTCCAGTTGTTCCCTGGCAAGAAGCTCTTCCAGTTGAAGACTTTTCCGGATATCAACAGACCTGTATGACAGCATGCTAGAAGAAACACACAAATAAACAGTATTTTTAAAAAGCCAATGTACTTACCTATATCATCATTAACAGTGTTACACTTTTAAAATCTCAATGCAAAAATGTCAAACGTTGGCACCCACAGTAAATTTATAGAGCTAGCTAAATAAAGATGAAGGGAAGATCTACTGGTGCTCAGCACAACTGAAAATCAAGCCACCTATATTTAGGTGCCCAAATATGGATTCAGGTGCTTAACTTGAGGCACCCATGTTTGAAAATTCAGTTTCTTTCCCCTGTTTATGCTGCCTGTTTACCTTTTTGCATTTTTTTCTCATCTGGGACAATGTAATTATTGGAGGAGACTGAGTTTCACTTTTGGTTACAGTCAATTTTACTGTCAGGTTTTCACCTGTGCATTGTTTGGATTTACAAACACAGCAAGGGAATGTTAATTTAAAACAATTGTTTCAAGTGGGAATTTAGAAAGCTCATGGAGACATTTCTCTAGGACTTAGATTTTCTACTGTAAAAATTAATTTAGGGGAAAACTCTAACATTTGGTTTAAATTTAAGCAGAGAATACCACTTTGACACAAGCTTGTATCCCCAACTCATTTTTTCAGTCTTATGTATAACATTTTGTTTGCAGAGAAACATGTTACAACAAACATAAAGGAAAAGCCCACCATACCTCAATACGTCATGGAAAGTGACATCTCCACCATTATGCAGCCTCTCCATTTCATAGCACATGTGCTTGAACAAAAGTTTGTCCTTGTCCAGATCTACCTCCAACCTCCCACGCAGCAACCTCAGCAGAAACTTCACACGGAAGGTAGGGATTACCCCCTAGGTAAGATTGCATCATAGCTGGTTAATTATGGCTACCTTATAAATAAGTCAGAGGCTCTATTTGATGCTGTTTCTCTAAAGTGACACAGATGCTATTTCTCCAAAGACCCTTGGGGTATGTCTACACTGCAGCTAGGAGTGTGTCTCCCAGCCCAGGCAGACAGACTAATGCTAGCTTGGCTCGAGCTAGCATGCTAAAAACAGCAGGGGTGGAGGTTGCGGCTCCGGTAGAGACTCGGGCTAGCTACCTGAGCACAGGACCAGGAAGTTGGGTGGGCTTCAGAGCCTGAGCTGCAGTGTGAACAGCAGTGCCCACACTGCTAGCTTGAACCCTGCTAGGGCGAGTCTGTCTAACCAGGTGGGGATGCTCGTTCCCAGCTGCGGTGTAGATGTACCCTTTGACTTACATGGGGCCAGGATTGTACCAAGGGCAGTGCAACTGAACAATGCACACATAAAGGGGCTTATCTTCAGCTGGTGTAACTTAGCAATAGCTCCATTGAAGTCAGTGGACTATCCTGATTCAAACAAGCTGAGGATCTGGCCCATATATTTTGCCTAAGATTTGAAAAGTTCTCTGGGGGACTTGGATGCCTAGTTTTCATTCATTTGTAATGGGAATTGCATATCCAAACAGGTGGCTTTGAACATCAGCCCTGACATTTTTATTTCCTGAGAATTAAACCTTTGGCCTAGAGTCATTTATTAGGAATAAAGTCAGCTAGATTTCTAAACATTCACAGGTGTGTGCCACTATGCCTGTTATGCAGCTGCCCCATCATGTGTGTATACAGCGGTTTATAAGTAGTATGGCCTCTTGCTTTTCCATGAGCTTCTACTCCAAGATGTCAGGCTTGACAAAGCCCTGGCTGGGATCATTTAACTGGGAATTGGTCCTGCTTCGAGCAGGGGGTTGGACTAGATGACCTTCAGGGGTCCCTTCCAACCCTGATATTCTATGATTCTATGATTCTATGTAACCAACATACAAACTTCTTGAGGTGTTTGTGGCAACTATTTTGAGACTGGCTGTTGATAAAGAACTAGAAGTGAAAACATTTTCTCCAAAATTTGCAGAATCAAATAGTTCTCTTTGAACACTATGTTCTGTAACTTTTTTATTATGGGAAGGGATGTAAGTCCTTTGTTATACAAGGTCCCACATCACAACACTCTCTTCTCAGCCCTAGGATGTAGCACTATGAGCCCTGCCAGCCCTGCAAACACAGGACAAGGACTTCAATCCCCACATAGCAATCTGCTGCCACTAGACCAGTGGTGGGAAACCTGCGGCTGCAGGAAGCCGCGGGCCACAGGGACGTGCTGGCCACCACTTCCCGCAGCTCCTGTTGGCTGGGAATGGTGAACTGTGGCCAGTGGGAGCTACTGGGGGCCATGCCTGCAGATGGTCAACATCAGCAAAATGTCTCACGGCCCGCAATCAGATTACCCTGATAGGCCGCAGGTTACCCATGACCACACTAGACCATCAGCTGATCTCAGCACACTGTAGTTCATATTCAAAATTGTTTGAAGTAATTCAGTGATGGGATAAGTGAACCATTCATAGTTTAATTCCTGTTGGTACCCAAACCTCTAAGTTGTTCCCATACCCAGGCCCTCTCTCTTTTTCAGCTGGGCCATTCTGAAGATAGGAAATGTAACTATGTGTATCTCTGACCCTAGGTTGAGGGGACAACTCCTGTGCTGCCTGGAGGGAAAGGACTATGACCCAAAGCCTGTAAAGACCTATACACATGCTTAACTTTACTACTGAATGTAGTCCCTGGGAGCAAAGTTAAGCATGCACATATGTGTTTCAAGGATCAGGGCCTATGTGAAATGCAACATCTCATGTTCATTGTTCTTTTGTGAACCTGGGTTGATGTTAAAAAAAAAGAAATCACAAAATCCTCCTGTGATGTTGCACCCTATAATGCTTTATAGAAATATACTTATGAATGTAAATATGACATAACTGTTTTATGCTATATATGCCATGTAACATATCTTTGCAAAGGTTATATTCTACTGAATGTATTCATCCTATTCGTATGCATGTATCATTTTTATATCTGAGGTTATGAGCGTTGGCTCTATGCTTGTATTTAAAGTGTTTGCTGTAGAAAGCAGCTAAGGCAGATTTGGTCAACATAGTGTGAAGGGGTTATTCAAGTAATTGGGAGTACTTGGCCAGCAATGGACCTTAATAGACGCTAATCCACATCTGAGCTTTCCTGGGAACGTTTGGGCTAACATGGCGTCGGCCTGTAAAGAACTGAATCATGCATGGACATGTGACTTGCCCATGTGACTCCAGAACTCCACCTTGTAGCTATAGTTCTACACAGGGGGAGAGAGGGGTTTCCACACACAAGAGGGAGGCTATAGAAGCCCCTGGGAAACCCCTCCATTTTGTCTTCAGCTGGCTCAAGAGATAGCCCGTCCACCCCAAAGGATGCCTGAAAGAAACTGGAACAATGGACAGTAACTACAGGGGTGTGAGTGATTGCTGGACCCAGACTAGCAGGAGGCTGGTCTATCAAAGAAGCTTACTGGAACATCTCTGAGGGTGAGATTTACCTGCATTTAGTTTCCTACAGTATTAGGCTTAGACTTGCATGTTTTATTTTATTTTGTTTGTTAATTTACTTTGTTCTGTCTGTTATTACTTGGAACCACTTAAATCCTACTTTTTGTATTTAATAAAATCACTTTTTACTTATTAATTAACCCAGAGTATGTATTAATACCAGGGGGAGAGGGGGGAAGGCAAACAGCTGTGCATATCTCTCTCTAAGTGTTGTAGAGGGCGAAGAATTTATGGGTTTACCCTGTATAAGCTTTATATAGGGTAAAACGGATTTATTTGAGGTTTGGACCCCATTTGGAGCTGGGTATCTGAGTGCCGGAGACAGGAACACTTCTTAAGCTGTTTTCAGTTAAGCCTGCAGCTTGTGCAGGTCGTAGTTCAGACTTGGATCCGTGTTTGCAGCAGGCAAGGGTACCTGGCTCAAACAAGGCAAGGTACTGACATCCCAAGCTGCCAGGGAAAATGGGCTCAGAGATAGTCTAGGCACATCAGGTGGCAGTCCCAAAGGGGTTTCTGTGATCCAACCCATCACACCCTCTATACCAAACTCACTCTGACTCTAGGTGGGTTTGAGGCTCAGTGGGTTAGCACAGCCCACTGTCTGTTTTCCTAGTAATACATTTTTTGAGGAAACAATGCAGCAGATTTACTTAGCTCATAAGTTCTTTGGGGGCAGGGACTGTCTTTTTGTTGTGGGTTTGTACAATGTCTAACAGAATGGGGTCCTGGTCCACAACTGTGGATCCTAGGCATTATGGTAAAACAAATAATAATAAAAGTACCGAGTGCAGTGCTTATTGTCAAGAATCTTACCTCTCTTTTGTCATCAACCATATTCCATATAATCTGAAAATGTCTAAGATCATTGTAGCTTAAAAGTTGGTCTTCTTCAGTGGAGTAAAACAATGAGAAATTCTCCACAATGATCGCTACAAAACACATAAATTAAACATAGTATAAGACTAGCCTGTCAGTACTTTCCAACAGTTATACATTACTTAGAGATAATGTATTTCAGCATGAACTGAATTTTCACATGTGGCTGTAACAGCAGCAACCTATGGGCAACCCTGGTGCTAATGCACCCCCATATTGTGTATTTTTGTTGTGCTCAAATTTGAAAATTTGGTCCTTAAATCTTAAATAGGGGCCTAATCTAATGCCCACTAAATTCAACTGGAAGATTCTCATTTACTTCAGTGGGAGTTGGAATATCAGGCCTATAAAATATAAACTGGAGAGTAGACTAGCGCTGGAAAAATGAATTCCTTTGTACAGCTCTCATCTACGTTTTCATTTTCAGACCTCATCAAAAGACATTTTCGTATTTAGCGTTAACAGCCAGCAATTTAAAATAAAGGTTAGAAACATGCAACATACCAGCCAAGTATCTGAAAACATCAGACCATTATAACATTAACTTGAGGGCATTTAACAATTTCTTTTTATTGAGAGAGTTTAAAAAAATGTTACAGTTGATATGGCCTACAATGTAAGGCCTGTTCTAGATGAGGCACCCAGATCTAAAGGCACTTCACCCACGTTCTAAGATAACTATTTTTCATATTCAATACTTGTTGCTCACCTACAAGCAAATTTAGCATTATGTATGCAATGATGACATAAAAGGAACAGAAATACATCAGAGCCCCAGCATAATTTCCACAATCTGTCTTCCAGTATGTGCTGTTATCTGGAGTACAAAAAGGAGGCTGAACCTTCAAAACAAAACAGTAAATAATTAAATCAACAAAATAGGCAAGGGATTGCTTATCGGTCTGCAGTTAACATAACTATATTTTGGTAACTATATTTTGGGAAAATAATAAAAATAATAAGGCACTTCAGACCAATGTAGGTTTTGTGGAGAAATACCACATTTGGGGGAAAGGAGGAAATATTTCTCTGTTATTTTAAATGGTAGTTGCTGAAAGCAGCTCAGAGCTTGACCTGGAGGTGATGGATTAGTGGGCAGAGTGAAGGTGAGGCAGATCGAAGATGCACGATGAATCCCTTTAACACATTTCTGCAATTACCCCCATATATGAGAATGGGTATATATTACTACAGCAATACAGCAACCAGTGGCAATGAAATGTTATGACACATGTTTAACAAACAGCAATCACTCCCATGAATTCAAGACAGGAAGTGAAGAACACCTTATCCAATGTAACTGAAACATGGGGCGGGGGGGTGAGGGGAGGAAGAGATTTTATGTTAGGAAAAATAAAATGATGCTAACTGAATTTGGGCCAGGACATCAAGATTAATGTTCTTATGAAGTGTCCCAGGGTACTTCATTTTAAGGTCAGATTTATCTAAAGGACGATGGCACTATCAACAACACAGTGCTTCTTTGTACCAAGCCAGAGCACTGGATACAGAGTCAGAGGAAATTGCGCAACCAGTTTCTTCTCTGTTTTATATGTGATTGTATTGTATTTACCATGCAGTCATGCATAATCTTGTTCCAGTCTTCCCCAGTAACTATTCTGAAGAGTACAGTAATAGCCTTGCCAGCTGATGAAAAGTTTGCATGCCTGTTTTTTTAAGCAAAAAGAGGGAAAGAGCAGCTCAGATGTCAGAAATAAAATCTTGGCAATATAAACACACGCAACTTTCTGGAGAATTATTTTGCTGTGCATTCAACAAGTAAAAAAAAAAAATCATTTGTATTTTCTATTATTCTTACCTGAGCCTGTATTGTTGGTAGAACTCAGAGAATAATTTGCAAACGTATTCACTAAATAATTTATGCTATTAATTTAATAGGGATTTAGAAGCCGGACTTCAGCCACCCAGTTTTGAAAAATTTGGCTAATATCTTATCAAGTAATAAAAGCTCATTTGGGGCCATATCCTGCCCCAGGCCTTCATCTTATTTGTGCCCCTTCTGTGGTGCAAAGGGATGGAGAGATGTCCTTGGGTTATGTAGGGTAATTCCCAGGTGACGTAAAGCTTATGTAGCTGGCTCACTCTCACTCCATTCGAGGTGTCAGGACCATTTCTGGAGGAACCAGGGGTGTGAGCAGGTGTAGCTGTAGCACAGTGTTCCAGCAACCTCGGCGAGTGGAACAGTCCTTTTGGGATTGTTCCAGCTGGTACAAAGAAGAGCAGCCATTAGCCTTCTCTGTATTACACTTGGTGTCTGTTTAGTCCCAGGATTTGGGGAATGGGAAGGTGGCTTAGAGCCTTCTATCATTCGCTGTCAGCTGCGTGCCACTCAGCTAGACCTAGAGATCTGGCTCCTGGTTGCTGACATAAAACCAAACGAAAATTTGTGCTCAGTAGATGGGAATATTTTATTTGGCTGTTCAAAACCTTCCACAAAGGGAAGCAAATATTGTACCTGTTAATGTTCTCTCCATATTTTACTGTGCCAAATAAAACTACTCCAGCAAAAGCATAACAAAGAAGCAGTAAGAACATTCCCACAATGATGAAGAAACTCTTATACATGCTGACAACCACAGTCAGCAGCAGCATTTTCAGTGTCACCTGGAAAGGCAGAGAGGAAACACAATTCATGATACTATTAAACAACAGAAATAAAGGAGACTTTAACACATTTGTAACTTTAAATCTTGTAATGACTGTTTTTCTAATTGGGAAAACAGATAGGCTGGTGTGCCAGTCCAGTAGTTTAGTGGTAGCTCCGTGAAATATGACACCGAGAGTCTGAGTTTGGAACAACACTTGGTCTCTTGTTCCAGGGTTTATGGCAGTGGATCTCAACCTTTCCAGACTACTGCACTCCTTTCAGGAGTCTGATTTGTCTTGAGTATTCCAAGTTTCATCTCATTTAAAAACTACTTGCTTACAAAATCAGACATAAAAATACAAAAGTGTCCCAGCCACACTATTACTGAAAAATTGCTTACTTTCTCATTTTAGCATATAATTATAAAATGAATCAATTGGAAAATAAATATTGTACTTGCATTTCAGTGTATAGTATATAGAGCAGTGGAAACAACTCATTGTCTGTACGAAATTTTAGTTTTTACTGATTTCGCTAGTCCTTTTTATGGAGCCTGTTGTAAAACTAGGCAAATAGCTAGATGAGTTGATGTATCCCCTGGAAGACCTCTGTGTACCCCCATGGGTACCTGTATCCCTGGTTGAGAACCACTGGTTTATGGTAATCGGTAAAGGATTTCACTGGAGATTTAAAGAAACCCATCTATCTACAAGAGCAAACTCTAGCCAACCAGAGAGACTATGACGTAACAATCAGCACAGATTGATTAAACTATTTTAATTTCTTACACAAGTCAGCCTGTTGTGTCCAAACAGAGACAAAGAGGCACAATAGAGCAAAATGTAGAGAAAATGGAAGCTATATGATATTTTGGCATCATGGCAGAATTATTACCTTAGGTTGAATTAATTTCAAAAATATTTGGACACTGCAGGAATGTCTTTTTATTTACAGGGGAGGTGTAACAATTTTCATCAGAATCATGACAAAGCTGACAAATCATGTTAACTTTTTTCCATCACACTACATCATAGCCATAACTTAATGGGACTGATAAAGCTTTTAACATGAAAGCGTAAATAACTAGGTTAGGGGTTTGAAAAACAATCTATAATCCTTCAAAAAGCTTTGATGGAAATGACCAGGTCTGGTTGTATAAAAGAACCAAGAGTTTTTCACTTGACTTCCAAGGTTCTCCATGCTCTGTGTGGTTAGACGGGGGCAGACTTTTTTCTTTGCTGAACAGACTCTGTGACTTACCTAATATTAACCTTTTAGTCCTAATACAGAATTAATTTCCTTGACTGCAGTTACTCTAATATGTCTTATGTCATAGAAAATGTTTGGATAAAGTGTGGATACTGTTTGGAGAAGCTTTGCCACAACAGAATGCACAGTATTACCACTTACTAAAGAGATACATTTGTTCTCTGCATAGGTAGCTGTCAGTTACACCTGCTGTCTGTTACACTGGTGTAAATTTACATACCAGGTAAATTGAAAGTAACTCCAATGGAACTACTCTTAATTTATACCAATGAATCTGAGAATTTCGCCCAACATCTTTATTTTACTGAGCATGAATCCCTTATTTAGATAAAATATAACGTGCGAGATAACACTAGAAATGGACCTGCACTGTGCAGGATGGAGCTTCTGCATGTGGACAGCAGTACAACAAGATGAGCACATCACCCCATACCCTGCTTTCTTGTGGAGAAAATAAATAAAAGAAAATAAAAATAACACACACACATCGCAGCACATTGAAAAAGCAATGGTTACAAATACCGAAAAGGGCACAGTATATATTCACGGCTTTAGATGGCAATAATTTTAAATGAAGTTGTGTCTTGGTTACCTTTTTGATGCCAAAAATGTACATCATTTCCAATAACTATAATTTATTTCTGATATGTATTTCATCTTTATAAAATGTGTGGTATCCAATGCAAAGTTTGTCATGTTGGGTGTCTTCGGAAGGCTCATGAGGCACTGAGCATGGTTGTTATAGTGATGTTATAGTAATTGTTACAGTAATGTTATAGGTTATAATTTCATGTATATAGTTATGAGACTGAAAATGTATCCTCATGGCTTAAAGCAAGCCCAGGCAAAAACTCTCCAAGAACAGAGAGGCAGTTCACACTTCATCAGGGCATGTATGGGACAAACTCAGCACAGCCTCACAGGAACAAAGGACGCTGGCCTAGACAGCAACAAAAGAATCTGTTGGACTCTTGAGGGAGTCACACCCCCCCTTCGGCCACTTTGGAACTGAGATGAGGTAATGCTCATCTGACTCTGAAGTGGGGGAGGCAAAGCCAAGAGGGAAGAAAGAACATATAAAAGGGAGACACATTTGCCATGCTCTTCCTCTCTCTTCCACCTACATCTACAGACACCACCACCACCAAGTAACTGAAGCGCTGATCAAAGGGGAGAGCCTGGATGAAGAGCAGCCAGCCAGCCTGTGGTGAGAAGCATCTAAGTTTGTAAGGGCACTGAAAGTGTTAAGATCAACTTAGAATGTGTTTTTCTTTTATTTCAGTTGACCAAATCTGACTTGTTATTTTCTGACTTATAATCACTTAAAATCTATCTTAATAGTCAATAAATCCGTTTGTTTATTTTACCTGAAGCAGGGCGTTTGGTTTGAATCGTGTCAGAGACTCCCCTTGGGATAACAAGCCTGGTACATATACATTTCTTTGTTAAATTGACGAACTCACATAAGCTTGCAGCATCCTGCAGGCATAACTGGACACTGCAACATGGAGGTTCCTAGGGTTGTGTCTGGGACTGGAGATATTGGCTAGGGTCATTTGGTTGCACAATCCAAGGAGCAGCTTAGATGCCAGAGGCTGTGCATGAACAGCCCAGGAGTGGGGGTTCTCACAGCAGAGCAGAGTATGGCTGGCTCCCAGATTCAAGGATTGGAGTGATCTAGCAGATCACCAGTCCGGATAACACCAGAGGGGAATGTCACAATGTAATACACCTAAAATCCTGATATTTTAAGAGAAGCATATAAAATGGAGACTTACAGCAGCAGTACACAAAATGGAGACCTATAGAGTGTACTGTAGAAAAGCAAAGTGATAAATCTTTTAATCTATGCATAAGCATTGTATTGACTGTAATTCCTGATTTGTACTTACATGTTTCCCACAAATGGAGAAGAACCTGAAGACAATTACACATGCACCCATCATATATGTGTATGCATTCTGAAATTTAAACACAAGTAGACTTCATATACAGTGTCCCGCAGTGATCTCTCAAATGATCAGTTTTTCTCCATGAATCTCTATTTGAAATATACAGTGCAATCAGCATTTTTTAAAAAGTAATGAAACAGAAACTGGTACCACCAATATTTCAACAACAAATGCTGAACAATAATAAACTAACAGAAAAAGCGGTGCCACTTCAAAAGCACTAACCAAACCTCCCAACACAATAAACCAACAAAGCCCTCACAGTTCTCTTAGCTGGGCTGTAATTATGTCCAACAGCCTTCCAGTTCTGTGAGTCTAGGCAGCTGCTGGCTTGCAGAAACTCCACAGGCCTGCCAAGCTACTCAGCAGCAGGGGGCAAATTGAGGATGCCAGGGACAAAGGGACAGCACACAAGGCGGGTTTGCCCCCACAAAGAGTGCTTGAGAAAGACCAGAGGGAAGGCCCTCAACAATGTAGGGAGGTGAGAGCCAGCCACAACTAGGGACTGTTGACAAAAAGCACCTCTCCTCTCCAGTGATAAGGTCGGAGAACTCATGTTCCCACAAATGAGGGTGTGCAGCCCCCCCCTCTTTTTTTTAAAAAACTTGAGAGGGAATGCGCAGCTGACCTCCTCCTTGGACAGGTAAATCTTCTACCTTCCAGGACTAAACATTGTTCTGTAACAAAAACTCATGGACCAGATTCACTGACATGCTTTGCACTGTTTATCGGTTTAGAACCTCTGCATTATTTTTCCGTACAATAACTCCTACCTAGATTATTCCCTCCAGTCTCTCTTCCTCCTTCACTCTCCAATGAAACTGCTCCTGGCAAGATCTCCCAATCCCAGGACACCACATTTCTTCCTTCTCCTCATTCTAATCCGGGGGTCTCAAACATGCGGCCCACCAGCTCCCCGCGCCCCCTCCCCCGCCCCTTTCCCCCAGCATTTACCTAAAGTGGGTCCGGCTCAGCGTGCATCGGGGGGCAGGACAGGCTCTCTCCCTGCCTGCCCTGCCCCAGGAAGCGGCCAGGACCTGGGGGAGGGGGACACAGGGGTCTGTGTGTTGCCCTGGCCGCGCCTCCAGGTACCTCCCCCGAAGCTCCCACTGGCCGTGGTTCCCCGTTCCTGGCCAATGGGAGCTTCAGAGAAGGTACCTGGAGGAGTGGCCAGGGCAACACACAGACCCCTGTGCCCTCCCGCCTCCCTCAGGTCCCGGCCGCTTTCCGGAGTGGTGCGGGGGCAGGGCAGGCAGGTGGGGAGCCTGCCCTGCCCCCCAGTGTGCGCCAGGCCAGACCTGCCCCCCAAACCCCTCCTGCAGCTGAACCCCCTGCCCTGAGCCCCCTGCTGCACCCCTCCTGCACCCCAACCCCCTGCCCTGAGCTGCCTGCTGCACCCTGCACCCCGTGCCCTGAGCCCCCGATGCACCCTGCACTCCTCCTGCACCCCCTGGGGGCAGGGAGGGGGCAGAGTTGGGGTGGGGATTTCAGGGAAGTGGTTGGAATGGGGGCAGGGAAGAGGTGGGAAGAGGTGGGGGAGGGGAGGGGCCTCACGGAAGGCGTGGAGTGGGGGCGGGGCCGGGGCAGCGGAGGGGGTGGTGGTCAGTGGTGTGGCCCTCAGGCCAATGTACTAGTCTGCATGTGGCCCTCGTGGTCATTTGAGTTTGAGACCCCCTGTTCTAATCCCTCCCAAAGAGTCCCTTCTTCCACAAGGCCTGCAGACCCTAACCTATATCAGTCCAATATCTTCTCCACCTCAGCACTATAGGATGGAAGAAAAATCTAGTTCACCAACCCCACAAATTGTTACCTTCTTCTTGGTTCCCAGGGTATCTTGTTTTATTTGGGTCTTATTTTTAGTTTGTAAACAACGTGGGGTTGGCAATTGTCCTTATTTGAGTCAGGGATAGCAGTAAAACTGTTGGTGATTAACAAATAAAACCAATAAATGATCATTGGAGTTGCAATGGGGGGAGGGATAGCTCAGTGGTTTGAGCATTGGCCTGCTAAACCCAGGGTTGTGAGTTCAATCCTTGAGGGGGCCATTTAGGGATCTGGGGCAAAAATTGGGGATTGGTCCTGCTTTGAGCAGGGGGTTGGACTAGATGACCTCCTGAGGTCCCTTCCAACCCTGAGATTCTATGATTCTATGATCTTACAAGTAAGGCAAAGTGAAGTATCACCCATATAACACCAAGGGAGGTCACCAAAAGGTCATATCGATTTCTTCTGCTTTGCCAGAAGCCAGCAGGTGACATGGCAATAATCTTCATCGTGACCTAGAGAACAATAAAGATAGTCTTGCTTGTACAAATTCTTAGCGAAAGGTTATTTTTCACTATAACAACATTTGGTCCCTAAAATGTTTTGGTAGTGTTCTACTTGTAGATTGATTTTAAATGAGTAGGAGTTTTAATAGTTAAACAAAGGGTTAGTATGAAGGAAGAAAATGATTAAGCTGATGATGCATAACTAAAAAATTACATGTGTGTGTATGGGTGTATGAAGTGACTGACGTATATATTAACGCCAATTTCACACAAATACACTTAAATCCAGGTTATAACAGTCTTATAAGTCTCATGTACTGCAAATTAATTTAAAAGCAACCTTCTTTTTCCTGTTGCAAAAGTGTTTTGTTTTACTTCTCGTGAACTCCATCCATGCTCAACAGCATACGTGAGCAAAGGAAGCATAAGACTGGAAGAGAAAATAGTGTGGGCCAGTAGATTGCAGTGGGTTTCACAATGCTCCGAATGAACACAGAGACTGAAAGGGTTGACTTTTCTTAAAAACAGGTTTCAGAGGAGTAGCCGTGTTAGTCTGTATCAGCAAAAACAACGAGGAGTCCTTGGGGCACCTTAGAGACTGAGGGTATGTCTACACTACGAAATTAGGTCGATTTTATGGAAGTCAATTTTTAGAAATCGATTTTATACAGTCGATTGCATATGTCCCCACTAAGCACATTAAGTCAGCGGAGTGCGTCCTCACTACCGTGGCTAGCATTGACTTACAGAGCGGTGCACTGTGGGTAGCTATCCCACAGTTCCTGCAGTCTCCGCTGCCATTTGGAATTCTGGGTTAAGCACCCAATGCCTGATTATCCTGGACTATATGCAGAACCAGGCTAAGAGACGCCAGCACAGGGAGGATTGTGATGAGGATATGGACACAAATGTTCCTGAAAGCACGGGCTGTGGCAATTGGGACATCATGGCGGCAGTGGGGCTGGTTGATACAGTGGAACACCAATTCTAGGCCAGGCAAACAAGCACAGACTGGTGGGACCGCACAGTGTTGCAAGTATGAGATGATTCACAGTGGCTGCGAAACTTTCGCAGGCATAAGGCCACTTTCCTGGAACTCTGTGAATTGCTTTCCCCCACCCTGAAGCACAGAAATACAAAGATGAGAGCTGCCCTGACAGTTGAGAAGAGAGTGGTGATAGACCTGTGGAAGCTTGCAATGCCAGACAGCTACCAGTCAGTCAGGAATCAATTTGGAGTGGGCAAATCTGCTGTGGGGGCTGCTGCGATGCAAGTAGCCAACACTATCACTGAGCTGCTGATATCAAGGGTAGTGACTCTGGGAAATGTGGATGGCTTTGCTGCAGTAGGGTTCCCTAATTGTGATGGGCGATAGATGGAACGCATATCCCCATCTTGGCACCAGACCACCTTGCCAACCAGTACATAAACCGCAAGGCGTACTTCTCAATGGTCCTGCAAGCACTGGTGCAATATCATGTGCAATTCTATAAATGGGCTAAAATGTAAAGGTTGCTTAGGCTTTACTTTGAGCCTCTTTATTTGATGACTAGCAAAGTTGGTCTTTTTAGTTGCCATCTCCTTTCTTAGGCACACAGAGGAGCTGAGTTCTCTGATTACTAGACTGTTTTATCGGCAGATGTTTCCAAACAGAACTGTTTCTAAATTAGGGATAAAATATTGATACAAATCAATCTACTTTGATTTCTTTCCCCCATAAATCTGGGGAAAATGTCATTTTTGTATGTTGCGATTTCTTTTGTCCAAACAAAACCCTTTTGAAATGCTTGGAAATTGTTTGTTTTCACAGGCAGAACAAGAGAGTAGGGATTTCTAAAGCAATCGTTACTTGGTGAATAAAAACTGGCCATTTATCCTACAAATCAAACCTCTCCATATCTGCTCACTCTTCTAGAGGCACTGACTCCTCTTGGGCAGAGAAGGCATAGGCAACATATGATATATGTAGGACTGC
The DNA here is from genome assembly GCF_965152235.1 of Eretmochelys imbricata. Taxonomy (NCBI): domain Eukaryota; kingdom Metazoa; phylum Chordata; order Testudines; family Cheloniidae; genus Eretmochelys; species Eretmochelys imbricata. Next base: position 102,206,255 of record NC_135572.1, read on the forward strand.
TACAAGGTATTCACTTCATTGCTTATCCATCATTGCTGGCAAAACCTATCATAGGAACTGTCATATTGGATTAGACCAGTGATCCATCTAGTCCACTATCCTGTCTGGGACAGTGGCCAGTATCTGATGTTTCAGAGGAAAGTGCAAAAAATCTTGTAGTGGAATTATGGAATAAGTGAACCATAAGGGGAAGTTTATTCTTAACTCCCATACATTTGTGATTGGCTTACAATCTGAAAGATGAGGATTTATATCCCTTCTCATTTTTCATCTTATCCAGTGTAACTATGTTATTACCTATACAAATATCTAATCTTTTTCTGAATCCTATTAAGCTCTCAGACTCATTCATATCTTGTGGAAATGAGTTCCACAGGTTAATTATGCTCACAGAGCTGATTTTGGTTGCAGTGTTTTCCAGGCTGCTAACTGAGGAAAACCAACCTCCTTTTCACTGCTTGTACTAGATATTGCTTTTTAAGAGGGGAGAAGAGAGTCATATGATAAAGGAAAATATACATCAATAGTTATGTTTGTCATAGTCTTCCCCCATTATATCCCTGTTATATAACCTTTACTTTTCTATGCTCGTATCTACGTACTACCTGTAATTCTGTTTCTTTTGCTTTTTAAATGACTGAAGGAAAGGAGATGGATACACACACAGAGATGCTTATAAATATATGTGCTTTCTATGGCTAACAGTCTTTTTGCCTTCTGTTTTCTCATGGTGTCATATTTAAACAGACTGAGAATGAAAGGAAGGATCAGGCACAAGGTGTACGTTTTAAGCAGGACTTCCCAGGTAGTGAGACCTTGTGCTGGTTTACTGCACAGAATACCATTTGCTGCTCTGCTTTAGAAATTTACTGAAATACCATTGCCACTGTTATACATATCCAGGATGAAATTATCTGGGTTGCAGATACATGTACTGAAAAGGACACAAGAGTCAGCATTTTGGTGCTCTAGCCCCATAACAAGTAAAACACCCATTTCTGCAATACATACTCAAGCACTAGTCATATGAGTAGCCCCAGGGATACGTACCCTGAAATTAAAACTTGGACAGTAACCCTGGAACCAAAATAAAATATACAAAACCTAGTCTGAATCTGGAGAAAGAATTAAATATATTACTGTACCTCTAGGACAAAAATGAAGGTGAAAACAACAGACATTGTTGCTAAAGGAACAGTCACTGGATCTTCGACATCCCACTGAAATGGAACAAAGATAGTAGATCATAAAACAGACATAAAAATCTATTTACCACTTTTTAATTTTTATTTCAGTGTGTATTGATGCCATAGATTCTGTTTTTACAGTGAATAACACATTCAGGCAGGAATGACAGGTGGGAGCATCTTTCCTTTTATATGGATTTAGCCTTAAATGAGAAATTAAAAATAATGGGCCAGATTGTTAACTGGTATAAACTGGCGCAGCTCCAGAGACTTTAATAGAGCTGCACTGATTTACACCAGCTGAGGAGCTGGCCCGCTGTATTAAGAAATATTATATTTCTAGCAGTTCATTACTAGCTATGGCCTTATGTACAGTTCAGTATTCGTTCCACCGCTGTTACAAGACGCAATAAGAAACAAAAATACCTTCACTGAAAGCAAGACAGACTGGGCCAGAACAAGCACAGCAATAGTCCTCTTAAAAAATGGATGCTGCGTTATATCATACATTTTTGCTCTAAAGCCGTCATTATCTGAAACGGAAGGAGTTAAACAAGAATTAAAATGCACACAGTGGTATTTTTTTTCTCCCTGTTTCTTGACATATTCTTCTTGTTTGTTAATGGTAACCTAATCCTTGCCTAGTTTAGAAATACATTTCTAATTTTCTGCTACAGTTCCACATATCAAAGAGTGCTTCTGAACATGTAATTTCAAATACTGAACACCAACATTGCACGAAGGCTTTGGTAGGGGTAAAGCAAGTGCATCATTCAATTGCTGTCAAGATAATACATTCGATTCATGTCATTAACAGGCAAGTGCAAATATATTTCATTTCAAATTCATTTTTTCATTAAGGCTTATCCTAAAACCACGGAAGCGCAACCTTTTTCGGGTTGATTTTACTAGCCTTACGCAGAGATCTGTAGTGGGAGCCTGTTTCCACATTAACTTATGCACAACCTCCTAGTGGCCTAACGATTACAATTTTAATTTGAATCTTAGACTCCTGGGGAATTATGAACACTAGGGCTCAACATGAATAACGTCAGAATATCTTTGATACCCGGACGAGGTGGGAGATGAAGAGGTTGAGCTATCTTCAGTCTGCTCTTTAGATCTTCCCACCGTCTCTGATCTACAGTCAGTAAAGCTGTACCCTTAACAAAGAAAAACAAGAAGTTTTTGTCATACAAAATCTTAAACATTTAAATGTTGTGCACGTAAAAACAACAGCTTGCCTTGGTACTTAAAATAAAGTTCCATTGTCAAACTCTCCTTGAATAACACAGTATTTGGGTAAAGGGGTCAGAGCATCAGCCCTGCACTCAAGGAGATTTCCAAATGCACTAGCTGTGAGTTTCTGGGACTCAACTCAGCAAGCTCAGTTGTGGCTCTTTGTATCAGCGGTCCAGTAGGGATAGGGAAACCCTAGAGGAGGTCTTCCATTTGTCTGAACACCATTTGCTGGGGAGCACTGTTTTAAACAGTGGTCAATTCTTTGCTGTAGAAAACCCTGCAGGAAGGTATTAGTTTGTCAGCACTGCTCTAGCTTGTCAGGGAACTAGCCTTCTACAAAATCACTACAGACACACTTCCTATGCTTGTAGTATAATTTAAATAAAATAAACATATGCTATGCTACAACATTTTCCATAAAGGAAGCATAAGAAGTGCAGATATGACTTCAGGGTAGGTAGTAATAAAGAGCACACACATAAGCATTTTGATAGCATAGTACAAACTATACTATTTAAAATTATCTTAAGACATAATACGGTCCTTACAACATCAGAGAGCTGTAAAATCTCATACCAAGGGTTTGGAGCTGGAAAATCAAGAGAGAACTTTTAAAGGCAAATGTCACAGATTTCTCTCTCAGACACACAGAAACTTTTCCCACTAAGCACTTAACCATACAAAGCTGTGTGTGCCGTGGTACCATCCTCATGGCGTGTCTTGGAATGTCTAGACTCTGGAACAGTGAGTCAAACAAACAGGTGGCTGTCCTACTAATAAGATCAGAAAAGCTCCCTCTGAGGTAGACAAAATCTCTTTATGGAATTGCGTCCCCAAGATATGCCCTGGGAAGATACACCCTAAAATGTGATGCCGTTAAAGAGACTGATTATTATAACATGTATTAATTCTCGCTGTTAGGCCAAAAATCATACAGCAAAGGAAATATTAAATTAAAAGGATTACACAATAAAAAGATTAATAAAAATTAGTGGATTGTTGGAAAGATTCATTACAGAAAAAAAAGTGGTGGTAAAACAAAGATAAAAGCTTAGTGAAATTTAAAAACAACCATGTCACAGACTCTAGATCTGTGTCTCAGGAGCTTTCCACCTCACCACCATTTGTCAAGTGAGGAACTCAAAGAGTGCTTCTCTTTGTTCATTGCTTATGGGTCAAATTGAGACCAGGCCTAAATTCATACTTCAGTGCACCTGCATCTGCTCACTTCAGATCTGAATTTGATCCTATATCTCTCTTTAGGTAATATGATCTGAAAGCAATAATGAGTTTGCTTCTTGAATTGTAACTTACTTATATTAGCATCCGCACATCTTATTATCTCATATTGCACAATGTGTCATACGATGTTTAAAGCTAACCAAGTATGAAACTATTCCCATGTGAGATACAATAACTGAATTATTACCTTATTTTCATTGAAATTAGCAATGACAACTCCAACAAAGAGGGTCAATCCAATCATGCAGCCCAGAAACACAAAGACATGAATATAGATTCCATGGATCTGCACATATGAAAAATATGATTATTCATCAAAACAAATTCAGCAGCTTTTGAAGCATTAACAGGATTTGATATGCTTGCTTACCGGCCCCACGCGATGAATAATGACATCTCTGACTTCCACCCAGCCTTTTAATGAAAGAACTTCAAAGAGTGCCAACATGGCATTTCCCACATTGTCAAAATTAAAATTGCGAGGATTTGCCCTGAAATAATAGTAAAGGAATGAGTGCATTTTAACTATCTTCTGATAAGACGGATCTTAGGCATCTTACTGTGGCCCCTCTAAGTCAAAGAATACAACCTCATGCTATACAAAGGAGCTACTCATATAAAGAAGCACAGTTTTTATTTGTGTTATTACTCAACTTTTCTTTCCATATCTGCTTAGTTTTTCTTCATAGTCTATGTTAGTCTGAGACTGTAAACTCTTTTGTTACAGTGTGACTGTGGCATTGTCTAAAGCTCTACAAAACATCATGCAAAGCTCTGAATAATAATACTTTGAAAATTAAAAAAATTACAGATACTCCACTTAATTGCTAAATCTTTACTATCTCATATTTATTTCTCATCTGAGCTACTGTAAAAACGAGTGTTTCTGACAATACATTGCCAAAAGTTAGCCATCGTGAAAAAAAACGGTTCTGATGACACTGGCAGAAACAAAGCTGTGTCATACAACCCTGCTAATGTACCTCAAGGAACAGAATTTTCAAAAGTACCTATGCGATTTAGGCTCCTGATTTAGTCAGTAGGTGCTTCTGCAAATTATCATTCATATTCATTCATAATATCAGATTTTGCTAGTCCAAAGAGAAATGTTAATGAGAGGAAATCACTGGTTTTCTCAGCCTTCAGACATAACATTCTTTGTGTTAGCCAGGATGCCAAAGGAAGAAACTCTATTTGAAAATCAAAGGCTCCACTAGGGGTTAGTTTTTTAAAGAGCGGTGCATCCCCAACCTGAGACAGATTTTCCAAAACGCTCAGCCTCAGCTACCATTCAGACACCAAAATAAGTAGCTAGATTTCCAGTTTCCCTACCAGCATAACTTTTTTGGAAAATCTCACCACTAAGGCTATGTCTACAATATGAGTGTGACTCCCCTGCTCGCGTACACATACTCGCGGTAGCTCGATGAGAGTTAGTGTGGGTGTGGACAGTTGTGTAGCTGTGGTAGCACTGGCAGTGGCCACAGAGGCCTGGCTCAGCTGCGCGTAGTACAAACCAGCTCAGCCATGCCTCCATTGCCACTGCCTATGCTACTGTTTATACTCATGCTAGCACTCATTGAGCTACCGGGGTATGTGCACAAGAGCCAGGGAATCACACCCATAGCTTGCAGTATGGACATAGCTCCCACTGTGACCCTCAGGCTATCAGGTACCGGGCTCTTGAAAATCTGGTCCTACAAGGCCAACAATTGGTACTCACCTCCTTGAGGTAACACATTTTCTGCAGTGACAAAAAAATTCTCCAAACTTCATAGTTTTGCTGATTAAGATCTTTTTAGTTATTTCTGGATCAAGCTGAAGTGGATTGAATTTGCTTACTTCCAGGAATTCTGCCTTCAGAATTTATCTGAAGCATACAGAAGCTGAAAGAGTTCTGCAGATGCCACAGCTTCACTGACTGTTCAAATCACAGTGTATTATTTCGTTAGTGTAGGATGGCTCGGAATCTTCCCTTGCTACCATGTTCTTTTACCCCCCCCCCATGTTCTTTTACCCCAACTGAAATAATTTTAGCTGTTCGGTTGAATTTGCAAAAAGTGAAACAACCTCCTTTCAAAATATAAGCAATTAAAGACAATTTTCACACATTTTTAGGTGTTAGAAAATCTTAAATTGACACTTTCAGAATATAAACCATAGACTTATTGTTGCCATTAAATCACTGTTGCATCTGAGATATCACAATTAGGGCTGTCGATTAATTGCAGTTAACACACACCATTAACTCAAAAAAATGAATCACGATTAAAAAAATGAATCATGATTAATCACAATTTTAATCACAGTTAAACAATAGAATACCAATTGAAATTTATTAAATATTTGTGGATTTTTTCTACATTTTCAAATGTATCGATTTCAATAACACAGATTACAAAGTGTACAGTGCTCACTTTATATTATTATTTTTGATTACAAATATTTGCACTGTAAACATGATAAATAAATAGCATTTTTCAATTCACTTCATACAAGTACTGTACTGCAATCTCTTTATATTGCAAGTGCAACTTACAATGTAGATTTGTTGTTGTTGTTACATAAAAAACTCAAAAACAAAACCATGTAAAACTTTAGAGCCTACAAGTCCACTCAGTCCTACCTCTTGTTCAACCAATCGCTAAGACAAACAAGTTTGTTTACATTTATGGGAGATAATGCTGTCCATTTCTTATTTACAATGTCACCAGAAAGTGAGAGCAGGTGTTCGCATGGGACTTTTGTAGCAGTCATTACAAGGTATTTAGATGCTAGATATGCTAAACATTCATATACTCCTTCATGTTTCGGCCACCATTCTCAAGGACATGCTTCCATGCTGATGATGCTTGTTAAAAAAATAATTAGTTAATCAAATTTGTGACTCAACTCCATGGGGGAGAATTGTATGTCTCCTGCTCTGTTTTACCAGCATTCTGCCATATATTTTGTGTTATAGCGGTCTCACATGATGAACCAGCACATGTTGTCTATTTTAAGAACACTTTCACTGCAGATTTGACAAAACACAGAGAAAGAACCAATGAGAGATTTCTAAAGATAGCTACTCGACTCAAGGTTTAAGAATCTGAAGTGCCTTCCGAAGTGCCTTCCGAAATCTGAGAGGGACGAGGTGTGGAGTATGCTTTCAGAAGTCTTAAAAGAGCAACACTCCAATGCGGAAACTACAGATGCTGAACCCCCAAAAAAGAAAATCAACCTTCTGCTGGTGGCATCTAATTCAGATAATGAAAATGAACATGTGTTCATCTCCACTGCTTTGTATCGCTACCTAGCAGAACCCGTCATCAGCATGGACACATGTCCTCTGGAATGGTGGTTGAAGCATGAAGGGACACATGAATCTTTAGAGCACCTGGCACATAAATATCTTGCAACGCTGGCTACAACAGTGCCATGTTCTCACTTTCAGGTGACACTGCAAAACAAGAAGCAGGCAGCATTATCTCCTGCAAATGTAAACAAACCTGTTTGTCTGAGTGACCGGCTGAACAAGAAATAGGACTGAGTGGACTTGTAGGTTTAAAGTTTTTCAGTGTTTTATTTTGGAATGCAGTTTTTTTGTACGTAAGTTCAACTTTCATGATAAAGAAATTGCACTACAGTACTTGTATTAGGTGAATTGAAAAACACTATTTCTTTTGTTTTTTACCGTGCAAATATTTGTAATAAAAAATAAATATAAAGTGAGCACTGTACACTTTGAATTCTGTGTTATAATTGAAATCAATATATTTGAAAATGTAAAAAGCATCCAAAATATTTAAATAAATGGTATTCTATTATTGTTTAACAGCGTGATTAATCGTGCAATTAATCATGATTAATTTTTTTAATCCCGTGATTAATCGCAATTAATTTTCTTAATTGCTTGACAGCCCTAACCACAATATTTCCCTGTGTATAAAATAGGAAATATCTGATGTGTACAGTAATAGGCAGCATGTTTGCCTTTTCTGCATTTCCCTCAGGTTGGTAGGGAAACTAGATTGGTCTGTTTGTCACCAATGTTATTTGCTACTTTCAGTACTACAATGATGCAGTGTTTGGGTCCTGCAGCAGATTAGCAACTGAACTATCTAAAGAAAGATTGGCCAAATTACAACTACTCACCAGACTCGTGGCACCCAAAATCCAGGCTTCTTCTCTCCAGGTCTTAGCTTTAAATTCAGATTTTTTGAAACACTTACATTTATTCTGAAGATGCCATGACAATCTTCCTATAGTAAAATAAAGCACATTGGGTGAAATATAGACCTGCAGAGAGGTGAGGACACCGTACAAGACAAACAGCACAATAAATAAGGCACTTGAAACAGTGTAAATGGAACAAAAGGGTTATTTTTAGATACTGGATTAATTGCATTGGGAACTGAACTTTTTCATATGCAGGGAAGATACAGCATGAACAGTGACAATGTAGAATCATCATTCGGCACTTCAAGGCCCCCTCCAAGACTGAGAGGACTAGTAAATCTGCAAGTTCATTCAGCTCTTGGCCTTTTTTCTGAGAGTGTCATAATGTTTATGTGATGCTTGATTGCAAGTGGAATGACGCTATTAATCTGCTTCACACAGCCACGTAACACTGGCTGGTACTTTTTGTCACTATCAGCCTGGCCTGGATTTTAACTGGTGATCGAGGATTGTTAGGTGTCATAGGCCATTTCCAGTCCTTTGCGCTGTTCAGTCCTTCAGCGCTCAAATGTCATGAAGTCGGTATCTTTCTCATGTCTTCCTCAAATGCCTGGCACTCCCATTCCTTTTGCACTATGTAACAACCTTCTCTTCATTCAAACCACTTCCTAAAACACCCTTCTTCAGTGAGCCTTCTTCCAATTCTTACAATCATAACCTCCCACAGAAAGCAGTGTGTATTGTAAAAGAAAGCAGGAAAAAGACATGGAAGAGAGGGTTACTCACTCTGTGCAGTAACTGAGGTTCTTCAAGAGGTGTGTCCCTATGGGTGCTCCACTGTAGGTGCAGTAGCATCCCTGTGCCTGGGATCGGAGATCTTTGGCAGCAGTGCCAATTGGGCTGCACACGCACTCCTCCCTGTCTCTTGCTATGAGCAGTGGCTATATAGCACTGTGTGGTTCAACTGCCCTCAGTTCCTTCTCTACCACAGAGCCTACATTTGAACTTGAAGCGGAGGGGAGGAATGACGGTAGTGAAGCACCCATAGGGACACACATCTTGAAGAACCTCAGTTACTGCACAGAGTGAGTAACCCTCTCTTCTTCTCCGACTAGTGTTCCCATTGGTACTCCATTGTAGGTGAGCGTAGAGCAGTGCCCCTAGATGGAAGGCTGGGGCTTCAAAGGGACATCTACTAAGGAGGATGGAACAGTGGTCCTAGTATGGCATCTGATGCCGTGTCATGGGTGATCGCATAATGTTGACTAAATGTGTCAGTGGGTGCCCATGTGGCTGCCTTACAAATGCCAGTAATTGGCATGTTATTTAGAAAAGCTAGTGAGGTAGATAGCAAGCGAATGGAATGTGTATGAGTTCCAGGAGAGGTTTGAAGTTTGTGTCATTGGTAGCAAAGGTGGATGCATTCTGAGACCCATTTTGACAGACGTTGTTTGGATACAGCCAATCCTTTTGATCTTTCATCTATAGAGAGGAATAAGCATGGTGACTGTCAAGGTAAAAGGCTAGTGTTCATCTGCCATCCAAAGTGTCATGGCTTCATGCTGTTTGCCACGTGGTTTAGGAAGAAGAAGGGAGGTGGATAGGTTAGTTTAGATGGAAAGAGGGTGGTACCTTGGGTAAAAACTTCAGGTGTGGTTGTAATGTGACCTTCTTTTTGTAAAAGATTGTGTATGAGGGGTACACCATGAGGACATCTATTTCTCCTACCCATCGGGCAGATGTGATGGATACGAGAAAGACCATTTTAATGGATAGGTGCATGTAGGATCAGGTTGCCATAGGTTCAAATGGAGGGCTGGTGAGATAGGCTGAGATCCCAAGGAGGGGTGGGTTCTTGTACCTCAGGGAAAGATTCTGTAGGAACCCTTAAGGAATTTTTTTGTCATTGGGTGGTTGAATACTGAATGACCTTCTATCTTGGAGTGGAATGCAATAATGGCAGCCAGATGTACATGAACAGAGCTTGCAAATAGCCCTGATCTTTTAAGCTGTAGGGTGTAATCCAGAATGAGTGGTAAAGGAGCACTCATTGCTGAGACATGTTTGGTGTCACACCAAGTTCAGAATCTTTTCCGTGTATGTAGGTAAGAACACTGGCTATTTAAAAGAATCTCTTATATCTGTTCTGAACAGGTCATCTCTATATTCTGGAAACATGAAGGAGCCATGCCTTCAGACGGATAAATGCTAGATTTGGGTGAAGAATCTGACCTGCATCCTGCGAGAGGAGGTGTGGAGTCAGCAGGGTGATAGGTGGACAGACCACCAGGCATAAGAGGTAAGGATACCATATTTGTCGTGGCCATGTTGGGGCGATGAGAATGACTCTGGATCATTCCACTTGTACCTTGGGAAGCACTCTGAAGAGTAGGGGAAAAGGTGGAAAGGCATAGAGGAGAGGTGCATCCCATGAAAAGAGGAAGGTGTCCCCCAGAGTTTGGTGACCTATTCTCTTGAGCAGAATTGTGGGCATTTGGCATTCTTGGGTGTGGCAAAGAGATCTATGTTGGGGAATCCCCAGTGGATGAATATATGCTATAAGGTTCTTGTGTCTATCTCCCACTTGTGCTCTTGTGAGAACTTCCTGCTCAGTGAGTCTGCTGTGGTATTCTGGTGTCCAGGTAAGTATGCGGCTGAGATATTGATGCCATGCTGGATGCACCAGTTCCACAACTTTTGTGCTTCTGTACACAAGGATTGAGACCTCACACCTGTCTGTTGATATAAAACATGCAGGCGATGTTGTCTATCATTACTCTTACTGTCTGTTGTCTGATTATTGATAGAAAGTGTAAGCATGTGTTGCGGACTACATGTAATTCTAGGAGGTTGATGTGCAACATGGACTCTGATGGGGACCACTTGCCCTGTACTGTGTGGGTCTGTTGATGTGCTTCCCAACCGAGTAGGGAGGCGTTGATCATAAGTATTAAGGACAACGGTGATTGGAGGAAGGGATCCTCCTTGTAGACATTGGGAGGTTGTGTCCAACAGTCTAATGAGTCCTTGACCTTCAGTGATATTGAGAGCAGTTTATTCAGGCTGTGTCTGTGGGGTATGTATGCTGTTCGTAGCCATCCCTGAAGGCAATGCATATGTAATCTGGAGTGTTTTACCATGAATGTGGTCGCTGCCATATGACCGAGCAACTGTAGGCAAGTTCTGGTGGAGATCTATGGGCTGGTCCTCATGATGGAAATGAGACTGACTACTGCGGAAAATCTGTGATCTGGGAGGAAAGCTCTGGCCTTTATAGCATCTAGTTGGGACCCAATAAACTCTAGCTGTTGTACTGGTGTCAGTTGATTTTTGTATATTTATCTGGAGGCTGAGTTTTGAGAAAAGGTCCATCCTTTTTGTTATGACTTGGAGCGTATCGCCTCTGGACAGAGCCTTGATGAGGCAATCACGTAGGTATGGGACTATTATAACCCCTTGTTTGCAGAGGGGTGCCGCCACCACTTCCAGGACTTTGGAAAATATTCTGGGTGCCATAAAGAGGCCAAACCACTCTTTACTGAAAATGGTTGGACCCTGGAACAAATCTGTGGAACCTCCTGTGGAAAGGGTGTATGGTTATATGGAAGTATATGTCTTGGAGGTTGAGGGCCAAGAACTAGCTCCCTCCTGTTCCAGTGCTGGGATTATTGTTGATAGTGTGACCATCTTGAATTGCTGTAGTTTGACAAAATTGTTGAGGTTTCCCCAAGTCTAGCATTTGCCTCCACAGTCAGACTTCTTTTGGATTAGAAAATAGTGGGAACAAAAATCTTTCCTGCTGAGTTGGAATGGCACCAGGTCTACAGGTCCCAGTCACAGAAGATGGTTTATTTGATTTCATAGATGGTGCTCATGAAAATGTTCCCTGAAGAGGGACAGGATGGGGTGGGTGGGAGAGACAGGAATGGAACCAAATACCCGTTACTGATGATTTCTAGTACCCACTTGACGGAGGTGACTTGCTGTCATGTCAGGTAGAATGGAGTCAAATGGCCGCCAAACTGATGGAGTAATTTGGATGGCTGCAGCATCTGGACCACGGGGAGACATCTCAGGGCCTCGTCCAAATTTTCAAAATTATTGTTTGGAGGCAGGTGCGTGGGACATACAGATGCGTGGGACATAGCCGCCTGTGTTGATGTCTGTGTACATTTGGCAGGAGGTCTCTGTCCCCTATGTTGTGGATCATAATGCTGTTGAAGGGTGAAATATGGAGGGCAAGATCTCGGGGTAGGTTGACATCTATGCTGTCTTCTCTTCTGTGCTGGTGTATAGAGGCTGAGTGAAAGGAGTGTTGCTCTCCCAGATGATAAAAAAGAGCACTAGTGCTCTGTCCAAGCACTAGTGACAGAAGGACAACTCCTGGCATGCATGGTACTACAAACCTCTCTGGATGCTGCGGATATGGTGGCCCAGTCCATTGTGACTTCTGTGGTAATGAGACGAGCCCCACGGCTTCACCTCTCAGGGCTCCCCAGACAAGTCTCCCCAGGAAGATCTCCGTTTGAAGGATTTAAACTTTTTGCTGAGTGCATTGAGCTCCTTGGAATAGTTCATATGGTTATATATGGATTAAAGTGCCTTGTAGTTAGCGATTTGTTCTTATCGGTACTGAATGACAGTATCTGCTTATGTGGTCCTGCCCACTTAGGGTCCTTAGATCTCTCAACAGTGCTGGTACCAGAGGTACCTGGATGGTCAAAGGAGCGAGGTCTTGCCCCAGAAGATGTTGAGGCTACCGACCTCATGGGGGATGCCTTTCTTTGGTGAGTGAGCTCGGTGCCCATTTCTTCTCATCTTGAAGAGAGTGTGTAGATTTTCTTTTAGTGGTGCGCAGTGAGTGGGCATTGGCAGATGACAATGTTGATGGTGACCAATGATCCCTCTAATTTTTGACAGGCCGTGTGTGCAAAAAATTTCTTCTGTGCAAACTGTTGTGCTTCTGTGCAAATTTTTGTGCGTGGGGTATTTCACCCTGTGCATGGGGTTTAGGATCTGTGTGCGTGTGCACACGCGTACAGCTTAGAGGGAACAGTGATGGTGACTACTGTAGAGAAGAGGTATCACGGCCAGGGTCTGAGGCAGATTGTAATGAGCTCTTCATTAGTAAACGTTTTAATCTCAATTCACGGTCCTTTCTGTACCGTGCCTTCAATTTGAGGCAGAGGGTGCACTTTTGTGACACGTGCCCCTCACCCAAACAGCGTATATACCGTGAGTGGCTGTCGTTCACAGGGAGGGCCTCACGACAGGGGCAGCGCCTCTTAAACTTGGGAGATCCAGGCATAACCCTGAGCGGGGAGAACTTCCCTGTAAGGAAGGGCATAGAAAAAGAAAACCCATGCTTACTCTAAAGAGTAATGGGGAGAAAGAGGAAAGGGTTTTTTTTAATAAGGAGAAAAGGAAAGAAAAAAATATAAAGGAAACAAGTATTAACTTGACAGGTTTCAGAGTAACAGCCGTGTTAGTCTGTCTTTGCAAAAAGAAAAGGAGTACTTGTGGCACCTTAGAGACTAACCAACTTATTTGAGCATGAGCTTTCGTGAGCTACAGCTGGCTGTAGCTCACGAAAGCTCATGCTCAAATAAGTTGGTTAGTCTCTAAGGTGCCACAAGTACTCCTTTTCTTTTTGCAAAGTATTATCTTAGAACTTTCAATGGAAGCAGTAATATTACTAAATGCACAGCGGGCGTATGAAGGGCTTGGCTCGGGATTCCATTCCAGAACAAGGGCAGTTGAGAAGGAAGAGGGTGGTTGGACCACACAGGGCTTTATAGCCACCGCTCATGGTATGAGATAGGGAAGAGTACATGTGTGGCCCAACAGGCACTGCTACCAAAGATCTCCATTCTCAGGTGCAAGGGACACCTACAACAGAGCACCCATAGGGACAATACTCAAAGAAGAACTGTAATATATTGGAAACATCCATTCCAGTGTCATGTCCAGAAAAGATTCATGACAACCAAATGAGAAACTGTCCCCAGGGATTCTATCACATATCACAGGTTTGACAATGAGCCCACTATATGTGGGGAAGGGACTTTGATATTGACTTCAATGGGGCAAAGATTTCACCCTGTGTTCTTTACTATGGCCCTGGTCCTGCACTGGTGGACCTTTTGCTGGTGCAGAGGCCCATTGAACTTAGCTGGGCTCTGTGCCTATGTAGGGGCTGTCCATATGGAGCAAGTTGCAAGATTAAGGGCTATCCTGCTTTGATGCTATGATTTAAAGAATTCCCAGTCCACTGACTGTAACAGCCTGGTTTGGAAACACTGGCTTCCCTTTATGAATTAACACGGTAGGCACAATTTTCTGCCCCAAATTCATTGCACCTGCAATTACTGGCTCTTAGACATCTAAGTGATCCCAACTGTTTTCTCAATCAGTGAAAGTGAAAAAAGGGAGGTCATATGAAGCCTGGGTTAAGAATTTGGCTATGAAGCTGGATGCCATGTTTGTGCCCTTACTGTACTGTCTAATTTAAGACTCAATTATGTGACTTTGGCACAGCCCTGCATTGTCCTAGAAGGTGTCTGCAGGAGGAATTCCGTCTCAGTGAAGCTCATTCTGTCCCTGACCAATCTGGTGAGGATGGGCACCACTCCCGGGGATAGGGCAGTCTGTTTCTCCTCGTGCAATAAGTCCATCTTCCTGGTAAGAAAGATGTCTCCTTTAAGACAATCTGTATTTCCAATAGTGCAGGGAGGGGATAGTCCTTGTGCTGTGCCAGTGCGGAGACTACATTACTGACAGGCCCCCGTAGAAGCACTAGGGGGCATGGAGGAGGCGGCTTCCTGCACATCTGTAAGGGCAAATCAGTATGGCCAAACTTTTCAAACATGGGGTCTTAAAATCAGGCTCCCAAGCCAATATTTAGGCTGCTAAGCAAAAACAATCTGATTTTTTACGGTGCTGAGTGCCCCCACAGGTCTTACTGATCTCAGGAGAGATGGGGATGTTCCACAGCTCCGAGAATCAGACCACTTTGCTTAGATGAGCAAATAAGGCATTCGGGTTGGGTTTTCAAAAGTGCCTAAGTGACTTAAGAGCACAAATGACTTTCCAGGGGCAGTGGGATTTTTAAAGTGCCTCTAGTCTTAGACAATCTCTACACTAGAAACTTACATTGGTATAACTACGTCGCTCACGGGTGTGAAAAACTGACATCCCTGAGTTATGTAGTTATATTGATCTAACCTGCGGTGTACACAGCAAGAATTCTCCCCTCAATATAGCTACCATCTTTCGGGGAGGTGGATTAACTACACCGGAGGGCTTCTCCCATCAGTTGGAGCAGGTAGCATCTGCACTGAAATGCTACTGTGGCACAGCTCCACCGGTGTAGCTGCACCATTTTATGTGACAACCTACCTTTCGGAGCACAAATCCTATGGAAAATCAGTGAGGCTTATAGAATCATAGATATGTAGGGCTGGAAGGAAACTAGAGAGACGATCTAGTCCACCCATCATGTTGAGGAGGGATCAACTGCACCTGGACCACCCTTGACAGATGTTTGTCTAACCTGTTCTTAAAAACCTCCAATGACAGGGATTCCTTCTTTGGAAGCCCATTTCAGAGATTAACTATCCTTCTAGTTAGAATTGTTTCCTCCTATCTAACCTAAATCTCCCTTGCTGCAGATTAAATCCATAACTTCTTCTTCTACCTTGAGTGGACATACAGAACAACTGATCACTATGCTTGTTATAAATTTGTTTGTTTCTAAGGTGCCACAAGTCCTTTCTTTTTGCGGATACAGACTAACACGGTTGCTACTCTGAAACCTGCCATATTTGAAGAGTGTTATTAGGTCCTCCCTCAGTCTTCTTTTCACAAGACTAAACATGCCCAGTTTTTTTTAACTTTTCCTCAGGTTTTCTAAACCATTTGTCATTTCTATTGCTCTCCTCTGGAGTCTCTTCAATTTGTACACATCTCTCCTAAAATGTGGCACCCAGAACTGGACACAGTACTCCAGCTGAGACCTCACCAGTGCCAAGTAGAATGGAATAATTAGATCTTGTGTGTTACATACAACACTCCTGTTAATACACTGCGGAATGATATTACCTTTTTGGCACCTGCATCACATAGCTGGCTCATATTCAATTTGTGATCTACTATTACCCTCAGATCCTTTTCAGCAGTACTACCACCCATTTTGTAGTTGTACATTAGATTAAGTGTAGTACTTTACATTTGTCTTTACTGAATTTCATCTTATTTCAGATCAGTTCGCCAATTTATCACAGTCATTTTTATGCTGCTAAATCACTTGGGCACTTTTGAAAATTCCACCCTGTGGTGCCTAAGTGTGGGTACCTAGGTCTGAAAATTTTGGCTTACGCTTCTTAGGACTGGGAGCATATCTTTCTCTACTGCATGCACCTTGCCAGATTGCATTACTAGGGATCAACAGGTGATAATAGCTTATTTTCTATTTTCAGCTTGAATTAAAAAAAAACATTTTGTTCTAATTGTACAAACGAATACAGAAATCCTCTCCCCTCCCCTCTTTTTTGGATACACGAAATGCCACACAGTTTCTCTTTTTCATACTGAATGCTTGTTGTTTTTCCCACTTGTTTTCTCCATTGCCCAGAGAGGATGGAGTATACTAGTATTTTGAAACAGAAAAGCTGTTCTTACCCTTGCGATGATGTTTGGATCATTGCACTTGGCCAGTTTCCCAGCAAAAAGCTGAACTCCAAAGCTTGCAAAAACAAGCATTAATGTCAGCAAAAGAATGGACACCTGTGAAAATGATGTAAATATAGTCAAACTTTTCTCCTACATACTAGAGGTGAAGGGCTAGATCCTCCGGTGCAGTCCAAGAATGCCGTTGGTGGTATAATGCTGACCTAGAGGATTTTATGGCGGGCACTCTCCCTGCTCCACTGAGTTTTTAGCCACTGCACTTCCAACTTTGGCTGCACTGAAAGGTCTGGCTCCAAACTTTTAAAAATGGGGCTCTCCCTAAACTCCTTTGTGTTATGAATTATAATTTATGCATTATGTGTTATGAATAACAATGTATCATTTTATAATAATTTCTTCATTGAAACTGATAAAAGTATTTTTTTATGTTTTAAAACTTCCGTTATCATATCTTTGTGGTGAAACCATTTCAGCAACTTGAAATATCATTGCATTCCATATTAATTTTGGCTTTTTTAATCAGACAAGCACTGGGTTTTTTTTCTTTGTAGATTTTCCTATGAAGCTTAAGCTATTGGCCTTTAGTGTAGGCCCTGACCCAGCAATCACTGACACTCTTCTTATTATTTGTATCATGGTAGCACCTCAAAGCCCTACTTAGGGACCAGGACCTCACTGTAGTAGGTGCCGTACAAACATAGTTGCTTAACTTTAAGCACGGGAAGACTCCTATTAACTTCAATGAGACCTCTCATGTGCTTAAAGTTAAACACATGCTTAAGTGTTTTGCTAGATCAGGCCCTTATTCATTAGCATGTGCTACCTCCGCTGGCTGTCTGGCTCTGTAACATCAGAGCAGTCAGACATAAATGAATTATGATGTAAACATTTTAACGGGTTGTAACAGATATAAAGTAAGTCAAACCCTGGCCTTAAACTAATGATCCTTGCCCCTTTATTAAGAGACTACTTTGTGTATTATAACCTAACAATATACATGAATATATAACACAGTATATAATAAACATACACAATAAAATTGCAAGATTTTATTCCTAACCCTCATGCCCAGTCTAAAATCTTATCACACTCTCAAGGTCTTGAGACCTGATCCTGGAAAAAGATTCTAGAACAAACACACACACACCAGTTTGGGGGAAGAGAGAGAAAGAGCTGTTATTCCTAAGACAGTGATAATGGGTTCTGGGATCCCACCAGTAAAACAGAGATTTTAACCTGGGTCTCCCGTATCCCACATAAGTGCTCTAACCACTGGGTTACTGGCTGTTCTGAATAGGATGTGTGTATTTGTGTGTGTGTGAGTCTCTCTCATTTGTACAAAAAAATTCAAAAGATCTTGGTTTTATCTCAATGAGGAATAAAACCAAATGCCAAAACTTCAAAAAAATTTATGAGATAGAATTCTTATTTTCCAGGCAACCCTACCCACCACCATTTCCAGAGCTGCAATCAGGGGCAGGATTCCCTCCAACTGTCTCATAACAAGAATGGGGAGTGACAAAGACTCTCGTCTTTGCAAGTTTAAGTTTTCTTAGGTTTCAGTAGATCAGCCACGTAAGCATCCTGTCTCTCATCCTCTTCCCCCAGCAGAAATTGCAGTATTTTATCTCTCAGTAATCCTGCCATCTACATCAGTACTAAGATATGCTGAATAAACAAAGTCACTTGTGAAAG
Source organism: Eretmochelys imbricata (assembly GCF_965152235.1). Taxonomy (NCBI): domain Eukaryota; kingdom Metazoa; phylum Chordata; order Testudines; family Cheloniidae; genus Eretmochelys; species Eretmochelys imbricata. The sequence goes on from NC_135572.1 coordinate 102,224,470, forward strand.
AATTATTACTGCATCCTTATTAAATATGAATGAAAATGAGTGCACTTTATATGGGTAATTTCTTTTTTAACTTGTTACTTTTTAAACTCCAATGGTAAGTGTAAAATGCATTTTCTCTATGAGGTATAAACAGAGTGCAACTGGTAAAAAAAATAGTAAAAACCAAAGCTGAATTACAGAAATAGATTTTATATCGTTACTCTCCATCTTGTTTTATCATAGGAACAAAATAACTGGCACATACCAAGAAGATTTCCTTGAAGCCACTAAACAGCTCTCGTACAACTTTCCTCATTTGTGGCACCAGTTTGAAAATGCGAAGGGGTCGGAGACATCGTAGTATCATTAAGAGCTGAGCTCCAGATTTAGCAGGAACGTTCTGAGGCATCCAGCAAAGGAATATCAAACTTACCTTGGAGGGGGTGGGGATGGAGAAAGAATGAGCAATCCAGATTACAATATATTATTTAACAAAGTATGATAAAACAGAACATCAATCCAAACTTGTAAGTATCCCTTAAAAGACTATAATTGTCCCTTTTGGGGTGTGCTTGTGGGAAGAGAAGGCATAGGGGGCCAGATTTTAAAAGGTATTTAAGTGCCTAAAGATGCAGATAGGCGCCTAGTGGGATTTCGGTGAGGGACTCCCGAGTGGGAGTTAGGCATCTAGGCACTTTTGAAAATTCCACTAGGTACCTATCTGCATCTTTAGGAGCAAATATATCATTAAAAACCTGAGCTAAAGAGCCTTGCTCATGGGCACAATGTAATTCCTGCATTTTTCTGAACACGAGGACTATACAAGTGTAAGGCAACTACTGGCACTAGCTTCTTCGAAGCGAGTGACATACACATGTATACAAACATATACATATACAGTGAGATATATACACAGATAGACAGAGAAAGGTCATACTTCATATTCAGGGAACATTCATATCTGGTTTATATAGTGTTTAAAATGATTAATAGATATTATAACTATGGTCTAGACATGAGTAGCATGTATCATAGATGGTTATGCCACATCTACAGAAGGTGCTATAGATGGTTATAAATAAGGCTAAGAATTAGTCACGGTTATTTTTAGTAAAAGTCACAGATGGGTCACAGGCAAAACCCAAAAATTTATGGAGCCTGTGACCTATGCATGACTTTTACTAAAAATAACCGTACAAGCTGTGGGGCAGAGGCGCAAAGCCCCAGTTACAGCGCCCTGCGGAAGCCACGGGACACGGGCACACGGCCCCAGCTGCAGCCTCCTATGCGGGAGAGGGGCGTATGGCCCCAGTGGCAGCCCCCTGTGGAAGCTGTGGGGTAGGGGTGCACGGTCCCAGCTGCAGCCCCTGACGTGGGGCAGGGGCGCAGGATCTTGTTGCAGCCCCTGACGCGGGGCAGGGGTACACAGCCACGGTTGCAGGCACTGGTGGAAGCTGTGGGGCAGGCGCACATGGCCCTGGCTGCAGACCCCAGTGGAAGCTGCGGGGCAGGGGCATACAGCCCCAGCTGCAGTCCCCACCGCGGGGAAGGGGAGCATAGCCCTGGCTCCTGCCCCAGCCTCGGCTCCAGCCCCAGCTTCAGCTGTTGACAGCTGAACTCCAAGAAGTCATGGAGGTCTGGTAAAGTTACGGAATCCGTAACTGCCATGACTAAATCGTAGTCTTAGTTATGAACCATGTTTATAAACAACGAATTATCTGCTGGACGCTATAACAATTTATAACAGCTGATTACTTATTTATTAAAAAATCAGTTAATCATTTCTTAACTCTTCATAGAGTATTTTATATACACTTTTTCCCACTCCATGCTCTGAGGTGTCCCTAAACCTCTGACTGTCAGAAGCTGGAACTGGACGATTGGGTGACCAGATGTCCCGATTTTATAGGGACAGTCCCGATGTTCGGGGCTTTGTCTTATACAGGCACCTATTACCTCACACCCCTTGACCCAATTTTTCACACTGGCTATCTGGTCACCCTACTGGATGACAGGGGATGGATCACTTAATAATAGCCTTGTTCTGCTCATTCTCTCTGAAGCATCTGGCACTGGCCACTATCAGAAGAAAGGATACTGGGTTAGATGGATCACTGGTCTGACCCAGTATTGTTGTTCTTAAGTTCTATGTTCTTATCTATAAATGTATCCTGAATATAAAGTGTGACTTAGACAGGGGGATTACTTAGTTGTAGATGCGCAAGGAATGCGGGACCCAGATGATTATTGCCAATATGATTAAAAGCAACAAAAAAAATTCTTGTGATTTTAAAAAAACTGAATAAAAAACAACAAACAACCAGTCTAGCAAAACAAAACAGATAAGCAGATGTTGCTGAATTTTTCTGGTATCCTCTCAATATTCTAGGAATGTTTACAAGACCTAGATAAAACATGATTTTCCTCCAAACACACAAACAAACAAAAAATGAAAAGAGGAATTTTGAGAAACCAATGCTACTAGAAACTCTGAGTACAGATTGATCATGACAAATTATATGCAGCACATCTGGGATACAGACTAATCTCTCCAAGAGTTAATCAAACCCATCAAATTAATTTCATTTAGCGGCTCAGTTCAGACTGAAAAAACATTTAATATCGTACTGTATTAGTCACTGATTTCATTGTTTGTTTTTTGAGTATAATCTCTTATTATTAATATTTATTACTCATCTGTTGCCACTGGCAGGCATAGTGCTTTACAACAAAAGGAAAGATAGAATTTAGAGCTGTTCAGAAAATTGTATTTCCATTGCATGGAAATTCTGATATTTTGCAATTTGTTTTTCTTCTGAACCTAAACGAGAAACTGGAAAATTTGAAACTTCCTGTAGAACAAACATTCCCATTTGGGACTATCAAAATGCGTTGCTTCAATAAGGTAAAAATGTTTCATTTTGATGTCATCAAAACTTTATATTATTATATAAAATTGTAAATACAATGTACATGTAAATATATATTCGATATATTTTAAATTAATATAAAAGTCAAAGCTAAAAGACTCAAGTCTATACAGTTGAAATGAAACATTTTTAGCTTATTGAAATGAAAAGCAAAAGGAAAAAGCCTTTTGAAAAGCAAAAGGAAAAAGTCAAAATAATTCATTTCAACTTTTTCCCATTGAAAATTTAGTTAAAATCAACATGTTCCTACAAAAAGTTTCAATTTCAGCACAACTGCCTTTTCTATTAAAGTTTTTTTGACCAGATCTACTATAGGCAGCCAGGTCTGATTCAACCCTAACAGTCATCTGGTAATGCCCTCTCTACAGGGGGGATGAGGGGAGAAGGCAAGGAATGAATGGTGAAGAGCCTGCTACCCCAGCAGATTCCCCTGCACAAAAGAGATGGAGCAGGGGCCAGGATCTAGGATCTGGATCTAAAGATGGAAGGAAAGGAGGTCAGATGTATAAGATAAATAAATATATATACAGAGAGAAATTACCATGCAATGGGAAACCTACATTAGCTCATGAATTTACCACAATTTGAGATGCAAGTCAATATTCAGATACCTAAGTACACATTTGCAGCTGCAGTTGTCAAGTTTGCATGTGAAACTGTGGTGACTGTGTGCTCAAATTACCCTCACAGTTCTGCATGATTTCATTTTTTAAAAAACTGTCCCCAAATCTTTAATAAATACATATTCAGAAAGATGAAAATTTTAAAAAAGTATTACAAAAAAGGATTTAAATATCAAAACTCACAAGATATATAAATATATCCATGACTCCCCCAAAGTCCCTTATGACAGCTGTTGGTGTAAAAAACAAGCCATCTGCCATAATCTTCAGATTAAGCTCAATGCTCATGAATATTACAAAAACATATTCAGCAATCTGAAAATCAAAGAAGAAATCAATCATAATTTAGTAATAAGCAGTGGAGAAAAATAAGATGGTTGTGCTTTATTAAATGTGAGATGATTCAGTAATGATACCTGGAGTGTTGGAGCATGCATAACTCTTCTAAAGGGGGATTCAAACATCATAGAAATGCAGGAGCATATAGTAACAATGATCATAACCCAGTCCAGGTATGTAACCAATCCCAGCAGATCACTGTCAAAAATGTACAAGGACAATCATTAAAGAGAAACTTGACCAGTGTCATCAACTGTCTATTAAAAATACAGTCTAGCTAAGGTGTTTTCTGTGAAAAGTCAATTAACTCTAGAAGGAGGCATTTGAAAAGTTTCATCGTGTCAGAAATGCATAGTAAGACTAGAGAAGTAACAGAACAAACAAATGTAACAAAACAAAACAATCCCCCTCCCCACAAACCCAAACAAACAAACAAAACAAAAAACACAGAAAAAGAGAAATTTTAAGCCAAAAAGTATAATCCACATTGATATGCAAAATGTAATCAAACAAATGAAATTACTTTTGCAATGCTTACTATAGCTGATGGTATTTGGTATTTTTCACAGCACCGGTAACAGGATCTGTTTTAGAACTATAAAAGGGAAATGAGATATTTAAAATTCAGCAATTTAAATTGCATTTTAGTGATCATTATTATAATTGTAGTGTGCATGCATCACCTCAAAGCAATTAACTGTCTAGCTTAATGCCTGACATATTCTATGACTTAATGCTCAAATGCTACTTTTTATAAAAAAAGTTGTTTTAAGTTTTACTTACCCAATTTTTGTATCAGGTAATTTTAGTTCAAATTACCAGTCAAAGCAGTTAGCGGTAGTTTAATTTATGGCACAGCTCTGAGCAAGATAGCTCTAGACTGGCTGTTAATTACATTTTAAATTAAAAGTTTTTAAGTCTGAGTCCAGCTTCTACAATTAATAGCTTACTTTATTCAGTTTTGGTTTTCTGAGAGAAACAACCCACCTGAAACACAACTTTATGTTTCAAGGAGTTTCCCTAAAAGACCTTTCGTCTTGTATCACAATTCATTGGCTGGGTCCTCAGCTGGTGTAAAGTGGCTTCACTTTTTTGGTCCAATCTTCTTTAATTACTTAGTTCAATAATTTTCTCATTAATATTCCCAGATATTTCTCATCTAATTTCCTGTCCCTTAAATCCACGGATATAAAAAGCTCCCAAGCCTAACAATCTTCAACTATAAAACTCAAAATAACCTCTTCATAGCATCTTCTAAAACCCAGGTATGGACAAATTTCTGCTCCCAGTTACATGGTGTAAATCTGGTTGCCTTCAATGGCATCTGCACTGTGAAACTGAGAAGGGAGGAGCACATATACATACAGAAGAACCCAGTCATAGTGAACTTGCATGTAGGGAAACTCCATTTGTAGTGAAGCAGAATGAAAGCCCCAAATTGCTTCAGTGCTTTTCACTGTGCACAATGAAATTCTGGTTATATGATCCCACTCTGAGAAGTGCTGAGAGGACTGTAATGGGAATTGAGGTGCACAGCACTTCTCAGGGCAAGACCCATCATGAACATCTGCTTATAGTGATATTCTTCTGTTGTGGGAGAAGGGTTCGCTTTAAGAGGATTCCATGTAGTAAACATATGCACATTACTTAGAATGAGCAGGCCTGACATCAACACACGTAGGTACCATTCTCTTCTCCACCCAATCTGCTCATTGGCTACTGTGACAGGCTGGCTCACTGAGCCTTAAAGATGGCAGCTGAAGCTTCACCCCTTTCTACCTCGTGCCTGCAGCTTCCTTATCTCGTCTCATGATCTTGGACTGCCTTCATGAGCTTATGTCTTTTGGTTTCTTTTTCTCCAGCAATGAGGTTATATCACGGCTAGTTTAACTCCTAGCTGCTATGGGCTGGTTGCACATATTTTCCTTTCAAAATAAATAGACTACCCCATAAAGAAAGTATTTGGCCGAACTCACTACTGAAAAGTAATACACTCACGCGTTAAAGCGAGCTCGCACAACCACCCGACAAAAGTTTCTGAATCTGTGTTCTCGACCAACTATGAAAAGTGGCTTATCGAAATATGGATGATTCTCTCGCAACTCCTCCTCTTGGACTTTCCTTTTAAAAAATAATACATAATATATTTAATGTTATGCAAAAGACAGCCATCAAAAATATCCATTATCATTTTGTTTTTATTTCATTGTAGCTGTTGGAAAAAAAGAAATCTATCCTACAATACCAACATTTCGAATTGAAAAGTGCGTTTCCAAACCTTTGGTTTATAAATACCTTTTCATTTCAGCTTGTTCTTTTTTTTCCTGGATCATCTTGATCTCACTGTCTTCTCTCTGTGCGTTTCTGTATCTCACTGTATTAGAATGCTAGAAGCAAAACAATGATTTAAAATGTGTTTTTTCCTTTAAAGACGAAAGCAAGATACAGTCTTTTACACTGAAGCATTCTAATTGTGAAGTCCTCACTTCTAAATGCACTATAAATCATGTAAGCCAAGCACACTGTATGGTATGTGCTACAGCATAGGCTTGGTTACTTTCAATGAGTCAAATTTTGATGTTAATTCCCCTAGTGCAACCCCAATGAATTCAACTTTATTACTGCATTAACTCTTCCTACCTTTATTGAACATCATTATAGTTGTTAAGGGCAAGATTGCGCTCACAGAGGGGAATAGGAGGCATTAGGCTTTTCCTCAGTCTATTGAGCATGCTGCATGTATTACTGGTCCAAACACAGAGGGAGAACAGGATCTATAAAACAGGTGTGCAGGGAGTGGGTAGAGGGTGTCAGAACTGTCAGAGCCAGTGGAGCTGAGCTGGTTCTAATGGGGAAGCAATCTGGTACCTGCTCAGACTCACAACTTTTTCCTTAGCTTGTTCCTGCCATGGAGCAGCTATGTGCTGACAGCTATTTCTGGCCCTAGGCAAAGTAAGAGTAGAAAAGCTGCACCCTTTATTTTTACTTATCCTTTACTTCAGTGCATATCTAGAAAAGAATATGAGAGCATAAAACTAGAGGGATTGAAAACTCCCATTCTGGTCTTGAAATTCTCCCTGGCAAAATCAGAGACTTCAACAAAATGTCATTAAAAATTTCCAGAAGTGAAAATGTCCTCGATCTTGTGAAAATATGCCACAGTGAAATTTGTGCTTCTTATACCCCTCCAAAGCTGGTAGAAAACTGAAAGATTTTTATCCAATAAGGCTCACAAGGCAGATGATATTTTTTAAACTTTCACTGGGGACATGCAAAGTAGTGGACCAGCACTACCTGCAGCTTCAGCAAATTCGCTGAAGTAAGGAAATCTATCACATGTGTGAATATGTTGTTTATTCTGAAGATAATGTTAATGTTACTATCCTATTTGCTTTCTGATTTCCTAATAAGATCTCAAGCCACAGATTAGAAATTGAATGTTACATAGGCATTAGACTTGTACAGTGATTGTAGTGCATATTAATCTTTCCTATATTCCAAAACTAAAACCATCACTTTTGTTTGGACTTACATCTTGAGTCAAGGTTTCAAGAGATTTTCCCCTGCTGATTCGCTGGCTGTTGGAACCATGTCTTAGTGACCTGAAACAATCATAATCAATTTGATAGTAAATCTCAAGATCAAATCTTAACCTTTACATGACGGCCATTATAAAGCACTGCTCTCCAGATACAGTATCTCAAATTCTATTAATTTTTCCTTAGCTTACATGAGAAGCTTTTATGTTCTTCAATTGTCTTTAAGCCTGTCTAAACTAAACCAATTTCTTTTCCGTCTGATCCTTAAATTGATAGTTCTGTAGTCAGTGAAGGAAATGACATTTAAAATAAAAAGGACATTTTTCCCATTTATGTACTACAATGAATTTCATCATTGTTACAATAAAAAATGTACAATTTAGTTCTTTGTATGAGTCATTCCTGTTTTAGATGAGTTAGGTATTGTGCAAGTTTAACTCTAGTCATTGAATTGAATTTAATATTATTTTAAAAACACTTTTCCTGTCTGTGTTTACCTGCGTTCTTGCCGTATGTGATGCTGGACACTAAGTATTGACCTTTCCTTTGCAGGTTGCCCCTCAAAGGATCCACTCAGCATGCGTTGTCTAGTGCAGGCCCTAAAAATAAATATTGTGATTATGATAAACAATTGGAACTTCCACTGTAAGCAATTTTTTATAAAATGAGACCAAATAATTGCATTGCTGGGGACAAACAGACATTCTGTTATTACTATTGGCATGTCACAACTGGCACATATAGTTTTCTGGGAATGCCAGGGCACAGCCTCACAGATAATAATAAACAGGGCAACAGAACAACAGTAGGGGCAGCTTGCACTTCTCATAAAAAATATATTCATATTCCCAAAACCAAACGAGACACAAAGGTTCCTCATCATGTTGTATAATCAATGCCAGGACCTTCTTTATGACCTCTCCTTGCTGGGACACTGTGCCCCATTTGTGGGTCCCCTTTTTAGGATTTGCTATAGCAAATGTGCTTCCCCCAGAGTCTATTCACAGGTATGAATGGGGCCAATGCACAAATCCAACACCCCAGTCCACTGGAAATGATCAAACTTTATTCTGTGACTGTTACTCATGCAATAACCTCCCATTTATTATTAATTATTATTATTATTATGAAAACTTCCAGCTACATGCGGGCAATCGCTTTGAAACCAAAAAGAATGGAATTATTTTTCATGTCTTTTAGACTGTAAGATTTTGGGGGCAAGGACTGCAATTTTCTATATGTTTTCACAGTGCTTAGCACAATGGGAACCCAATCTGATGGCTTCTAGGTACACCTACTATATAAAGGTGTAATAAAATAATAATAATGTTTATAAACATTATTATTCTCCATAATGAATAGAGAATTCTACAAATACAGTGCCCTTTTCAGGAAAGCACATTAGCATGTATTTAACTTTAAGTATGTGTTTACATCTTACAGCACACACTTAAGTGCTTTCCTGGATGACTGGTGATATAATATGGTTTAAAATTGAAAAGGCTGGAAATCTACAGGAAGAAACCATCAGCAGCCAGGTGCAACAAAAAATTATTCCGATATAGCTAAGGGGACAAGGGACACCCTGAATCCTTCACTGAAGAGGCAAGCTGACAGTCTTCTTGTCCCATGAAAAGAGGGTCTGCCTATGAAGTGCTGGTGAGCAATATTTCATTAGACATGATAATATCTTGTTATTTAAGTCTAGGCTCTAGAATGCATGTTACGGTATTATTTTATAAATAGCCATTTGTTTCCAATACTTCTACTTTCATCTCTATTACATGTTACGGTATTATTTTATAAATAGCCATTTGTTTCCAATACTTCTACTTTCATCTCTATTACACTTATACTTGATTTCAATATAAACAAATCTAAGTGCTATGAGTTAAGCAGAGCAGTGGTGTGAGGTGAAAATAGTAAGCTGGGCTGTAGTGTTTCGTTGGAAGTAATACATCTGTGAACACTGTGAGTGTCCAGTGGACCAAGTGGCTGGATGCTGCAAGAGATGCTCAGAGAGCTTCAGGGTTGGAGCATTCCTACCTCTAACCTGCAGAGTAGCAGTGGGGCCTGCAGGCCTAGAGGGGAGTGCTTGTGTTGCCTTCAGCCAGTGAAGTTGGGGAGCTGATTCATGACTGGCATGGACAAAGCTTCCCAATGCTAAGGGCAGGTGGTAGCAAGTTGCCTCAGAATGCTGGGTACCCCTGGAAAGTGTCACAGAGCACTCCAACCTGATAGGAATGTGGGCATTTTTTTTTGTACTGGCTGTAATAAACATTTTTGGTCAAGAAAAAAAAATAAAGGTTACATTTAAAGAGATGACATGAATTCCCGATGTTGAAAGAAATGATATTTATGCCAGAGGAATATTTGAAGAGGTCACATTTGTGAAAAAATCTTCACTTGCCAAGAACACTGCAACCTTGGATTAACACCCCTGGATAACGATTGATCTTATTTTTGTGTTTCATCTTCTTTGTTGATATGAGTCATAAATTGATATCTAGATTGTTCAACCATCCAACTGTTGTATCATCGGGGATGGCAAAGTGTGGCAGTCCACCTTCTAATCTTCTAATTGTGCACTCCTCCATCACATGTTTGACTGTCTGCACCACTGCCCCACAGTCACACTGTCAAGATTGGCTAAGCCAAATTGTGGCACTGTGGCAGCCAGTCTGGCCGTTCCAGTCAGCAGTCTGTTAAACTCAATCCAGGATCTATGTGCAAGGCTGCCACCAGGTGGATGTAATTTAGGACTTTTGAAATTCATCAGTGAAACAGATATAAACCAAATATAAATATTTCATAAAAGCAAGTTGAGTCTTGAAGGTGCAATTTCTCAATTCTCAGTGGCTCTCGCTTCATATCATAGAATCCTAGAATATCAGGGTTGGAAGGGATCTCAGGAGGTCATCTAGTCCAACCCCCTGCTCAAAGCAGGACCAATCCCCAACTAAATCATCCCAGCCAGGGCTTTGTCAAGCCTGACCTTAAAAACTTCTAAGGAAGGGGATTCCACCACCTCCCTAGGTAACGCATTCCAGTGTTTCACCACCCTCCTAGTGAAAAAGTTTTTCCTAATATCCAACCTAAACCTCACCACTACAACTTGAGACCATTACTCCTTGTTTTGTCATCAGCTACCACTGAGAACAGTCTAGATCCATCCTCTTTGGAACCCCCTTTCAGGTAGTTGAAAGCACCTATCAAATCCCCCCTCATTCTTCTCTTCCGCAGACTTAACAATCCCAGTTCCCTCAGCCTCTCCTCATAAGTCTGTGTTCGAATCCCCTAATAATTTTTGTTGCCCTCCACTGGACTCTTTCCAATTTTTCCACATCCTTCTTGTAGTGTGGGGCCCAAAACTGGACACAGTACTCCAGATGAGGCCTCACCAATGTCGAAAAGAGGTGAACGATCACATCTCTCGATCTGCTGGCAATGCCCCTACATATACATCCCAAAATGTCACTGGCCTTCTTGGCAACAAGGGCGCACTGTAGACTCATATCCAGCTTCTCTGATAACATATATGAGTATTATGAATGTGAACCCTTTGGATACACCATACTATTCACTAACACTTTGAGCCTTTGAAAACATGTTTACTCCCATTGTTTTAAATAACGTTGCACAATTACATATGGCAGGCTGCGATCTCATGAAGGCAATTATTGCTTTATGGGGGATAACTTTTTTCTTTCAAATGTTTCTGTGGATATCTGTTTTCACTCTTCTCTGTTGTTTTCTTTATCTTGGTTTTAAGCAGATGGATGAAAGGAATGTGGGTCCACTGAGAGATCTGTAACGCAAATAAGCTTATAATGCCTGCCTATGTTTTCGTCACCCATTACACCAGAATCCCACTAACATGCAATATTATACACTTATAACAAGAGCACATTAGATTACATTATACTGAATAGTCAGAAATATAATCACATTTAAAAAAATTGCAGTATGTCTTGCAGTGCAATACAATTTCAGTATCTCAGCCAATATCTGAATACAATGAATTTTAAAGCATTATGTGATATAGGATAATGTAATGTAATCATTTCAAGAGACAACAAAAATATTCTTTGAATAACTATGTAATTTCTGTGTAAAAGAATAGATAATCACTCTTTTCTAGAAATGGATCCTACCTGACACCATTAGAATGACACTAAGGTCTCTCAAAGCAGGGACAATAGTAGGTTCTGATGTGCAAGTTCTCTCCTATAACGGCTTCTCACTGAGATAATGGAACAGCTTGTATTTGTACCTTTGTGAATAAGAATTACTGTGCTCTTAGGTTTCAGAGTAGCAGCCGTGTTAGTCTGTATTCGCAAAAAGAAAAGGAGTACTTGTGGCACCTTAGAGACTAACAAATTTATTTGAGCATAAGCTTTCGAGAGCTACAGCTCACTTCATTGGATGTGATATAGGATAATGTAATGTAATAATTTCAATAGACAACAAAAATATTCTTTGAATAACTATGTAATTTCTGTGTAAAAGAATAGATAATCACTATTTTCTAGAAATAGATCCTACCTGACTCCATTAGAATGACACTAAGGTCTCCCAAAGCAGAGACAATAGTAGGTTCTGATGTGCAAGTTCTCTCCTAGTGAGCTGTAGCTCATGACAGCTTATGCTCAAATAAATTTGTTAGTCTCTAAGGTGCCACAAGTACTCCTTTTCTTTGTGCTCTTAGGCATATGCATCTGTATTTTAATATCCAGAAATAATTGTTTCCTTACATCCACGCGTGACTTCCACATAAATGTTTTCACATGCTTGTACACAACTCATTTAGATACCCAGTTGCTTTGTGAGTGGAGAACGCAATTCCTTGTTGTACATAATAAAAGAGAACTACTTGCAACCAAAATACTTAATTCTTCCTGTGACTACATTCTTTATGTCATAGTATTAACTGACTAACAAAGCCAATTAAATAAATGCTATAAAGGAACAGACCTGGATAAAGGAGCAGACCCATTGAAAGACTATTGTCAAGATTTAAAAAAAGTAACTGCCTAAAGTTTGGTTCCTAAGTCCATATTTAGGTGCCTACATAAGTTGTCTGATTTTCAAAAATGCTGAGAGTCTAGCAGTCCCTGCTGAAATCAATGGAGAAATGATGCAATGCCAGTGCTACACGACTGAGATCAAGTGACTTGAAATAGATAATGCAAATTGTCAGCAGCAATGTGCAGGGAAGCCTTTCCGTACTCACAGCGCCACAGATGATGTGACAGAGAGGACAGTTTTACAAGCTCCTTAGCTTGTTTACTAAATATCTCCTTACTTTTCTCTTCTGCCATCCTCTACTCTTTGGGAACGTCTCCCTTTATGACTCCTTAGCAAGCGACAAAATCTGCCTGACCATTCTCCCAATTGCTAAGGGCCAGATTTTTTAAAGATATTTTAGTCACCTTAAATGGCAAATAGGCACCTTGTGGGATTTCCAAAAGGACCTAGTTGCCTAACTCTCATTGATTTCAATGGGTGTAAGATGCCTAGGTGCTGATGAAAATCCTACTAAGTGCCTACTTGCATCTTAAGGCACCTAAATACTCTTAAAAATCTAGCCCTAAGTGCTCTGCACTCAGTTAAGAGTTCAGAATAAATCCTCTCTCAGTATGATAAACCTTTATGAATTGGAGCTGGTTAGAAAATTTCAAAAACTTTGAAATTTCTTTGCAAAATGGGGTAAAAAAATCACCACATCATAATTTCCCCTCCCCCTCCCAAATTTTCTGACCAGCTGTAATGGCATCCACCTCTCACGAGCACCTCCTCTGGTTGGGTGTGTCTGCAGTCTTTAAACCAGTCACAGTCCTGCCATCAAGCCATACCCCCAGGACTTCCTCCCTGGAGGCAATGGTTTTGCTTTCTTAGTCTGTTTTGGCCTCAGTCTTCAGCTGGGTCTCCTGACAGTTCAGGTCCCTTCTGGGGGTTTACTGATGTCCAATTGTAGGCCCTTCCACAGTAGCCTATGGGGGGCGGGGACCCGGGTCCGCCCACTACTCTGGGCCCCAGCCTTCACCAATGTCTTACCCTTAGTTCAGGGCTCTTCTAAGTTCAGGCCCAGTAGCCAGCCAGCCAGGAGCTCTTCCTTGCTCCCCCGGTCCTTACTAGTACTGGGCTGTCCATTGTGCTGCAATTCCCTCAGCCAGCCACACCACCCATGCTGCTCCAGCTCTGTCAAGGAACTGCCCTGTCTCTGGTTCTGTAGCTCCTTTTTATTGGGCCCTCCGGGGCCCTGATTGGCTGCTTCCCCTGCAACCACTCTAGCCTGCTTGAAGGATCTCGCCACAGCTCCTTTCTTGGGATTGGTGTGGCAGGACCCTGAGGCCTCCAGCAGGAGGCCTCTGGGCCTAGTCTACCCCATCACACTAGGTCTGTCAGATATTAGAGAGATTGGATGTTCATGTAATATGTAATGAGAGAGATAGGAAACACTGGAAAAAGACAAGTAGAAACATGTCAAGCTGGTTGCAATGTTTACTTGATATGCAAAGCTCTGGATGCAGTTTATCCCTTCCTTCTCAGCAAATGCAGCTGCAGCAATGTCCTTCGTGTTGATCTCTACATGCACAAAGGAAATAAAGTATGTTTAAAAAGAACAAATTACTAGTCAAGTTAGAGGAAGAAACTACACTGAGCTTGGTTGCAAGACAAGATCGTACAGGGAATATTATATACCATACATTACCTGGGAAAAACTGACGGGGTCCAAAGTCATGAATGAAAGGGACAGCCACCCTTTACACTGTTTCCTTCCCATTTAAAATCCCTGAAAAATAAGCAAATCAGACAGTAATTCAGCTAAATACTCCAAGCCACTGCAAGATGCTGAACAGTTTGTACATATTTTATAATACTGTACCTTCCACTAACAGTATGAGGCCTCTTGCTTTGCATAAGGTGGTGCTCTGTGTGATGACTTTATCAGGGAGGTCTGTTTCTGGCATCAAGTATAGATTTCCTGCTTATGTTGCTGTATCGTTGCAATTTGAGGCTTCTTTCTTAAATGAACATCATTTAGTTGAACTGCGCCAGAGTCCCTATCCACATTTTTGTCTGTTGCATACAATTCTCCTGGTGAGTCCTTTGGACAGAATCTTTAACAGAAGATGGCAATGCTCCATCGGTAAATCCAATACACAAAATACTATCATCCTCATTCATTCCTGATGATGATAGGTTCTCTCACCGAATCTTTCCATAATGCCATCCATGCTTCCAACAAACTTTTGTCATGGTTGTCTGGGATAACCTCATATTCGAGTTCCAGAAGAGCTTGGCACACACCAGATGGATTTCAGCATCCACTTCTGTCATCTTATAGATTGCATTCACTATGGCACTGTTTGGACAGCAGGCCAAATGCACTTTGTTAACACAATCAAACACTATATTTCAGCTATTCAATTTGACTGTATTGTTAAAACAATTTGAATCTGACGGGTCAAGCAAAATGGATTATTAATGCAACTTGATATATAACAAAGCTTTTCTTCCTGGGTCCCTCTTATGAGATCAGATGTTTCTAAAAAGAAAAAAAGACAGTAAACTTGTCTTCTTCAGTGTCTATGCAATCTAGCCATCTAAAATGGCTTATTTACATGCTCACTTCTTTAGCTATCTTGCATTCTGGTCTTCATTCTTGCCCTGTTGTCTAACCACTCTCTCCTAGCTGATGTGTGTCTGGGTATCTCCTTGGATTAAAGATGAGCCAGTCACAGAGCTTGCTTCATGATGATCCATTAAAAGTATGGAGCTCCCTTAGCACAACAAGTATAAAAAGGGGCAACTTTTTCCACTGAGCAGGCGCTAAACAGCTCCTGAAATTCTTCATGTTTGACTTTGCTGGCGACTAGGTAGAATCCAGTGGCAGCCTTGGTTTCTAATGCTCTAAGAAGCTGATCATGATAGACACACCTGAGATTAGTCATATTAGTTGTTTAAAAAAATTATAGGTAACCAATCCTAAAATTTAACAAAAAAGGGATCACAGATTTAAAGGATAGGTTTCAGAGTAGCAGCCGTGTTAGTCTGTATCCACAAAAAGAAAAGGAGTACTTGTGGCACCTTAGAGACTAACAAATTTATCTGAGCATAAGCTTTCGAGCTGTAGCTCATGAAAGCTTATGCTCAAATAAATTTGTTAGTCTCTAAGTTGCCACAAGTCCTCCTTTTCTTTTTGTAGATTTAATTTAGGATTGAATTTGTCTTAAGTGATCACTCAAGGGACCAACACAAATTGGTTGTTTAATGGAGGAGGCTTTCTAATAAAGATACAAATGAACTACTTACTGTGTCTGGGGATACTCTGGATTTGTGTCTTAAGACAGGAAGTTGCCTAATCAGGGTGGCCCATTATAACAACATATTGAGATAGTTTAATCAAAGATTAGGTAAATATAAAGTAGTGTCATAAAACTTTTAGAAAGAGTTAAGAACTTGCTTTTCCTTCATTCTGATATGTACAAAAGATCATTGTGTTTTGAAGAATGCTTTCATAAGAGCAGTTGAATAATCTACCGGAATACCAGCAAACTAGTAAAACTGAATTTTTAATTCAAGCACTACAACATATTTTAATGACATACTCAAGACATAATTTCAGACATAAGATAAATGTTCCTTATTCATTCAGCTGTTTATTCCAACTGAAAGCTTCACTTATGCATGAGATAGGCTATTCCCTCAGGCTCAGCAAATGTCAGAAAAGCTTTGTCTGGAATAGTGAATACATTGTTGTTTATACTTAGCATTAGTTTACAATTTAGCTCTAAAATCAATTATAAAATGTAATGCATATCAAAAGCTACTCAAGCTAATGTGGCTTATTTCCAAAACTGTCACAATTCATTACTTAATGATGACCTTCCAAGTTGATCTTTTTGTCCAACAGACCCTGAAACTTAGATGTTGCACTATGTATATGATATGATATGCTGATGGGAAAATGGCTCAGAATAGGCAGTACAGTAAACAGCCTCAGAATTGGTCAGCTAACCTATATCTGAACCAGAACCGTGTTCTGCATCATTGACATAGGTAATATGAATATTTTTATTTTATTCATACAGCATCCAAAAATGTGCTAAGGCACTTTATCGGTCCAATAAAAAGATGTGACATGGCCTGAGCCTCGTGGAGCTTGCAAACTATTATGTGATGGAATATGCATGTGTAGCAATAGGGGATGATGAGATGAGAAAGATAAGGCTCACTAACAGTGGTACGGTAACGTGGTTATACGTGTATATCTGGATGGTTCCAGTATATTTACACAAACGACTGTAGGGAGAAGAAGATGGTGGCTGGTAGAGTGTTCCATTGTCAGGGGGTAGCATGTAACTGAGAGGGAAATGGGGGAAGAAAACAAAAGTGAGGAGGGTGGGGTCAAGGCTGGTGGTGCAGAGGGAGTGGGAGAAGCTCAACAGGAATGAATGGTAATTATTATATAAAACATAAAGGTGATGAATGATTCTGGGAATCAGGCAGATATCTAGCTGGCATCCCTGATGCTGGCTCTGATGGCAGACAGACAATTTTACTAGTCCTTACAAAAGCTATTTTTCTAGACTTTGAGGATTCCAGATTATAATTAATCCATAATTGATGCTGGGTGTCATCTTCAATTCCATTTCATTTGGTCCTAAGTTCTGCCCTTGGAAGGGTATGTAGAGCCCCCATTGCCACCAATGGAAGCATTAAATGATCATTCAAGAGATGCACAAAGATGGAATTCATCCCATTGTGTACAATTTGCACTCTTTTGCTTTATGTTAAAATATTTAGAATTTGATAAAAAATATTCTTCAGTAAGAGTGGGTAAGAAGGACAAAAAAGGCAGCACAAAGCATAAAACAGCAAGAACAGAATTAAAAGTCTTTTTGTTAAAGTAATTTGAGCAAACTGAAGTTGTTCCAGAGCAGCTTTAATTTAGAGAAGCACTTATACCCACCTTCATCCATACAGACAATGATTAAAAGCCTTTTGGTGGGAATCTTTAGAGAAGGGCAGCTTGAACTGTTACTGAGTGTTTAAGGTACAAAAATCAATTCTTTCACTGTCAGGTCTGTAATGTAGCTGAAATTCAAATATCTCAGATACAGTAGCTGTGATCAGTACAAAGAAAAACCATAATCTTCATGCAAGTTTGAGTTTTTCTGCTTCCTGTGAACAGTAAGCTTGGGTTTAGCGGTGATATTTTATCACATTTCACACCCATCTTTTTTTTTTCTTTGCAAGCTCCCTCTTTGAGGCTCCACCGTCATAGAGAACCTCATATTTAGTGACTTTCTGCACCAGCAAATCCATCCCTTATGTTGTGAAAATGATTTCTTATGTTAGCATGTTAATACTGAAGCTGTGACACCTGCTGCGGGCCCAGTAACTATAGTGTAGAAATGGCATCATCGGAATCAGCAGAGTATGGAAACAGTTTGAGGCAGTTACTCGTTGCCAAGAAAACTCCCTGTTCCTCTTGCTCATAAGGAGGCTGCTTCTTTGTTAATGAATAAGCTACACTCTAGAGACTATTATTCCTTGAAGGCCTTATGCATCCTATGTTTGTCTGTGTGCAAAAGGCAGCTGTGCCAGCAAACATTTTGCCCCAGTGGCATGATCCCATTACCATCAAAACTTCCCCACAAGGGCTCCAAGGAAGTCTGACTCTGCAAATCTGGGTGGGAAAGCACCTGGTGGTGAATATACATTAGGACTGCTTCTTCCTCTGTCCTGTGAAACTGTCCCTGAGGGGGGATTCCAGGGTCAAAAGTTCCCTTGGAAGCATAGGTTCTGCAGATGCCATGCTCTGTCCTGTGAAACTGTCCCTGAGGGGGGATTCCAGGGTCAAAAGTTCCCTTGGAAGCATAGATTCTGCAGATGCCATGCTCTGAAGGGACAAGTGGGAGCAGGCTGCTAGCAAAGCAGAGACGAGGGGGATCTGTGTGGCTGTCCCTTGCAGTGAGAGACAGATAAATTACCAGGAGTCCACAGGTTCTGAAAGCAGAACTGCAGACGTCTTCTGAGGAAAGGAAACCTCACTATTGTGATGGAAGAATTCATAGGAAACTCCGTGCGTTTCAATTGTACAGTTTCCTTTGTTCTACATGAGTTATTCTTGCATCTGAAATAATGGAGCCTTAAAAAGATAAAAGCAGTCCATGAGTGGATTTCCTATGGGATACTGTCTGAGCTGAACTTTGAGCTGACTGACACTTTGTGTAACCCCATTGGAGTCAGTGGAATTTCATGATTATATATCAGCAACCCGTGTGTTTTCGTCAAATGCTGCTGAGAAGTCAATACATAAAAATGTATTGTAAGGCTTTTGACTAGCATGCAGAAACTGCTTATTTCTCCATGGGGCAACTTCTATAAAACCAAGAGACATTTAGGTAATTGAAATGCTTTTAAAAAGAATCCTAAGTTTTATTTGCAATGAATACTTTTGGCCTTGCAGTCACATCTTGACAAAGCATAACCAGCTGAATTGCTAATTGGTCACATTTACCATAGTTTTTAACGAAAGCTAAAGTTGTGTTAATCTCTACATCACTTACTGTAACTTATTCTTTAGGAATATTAAAAAGAACAACAAAAGGTGGCTGCTATAATTTTTCTCAAATTGCATGTAATTACGAGTCATTTTTCAACCATATTCACAGTTCAGGACTTGCACTGAACTGTAATTTCATACTGGAGTGCTCTTCATAAAGTATTTATTCTCATTTCACAACTGTATTTTTCTAATCAATTATTCCTGATTTGTACTGCTATTTCCCTATTAGTGGTAGTTTATAAAATATACTGTAGGTGTGCAAGCTTTGATGACACACAACTGTAGGCAGCAACAAACTAATGATCTATAAATTGTTGGCACAGATTTAATATATAATTTGAATGTTAATAATTCTAATTTAAACAATGTAAAACAAAAACTGGCATGAAAAGCTGAAGAAAGGTGAGAACTCAGGATAACTTGATGACATGATTCTTGCTCCTCTGAAACACATAGGGCCAGGACTGTGTATCCTTTCCTCATGTTGCTGAGCATGTATTGGGACTACTTTTGCATGTGATCACCATTGTAAGGGGTCCACAATCAGTCCCACACAGTTAATAATCTACAGGTCTTCTTTCTGTGTTTTCTTGCATAGTTTACTTATGTGTTTGGTAGGAGTACTCCACTTGGGTTCCTGTGCAAAGATTGTGTTGGAATTCCCAGGCACGAGTGCAAAATAGAAGTGCTTTTTAAAAGTGATATTTTGGTTAATTCTAAGGGAAAAGGTGGAAAAGCCAAAATTTGACCCCATATTATAAAACATGATCTCTCTTTTGCCACTGTGTTCATGAATAATATACCTTAAGAGCATGTTATCATCGGTTACTATCATTTACACAAAGAGGTAAAAACGAGCTGTGTTTTTCAATGCAAAGAGATACACTGGCACAAATATTAAGCACATACTGTAAACTGACTTAATACTTTAGCACTCATGCAGAAGAAACAGATTAGAAATAATTCATTACTCATTAATGAGATCCATTTGTCATCCAAAAGATAGAAAGCATCAAATCAAATTAACCCTATTTGTTACCTAAGGATTTTATTGATTGCTGTCTCCTTTTCCAGAAGATTTCTTGCCCTGATGCTGAAAACTGATTTACGGAGCTATAAAATAAAATAAGACAGTGCTATTTTAGTTGCTATATAGACAGTAATGGTTAAGTGCATTGACAGACCAACTGGTCAACACATTATGTGATACACGCTTCCACATAAAACACATGTTCATAGACAAGCATAAATTACAACATAGTGGCCTCCATCATAAAATCAACATTTTCCCCGCAGCTCTGTCATTGATCTCCTGTTGACGTCTCCAGGTGAGAAGAGGTGGAAAATGATCAAAGTGGCCTTTTCCACAAAGTGCAGACTGATTCACTGCTTCTTCAGTGATGCCTGAGGTGCTAGCCTCTTTCTGCCATTGCCAGTCCACCCCACGCTTTGGCTGCTTGAAGAAGAGGAGACACGGTGAGCATCAGCATCTGATCTTCCCTCCAGCATTCTTGCATTGGCTACCTTGCATGTCCTATATGCTTCCACCCCCGCCCCATTCAGTTCTCCTCTATTCTGTGCTGGTACTGGGCGAAGACATGGAGAAAGTATAAACACCTGATCTGCTTATCACTGCCATTCCATTCTCACTGAACTGCTTCCCACAATGGAGGTAAGAACATAAAGACTTTCTGAGCTGCTGCCTGATCTGCCTGGCCCCCTGCCCTGGTCATCTGTCTCCAAATCCTGGGCTCTACTGCTGTTTCCAGGCGAGGGGAAGGAGGCAGCATAAAGTCCAGCTTTCCTCAGTGGCTGAGGAAGCCAGGCCTATCCTTTCCAAGTCTCCTTTCCCCTGCTGTGCTAGTTTTCAGTGAGAGAGGACTTGATTAATTAGATCATTTCTATAAGCAGACATTTTTCTTTGTTTCTGATGTTTGCTTGCTTGCTCCTAGTAAATGCTAGGCATATCTTGTAAGGATTATTTAAGTCTTCCTGGAGATTAGGATAAAGGCACAGACATACTACAAGAAAGAGGTTGTCAAGCCCAAGCACTGAACTGTTGGGATTCCCCTGAGACTTCTTTCCACTCAGCTTCGAAGAACTCAGTTTGACTCCAGACTTCGTCACTCATGTATATTTATTGCATACAGCAATGCCACACTAAGATGATTAGACTCAAACACAGGGCACATCACAGACTCAAAGTTACATAGAAACCCTCTTTATATATATTTACACATCTCAGTGCATTTACTATACATTGCATCACACATTTTGGGACTGGTTTGGTTACTTTGTAGGAACCATTCCCTGTACAGCATGCTCTGTTCATGCACTGTCCATGTTCAAAATACTCTTTACCTCATTTTTAAATTCCCAGTGTATTTTGTCCATTGATATCTTGTTCTTTGTAAATGGTTCCCTTGGTATTTCTGCCACTTACCTTAGCTAGTTCAGACATTCTGTCTCTTAGCTCATTGGCCCCTTTACCTCTCTTAGCATAAACATTCCGTTTTCAGCCTGCTGATCTCTTTACTTCCATAATCCTGTCACTCATGTCAAGCCAGGCCTACATTCAACCGTCTTTATTTTTCTTTTTTATATTAGCATTCATTTAATCCGTATCATAATCCTGCCTTTTTGTGCTCTCTTTTTAAAGTTTACCAGGCAGGAACATATTCCCAAGGCCACAGTAGCTGTAATAATTTTAACCACTATTAAAGGCTCAAAGTACTAACCAGGGAGGTGCAAGCTCACCTCGTCTGGTACAGCCCACCAGGGTGTTTCCACTGTTGGTACAGTATTATCCCAGTTTCCTATTGCTCGGCTATTAGTTGGGCTCTATTTTCCATTGTACTGAATCATTGGTGTTAATGGACAAGGGAGGTCTAGGTGAAAAGAGATTGATCACCAGTGACTCCCATTTGGTGTTGTCTGTTACAGCCTCTGTCACATTCTCCTTAATCTGCAAACTTGGCCATACGGCATGGGTTCCACCCTGAGTCAGAGAGCTGAGGTTCAGACAAAATCCATCCAGGTTCCCCTGGCATGGTGTTGTCCCCATCGAGAAGCTGTGATAACTGAGAGCACATACTGTGTCTCCAGGCTATACCACTTCCTTTACTCTCTCTTTAACGACTATTCGGGCCCAACCTCCCTCGCTTGTGGTCCTGCTCATTCACACTGAACACTCTCAGAACCATTTGTACTTGATTCATTTACAGCAGGTTGTGCTTATTTCCTCTTCTCCTTGTGTTGTCATCGTCACGCTGGGATAATGCTGTTTATGGGTCCCATTCTCTATTGTACACATGCTGTTAACATATGCCAAGTCTTTAGGGCCCCCTATCCCTAAGGGAATAGTGATTATAACTGGCACAGTCGAATTGCTAATTTCATGTGGTTCCTAGGATCCACATTCTAGCCTAGCAATATTGTAAATTCCTTTTTCCCCTAATGAGGTCCATATAAGTGTGCTGTTTAACTATCTTGACCATTCCCCCAGTTGATTTTTTTATTTCTTTAATAAAATATTTCCTGAATGCATAACAAGTTTAGTACCATATATGCTGCATACAATTGCTTGAGAAACATTATTGTTATGTAATGAATTAAAGTATTTAAAGATATATGAATTCATTTAAAAGTTTGCGCAATGGAGTACATATTGCTAATAACTGACACCTCCTGTTGCAAAGTTAAAGAACTAATCCCTCCTCCTTTTTCAATGGCTTTACCAAACTAATCAGTTAGTGGGTTAATTTTAAGGTATAATCCCTCAATGTCATACAAATTACATAAGGAGACCCCAACTCCAGTGCCACCCAGTATGGCTGCCACTGTGTCCTTTTTGGCTCTACGGTTTCTGTATCCTTGGAAATATGCCTCCCACTGGATTCTGCCATAGTCAGATGTGTGCCCTGATTCTGTTGCTAAACCATGTTTTACTATGTGGCCCAGCAGGTTCCAGGTGATCTGCAAGTAATGAACATTTTAAATAGAGGAATAAATCAGAACTGAGGAATTTATCTATTCCTGCACCTTTGATGAACATGGGGCCCCAGGCATTTCTCAAGACTGGACTATGTCAGCTATTTGGGAATCATTACCATAATCTCTAAGTAATCATTAGAGAAAAATGTAGGAGCTTCTAGCAATCCCAACCCTATTTTTGATCAATCTGAAATAGTATCTTTAGGCACATCTCTTTAAAGCTATTTATTACAGATGGACCAGAAGTTGGGCTTGCTTCATTTACCTGTATGTGGCCTAGGGATATAGGCACAAGGTCTTCGGAAGACTATAGTTTTTGGAAGTAAAAAAACAACTGAAGCAGCAAGTATTTTTGTTTCCAAACTGACTCCGATTCATGGTAAAACTTCTTTATTTTCCAGATTTTCTATGTCCTCAAAATAAATTAATATATGCCAGGTGACCTTAAAATGTTCACTGTTTTGAAAGATTCTATCATTTCTTAAGCGAAACCATACTGCTGAAATGCATAATATCATTGAAAGCAGTAATTTGTTTCCCACACAGTTGCCCTTTTCAAGTGTGGATATTATATGCTTTGTACGCTCCCGTCCCAAGCATGCTTTTAACCTGTGCAACCTAATAATAAGGTTGATTATTTTTAAGAATAATTTTTATAAAGTAAATTACAGCTACATTTTCAAAGCATCATACTTTTGAGACTTCATCATCCCAGAAAACCTGGGAGATGTGCATGAAACATTTCAGGACCATCATTGTCTTTTTGAGGAGCTTGGTGTGTATGTTCCCCAAAGAAGTTAAACTAAATGTTGGGATTGTTGAATATAGAAAGAACTGGAAGTTAAACAGGAAATATTAGTATGTAATTTAAGTTATAACTGAACTGGCATCACAGAGCCTTGCTGGGATAAGTCTCATGACTGGAATATTGGTATAGAGGAGTATAGCTTGTTCAAGAAGGATGGGCAGAACAAAAACAGAGGAGACGTTGCATTTTACATTAAGAATATATACACTTGTTGATCAGTTGAAAATCTCTGCGTAAAGATAGAAGGGTTAAAAATAGGGGTGACATCATGGTAGGGGTCTACTATAGACCAACAAATCAGAAAGAGGAGGTGGATGAAGCATTTCTAGGACAAATAACAAGAATACCCAAAACACAAGACATGGTAGTACCCAGTAGTACCAGACATCCGCTGGAAAAGTAATGCAGCAAAACACAAAATTTCCAGTAAGTTCTTGGAATGTATTGGGGACTACTGTTTGTTTCAGAAAGTGGTGTAAGTAACTAAAGTACAACCACTTTAGACTTGATTCTGACCATCAGGGAACAATTGGTAGCAAATCTGAAGTTGGAAGGCAATTTGGGTGACAGTGATCATGAAATGATGAATTTATGATATGAAAGAACGGAAGGAGTGAGAGAAACAGAATAAGGACTTCAGAAAATCAGACAAACGCAGAGAACTGGTAGTATGGTGCTACGGGAAGAAAATCTAAGTGAAAAGGGAGTTCAGGAGAGCTGGCAGTTTCTCAAGAAGATAATGTTAAATGCACAACTACAAACCATCCTGAACAGAATACTAAGAGGCCAATATAACTCCATCAGGAGCTCTTTTTAGTGACCTGAAAATCAAAAAGAAATCCTATAAAAAGTGGAAATATGGAAGAAATGCGAAGGAATAGTACAAAAGAATAGCACAAGCATGTAGCGACAAAATCAGAAAGACTTTGGCACAAAATGAGTTACACCTAGCAAAGGACATAAAAGACAATAAAAAAGGTTCTTTAAATACATTAGGAGCAAGAGAAAGATGAAGGAAAGTATAGGTTCTCTTCATAGTGGGGAAGGAAATCTAATAATTGATTACATCAAAAAGGCTGAGATGTTCAATGCCTAATTTGGTTCAATCATCATTAAAAAGGTTAACTGTGATCAGATACTTAACACAATTAATATTAACAACAAGGGGGAAGGAATGCAAGGCAAAATACAGAAAAAACAGGTTAAAATATTTAGATAAGTTGGATGTATTCAAGTCGACAGGGCCTGATGAAATTCATCCAAGGGCTCTTAAGGAACTAGCTGAAGCAATCTCAGAAATATTACCAAATATCTTTGAGAACTCATGGAGGGCGCTTGAGGTCCAAGAGTCCTGGAGAAAGGCAAACACAGTACCTATCTTTAAAAAGTATAACAAAGAGGACCTGGGAAATTACGATCAGTCAACCTGACTTTGAAATCTGGAAAGATACTGCAACTAATTATTAAACAAACAATTTGTAAGCATCTAGAGGATATAGGATTATAAGGAACAGATAGCGTGGATTTGTCAAGAACAAAACCCACCAAAAGAACCAATTTTCCTTCTTTGACAGAGTTACTGGCCTATTGGATGTGGGGAAAGAAGTAGACTTGATATATCTTGATTTTAGTAAGGCTTTTGACACAGTACCACATGACAGTCTCATAAATGAACAAGGGAAACATGGTCTAGATGAAATTACTACAAGGTGGGTGCACAACTTGGGGAAAGACAATACTCAAAGAGCAGTTATTAACGGTTCCCTGTCAAACTGGGAGTGTGTATCTAGTGGGATCCTGCAGGGGTCAGTCCTGGGTCTGATACCATTCAATATTTTCATTAATGACTTGGATAATGGAGTGGAGAGTATGCTAATAAAATGTGCAGATGATACCAAGCTGCAAGGGGTTCGGAGGGCAGGATTAGAATTCAAAAGGACTTTGACAAATTGGAGAATTGGTCTGTCTTTCAAATTCAATAAAGGTAAGTGCAAAGTACTTCACTTAGGAAGGAAAAAATCTAATGCATAACTACAAAATGGGGCATAACTGGATAGGTGGTGGTACTGCTGTAAAGGATCTGGGGGTCATAGTGGATCACAAATTGAACATAGGTCATCAACGGGATGCACTTGCAAAAAAGGCTAGTGTCATTCTAGGGGGTATTAACAGGAGTGTTATATGCAACACACAGGAAGTAATTGTCACATTTTATTCAGCACTGTTGGGGCCTCCGCTGGAGTACCCTGTCCAATTCTTGGTGCCACACCTCAGGAAAGCTGTGAACAAACTGGAAAGACTCCAGAGGAAAGCAACAAATGTGGGAAGAGATTTAGAAAACTTGATCTATGAGAAAAGGTTAGAAAAACTGGGCATGTTCTGACATCAGAAAAGAAGACTGAGGGGGGACTTAATAACAGTCTTCAAATAGGTTAAGGGCTGTTAGAAAGAGGACTGTGATCAATTGTTCTCCACGTCCACTGAAGGCAGGACAAGAGTAATGGGCTTAATCTGCAGCAAGGCAGATTTAGTTTAGATATTAGGAAAAACTTTCTAACTATAAGGATAGTTAAGCACTGAGATAGGCTTCTAAGGGAGGTTGTGGAATCCCCATCATTGGAGGTTTTTAAGAACAGGTTGGACAAACATCTGTCAGAATGGTCTATGTTTACTTGGTCCTTCCTTAGCACAGGTTGTTGTAGTAGATGATCTCTCCAGCCCTACATTTCTCTGATTCTATAATACCTGCTATACGTATACATCAGTAACAGACTATTCTGTAAATCAAAAAGAATTCAGATTTATTGAATACTTGTAACAGATCTGTTTCACATTGGGATGTGGATTCATAATACTGTGTGTATATATATATGTGTATATGAGTAAGTGCGCATATATAAAAATATATTTTGTGTGCATCTTGGTTTAATGTAATTCTCAATAGTTCATCACAGGTTTAGTGGATTTATGAACATGGTACCCTGTTGTGGATTTAGATATAATTGAGACTGCTGAGAGCAATGGCAATTTTTTGTTTGATTTTTTTCTTCTAATGTCGATGATTACCAAATGTAGTAACTGAAGAACTGAATTATTTTCCTGAAGTTAGGAGTGGGACATAATGACAGTATTTCCAATATTGGGAGGTATTAGCTGTGGACATCTTAGGCCCCGATCCAGCAAACAATTACAAACATGTTTAACTTTATGTGCTGTGAGTAGCCTAACCAAAGTCAATGGGACGATTTAGACCATAAAGTTGAGCATGTTCTCCACTAATGGCTATGGTGCCTGTATGCATATGTAATTCTCATTTGCAACATGTATATAATGCTATATAAGCTATGACTTGTCTATATACATTAAAAGTTGTGTATACCTAATCTGAGCACAAGCAAAAAATGTAGACCCAACTCTACAAGTGCACCTCTGAAGATTTGGCCAACAATATCTGGGAGGGACAACCTTGAGGAAGAATTCTTTAGAAGTGCCCAAATTATCCATTTCTCATATTTAAAGGCAGCATCTGAGATTAAATCAAGTATCAACAGTCAAAGAGATTCATCAATTTCAGGTACCAATGGGCCTACTAGAAAAAAACCTTATTCAGGAAAACATTGCAGTTTTTTACATATTAAGTATTTTTTCTTAAGTTATTTTATGTATTAGCTAATTAAACCAAGATGTTCCCAACTTCAGTTTCCAAATTTACATAGTGTCACAGACAAAATGCTACAGTATTGTAAGTGAGAACATACAATTGGGTTTAATGATTGCCGTTTCATTTAATAATGTCTTCATGTGGCATGCTGGTATATAAGGAGTGTGGCAATTAAAACTTGTGATGCCTGCAGAGTTCCTGAATCGTGTAGAGGAAATTATTAGTAGCTTTAATGTAGAAAAGACAATACTTGATCACATGATATAGATTTAAGTAAGTATATTATACTCTATTAAGCTTATTTTAGGTTATACCAATTTAGCCTGCTGTTTTCTTTTATTATATATTGTAAAGTGCTGGGAAGACTCACTAAGTATATGGTTATTCATTATTTATTTCTTTGTTATGTATGCAGCTCATAAAGGTGCACAGTGCAATGACTACAGTGTTATATAACCTTTTATTGTATTGCATCATTATTTCTTAGTGGAAGACAGTGCCCTGCTTTTGTCTACAACATCTGATTATTGTTAAATATGTTCTTAAAAACTTTTGTTTTAAAGAACTCCTACAGGTTACTTTAATCGGAGTGGAGCAGCTGTGACAGGTCAGCAAACCACTCTTACAGCTTCATCAATAAAAAGATTTTAGATGGATGTCATAGAAAACATACACTACTAGGAAACCATTACCAGGGCTCTTCTTTTGATTCCCAAGAATTTATTTGTGCAGGTGCTGCCTGAGAACAAGGAATTAAGAAATCATTGATATGGCTCTAATGTTTCTTCAACAAGTGCTGGCACATTTCACTACTATCACTGACAGAGTGGATTTAAAACAGCCAAAATTACTCGATGCATCCGATGAAGTGAGCTGTAGCTCACGAAAGCTGATGCTCAAATAAATATGTTAGTCTCTAAGGTGCCACAAGTCCTCCTTTTCTTTTTTCGATCCTGATAGTGAGTCTGACTTTTTATTCTTTCATTTTTCTTAGGAATCGTCAGTTACCCAAAATGCATGCAACAAATCATTGTAGCATATGCCAGTTAAAAAAAAAATTACAGAGCAATATTGCTCTGCAGTGCCACAAGCTGCTGGAAAAGGGTATAGCACATATTTTAATGGTAAACAATTTTTTTTAATTTTTAAAATAACCATTGTAAAAATCCAAGGCTGTTCTTCCTGGATAAAAAGATTTAGTTCATGAAATAAAAATCAAGGCATCACAGGACAATACTGATTTATTAATCATGCTAGATCAAATCTAATGATTATGGGTCAGTTCCTCAGCTCATGTAAAATGGCATAGTTCCATTGACTTCCTCTGAGGATCAGGTCCAGTGACGTTAAATATTGCAAACTACTACTGAATAGTCAGATTTTTCTACATTTATATATCTTAGCAAAATTTTCTAGTTTACAGAGAGAATTGCACAGAAATATCTTTTTTATATTAAATTTTACAGAGCCAGAGAAAGTGCAAATTATATTGTATTAATTTTGATATTACAAAATTTGATGTTAACAGAAGCATGAAGGTTAGTGCAGGTGGGTGTTTTGTAATAAAAGACCTGGATTCATAGTGGACAGTGAACTATAAATCCCTGGAATGTTTTGTGGAATGTTTTGGGGACAACTGATAAGGTAGATGTAATATACTTTTCCATGGTAACCTTGGAACTTTTCTTCTAAACATG
The DNA here is from genome assembly GCF_965152235.1 of Eretmochelys imbricata. Taxonomy (NCBI): domain Eukaryota; kingdom Metazoa; phylum Chordata; order Testudines; family Cheloniidae; genus Eretmochelys; species Eretmochelys imbricata. The sequence continues at coordinate 102,253,620 of NC_135572.1, forward strand.
ACGAGTTTGCAGTTATGTAACGTTAATAGCAATGCAATATTTTAAACGTAATTATTATTTCCCATCTGTAGAACCATATGGAAATATTTTTCTGTTCTATCCTAAGGAATGCAAGCAAGAAAATAACATCCAACATGTGTGTTTTACTTGGGAGTTTGGCAGATGACAAGTGGTGGTTTAATTTATATAGCATAGCTGAATGAAGAACCTACTTTATATTATATCTGTTAATTAAAAATATAATCTGTATTTCGGGTGAAAACATGTATGAGTTTATGTAATATATCAGCATCATTTTCAACAAGTAATGAGAAAAATCTTATGTCAGTTTGGACAGAAACTAGCTAATAACTCAATGTTATTTCCCTGTGCACTGACACTGGCAGAGCAAAGGTGCTTTAATGTAAATGAGAATCTGGTTCTAAGGGCATTGGACACGCATAGCTAGTGTCATTGTAGGTGACAAAAGAAAGCGCTTGAAAAGTGTAAAGTGATGCAGCTGATCACATTTACAGTGTGTTGTTATGAAATGCAAAATGCTCGTCCTACTGACTATAATTCTAGGCCTAGCTTGTAATAAACTTCCTTCAGTTACACCTACTGTTCCTCTGTATCTTTCATCCTACCTCTCTCCTCCCCTTTAACTGCAAAGTCCTAATACTTGCTACCTGGATTTCCTTTCCTCCAAATTTTACTTTGATCCCCTCTCATCCAGCTGCCATCCTCTTCTCTCCAACCAAAGCTACAGATGAATGACTTCATGACCAACTGTCTTGTAGCTAAATCAAAGATGTACCTGTCTGCCCCTTTCCCGCTTCTTCTCATACTCCTCTTCCTCCCATCACATCTACAGCAGATGTTCTGCAATACCAGTGGTTTAGATATTTCAGCTAGAAGAACTGAAAAAAAATGTCTACATGGAAAAGTAGTCATGAATGAGAAGTGAGGTGTAGGGTTCAGATAACTATTTTAGGGAACATGATTATGTTTTTTTAGAGATTGGTGAGATGATACAACTTCAAGTTGTCAGGGTTCCGCCCCCCCTCTGAACTCTACGGTACAGATGTGGGGACCTGCATGAAAGACCACCTAAGTTTATATTTTACCAGCTTAGGTTAAAACTTCTCTAAGGCACTAATTCCTTAGACTGATACTGCTGTCAGCACCAAGTGATTTACACAAAATATTCAGGGAACGGTCACTTGGAATCCCTATCCCCCCAAAATATCCCCCCAAGCCCTTTCACCCCCTTTCCTGGGGAGGCTTGAAAATAAACTACCAACCAGTTGCCTTTGCAATGTGAGCACGGACCAGACCCTTTGTCTTCAGGACAGTGAAATCAATCAGGTTCTTAAAAGAAGAACTTTTTTTATAAAGAAAAAAGTAAAAGAATCATACCTGCAAAATCAGAATGGAAGGTAACTTTACAGAGTAATAAAAAGATTTAAACACACAGAGGATTCCCTCTGGGTTCAGCTTCACAGTTGCAAAAACAGGAATGAAACTACATCTGTAGCATAGGAAAATTCATAAGCCAAACCAAAAGATAACCTAACGCATTTCCTTGTCCTACTCACAGTTTTTGTTGTTTTAGATGGATTATTCCAGGTATATTTTCAGGAGTGTGACAAAGTTCCTCCTCTGCCTTGGTGGGTCCTGCGCTTTTTGGCGGATTTGCTCGCCTCAGAGATTCATGGCAGCCCTCAGTTTGGCTGCTTCTGCTAGAGGCTCAAACCTGCCATTCACTCAGCTAACCTCATCACTGGTCAGCATGGGGGAAATGGAGAACAATCCCTGCAGTCTCTGTGTCCCACCTAGTGGGTCGGGGACAAGTCAGATCCCTTTCCAAATTAGACCGTCCCTTCTGGTGTTGCTCACAGACCAGGTCAACTCCTCCTGTGTCCAATCAGGAGTTAGGGGGATGGGGAGAACTCGGGCCCGCCCTTTACACCGGGTTCCAGCCCAGGGCCCTCTGGATAGCAGCTGTCTACAATGTTTCCTGTATCAGTTATGTGACAGCTACAACTCCCTGGGATACTTCCCCATGGCCTCCCCCCAACACCTTCTTTATCCTCACAGCAGGATCTTCCTCCTGAAGCCTGATCACGCTTGTACTCCTCAGTCCTCCAGAAGCACGCCTTCTCGCTCCTTGCATACCCCCTCACTAACTGATGGGAGGTCCTTTGTAAACCAGGTGTCCTGATTAGTCTGCCTGCCATACTTGATTCTTGTATGTTCTTAATTGGCTCCAGATGTCTTAATTAGCTTGCCTGTCTTAACTGGTTCTAGCAGGTTCCTGATTGCTCTAGCGCAGCCCCTGCTCTGGTCACTCAGGGAACAGAAAACTGCTTATCCAATGGCCTCTGCCTTCTACTACTCTGGTGTAACCAACTGACCTGGGTCTATCACAGGAAATATTGTACCTGCTTGGCTTCTCTCTCCATCCGGTAAGGGAACAACAAACATAGCAAAAAAAAAAAAAAATCCCTCCCCCCCAGATTTGAAAGTATCTTCTTTTCTCATTGGTCCTTCTGATCAGGTGCCAACCTTGTTATTTGAATTGCTTAACCCTTTACAGGTAAGGCAACCCAGTACAGCTGCCAAAGATACATAAAGGTTGCTACCCTTCCTCCTATTCATGACACAAGTCAACTGTTGTTACCAGGTAATGATAATGTGTATGGGTAAAGAAATGTTGTTAGAAGTCATGGTCAGATTATTAGGTTACCTTACACACAATAATGCTTGTCACAAATAAATTACTGTCATAAGAATATTCAATGTTTCTGCCATTTTGGGACAAGAAAAATATTTCCTAAACACAAATGCCTACATATAGCCAAAGTTTTAGAATAGGTATTTGGGTCAGAAAGGTAAGGGTCATAAAAAAATAAGGAGTGCAATGCAAGCTCATTTTCCCTTTAAAACTGGAGAAAATCCTTGAAGGGAAATAAATAACTCTGATACTGGGAAGATTTATTATTTGCAGTCTTAACTTTACAGGAAACCAAAGGAGATAAATTGTGATTCACATTGTCGTGAATTGCATGTCACTTTGGTATTGAATATAAATGTCAGTAAGCTCGTCACTACACTATAGAGATAAAACAAAAGAAAATTTCTCAGGTGGAAGTAAGCAAATATGTAATATAAATTAAGTGCTGCCTATCAAGTCAGTAGGGGTGGAACACAGAAATGCTGACATAATTCAAAGAGAAAATGGAATGGCAAGACACATTTCAGACACCACGAGGAGGTGGTATGGGGAAGAGCAACAACATTGAGCAGAATCTTGTCTTTTGGTTCGAAACCTGACTTTTGCACTGTCAGTGCAAAGAAGAGGTGAAAAACTGCTAAAGCCATCACGGTCTCATCAGTAGTAGTAGGGTACATTCTATGAGGCACTGGTATCAGTTAAATAGCTATGTTTCTTTTTGACACAGGAATGTAAAGTATACATACAATGTCATTCCATGCTTGCTTAAAGGAAACGATATTTTTAAGAAAATTGGTTCATACAGATGAGAGGTTGCCATGGAAACTAACAATAGCAAGCCACAGTAATCACTCTGACTAAATCCTACCTAGTGCTCTCTTGCTTCCTGCGTGAATGTGTAAACACTCAGTTTCATGCAACATCTGACCAGACATGTTATTTATATTTAATTCTACCCTTTAAGTCATCAGAAAAAATGGTTACTTACCTTCTCATAACTGTTGTTCTTCGAGATGTGTTGTTCACGTCCATTCCGCATTAGGTGTGCGCGTGCCGCGTGCACGAGCGTCGGAAACTTTTTCCCTTAGCGGCTCCCGGCGGGCCGGCGGTCCCCCCGAGTGGCGCCACTGTGCCATGCATATATACCCCTGCCGGCCCGACCCCCTCCAGTTCCTTCTTGCCGGCAACTCCGACAGAGGGGTAGGAGGATGGGTGGTGGAATGGACGTGAACAACACATCTCGAAGAACAACAGTTACGAGAAAGTAAGTAACCGTTTTTTCTTCTTCGAGTGCTTGTTCACGTCCATTCCACATTAGGTGAATCACAAGCTTACCTCTGGAAGAGTGCAGAAGTCACGGAACAACTGATTGGAGGACCGCTCTGCCAACTACTGCGTCCTCTCTGGCCTGCTGGTTGACCTGTAGTGGGTCGTGAAGGTGTGCACCGAGGACCAGGTGGCTGCTCTGCAGATCTCCTGGATTGGGACCTGTGCCAGGAAAGCCGTGGAAGTCACTTGTGCCCTGGTGGAGTGGGCTGTGACCGCCGGGGCCAGAATACCTGCGGGCTCATAGCACGCCCGGATGCAGCTCGTAATCCAAGACAAAATCCGCTGCGCTGACACTGGGAGGCCTTTTATCCTCTCGGCTACAGCCACAAACAGCTGTGCGGATTTGCGAAAGGGCTTGGTGAGCTCCAAATAGAACGCCAGTGCTCGACGCACATCCAGGGTGTGCAAGCTGCGATGACTCGGGTCCGTATGGGGTTTTGGGAAGAACACTGGCAGACAAATGTCCTGGCCCAAATGGAATTGGGAGACCACCTTAGGGAGGAACTTGGTGTGTTGCCAGAGCTGCACCTTGTCCTTGTGAAATACTGTATATGGTGGCTCAGAAGTGAGGGCCCTCAGTTCGGACACGCTTCTGGCCGAGGTAATGGCAACCAGAAATGCCACCTTCCAGGAAAGGTGGAGGAGAGAACAGGAAGCAAGGGGCTCGAAAGGGGATCCCATGAGTTTAGAGAGGACCAAGTTAAGGTTCCATGGAGGGACTGGGGGGCCTGAGTGCGGAAACACCCTCTCCAATCCTTTAAGGAACTGTCCCACGATTGGGTGGGAAAACACTGAGCGCCCCAAGAACTCCGGATGGAAGGCGGAGATGGCCGCCAGGTGTACTCTGAGTGAGGATGGGGCTAACCCTTGCTGCTTGAGGTGCAGGGAGGTACTCCAGAATGGCCTGCACCAGGGCCTAACACGGCTGCACGTGTCGGGGTTCACACCAACACGAGAACCTGTTCCACTTGGCCCTATAGGTCACCCTGGCAGAGGGCTTTCTACTGCCAAGCAGAATCTGCTACACGGGAAGGGAGTACTGGCTCTCCAGGGCATTTAGCTACAGAGCCTCCACGCCGACAGGTGCAGTGACTGCAGGTTGTGGTGGAGAAGCCACCTGCCGTCCTGCGTAATGAGGTCCTGGAGTAGGGGCAGGACTACTGGGGCCTCCACCAACAGCTCTAGGAGCAATGTGTCCCAGTGCTGGTGGGCCCAGGCTAGGGCGATGAGGATCACTGCTGCCCTGTCCCTGTGCACCTTGAGTAGGACCTTGTGTACAAAGGGGAGTGGGGGAAAGGCATACATCAAGCCCCCCCTCCACGGGATTGCAAACACATCCGCGAGTGAGCCCGGGCTGCGGCCCTGGAACGAGGAGAACCATGGGCACTGGGCGTTGGCCCTGGTGGCAAACAGGTCTACCCAGGGAAACCCCCACCTAAGGAAGAGCAAAAGCATGACGTCCACCCTGAGCGTCCACTTGTGCATGCGGTACGACCTTCTGAGAGAGTCCGCCAGCTCATTTCGTACCCCTGGGGGATAGGACGCCTTGAGGTGAATTGCATGGGCTATGAGGTCCCAGAGGAGGAGAGCCTCACGACAGAGTGGCGAGGAATGGGACCTGCCCTGTTTGTTTATGTATAACATGGCAGTAGTGTTGTCCGTCAGAACTGTCATGCTGTGACCACTCAGAGTGGCATGAAAGGTCTGGCAGGTGAGATGAACCGCCCTGAGCTCCTTCACATTGATATGGAGCGACCGCTCTGCTCCGGACCACAACTCCTGTGTCATGAGGACCCCAGGTAAGCCCCGCATCCATGGTCTGATGTGTCTGTCACCAGAGTCAGGTCCAGCTGTGGGGCAGCGAACGGGATGCCTTTGCAAACCACGGGCTGGGAATGCCACTACCACAGGGAGTCCAGCATGTCCCTTGGGGCTGTCACTGCCAAGTCCAGGAGGTCCCTGCCTGGGCGGTACACCTGAGCAAGCCACGCCTGCAGAGTTCTGAGTCTCAGTCTGGCATGCCTGACCATGTGTGTGCATGCTACCATGTGGCCCAGCAGCCGCAGGCAGCACCTGGCCGTTGTCATTGGAGACTGGTGCAGGGAGGAGACCGCTTGCTGGATAGCCTGGAATTGGGATAATGGAAGGCTTGCTCTGGCCTGCACTGCGTCCAGGACCTCCCCTATGAATTCCACTCTCTGTGTGGGTATGTGTGTGGACTTGGGGACGTTGACCAGGAGCCCCAGCTCGCGGAACAATCTCAGGGTCACCTCCACATGGCCCCGCACTTCTGCCTCAGATCGACCTGCCAGGAGCCAGTCGTCGAGGTACGGGTACACCCGGATTCTCTGCTTCCGTAAGAAGGCCGCCACTACTGCCATGCACTTCGTGAACACCCATGGGGCCGCAGCTAGACTGAATGGGAGAACCGCAAACTGGTAATGTTCTTGGCCCACGGTGAAGCGTAGGAACCACTAATGTGCTGGGTGGATGGCGATATGAAAGTACGCATCCTTCACGTCGAGGGCAGCGTACCAGTCCCCCGGATCCAGGGAAGGGATGATGGTGCCCAGAGAGACCACGTGGAACTGGGCCTTGACCAGGAACTTGTTGAGCCCACGCAGGTCTAGGATGGGGCGAAGGCTCCCTTTGGCCTTGGGGATGAGGAAGTACCGGGAGTAGAACCCCTTCCCTCTTAGGCTGTGTGGCACCGCTTCTACCGCCCCCGCCTCTAGCAGCAAGCGGACTTTCTTCTCTAGGAGGTGCTCATGAGAGGGGTCCCTGAAGAGGGAAGGGGAGTGAGTGGGGGAGGGAGGAGAACTGCAGCGAGTACCCGTTCCGCACCATGCGTAAGACCCAACGGTCTGACGTAATGTTGGACCACACACGGGAGAAACGGGACAGGCGGTTCAGGAAACAAAAGGACGGATCCACTGATTGGTCTGGTACGCTGTCCTCGAGCGCACCTTCAAAAGCCTGACTTAGTGCCTGGCTGGGGTTTGTGCTGGCCTTGGTTCTGGCCCGGCACGTTATTGTTATTATTGTTGTTGCGCCGTCGCCTCTTATCCCTGCCTCGCCTATAGTAAGGCTCATGCCTATGGCGAGGCTGGTACTGGCGTTGAGGGGGAGGCTGCAGCGTAAAGGGCTTCCTCTGGGTCGCCGGGGTGTGCATACCCAGCGACTTGAGCATAGCTCGCAAGTCCTTGAGGCTGTGCAGCCTCGTGTCTGTCTGGTCCGAGAAGAGCCCGGACCCTTCGAAGGGGAGGTCCTGGAATGTATTCTGGACCTCGGGTGGCAGGTCTGACTCCTGGAGCCACACCGAGCGCCTCATGACCACCCCTGACGCGATTGTTCTAGCCGCTGCGTCTGCCGAATCCAGGGAGGCCTGGAGAGAGGTCTTGGCTACTGCCTTGCCCTCGTCCACCAGGAACTCCTGTTGGGAACCTTGCGGAAGGTTGTCCTTAAACTTCCCCACTGCTGCCCAGGAGTTGAAATTATGCCTGTTGAGGATGGCCTGCTGGTTCGCAATCCTCAACTGAAGGCTCCCAGATGAGTACCCCTTTCTGCCAAAAAGGTCCAGGCGTTTTGCCTCCTTGGCCTTAAGGGCCGGGGCCTGCTGTCCATGGCGCTCCCTTTCATTTACTGCTGAGACCACTAGGGAGCATGGACTCGGGTGGCAGAACAGGAACTCATAACCCTTAGATGGGGCAAAGTATTTACGCTCCACTCCTTTAGCCGTTGGAGCACTGGAGGCCGGGGTCTACCATATGGTCTTATAGTTGGACTGAATGATCTTAATGAGCAGGAGTGCTATTCTGGATGGACCTGCGGGGCTCAAAATGTCCACCATGGGGTCCTCCTGCTCAACCGTCTCCTTGGCCTGCAACCCCAAGTTCTGGGCGACCCTGCACAGCAACTCCTGGTGGGCTCTATGGTCTATCGGTGGAGGGCTGGAAACTGTTGTACCCACCACCGCCTCATCTAGGGATGATGAGGAGGTTACCTGCTGCTCGACCCCCTCTGGCTGGTCCTCCTGCTCCCCTTCTCCCATAAGAGGGGCCCCCGGCTCGGGCCAGGGCGGGAGTCCATGGGAGTCCGGTCTCTCTGTTTTATCCTGGGGGGATGCTGGAGGCCTGGATGCTGTAGCCTCCGGCACCGTCTGGTGATGCGGGGACCGGGACCGCTGCACTGAGTAACTTGCCCTGGATGGGGCCCCTTGGCACTCCTGATAGGCCCAGGGGTTCCAAAAGGGCCAATGGCCTGGTGGCCCCCATTGGGGTTGCCAGCCCACCTGAGGGTCCCTGCTGTCCGGGGCCTGGTGCGGGTAGCTATAGCGGCCGGAGTCGGCACCGGACTGCGGTGATGCCGATTGCGAAGGCCACGGCGGTGCCAACGATCTGCGCCGGTGGGAGAACGAGTGGCTCCTGGCTGAGCGGAAGCGGTACCGGTATCCCCGGGACTGGGATCTGGACCGGGACTGGGACCGGTACTGGCGTTCCCTGGACTGGGACCGTCTGCAGGAGTCCTCTGGCGAGGGCCGTCTCAACTCCTCCAGGTGCCGGTCTCTGGGTGGTGCCAGAGAGCGGTGTACCCTTTCCGGTGCTTCCTCGCGCCGACCCACTCCCGGTGACGCGACCTCCTTCTGGGCAGTTGGTAACTGTGAGTCCGCGGAGTCGGAGCTCGACCAGGACCAACTTCAGGAATGGTGCCGGGACGGTGTCCTCGAGTGGCACACCATTGCTGGCTTACCCCTCAACAGCACCCATGGCATGGGTGCCGGAGGGTTCTCCCTATGCGGGAGGGGGCTCGCCGCCGACAGCTCAATGAGGTCCTTTTCAGCCTCAAAGGTGCCAGGCGTGGAGGGCTGATCCGTTATGCCCTCGAGCCCATTGTCTGCACTGCGCTCACTTAGGTCTGGGCTCAGTGGGGCTTGTGCTGCCAGGACTTCTGGTGTTGGCGCTGGTACCGTGGCCTTCTCGCGCTTATTGGTGCTCAGGGCCTTGGGAGGTGCTGGCCTCCTGTGCGGGGAATGACCTCGCCTTCCTTTTGGCTGCGAGGGGGGGCTGCACCGGGGAGGACGAGCGGTGCTGGGGCCTAGCCTGGTGCTCTGGGGCCGACAGTTCACGGTGCTTAGCTGGTGCTGGATCTCTTGACGGCTCCGGGGCACTATGCACCGAGGAAGCCTGAGCCGGCGTTGGGCGCTCCGGACCCAGTGGCTGCAATGCAGCCTCCATTAACAGCTGCTTTAAATGAAAATCTCTTTCTTTCCTTGTTCTTGGCTTAAATGCCTTGCAAATCCTACACCGCTCAATTTGATGTTTGTCCCCCAGGCAACGTAGACACAAGCTGTGGGGGTCACTAACTGGCATAGGTTTGCGGCACGTGGCACAATGTGAAGTCGTGGGCCTGTGGCATGCCCTGTGGCCCGGGGCGGGTCCTGGAAGCCTGCAAGCACCTAATCACTTAAGTGTCCACAATACAGGTATGTTAACCAACTGATAACAGCTACTCTGAAAAGGCTAAGGGACTGCTCTTCTACGAGAGAAAGAGAGAGAGAGAGAGAGAGAGAGAGAGAGAGAGAGAGAGAGAGAGAGAGAGAGGGTGTTCCAACGCCGCCACGGACAGTAAGAAGGAACTGGCGGGGGTCGGGCCGGCAGGGGTATATATGCACGGCACAGTGGTGCCACTAACGGAAAAAGTTTCCGATGCTCGTGCACACGGCGCGCGCTCACCTAAAGTGGAATGGACGTGAACAAGCACTCAAAGAAGAATTTCATGATTTCATAACTAGAGTTGGGTGAATAGCACAAAAATAATGTGTGAATAGTTGTTTCAATTCAAAACTGAAATTCAGCGTATCCATATTTGCTATTATAGCTGGCTGAATAATGGGAAAAAACAAATATTTTATTTTTTTAAAATTGCAAAATCTTATTGAACAAACTGTTCAATTAATACGTTCACAATTTATGTGCCCATCTCCATGTGTAATCAAGACGGGTTAATTTTGCATACTTGGAGAAACAAGAAATAACGCTCCCATTTAGCATGGTACTTGAGCGTGTGCATTTCTGTAAACATGTGAGTAGTCCTCTCAAGTCAATAAGACAACCCACATGTAGTGGTACCAGTAATATTGCTGAAGTACCTTTTGGAACTGAGGCCTATATGATTTGTTACACAAGAGTATTCTGTAGGAAAATCTTTGTTTCAATACTATTTCAAAGGATAGCATGAAAGCGCTGTGCTTAAACTAACCAAATAACTTTTAATTAAAGGACTTTCAGAAGAAATGTGAACACACTTTGCTCTGCCCACAGTACTAAAAGTTCACACGGTGAATGCGCTTCTCACTATATACAAATTGTCCATTCTAAAGGAAATGATAGTTTTTGTGTTTTTGAGTTTCTTATATAGCAGGAGTCAGCAACCTGCAGCACGCGGCCCAACAGGGTAATCTGCTGGCGGGCTGCGAGACATTTTGTTTATGTTGACCATCCGCAGGCACGGCCCCCTGTAGCTCCCACTGGCTGGGAATGGTGAACTGCGGCCACTGGAAGCTGCGAGGGGCTGTGCTTGTGGACAGTCAATGTAAACAAAATGTCTCGCAGCCCGCCAGCAGATTACCCTGATGGGCCGCGTGCTGAAGGTTGCTGACCCCTGTTATATAGGTTGCATTGCTGTAAAATATCATTGTGATATCAGTAGCATGCAGATCATTGTCAGGGGCTGTAAATCAGTTTCTATTCTGTGTTAAAGGAGATCTGCAATGTTTTTAATTCAATACATCTTTATTTTTACTTTGTTTAATAGGTACAAGGTTACTGCCATGTGATCACCAATCTCTTGCTCACAATCCCAGCATGCTCAGGGCATGTGATATCTGTAACACCTAATCTTGTTATTGGGGGGAATAGTGGAGACCTGTCAATGGAGAATAATATAAAGCTATATTTTTCAGTACTAAGTGGTTTACTATTACTTTTCACATATGCTTACACTCTTGACTGTTTCTGATATCACCCGTGTTAGAATGTACAAAAACAAATTAACAATTAAAGGACATTAACTACTTACAAGAACAGAGAAAGAAGTGAGAATATTAAAACTGAAGTGAAATAACAGTGATATTTATTTGCACATTCAGCTGCCCTTTGTAAGGTCAGGTGGTTACTGTTTGAAAACACTACAGTTCATCTTTAATATTTACCTTCACCTTGAATTATTTAGATTTGCATTGATTTTCACCTTGTATATTAACCTTCACAGTACAATTCACCTATAATACTAGGTTATTCAAGTTTTCAGCCAAAAGAGCTTGAGCCTAAGTTTCCTGCTAAAAGTTAATGGGCAGATCCTCACTTAGTGTAATATGGTGTAGCTCCACAGACCTCAATGGACTTGGGCTCATTAACACCAGCTTATGATCTAGTCCAATATTTCTACTCCTCTACTTGGTGCGGATAATTTTCACTCATCAGAAGAGCTGATACTTGTCTGCACTTTCTCCTGATTGGTGCCAGATGCTTTATGGCACTCCAGTTTGGATCAATTGGTACTGTAAAATATAGGATTTGTTGGCTATGGGAAAAGGTATTTGCAGGAAACAGGATAAAAATGACCAGTATTTTGCACCTTGGTTACCTTTTTCTTCACCATGCTCACGTGGATACCCAGGCAAACTCTAGCTTCTCATTCTTTGTACCCTGCCAACCCACTATGTTATTTGAAGCTTATTCTGTTTTCCCTTATTGTTGTAATGCATGCACCAAATTTAGGCAAACGTATACCAACTCATATACATGTATATTGTATCAGTTCGGCGGGGAGCCTTTCTGCATTCAAAACAACAAGGGACCAAATTTGTAAACATCAGGAACTGTTTGCTAATGATTCACAGACATAAAAAGTGACTTGCACCAAACAGATTTTAAAAATATTATGCTCAGAAAAATAGATGCATTTAAAAAAAAATTACACAGCAGATCCTCAACTTCTGTAAAATGGCATAGCTTAACCAAAGTCAAGGGAGCAATGACAATTTAGATTAGCTGGGGATCTGGCCCTATGTTAGACAACTTAAGTTAAACGTAATCTTTTACAAAGCTCTTAAATACTTTAGACTGTTTCCTGATATTTCTGAAATTTTGACAAATTGTACAATTTGCAGCGTTTCCTCACACTATATATTTAAAGCAATGAAGAACATATATTGTCTTATACTCTGGTATTTACCTTTTGGTCAATATACTTGTTTTCTTCAATTGCAGATCTTTTGGAGTGGTCACATGAGGAAGAAGATGCCGAAGGGAGTCTTCGCAATAAGCAGCTTGTATCCTGCTGCTGACGATCAATAAACTGCTTCATAAAACTTTCCCTTGCAAATAAGAAAAAGATATCACATTTTGTTGCTAAAAATCCAGAAAGAGTTAATCCATGTTTTCTGTAATATGTCACAATTGGTTACTGCTAAGATAGAACAGCAGCAAGATGGAAATTGATGGGGTACTGGATAGTACATACAAATAACAAAGATGACTAGATTTAGATGTAATTATTAAAAACAATAATTGAATTTGGTGCTTTCATTCAGTTTCAAACAAAAGTGTTTGTTCTCTTTCATAATACAGTCTTTTATTTGATTTTTAAAATGTAACAATTAATTTTAATTTTATTGACATCAGATAAAGCAGTTTAAAGTTTTTTCTGAGTTTATAATACAAATTGCTCATTAAAAGCAAACCAAAGACTAATATAATCCAAAGGATGCATACTTTCGGCAAGAAAATCAATTTTTCAAGAGTTCAAACAGCATCTGTTCATAAAACAGCCTTGAATGCCAATTTTAAGGTACTTTGACAATTTTATACTTCACATATGCCATGATTTGATTTTTAAATTATTTTTGTTTACAAGAAATACACATTTATTTTTCCACATTCTAAGTTCTATAGTTATATACTGAGTGTAACCAACTCTTCTCTGGAGTGATAGTTCTACACAGTACAACAAATTCATTTTAAAGATTTTATTCTTCTGTCCATAGCTTGAATTTTTTTTTCGATGGCTAGCAGCAACACTAGGTCTCAATTACCTACCCACATATACATTTGGAAAAACACAGGGAAAAAAAAAATCATACAAAGCCAACAAAGATCACGGATACACTGTTCAAAAAAGAAGCAAAAACTCAATATGTACATAATTGGGGTTTTGGAAATACAATATGTCTGATCTTTACCTTAAAATTTAACAGTGTTTTATTTTAATCCCTCAGAGGCAGATATTTTGGCCTGTACCATACCTTTTGCACAGTTCAGATGACACAAAAGATTTGAAGACAGCCCCAACTGGCCTACCTGTGGTCTCCCCAGCACAGGAGAATCCCCAGTGATAATAGAGCTGGCACAGCCATCTCCTACACCGTGTATGAACTTGGGTGGGGAAGGGTGTAGAGGGGGCTGGGAATGGAGTGTGCTATGCTCCAGCTATCCTCATCTGGCAAAAGGTCCCTTGGGAACAGTTGCAGATGGAGCATAGTTATAGCAGTCCCCAGGCTGCTTTCAAAGATTCAGTGAACTACAACTGACTCCCCAATGCCTAACTGTCCCCTCTCATAAGCTGGGTACAACAGAAACTCTGACCTCTGAGTTTTTTGGGTCATTTTTTGAAGGAAAGTTATCCCCAGTGCAAATGCAGTCCAGTCAGGTAATGGTCAAAAGTTGTTACCCTCTGACAGCTGTTCAGTGTTCTATGCGAGGTGATTTGGTGGACTCAGATGACCAGGTAATTAAAAAACCCACACTGGAATTGATTTTTAGAACTTTTGCTCGGAGTCTTAGAAAAGAAGCTAAAAAAACAAATGAGGCTGAAGAGAAACTACTTTCTCATCTGCAGAAATGCTCTTTCCAATATACTCTACCTGCATGCAGATAAATGACTTCCAGGACTATTATTCATTCCTTTCATGAGCACTAAAGCCATGTAAAAAAGAGAGGAGGTGATATTTTTTGGGAAGTAAAAATGAGAGACAAATGAAAAGTCACCCACTCTCACCTCTAAATATAATGTTTTGATTCTGATTTCTAAAATTATCTGCTTAATTTTCGGGAGAAAAACTGTTATATGTCCCTGGCACTACTGTGTGTGCTGGTAATTAACAAGTCTCCAGCACATAAAGAAAGGATGTATTTTATACCTTATTTTTGGAACTGTAAAATCTGAAGGAAGCTTGGAGATTTTCACCATTTGTGGCCTGTTAGGAAATTTTTCAAATATACGTAGACGCAGTGGAAGCTTTTCCTTAGTATCAGCATTGGCTTCACTTTGCTTAAGCTTAAAAAAGAAAAAAGAAAAGAAAAGAAAAAAAAAGGAAATTTTACTCTAAGTGTAAAAGTTTTATTTTTCAGAATTCAAAGAACAATAACAGCAATCAGTTGAAGAGACAGAAGATGGCAGCAAAGAACTACAGAGGGTAGTTTTGTTGCTCAGAGTTCATTAATTTACTTGTGTTAGAGGCACTGACAGATATCAAACTATACCAATCCATTATCTAAAAGCCATAGGATAAGAGGCATTTCTAATCATTTCAGTTTTAAATCATGAGGCATATTAGCTTTGTATTATGTATGTTTACTTCTGTATTTTCTTCACAGTTCCCTAACACTTTTAAAAAGAAAATAAATATTCATGTTTTGTCTTATGTGACTCAGCTTTTTGTGCATGTTGACAGCTTTGAGATATTCAGATAGAGCATAATGTAGATAAACGAACTGAAGATTAAAATCTTTAGAAAAACCTCAGATTATGATTGCAATAGGAAAATCACTTACGGATGGATCTATTAAATATTGCTATACTTATATCTAATGATATCTGAAAAAGTAGATGGAGATATAACTATTGCATTCTGATTATCATGTAGGGTCACCTAACCATTTTATGGCAACAAAATGCCAAGTCAGAAAGGGCCACTACATGGACCAAAGCTTTTATGGTAAAACACTTTTTTTGAATTGAAGAACTTAACATGAAAAATATCAATTTCTGTCTAATTGAACATAGTACAGTAAGGTTTGGAAATCTAATAGCACACGTCTAACTGTGGTCTTTCATACAATAGGGTGTGTTTACACAACATTTTGCACAGATTGGGAGCAAGCCTTGCAGCCCCAAGATAACAAATTCCAGTTAGCAGGGTTTGTGCTAATGCTCTAAAAATAGCTGTAGAAACAGCACTTTGAAGTTGCAGTTTGGGTTGAGGCACTAAAGCCCACCCCACTTCCTGTTGAGCCAGGCTGGAAGGTTCACTCCTGCTGGCTCCAGAATGCTGTGTAGACATACCCTAAGGATCAACTTTTCTTTGTCCATTATAGCATGGGCATCGAATCTTGATTTTTTAAGAGAATTGTGAAATGAGTGTATGGCAAGAATGCTGTATATTTCATATATTTAGATTTTAGTGAAGATTTTAGTATAGTACAGTTTCTGGTGGAAGATTTTTCTGAATATTAATTAAAATTAGCATAGATGTGAACTGTCATGTGGACTAAAAACTGAAGAACAATAAATATGGGATAATGATAAATGGTAGTACACCGAGTTGGGGAAGAAGGTGTCTAGTGGGGCACTGCAGAGATCAACTCTATGTCCATTCTTATTTAATATCTTTATTAATGATCCTCAAAAGGGAGAAATCATGCTATTAATTAAATTAATTGGATATTAAATTGGGAGGAGTTGAAAATACCAGTGAGGACAGGGAAATTAAAAAAAAAAAAAGAGATATTAGAAACAAGGACAGACAATAACAAATGGAGATTCAATTTTAAAAATGGAAGTTAATAATCCAAGGGGAAAATATGTTGCAACATATTCATTGAGAGAACACACTGGGGAAGCACTAATGCTGACAGAAAGCTAGAGTAGCAGTAAGAATGGAGTGCAGGCTGTGGAAAGGTTTCTCAAGAGCAATGCCTCATCACTTGGTACTTAGAATAAACAGGACCCTTGAAATGCCAGTGTAGTGGAGGGAAAAATCCTTCACTCTCAGGGAAATGGACTGGATGATCTAAGAGGGCTTTTCTAGAGCTAGAATAGCTTTTTTTTAACCCAGTGGAAATTCTCATTGGCACAAGTTTTCCGGTTCTTGTCACTCTGTCTTTTCAATCTCTACCTTCTACATTAATGACAAGTAAATGTAGATATATGCAGACTGTAACACGGAGAGAAAATGTCCCTCACAGGAAATGATTGCTATTCACGGGAGCCCACAGCTTTGCATTTTATATCTAAATACAAAAACAGGGAGTTTGTGATAGATTAAAATGGTATCTGATGTTCCAGTGCAGCAGACAACCATACTATAAAAGAGCTAAGCAACGTTACATAAATATACACTTTTTGAAAAGCAGAATGATTAAAAACATGCTTTAAAAATAATCTGAACTCAAAGCTATTCTACAGAATATCTCAGCATCAGTCATGCTGAGATAATATTATATATTAGGAAGCTGAACGCATTTAGCTTCACTTAGTGCCTCTCAACAAGTCTAGGGTGTAATATTTGCTCTGCATGACACACATCCTGTTCTGTGTCATTGCTTAAATCCTTCACATTTCAGCTCCTGTTTTTTTCAGCTTACGACAAAGACATATATCTTTTTAAAGATATAGGATTTGTAGAAATATGGCAACTATTGTTTACAACGAGGACTGCCAAGCGATTAAAAAATTAATTGTGATTAATCGGACTGTTAATAACAGAATACCATTTCTTTAAATATTTTTGGATTTTTCTACATTTTAAATTATATTGATTTCAATTACAACACAGAATACAAAGTGTATAGTGCTCATTTTATATTTATTTTTTATTACAAGTATTTGCACTGTAAAAAAACCAAAAGAAATAGTATTTTTCAATTCACCTCATACAAGTACTGCAGTGCAATCTCTTTATCATGAAAGTTCACCTTAAAATGTAGAGTTATGTATGTACAAAAAAATCTGCATTCAAAAATAAAACAATGTAAAACTTAGAGCCTGCAAGTCCACTCAGTCCTACTTCTTTTTCAGCCAATTGCTCAGACAAACAAGTTTGTATACATTTGCAGGAGATAATGCTGCCTGCCTTCTTGTTTACAATATCACCTGAAAGTGGGAACAGGCGTTCGCATAGCACTGTCGTAGCCAGCGTCGCAATATATTTACGTGCCAGATGCACTGAAGATTCATATGTCCCTTCATGCTTCAACCACCATTCCAGACAGGTTCTGCTTGATAACAATCCAAAGCAGTGTGGACTGATGCATGTTCATTTTTATTATCTGAGTCAGATGCCATCAGCAGAAGGCTGATTTTCTTTTTTAATGGGTTCAGGTTCTGTAATTTCTGCATCTGAATGTTGCTCTTCTAAGACTTCTGATGACATGTTCCACATGTTGTCCCACTCAGATTTTGGAAGGGCACTTCAGATTCTTAAACCTTGGGTCGAGTGCTGTAGCTATTTTTAGAAATCTCAGATTGGTAGCTTCTTTATGTTTTGTCAAATCTGCAGTGAAAGTGTTCTTAAAATGAACAATATGTGCTGGGTCATCATCCAAGACTGCTATAACATGAAATATATGGCAGAATTCAGGTAAGACAGAGCAGGGAGCATACAATTCTCCCCCAAGGAGTTCAGTCACAAATTTAATTAACACATTATTTATTTATTATGGGCTCTAGGTGGCACAGAAGGGCAGCTTTCCTAGTGCTGATCCTCCCTTTCTCCCTGTTGTGGATGGGGGTCAGGGGCACAATGGGAGGGCCCTCACCCCCACCTTGGCCACGGATGAATAGAACTTCCTGTCCCAGAAAGCAAGTTTTACATGAGACAGCATGAGGAGATGGAACAAGAGATAGTCCCTTTTTCATTTACCTCTACAGTATCAATCAGAGTGTTTTAAACATACATCTAATTAGTATTTGCACTCTGAAATTTTCAGTTTCCCCTTAAGAAAGACATTTTTTTCTTTTAGGCTGTTTTTATATTTCTTTACAGACAATATACTGACAAAATGTGATTCTCCCTTAGTACTCATCTGTCATAACTTGGAATGATTTCAGTAACAGCAAGTAAACTTTGAAGAACATTGAAAATAAACTCTTGAATAAAGTAATGCTTAGTTTAACTCCATGGACTTCGGTGAGTTACAACAGGAATAAATTTGATATATTATGTTGATTAATAACCACTCATTTTTAAAATTATTACATTATTATTAGTGTTTAACATTAGATCCTCCCTCTCCCACAATACATAAAATGCTTTAAATAGAAACATAGTCATCTGGAAATCTCAATCTTATTTTCAAATTTTGTTTGAACAAACTCTCTGAAAATAAGGACTCCAATTTGACTGCTGTTAATTTAAATTCAACAAAATATAGCTGTTGTTTCAATGAAAATCTTTTATTCTTTCTTAAATGTATTGGTGTGCATTTCAGCTACAAAATTTCCAACATTACACACCTTGTATAATGGCAGAGCTACTGAACCAGAAAAAAATAAACGTTTAACTGTGCTCACACTGAAATGCTCTTTCCAATAAGTCATTTACATTTTAAATGCAGCAAAAAGCATTCACAGAAAAGTAAATATGTATTTAACAATAAATTAGGCTACTAGATTTTAATTCTTATACGCTCTGTAAAACAGCATGCCAGATGGATACTATCACCACTATAGTCCATTGGGAGAAACAGATTTATCAAGAGACCTTCATTGTGTTTTATTAGGAAGACTTTTTTATTTTTGGCCTACCAGGGTGGCCAAGATCTGCTCTCCAGTGTTCTCTGCTCCAAAGCATCACAGGAAAAAAAGAGTTGCATAGGGAACATGAGGTTGCATCTATTTTGGCTTATACTGAAGAAATAGCTGCTTTGGACTTCCTATGCAGGTGTCCTGGGGCTAGAGAATACGCTGGGAGCTGAGGATTCCTCCATTTGTATTCACTGTGTTTTAGTCATTTGTAAGGGTACAATTCTGACATGCAGGTCACAGATTCCATGACTTTCTGGGACCTCCGTGACTCAGGGTTGCCAACTTTCTAATTGCACAAAACCGAACACCCTAGCCCCGCCCCTTCCCCTAGGCCCCGCCACCTTCCCCGAAGCCCTGCCCTGGGCTCACTACATTCCCCTTCCCTTGATGGCTCACTCTCCCACACCCCCACTCACTTTCACAGGGCTGGGACAGGGGGTTGGGTTGCGGGAGGTGGTGAGGGCTCCAGGGTGAGGTCAGAAATTTGGCGTTCAGGGTGCGGGAGAGGGGCTCCAGGTTAGGGCAGGAAGTTGGAGAGCGGGAGGAGGTGAGGGCTCTGGCTGGGGGTGTGAGCTCTGGGGTGGGACTCAGAATGAGGGGTTTCGGGTGCAGGAGAAGACTCCAGGCTGGAAGGTGAGGCAGAGGGATTAGGAGTGCGGGAGAGGCCTGCAAGTGGGCTCTGAGGTGGGGTTGGGGATTAGGAGTTCAGGGTGTGGGAGGGGGCTCTGGGCTGGGGCAGGGGGTTGGGGTGCAGGAGGGGAGAGGATTCTGGGCTGAGGGTGTGGGATCTGGGGTGGGGCCAGGGATGAGGGGTTTTGGGTGCAGGAGGGGGCGCTTGGTGGGGGGGACTCAGGGTGGGAGGTTGGGGCTGGGGGTTGGGGAATGGGCTTACCTTGGGCAGCTCTCAGTCAGTGGTGCAGCAGGGCTAATGCAGGCTGCCTGCCTGTCCTGGGGCATGGAAGCAGCCAACAGGTCTGGCTCCTAGGCATGGGGGGACGACAGGCGGCTCCATGGCGCGCATTGCTCTCGCCCACAGGCACCATCCACCTAGCTCCCATGGGCCAGGAACGCTGGTGCTCGGGCAGCGCACGGAGCCCCATGCCCCCCCCACCCCACCGCCAAGGAGCCAGACCTGCTGGCCACTTCTGGGGCACAGTGTAGTGCCCCAGGACAGGTCGGGACTAGCCTGCCTTAGCCCCACAGCACCACCGACTGAGCTTTTAACTGCCCGGTCAGCGGTGCTGACTGGAGCTGCCAGGATCACTTTTCGATCAGATGTTCCCTTCAAAAACAGGACACCTAGTCACCCTACTGTGACTTCTTCTGCAGCGGCAGGGCTGGAGCAGCTGTCAGCACCAGGGCCACCGAAGTTGTGGTCCCAGGACCACCAGAGCAGCGGCTGGCAGTCAGCCTCCTGGCTGCTAGAGCAGGGGCTACCATAGGAGTGGCAGACACACCCTCAGGCTGCTGGAAGTCAGCCCTGGGACCACTGGAGCAGGGGCTGGCAGCTGGCCCCAGGGCTGCTGGAGCAGCTGGCTGGAGGTCCACCCTGGGGCAACTGGAGCAGTGGTCTTCCGGCCGCCGGAGCAACGGTCGTCAGGGCTACGAGAACCACAGTTCCCAGGGCCACCAGAGCAATGGCCAGCAGTCAGCCCCGGGACTGCTGGAGCAAGGGCAGCCGGAGCAGCAGCAGGCAGTGGTCCCTGGGGCTGCCAGAGCAGCAGCTGCAGATCAGCCTAGGACTGCTTGAGCAGCAGCTGGCGATCAGCCCCGGGGCTGCCAGAGCAGTGGCTTCAGGACTGAAGAGGTGGCCAGGATTCAGTCAGGCCCCCTAGAACTGGAGCAGTGGCAGTTAGCCCCTGCTGCAGGAGCAGAGGCGTGGCTGGAGCAGCTGCCAGAGGCCAGCCCCTGGCAGTACTCTGACTGGTATTCCTCCCCCCACACTTGGGTATTTTTAGTAAAAGTCACAGACAAATCATGGGCTTACATGAATTTTTGTTTATTGCTTGTGACCTGTCCCTGATTTTCACCTGATTTAAAAACCCATGACAGAATCTTAACCATAGTCATTTGGCATGCAAGTAAAACCTTCTAAGTAGGACTCACTCTCTAAACAGAATATGGTGTCCTTCCTTGCTACTGACAATAGATAAAATAACTATGTGGAATTAAGGCATGCCTAACTTAAGTTTGAGAAAACCTAACACAAGGAAGCTCATTAGAGGTGCTTAATTATATCTGGAAATGCTCTCAAGATTGTCATGGGTTTTTAAAGCTATTTTCCAGTAAGGCATGTGTATATATTTTTTCAAAACTTTACTACTATATTAAGGCACTTATATAAAGATGGCCTGATTTTCAAAGGTTTAATGGGATTTGGGGGTGCTCAGCCTTTTTGAAAGGGTTGAGGTTGGGCTGAAAATCAGACCCAAAACACACATTTAGAAATTGATACTAGGATATCTACAACAGAAAGATAAATACATCTAGGCATTTGCAAATATTCTCAGAATGTCTCAGTGCCCTCTTTTTTTTAATCAAAGAACATAAAAACAAGTGAAAAAAGAAGAGCTCATCCGGACATTTTGATCGGTGCTGTTTTGCTCCCAAACGTAATTGCTCATACTACAGTCTAGAGGGTATCTCATCCTGCCAGAATGAACGTGTTATTTTTAGTGCAGAATGGAATGCAGCACACTGAAGGCTTTTTAACTACCTCAAGGCAATGGTGGGATAAGTAAAAAATTCTGATTCTGAGCGTACTTGGTGCTTCACTTACAATAAATATTAAGACTGTTTCTTATTTTTTGTAAAGGAAGGTGTTAAATATTTTAAATAACACTACAATAGAGTGGCACATTTTATTTAAGAAGCTGTGCTCAGTTGCAAATAAGAATGAAGCTTTTCATACTTTGTTAAGGGGTTAATTGTGCCTTTGCCATGTGCTTCAGCTATGGGGGATGCACGGCCTCAGGAGCAGACTGGAAACTCAGAAAGTGACCATCCACTTCTTGATTTCCCCCTGCTCCAAGGGGAAGTACCCTGCACCCACACTGTATGTTCCCCACCATGCCAGCCTGAAGGTGGAGCCAAGGCTGCTCCCATTCTTCTCCTTTCCTGTCCGCTCCTCACATAAATACATGAGAGGGGATATAGCTTCTGTCCCATCCCTGCTGCTATCCATAGTATAGGTAACTGTAGGGGCCACACTCTTATTCCCCTCTAACTCCTCTGCTTGCTTCCTTTCCTCCACAGTAGCACAGAATGGGCCCCAAACGGGCTTCAAATTCTGCAGGATTTCCTCATTAAAGGTCGGATGCTCAGAGCATAGTCCTGCAAATACTAATGCTAGTGGGTGTCTGCAGGATCTGGTCCTTGATATGCAAAATAACTAATTAATTTGCACGCACGATTATCTAGACTTCTGTCTGTGGGAAAGCAGGATAAGTTATCATACTGATTGAATGGTTTAAAGCAGTGTTTTGCCAGCATTTTTATTTATTTTACAGAGACATCTCTGATTTGAGAGCCTCCAGCTTCCTAACCACTAATTGCTCCATCCCCAGTGTGATATGAATTCAGAAATATGACAACTTGGACAGCACAAAAACATTTTCAGGATGAATTCAATCTTTCCTGGTAGATCAGCATCTTTATTTTAGTAGACATTTATCTGAAAATACTGATTTCAGCCCAAAGTGGGGAGTTTATTTATGTTTAAAAAGAAAAGCAGATTGAAAAAATAAACTTTGTAAATAGTTTCCCCTAACTATTAACCAAATGTGTTTAAAAAGCAAAAGGTCGGTAGTAATACTCCTCCTCTTTCTACTAGGCTACATAGATATCCATTCAGTGTAACCCCACGAACTGAGTGTCAAATTTGACCCACTGATTTCAAACTGACTGCTCATATGAATAGGAGTTGCATGAGCTGGCTGAAAGAGAGCATACTTTAATTTGCACATGTTTTCTTATATGCTTTACTGATTATGGTCCAGATTGTGACTGGCTGCTAAGCAGTTGTGTAAGGGTGAGGACCTCTCCTCTCTTGTGCCCCTATAAAGGTTCCCATTCTAATTTATTTAGTAGTGTTTGTATTAAATATTGTATTGTAGTGCTTAGAGGCCACAACTAAGATGGGACCTCATTGTGCTAAGTACTTTGCAAACACATATGGCTTGTCTACACTTACCAGGGATCGATGCTGTGGCGATTGATGGACCAGAGGGCGATTTAGCGGGTCTAGTGAAGATCGCTCTCCTGTCTATTTTAGTACTCCACAGGAATAAGAAGAGTAAGGGGAGTCGACAGGAGACTGTCTCCCTTCGACAGAGCATAATGTGTACCCCGCGGTAAGTAGATCTGAGCTACGTTGACTTGAGTTATGCTACTAATGTAACATAGCTTAAACCAACTTTCCCCCGTAGTGTAGACAAGGCCATAGTAAAGAGTCACTTCACTCTGAATGCTTACTCTAAATGCTTTAGACAGACACAAAGTAGGATAAAGGAAGTGAGAGACAGGGAGATCCTGGGACAGATACATTTTTATACTAAAGCCCCTTTACACTGTCTGTAAAGGGGCATCAGTGTTAATGAGAATTTGGCCCTGAGTGGCTTGTCCAAGATCACATAAGAAGTCTGCTCTGAAGGACACAATGGAATTATGTTTTCAGTTTTCAAAAGGACAAAGCACATTCTCTGCAGAGCTCAACAGAGAAGGGATAGTAGGAGAGGGACCGAGTAGCTGAATTTAGGACTCAATAAAACAAGATCTGTGAGTCACACTTGCCAACACTGGTGACAGATGAGAGAATGTTTTCTCTGTTGGGCCTTCACCCTTTGAGGACATTTCCGGAAGACAGTGAAGTAATGATAGGTCAACATTTCTATGGAATGTATATTGTCCTAAGCTTGTACTCAACATAAAAAGTCAATGAGTGTGGATTGATGGCAAAGTGATTCAGGAAACTTATCTAGTGATTGACCATTATATGGAAAATTTATTGAATCACTCTGCCAATAATAATCTGACATCACTGTACTTTTATGGCAGGTGCAGGCTGAGCACTACTTTACAGTTATCTGTGCTTCCCACTTCCTGAGACGGACAGTGAGCTTCCATTTGTAGCATTATTTCAAGTGCCTACAGAGGATCTTAAGTTCTCAACACTGACCTGTACACCAAGTGGGTGGTGAGAGAGGAGGAGATAATAATCATCATTAAGATCACTAAGTGATGGTTAGTTTTATACTTACACCTAGGATGAAATCTTGGCTCCATTAACTTTAATGTCAAAACTTTCACTGACTTCAAATTGATCCAGGTTTTGAACCTGAATATTTCCATGATTTGAAATCACTGGGAGAATATCCCTGTCATTTCCCCCTCCCTTATTTCTATTTTTTCCCCATTTCTTTGGAACATGGCTCCTCCTAACCTGTGAAGTTTTCTAAGATGCATATCTAAGTTTTGAAAGGAAGCAGTACAAACACGTGTAAATGCAAATGAAAATTTTATTGCAATTCTGG
The DNA here is from genome assembly GCF_965152235.1 of Eretmochelys imbricata. Classification (NCBI taxonomy): domain Eukaryota; kingdom Metazoa; phylum Chordata; order Testudines; family Cheloniidae; genus Eretmochelys; species Eretmochelys imbricata. The sequence continues at coordinate 102,278,001 of NC_135572.1, forward strand.
AGGCTAAGTCTGTTCTTGGTTAGACCCATGTAACACCACTGGAATCCTAAACTCACCTATAGCCTCATCAATCAACTGGAAGAAAGTGGTGTCACCGAAATAAATAAGAAGAGAATTTTATTCCGCTGATTTAAATTATACTAAAAACAAGACTTGTAAGATCAAAATGGTAACCTAAGAATTTTCAGCGATGTTTTAGATTTTAGATTTAAAGAGATAGCACAGGATCAAAACATTAACCTACAGACACATACTGCAGTTACTTACATCCTGTATATCCCATGCAAATTTAGCCGTCATTGTTTGTTTACTGACTCTATAATAACATATGAACATAAGAATGGCCATACTGAGTCAGACCAAAGGTCCACCTAGCTCAGCATTCTGTCTTCCAACTGTGGCCAATGCCAAGTGCTTCAGAGGGAATGAATAGAACAGGTAATCTCAAGTGATCCATCCCCTGTTGCCCATTCCCAGCTTCTGGCAAAACCAAGGCTAGGGACACCATCCCTGCCCATCCTGGCTAATAGCATTGATGGACCTATCCTCCATGAATTTATCTAGTTTTTTTTTAAAACCCTGTTATGGTCTTGGCCTTCACAACATCCTCTGGCAAGGAGTTCCACAGTTAGACCATGTGTTGTGTGAAGAAATACTTCCTTTTGTTTGTTTCAAAACCTGCCGCCTATTAATTTCATTTGGTGACCCTAGTTCTTGTGTTATGAGAAGGAGTAAATAACACTTCTTTATTTACTTTCTTCACACCAGTCATGATTTTATAGATCTCTTTCATATCCCCCCTTAGTTGTCTCTTTTCCAAGCTGAAAAGTGCCAGGCTTTTTAATCTCTCCTCATATGGAAGCTGTTCCATACCCCTAATCATTTTTGTTGCCCTTTTCTGAACCTTTTCCATTTCCAATATATCTTTTTTGAGATGGGGCAATCACATCTGCATGCAGTATTCAAGATATGGGCGTACCACAAATTTATATAGAGTCAATACGATATTTTCTGTCTTATTCTTGATGATTCCCAACATTCTGTTAGCTTTTTTGACTGCCACTGTACACTGCATGGATGTTTCCAGAGAACTATCCACAATGACTCCAAGATCTCTTTCTTGAGTGGTAACAGCTAATTTAGACCCCATCATTTGATATGCGTAGTTGGGATTATGTTTTCCAATGTGCATTATTTTGCATTTATCAACACTGAATTTCTTCTGTCATTTTGTTGCCCAGTTATCCCGTTTTGTAGCAGACTAACATTAATGTGCTGAAGGAAATGCAGAAAACCTGACATGTGAGAGCCTTTTAAGAGCTTTATGTGAAACTACTGATATCACTACCCAGAGCTTAAAAATGACAGCTACCATTGCTAGTTTTGGTTTCCTGTGCAGCTCGGATGAGCTTTAAAAAAATATATTTTCAGCTACTCTCTGCAGCCTGTTTACTCTAAGCCAGTGATTCCCAAACTTGTTCCGCCACTTGTGCAGGGAAAGCCCCTGGCGCGCCGGGCCGGTTTGTTTACCAGCCAGGTCCTTCGCCCCGCGCAGCTTCCCGCAGGCCCCATTGGCCTGGAGTAGCGAACCGCAGCCACTGGGAGCCATGGTCGGCTGAACCTGCAGACGCAGCAGGTAAACAAACCGGCCCGGCCTGCCAGGGGCTTTCCCTGCACAAGCGGCGGAACAAGTTTGGGAGCCACTGCTCTAAGCACATCTAAGTATTCTTTCACGAATCAGCAACTGATCTAAGATATGAAGTGAGCAAACAAATATATTGCTTTTTCTCTTCTGAAAAAATAGTTTTTCAAGTGACTAGACAGACCCAAAGACTTATCTAAAACATAAACAGCACTGTGAATTGATTGGCTACTCAACAGCTGTCAAATGTTCAATATGCTGTTGGTGGTGATTTCTGTTAAGACTGATAAAACAGCTAGATCATTTATGCTTAATATTGCAGACTTGCTGGTTCAGATGACCAATGGCTGTCAGATCACAAAAGGTCGGGGTTGCTGTGTCCATGTGCAATGATTACACCTTGTGTCAAGGCTGAATCTCAACTCTGTCACTCCGAGTGCAGAAGTGGGCCCGCAAGGATTTTAAAAATTAATACTTGCCTATCCAGGCTTGTATTAAACTCCCAAGGTTACAGCTTTTCTCTGACCTTGGCTTGGTAAACGCTGCCACCACCCAAATGCAGAAAAACCCCTTTGAACTCAGGAAGGAGCACTTGGGAATTCCTTCCTGTGGGGTATCCTCAAGCCCTTTCACCCCCGCTCTGGGGAAGAGCTGAGAAAGAAAACAAAGGAAATTACCTGTGGCTATCAGCTAATCCAACAACATGCACAAACTTTTTAGGACACCAAAAATCCAATCCTGTTCTTCAAAAAGGTAAATTTTATTAAAAACAAAAAGAAAGAAAATACATTTGGAATTTAGGATTTTGCTAGATTTTAAGAGAGCAGTTCCAAAAATCAAGCACCCAAAATTGCTTTCTTGGGGGTTCAGCTTAAAGGTTACAAGCAAACAAAACCATCTGGGATTAGCACAGAGGAGTCCACAAGCAAATAAAAAATAAAAGAAATAACCCTAATTACGTCTAGCTAAACATTCTGATCTACTTACACATTTGGAGTTCAGATATGTAGTTCTAGGCATGATCTGATGATTTATGATCATACCTGGCTTAAGTTGCTTATAGCATGGCTGCTCTGTCCCTCCAGCCCAGAGAACAACAGACAAAGGGAAAGTTGCTTTCCCAATTTTAAAAAGTTTACCTTCCCATTGGCTCTTTTGGTCAGGTGCCCACTTTTTTTTCTTTACCTGGGGGACTTTTAAACCCTTTATAGGTAAAGCAAGTAAAGAACAGCTACCAAGATGAATTTTACAGCTAACTGGCTGGCTGGGTGTCCATCAAACGGAGCTATCCCCCCTTTATTTATCACACCTTGTGTTGAAATCTAATGGCTTATGGTTTGGTTTGCATGAGAAGGAAAAAGGGAACATTAAGAGCTATAGCCCCCTCCAAATCCACTGAATCTCTCACAACAGAGCCTATTAAAATGGGTTGCTTTCTAGGTAGCCATTGCACTCCAAAATAAAGTGTCCCAGTACTAATGATCCATGCTTAATATTGTAGACAGCAGTTCACAGAGCACTGGCTAGCTGCCATCTATTTAGGCTGTAAATTAAAATGTTTGTAAAAAATGTATGTGAAAATGTTTGCAAAAAAAAGTCAGGGTTTACCTTGAGAAAGAAAATCTCTATAAAACTCTGATTGGGTTAAAGTATTTTCATTTTTACAAAGAAAGTATTGCGTTTTTACAGCCATCTTTGGGTCTTTAATAGTTTCCTTCCACGTGCTTACATTTCAGAATCCACTTTAAGGTGTAGTTTTTACTTTTGTTCCGTGTCAGACAGCTCATTTCAATTACTCTACATGCTTCTTAAAGGCCCCATTCTCCTACATCAGCAACCCTGAGAAGGGGCTTTTCTTACCCTGGCCATCCCAAAAGGGGCTTCCCAGGAGAAAGGGGAAAGCAGTGCAAGTTAATACAATTTAGGTCTCTGCCTTTCTACCTCCAGCCTTCATCTTCTCCACCTACTCCAATGTAGCTGGGCTTGAGTTCCACAGGTATGTTGTAGAGACACAAAACCTCACACCACCCCTACTCTGAGCACAGGGTCCTTGACTTGGCTGATATAATTCATATTTTGATTGTTATCTCCCATCTTCCCTAAACAGTTATTTCCACTTTGTTTCCTCTTAACTATTTAAGACCTCTCTTTGAGGGATCTTGGTGATATAACAAGTGACAAATGTAATATTTTTGCATTGCTAACTTTTAACTTCCGTGTTTATTTAATTTTGGGCCTTTTTAAAATTCTGATGTTTTATTGACCAAAACATGGACAAAAGCAACACCTAAAATCTCTCTTCTCAAAAGTTCACAGTGAAAAGATAGAGAAAAAGAAGCAGGATGTTGTGATTTCATGGTGTTTTCTTCATTTACTCTCTAGACAATCACATAAAAAGACAGCAGCAGGAGTGTCTAGCAGAAGTTATAAAAATAGCATGTATTTTCACAGCTTACTGGTTTTCTAGCTAGTATCTGCTGTTAGAACTGCTTTGGATACAGAGATGAATACCTGCAGGGCGACACTGTACAGAGACTCAAATCCATCAGCTTAATATCTAGCAGCAGTTAAGGAAGCAAACAAAAAACTTGGATTTATTCAGTGAAGGATATAGTGCCTATCAGCAGAACTATTTAATGGGGTTAGTTAATGAAACGGGTTAAGTACGGGGTTGGTTGGACCATACTCTGTTTTGTCTGTCTGTTCATCTATGCTCCCATGCAAATAGTATCTGTGCACCTTCCAAGTATTTAAAAATAGAAAAGTTGTGTGTGTGTGTATGTGTGTGTGTGTGCGCATGTATGACAGAAATAGAAAGAATTTATGGAAAGCTAATCCAAAGGAATGAGTTTTATATTTAGTTTTAGATAAAGTAGTGGCCTGGTCATTCTTATCTCTGGCAGGCGTTAGTTCTGTAGTCTAGGTCCAACTCCTGTGAAAGTTCCATCTACAAAACTTATGAGCCTCCTACCAGTTGACAGGCTTTTTTTCATTGGAATGTAGCTGTTGTGAGAGGTCACGAAGGGAGTGATAAGCAACAGCCAAGCCGAGGGGAGGCTTTGAATATTAGGACAGAGTCCTTGCGCTGAACTCTGCATTCACTGGAGATCCAGCACCAGGTCAATGTGTTCATGGAACCTGTGCTAACAAACAGATGGACTGCTGCACTTCATACCAGCTGAAGCTTTCAACAGGTGGGATGAACAGTCATACTTTCTCTACAGCCAGGCTGGCAAACGCTGACCCGGCCTCCTAACAGCTAATGTAAGCAAAGGACTGTAGGGCACTGTGTGGGTATGTATGTCAAAGTGGGGCTGAACGAGTGGAGTAGTCACACACAGAGAGGACTAGAGGAATGAGCAGAAGAGTAAGTGGGACGTGTACTGGAGACAGGTGAGGAGAGAAAGATGGAGAATACAGTGAAAGGAACAAGAGATTGAAATCCTTATGACTCTCTTTTAAATTACTCGGAACCTAAAAATGGATGTATCAACATTGATTAACAAATCATATAGCTGTGTATACTACAGATATCCGAATTGTTATACACAATGTAGAGCAACATCCACAGTTCATTCTGCAGAAAGGTAATTACTTGGATCATTATCTGTTAGGATCAAAGCTACCACTACAGTCTGCGCACAAAAATGTGCCTGCAACGAAGCCAGGACTGACAGTGCATAGTTCCTTTGACTTGCCAAAAACAGCTGCCTCCACAACCCTACCACCCCAGTGCCCGTGGTGCTGTGAGATGCCCATTTCCCTTAAATTTAGCTCACTTTTCTTCCCGCGTCTCAAGGCAGGTGGACCAGGGCTGGCATACTTTTTTTTTTTCTGGAATTATAACATTTTTCTTCTATGTCTGAAAATATGCTGCTCTCTTCTTCTTAATTAAAAATAATCTTACTCTGCATTTGTTTTCCTGCACAAAGTGTACTGCTCTTTGGAGATTTTTTTTCTTGCTCAAAAGCATGAAATTATCTGCTCTCAGCCAGGTCTGAAGAGGGAAGGGGATTAAAAACACTGTTTTCTAACCGCATTTAAAAATAATCATTTAACAATGAATAAGCAACTGCATATGAATCTAAGGTAGAGGCTACAGATTCTGCTTTCTCTGACTGAACCACATTCAAATAAAACAAAATACCACTGTTAGCAAGAGGGCTGAATTAGGGCTTCTGCAAAATCATAGTATTGAATTGTCTGACTTTCAGATGAAGGAAATGTTGCTATTGCATTAACAGCTGCCCCAATTCTGAAAGGTGTGGGGCACCCTTGACTCCTACTAACATCACAAGGAGCTGAGAATGGTCAGCACCATGCAGTGTATAGCCAATATTTTATCGCCTGAACCTCTTCTCTGAATTAATTTTCCTGCTTAGAAAAACAGTGTCTAGGGTTGCACTACAGTTTCTTGACAGTTTAAATTGATTTATTTCTAGACTATTTGGCAACCTTTTACTGACTCCCTGTTGCATGAAGGGATATATTTTCAAATCCATCTATAGAATATTTATGCCAGAAATGGTCATCTTGCACAATATTCAGAAATTACCAAATATTTTGCTTTTATGTAATATGATGATGCATGATTTAGCATAAATTAGGGGTCCCCAATCTTTAGTACTGTGGAGAGCAACACAGGATCAATGATAAATGCATAGTGAGAAACAAATGGTTATTTGCTCTGTTTCCTTAGCAATAAAATTGGGGAGGGAAACGGAAACAAATACTAAAGAAAAAATTGAAAAGCAAAACATACATTCAAGGTTTTTAAAAGTCTGCTGACCTTTTTTGCTAATTATTCCAATTGTTCAAATTTACAGCAGAAGAGTATAGACTCTAATCAACTGTGAGTGGATCCCTGTTTAAAACAGCAAATACCCTCTTTCCACATTTCCCTATTTTTCCTGCATTTTTGATGGTATCCTAACAGTGTTAAACTGGATTTTATCTGCAGCGTCTCTCCTGTTACCAGTTCAAAAACTCAGAGATGTTTCCCTTCTGACCTTCAGAGTGAGATGCTAATAATGCACTACTAAAATGCCACTACTGTCTTGTTAAATTGCCTTTTGTCATCTTTTCTTGCAAAGATTCTGAACTGCAAAAACCTGATCCTGCACCAGTGAACTCAAAGGGAGTATTGGAATAGTCTTCAATGGGAGCAGGATCAGGCCCTAAACCTCTTAAAGAGAAGGATGAACAAAAGTGTTGTTCAGACCTTACCTGTAGCAGAAGAACAAAGGCTGTCACCATAAACAAAAGAAAATGCTAGAAAAGGAGTTGTCTTTAGCTCTGACCGCTAGGTATTTGCGGAGGTGGAAAGTACATAGAGAAAATCTCTATTTCCAGCATCAAGGGGTCACAGTGCAGTTTTGTGCATCAGCCATTTGAAAAAGAGGTAACCATGGAAAACATCCACAAGAATTTGACCGCAAGGAGTGGAATCACACCCTTAGATTGTAGTGTAGTCATAAGATGATTTCCTAGTGTTACTCAGCTGTTTTCAGCTCTTAGCAGATATTCAGCTGAACGAAACCATGCATATAATAACTGATAGCATGAGACCGACCGACCTGGCCTGGCTGCCGGTCCTGTCCAACATCGTCCCTCCAGACAGCAGGCAATAAGTCACCTTGCAGAATTTGCTCCTTAAAGTAAAGACATGCCACATCCACCCCTGTTTAAACATTTGGTTAATCCACCAAGCCACGGGCTTAGCTCAAGGCAACCCGCTTGGACTGTTCCCCTACAGAACCTCAGTATTGCTTTCAGTTGGCGTACTAGGCATCAAGAACAAGCTTCAAATGTAGCCAATGCCTGTCCCATGAGAGTTCCCTGGTTTTGACCTTCCATGCCTTCTTTGGGTAAAGCTTAATCACCTCAGATGTGATCAGATGTTCTGCTAATGACCACCCATGACTTTGTGATATCTCCCTGCTGCTGTGGCCAGTTAGAAGATGTAGGCCACATACTTGCAGGCTGCACCTATTTGCAAGAGCTGCCTGGTTAACTCATGGACTTGTACAATGCTCTTCCCTCAGCTATTGAATGGTTGAGACACTTAGGGTATGTTTATACTGAAATTAAAAACCTGCCGCTGGCTCATGCCAATTAATTCAAGCTGACTCGGGCTCGAGCTAAGGGGCCGTTTAACTGTGGTGCAGACATTTGGGCATGGGCTGGAGCCCAGGCTCTAGGACCCTGAGAGATGAGAGGCTCCTAGAACTTGGGCTGCAGGCTGATTCTGAATGTCTACACTGCAATTAAACAGCCCCTTAGCCTGAGCCCCATGAACCCGAGTCAGCTGTCCAGAAATTGTAATATAGGAGTAGAAAACAATGACGTACATTAAAAGGGAAGAAATTTTTTTTTTTTAAAACCCAAACCCTAGAAGAGTACATGAAACCTGGGAGAACAGAATCAAACTATGAAGTCTGCTAGGGAAACACTTTGTGGATTTAAATTACCTGAGTTTAGACAGGCGCTACAAAAAAGTCAGAGGAAAGTAGGTATTGTAAAGAGAAAGATAAGAGATAAGTCTTCAAATATTTGAAGGGTAAAATAGGAAGGATATATTATAGCCAGTACTGGTAGCTCCACCAATTATTAAGGTTGCCTAACACTTCCCATTATAAGACCCTGTTTTCAGTTGCTTATACTTAGTCAAACTTGAACCATTTGAACAGAAATTTTCATAGATTCATAGAGTGTGAGGTCAGGAGGGACCATTAGATTACCTAATCTGACCTCCTGTATACCACAGGTTAATAAATTTCACGCATTTACCCCTTTATTGAACCGAAACTGAAGCATCATTTGTGTCTGACATAATCATATCTTCAAGAAATGCATGTAATCCTGATTTTAATACTCCAAGAAATGCAGAATCTATCATTTCCCTTGGTAGTTTTTTTCAATGGTTAATCCCTCTCACTGTTAACAAATTGTGTCTAATTTCTAATTTGAATTCATCTGGCTTCAGCTTCCAGACATTGACTCATTTTATGCCTTTCTCTGCTACATTTAAGAGCCCTTTAGTATGTGGAATTTTCTCCTTGTGAACAAATTTGTACAATGTAATCAAGTGACCTCTCAATCTTCTTTTTGATACGCTAAATGTATTGAGCCCTAAGTCTTCCACTGCCGTTTCCTCCAGCCTTCAAATGATTTTTACGATATTATGATATTTTCTACACCCTCTCCAATTTTTCAACATTCTTTTGAAACGGTTGACACCAGAAATGTATGCAGTATTCCAGTATCAGTCTCACCAATGCCGTATCCAGAGGTAAAATCACCTCCTTACTTCTACTCACTACTTCCCTGTTTATATATCCAAGGATCCCATTACAACTTTTTTGCCACAGCATCGCACTGGAAACTCATGCTGAGTTGCTTGCTCTCTATGACCTCTAAGTAATTTTCAGAATCACTGCTTTCTGGGTTACAGAACTTCATTCTATAGCTATGGCCTGCATTCCTTGTTCCTAGATGTATAATTTTGCATTTGGCTGCATGAAAAAGCATTTTGTTTGAATGGGCCCAGCCTATCAAGCAACCCATACCACTCTGTATGACTGCCCTGTCCTCATTATTTACCACTCCACCTATTTGTGTCATATGCAAATTTTATCAGCTGTGATTTTGTATTTCCTTCAGGATCACTGATGAAAATGTTGAATAGCACTGATCCCCACAGAACTCCACTAGAAACAACATCATTCAATGATGATTCCCCATTGACAACTATTTTGAGGTCAGGTTTCAGAGTAGCAGCCGTGTTAGTCTGTATTCACAAAAAGAAAAGGAGTACTTGTGGCACCTTAGAGACTAACCAATTTATTTGAGCATAAGCTTTCGTGAGCTACAGCTCACTTCATCGGATGCATAAAGTGGGAAGTACAGTGAGGAGATTTTATATATACACACAGACCATGAAAAAATATACATTGTAAGGAGAGTGATCACTTAAGATGAGCTATTACCAGCGGGAGAGTGGGGTAGGGGGAGAGAAAACCTTTTGAAGTGATAATCAAGGTGGGCCATTTCCAGCACATTTCCAGGAGTTAACAAGAATGTCTGAAGAACAGTGGGGGGGAGGGGGACAGGAATAAACAAGGGGAAATAGTTTCACTTAGTATAATGACTCAACCACTCCCAGACTCTATTCAAGCCTAAGTTAATTGTATCCAATTTGCAAATTAATTCCAATTCAGCACTCCCTCGTTGGAGTCTGTTTTCGAAATTTTTTTGTTGAAGGATAGTCACTTTGAGGTCAGAAATCAAGTGACTAGAGAGATTGAAGTGCTCTCCGACGGGTTTATGAATGTTATAATTCTTGACATCTGATTTGTGTCCATTGGTTCTTTTACGTAGAGACTGTCCAGTTTGACCAATGTACATAGCAGAGGGGCATTGCTGGCACATGATGGCATATATCACATTGGTAGATGTGCAGGTGAACGAGCCTCTGATAGTGTGGCTGATGTGATTAGGCCCTATGATGGTGTCCCCTGAATAGATATGTGGGCACAGTTGGCAACGGGCTTTGTTGCAAGAATAGGTTCCTGGGTTAGTGGTTCTGTTGTGTGGTTGCTGGTGAGTATTTGCTTCAGGTTGGGGGCTGTCTGCAGGCAAGGACTGGCCTGTCTCCCAAGATTTGTGAGAGTGATGGGTCGTCCTTCAGGATAGGTTGTAGATCCTTGATAATGCATTGGAGAGGTTTTAGTTGGGGGCTGAAGGTGACGGCTAGTGGTGTTCCGTTATTTTCTTTGTTGAGCCTGTCCTGTAGTAGGTGACTTCTGGGTACTCTTCTGGCTCTGTCAATATGTTTCTTCACTTCAGCAGGTGGGTATTGTAGTTGTAAGAATGCTTGATAGAGATCTTGTAGGTGTTTGTCTCTGTCTGAGGGTTGGAGCAAATGCGGTTGTATCATAGAGCTTGGCTGTAGACGATGGATCGTGTGGTGTGGTCTGGGTGAAAGCTGGAGGCATGTAGGTAGGAATAGCGGTCAGTAGGTTTCTGGTATAGGATGGTGTTTATGTGACCATCGCTTATTAGCACCGTAGTGTCCAGGAAGTGGATCTCTTGTGTGGACTGGTCCAGGCTGAGGTTGATGGTGGCATGGAAATTGCTTCAATCATGGTGGAATTCCTCAAGGGCTTCTTTTCCATGGGTCCAGATGATGAAGATGTCATCAATATAGCACAAGTAGAGTAGGGGCATTAGGGGATGAGAGCTGAGGAAGCGTTGTTCTAAGTCAGCCATAAAAATGTTGGCATACTGTGGGGCCAAGCAGGTACCCATAGCAGTGCCGCTGATTTGAAGGTATACATTGTCCCCAAATGTGAAATAGTTATGGGTGAGGACAAAGTCATAAAGTTCAGCCACCAGGTTTGCTGTGACATTATCGGGGATAGTGTTCCTGATGGCTTGTAGTCCATCTTTGTGTGGAATGTTGGCATAAAGGGCTTCTACATCCATAGTGGCCAGGATGGTGTTTTCAGGAAGATCACCGAGCTACGAAAGCTTATGCTCAAATAAATTGGTTAGTCTCTAAGGTGCCACAAGTACTCCTTTTCTTTTTGCGAATACAGACTAACATGGCTGCTACTCTGAAACCTGTCATTATGCAAGGCTCTGCATTTAGCCGTATGGAGTGGAAATCTATGAAGTTTTGAAGTGAGCTGTAGCTTATGAAAGCTTATGCTCAAATAAATTGGTTAGTCTCTAAGGTGCCACAAGTACTCCTTTTCTTATTTTGAGGTCTGTTAGTCAATTCTTAATCCATTTAACGAGTGCTCTGCCTATACTGAATATTGCTAGAGAGACTGGCTGGGTTTTCCCTATCAGGTGTCTGCCCTTTTTCTTTCTTTCTTTTTTTTTGTTATGCAAGATTTCAGATAACATTATTCACCCATTTCTGAGGACTAGGCTAGGGAAACATTTACATTTTGCCCATGTTAAAAAAAAATCCCTCCTGGTGACCCTTTTTAGAGATGCTCTAGTGCCCCCCATGTTTTGGAGAAATTTGTCAGTGATGTAACTTTTTCTGCTTCTGTGAAGATCCACAGAAATTTGCCCAACTTATAAGTTTCTGAAAAATTGCAGTTCACACATGCTCAGTACAAAATTGTTAGAGGTCCACAGCTTAATTTTCCAAATATGCCATCTGCATTGCGTATGCTCCAGCCTGGGAATACAGGCAGCTGAGAAGAACTTGCCCTGCAATTGCATTTCTAGGTTGCTATGGGCCAAGGCTTAGGCCTGAGAGCAAGGAAGCTGTCTCCCCTTGCTGGGCTCAAGCAGTGGGAAGGAGGAAGACACCTGAATTCTATGCAGTGAGGACAAGAGCTAGACATTGGAGGGCAGGAGTAGAAGATTGGGACAAGAAGGTCAATGGGAGACTGGGAAGATGATGGTGGGGGAGAGGAAATTAGGAGTGGGGATGGGGGGACTGAGACAGGATGGGGGGCAGAGGAGACTGTGACTGGGAACCAGTGGGTAGTGGGGATATTGAGATCAGACAAGAAGCTGGAGGAGAGAGTGGGACTGGCTAGGCATGGAGACTGGGACTGGGAACTTGGGAAGGGAGACAGGTCTTATGATAAGTCAGGTTCCAGAAGAACAGGGAAAGAACTGGGACTGGCTGGGCAAAGAGACTGGGACAAGGAGCCACATGGTGGTGGTGGGAGAGGCATTGGAGGAGGAGCCCTGAGGGGGAGGGTTAAGACCCAGTAGAGACAGGTAACATGAGTGTTGAGGTAACTGGAGGTTGCGGGGAGAGACAGATCAGACAAGGAACTGAGAGGGAGAACTGAGACCCTCTGGACAAGGAGACTGGGGACAATGAGCCAGAGAATGGATGGAGAAGGAGACTGAGAGCAGGGGAGAAGAGTGAGTGCTGACGGGGTGATTGGCACAGGGAGTCCCAAGTGGGGGAGACTAGGACTTGCTGTGTAAGGAGACTGCGTATGGAATGAGAATCCTGAGGAATGGAGAATGGGACTGAGATGCTGAGCCAGGGGTGTGGAAGATACAGGACAGGAACAGGTTGGAAGGATGGGGCAGAAAATATCAAGTGTTAGGAGAATGGACAGAAGGGTCTGTGTCCACTAGAGCACGCTCCCCTCCAGAATCTGGACTGGAACCCAAGATTTCCATGTCTCAACATTTTTCTGCTGTTGGTAAATATCACTGAAACCCACTGGCAAAGGGGGATCATCATCCTATGACTCCATCATCCCCCTCTAGTGCTTGTCCATATAGAGGATGACAAACTACCACTGCCATCAGTGATTCCGTCAGCTCAAATGGCAAAAGTCTGCATGTTGGATATAAGGGTTCTAACCTTGCTGATGCCCAGGTTGGTGTAACCATGAAACCATACAATGGAACTGATGTTTTTTTCAGTTTGCTTTTTTAAAAGCTAGGACATTACACACAACAAAACTATGTTAAGTGAACATTAAGGTAGGAAAGCCAGGTACTGAAAAGTTAGTAAATGCCAGATTTAGGAATCCCGGTGTAACCTTACTTTGTCCCTGTGGCAGGGTGCTGCTAGAGAGGCCTTAATCAGCTCCTGCCACTCCAGCCCCAAACAGGGGGATTGGATTGTGGCTGGGTAGATAGCCTGATGCTTGCTTGGTAACTGACCACACCTGTCAGCCTCATTAGCAGGAGCTATTAGGCTGGGAGGAAGTGGGAGCAAAGGGGGGTGGAGGCCAGGAGGCGAGGTGAGGCAAGACGAGACGAGACTCAGACTTAGACTCAGAGGGAGGTGGGAGTCTCCTAGTCTGTTGCTGGCCAGGCCTGTGGTAGACCAACCTGTTGTAAAAAGCCTTTATATAGTTGGAAACAGGTGGTGCGGACTTGAACACAAATAAAGAACACAAGTGTTGCACCAGCCTGAAGTGTACCTGAGTCTCTGAGAAGAGAGGGAGAAGGGCCAAACTGGAGGGGCACGGCATAAGCCCCGTTACAATCGCCCTTGTGCAAACATATTATGATACAGCCTTGAATTACATGATCCCAATGATATTTTCCCACAGGACCCGAGCCTCATCCAGTGCCCAGGATGGGTCTGCTCTGGGAATGAATCATGTTTGTATAGTGAAGAAGTGTCTGTAGGACCCGAACTTCATTTGTAGCAGAAGTTGGACGGTGTATAGTGAATGAGGCAGGGGACTGCAGGAAGAGAAAGGATGATCTCCAGGTTAAAGCAACTGAATGCTGCCCTCAATAACAGAATTGTTTTGTTGCTTCTGCCACTATGTTCTTTTCTGATGCTGGGAAAGTCACTTAAATCAAATTTTTCCATAAGTGGTCACTAACTGTGTATTTCATTTTCTGAGTGCCCATTTTGCAGAAGTGCTGAGTGCTCACAGCTGCAACTGAAGTCAACGGGAGTTGTGCTTTCACCATATATTGTACTATATAATGCTAAGTACTCTGGAAAATCAGGTCCTAGACTCTGAGATGATGCACCTAAAATTAGTGGATACTTTTGGCCTTAGTTTCTCTGCGTCTCAGTTTCTCATCTGTAAAATGGGGATAATTCTCTTAACTCACAAGGATATTGTGAAAATAAATTCATTCATATTTGAGTAGCACTCAGATATTGTAGTGATGAACACAATAGAAAAACTCACAAAGAAAATAGTAATTCTGTCTTCAGAGCAGGATTTGATTAGTATGGAATAAACAAAGCCTGGGACCACCCACTGAATAACAAGGAGAAAACAAAATACTGAACAGCTGCTCACTGAGTGTGCATTGTCCATTCTTTGTACTGAATGAGGCACGGGTCTTTGAAAAAAAAAAAACTATGTAATTAAAGCATGCCTCATAATGTGTACACACAACTTTACACACAACTTTAATTTTGGCATTTCCTAACTTTTCAGTGCTTGACTTTCTATTGTTAACAGTGTTCTCTTAATGTAGCTTTTTAAATGTAATACATATATTTACTGAACAAACAATAATACCTAGCATTTACATATCATTTTACATTTTCAGAGTTTGTTGTACATATTGATTAGACTCCCCAGTAACCTGATAGGTATGTAATATTATAAATACAAATACATGTAATTAAGAAAATAAGGAGGAAGATGCAGGTGATTTCCTAAAAGGAATGAGTTGCTAGGCATAATTTCTGGCCTGAAGGTGCTACTCCCAGTCAGTGACTCATTGTCAGAAAATGCCCTGTGTCTCAATCTTTCCAGCTATTATAAGCAGAAAATTACTCCTGTGGGAATTCTGCACCACTGCACAATGCAGAATTTTGCAGAAATTTATGTGTGCACAGAATTTCCCTTTTTTCCCCACAGAAATGGGTTGCAGAGATATTGACCGCCGCTAGGAGCCACTGGACCTGGCAGAGCCCAGCTCACAAATAGAAGACAAGGCCAGGGGGAGGGAACTGGAGGTTCCCAGCAGCTGCAGTTCCCAGCATGCCCTGAAGGACGGAGGTGGTGGTGCACAGAAAACTCTGTGCAAGCCCACTACCCAGCATCAGGCTGTTTCTCCCTCTGGATCCTGGGATGTGGGGGGGGTGGGGGGGTGGGTAGAGGGTGTGAGTGTCTGGACTGGAGGGTGCAGGGGCACAGCTGGGCTCTGGGTGTCTGTGTCTGGATTAGGGTTGCAACATAGCTGGGTTCGGGGTGGGGGTAGGGGAGGTGAGTGCTGGGCTTGTGGGGGGGCAGAGAAACAAGAACTGGGCTGTCATAGGGGTTTCTTTAACTCTCTACTCCTGGGGGAATTTTTGTGTGTGTCTGTATTGTTGCAGACATATTGCTGACAGGTATTTTGAAATAAATTACCAAAATAACTGAAACTGGTGTGATTATATAGTGTTATTTGTACATATAGTAAAATTGTATATACAGTAAAATTTGCAGAATTTTAAAATATTTTGCATAGAATTTTTAATTTTTTGGTGCAGAATTCCTCCAGGAGCAGAAAATGAAAAAACAAAACCAAAAACCCAAAGCGAACACATCCCACCCAAAACAGGCATGTGGATTTTCTAAAGGGTGATGCATTTTTATCTGGTATACAGGACATTTCTAGAGAATCAGTGACTTGTAAATTAGCTGGTCTGTTGCTTGCATCATTTCCTGGGATTCCATTCACCTTTTAATTAAAGACAGAAAAATATATTTTTTTCTATGCAATGATACAGAACCATTTTCATTATAGATATGCTCCCGATCAAAAACAACAATTACCCCACAATCTTTTTCTCCTTCTCATGATCGGTTTATAATGGAGAAACCAAAATGTCATTAAATTAAATACTCTGCTTTATCTTCTGTGATAAGAGAACCAATAATTCAGTATAATAGTGCAAAGCCCCTATCAGCACTGAGCCTGGGATGCCATCACATTTACCTAAAGGGAAACTTTCCTCCTTGAGTCCTTTAATCGGTTGCACAATCATTAATTTCAAAGCCACATTTTTCATGGTTTTCACTGTAAATACTCCTTTAATCAGAAAACACCACCTATAGTATTAATTACTTTTGTGTAAAATATATGAAGGGAAGACTTTTAACATCACTGAGCGATCGTCTGTAAAAAAGGTTGTTTTAAACACAGAGAAACATTAAAAGCACGTGCCACAGCCTTGTGACTAGTAGTAACATTTTCAAAAGCACCTTCGTGACTTAAAAGCCGAAGTCCTACTGCCTTTCAATGAGACTTACAACCTCAGAATTGCAATGCCTGTCAGATGAGCCCGTGTCTACGCTACGAGCGAGGGGTGTGGTTCCCCGTGCATGTACACCTACTCACGCTATTTCTCATGGAGCTAGCATACGTACAAATCGCAGTGTAGCTGCACTATCCTGGGCAGCGGCAGCGGAGGCCCAGCTGACCCATGGTGAGTATGTACCCACCACTTTCAGGTGGGTTCGTACATGGCACAGCTCAGCCGTGCCTCTGCGGCCATCACCCAAGTTACTGCAGCTATGCTGCTATTTATATTTGTGCTAGCTCATGGAGTGCCAGTGTGAGTTTGTGTACACGGGCAGGGGAATCACATTCCTAGTTCATAGTGTAGACAGAGCCTGAGCTGAGCAATGCCTGAATACCTTTAAAAACCAGGGCCTTACGCACCTTCGAAAATTTTCCTGTAAGACATTAGTAATGGGTAACTTGCTTCCTGCACACCTAAGTCATTTTTATTGCAGGTCATTTTAGCTTATATGGTCTTCTGAGAGGCAAAATGCATAATCTGTTTTGCTCTACTGTATTACCAAGATGATCTGATGTAAGGCCCCTATTCAGCAAGGCTTTTAAGTATATGAATAATCTTTAAGCTTATGAATACTCCTATTCAAGACCAGTTTTCAGATTTCCTAGTGCCAGTAAAGAGTTCCCCTTGCAGTGGGCATATTATCAGAAACAATTTAGTTCAGTCTCATGTGACAAAGTTTCTCCTCTACTTTGGTGGGTCTTGAGCTTATTGGCGGATTTGCTCACCTTGGAGCTTCACGGCAGCGCTCAGTTTGGCCGTTTTTCTGAACCCACAGTTCAGGTCAACTCCTCCTGTGTCTGACCAGGAATTGTGAGGTTTGGGGGGAAACCAGGCCGGCCCTCTATTCCGGGTTCCAGCCCAGGGCCCTGTGGAATGCAGCTGTCTAGAGTGGCTCCTGGAACAGCTGTGTGACAGCTACAACTTCCTGAGCTACTTCCCATGGCCTCCTCCCAACACCTTCTTTATCCTCACCATAGAATCTTCCTCCTGGTGTCTGATAATGCTTGTACTCCTCAGTCCTCCAACAGTCCGCATTCTCACTCTCAGCTCCTAGTGCCTCATGCTCCCAGCTCCTCACACGCACACCACAAACTGAAGTGAGCTCCTTTTTAAAACCCAGGTGCCCTGATTAGCCTGCCTTAATTGATTCTAGCAGCTTCTTGATTGGCTGCAGGTGTTCTAATCAGCCTGTATTAATTGTCTCCAGAAGGTTCCTGATTGTTCTGGAACCTTCCCTGTTACCTTACCCAGGGAAAAGGGACCTACTTAACCTGGGGCTAATATATCTGCCTTCTATTACTCTCCTGTAGCCATCTGGCCCGACCCTGTCACACTTGCAACACAAAGGTGAGGCAGAATATTGGATCATCAATAAGCAATGGTTATAGAAGTCTGCTAAAGAACTTGAAGTATTTCTGTAATACTATTATTTGCAAGTGCCACAGAGTGATAGAGATGTCTCCGACAATATCATTCTTGAAAAAAATTCAGGTACAAAGGAAGAACAGCCCATGAATCACCTTTGAGCCCACAGCCATCCTTAGGCCAGTTAACAGTTTGTAGTAAACAATCACATACAAAATAAATGCAACAAATGAATTACTTTAATCCCCAAAGCAAAAGAAGAGCAATCCATATGAAGAACATTAATAAGAGTTAATTTGGCACACCATCCCTAATTTAGGCTTTCAGTGTAAATAATCTAAGCACATTAGTTAACCTTTTTTTTTTAATATATGAAAGAGAATAATTCTACACAGTATTTTTTCAGTATTTTAGAGCTGAAAAAAAAGGCCATTGATGAAATAGTTCTCCATTTCAGCCCTAATCCTGCAACAAGTTTTGTCACTGATCTCAATCGGAACAGGATTAGGCCCTTCATCTTAATAATTATTTAGTTAAATGGATGAACTTACCTGAAATGTGAACAAAAAGCCAATAATGATAGGTGAAATGAAGCCATTCTAAGATGAATATTACAAAATGTGCAATTACGTATACAAAATCCACATTTTTAGCAGGGGATTGGTGGGCATGATTATTTTCTAATGCAAATATTTTCCAGCATGAAAAAAACATAAAAGAACCCAAAAAACACTCTTACTTGTTTAAGCTTCTTTAGATCTTCATCAAGTTCCAAGTTGTCCAAAATAACAGCAACAAACAAGCTGAGCAGAATCTACAAAACAATTAAAAGTATTTTTTAAAAAGTTTGATTTCCCTTAAGAAGCAATATTAAATACTGTGGGTGAAATCCTGACCATACTGAAATACATGGGAATTTTGCCATTGACTTCAATGCGGCTAGAATTTCACCCTTTGTATTTACTAGTTTTTTTATAGTTAGTATATTATATTTAGCTGTGTATACAATAGTTAAACAAAATTACAATTTGAAGATTTTAGACTCCATGATCAATCCATTATTTATGTTTAATGAATATCCTTTGAAATGTACCTAGCAGGAGGAAATCACTTAACATTAATCGAAGTTATTATAACAAGAAACAAAGTGTAATCCTGAAGTAGCTCTTAGTAGGAGAAATACTACAAAACTACACTATGCAAGCTACCGCAACATCCCTTGTGCTAAGCAGTGGAGGGTATGGGAGTATGTTTGTCTGTGAGCCAGGGGCCAGTGAAGCTCAAGGTATGACTGATGCTAGCTGAGAAGGAGAAAGGTCAAGGGTGACTAGAGGGGAATGCACAGATTCAGCACATCCCCTCAGCTAGGCCCCAATCCTGCAAATACTTATGCATATTCTTAACTTTAGTACTGTGGGTAGCCCTATTGATTTCAATAGGACTATTCATGGTAATAAAGTGAAGCACTCATTGTTTGCCACATCAGCGCCCAAGCCATAAAAGGAAGCTACTTCTCTCAGTTGGGAATCCTGAATGAGGGTATCAGCAGAACCACCATCTAACTGCTCTTGGGGTGAATTCCCTGGCAGTACAAAATGCCTTGCAGAAGTGACTTCAGCACTTGAAAGTCTGTCTGCATTCCTACGCACCTAAACATCATAGACTTCCAATGCCACTTAGGTTCCTTGGTCCCTACAATATTTTAAAAAATGGGATTTATGCCTATAAGTCACTGAGGCACTTTTGAAAACTTGGGTCATACAGAGGACCATGAAATATAAATAACATATTGGACAAATAATTTCTGAAAAATGTCAATCTTCAGAAAAAGGAATGTTCTTATTGTTACGTATTTGCTTGGACAATATTTAGGAGATTTCCTGCACCTGCTGTGAAGAGCATATTTAATAGGCTACATAATTAAACGCTACTTCATCTATTAGTGGAAACAGATTTCAGTCCTGAGGTTGCTGTGTTAAATGTTAAAGTGGCCTTTAAAATGCTAAAGCAAGGCAGAATTCAGATACAATACCTCTTCACTAGCATGAAACACTCTAATCATTAATAATTATGAGTGAGAATTTGTCTGTCATTCTGTCAGAATTTTATGGTATAGTAGTTTTTCTTTGAACAACCTGCATAGTCTATAATACTGTAATACATAAGGCCTGACCATAACAGTTAAGAAACTATTTATATTGGCATTTACTACTTATTGTTTACATTGAAGAGACACACAGTAACTATTAAATAGATCGCAAGTTAGTACCTCATTATGTCATATATATCTATACATATATAGATATATACACATACACACACAATCAAGACACACAAGACTTTCATCATTCTCTTTCACTTCAACATAAACCTTAGAGCACTTAACACAAAACAACAGTTAAACCCAAACTTATTATTTGTTTAACATCCTCAGTTCCCATCAGGATTAACAGTATTCATTCCAAAATAATTTTTGTTCTTCAAGCCTCAACTTTTCCTCAGCTTCTATTGAGAAACCTATTCATTTATTTCCAGCTCTCTACTGTCTTCTTTGCCAAATACATACAATTATCACTCCTCCTTGCTCTGGCTCCTGAAAGTTATCATTTACTTCGACATTTAATTGCTTTATTTTTTAGCCACTTATTGTTTATTCTTAGACATCTTCTTGTTTGTTCTGGTAGCAACCTGACTCTTTCCACATCTCTTCACTGATCACACATTCATTTTTCTCCTACGTTCTCCCTCTTCATTTTTCAATGTTGTTATTTCTATTTTCATTTTCTTTTGTCTCCCTATAACTTTGTTCTACTATGATTTCTTTCCCCTTCCATAGTCTGAGAAGACCTGAGACCTGAAATGTCAACTTTAACCATGTGTTCTCCCTGCTACTCAGATGCACTTCATTAATTGCAGGGACACTGTATGGTATAATTCATATAGGGACCAGGCAACTCAAAATTCTCCTTGCCGTTTCCTTTATACTCTCCCATTGTGTGCAGGAGCAGCAGGAGTGTAACATGTGTGTGCCCGTACAACCCCACATGGAAGAAACCAACGGACTGGTATGTACAGGGGTATTTCCAGAACATGGCTGGGGATGAGAGGCAGGGAGGCAGCACAGCACTTGGGAGACTGATTCTCTTGAAATGGAGATATTAGACAAGGAATGATGTGGCCCACTGGGCCAAGAACATCCTTTGCACTGTCAGAGAAAGGGGAGCATGAGATTTCCCCATACCCCCCAATCAACTTTACAACATGTGTTTCCAAGTCCAGGATTATTTTCCCAGTTCCTCTTTCCACCTTGCCATTCCCCTTTCCAGGAGCTTGAAATGGGGCTGCAGTAACCTCTGTGGCCCTTGTACAGAGGAGGGGAAGTGAGGAATTCATACACACACGGTGCTCTAGCCACCAAACAAGCAGTGATTCCTGATGGCAGAGCAGGAGTCATCCCCCACTCCCCATCAGGCCTGATCCTATTCAGGGTCAGCTGGTTTGGTGATGATCTGGATAAGTAGCTGTAAGAGAATCAGATGCCCCTTACTGGCACCTGTTATTGGATCAGGATTTTGGCCCATATGAAAGGACTCAGCTTCTTGATATGGTGCAGGTGAAATTCTATAATCAGTAAAGCAAACAACAGAAAACTGGGTGTATGTACATAGGTAAACATAGAGTAAGTCAGATAATAAAATCGATACTGTAGACAAGGTAGGAAGGTTCTGAAAGTCAGAGAAAGGAATGGAGGACAGGGAAAATAGGAATAAGAATATTCTTATTTTTAAAACAAAATATATGATGAGCACCATGGGAAACTAGTGGTAAATGCATCTATCATTTAGTCTTAGGGACTGATGGAAACTAAGGTGATCATGGATTGGATTGTGGTGTTTTCTGTGGTCAGCATCTGAAAAACAGTACCAAGGCCTTAACTTATCAAGAGTTTTTGCAGAACTGCTTTTCCTTCTGCTCTCTACCTAGATAGACATAACCTTGCCCATTTGCAGCACACCCAGGAAAGATGTCTTTAGATATACAGTAACTCCTCACTTAAGGTCGTCCCAGTTAACGTTGTTTTGTTGTTACGTTGCTGATCAATTAGGGAACTTGCTCATTTAAAGTTGTGCAATGCTCCCTTATAACGTTTGGCAGCTGCCTGCTTTGTCCACTCCTTGCAGAAAGAGCAGCCCGTTGCAGCTAGCTGGTGGGGGCTTAGAACCAGGGTGGACCGGCAGCCACCCCTATCAGCTCCCCACTCCCCTAAGTTCCCTGTGCGGCAGCTGCCCAGCAGGCTACCAATTGCCAGCAGTTCAGCTGTCCCTCCCCACACTGCCATGTTCTGCTCCTGCCCTCTGCCTTGGAGCTGCTCCCCGAGCCTCCTGCTTGCTGGGGGGGGGAGGGAGAAGAGGAGGCCTAATGTCAGGGTGCCCCCTCCCCCTTGCTCCTGCACCCCACTTAGTCCATCTCCATAGAGCAGGGGGACACAGAACAGGGCTCAGGACGGAGGGAGTTTCCTGGCAGCAGCTGTGGTCTCAGCTTGCTGATTAACTTAACAAGGCAGTGTACTTAAGAGTGGGTCAGTGTACTTAAAAGGGAAATGCGCATCTCTCTCTCTCTCTCTCTCTCTCTCTCTCACACACACACACACACATGGTGTGTGTCTCTGTCTATGTCTGCCTTGCTGTTTCCCCTCCCTCCATTTCTCCTGCCTTGTACAGTGTGAAGCTACTTTAACAACGAGTTAACCCTTGAGGGCTCAGCCAATTGCTAGTTCATCATTTAGCACTAAGGCATTCCCTGTGAAATATTCCACCCTCTGACTTCACCACCTCACCCAAGCTTCATTGCTGTGTATAGTATTAAATTGTTTGTTTAAAACTTACATTCTGTGTGTGTGTGTGTATAGTCTTTTGTCTGGCCAAAAAAATATTTCCCTGGAACCTAACCCCCCCATTTACATTAATTCTTATGGGGAAACTAGATTCACTTAACATTGTTTCTCTTAAAGTCGCATTTTTCAGGAACATAACTACAACGTTAAGTGAGGAGTTACTGTAATCCAAACTTTCATACAGATCCAGGAGTTGCTCTATTAATTTTTATTGTTTTATTAGTTAATAGGCTGCATCACATATTTCCCATGTGTTCATTTCTGCATCTATCATAGAAAAAGCATTATACTGATTTCTAATTAACAATTTGTACCATGAGGCTTTAAACTTATTTTCTTCAGTTTAATTACAGCTGTGAAAGGAATGCAATGAAACTGAAGAGGGCATCTCTGCATGATAAATAGCCCTTGTTTCACTCTGTGATCATTTGAACTATGAGGGCCCATGGTAGTTAACAGTTATAGTATTATGTTACAGTGGGACTTTGGTGTTATCCAGAAAACCTCACTCCAGACCAAGGTTGACCACCATGTACCACAAAGATTAAGGCTAGGTTTCATGATACATCAAAGAATTAATCCCATGTCCCTTCATAAAAAGTTAAGAATGAACACGACAATAACATGTAGCTAGCTGAGTAAAATACACAAGACAAGAAATATTCAGCAATTTGCAGCAAAGGAAAGCACTGAAAATTTGCAGGTCAAAACTTACCAGAGTAGCAAAAAGATGATAAAGTATAAAGTAAATAGCAACTACAGGTGCCCACATATGTCCTACAGCATTCAGAGTCTGATCCATGACATCCACCCATCCTTCCTGTGTAAGGATCTGGAACATTGACATGAATGCCTACAGGAGAAAAGAATCACAAGTATATTATAGCTGCATGCACTGCATTAAAATAATTCTATGGACAACCATCGAAGTTATATGGAGTAGATTTGACAAAGCAGAAAATCCAGTTATTGTTATCTTGATAAACAAAGGAGTGGATTTCAAATCTGTGAATGAGGATTACACACAATTTTCAGTGCAGAGGCAGACACAAATAGTCCAATATTTGACTGAACTGTAACAGTTTACAACTGTAAACACAGTCTCAACTTTCTTAGTCAACATGAAGCTTGATATCCTCCATAGCTGATGAAATATAAAGACTTTGATGGGTTTGAGGATCAGTCAAGATATTGTTTCCAGGGGTTTATTGCTCTGTCAGTTTATGAGTAGGTCAGTTTATTTTAAGTACTGTTCTCACATTCTAAATATGAAGCAAAACACTGGATCTTTATGCCTGTAATAAAGCTGTATGATTAAATGTTTTCATAAAGTGATAAAAGTTACATTCATGGCTCCTGCCTGGCAAACCATTATAGGCACTTTGAAAACACAATAAAAACTGTGGGCCCTGTCCTTCAAGCTGTTACATGCAAGCTGATCTCCAAAACTATGCAAAGCCCTATTGACTTTTTACTTAGCACTTTTGGTACAGATTTTTCAATGGCACTCAGCACCAGAGGTCAAACGCCTCATTAACTAAGGGTGAAATGGTACATACCACGTAAGCGGTACAGCTGGTCAGAAAATGGAACACATTTTTCATTGACAATGTTTGAAATTTTTCGGCCAGCTGTCATTAGGAGCTTGATAGTATATGAGGAACCCAGTTTATTTACAGATTTGTATGTTAAAACTCAAAACTTAAGCTGGATCCATGCACCATTAAAGACAACCATTAAATAGAGCAATGCAGCAGGTTAGGCAGATCCCATCTGTTGCCATTTTCTTCATAACATGTAGGCCAAGGATCTACTTGATCAGCACACCAAAGTACAGTAGAGTTCATTGCAGTCTATACTCAGTGCTGGAGATATGTGTTATGATTTTCAGGTCACAGTCAGGCAATAACCTCAGAAAAATCAAGACAACCTGGGTCTTAAATGTCACCTCACAACCTAAATTCAGTACTTGGTCATGGACCCAGGCCTCCCGCTGTCAGCCCCTGTTTGTTAATATGGAGAGCAGGATAATGGATAATGGAGGCTTGGATAAACGGGATTCATTCTACTGTATATGTTTTTATTTTTTCATAAAATGTAAAAACTAAAGATTCTGTAAAAATGCAAATTCTGTGTTTTCCCATGTTTTTCCATGGCAAATGGATTTCTAGGATCCCTTCTAATGACCTATATCGGACCTAGGGATCACCAGGAAGGATGGAGAGCCTTAACCATGCCCTATTTATCCTGGTCAGCTCTATACTACCAGCAGCTTCCCTCCACTGGGTTAATCTTCCCATGGCTAACTAAGCCAGGTGCAGGGCAGCTTTATGCTGGTGGTGCAGGACAAAGAGACCACAGCATAGATCAGAATCTGTCCGAATATGTGAGAAAATTCTTTAGCTGGTAGCTCTTTCTGGTGTCCTACTATTTTGTTCAGCACAGGAAAAGACAAATTACCACGGATACCATTCAAGAGAAAAGGTTTTGGTTACGATTGCAGCAAGCACTGTATGTTTTTCAACCAATACCATAGGAGCGCCACAGACAGAAGCAAAGACTGGTCAAGTACTATGCTCCTGTAAACGAAGTTTAATTAATGTATCTAAAAAAATCTCCAGATCTTGCGAGTTCGAATCTTTGGCTGTGACCAAACTGTCTATTAAACTGCTTCTTTTCCTTTTTCACTGTTGTCTAATATCAAGACTGACTTTCTTTCCAGGTAAGCAGCAATGGTCTAAGGTAAGATTTTAGTGAAGTATAGAACACAAAAACAAAGTATGTGAGAAACTGAAATGAGAAGCTCATGATGTCGCTTGCCATTATGGTTGCTCGATTCAACAGCTTGTTGTGATGTAGAGATATTTAATCTATGTTCATTGTGCCTAGCCAGCACAGGCAATAGTACTCACAAAGCATTTCTTGTTGGATTCCTTGAGAACCACCACCAGAAAAGCCCTTCACATGAATGTAATCAACCCATGTTCCTGCAGAATGGTGTTTCATAAATGCAAGTTGAAAAATTGTGGGATTTTTATGTCCTTGAAGGAGCATCAAGTTAAAACACAGTGCTATGCTCAAACCTAATGGCAAAAATGGTAATTGTGGTGCTGTGGTGTTCCATGTTTGACACTCAGTGACTTCCATATCAACACTGCTGAGCTTTTTAAGTAAAGTAATTTCTCGAACTGACAGCTCTGCCAACTCAACATGGGTTCTGAGAGTCAGGCTGAGATTTTTCTTCTCTGTACCTCATGACTAGTAATAAAGGTTTCACAGCTCAAATGTCTTCAGATTATGTCCTCAGACACCTCTACGTTCCTACTGACCTCAGGGAGCTTGTGCAGATTCAGCTGACTGAAATCCAGCTAAATTTCTCATTTCTGTTATAGTTTTGCAGTGCTAACTGGAGTAAGAAGTAGTAAACACATAATTGTGTCACTAGAGTAAGCACATACAACTCTGAATAAAACTATTAAACCTATCTGTTAAGTAAGATGGTGCCAATTTTACACAGTACTTTTCAGAGTTGAATCACACACCAAGCAAGCCTTCAGGGCTGGTTCAAACTGAAAGTACCAACTTCCTATGAGAAGCAAAGCAGAGGAGCACCTGGGATAAATCAGAGTTTTCAGATGAGAAAGACCCCACCAACAATGGATGCATTTAAGTGGCAGGTTGCAACATTATCAATAAACATAACCAACAGGGCTTAATTTGTGGGAAGATGGCTAACTTATATCCAGAAACCAGGAAACAGGGAGGATAGCTGTTCACAAACAAGAGTCTGTAAACCAATTAAAGGATCCAGTCCATCTGTCAGAATCTTAGCCACTGGAATGAAGGTGCAACCGCATTAATTTAGATGGAATATATGGGCCCAAAGAGTCAAAGGTTTTAACATAACCCAGTCGCTGACCAACATTTAACAGTTTAAACAAGGTTCAGGGTTTGCTATACAGAGACCTCAGCCTGCTTAGTAACATGGCAAACATACCATTAAAAATCATTTTAACCTTTTAACAGAATACAAGGAAAAATAGGTAAAGTATTAAATAGGGCTTTAATTTTAATAATATCCCTTGTTCCCTTTCCTTTAGCTGGACAGAGTTTTTAGAAGGAAAAACCCACTTGTCTGACAGTCTTTTAAGATGGTAATAACTGTCCTTTTTGGGAAATGAAGAAGTTAGTTGAGATGGGCTGCAGCTGTCATTGTTGCTGTTGTTAAAGTCTGATTTTATTTCCTAAAAGACAAAACAATATAAGCATACACCAGACAGAACAGAAAAGAATAGTAAAGATAGAAAATGCAGCTTCTGTCTCTGGCTTTAACTCTCACTCGCAAGCTCGCTGTTGAAAAAACATAGGCACAGGACATGGTTTTATCAGCCAGTCTGAGACGTGGCAAACTTGCACCAGCACTGGGCTGTTTAGGGCATTTCATTTAGCTGCCTCTCTGGTCATAGGCTGACTGTAGTGATAGAGAGCATGCAGTCTTGGCCAGCTAAGCCAGACCTTTATTAGACAGAAAGAAAAAAAAAAAGAGAGAGAGAGAGAGAGAGAGAGAGAGAGAGGGAAGAGTTAAAAATAAGGTTGGGAAGAAAACAGGACATGTTGGGGTAGTGGGAGGGAGACAAAGTCTCACATCTCAGATAGTGGTTCGGATTTAGCTGGAGCCATTGGAGGTGGTGATGACATGGGTTCCCTCTCTCTTGCCTGGTCTGGTAGGACATCTCTCAGGATTAGGGCGCAGGTACAGTATCTGAGAGATGGTGTGGGTTGCTGCCATGATAGTAGCTTTTTGTGGGGACTGCAGAAGGGAGTGATGGATGGAACAACCCCCTCCCTCATTATTTTGTCCACCAATTAGGCCTAATTTCCAACATGCTAATTTTGGTTTACTGATTTCTGATCCCCTACTGTTCTGTTTATCAGGAATAACCTTAATACAGTCATTGAATTATATCAGGAGGCCTTTTTGTTTGTACTAATTCAGTTTGTCTCTCTTTTGCAACTTTTCGCGTCAACATTTATTATGACACTTTATGAGCTTTCACTTACTTTTTACAGCTGAGCTCACACTTTGGACAAATACATAGGCCCAGTTATCAGCCGCAGTAACAAGCTGGCAACCTCCACCCAGGAGGGGCCTTTTATTGACAGGGAGTGGGTAGGTGAACTAGTCAAGCTGTTCAGCCTCCTCTGAGATAACCAGTGGTACAAGAGGGGGAAGGAAGACAATGGCCAAACCTCTGCCCAGTGTCACCTTCCCCGTGCCCACCGCTATTTGGAACTGGGAGGGTTAAGTATCTCTACCACTGCCCCCTGATCTTCTCAGGATGCAGCAGGGCCAGACTTATGGGTGGGTGATATGGGCAACTGTCCAGGGTGCCGCCCTGGTCAGGGGGCACCATGGTTAAGAGGGTGCCAGTGCCCAGTCAGGGTCAGAGGCTTGCGCCCACTGGCCAGGCTCCGCTCTCAATTTGTGGGGCTTGTTGGCCCGAGCAGCGTCCCAGATTGGCAGAGGGGGCAGGTGGGTTGGGTTGGCTTCCAGCTGGGGGAGAAGCTGAAGATGTGGGGGGTGTTGTTGCAATTTGCAGGTTGGGAAGGTCTGCTCTGGGAGTGAGCTGCGGGAGCCCCAGTGGGCCCGGGGGACTGCCCTGCAGGGTGGGCTGGGGCCAGGACTGTGCCATGTGCTGGTTTGTGCTGGGAAGGATGCGAGGAGAGCACCAGGAGGAGAGCTGCTTCTGCCTGGTGTCTCACTCCCTGCACTCACCCTGGGCTGCCTGGTGCAGCCCACCTGCCAATGTAGCTGTTCAGCAGCCTCAAATGGCCTTGGAGCAGGGGAGGACAGGGTGTGCTCAGGTTAGTGGCGAGCGCTCCTAGGGGTACATAGCGGCATCTGAAATTGGAAGATGTTGAGGAGCAGAGTCAGTGGGGATCCCTAGGTAGGATCAGGGAAATACACGCAGTGCCGGGTGTGTGCTGTGCTGTGTTTCAGTTTGTGCCTGGTAGCGCTGCCATCCCCCTAGTGCTTCATACGGTTGCCAGTCTGGCATTCTCGCTGCTGGTGCCAGAGGCTCAGGGGCTACACTGAGCCAGTGCTGAGCGTACGGGCTGCCTGTGCCATTTGCAGCAGTCTCTGCTGTAGATGCACACAGTCCCTACTGTAACTTAAAAGCTTCCCCAGTAAACTCAACGTGTGTGATCGTACTGTGTATCTGTACTTAAAACCAAAGAAAGGGCACCAAAATACAAGTTCTCCCAGGGTGCCATTTTCCCTAAAGCTGGCCTGGGACACAGAGGTGGCTATATCCTACTAATCGGATATGGCCACCCCACCCCACTGAAGCAAAAAGTGAGGGATACTACATTAAAGTTATTCTCATTTACTTCTGGCTCACAACCTCTGTGTGTGTGACTAATGATTATTGAACCAGTTTAGCCTTTATTAATTATATCTGAATTACTTATTATCATTTAATCTCTTTTTTAATGGGAAACTTTAATTTTAATTATTTGCTTCAAGGTGTATAGATATCTTTAATATAATACTGCACGTTTTCTCTGTAAAATCTACATAAATTTGTTTTTTAAGTTGAAAAGTACCCTTTCAATGTGATGAAAACTTAGCCTTCCATTTAAAATTGTAATATATAATGTGGTTAGTTCTAATGATATCCTTTAAATAAATTTAAATCTTTCCTCATATTATTAAAGTTCCCTATATTGGAAAAACATTAGCTTAAAGAAAATAATATGGCAGTGAATAATGATTTTGTGTTTTGTACCCAGCAATCTTCCTTTCAGAAAAAGATATTTTTAGTTGAAAGGTACATTTCTAACCATTTATGTTAAAATGAAATGCAACTATCTAGCTGACAGAACTAACAGCTGTGAAAATGAGACTTAGAGATTTATGCAAATGGAGGACTTCGGAATTAATTCATGTTATGGAAAAGACTGTCAGTTTCTATGAGTCTTTATGCCCCATTACTTAATTAGCTGTTTTGATGATGGTCGTCAAACTGCATTTGTATGAAGTGGAAGATCTGCAAATAGGGCATGTTATATGAAATGTGTGAGTCAAAGTGACAATTCTGATTTTTTTGTCCATCCATTAAACAGATAATGCCCCACAAATGACTATAGATAAAGGGGGGAAATGTGTAGTTTTACAAAATCTAAGGTTCACTTACAGAGCACTTGTTCAATAAGTATGCTCGTATGCAAAGTATCATGGGCCAAATCCTACTGGCCTTCCTCATGAGCAGTCCCACTAAAATCTAAAATGAGGATTTAGGACCACTGTTGTATAAATGCTTGCTCTCTCTCCCCTACCACTCCCACCCTGCTACATACCCAAGAAGAATTCAGTAACATACCATGATAAGAAAGGTCAGCCTGTAAAAACACCTCAATAGGTATTACATAGTAATGGCTCTAAAGAGTAAACAATTCATCATTTAAGAACTAACAAAAAAGTTTTTTTATGATTGTGTGGAACTAATCTGTCTCTAGCTGAGCCTCTTTCAGCCTCAGCCCCAGGAGTGAAATCCTGATCATATTAAAGTCAATGGATGTTTTGCCATTGACTTCAATGGGGACAGGATTTGACCATGGGTTTCTATGTTATTTTGGACCCATTTTTAAATTCTGATCCTCTTTTCACTCACACTGGAGCAGCTAATGTTTGTCCCCAAGATTCAGAGAAATGCAATCTGCTTTCAGAGGTGTAGGTAACTATGAAACTGCAATGATCTCTTCTATTTTCTGTGTAGTTCACCTTGAAATTTCTAAGCAGTCTTAGCAGAGCTGTTCAAAGGCACAAATGGAAGTTTGGTACCTAACTTATTTATATCTTTCAACATCTCTCGCTCTCTGTACCTATAGTTCAGCTGCCCCTTTTTTTCTCTCTAGGGCTCATACAGGCTGAGAAGACAGAAATGGTGTTTTTTCTTTCTTCATGTCTTAATTTGTCGTTCTCTTAAAGCAAATCAAGGTAATTGTGACAGAGTATCTATTTGGATACAGTAACAACACTTCCCAGCAGTGGTTTGTTTTTCAGTGTAGTGTCTGGCCTTTCACTTAATTTAGACTTAAAAAATATTGCTCAAATGGAATATTTTGATCACTGTATAGTGTGTAAACCAAGAATATAGCTCTCTCTCTCTCTCTCTCTCTCTAGCAGAATATAGCTCAATAATGCTATACAAGACACTGTAGAATACTTTGCTATTTTATTCATTTGGGGAGATGGTTCCTAAAAATACAAAGAAGATGGATCTGTTAATAGCAGTAAAGTAAACATCTGTATTTTGTGCTCTTAGTATAGACATAAAGATGAAGTTAGGCCATCTGAGAAGCAGCACCGATCAAAAGAACACTGAAATTTGTAACCAGAGCAACACTGAGCTTGTGCTTATTGACTGTTCATACAACCATGTGAAAACATGCAATTTATAGGCATTAGTGAAAGAAGGAGGCCTATTGTTTCCAAAACCCATACTGTGCTTCATTGTAGGATATTTATGGTTAAGGGCGGATTTTATTTTTAGTCTACTGTTTCAGTGTCAAAGGGACTTTAGTGTTAAGGTTCAAAATTTACCCTACATTGTCATCCTTTTTGTAAGTGTAACAGTCCTCAGCATTTCAGGAACTGCAAAACCCACCATGTCAATTGTGCCTGCCATTTCAGATTAATTCTTGCATCAGGGCAAGCCCCTATAAATCTATAATAACACACTCTGCATATATGAACCCAACGTCATGCTTGCCCTCTCTGATAGTAAAGCTATTTTTGCAAGCACGATTTGAAAATAATACATTCCAGAACTTTAAACAGAATAATTTTATAATTTTATGTTTACTTGTATGTATGTTTGCCGCAAGACTGGTTCTGTAGTCATTCAGTTGAAGAATCTTACTGAAATCAATGAGATTACTATGTTAACGGTAGTCCCCCAACCTTTGTCAGAGGGAGACACTTTAAAGAGACATTGACAGGTCAAATTTCATCCCAAATTCAATTTTCTTAACAGTAAATTTTCATTCATTACATCAGAGGTCCCAAAGCAGTAGAACTACAAAAGGAAAACACACATTACCGATTATATTTCCCAAACCCTTATGCTTTAGTGGATTTGTATACAGTAAAAGAATAATATTCAGAAAAAGAATAACTGAAGACTATTAAGTCAAACTATCATATGAGATGTATTTTAAAACATTTTAATTTGACTTCCACTGATACACTGCTATTGGTAATCCATCTTATATTCAATTGAGAATTCAAGCAGAAAAATATTAAATTCGTATTGTTCTGTCTTTTAGCATCTCAATAATCCACTAACGGGAATATCCTCTTTTCCTTTGGACAGTATATTTCAGTACCTACATACCTTTGCCAAAAATGAATATGTTAATAAAATAAATGTGGGTAAAAATGTCCACATTAATGTAAAAGTTTACTAATAGAGCATGACAATGGTAGAGCATGACAATGTTTGTTTAAACTTGAGCTTTCACAGATCAATACGTCAGTTAAAATCTGCAAGTTGCTGTGAGGATCTCTTACCTTGATTATGTAACTATAATTCTCTTAGGGGTTTTCACTGACATTTTCGTAGTTCAAAAATTAAACACATGCTAGAAATCAAGTGCACAGACGTTTCAGACTTTCAATTTACTATCAAAGGTTCTCCTAAAACTATACATTGGAGCTGACAGTACAGTATAACTCGTGGCATTATCACTGCAATTAGGCAGAAGCCTGATTATTTTTTTTATACACTTGCCTCATAGCGTTCTGTTTTCTCTTCCTTCTCCAGTGTTTGAAAATGAAACCTAATTACATTTGCAATGACCCTACTAACTCTTTTTCTAGCCAGGCTTTCTAGAATTGGAATTGTAGCATAACATTTCTTCCCTTAGCATATCTATTTTTTGTCTCACTTTTGGTGGCTAACATCCCAGACATGTAATAAAGGAGATCATTAGAAATTGTTGCTTAACTATTTTGTTTGTTAAATGCGTGACTCTTGAGGCTGCCTTATTCATTCCTATTTAATTGTTGCAACCAATGCACTTTCACTAAAACAGATATACTATGAAACCAGTATAGGATGATTGAAAGCAATAAAGTGTCAATGGAACCAATCCATGTACACTCAGTCTAATATAGTATTAAAGAAATGGCAGTATTTTCATTCAAAACAGTGTGTTTCACTAACTATATTAGCTACAATTTCCACTGAATTTCAGAGTTTCATTCTGATTTCATGTCATGCCCACAGTATCCATTTATTTATGCCCAAAAGGTGGATGCATACTTTGGCAATGCAGGCAGGTTTTACAACCTTGCCTAAAATACACATTCTTGTGCATATCAAGAGCAACCATTTTTCATAATACCAAAGGTACATATAGGCTTGGAAGTATTAGCTATTTATTGGTAAATATCAATAATCGTCGATTTCACTGCATACATAAACTGGCAAAAATACTTCCATTGATAATCAAATTCTGCAGATAGGCAAAGTAAGAAAAATGCTGCTGAAGAACTTACTAGAGTTTGAAGTAAGGATATATACTATATATATTTTGACATGTGATGCTGACAGTTTGTTTTTTTAGTGGTTATAAAGCTTTAACTTTTTGAACCTCAACGTCTACCGCCATTAATTATTGCTTGCCCCTCCCCCATAATTTCCCGCAACTGTTAAAATTTTAAATAGATTAAAATTTTAAAAATGCTTAAAAATCAAAATTAATATTTGTAACTATTATAAGTCATTAAAATTGATTTCTAGTTATATATCATGTCCAAGTGGAACATTCCACACGTATACACTATTCCACACATGCATGCTCTCTCCATTGTATCCTTGACCATTGTTAGACCCATACTTTTTGCTGTGCCATTATATCTACATCTGTACACCCTAGACTTCCTTCAGCAATAGACAAACAAACAAAACAGCCCAACTCAAACTTCTCTTTACTATTGTGGGTCTGGAAAACAGAACCACACAGCAAAGACCATGCTGTTATTTGATCTTCTATAAGGTAATAAGCTTTCATCATGATGAAAACTAGATTAGACAGAAAGATAGACCTGTAATAAGATAACTAGTGAAGTAGTCAATCCTTCTTATACTTACCCTTGGAAAAGTTGTAAATCTGTCCAGTTCTTCCACAAAGCAGAACATCTGTAAACTAATTGCTGACATTACAATTAAAAGGCTGGCAGTGAATACAACCAAGCTCCCAAGTTTTTTTCCAGGTCCAAATATCTTATACACAAAATCCTCCAAAGCAGGAGAAATCTTTATAAGTCGAACTACCCTAAGCACCTGCAAAGAGAGAGGAAAAGACAAAATACAATTACGATCATATTAGTTTGTCTGATTATATTATCCATCAATTTTAATAGATTCACAGATTTTAAGGCCAGAGGGGACCTTTATGATCATGTTTCTAATCTGACCTGCATACACAGGCTAAAGAACCTCACCCAACAATTTCTGTATCAAGACCATAACTTCTGTTTGAGCCATAATATACCTTTTTAAAAGACAAGCAGTCTTGATTTAAAGATAAGAAGTGATCAAGAATCCACTACACCTCTAGTTAAATTGTTCCAATGGTTAATCTATGTGCCCTGTTAAAAATATATATCTTATTCCTAGTCTGAAATTAATCTAGGATGATGCAGCATTTTTATTAAAGTTTCCTCCTACTGCTCAGAGCCATGCGTTTGATAAAAAAATTATATTCTTTTTAGCTCATTGCTTCCCTTGGTATTTTTCCCTTTCTATATTAATAGCCTTGATCCACAATCTTTTACAATTCCAGTGTATCAATAAAAAAAAACAAAACTATGTGGCTCTTAAGAGAATGTATTTGTAACACTGAACACTGGGCTATATATTCATGCAGAGAGCATGCACGTGTATCCCCACAGATAGTTTGCCCATACAATGACCTAAGAGGAAGTTAACCCTGAATCTCAATGCAAAGAGTTGCATGAGGTACTTACTATAAGATATAAATCATTAAATGTTTCATTAGCTAACATGCATGATTGTTAATACTACATTCAGTGAGAGACCTTCCAGTGACATAGTTTCTCAACATGGGGAGAATATCACCAGTATGCTGGTGATACACAGCTGTCTCATTACTAATTATTATTATTATTGGTACCATACAGAATCCTAGTAATGGACCAGCACGCCATTGTGCGAGGTGCAATACGAACACACAATAAAAAGAGAGTCCCTGCCCCAAACAGCTTGCGATCTAAACAAATACATGTCTCTCATGCCCCATGGACCCCATACATTCTGCACATCTCCGTCACGGAATGACACTACCAGCTGGATGTATCACAGCTGCCTTGTCCCCAGTATGGGGTAAACAGAAGTCTTGCTTCTGGACACAAGCTGATGTTATGAGGAAGTTCTCTCTTCCTTTACTGAGCTAGGTTAAGAATCCTGGAGTGACTGTATCATTTCCATGGTAAACCATGTGTTGTTTGCATGAGGGTCTAATGTGTTTTTTCTGTTGTGTAATTTGCATAGGCTACTGCTACGCACTTATTTATTTTGTAACAGGAACACACGCTCCCA
Organism: Eretmochelys imbricata; assembly: GCF_965152235.1. Taxonomy (NCBI): domain Eukaryota; kingdom Metazoa; phylum Chordata; order Testudines; family Cheloniidae; genus Eretmochelys; species Eretmochelys imbricata. The sequence continues at coordinate 102,313,301 of NC_135572.1, forward strand.
TGACTGGTGTTTTATTACCACTGCTTAGGAGGGCTTCTCTATAGCTTGCAACTTGTTCAGAATTCAGCACCACATTTGCTCACGGATTTAAGATGCTGTGATCATATTAGGCGCAACCTGTGTACTTTATATTGGCTACCTGGAAAGTGGTAGATTGAGTTTGGCCTGAAACCGTTGATTTTTTTAATATACAATTCTCCCTTGAAGTGTGGCTGAGTAAAAATGATACCTTTACTCAACAGAACTACTCCTGGGGTGAAATCCTAGCCCCACTGAAGTCAATGTGAATGTTGATATTGACTTCAATGGGACTAGGATTGAACCACTGGTTTGTATTCTGAATCATGTTTTAGATTTAATTGTCTTACCTAGCTTTCTTTTTTCTCCGCCTAAAGAGCTCTAAATGACCTTTAAGTAGCACATTAATCTTTATTGGTGCTATTTTGCTATTTCATTTGTTTTCATTAGGAGACAAATTAAATCTAGCAAAGTTTTACTATAATGACATTCTTGTTTTCCATGCTATAGGCTAATACATACAAATTTTCTTTTTTAAGATTTTTACATAGATGGTGTGTACTTTTGGGGGTAAAATACATAAAGATTTTGTACCGCAATTCAAAATGAAAATTAAAAAAGAACCCACAAGTTTTGTTACATAAAATTTCTAAGAATGCCTCTCTCAAGATGTAGTTATGTTTACCTCAGAAGGTTACTCTATAATATTTTTTCCCCAATAAAAAACACCACCTTCTGCCTTCAAAACACAATATATTCCACTCCATTCCATTCCAAAAAAACCCTTTGTAAGACTGCTGTAATACATAAAACATGGAGTCTTTCCATTAACTATGAAGGCCTTTTGGATCAGGGTTGCAGAAAATTTGCTTTACTGCTAATTTTCTGTCACAGAATGGTTTGCATGTTGCTGTGAACAAGAATTAATACTGATGTGCACAGAGAGGTGGTTAAGAAGGTGAGTAATGCCTAGCGTGGTGAAGAGTAACTCATGTATTGACAAGAGGTTATCTGTGAAGGCAAATAAATAATATAGACTATGATAGACATTAGGGAAGACTAGGAAGGTGAAAAAAAGTTCTGTTTGATAAACTAGGGGGTATTCAACAAGGAACTCTTTTTAGCTACATTTTTTTGGTTGACTGGGAACACAGCAACCCTGTCACCATTAATATTAAAATACCTGAAGATCTGCCTAGCCTCCAGAAGTATCCCTGTGAACATTACTTTTTGACCTTAACTGAACTGGAGATACGTTACACAGCTTGCTAGAAATCTGCTTGTTTGGGAACATGGTGTATACATGCCTGCACACTGACAAAGGTATTTTCCAACCTCTGTGTCATTTGCCTACAAGGGGATTTGGATTGTTGAATGTGACCCAGATCTTTCAGTGTAGCAGGTGCTTCTGCTTATAAAACGTATGTCTTTTCAGATAGATAGTTCTATGAAAACTACATCTTAAAAAAACTCTGTGATGAAACAGCAAGTGCCCTTTATTTCATAATGGGTCCAGAGGACAGGTTTGGGTTTTTTTGGAGAATGTAGGGAGGATCCCGCCCCAGTGAAGTCAATGAGAATTTTGCTATTGACTTTGACAGGGCCGGGAGTTCACCTGTAGTGTTTTAAGGTAACAACAAAAACAACAAAACACCCTCCCAACCAATTAACATTATTTTTAATAAATAAAAATATCCTTTTAAGTTTGGTTTCGACATTGTTTTAATCTCTGTAATTTAGGTGTCAGAAATTAGTATCAATACCTGAATATACTTTTAGTGCTGCTCACTTCTGTTTCACTAGAATTATGCTGATAGTTAGAGCTCTGTGAAATCTTTTTATAATTTTTCATTTTATTTCTCGGAATTTGTTGTTACTTCATTTTCTCAGGTCCTGCCCCCAGGGCAGTAAAAGACACTGGGGGCTGAGGAGTGGTTGTAGAGTGAGCCTGCATTCACCATGCAGCAGGGGCTCCTGACCCAAAGGGCTCAGCCCACCTCCCAGCTCCAGGAATTGTGGCGTGGTGCATGGGGTTGCAATGCCATTCACTTTTGGCCCACCCACCCCACCAGTCATGCTGGCAGAGGAGTGGCCGGGCCAGTCCTGAGTAATGTTGTGATCCGGTCTGGCAGGTTAAAATGCCTACACTGGGGAGTTTTTCATTTTATGTCATTTTAATCATTGTTTTTCATTTTATTTCATGTTATTTTGCATTTGCAGGAAATACGGGGCTGACTCACTCTAACTATGTGTCACCATGAACGATTTTCTTTTAAATGTAGAAGGCATGCAAATTACACATTTTAATCCTTTGTGAAAGATTGGTCACAAAGTCAAGGCGGGGGGAGATTTTTCAAAAACACTCAGCAACAACCCACCTCTGTTCTCATTGAAGTCTGTATTAAAACTCCCATATTGCAATGGGAATATAGTTAGGCCAACAGCGAGTGCTTTTAGATAATCCCACCCCAAACGTATAAATATATGAAAAAAGATCTATCTAGACAGATATTATCAGAGCAAGAAAAAGACGGAAGGACCAGATTCAGGCAGTAATTTCCCCCTTCTATTCTACAGAGTTAGCGATGACCACAATTATTTTGTCCAATACGTAAAATTTATATTTTAATATTCAAACTTCCTGGAAAGAGACCACAAGCTGTAAGTGGGTTCTGATTAAAGAAATATTCCACCAATGAGTTAATGTGTTTGCTGCTTGTAATATTTGAGAGTTCCAACTTACTGTTGTCTGATTGTTTATTTTACATTTGTGCAATAGAAGTACAGTGGTTTAGTTTAAGGTATTCATTTTCATATGTTTGAGAGTTACATCATGCCCTTGAGTGGCATTGTGCTGAGTATTCTGATATCATGTAATCTCAGCAAGATCTAAAGTGCCACCATCTAAAAACATTCAATTCCTGTGGGGCTGTGTGCCAGGGTCAGAGATCTTGTAGCTTTGCAGGTTTTCCTGACCAATTTTGTAGAATCATGTAAAGAGAATGTGAATAGGCTTTGTGCAGTTTTCCACAATCTGTCAAAGTTCATCACTACATTTCAGCGGACTGTACTATGTGTCATCATAGTTTATAATGCTTTTCTGTAAGATTTATCTATGTCATTTATTATTTACCCTTTTCATTATTAATTACTAATCTCTTGCTTCAACTCATTTCTAAATAATAGACGGATATGAATCTGTTCTAATTTTTTAAAGTCATAAATGCAACATATATCACTGAAACTACCGTGAAGGTATTTTGGTCTCTCTAAGCATCACTGTTTTACTTGCTATTATCTGAACTACAATTCCCAGAATCCTCTTATAGCTAAAATGTCTGACCAGTCTAAAAAGCTGTGTCCTGTAGTTCTCATGTAAGGTTGTGATTTTCCAATGCCAAAATAATTGTTTTAGCCTTTTTAAAGAAAGGATTACTAGACTCAGTAACTGACACCTTACACTTGAGATTATACTACAATATAATGAACCTATGGGCCTTTTCCCACAACTAGATTGACCCTACAGGACATGTTCATCCAAGAAGGAGGGACAGGGAATTAGTTGGTATGGCGGCTAGGCTAACAAAGGACAAATGTGAGCTCACTTACAACCTGAAAATGAGTCAACCCCAAGGAATCTCTCTCTCTCTTTGTGTTCCACAAGGGACTTCCAGCAGGAATGGACAGGACAGCCCCCATAAATAGATTAGGAATAACCTGATGATTGCAAAATGTCAGGATCCAGGGTGGAGATGGGGAAATGGCTTTAGAAGATCCAGAAGGGACTGAGGCAGAGAATCTCCTAGTTAGGAAAGTAACATGGGAAGGTGACAGCTGGTAGAGCAGTGTCTATGGAATCAAAAGTAAGTTTATGGGGAACTGAGGGCCAATAACAAGCAAGCCACTTGTGGACATTAAGGGTCAGCGGGAGAACATGCAGTAAGAAGTGGTGTGTGTGCAAAGGTGAATGAAGAATTGTGGCCAAATTAGACCAAAGCCAGGATGAAGCAGTATAGCGGAAGTTGGAAATGAGAGCTGCAAAGAAGGAGGATAGGGGGCTGATCTGCTTACTCAGATAGAGGCCTACTCTTGTAAGGTCTCCGTAGATCCACAGATTTAAAAAGAGACATTTGTTTGAATTATTATTATTTTAAAGACTTATTCAAAGTGATTCAGCAATATGAGAACACTGGAAGAAACAAAGGAAAGCGCAGATGGGAATATGTATTACTGTTCGTGGATAACATTTTTAGTGTGCCTGAACAAAGTATTTAAACAAAAATCTTAAAATTAGTTGACTGTACCTGAAAATATGTAAACTGGGAATGGTAGAGGTCTGGATAAATATGAAGAGTAGTTCCAATTACAAGCAGCAGTTCAAATTTGTGAAGAGATGAGCTGATGTATCCAGTAAAGCCCAAGCACCAGATCTTCAGAAGAGCTTCTAAGTCAAAGAGAACTGTAAAAGCAACCTAGGAGAATACACAAGAGGAAAAACAAGTATTTCAATTACTGATTCAAATCATGGCTTTCTATGTCAGAGTTCATACCTTGCCAAGATTTGAAATGATGTCTACTTGAGGATCTATAGAGCAAAGGAAATAGCTGGAATAACATTTAGCAAAAAATAATGGTATGTGCTGAATAGCCAAGCAAAGGGATAATGGTCTAGATTCATCAAAATGGATGACAGGCATTTCTCATTTTTCTAATTTTTATGAACAAATGGCACTTATCTGTAAATTCTCAAACTTTGACTATAAGCAGAGCATTCAAATGAAAATGACAGAATTCCTGTTTGTATAACATATAGCGTACTTGCACCGAGATGATAGAGCAAGTTGATATTTCTAAAGTGCTAATTGTCTACAAATAGAGATACTCACAAATTATCACTAAAACTATTTGTTACAATTTAAAAACGAGATTAATAATAAAAAAATACTCAAATTTGGAAAACCATACACATGCATTTCCTTTCATTAATTGGGCCTAATGTTCTCCCAAGGTTGGCAAATTCTCAGTTGGCCTGAGCTGGTTGCAACTGGAGCCCACTTAGGTTAACTTGATGGTTCTAAACTATTTGAGATTCCAACTCTCTTTCCATAAAATAGATATGATTATATTTACCAACAGAGAGGGTTTTGTCAGCTAACTAAATAATGTTTGTAATGTGCAATATATTTTATGAACTGTAAAAATCACGGACAGAGGTGGAAATATAACACAAATGTTTGGGCTACCAGCCTTATGTTCAATCTTCTAGTCAACACATATGGCTTGTTGGTGAGCAGTACCACCAGCAATATCTGCAAGAGTTTTCCTAAAGTGTCTGAAATATTTATCAAACTTTCAAGTTCTCTGCATGATTAAATCAAACGAAGATGTCTCGCAGCACAACCTTTTGTTTAGGCTGAGCAATAAAACCCAACTGGAAGCCCTACTGTGTGCGCGCACACACACCTACTCACACCTCTCAGTCTTCATATCATCAAAGATAATGACCAATTTCCCCTGACTTGTTCCTTTGTAGATATCACTGAGATCTACAAAACAAGTCAAGTTTGAAAAAAAATGGTTTCAAAACCAGAATGAGCAAAAACTGTGTTTGAAACACACTGAGAAAGTATTTTAATCTGGTTTAAAGAAAAAAAGGCCTTTGAGCAAAGAAGAGTCATACAAAATTTCATCTCCAAAGGATCTGTGTGCACTCCAGTTATGAAATGCAGAAAGGTATTGGAATTCAACCGTACAGCAGTGGAGAAGCAAGTCTAACATTCACACAATTCAGACTATATAGGTGTTGCATTAGGGACAAGATTAGCCAATTTGATGTTAAATATATTTAAATTTATTCTATAAATGCATAGGCAGGATGATTTGCATTTTACATCCTTGTCAGAGGACCTCAAACCATTAACACTTAAAAATGTATCTGATGGTTTGCATAGCATTTGGTTACATTTATACACCTGCTATACACTGTTACATTTATACACCTGCTCTAACTGATAGAGCTGGGCATTTTTCCTTCATTGTAATTAATTACATGAGAAGAATCAGGAGTCAAATAGACAACATCTGACTTGAATTTTTTGTTAGGTATGCAATGCAATAACGTAGATTTGTATACAAATTTATGTTCATATCTACCCCTTTTGCTGCTGCAGAGAGGGGAAGAGGGTGAATCCACGGAAAAAGCCATGGGGTGCCATGCAGGGGCAGGCAACTGGTTACACAAGTTGCTACCATCTGCTGTGCTTGCACAATTCCTTCTGTCAAAATACCTATGCATCCTCATGAGCCATAAAAAAAAAACATGTGAGGCTCAGTTAGGAAAGAAGCCAAAGAGGAGCCATATGAGTGGCATGCTTCCCTGTAGGTTGCAGGGTGCTAATGCTGCTTTACGCACAGGACAGCTAGGGCCAATACCCAACACTACCACCTAAGATGGTTCTGCTGTGCTGCCCTGGCTTGGCTGAGGGGGGTGTAGAGCTACAGGTGAACTTAGAGGGGAGTCCTTCTGAGTTGGATCAATGAGGTTAGGATCCCAGATCTCTGGCCCTTCCCTCCCTTTTCAGGTTCCATATTCTGTTTAATTTTCACTTTGGCAAGAGGGACACAGACTTTCTCAGAACAGTATTGATACAAGGACATAGATTCATTGCAAAGGACACTGTCATGTGAGATGGTAGCAGAAAAAAACGGTTTAACTCTGTTCATGCCTCTAGCGTGTAGGCCACTGCTTTTCAGGATTCTTAATGATCTTCATTAAGACTTCAATCCTGCAACCTATCAAAATGGAGAAGGCTTCTTCATTTCTGTCTGTCTTGGGTTTTTCTACTGCATACCCTCCTACCGTCTAACCAATGAACATATATAATTAGACCTTTATGATGGTGTCCATCATGGAGTTGCTCTTCACCCTTCCCAGGTGCTAGGAAGCTATATTTGGTTGGGTTTTTTGTTTGTTTTTCTCTCTCACAAGATTGCTTTTGCTGATTCTATAAGGTCAATATATTCAAATTTAAATAACTTTCTGATTACCTCAATTTGACCATGAATTTTATTTATTTTGGTACAATGGGCTGATAAATAAATTTGTAATGTACCTTAAGTTTTGCAAATAGTGGGGTGTATTGAAATATGTAAATGTGGAATCTAGGTCTAGAATTTACATCCTCCCCCCGCCCCCGACTACTGCTTTAACCCTTAAAACCCTCTCTCCTTCTAGAGCTGTCTGTCCTCTAGTTCCCATAAAGGAAGCAGGCTTCCTTCTTGTAGCTGAGCGTATGAAATACTCCAGGCTAGGCTTGTCTGCTGAATTTAAATGGCTAGATTATTCCTAAATTGAGACTATATTATTATTCTGAGACTATATTATTTTAGGGATTTTAATGAACATGAAAGACTTTCCAATTATCTACAATTTCCTGGTACTATTGCTGGGCATTGATGAACCTGAAGTGCCAAGTGGACTTTGCCAAGTCCTGTCAAAACCTGTGAGAGCTGTGGCCTCGTCAGATACACAAAAAGAGGGAGAGAGCTAGAGGAGAAAGATGAAAAGCGCTTGACTGACAACTGGAGGTGCAGCTCATTTATCTTGTTTGTTTCTTCTGAGTTTTTTGGATGTGTTTGGGTGATTACCTCATTGTTCCTGTGACGGGGTCTATAAGGTCTTGTCTGGCTGCTGCTGGAAACATTGCAGAAGAGGGCAGCGTATTGCTCTGGCCATTAGGCCACGCAGCCCTGCAAGGGAGGGCAGCCATATTGACTCTGGCCACAAGGCCATCATGCAGCCCTGCAAAGGAGGGCCACCTTATTGACTCCGGCCATTAGGCCACACTACCCTGAGGCTCAGTGTGGTCATTTGGACTCAGCTCCGGGGCTGTAGTACCCTTCCCCCATACCCTAAGTGTGATAGGTGTACCAACCCTGCAACAGATACCCACACCCCAGATTTCAAAGAGAACCTTTTTAGCACTGAATAATGAAAAAGTAAATATAACTTGCATACAGTGCCCTCCACAGAAATACACATGCAGTATGACAATAGAAGGCATTATTATTTGTATCACAGTAGTGCTTGAAGGACCTTACCAAGATCAGGGTACCACTCTGCTAGGCATTTTATTAAAAATTAGAGATAGTCCCTCCCCTCAGCAAAGCTTACAATCTGAGGCTCTGATCGTGTGTTAATTGCAGGATCAGGGCCTAAATAGACAAAGAAAGTATTATCCCCATTTACAGACCTATCAAGGTCACACGAAAATCTGTAGGAGAACTAGGAAGCAAACCTAAATCTCCTCAGTCCCAGTCCAGTGCCTTAACCACAAGACCATTCTCCCTCACACGCATATGCTTTTACATACAGAAAAAAATTTCATTACGAGGACAATCAGCTAAACCTGCACCAACTCCAGTGCTGTACATTCTAGTAAAAATACAATTTTTATTCAAAAGCTTGTTTAAAATGCCTGAAGTGAAAGGACTTGACAGCTTCCTTTTAAGACCCTTGTTTAAAAATATGAAAATGTCAAGTCATATCAATTATGTTATTGACTCTGACCTCTGGATTCTATTTATTGTGTGCTGAACCCCAGCACAGTCTTGAAACTTGCTGCAATTGGGATTTTTGGTATGTTCCATATTTACCAGTGATTTGTTTGGAATATATTGCTCTGCTATGGGAAGGGGATTCATTTAGGAAAAAAAATTGTATCAGCTATAATAATGATGGAAAACTAACATTATTCCACATTTCTTAAAACAATATTGTAAATATAAAACCTTTACAAATTCAAATTCCTCCCATCCCCCATTTTTAGTAGGTTTATTATGGAAATCATTGAAACCTTGTTAAATTAAATATAATCCTTACAATTTAAGCTTAACTGAATAGATAAACACACTTTGGCACAGAGACTTAGAGATCAGATCTTGCTGAGGAGTTAAATGTTAGGATTTCTTTGCATCAATTTAATGGCATTTGTATGTGAAATATAGGGCCATATTGTAACTTCTCCAGTGGCTGTGGGCTCCAGACATAGGAAATATGGCCTCCAACATAGGGGAACGTAGGGTTGTCCAAGGAAAGGAACATCCAACTCGAGAGAGAGTCTGCCCTTCCATGATGGCTTTGGAACTGTGTCTCTCCCACTTGTTGATAGTTTGGCTCCCTATGGTGCTTTTTTGCCATTGGCCACAGTTGTCAGTTTGAAGAGAGGGGACAGTGTGAGTTAATGTCTCTAGCTGTACTAACTTTTACTTGTGTGAGCAGTGGCTCCAATTCAGGAAAGCATCCCTAATCAGGAAAGGTGATTAGGTATACATTTAGTCACTTGGACTAAAGGACATATTTAAAGTTAAGCACGTGCCTTTATGCTTTCCTAAATAGGATGGATTTAAGTACAAAGTGAGAAGTGCCAAAAGCCAAGCAGAACTGGACCTTGCAAAGGAAATTAAAACCAACAGAAAAAAGATATTTTATATAAATAAAAAGAAAAGAAGAAAAAGAGAAGTGGCGTACGGGGAGATCTTGGCAAACCCGCAAAGTGCCCAAACCATTACTGCTTATTGCTACAAGTAGCCAAGCTAGCAGGCCGTAAGTGGGCCTATGCAGCAACCTTAGCATGACTGAGTCAGGAGGGGAGGGGTTTCGGGTGCCACAGAAAGGGCAGCTTGACCCCACGTCCTTCCTGATGAGATCTCTGTTGAAATTGCTGTGTTATGCATTTTAGGAAAACAGGAAGCTTGTCTATATGTGCCCTCAGGGATGTGTCTGTCAGGGCCGCAAGGCATGCAAACTCTGAAAAAACACATCTGGCTAACTGATGATCAGAAGGAAACTTCTTGCTTAACCTTTGAAATTGCTTGCTTAACAAGTTTTCTTTGAGTGACGTGTTATTGTAATACTAACGAATAAATAAGGGAAGAAAGTTTTGGGTAGTTGGACTCTTCAGGGACTCTCCCTCTGGACACATCTTGTGGTCCCCACCAGCAGACAGAAGATTGGCATCGGAAGACTACCACTGTGCCACTCAAGAGCCACACCCAATTTAGGTAATTATTGAGGGCTCGGCGTTACTAACTTGTTGTGGACATGTGTAGGTGCTTGAGACTAAGTAAAGAATAGCTTTAAGTGAAAGCACTTTTGTGTTGTTCCGTTTGTGCCAGCCATCTATCGATTGGACAGTCGTGTCTCCCTTGATTTATATCCTGACACCACCTCGCACAGAGTAAAGTTACCAAGAGCTTTGGGTAGAAAGAACCCTGGATAACAGTAGAACCACTAAGCACTGAGGGTAGGGTGGAAATTAAAGATAAAGTAGGTATGGCCCAACACCTAAACAAATACTTTGCCTCAGATTTTAATAAGGGTAATGAGGAGCTTGGGTGCAGTAGCAGGGTGGCTAATGGGAACAAGGATATGGAGGTAGAAATAACCAATCTGCTTTCTGGGACCAATTTGGGGGCCTTGGATAATCTCCATATTAAATATTAAAGGGACTGGCACATGAAATTGCAAGCCCAACAGCAAGGCTTTTAATGAATCTATAAACTCAGGAGTTGTACCCTATGCCTGGAAAATTGAAAATATTGTACCTATATTTAAGAAAGGAAATAAAAAGTTTTTCTGGGAAACTACAGTTTAACCATTACTTTGACCTCAGTTGTATGCAAGGTCTTAGAACAAATTCTGAAAGAGAGAGTAATTAAGGACAGAAAGGTAAAGGATAGTTGGGATAACAATACAGCATGGTTTTACAAAAGGTAGATCATGCCAGACCAAGTTAATCTCTTTGAGAAGATAACTGATTTTCTAGACAAAGGAAATGCCGTAGTTCTAATCTACTTGGATTTCACTAAAGTATTTGATACAGTTCCACATGGGAAAATATTTAAATTGGAGAAGATGGGGATTAATATGAAAATCAGAAGGTGGGTAAGGAACTGGATAAAGGAGAGACTACAATAGGTCATTCTGAAAGATGAATTGTTAGGCTGGTGGGAGGTTGCAAATGGAATTCCTCAAGGATTAGTCTTGGGGCTGATCTTATTTAACATATTCATTAATGATCTTTGCATAAAAAGTGGGAATGTATTAATAAAATCTGTGAATAACACAAAGTTGGAAGGTATTGTCAATAGGGAGGAAGACTAGAATATTATACAAGAATATTTGGACAACCTGAAAAACTGGAGTAATGGATCTATTAATTTCATCCCATTCCTAAGTGTAAAGGTCATGCACTTAGGAATTAACAACAAGAAGTTTTGCTATAAGATGGGGATATATCAGTTAGAAATGACAAAGGAGGAGAAGGACCAGGGTGTATTGTTTGATTACAGGATGACTATGAGCTGCCAATGTGATACAATTGTGAAAAAGCTAATGCAATTCTCGGATGTAACACATGAGGTATTTCCTGTAGAGATAGGAAAGTATTATCATTATACAAGGCACTGGTGAGACCTCATCTGGAATACTGTGTGCAATTCTGGTCTCCCATGTTTAAGAAAGATGAATTAAAACTGAAACAGGTGCAAAGAAGGGCTACTAGGATGAACTGAGGAATGGAGGACTGTGATGGGGTGGACTAGGTCCAGAGGTTCCTTGCTGGAGCCCTCAGTGTCCTGCCACACTTATCCCAGGAAAGGAGCAGTAGAGAAGTCCTCCAAGCAGTCTAGAGTGGCTACAGGGGAAGCGGCCAATCAGAGAGGCTGCAGGGAGCAGTCAATCAGGGCTCAGGAGGGCCATATAAAAGTAGCTGCGGGGCCAGAGATACTCAGTTCCTTGCTGGAGCCAGAGGTGTGCAGTGATGCTCCTGGCTGGCCAAAGGGAACTGCAGTACCCTGGACAGCTCAGTTGTACCAGGGACCATAGAAGCGAGGAAGAGCACCTTGCTGGCTCCTGGGCCTGAACTTAGATGAGCTGAGGTAAGACTGAAGCTTTGGCGAAGGCTGGGGCTGTGGGGAAGTGGCCCAGGGAACTGAAAGCGGTGTAGTTAAAGGGACATGATGGCACATGGCTGCTATTCTTAGGATCCCTGGGCTGGGACCTGAAGTAGTGGAGGGCCTGGATCCCCTCCATAGGCCACTGGGGAACTGGCCTACAATCAGACAGTGATAAACCCCAAGAAGGGGAACTGAACTACTTAATGGCCCAGCTGGAGAGCTGGGACCAGAATAGACCAAGAAGGAAAAACCATTGCCCCCAGGGAGGAAGCCCTGGGGGTATGGGCTGATACCAGAGCTGGGATTATTTAAAGACCACCGACACACTGACCAGATGTGGTGCTTGTGAGAGGTAGGTGCCATGCTCTTACATTTAGTACAAGAAGTGGGATTCTTCAGACCAACCCCTATCTGCCAGGGGCACAACATGGAAGAGGCATTCCACCTGTTGGTGGCAGGCCAGCAGCATCAGGGGGGCAGCAGCAACAGAGGACCCAGGCCTTGCTGATGCAATTAATGGAGAACCTGCAGGGCAACAGAAGGCCCAGTTTGCAGTGCTGCAATGGTGACAGGAGATCCACTCCGATCAGCAGAAATGGATACAGAGGAGGTTGGGTCACACCACACATGAGTATCAGTTGGTGACTGAACTGGTGGTCCATTGGTTCTGATCCTGGCAAAGCTTGGACTGGAAGATGACCCCGAAGCCTTCCTCTGGACCTTTGAGCAGGCGGCAAAGGAAGCGTACTGGAAAGAGTCGACTTGGGCAGCCCGCATAGCAGCATTCCTGATAGGTGAGGCACGGTGGTTTACTGGGTAAGCGAAGAGCAGGCAAGTTCCTACCCTGTGGTGAAGGCAGCCATCTTGGATAATCTGGGACTGACTCTAAAGGTGTACATATACAAGTTCTGGAAGGAATCGTTCCCGCAAGGAGCATGAACATGTGTAGTGGCGCAGAAGCTACAGGACCTGGCGATGCGCTAGCTTAGTCGAGAGACCAGCTTGGTGGGGAAGCTCCTGGATCAGGTGATCTTAGAGCAATTCCTGAAGGCCCAATTGGGAGGGGCACAGAGGTGCATAAGGCGTTTCCAACTCACCTCAGTGAGAGAAGCAGTCGAGTGAGCTGAGGTCTACTTTGAGGCCAAAGGAGAGGAATGCCCAAGCTGTATGGTAAACTGAAAGAGGTTCACCAAGGGGCAACCCAAGGAAGCTTGCAAGGGGAAAAGACCCTGAGAATTCTAGATTCTCTGGGGGTGCACTATGACAGCAAGAGGTCTGGGGAGCCCTGCAGCCTATGGGAAGCACTAGTGGGAAAGAGCTAGGAAACCTGGAAGTCTTCCACAGGTATGGCCATCCCTAACATATTAAAAAGGAACTGCCCAGTAATGGAATATTATTACTTAAACTATTGTTACAGTGGGACCAATCAGTGCAGATCTACTCCAAAGATCAGGGTGGCCCCACTGTTGGCAGTGACAGTCAGGCTGGAAGGAACTGTAGTTAAGGATCTGGTAGACTTGGGGTTCAGGTACACCTTGGTTCAGGAAAACCAGATTAGGGCAACTAGCCTGAACTGACACCTCCCAGTACATATCTCTTATGTACATGGAGAGACCCGAGTCTACTCCACGGAAGACTTTGGGCTGGAGGTACAGGCCAGAGAGCTCAACTCTGGGTCAGTATGGTCAAGGACCTCCTGTGGCCTGTAATCTTGAAGACTCTGGGTGGGTTACTCTGCCCTCATGCAGGAAAGACCAGGACAGTGACCCAGGACTGAGAGGGTTCTAGCCTGGCTGGGAAGGAAAGCAGAGAGGCTGGGAGCCAGAGTAAGGAGACCCCAGAAAAGATCCCAGAGTTGAGACCAGAATGCCCAAGACATGAGGAATCCACTGAGGAAGTGCCAACAAGAGTCGGACCAGGCCAATGTCTCCTGAGGGAAAGTTATTAACCAGCTGGTCTGGGTAGAGCAGAAGTTGACCCGGGTACAGGTGGAAGCAAAGAGGCAGAGGGAACAATGCTTGGATTTGCAGGAAGCATTGACCCCAGGCCCAGAGGGAGAAGGCTCAGAGGGCACATCAGGAATACCATATAGATCTGGGCCCAGCAGGGTTCTATGGGAAGCAGCAGACTGTGGGAACTCAGTATTAAATACCCAGTGTGCTAAGAACAGAGGCCCAGACAGAATCAACCCAGCAGAGGGAGGTGAAAGGGAAGGGCTGGGGTAGAGAACAGGACCCTTGGCTAGGGAAGGAAGTAGTGCAGGCAGGCTTTTGTGAGCTCCTTCCTAAGAGAGGATGACCTAGCAAAATGACTGGAGGCATCAGAAAGATCTCAAGTTCAAGAATGAACAGCTGACTGAAGATCTCCAATTCACTGAGAATGAACAACAGCGCTTGCTCCATGTGGTATATGGTTCTGACACACAGTTAAATGCTGAGCGTCTAGAGACCCTGAAGTCCAGAAGATGAAAGTGAAGAAAGGGACTGTGGACACACACTCTCCAGGTAAGAAAGACCTGGGAAAGTAGACCCTGAGAGGCCAGGGCAGAGACTGGCTAGAGGCTCTCTGGATAGAGGGAGAGTCCTGATTGAAAGGGGAAAAAAGACTAATACAAACTCTCTAGGAGAAGAGACCTGAGAGAGAAGGACCCTGGTAGATCAGGGCACAGACAATTACTAGTAGCTCTCGGACAGTGAGATTTGGGAGGGAGAAGACCCTGCTAGAGTGGGGCAAAATATGGGGTAAGAAGAATTATCCTGTATAGAGCTACCACCCCAATCCTGTTGGGGAGGAGAGGACTGTGACAGGGTAGACTAGGCTCAGAAGGCCCTTGCTGGAGGCCTAAGTGTCCTGCCACATTCATTCCATGAAAGGAGTACTAGAGGAGTCCTCCAAGCAGCCAATCAGGGCCCCGGAGGCCATATAAAAGGCGCTTCAGAGATCGTCAGTTCTTTGTTGGAGCCAGAGGAGTACAGCTAGTGCTCCTGGCTGGCCAAAGGGAACAGCAGCACTACTGAGTGATGAAGAGCTCCTGGCTGGCCTGAACTTAGATGAGCCTTGAGGTAAGGATGAAGCTTTGGTGAAGGCTGGGGCTGTGGGGGATTGGCCCAGGGAATTGAAAGCAGTGTAGTGAAAGGTTCTGAGGCTTGTGATGTGCAGAAAGTCAGACTAATTGATCATGATGGTCCCTTCTGGCCTTAAAGTCCTAGTCTACAATGTTAAGTGCCTTCCTAAACTGGGACCAATAATTGCAGACTGACTACTCCACAGCGCAAGCCCTACCTACACTGATACCGCTATTGCCAGAGCCCTGAAGCACTGGCTACACATTTGGCTCTGAGGTTGTGGGGTACCACAGGCTCAGGGATGAGGGTGAACAATGCTGCCTTGGCTGCTCTCCACTGTCAACTCTTTCAGGACTTTGGACTTTGGTACCTCATTTTATTTTTCTTTGCTCCCATCTTTGTCTCACAACTGAGGGAAGCTTATAGCTCACAGAATTTAAAAATATCAGATATTAATTGTGGATCTAATATAGCAAGCATTGATAATGGAAACCAATTAATGAAATAAAGTTACCCATAAACTATTTAATTATGCACTCAAGTTTCAAATGTAGGTGTCTTATTTTAGGCACTTAGGGCTAGTGCCAAAAATGGACATGAACATCTAATTGTCACTTCAGGCACCTAAAGTGCGCATCACTGAGATCCTCAAAACCCTGCTGAGCTGCTGCCTAACCTTGGAGGTAACTAAAATGCCTAGGGGTCTGAGTTTCCACTGTTAAAAGCTCCCTAGCTGTGTATGTTTCTGCCAGTGAGCATGCACACAGCTGCCTCAGTCTAGGCACCTATTCAACCTAAGCCTCAGCAGGATCCTAAAACTGGGCATTCTCTGTGGATTCTAGTCTGGCTGGAGTTCTTAGAGAATACCTAAACCCATATCAGATGGCTGGAGGAGGTAGCTTCACTTATAACCTTTAGCACAGTGATTAGGATACTGACCCAGGATGTAAAAGACCTGGGTTCAGTTCCCTCCTTGGCCTGATGTAGAGCAGGGATTTGAACTTGGGCCTCTCACCACTCAGCCATGCTCCCTAGGCTATGGTACAATCTGCTGTGCATGTGTCCTGTTGAAAATGGTCCAATGTGTATAAATAAAAAATTAATGCATTGGGCTAGAGTGAGAATGAATGACTAAATCTGGACCAATACATTATTCTATAGCCCAGTGGCTAGGGCACTCCACTAAGGGTTAGGAAACACAAGTTCAGATCTCTGCTCCACATGAAGCAGAGGAGGAAATTGAACCCTGTCTCCTACATCATGGGTTTAGGCCACTTCCCTCTCCTCAGCATTTCCTATTGGCTAGCTTAGGTGCTGAGTGGCTCCCCACACAGCATGCTAGCTCTTTATGGATCCCATTCTTAGGAGTCTAACTCTCTACATAGACCCTAAGCAACTAACTCAGGGCTGTGGATTCCAATGAGTGACAAGGCACCTCAAAAGTAAGAGTTGGTAGGTAAGATCCCATGGGAAGCAAGTCTAAGGGGCAAACCATTTAAGAGTTGTTTCAGAGTAACAGCCGTGTTAGTCTGTATTCGCAAAAAGAAAAGGAGTACTTGTGGCACCTTACAGACTAACCAATTTATTTGAGCATAGGCTTTCGTGAGCTACAGCTCACTTCATCGGGTGCATACTGTGGAAAATACAGAAGATGTTTTTATACACACAGACCATGAAAAAATGGGTGTTTATCACTACAAAAGGTTTTCTCTCCCCCCACCCCACTCTCCTGCTGGTAATAGCTTATCTAAAGTGATCACTCTCCTTACAATGTGTATGATAATCAAGGTAGGCCATTTCCAGCACAAATTCAGGGTTTAACAAGAACGTCTGAGGAACAGTGGGGGGGGGGGGGGGAGGAATAAACAAGGGGAAATAGGTTACTTTTTATAATGAATCAACCATTCCCAGTCTCTATTCAAGCCTAAGTTAATTGTATCCAATTTGCAAATTAATTCCAATTCAGCAGTCTCTTGTTGGAATCTGTTTTCGAAGTTGGTAGCTCTTCAAAGAGACAATAAGGGCACAAGAGCAAACTATCCCACCGCGTAGGAAAGATAGGAAGTATGGTAAGAGACCACCCTGGCTTAACGAGTTGATCTTCAATGATCTGAAACTCAAAAAGAGTCCTACAAAAAGTGGAAACTAAGTCAAATTACAAAGGATGAATATAAGCAAATACGACAAGTACGTAGGGACAAAATTAGAAAGGCCAAGGCACAAAACAAGATTAAACTAGCTTGAGACATAAAGGGTAACAAGAAAACATTATACAAATACATTAGAAGCAAGAGAGACCAAGGACAGGATAGGCCCATTACTCAATGAGGGAGGGGAAAAACAATAGCAGAAAATCTGGAAATGGCAGAGGTGCTAAATGACCTTTTTTGTTTCAGGTTTTCACCAAAAAGGTTAGTAGCGATTGGACATCTAACATAGTGAATGCCAGTGAAAATGAGTTAGGATCAAAGGCTAAAATAGGGAAAGAACAAGTTAAAATTACTTGGACAAGTTAGATGTGTTCAAGTCACCAGGGTGAAATACATCTTAGAATACTCAAAGAGCTGACTGAAGAGCTATCTGAGTCATTAGTGATTATCTTTGAAAAGTCATGAAAGATGGGAGAGATTCCAGAGGACTGGAAAAGGGGCAAACATAGTGCCCATTTATAAAAAGGGAAATAAGGACAAACCAGGGAATCACAGACCAGCTTAACTTCAGAACCTGGAAAGATAATAGAGCAAATCAAGCGATTTGAAAATACCTAGAAGATAATAAGGTGATAAGTAACAGTCAGCATGGATTTGTCAAGAACAAATCATATCAAATCAACTTCCTTTGCTTAGGTTTCTTTGACAAGCCCTCTGGATGGGGGGAAGTGGTAGATATTTTGACTTTAGTAAGGCGCCACATTTCAGGAAAGATGTGGAGAAACTGGAGAAAGCCTAGAGAAGAGCAACAAAAAATGATTAAAGATCAAGTAAACACTACCTATGAGGGAAGAATGAAAAAATGGGGTTTATTTAGTCTGGAGAGAAGACTGAGGGGGCATAACAGTTTTCAAGTACATAAAAGGTTGTTACAAGGAAGAGGGAGAGAAATTGTTGTTCTTAACATCTGAGGATAGGATGAGAAGCAATTGGCTTAAATTGCAGCAAGGATGGTCTAGGCTGGACATTGAGAAACTTCCTGTCAGGCTGGTTAAGCACTGGAATATATTGCCTAGGGAGGTTGTGGAATCTCCATCACTGGCAATTTTTAAGACCAGATTGGCCAAATGCCTGTCAGGGATGGTCTAGATAATACTTAGTCCTGCCATGAGTGCATGTGACTGGACTAGATGACCTCTCGAGGTCCCCTCCAGTCTTATGATTCTGCAACAGAATGCCAGCAGCATTAAAAGAATTATCCAGCCACCTACAAAACAGCTCCTTTTCACCCTTTCATCATTCCAAAAGCACAGCCTCCACCTTCTCCAAAACTGCTATTGAATAATTTTTTCTGCATCATGCCCACAATGTCACCAAATTCAGGCTATTTTGAGTACTGTTCAGGCTATACTTAAGAACAAGATTACAGTTAATTATGTGCTTAAGAGCTTTCCTGAATAGGGATGCTTTCCAGAATAAGGCCTGTATTTTACAAAGTATGTTTATTTGGTTTGAAATAAAAACAAGCTAAATTCTTCTGTCTGCACGCCTGTTGGTAAAGAAGCAACTTATCAGCCATGCATTGCCTGAAGAGGTTGTACTCAAGTCTCAGTTCATTACCACTGACATTTTGTTTGAGGAAATTACCTTTCAGAAGGCTGTGTTTTTGTTTTTTTGTTTTCAAAAGGGCTGTCAGCCATTGTCAGACGGAGGAACTTGAACAATTTGCAAAAAAAATCTCAGAATGCTTAAGGGAATAAAGAAATGACAAGTTGCTTGACATTCTCATAGTTTGTCTACTGTTTTCATTTTGAAAACTATCTGGATAGCAAGCCCAGTAAACTCACCTCAGCTAGGTAAAATTCATCATGCTGTCTCTTGAAAGACTCTCCTTTGTAGTAATTACTAGCAGCGACAATGACATCCACTGCCACCATGCTCAGTATGAACATATGAAATATTGATGACCTCATCATTTTCTGTAGAAGGGGGGAAAAACACAAACACACAAGCAGTATTTTCTATTAAAGAAGTAAAACTCTATAATTGAAATAATGTATACACAACAATTTATTATGTTTTTATAACTTGTACTCAATCACAATAGTATGTTGTGCAAAGCTTCATAAACTAATTGTAAATCACTGTTTATCTTATCAAATATATCATTTAACTTGAACTGGTTTATATGCAATGTCATAAAATGTCATCAACTTTTATAAATTTCATTGTTTACTATTTCCATTGTTTCTAATATGCTTTTAAAACACTTAGCTATATTTATTTCTAGCCATTTTTCCCTTTGTGAACATTCTTTATGATTTTAATATGGCTGCAACTGTTTCCTTGTTTAGGTGCCAGCATTATCAATATATGTCCACATAGCTCAAATGATACTAGTTACTCCAACATGCCTAGCAGTGACAGAGCAGATATTCCATAGTTCTTTGGGGCTAGTTTGTAACCTTGCTCTCTTCCATGAGTAAGGGTGACACATAGCTTATTCCCCTCTCTTCTTGGCCAGTTCCTTGCACTTCTCTCCACAACAGGAGCCACTAGCTGAATAAGGATTGTGACAGCCTAGGCCTTTGATTTCCAGAAGAATTAGACTGTTTTTATTCCTAGACACTTTCAGATTGATGAAGCAGTAGATTATGAAGCTGGTTTTAGAATGCATAGGGCCTTTCCCCACAACTTTTACAATACTGAAGTTACAAATTGGACCCAAACTACTTCCCCTACAAGCTTCAACATGTTTGAGCGAAAGTTAAGAGAATAAAGACAAATGTACTTTAAAAGACCATGGTGCTGAATTCCTGTTTTCAGTGAGAGCTGAAGATGCTTAGTAGTTTCCATGATAAATTCCTTCAGTACCAAAAGATGGAATTGTGGCTGCAGTTTATCAATAAATGTATTGCTGCCAATAAAATTCAAATTAAATAGCCAAATATACTGATATATATATTAAATCACTCAGACCATTCCTATATTAATTGTTCCAATAGAATCCAAGAGCCAAACTTTCACATATCCTTGCACGCACATTCACTTGAGTGTACAGTTGTTACACTATCACTTTTTCCCCACACACTGTGGAATTTATGCTTGTAAACCTATTTTCACGAACTAACAACTCATCAGTTGCTGACCTGTAAATGTTATTGCACATTGTGTTAACACAAACAGGTTGATTCAATTTGTCCCCAAATTTGTTTCTAAAAGTAGCTAGTACTGAATTTCAGGTAAAACCTCACTATGTATAACAAAGCCTGCTAGCCTTCCCTACCTTCTTTTAAAAATGTTGCGTGGCTGGATTTAACTTGCTTAAAAAACAGGTGCCCCGAAATCATTCTACATCTACACTTTTTACTAAAGCACTCCTGCCTCAGTTTCCCTCTACTTCAGCTCTGGGCCCCTTAAATCAAACCTCCACATCCCTCCTTGGGGATGGATTTATTAAAATAACAAAATCAATCTCAAAATCAAAATCTTCAGCACATCCAGCCAGTAAAGAGAGTCATTAAAAGAGCCAGAGGCTGCATGAAGGCAGGAGCAGTAGGCCTATGGGCACTAGAGCAGAAGCTGGCTGCAAAGGAAAGGCCAGGTAGCATCAGCCTGAGAGCTGGGACTGAGAGCTGGATGGGTATAGGGAAGCTGTAGCCATAGCAGGTGGATGGTGCACAGCACAATGCCCAGCAAGCAGGAGGTATGGGGTCAATTGCATGTGCACAGGAGCAAGATGGTGCCAAGGAAATGGTATAGGCCTCTTGTTATTTTTACACCCCTGTTCTGGACTGCCATTTGGGGCTGGGTTGGGAACTGTTGGTTTGATCTTTTATTGTAACAAACTTTTTGTGCCTAGATATTTGTGCATTTTTGTTTCTGGCAGTCCTACTAATACAAGTGACTACTTACTCAGAATCAGAGAGTGCTAATGGGACCATTAATGGACTATACCCCATAGAGTTTAGTGCCTGTGGTGCCCCTTTTCAACTAGATTGGCTTGTCAAAGTTTGGAATACTGGGGATGTTCAAGCTGGATGTAGAAATTCATGGGGTCTGGTATTTTATTTGTTGCAATCTTGTTTATTTACAAGGAATGTACAAAGTCCCCAGTCTCTGACCACAGAAGGAACCAAGAACAAAAGGAGCAGTTTCTTAGCTTACAGCCCTCAAGACTCTTTAGCTATCACCAGACCGAAAAGAGCTCTCTCCAGCATTTTTCAAGATCAGGTTATGCTTACAGGCTCCTGCTTGGCCTTCTCTCTCCTCTCTCTCTCTGTACTCATTGGTTCTCAGTTTTTGTGTGATCTCCCTTCATATATGCACACACACAACCAAACCCAAACTATACTCAGCAAAAAGCTTCTGGACAGGTTCATATACAGCTTTTGTTTCAGGTGGGGGGTTATGCTTACAATTACGTTAAGTGAAGGGTGAATTCACACTTATCAATCAATCTCAATGGGATTTTCACTCAACCCATAACAAGATTTCCTCCAACTCATATGACCTGGAACTCCAACAGTGCTTGCCGGCAAGCTCACGGTATACACAGCATGCTGCCAGACACCCAGAGCACTCGCAGTGACACTGTACAGTAGAGCCAGTTTTACAAAATTTCTTAAGAGTTACAATAGTATGGCTTAGGATAGGACTGTAGGGGCTGGGAACAACTGATATTTATAGGCAGAATAACAAACTACTGTATGAAAACACTGGATTCATAAAGAAAGACCCATTCAAAGGACACTGGATGATTTCATTGCAAAGCAAAAAACAATCTTTTAGACATCAGATGAGACCCTTAAAGTTACAGGGCCAAATTAAAATGTGTCATAAGTGGGGGCAACTCATTGATCTGTGTGTGTGTGTGTGTGTGTGTGTGTATAGTACTAATTCAGTTGCTCCACTCAGCATTCACACGATCTTGTAATGGCATGTAGCATTAATGCCATGTAGTTTTCTTCTGACTTAAAATAACTGTCAGAGCCTGAGGACAACACTTCACCACCAGATTTTAAAAGGCAAGTTTTTGTATTTAAGTAACAGACCGAACCCTCTCAATCCACAAACACAACTGCCATTGGCAGCTGTAGTTGGTTTGAATTCTGAGTGAGGATAGTATGCAGTTCTTAGGGGCAAGTCAGGTTGGCATCTTCTATAAAACAGGCACAGCTAGCGTCCACTATAAGTACACCCTGTGAAACAGATCCCAGAAGCTCACGACGTTCTCCTTTTAGGTTCTGAAGTCAGTGGGAGTCTGTTGGGGCACAGGGGTCCACCCACATGTATCACAACGTAGGCTCAGGGTCTTACCTTGAATTTGTTTGGAGCATTTGAGGAAATTCCTTTCAGACTTCTTTTAAAGTAGGAAGTCTGAAGGAAGAACTGTTTTCCACTTGTAAAAATGTTGGCCTATTTGTTTTTTTGTTTTTGTTTGTTTTTTACCAGGACTGTAATAAAAGCAGGTGGGGTGAAATCCTGGCTCCTTTCAAGTCAATAGCAAAACTTCCATTGACTTCAACAGGGCCAGCATTTCGCCCCTGAAGTTTAAAGTTGAAATTTAACGAAGGTATAGTCCTCACTGAGAAGTTGTGACGTTGCTTGGAAAACAGTTGGCGGAAAGGATGAGATCACAGTAGCCAATGCAGGAAATGAAGGCTTGTAAGTTTTGGAAATGTGGAGAGAGTAAAAAAGTTGCATGTTTAGGATAGCACAATGCATGTGTGTGGGTCTTCAGAGACTGGAGCTGAAGATGATGTCAAGGCAGGAGCCTGAGGGAAGTGTTGCTGCCTGTGATGACAAAGAATGGGATAAAGAAAGGAGAACTTGTGAAGAAAGACTAGGAATTTGGGGCCATTTTAAGTTTGACATAAGAAATGCTCAAGAAGATGTTAAAGAGACATGCCCAGGTGAGGGATTGGACAATAGGCTACAGATCAGGAAGGAAGAGGTAGATTTGTGACTAACTGGTGTAAAGATATTAGTAAAAGCCAGATGTCTGGATGAGTTCACCTAGGGAAAGGGAATAGACGTGAGCCAAAAACATGGGAAGTGGAAGAGGCAAGGGTCCAGCAAATGAGATGCTGCATCAATGGTAAGAGGAGGAGGAGGAGGAGAAAGAGGAGAGGATGGAGTCACAAAAGCCAAGGGAGAGTAGGATGTTAAAACGGGGGGGTGTGATCAGACTTGCTCACCTGCTCTTTCCTATGAGGCTCTAATTCAGTTAATCTTTTCTTCATTCTCTTCCTCCGCCCCTGCCCCAGATTTCTGTCAGGGTAGGAGTTGGGCTGAGCGTAGCTGAGGGGCATGTGCCAGGAAAAGACCCCAGCACCTAGTGCTCCCACTGAGCCCCGGTAGGAGGCAACAAGAACAGGGAAGAGCAACCGGACTGGCAGCACAGTTCCACCAGAGGGGGCATGGGGAAGCCTGCTGAGTCCCGTCCTTTCCTCACCTGTAGCCATAGTTACCATGGCTTGACATTAGGTGTCTGCAACCTGCTCCGGTCCACACTGCACCAGCAGCAGGGAGGTGATGGGAGAAGTAAGTGGGGAAGGAGCTGTGAGGGAAGTGGGGGCAAGCTGAAATGGGTGTGGGAGAGCATGGGGAGTAGGAAACGGGCCAGAGGTGATACGTGGGGCTCTGCCCCACCAGAATCTTTAAATTGTGCTTCTACCCCCCCCCCCCCCAAGAGTATGTGTCATCCCTGGCTGAGGATCAGGCCCAATGTTTTTGCATTTAAAATATGTTTGAAACATTATGAAATTGGTACCTTTTTGGTAACATTTTAAAAAATATGATGGGCTCTATTCATAGCAATATATGTTGTATACTGTATATGACTGAAGTACCATACGATATTCATTTGATTTAATAAATACATGATTAACACATAGACAACATAAATTTAGTGTACCTGAACCAGTTATACATTTTTATACATTTTATGTTAAAATTATACATAGATGAGATATTTTACAAAATATATGGAGATATATACAATAAATATTTTTTCAATAACCCATATTTATTGGCCCAGACTTGACCACTATAGCTAAGGCTGAAAAACAGGATCAGTTACAATGTCTTGCTTTCATATTCTCATATCTCTGTGAAAAATTCATCTTCAGGGCAACATAGTTGCACATGGGGACAGATCCAGTTAATGGGCCTGTGGAAATTTACCCCAGCTGTTTGGTCTCTGTCCAAATAAGAATTCATTGTGTTTGTACAGTCTAGCACTATGGAGTCCTGGTCTATGACTGGAGCTCCTCAGTGCTACCAGAACATATGCATTCTAAATAATATTAATAATATTTATTATTATATTTGTAGTAAGTTTGAACAAAATCCTTTCAGCAGTTTTTGTGTTCAGCATTAGTGCAGGAAAAAAAGTTCTCAATTTTAATTGTCAATTGTCACACTTTATTTCCCCTGTACAGCAACTCAAAATTATTGTAACTCAAAAACACAGCATTAAACTGGTTTTCCCCCACAAAAATTTCAAACCAAAATGTTGGGAATGTTTGGTTTGAAATATTTTGTTCAAAATTTTTGAGGGAAATTTCAAATGAAATGTCAATGGCAGTTAGCCGCCTCTCACTTCTGTCTTCGTATACAGTGTAGTTGTAGCTGTGTTGGTCGTAAAGTATTAGGGCATGGCTACACTTGCGAGTTAGAGCGCATTAGAGCAGCCCAGTGACCTCTAACTCACGACGTGTCCACACTGGCAAGGCACGTAGAGTGCTCTGACTCCGCGGCTAGAGCGCTCCTGGTACTCCACCTCGGCGAGTAATGTTTGATGCACCTCCGCTGGAGCGCCACAGCGCCAGTATGGACGCCCTGGTCTGTTAATGCGCTCTGATCGGCCTCCAGAAGTGTCCCACAATGCTTGTTCTAGCCACTCTGGTCATCACTTTGAACTCTACTCCCCTGCCCTCAGCCAGGTTTGCTGTTTGCTCAGCCAGGCATGGAGTGCTCTCAGCGAATCTTTCCAGGTGACTATGCCTCCACGCACCAGGCGATCCCCAGTATGGAGCAATGGCGAGGTGCTTGACCTCATCAGTGTTTGGGGAGAGGAAGCTGTCCGGTCCCAGCTGCGCTCCAGCCATAGGAATTACAATACCTATGGGCAGATATCAAGGGACATGATGGAAAGGGGCCATGGCAGGGACGCACTGCAGTGCAGGATTAAAGTGAAGGAGCTGCGGAATGCCCACCGCAAAGCCCGCGAGGCAAACAGCTGCTCCGGTGCTGCCCCCACGACCGACCGTTTCTACAAAGAGCTGGACGAGATACTTGGGGGTGACCCCACCTCTATTCCGAGTACCACCGTGGACAATTCAGAGCCCAGTCCAACAAGGCAGGAGGAGGAGCAAAGCGGGAGTGAGGGTGCTGAGGAAGAGGAAGACACCCTGGCATCCCTAGATGCATGCAGCCAGGAGCTGCTCTCAAGCCAGGAGGAAGGTAGCCAGTTGCGGTGGCCGGTGTTTGGGGAAGGACAAACACCAGAGAAGGTTCCCGGTAAGTGGCTTTTATTTTGGGAAGGAAGTTATTCGGTGCGGGCTCTTGGGGCGAGGAGGGTTAGGGCTGCATGCATGCCTAGATGTGGACTAGGGCGTTGATGTGCTCTCTCACATCGCGGTAATTGGCCTCAGTGATCTCTTCAAAGGTCTCATCCAGAACTTGGGCAATGCGCTTGTGCAGGTTTCTCAGGAGAGCCACTGTGGTCCTTGCCCCAGTAAGGCTTACTTGTCCATGCCACTGTGCCGTGAGGGGCGGGGGGAACCATTGCTGCACACAGGCAAGCGGCATATGGGCCAGGGCAGAAGCCGCATTGTAGCAGAAGACCCTCCCTTGCTTCCCAGGTCACCCTCAGTAGCAAGATATCTTCCAGGACGAACTCCTGCGGCAAATGTGGGGACAGTGTTCAGTATAGGGGCCCCCTGCCGCTGCTGGCTCTCCCCAAGGCACAGAAACCCAGAGGACAGTACAGCCATGAAAGAATCAGTCCTCCTTGCCCCTGTGCTTACTTACCATTTTGGGGCTCCCGGAACTTATGTGCGCTCACTTTGGGACAGGAAAATTATGCCAGACTGTGCTTGCCCTCCTTAAGTACAGGGAAATCATTGTTCTGTCTGGTGTGAACAATGCAGCCTCTGTTAAGTGTTGCATTTTGCCTTTACAGATGCAACGTTGAGATCTCAGCCGTCCTTGTTATCACCGGCCAAGAGGCTGCAAAGACTCAGGGAAGAGGTCACGCAGAAGCAAAGAGGCCATGCTGCATGAAGTCATGCAGCGCTCCTTTAATGAAAATGAAAAAGTGCAGGAGCAGCAGGAGAGTGAAAGGAGGGTCCACCAGCAGCATGTGGATCACCGGCACCAAAGCACAGAGTGGCTGATAAGCATCATGGAGAGCTAAGCAGACTCAATCCAGGCGCTTGTAGCCATGCAGACGGAGCATTACCGCCCCCGCCCCCCCTGCAGCCCTTGTCCCAAAACTCTTTCCCTTGTGCCCCCATGTCACCTCCAACCCACTTTCCCCAACATCCGGGTTCTTATCGCCACCAGCTGCCTCCAACACCTGTAGCTTCACCACCCAGCCCTGCAAACTATGACCCTCACCCACTGCACTCAACCCTCATCACCATGCAGTATAGCCATCCTGCAGTGCAGCACTCATTGCACAGCACTCCAAACAGGAAGGCTGAGTACGATAACAGGACATATGCTAATCTGTGATTGTACCATTCCCCACCCCACCCCCTTGCCCTTTGTGTTTCCCAAGCAGTTGTGTTTCTTTTCAATAAATCCATTTTCTTTTCATTAAATATATTTTTTTGCTTTAAAAACATTCTTTATTATTGCATAACATAAAAGATACCTTAGCCCAGGAAAGAAACAGGCACTGCAAGTCAGTGTATCATATGTAGCAAACACAGATTCCTACTAACATTGGAACCACTGCATTTCACTCCCGTGCAGGGCACGAGACAGTAATGGTGGCTTTCAGCCTCAAATTGCTCCCTCAAGGCATCCCTAATCCTTGCAGCCCCGCGCTGGGCCCCTCTAATAGCCCCACTCTCTGGCTGTTCAAATTCAGCCTCCAGGTGTTGAACCTCTGAGTTCCATGCCTGAGTGAATCTTTCACCTTTCCCTTCACAAATGTTACAGAGGGTACATCACGTGGATATAACTGTGGGGATTCTGTTATCAGCCAGGTCCAGCTTCCCATACAGAGAGCGCCAGCGGCCCCTTAAATGGCCAAAAGCACACTCCACAGTCATTCTGCACCGGCTCAGCCTTTGTTGAACCACTGCTTGCTGCTGTCAAGGCTCCCTGTGTAGGGTTTCATGAGCCATAGCATTAAAGGATAAGCGGGGTCTCCAAGGATCACAATGGGCATTTTGACTTCCCCTACGGTGATCTTCTGGTCTGGGAAAAAAGTCCTGGCTTGCAGCTTCCTGAACAGGCCAGTGTTCCGAAAGATGCATGCGTCATGCACCTTTCTGGGCCAGCCTGCCTTAATGTCAATGAAACACCCACAGTGATCCACAAGTGCCTGGAGAACCATAGAGAAATAACCCTTCCGATTAACGTACTCGGAGGCTCGGTGGGCTGGTGCCAGAATTGGAATATGCGTCCCATCTATTGCCTCTCCGCAGTAAGGGAAACCCATTTGTGCAAAGCTATCCACAATGTCATGCACGTTACCCAGAGTCATGGTTCTTCTGAGCAGGATGCAATTAATGGCCCTGCAAACTTGCATCAACACGATTCTAACGGTCAACTTCCCCACTCCAAACTGGTTAGCGACCGATCGGTAGCTGTCTGGAGTTGCCAGCTTCCAGACTGCAATAGCCACCCACTTCTTCACCGGCAGGGCAGCTCTCAATCTCGTGTCCTTGCGCCGTAGGGTGGGGGCAAGCTCCTCACACAGTCCCATTTAAGTGGCTTTTCTCATCCGAAAGTTCTGCAGCCACTGTTTGTCACCCCAGACTTGCATGACGATGTGATACCACGACTCAGTGCTTGTTTCCCGAGCCCAAAAGCGCCATTCCATGGTGGTGAGCATGTCCGTGAATGCCACAAGCAATCTCGTGTCGTATGAGTTACTTGTGTCGATATCATCTTCGGAGTCCTCACTGTCACTTTGGATCTTAAGGAGTAACTCGACTGCCAAATGTGATGTGCTGGTGAGACTTGTCAGCATATTCCTCAGCGGTTTGGGCTCCATTCCCACAGATCAAAAGGGAAGACAGAGTGTGCAGTACAAAAAATGTTGAAAGATGGCGTCAATTGTGGATGGAAGCAGAGGGATTGCTGGGATGCGAACCGATGCATCACGGGGTGTGGAGACAGGACCCAGAATGCCCTGCACCCCCTTCCCTCAAGCCACAGCGCCAGAATGGGAAGAGGTGCTCTGTGGGATAGCTGCCCACAATGCACCACTCCCAATGCCACTGCAAGTGCCGCAAATGTGGACACGCCAGTGCACTTGCAGCTGTCAGTGTGGACAGACTGCAGCGCTTTCCCTACTGTGCTCTGTGAAGGCTGATTTAACTCAAAGCGCTCTACATTTGCAAGTGTAGCCATGCCCTGAGACTGACAAGGTGGGTGAGGTAATATCTTTTATTAGACCAACTTCTGTTGGTGAGAAAGACAAGCTTTCAAGCTACACAGAGCTCTTCTTCAGGTCTGTGAAAGGAATTCCTCCCAGTGTAAAAACAAAACATAAGGTGTAACAGATTGTTTAGCACAAGTAGTTAACACATAGTGTAATGGATCATTCAAGGTAGATTTCAGAGTAATAGCCGTGTTAGTCTGTATTTGCAAAAAGAAAAGGAGGACTTGTGGCAACTTAGAGACTAACCAATTTATTTGAGCATAAGCTTTTGTGAGTTACAGCTCACTTCATCGGATGCATACTGTGGAAAATACAGAAGATGTTTTACACAAACCATGAAAAAATGGGTGTTTATCACTACAAAAGGTTTTCTCTCCCCCCACCCCACTCTCCTGCTGGTAATAGCTTATCTAAAGTGATCACTCTCCTTACAATGTATATGATAATCAAGTTGGGCCATTTCCAGCACAAATCCAGGTTTTCTCCCCCCCCCCCCCGCCCCCTCCCCCCCCCACAAACCCACTCTCCTGTTGGTAATAGCTTATCTAAAGTGATCACTCTCCTTACAATGTGTATGATAATCAAGTTGGGCCATTTCCAGCACAAATCCAGGGTTTAACAAGAATGTCGGGGGGTGGGGAGGTAGGAAAAAACAAGGGGAAATACGGGAAACAGATGTTCTTGTTAAACCCTGGATTTGTGCTGGAAATGGCCCACCTTGATTATCATACACATTGTAAGGAGAGTGATCACTTTAGATAAGCTATTACCAACAGGAGAGTGGGTTTGTGGGGGGGGGAAGGAGAAAACCTGGATTTGTGCTGGAAATGGCCCACCTTGATTATCATACACATTGTAAGGAGAGTGATCACTTTAGATAAGCTATTACCAGCAGGAGAGTGGGGTGGGGGGAGAGAAAACCTTTTGTAGTGGTAAACACCCATTTTTTCATGCTTTGTGTGTATAAAAAGATCTTCTATACTTTCCACAGTATGCATCCGATGAAGTGAGCTGTAGCTCACGAAAGCTTATGCTCAAATAAATGTATTCAAGGTAGAGTGGCCCATTAACGCCTCTGCAGTCAGAAGACAAAAAGAGGGGGGTATCTTCATCCTCTGGACAGATGGTTTAAACTCCCTCATAGATTTCCACCACAACTTCAGCCACCAACACCAATCCATTAAAGTCTCTCTGGAACATTCCCACACTAACATCAACTCCCTGGACACCACAATCAGCTTCAACAATGCAACCCTACAGACAACCATACACAAGAAAAGCATGGATCACCACACCTACCTTCATAGATCCAGTAACCACCCCAAACACACCAATAAATCTGTTATCTACAGCCAGGCACTCAGATACCACAGAATATGCTTCAAGGAGAAAGTCTGGGATATACACCTTAAAATGGCCTTCACCAAAGAAGAACACTCCACCAGAGAAGTAGATCACATCATGCGATAGGCCACTCAAATAATCCAAGGGAGCCTGCTTCAATACAGAAATAAAACCCCCTCTGAAGTGATCACACCTCTAGTTGTCACCTACCGCTCCATCCTCAAATCCATAGAGGGTATCATCAAACAACTTCAACCCTTCTCGATGGGGACCCTATCCTGAAAGAAATCTTTCATGAACCTCCACTTCTGGCCTTTAAACAACCCCACAACCTCTCCAAGCTCATCATCAGATGCAAATTCCCCACAGAACAGGACACAGCAACTAAAAGTGGCACCAGAATAACAGATGCAAAACCTGTAGACATATCTCCACTGCTACAATGATCAACAATGGCCTGTGATGGGATATTAGATGGGGTGGGATCTGAGTTACCCAGGAAAGAATTTTCTGTAGTATCTGGCTGGTGAATCTTGCCCATATGCTCAGGGTTTAGCTGATCGCCATATTTGGGGTCGGGAAGGAATTTTCCTCCAGGGCAGATTGGAAGAGGCCCTGGAGGTTTTTCGCCTTCCTCTGTAGCATGGGGCACAGGTCACTTGCTGGAGGATTCTCTGCTCCTTGAAGTCTTTAAACCACAGTTTGAGGACTTCAATAGCTCAGACATAGGTGAGAGGTTTTTCGCAGGAGTAGTAGGTGAAATTCTGTGGCCTGCGTTGTGCAGAAGGTCAGACTAGATGATCATAATGGTCCCTTCTGACCTAAATATCTATGAATCTATGAAAAACACACCTTTAAAGATCCATGGATCTAGGGGTGAAAGTGGGCTGGTACCGTGTACCAGTAAGAAGCCAGTACCAGCCCGTATGCAGCCGACATTAAAGCGCTTTAATGTCACTGCCCTTTCCCCCGCCCTGTCAGTCCTCATTCTCAAAGGAAACTTACACAACACTTTCATAAGATGAAGCTTAAATTCGTTGCTCTGCTCTACACCAACAATCATGAACTGAACAGAGATACTGGATTTATAGTTTATTACAACTATCTGTAACCCATTAACACCCTCTTTTTGTCCTATGACCACAGAGGTGTTAATCAGCCACTGTACTTTGAATGGTCCCTTACAATATATGCTAACTACTTTTCATAAACAGTTACTAACCTTTCTGTAACTGCTGTTCTTCGAGATGTTTTGCTCCAATATAGGTATGCATGTGTCGTGTGTACCATTGCTGGAAGACATGTTTCCCCTAGTGGTATCCGTCGGGTTGGGTCAGTCCACACGCTGGCCACTGAGGAGGAATCTGCCATTGGCCCGAACCCCATACTGGCAGGACAAGTCCCTGGGTCTCATCTGTGGGGTGTCTGTGATCCACGTTATATCAATTCCCTCATGAGGCATATGACTGTACCTGCAATTCTGAGCCAGAGCACCCGCTCCTAGGTGACCAGGGTGGCACCGTGCCCCAGGGTGCTGAGCGACCGTGCCTAGATGGGGAATGGTGTCTCAAAGGAGAGCGGTGCTGGAACAAATAACGGAGCCGCCATAGGGAGTGTTGTCGTGATGGAGAGCAGCGCCCCGACGACAAGCAGTACCGTGATTGTATGCAGCACTTCGGCAGGGAGCGTCGTGGGGACAGTGATCAGCACCTGGAGTGTGACCGGTGCCAGGAACGAGATCAGCAGTGGGACTGCAACCGGCGTCTAGGTGGGGTGCCACATCGCTGCGGTGAATGTGGTCTTGGTGCCAAGTCCCTCAGTGATGAGGGGGAAGGAGGAGGGCTCAAGACTGGTGCTTGCCCTCTTGTGGCTGGAACCTGTGGTGCCCGGTTCATCCCCTGCAGGCTTTGTCTCAGGGATGGCACTGCCAGGAGACTCAAGAGGCTTTGTGCCGCCTCATACACCTCTGGCGTCTATGGCGGTGCCAAGCTCGTGTCTCCCCCTTGGCTCACCCTATGCAGGGAGCCCCTCAGTCCTGGACTTAAAGGTTCCCCTGCTGGGCCCAGAGTCAATGGTGCCAGTTGAGTCACCTCCGATTGAGAGTGGTCCATCATAGACTGCGCTCTCTCAACAGTCTTTCTTGAGTGGGAACGCCCCCGATCAGACTTCTTCAACTGCTTCTTTGGCACCAGTGATGGGGATTGGTGCTGTGTTATCGGTGCCGCCTTCTTTGGCGCTGGAGAAGTGTTCCGGTGCTGGAAGGATAATGCCCGGGAGCCCAAGCCACGCTGGATGTCCTGAACAGACGCCAGAGTGGTCCTGGTAAAGGAGGTGCTCGGTACTGGATCCGGTTGCCACTCTGAAGCGGGACGGAGTGCCTCCTCCATAAGTACAAACTTCAATTGATTGTCTCTCTCTTTGTTGGTCCTCGGTCTGAAGTTCCGGCACTTACCTTGAATATGACCCTCTCCCAAACACTTTAAACAGCTTTCGTGAGGGTCACTAAACTGGCATGTGCTTGCAGCACAGCACACACTGTTTGAAGTTCTGGGACCAAGGCATGCCCCAGGGCCCGGTGCTTACCGACTATTAACTACTAATTATCACTCTACTTATGCTAACGATCTATTTACAATTATCTACAATCTATTTACAGAAAGAAAACCACTAAAAGAATCACTTGTTGAGCAAGCGATAGGAGCGTTCCAGTGACTGCCACGGACAGAAAGAAGGAACTGAGGAGGGAACGGGCTGGCAGGTGCCGATACACCGTGCAATGGAGGCACCACTCCAGGGGGCACCAGAGACAACCCAATGGATACCACTAGGGGAAAAAAGTCTTTCAGCAATGGTGCACGCAACACAGGCACGCTTATATTGGAATGGTCATGAGCAACACATCTCAAAGAAGAACAATCTGTTCTGCCTTACATTTTGCTTTGACACTGGGAGTTCCTCTCCCAGACCTGAAGAACAGCTCTGTGTGGTCAAATGCTTCTCTCTCACCAACAGAAATTGGTCCAGTCAAAGATATTACCTCACCGACCTTGATATCTGTCTCTGGAAATATCTCCTCATTCATGTTTTAGTAACAGCCGGCTGGAGTCAGAAAGGCCTGAATCTCAAGAGTTCAGGGCCAGATTTTCAAGTGTTCAATACTCACAATTGCAAAGACCCAATTTTCAAAAGAGCTCAGGTCCTATTTACTCACCTAAGTAAGGGACACATTTTGAAAAGTGTTCAACACCAGAAGTTCCCATTGTGACATTCATAGCCAGATTGTAGAAAAGGGATCAGCACTCAATATACTGAGCTCTTTTGAAAATCTGGCCACTAATTTTGGTGCGTAAATGATTGCTGAGCTTTTTTGAAAGTCTGGCCCTAAATCTAGGCCCAAGTTTGAAAAAGAAAAAAATCCCAACCAATATTGGTGGCATTGAAGTTTGGCTACAGACTGGGGTTTGACTCATTACTAAGCCATATAACCTATGCTGATGTTCAACTACTTATTTATGACCTGATTTTCAGAAATGCAGGCATTTTTTCATGCTTTTGACTTGTGCGTGCAAACTCCAATATGTGCATATAGTCCTTATTTGCATGTGTGGAGGTATACTTGTCTCTATAAAAATCAGAATTGGCACATGCATCAGAGTTTTGTATGTTCAAGGTTAGGCACATGAAACTGTGAGTGTGAGAACTTCTGCATATGCATTTTGCTAATCAGTCTCATAGCCAGGAAAAAAAAATGGATTTTTCTTTTAATACAGTTGATATGTTGCTGTACGACCCCCAACTTTTGTGTTTCCTGCCTTTTTTCTTTTAACTTTAACATTTAATTAACCCAGTGTTTTATTGTTATAATATTAAGTTCCAATTTTATACTATTTTAGTATACTTTCACTTTTGATTATATAGTTATGTATTTAATTTTATATACATAATATCAAATATATAATCAAAACTGAAAATATACTATAAACATTACAAAATTGGAACTTTTAAATATATAATCTGTGTGAGTGTTTATGACATTTATTTTTATTGTGCGATAAATAAATAAGCTGTGCTTTTTCGTTTTCTGCCATTGTGTCTCTGAGTTCAACTACTTGCCTGTCATGAGTATTATTTGTGGTAAGCAGCTTTTCTATTGGCCTCTATAAGCCAGGTCATGCAATACGCCTAGGAGATCAATCACATTTTTCTCTCTCACATAACTGTGTCTTATTTTATATGTTCCGCACCAAAGAATTTTTATTTGGATTTAGACCCTCAAAATGACTGAACTACGTGATGACTTAATTGTACAATGCACTCCTTTTGCACCTCCCTGGTAATATATGATTGTGAAGGTTAACAGCTATGTAAGCCATTTGAAGTGTGGTATAAGTGAAAGCATAATATACAATTGAGATTTTAACATCACTTTGGATCACCAGATCAGCAGTGTGTCATTTGGATTACAGATTTTTTAGAATAGAAAATGTAGTG
Source organism: Eretmochelys imbricata (assembly GCF_965152235.1). Lineage (NCBI taxonomy): Eukaryota > Metazoa > Chordata > Testudines > Cheloniidae > Eretmochelys > Eretmochelys imbricata. Next base: position 102,347,956 of record NC_135572.1, read on the forward strand.
TGCAAACTTGAAGGAGACCTATGCCGGTTTTTGTTGTTGCTTAACTTACTGACCTTTTCCAGTTCTGGGGTGAGTTTTTTTTAAACTGTTTAGGAATAGGACGAAAGAAATGTTCTGATGTTGTTGCCAGACAGTTGCATGAGAGAAGAACTGTCTATAATGTCAAATTGGATTTAAGGTTAGCTGTACTGAGGCAGTTGCTAGTTAGGTGCCTTGTTGCTGCAATCAGTCATCTAAAACAGAGAAAAGATTCCTGCATTTACTGTCAGTTACTTTTGAATATGACATCCAGGATGACAATGTTCACTGTCTGGAAGACAAATTGTGCAGCCCACAGCCTTCAATGGATTATATATCCAATATGCCTAAAAGCCAATGCTTGACATAGCTTTAATAATCTGAACACTCTCAACATTCGGAAACAGATAGCGGAGTTAAGCATCTGCAATGTGATTGCACTGGCTGATTACATAACATAATTTACACTAGCCGGAATGGTCCCTAACAGACCATTCTGCCATCCCAGGACAACCACAGCAGTGTGCTCTGGCCTTACCTCCTCCCATCCCTTATAAGGAGGAGAAGAGTGGGTAGCATAAAGCTGGCTTTAGCTCTATATCACTGAGGAATTCCTCTACAACAGCGGAATCTGACGTAGCCCTTTTGCACAACTGCAGCAGCACAGAGGGAACCGAGGCTGGGTCAAGGATCAGGCACCATATGAACTGCAATCCCTATTCATAACAAGGAGAGCTAAGGATGGAGTTTCACCCTTGACTCTGGATTGCATTTCTGGAGTTAATTTTTATTTCAACACAGTAACTTATATGAAAATATTTATAATGAATCATTGTTCAAAGTGCTGTTAAACTAAGATCTGGTTGGCTCAGTGGATATAGGATATGGAGCTTTTTACCTAGACGACATTGGTTTGAAACTGGCCAGGTAGGTAGTGTTCAACTTTACCATCTAATGTCTACGTGGAGACTTGTTTAAAATGAGTTGGGTGCTCTCAGTCCAGTTCCTATTAGGTAGAAATCCAAATTCGATTGACATGAATTAGCACCTTTGTTTACAGACTTAGAGGAGAAGCCACAGACTAAATGGACATGGAGACTAAATTAACGTCTATGCTCTAGAACTGATTCCCTCCAGGTTAGTGCTTCGTCAGGCAGAGAGAACATTTGTTGTGTGGATGCTTATGCTATTGTTATTCTGTTCCTTTACAGTGCAGAAAGTCAGGACTTCAGTGTGTAAGGCTGTTAAAATGATATTATGTCTTTCACAAACACTAAACTGACATGCAAACAGAAGGAAACGCATAATCTAACTAAACACTGTTTGATATTTCAGTGTACAAGTAAGCAGTTTTTCTCCTAACTTTGATACTCACGTATTGTATGTCAGCATGAAAGATACATGGAAGCTGCATACACTTACTTACGTTTTAAACATTATTTTAGTGTAACATTTCACAAAAAACCCCAACCATTTCACATTAGAATGGAACAGAACTGACAAGCCGTATATTCTTCTTTCATTTTTTTTATCATTTTAATATTTGCCTTAGGTAGCTAGATCTTGCTGAAGGATTCCAAGACAGCTTCCAGACATGGCTGTCCAATAACTTTATACTGGTTACAAGATTGTCACTGTTACACTTTTCCATTATTATTGTAATACTGTTTGGGGAGGGGTGGAGGGTTGTTTGTTTTTTTGTTTTGTACAAGTCTACATTGGTTTGCTGGCATTATTTAGGTAGAAAAGATTTTGATTGTTATAATCAGCACTTAAATGACTTTGAAAAATAACAGCTGGACAGGGATTGGAATCCGGAACAAAACACTTAGACAGACTACTGGGAGATCCAGAATCAACCCTTAACAAAGCAAATTATAATTCAGACCTAAAAGAGAAACTATTAATGCATGATCATTATAGCTATATTCAACCAACGAAATGTGGACCTCTGACTTTCATTGCCTCTAAATATTTCCTGCAGAATGGATGAAAGAAGTGAAAAGCCAATAGACTTGACTTACTCTGTCCCTTGGTGAGGGGCTGAGGCAGCACAATAATATCTCCCTTCCATTTGATTTCAAGGAAGCCATTCAATATGTTCAGGCTTCTTTGCATTGGCGGTGAAGGGGGCTTCTCTGTGTTCTGGGGTAAAGAGGGTCACAGTTGTGTTGGGAAGGGACAGATTGAGGACAGCTGTCTGTGGCATCAATCCACCTGGAAATTTTCAAGGATATTCCTGAGAAAGTTAAACTAACACTTCTTGCATCCGCATTAATTCCATGACCTTGAGAGCCTAGCAGATACTATGAAGTGTCTGTGCCTTTGTGTGCACGTCCTCCAAGGTCAGCAGAATGGGTGGCTTCAGGATGTGGCAGAAACAATGGTATTCCATCTAACTATGGTCCTCTCTTTCCCTCTCTAAAGTAGGAGCTGTGGGGCCATATCCTCATGAAATATGAATCACCACAGCTCCATTGACTTCCATGGAGATACCATAAAATACATCACCTGAAGATCTGGTCCATGATGATTGACCTTTAAAGATTTTCTAACTTTTTCGTATTTTTTTCATGAAATCAGTGTACTGTACTCTACTCTCACACTCGCTACTTTGTCATTTATTAACAATCTCCTGTCTTTATACATTTGGCTGCTATTAGTTTTTATAGTTAGCAAACTATTTATTCCCAAGCAAGGAGACTTCAAGGTATGCTCTTTTGTTTGTTTCTATGACAGGCTTTGATATAGTTAGGAAATGAATTTCAATACACAGTGTGTTGCATATTATGTAAGAGAAGCAGGATTTGAGAAGGTTATTCAGGGGATGCACATTTGCATAGTTTGGACCCCTTTGTAAAAGCTCCCTGCAAAGCATCATGTTAAAGGCAGGGCCAAAGGAGGCCTGGAATACGAATTTACTATAGTGAGGATCCAGTGGTCCCTTGTCCTACAACAGAGCCTAGAGGTTTCTTCACTGAACACCATATGGTACTATGAATAAAAAAAATAAGACAATTTCCTAAGTGGAAGAATGGATCTGTTAAAAGATATTCCAGAGCTGAAACTCTCTGGAAATTGAAGACAACTGGAGGAAGTTCAAACAGTGCTTCACTCAATATCTGCTAACTATGAAAACGTATTACAGAAATTGTACTCCACATAAAAATGAGACACGTGAAAGATAAGTTTTTAATCACAGACTACAAAATGAAGGTGAAACTATAGAAGATTTTCTGACTGATCTGAGATTGAACAGCCAATCTTTCAATTTTGAGGGGCAAAAAGAGTCCCTTATAAGAGACTGGACAGGGACTGGAATCCAGAACAAAACACTCTGAGGCAGACTACTGGGAGATCCAGAATCAACCCTTAACAGAGCAATTAGAATTTGCCAAGCCACAGAAGTCATCTCATCCTGAGTAAATCTTATGGAAGGTGGACAGTTATCTGACCCTGTGGACAAGATTGAGAATCCTAAGAAGTGCAAGAAAAAAGAGACCTGAGGCAGAAAGGCATGTGCAGCTCAAAGTCAGAATCCAGCACAAAACAGCATGTGGAGCTGCACACACTGTGGCAACCAACACAAGCCAAGACAATGCTTGGCTTTTGGGAAAAGATGCAAGACATGCAATGGATTACATCCTCCTGCAAGACTTTGTAAGCACGAGCAGAGGATGCCTGGCATGGACAAAGAGGATGATGACAACACTTGTAGTTGAGATGAATTCTTCATCTACTCCTGGGGGCATTCTGTGCCAAAAAAAATAAAAATTCTGCAAATTTTATTTGTCAAAATAACAGTATATAATCCTGCCAGTTTCAATTATTTTGGTAATATATTTCAAAATACCTGTCAGCAAGTATGTCTGTAACAATACAGACACATAAAATTTCCCCCAGGACTAGAGAGTTGAAGAAACCCCTATGACAACCCAATTCCTGCTTCCCTGCCCCCTTTCCCTGCCCAGAGCCCAGCCGGGGGGCCAGACACCCACAACACCTCCCCCCAAGAGCCCACGTGTGGGCCCCCCCCGCCAATACACCAAAACCCCCTCCTCCCCAGAGCCCAACCCATGCCCCTGAGCCCAGATACCTGCACCCTGTCACTCCCAGAGGCCAGCTGTTGGGCCAGATACCCGCACCACCCCTCAGAGCCTAGCTGTCCCCCGCTCCTTGCCCAGACACCTAGCTCAAGAGGGAGAAACAGCCTGATGCTTAGTCCCAGGCTTGCACAGAGTTTCCTGTGTGCCGCCCTCTCCTTCCCTCAGGGCATGCTGGGAACTGCAGCTGCCAGGAACCCTCTAGCTCCCTCTCCCTACCCCCAGTAGTGTCTTCTATGTTCAAACTGGGCTCTGCCGAGTCCAGTGGCTCCTAGTGATGGCTAGTAGCACTGTAACCCATTTCTGTGGTGGAAAGGAAATTCTGCACGCAAAATGTTAATTTCTGCAAATGTCTGCATTGCGCTGTGGCACAGAATTCCCCCAGGAGTATTCATACATGCAGTGGAAAACGTTGCAGCAGAAGATGATTAGCCCATCAGTCTGAAAGCAAATGGGACATTTATTCCTTTTAAGTTGGACACTGGGGCACAAGCCCATGTGTTGCCAGAAACACTGTTAGTAACTCTAAAAGAAAAGCCACAGGTTGTAGAAAGTAAACAGGTAAAACTCAGGGCTTACTCCCTGATGTTATTCCCCCTAAAGAAGTATGTGACCCAAATGTATGGGTAAATAAATTTAAAAAGATATAATTTGTAAAAGTACCAGGGAAAAGAGCACCCATTATTGCGTGAAAAGCATGTCAAGCCCATGGTCTCATCATTAGAGGCGTAGGCACCGACTCCGTGAGTGCTCCAGGACTAGGGTGTGTGTGTGGGGGGGGGGTCAAGAACTCCCCAGGTAGAGGGGGAGTCAGCACCTATGATTGGAGGGGCAGGGGCCCACAACAATTGAGGACAAATTTGAAGGCATCTTCCAGAGAAATGGCAAGCTCTCAACAGAGTGCAGAATAGAGCTAAAAGAGCCCATCAGCCCTACAGTTCACAACCCTACAAAGGTTCCCCTCACACTAAGGCAGAGGCTAAAAGAGGAGGTCGACAGGCAGTTTGTTCTGAGACTCATAGAGCAAACAGAAGAATGAAGTGAGTGGGTAAACTTGTTGGTCACCGTAGAGAAAAATGACAGAACCCTCACTTATGTATAGACCCAAAAGAATTTTTAAAATATATTAAAGGTGAACATTTTCCACTACCTACAAGGGGAAAAATTTGGGCGGAGATTGTTGATGCCAAATGTTTTTCTCTGCTTCATGTATCCATTGAGACAGAATACACCCTGTATTCACACCCTAAGCCACTGGTGGGCAATCTGCGGCCAGTCAGGGTAATCTGCTGGCGGGCCATGAGACAGTGTTTACATTGACCGTCTGCAGTCACGGCCTCCTGCAGCTCCCACTGGCTGTGGTTCGCCATTCCTGGCCAATGGGAGCTGCAGGAAGCAGCACGGGCTGCAGGGACATGCTAGCCGCTGCTTCCTGCAGCTCCCAGTGACTGGGAATGGCAGGCGGCCATGCCTGCGGACGGTCAGTGTAAACACTGTCTCATGGCCCTCCAGCAGATTACCCTGACGGGCCACATGGAGCCCGCAGGCCGCAGGTTGCCCACTACTGCCCTATGCACTATTGTAATAATCTTTGTGCAAAACATGACTTGTGAAGTATCATTTGAAAATTAATAACTTGCTGGTCAATAATATCATGGTAAAATGTGTATAGCAACATATATATAACGTTATTAATTCCCCCCAAATGATGTTGGTTGCACATGTTCAAACCCATGTAGCCCTGACTAGATAGAACTAGTCACACAGGTCTTAAACAAAGGAATGTATGTTTACTTCAGTTCACATATGAGTTGTAAACTCCCCAGACAGCATGAGGGGAAAGATAAGGAAAATCTTCATTTCAGCAAACAGAGGTAAGAAGAAACAGCATTGAACCTCTTTCACTACTAGACACCATGTTGCCTCCTTTACTGTTTGAATAAACTTTGCTTTGAGCGGTAATCTTCAGGAAAATGCATCTCAAAGTGGGACTGGACTACGTAAGTGAGGGGCAAAAACAACCCAAGTTTTGTCTCCCTAACCATCTCTCTCTTTTCACCTAAGAAGACCAAAGAAACAGCTGTTGGACTTTGGGAGCAGATCCTGACCTGAGAGTTTGGTCAGCAATGTACTGAAAACTTGTGGTAATGGACTTCACCTTGAACCAAGTGTAGTTTAAGTCTAGAAAGTTGTTAATCTTTATTTTTCTTGTAACCATTTCTGACTTTAAGGCCTCATTACTTTTACTCACTTAAAATCTACCTCTCTGTAAGTAAATAAACTTGTTTTAGTCTTTAATTAAAACTAATCCAGTGTTGTGAATTGTTTGGCTAACTCCATTTAAGGTAGTAGACTGTCGGTATGTCGATACCCTGAGAGAAGCAATGGATCTAATATATAGGGACTATCCAGAAGAAGGAGAACAGTGCAGGACACACATGTTTTGGGGCAAATCTGGGACAGGAAGTGTTCTGGGAGTGCAAGTAATAACCAAGGCTGCAGGAAGCCAGAGTGTGGCTGGTATTTGGTGACAAGCTGCTGGGGACAGATCTGCTAGACCAGAGCTGTGGCTATAATTAGGCACTCAGGTGTGACTTGCATGTTGTTTGTGAGGATCCCAGGTTGGGAGCTACAGTAGCAAAGCATTGTGAGGCACCCCAGGTTGCAGGGCAGGGGTGACACAGCCTTTCACTGGTCTGCATTGCATCCCAGAATGTCATACCCATAGAAAAACAGATCACACATTTGTGCACACTCAGCACCTCCTTTGTGAGTACTGTTTCCGCAGACTGCCATTTGGGTTGTGTTTGAGACATGATGTACTTCACAGGGAAATGCAACAATATTTGGTGGTAAAAAGGTACCAAGGTTTACACAGATGACATTTTGATCTGGGGGAAAAAAAAAAGAAGAGCATGACCAGAGCACTGAGCAGCTTTGGACAGAACAAGAGCTGCTGACCTAAAGCTAAATGAACAAAAATATAAATTCCATGTAATGGAAATAACAGAGCTTGGAGAGAAGTTAACATGGCAAGGTGAACAGCTAGATCACAATATGATTGAGGCCATCACCAATGTGACTGCCTCAACAGACAAAGATGGGGTACAAAGGGTCCTTGGAGTAGTGAACTATGTAGGGAAATTTATGCTTAATCTAGCTGCCTGAACAAGCCCAACAGCGATATTGTGCAAAGACATGCAATGGATATGGGATTCTAGTCCTAATAAAGAGTTTGAGAAACTGAAGGAGTTAATTAAAGAGGCCCCAGTACTGAGGTACTATGACAGTAACCGCAAAAGTTGTCCATGGACACATCCTAGGAGGGTATTGGCACAGTCCTCTCACAACAGTATAGCCAAACTGGAGACCAGTAGTTTATGTGTCACAGGTACTAACAAAATCTGAGGGTCAATATACTCAAATAGAGAAGAAGGCTTTGGCCTTAGTCCATGATTATAGAATGTTTAGTTGTCTTTATTTATGGGAGGCCTGTGTTAGTTGAAACTGACCATGAATCACTTATTGCCATTGCCAAAAGGACCTGGTAAAAGAACCCAGAAATGATTTGTTCAGCTATAAATGTCTGATTTACAAACTGAATAGAAACCTGGGTGAGATTTATTGGATACAGACACTCTCTAGAGTGTGACAAAAGTGCAGTGAAACAAAGTCCAGAGCTAGATTTTGTACACAATAATCTGATTTTAAAAAAACAACTGTCCGATCTCAGACGAAATGTGGACTGTGATTGCCAGAGCTAGCTCTCACGAAGAGACCCTTCAGAAAATAATTAAGGGTATTAGCAGAGGATATCTGGGACATCATATTCCTGGGCCCCATTATCACTTTAAAAAGGAGTTCTGAGTACTAGATGGGATTTTGTTAAGGAATCACCAACCTGGTGCCTTTAAGAAGTCATGGAAAAATATGTTAAAAAAGAAACATGAAGGTCATTTGGGGATTGAAATATCTGAAAGAAGGGCTAGAACTGGTTAATAGTTGCTTCAAATGAACGGAGACATTGAGGAAGCTTTTAGGGCTCATATGCCATAAATACAGGCCAAGTCAATTGAAAGAGTCCATGTTGGTGGCACAAGAAAAACTGCCCCCCTCCAGCAAAGTAGGCAGAGATTTGATTATATTTGCTGGATAAAACTATGTACCTGTCCTAGTCAAATAGTCTCACTTTCCTGATATAGCCTTACTACAAGATACTACAGCTAAACAGGTGATTGTGCATATCAAATCTATTTTCACAAAAAAATGACGTCTGACATGGTTATGTCGAACAACGGGCCACAGGTCAGTGACCATGAGTTTATGTAGTCTGCAGTAAAGTATGGGTTTAGAGATGTAACCACTAATCCCCATTATTCCCAATCCAATGGGTGTCGGAAAACAGTGTCAAAATAATAAAGCGCTTACTGAAAAAAATTGCAAAGTCAGACTCTGGTCTGTAGTGAGCACTATTAAATTACAGAACGGCACCAATGAAGCATGGGTTGTCACTTGTTGACCTTTTGCTCCACAAAGAACTATAGAAACTGATGTCAGAGTCACTGCTAACATGCAGACATACAGAGACAGATAAAAGCAAAACAAAAAGCGCAGTATGATTTTGGGGATCCTGGGAGCTGCTACCACTTCATGAAAATTACGCTGGACGTCTCTGTAATGGGAAATTGGCTGCGAACAGCAGAGGTTTTCCAAGGGGTAGCCCCCCATCCCCAGTCATATCAGGCTGTCATATTAGACAGACACCTACTGAGGAGTAACAGGTGACACCTTTTCTAACTCTCAGAAGAGACAGAGATACGGGGAACTGAGTCTTCTGTTTTGCCCAGGAAAGTCTCACACAGTCAACAACCTCAGCAGGTTGAGAGAGCCGAGCTCCAGACCACGGAGCAACCAGAACAAGTGGATTTGCCGCCTCCTGACAGCAGTAGTGCTGATGTACCTGGGGAGCCCCGCAGGTCCAAGGAATGGCGGCAGGGCACCTCGAAGATTAATTGAACATTGTCAGCAAGTTATTAGGTTGGCTACAAGTATTTGTAATTGTGTGTTATATTTATGTTGTTTGCTATTATTAAATTTTGGCTTGGAAGGGAAGAGGTGGTATTAGGGACTGTGCCTTTATGGGCTAAGCTTCCTAGACAGAGAGTCTGGGCAGGGCACTGTGAAACTCTTGTTATGCACAGCTAATTGCCACTATACACAGAATAAGCCAGCTCTCCTGCAAACACCTTACGCACTGGATGATCACTGAACACCACACTGGGCAGTAGAGCTGAGCTAATCAGGGAGTGGGGGAAGTAATCTGGCCTGATAGATCTTGTCACAGATTACTTGCCTTGGAGCAAGGGGGCAAAGAGGGAACAAAGTGTGACTTTCCAAGCCTACACAACACATGCCTTATATGGGCCACTGAGCCAAGACTCAGTTTGGCCTATGGAAAACTGCAAGCTTTTGATAACATACAGGTTTAATACACTTATGATGTATATTTTATCATTTTGTTCTGAATATGTGCTGAGATACCTTGAGTATGAAAGGAGCTTTAGAAAATCATATTCTATACACTACTAATCATATAGAATTCAGAGCATGAATAGGATAAATTTCATTTTCATCATCTCGGTTAATGGCCATCTGAGCTGGTAGAAAATTGTGAAAATAACTGGTGTAAATTGCAGGAAAATTTTCCTTTTGTTTGCAGAGTACTGCAGGGCATTTTACAAGTTGTGTAACTTATTTTCTATAAATTAATTTGCTTTTAACCTACTTTATAACTGCTTGACAAAGATAAGTTTGTAGAACATTTTAGCAAATTCTGTTGACACTGAAAAATATGTGGACTTCTGATTATTAACTATTGACTCTAAACTGTAAGGAATGGTCTTTTTTACCATCTTGCATTGGTGTGCTTACAAATGAGTCTGTGAAATACTGAAATATTGCCCCTTTATAGAGCTGAGACATTAGGTATGGTACTTAAGATAAACATTACAATACTACAATAGTTCCAAATCTGGGGTATGTTTTGAAATATTATCAGTTTTACATGCAAAGTCAGAGGGAATTAGAGTCAAATGCCTCAGTTCAGACATATGGAGAGTGAAGAGAGGTGGTTGTGATTCCCTGACCCAGAGCTGCCTGACCCCAGTACAAACAAGAACAATAGGGGTCCTGCCATAATTTACTCTACTGAAATGCCAGCAGAGGATCAAACACCATGGGGAAATGATTGCCTAGGAAGGAGTACTGCGGAAAGGGATCTGGGAGTCATAGTAGACCACAAGCTAAATATGAGTCAACTGTGTAACAGTGTTGCAAAAAAAGCAAACATCATTCTGGGATGTATTAGCAGGAGTTTTGTAAGAAAGACACGAGAAGTAATTCTTCCACTCTACTCCGCGCTGATTAGGTCTTAACTGGAGTATTGTGTCCAAGTCTGGGCGCCACATTTTGGGGAAGATGTGGATAATTTGGAGAAAGTCCAGAGAAGGGCAACAAAAATGATTAAAGGTCTAAAAAACATGATGTATGAGGGAAGATTGAAAAAAATGGGTTAGTTTAGTCTGCAAAAAAGAAGACTGAGAGGGGACATGATAACAGTTTTCAAGTATGTAAGAGGTTGTTACAAGAAGGAGGGAGAAGAACTGTTCTTCTTAACCTCTGAGGATAGGACAAGAAGCAATAGGCTTAAATTGCAGCAAGGGAGGTTTAGGTTGGACATTAGGAAAAACTTCTTAAAGGTCTTAAAGGGTGGGTAAGCACTGGAATACATTGCCTAGGGAGGTTGTGGAATCTCCATCACTGGAGATTTTTAAGAGCAGGTTGGACAAACACCTGTCAGGGATGGTCTAAAAGATAATACTTAGTCCTACCATGAGTGCAGGGGACTTGACTAGATGACCGCTCAAGGTCTCTTCCAGTCTTATGATTCTATGAAGCAGAGCCCTGTTATATCCATATCATGGCCACAACATTCTCACCCAGCCCCTTACGTGGCCCCTTCTTCTGATTTCAGGGGTGAGGTGACTGATGTAGGAGGCAGCTATGGTGCTACCACCAGATTTACTTCAGTGGTGATTCCCCTGCAAATCTGTGCCTAGTTTAAGGCATAAAGCAGCACAAAATGGCCTTAGCAAACCAGAGAATCTGTGTAAACTGTGCTGATGAAAGGACATTACAAAAATAATGGGGTTAGTCATTTGGAACTGGAAAGCCTTTTAAGAGAAGAATATGTATGGTCTTCACCTTACCCAAAAGGTAACCAGATTGAAGAAATTTTGAGGATTATTGAAACCTGAAGCTGGGAAAAAGGCCAGGAGGTACTGAGCACCAATGAAGCTGGGCAATGTAATTTGCAACAACAGAAGTGAAACTGTATATCTCAGGTGACAAATCTGAGGAACTGTCCCAGACTGAGGTGTCAATAGAGGAGATTTTGGAACAAACTGACAAATAAAACAGTAATAAGTCACCAGGACTAGATGGCATTCACCCAAGAGTTCTGAAGGAACTCAAGTATGAAACTGCGGAGCTACTAATTGTGGAATGTAACCTGTCACTATTGGACTCTGTACCAGATGATTGGAGGGTAGCTAATATAATGCTGAGTTTTAAAAGTCTCCAGAGGCAATCCTGGCTATTACAGTCTGGTAAGTCTAACTTTAGTACCAGGCATTTGGGGGAAATTATCGTAAAGAACAGAATTATCAGCCATATAGATAAACATAATATGTTGAAGAGTCAACACAACTTTTGCAAGAGGAAATCATGCCTAACCAATCTATTAGAATTCTTTGAGGGTCTCAACAAGCATGTGGACAAGGGTGATCTAGTTGATACAGTGTACCTAGCCATTCAGAAAGCCTTGGCAAGATCCTTCACGCTCTTAAGCAAACTAAGCAGTCATGGGATAAGAAGGAAAGTCCTCTCATGGATCAATAACTGACTAAAAGATAGAAAACAAAGTGTAGAATAAATGATCAGTGTTCACAGTGGAGAGAGGTAAACAGAAAGGTCCCCCAAGGATTTGTGCTGGGACTAATACTGTTTAACATATTCATAAATGCTCTGGAAAAGGGGGTGAACAATGAGGTGGCAAAAATTTGCAGACAATACAAAATTACTCAAGATAGTTAAACTCAAAGCTGGCTCTGAAGAGTTACAAAGGGATCTCACTGAAGTGGGTGACTAGGCAACAAAATGGCAGATGAAATTCAGTGCTGATAAATCCAAATTAATGACACTGGAAAATAAAATCCCAACTATACATAACTAATTTAGTGTTACCACTCAAAAAAGAGATCTTGGATTCATCACAGATAGTTCTCTGAATACACCAGCACAGGGTGCAGTGGCAGTCAAAAAAGCTAACAGAATATTAGGAACCACTAGGAAAGGGATAGATTTTTAATGAATCTGTAAACTCAGGGGTTGTACCGTATGATTGGAGGATTGCTAACATAGTTCCTATTTTTAAGAAAGGGAAAAAAAGTGATCCAAGTAATTATAGGCCTGTTAGTTTGACATCTGTAGTATGCAAGGTCTTGGAAAAAATTTTGAAGGAGAAGGTAGTTAAGGACATTGAAGTCAATGGTAAATGGGACAAAATACAACATGGTTTTACAAAAGGTAGATCGTGCCAAACCAACCTGATCTCCTTCTTTGAGAAAGTAACAGATTTTTTAGATAAAGGAAACGCAGTGGATCTAATTTACTTAGATTTTAGTAAGGCGTTTGATACGGTGCCACATGGGGAATTATTAGTTAAATTGTATAAGATGGGCATCAATAGGAATATTGAAAGGTGGATAGGGAATTGGTTAAAGGGGAGACTACAACGGGTCCTACTGAAAGGTGAACTGTCAAGTTGGAAGGAGGTTACCAGTGGAGTTCCTCAGGGATCGGTTTTGGGACCAATCTTATTTAATCTTTTTATTACTGACCTGGGCACAAAAAGTGGGAGTGTGCTACTAAAGTTTGCAGATGATACAAAGCTGGGAGGTATTGCTAATTTAGAGAAGGACAGGGATACCCTACAGGAGGATCTGGATGACCTTGTAAACTGGAGTAATAGGAATAGGATGAAATTTAATAGTGAGAAGTGTAAGGTCATGCATTTAGGGATTAATAACAAGAATTTTAGTTATAAGCTAGGGACGCATCAACTAGAAGTAACGGAGGAGGAAAAGGACCTTGGAGTATTGGTTGATCATAGGATGACTATGAGCTGCCAATGTGATATGGCTGTGAAAAAAGCTAATGTCGTCTTGGGATGCATCAGGAGAGGTATTTCCAGTAGGGATAAGGAGGTTTTAGTACCGTTATATAAGGCACTGGTGAGACCTCACCTGGAGTACTGTGTGCAGTTCTGGTCTCCCATGTTTAAGAAGGATGAATTCAAACTGGAACAGGTACAGAGAAGGGCTACTATGATGATCCGAGGAATGGAAAACTTGTCTTATGAAAGGAGACTCAGGGAGCTTGGCTTGTTTAGCCTAACTAAAAGAAGGCTGAGGGGAGATATGATTGCTCTCTATAAATATATCAGAGGGATAAATACCAGAGAGGGAGAGGAATTATTTAAACTCAGTACCAATGTGGACACAAGAACAAATGGATATAAACTGGCCACTAGGAAATTTAGATTAGAAATTAGACGAAGGTTTCTAACCATCAGAGGAGTGAAGTTTTGGAATAGCCTTCCGAGGGAAGTAGTGGGGGCAAAAGATCTATCTTGCTTTAAGATTAAACTCGATAAGTTTATGGAGGAGATGGTATGATGGGATAACATGGTTTTGGTAATTAAATATTCATGGTAAATAGGCCCAATGGCCTGTGATGGGTTTTAGATGGGGTAAGATCCAAGTTACCTGGGAAAGAATTTTCTGTAGTATCTGGCTGATGAATCTTGCCCATATGCTCAGGGTTTAGCTGATCGCCATATTTGGGGTCGGGAAGGAATTTTCCTCCAGGGCAGATTGGAAGAGGCCCTGGAGGTTTTTCGCCTTCCTCTGTAGCATGGGGCACGGGTCACTTGCTGGAGGATTCTCTGCTCCTTGAGGTCTTTAAACTACAATTTGAGGACTTCAATAGCACAGATATAGGTGTGAGGTTTTTTTGTAGGAGTGGTGGGTGAAATTCTGTGGCCTGCGTTGTGCAGGAGGTCAGACTAGATGATCATAATGGTCCCTTCTGACCTAAATATCTATGAATCTATGAATAATACAACAAAAAATATCATAATGCCACTATATATAAATCCATGGTAAGCCCACACCTTGAATACTGCATGTAGTTCTGGTAGCCCCGTCTAAAAAATATATACATTATAACTGGAAAAGGTACAGAATAAGGCAACAAAAATTATTAGGGGAATGGAACAGCTTCCATACGAGGAGAGATTAAAAAGACTGGGACTGTTCAGTTTAGAAACGAGATGATTACGGGAGGGTATGATAGAGGTCTATAAAAAACAGTTACTAACTTTTCACAACTGTTGTTCTTCAAGATGTGTTGCTCATGTCTATTCCAAGCTACACGTGTGCATGTCACATGCATAGTTGCTGGAGATTTTTACCTCAGTGGTATCCACTGGGCCAGCACTAGTGGCCTCTTGAGCCGCACACATATGTGCCAGTATAAGGGGCACCATTGGCTCTGCACCCTCTCAGTTACTTCTTGCCGGTAACTCCGAAAGAGCGGAAGGAGAGCGAGTCATGGAATGGACATGAGCTACACGTCCTGAAGAACAACAGTTATGTAAGGTTAGCAACCGTTTTTTCTTCTTCGAGTGGTTGCTCACATCCATTCCATGCTAGGTGACTCACAATCTGTAACTCCGGAAGTGTTTTTGGAGTTCATGGACTTGCTGACTGCAACACTACCCTTCCAATCCAGGAATCATCACAGGCCTGCTGGGTGATGGAATAGTGGGATGCAGAGGTCTGAACTGATGACCAGGTTGCAGCTCTGCAAAGGTCCTGGATTGGTACCTGTGTGAGGAACGCTGCTGACAAAGCCTGGGCTCTCATGGAATGAGCGGTCATGATGGCTGGAGGCGGAACCTTTGCCTACTCGTAGCAAGCTCACATACAGGTCGTTATCCAGGACAAGATTCTTTGGGATGATACATGCTGCCCTCTCATCCTTTCTGCTATTGCTACAAAACAGTTGCGTAGACTTGCAGAAGGGCTTAGTCCTCTCAATATAGAAGGCGAGGGCCCACCTAATATTCAAAGTATGGAGTCAACATTCCTCGGTGGTCTTGTGAGGTTTCAGAAAGGAGATCGGAAGAAAGATGTCTTGGTTGTTGTGGAATTGCAGTACAGACGCTTCCCGACTTACGCAATCGTTCCGTTCCGGAACACCTTGCCTAACTCAAATTTTGCGTAAGTCGGAAACGTATACCTGACCATTACGCAAAAACAAAACAAAACAAACCCCAACAACTCCTATTTCTAGCTTACGGAACATTTTCCATAAGTGTGGATTTGCATAAGTCGGGTCTTGCGTAACCCAGGGAGTGTATGTACAATCTTTGGTAGGAAGACCAGATGCAGGTGCAGATGGACCTTGTTCTTGAAGAACAATATATAAGGGAGTTCTGATGTCAGGGCTTTGACCTTGGAGACCCTTCTGGCCAACGTGATTGCCACCTGGAAGGCAACCATCCGAGAGAGAAGCAGTATGGGGCAAAATGCTAATGTCTCAAAGGGCGGCCCCGTGAGCCTTGACAGGATCAGGTTTAAGTCCCATGGGGGAATCAGATCACGAACCTGAGGGTAGAGTCTTTCCAAGCCCTTGAAATACCTGACCATCATCTCATGGGAGAACACTGATCTGCCTTGCACTGGGGGGTAGAAGGCTAATATGGCTGCCAAGTGAACCTTAATAGATGAGAAAGCCAGACCTTGATTTTTAGGTGGAGCATAGTCCAAGATAGACTGCAGAGAAGACTGGGAAAGAGGGAGATTCTGTTCAGAGGCTCAAAAAGTGAAACGTTTCCACTTAGCCAAGTAGGTAGTCCTGGTGGAAGGCTTTCTGCTACCTAGCAAGACTTGATGAACTTGCTCCGGGCAGGCCTGCTATTCATGGTTCAGCCACGCAGCAAACATGCCGTCAGGTGCAGGGAGGTGAAGTTTGGGAGAATCAACCAGCCATGGTCTTGTGAAATCAAGTCCGGGTGGGGTGGGAGCGTGAATGGAGCTGCCGCGGAGAGGTCCAAAAGCAGAGCGAACCACTGCTGACGAGGCCACATCGGAGCTATCAGGATAACCTTCACTTTGTCCATCTTGATTTTTAGGAGGACCCTGTGAACCAAGGGGATTGTGGAAAGGTGTATAGAAGGTGGTCAGCCCACGAGAGCAGGAAGGCATCAGAGAGGGAGCCCCTGTTGTGCTCGCACAGTGAACAGAACTGAGGCATTTCCTGTTTTGTCTGGTGGCAAACAGGTCAACTTGGGGAGTCCCCCACTTCTGGAAGATAACACTGACAACCTCCGGGTGAAGAGACCACTTCTGGTGAGAGGAAAAGGATCTGCTGAGTTGATCTGCCAGAGTGTTTCAAGCTCTGGGGATATGTGATGCCTCAAGGTGAATGGCATGTTTCACACAGAAGTTTCACAGTTGGAGGGCCTCCTGGAACAGGGTTGAAGATCGAGCCCCTTCCTGCTTGTTGATGTAAAACACTGGTGCTGGTTGTCTGTCAAGACCTGCATCACCTTGCCTGAGATCTGGGGAAGGAACACCTGGCAAGCCAAACATATTGCCGTGTGTTCCCTGATGTTTATGTGCAGGGAGAGTTCTTCCAGGGACCAGAGACCCTGAGTCCTGAGACTGTCGAGATGGGCTCCCCACCCCAGATTTGAGGTGTTCAAAATTAAGGTTACAGATGGATGTGGGGCAACAAAGGGTATCCCTTTCATTAGGAAACCTGGGTCTCTCCACCAAGTCAACGAAGCAAGGACTGGTGGTGGAATCATGAGTATCGAGTCCAAGTGGTGTCTGCTCGGGGAGTAGACTGACACTAGTCACATCTGTAGGGGTCTGAAGCACAGCCGTGTGTACTGTGCCACATAGGTACATGCTGCCATGTGACCCAACAGTTCGAGGCAAACCCAAGCAGTTGTTAGCTGGTGGATGTACCCGTGCCTCTGTGGGTCACAACTGAGAATACCAAATTCAGGACAAACTGCTGAGAAATAGGGCAGATATACCCAAAACTGGAGGTTATTCTCCCATGAGATATACCAAACCAGCAACAAAAGTAAACTTCTCTTTCACCACACTGGCAAACAAGAAGTCATAAAAGCAGTTTCTTTAGGCATTCCAGTCCTTGTATCACCACCAAAAACACTAGACTTAGAGATGAGTGGTTATTTAAAACCAATTTCATCAAATAAAAGGTTCCTCTGATCCCAAAGGACCAGCCACACACCCTGGTCAGTATACAACTCAGATCTTACCCAAAAATCACGCTGTTGCCAATCCTTTAGTATCTAAAATCTAAGGGTTTATTTATAAAAAGAAAGAAAGGCGAGAGTTAAAATTGGTTAAAGGAATCAAATACATACAACAATTGCAAAGTTCTTGGATCAGGCTTGTAGCAGTGACGGAATAAACTGCTGGCTTAAGTCAAGTCTCTGGTTACTTCCAAATCATTAGAAGGTCCTCGTTCCCATGGTTAGAATGCTCCCATTAGCATAAGTCTATAGTCCAGAGGTTTGAGCAGGAAAGAGGCAGGTGCAGGAAAGAGGCAAAATGGAGGTGTTTCCAGGGCCTTTTATAGTTTCTGACATGTGGAGGAAAACCCATTGTTTCCAACAAAGCCCTCAGCACAGCTAGTGGAAAATTACAGGTAAAAGATGCAGTTTGGAGTCACATGGCAAGTCACATGTCCATGCCTGATTCTGCTTAGTCATAGCAGAAAAGTCCATTATCTGTAGATAGGCGTCTCCCAGGGTCCCTTGTGAGTTAAGTGCTCCTTGATGAGCCACTTAATTTGAATAGTCCCTTCAAGATGTGCAGGTTAAATACCTTGCGGCCGTTACCCCAGGCGCAAACATTTGAAATCCAGGTATAGAGCCAACACTCATAGCTTCAAATACAAAAATGATACATGTATACAAATAGCAAAATCATATTCAGCAAATCATAAACTTTCCATAGACACCTTACTTGACAACCTTTGTACAAGATTTATTACAAATATATAACAGTGGTTGCAACAATGATCTATATGATTATATTTTAATCAGATAATGTCACAGTGGGTCATGACCTTGGAGATCAGTCCAACATAGCTCAGAATCTGGCCTCCGGTAAATAGACAATGGCCTGGGTTGATGAACTCTATTCTTTGAACCAGGACCAAAGCTAACTTGTGCTCATTTATCAACAGTTCCAGTGCCTAAAAGGTGGCCCGATGCTGTGTTGGACCTGAGCCTATGAGCAGACTTTGATTAGCCAGTTGTCAAGGTATGGGCAGACTTCCACGCCTTGACATCTGAGGAAGGCTGCTACCACTGCCATACACTTTGTGACAATCCGGGGGGCCTGCTGACAGGCCAAAGGGAAGCATGGTGAATTGGTAGTGGTGTTGACTCACTATAAACCTGAGGAATCTCCTGTGTCCATGAAAGACGGAGATGTGGAAATAAGCATCCTTTAAATCAAGGGAAGCATACCAATCTCCTGGATCCAGGTAGGGGATGATGGAGGCCAGGCCAGTTTCTTGAGATATCTGTTCAGGCGACACAGGTCTAGGATGGGCTGTAGACCCTCCGTGGCTTTCAGATTTAGGAAATATCAGGAGTAAAACCCTTTCTCTCTGAAGTTTCAAGGAACCTCCTTAATGGCCTCCACATGTAGGACGGTTTGCACCTCTTGGACAAGAAACTCATGAGAAGGGTCCCTGAAGAGGGACAGGGTGCTGGGAGGGGTGGACAAAAACTGGAGGATGTTACCAACAGTTATAAGGCAGAGCACCCAACAGTCCAATGTTATACAAGACCACACTGGGCTGAAGGGTAACAGGCAGTCCAAAAACGAAAGGGGGGAATGGATCTGGAGTCGAGACTAGTATGCCGTCCTTGGGCGTACCTTCAAAAGGCCTGCCCCGGTATCTGTGTGAGTCTGACTGGAAGACAGAGGCAGAAGGTAGGGGCTGGTGTCACTTATAGCCCTTCCATTTTCTTTTGTAGAGCTCCTACCTGGGATGCGCTGGGAACCTGGGAAGCTGTTGGGGCCTACTTCCTGGAGGTTCTATGGATACCACTAAAGGAAAAATCTCTGACAAGTGTGCACGTAATGTGCACACTCCTAGCATGGCATGGACATAAGCAAGCACTTGAAGAAGAATAATTAATCGTGTGGAGAAAGTGGATAAGGAAGTGTTATTTACCCCTTCACATAATGCAAGAATAAGGGGTCACCTGATGAAATAAACATGCAGCAGATCTAAAACAAAGAAAGAAATATTACTGCACATAACACACACAGAAGGGTTGTGCATGAATGGAAATCCTGGTGTGGATAAAAAACATGCCTGCACCTAGTTCAATTTAGCTCCATCCTGTTAATTTAACATGTTGTAATGACCGGCTGCACAGAATAAAGCAGCATCCTGTATGCGTATATAAATATTGCTCCCCCCTTCAACAACAGCCACTTTCTCCTGCTACAAACTTATAAGAACCACAAACAAAAAGAAAAAGAGTGACTCTGCTGCCCCAGAAGCCACAAAATAATGGCTTATTTCAGATTAATTTGAATCCTTCTCACCAGTTTATAAATCTGCAAATACAGAGATGTCATTTTCTCTGAAAAAGATGCAGAGGAACTAAGCAGCCTTTCAAATGACTGCAATCTGGTTCTTAGCAACTCAGAGTGGCAGCTGCAACATAAAGAACACTAAAAGTACAACGTAAATTGTTCATAACAACAATAATGCATTAAGATTATTACCTTCCCTACAGCTTTTAAGACTGCTAGTGTGTCATCATCCCACTAGTAATTTCCTTAAAACTGTGGTTTCATATTGATCAAATAATGCTAAGTAAAACTTGAATAACAAGAATTTGTGATTAACTTTTTTCCTTAACAAAGCAAGGCAATTCAATGCCACAGAAGGACATCATGTAAAATTATTCTTATAGAAAAAGTAAAATAAAATAGAGTAAATTAATTCTTGCTATAAGTCCACTGACTTTATCATAGTTACAGAAAGGATGAATTTGGCCAAGTGTGTTGTATATTATAACGAATCACACTTCTCCCGGTATCTATTCACTTAGCTCTGGTCTACACTAGGACTTTAGGTCAAATTTAGCAGCGTTAAATCGAAGTAAACCTGCACCCGTCCATATGATGAAGCCCTTTTTTTCGACTTAAAGGGCTCTTAAAATCGATTTCCTTACTCCACCCCTGACAAGTGGATTAGCGCTTAAATCGGCCTTGCCAGGTCGAATTTGGGGTACTGTGGACACAATTCGACGATATTGGCCTCCGGGAGCTATCCCAGAGTGCTCCATTGTGACTGCTCTGGACAGCACTCTCAACTCAGATGCACTGGCCAGGTAGACAGGAAAAGAACTGCGAACTTTTGAATCTCATTTCCTGTTTGGCCAGCGTGGCAAGCTGCAGGTGACCATGCAGAGCTCATCAGCAGAGTTGACCACCATGCAGAGCTCATCAGCAGAGGGAACGGGGGCCTGACGATATGTACCCAGGACCACCCGCGACAATGTTTTAGCCCCATCAGGCATTGGGATCTCAACCCAGAATTCCAATGGGCAGCGGAGACTGCGGGAACTGTGGGATAGCTACCCACAGTGCAACACTCTGGAAGTCGACGCTTGCCTCGGTACTGTGGAAGCACTCCGCCGAGTTAATGCACTTAATGCACTTAGCGCATTTTCTGTGGGGACACACACACTCGAATATATAAAAACGATTTCTAAAAAACCGACTTCTATAAATTCGACCTAATTTCGTAGTGTAGACATTCCCTTAGGTACTTACCTGGTCCCTATCACTGTAGTATCTAAATGCTTCCAAGCTATAAATATATTTATTCTCACACACCCCTGTGAGATAGGGAGGGACTATTATTCCCATTTTATAGGTGGGGAACTGAGGTACAAAGTGAGCAAGTGACTCACACAGGAAGTCTGTGGCAGGGCTGGAAATTAAACCCAAGTTTCCTGGATCCAAGGCCAGCTATTTAACCATTCTCCCTCACCGCCCCAATCTCATGTGATGCAGCTGACACTCCCAGCTCAAAATATGCTTAGCTTTCAAAGCACATAATCCTATACATTGCACAGTATGTGCACTTATTGAGGAGAAAGGTTAATGTACTGTACATGGCTAAAAATCCCAGCTTTCCATTAGAGAGCTATAGAACAGCTTGAGCTAGGGATTGGCTTGCAGAATAGGGAAGAAATAAACATACAAATGATCTCCCTACCTGCACACACTACAGTTACCAGTCAATCATTAGTCCAGCCCTGGGAGTGAAGAAACTCCATGCATTTCATCCAAAAGAGAGCTGAGACAGGGTACAGACCCAGCTTTAAAAGAAGGTTACTTTTCTTTTTAATAGTTCTCCAAGGGGGGTTCCCTCTCTGGTTTGCTGAAAAAGTTTGATTGCTCTTATGTTCTCGCAGTGGAGGGGTCTGACAGCTGTTGTATGAAGGAATAGTTTTCTTTTCTCCTCCATTAGTATTTGGATAGGGAGGGAACAGTAATGTCTTTAGCCTGATAATACCCCTCTTTTCCTAGCTAAACTCTTCAAGAAATCCCTTTAATTTTTTTCTCTATCTGAATGTCAGCCAGCTAATTAAGAACCCAGCCCTGTGTTAGGATTAAATTAAACAGCCAGAAGTCATGCTCACAAGCTCAGTGGCCTTATATAAGGGAAAAGGCAGTCTTGGGAGATGATGCCGATAAATTGTGAGCTGCTAATAAAGAAGAAACAGCCCGTCAGAATGGCAGTAGCCACTATGAAGGCTTTTTTCTAGATCTGACCGTTAAGTATTTTTAATTATCTACTGTAGCAGTTACAAAGCTACAGTAAGTAGTTTCATATTGTCCAAATGATAATTTAATGCCGCCATATAGTTTAATCTCACAGTAAAATTCCCTTGTTAAAAAATCAGAATTAAGACTCCATAGAAACCCAAAAAGAAAAGGAGTACTTGTGGCACCTTAGAGACTAACCAATTTATTTGAGCATAAGCTTTCGTGAGCTACAGCTCACTTCATCGGATGCATACTGTGGAAAGTGTAGAAGATCTTTTTATATACACACAAAGCATGAAAAAATACCTCCTCCCACCCCGCTCTCCTGCTGGTAATAGCTTATCTAAAGTGATCACTCTCCTTACAATGTGTATGATAATCACATAATTACCAGCAGGAGAGTGGGGTGGGAGGAGGTATTTTTTCATGCTTTGTGTGTATATAAAAAGATCTTCTACACTTTCCACAGTATGCATCCAATGAAGTGAGCTGTAGCTCACGAAAGCTTATGCTCAAATAAATTGGTTAGTCTCTAAGGTGCCACAAGTACTCCTTTTCTTTTTGCGAATACAGACTAACACGGCTGTTACTCTGAAACCTGTCATAGAAACCCAGTATATCAAACAATAAAAGATTGCGCCTTTATGGTGCCTAAGAAAGTAGTAAAGATTTGTAAATGATGAAGCTCAGATTAACTGTTGGTATTGAATGTCTGCACAATTTATGAAAATCTTGTTCCCAGAAACCAACAAAATACACATAGTACATAGAAAAAACATTGCCAAAAGGATGTTTGGCACAAGTACAGAAGTATCTTCTCCAGACAGCCTTTTCCCACCCACCATCCTCGGCAAACAAGGCCAGCTTGCTGCCCTTTTTGTCCATTTCTACCACAGATGTCTTCATGCCTTCTTTCATGCCACCTCTACCCATGAACAGGTAGAGTTTCAGTGGTACAAATAATCAGGAGTCAGACACCTGACTTCCATTGACTTTCAACAGGAACTGGTTTGATAACTGACTTTTACGTCTTTCAAAATTTGCCCCAGCATGTCTTCCTGAAACTGGTTCAACAGCCTATCTCCCCTAATTCAAATCCCCATTCAAACCCAATACCATTGAAACGTCAATTATTTATAGGAAAAAGAAATGGAGTACTTGTGGCACCTTAGAGACTAACCAATTTATTTGAGCATGAGCTTTCGTGAGCTATAGCTCACTTCATCAGATGCATACTGTGGAAACTGCAGCAGACTTTATATATACACAGAGAATATGAAACAATACCTCCTCCCACCCCACTGTCCTGCTGGTAATAGCTTATCTAAAGTAATCGTCAGGTTAGGCCATTTCCAGCACAAATCCAGGTTTTCTCACCCTCCACCCCCCCCCACAAATTCACTCTCCTGCTGGTGATAGCCCATCCAAAGTGACAACTCTTTACACAATGTGCATGATAATGAAGTTAGGCCATTTCCTGCACAAATCCAGGTTCTCTCACTCCCTCACCCCCTCCAAAAACCCACCCCCATACACACACAGACTCACTCTCCTGCTGGTAATAGCTTGTCCAAACTGACCACTCTCCAAGTTTAAATCCAAGTTAAACCAGAACATCTGGGGCGGGGGGTAGGAAAAAACAAGAGGAAATAGGCTACCTTGCATAATGACTTAGCCACTCCCAGTCTCTATTTAAGCCTAAATTAATAGTATCCAATTTGCAAATGAATTCCAATTCAGCAGTTTCTCGCTGGAGTCTGGATTTGAAGTTTTTTTGTTTTAAGATAGCGACCTTCATGTCTGTGATTGCGTGACCAGAGAGATTGAAGTGTTCTCCGACTGGTTTATGAATGTTATAATTCTTGACATCTGATTTGTGTCCATTTATTCTTTTACGTAGAGACTGTCCAGTTTGACCAATGTACATGGCAGAGGGGCATTGCTGGCACATGATGGCATAAATCACATTGGTGGATGTGCAGGTGAACGAGCCTCTGATAGTGTGGCTGATGTTATTATGTTATTATTAAACAAAAAAACTTCAAATCCAGACTCCAGCGAGAAACTGCTGAATTGGAATTCATTTGCAAATTGGATACTATTAATTTAGGCTTAAATAGAGACTGGGAGTGGCTAAGTCATTATGCAAGGTAGCCTATTTCCTCTTGTTTTTTCCTACCCCCCGCCCCAGATGTTCTGGTTTAACTTGGATTTAAACTTGGAGAGTGGTCAGTTTGGACAAGCTATTACCAGCAGGAGAGTGAGTCTGTGTGTGTATGGGGGTGGGTTTTTGGAGGGGGGTGAGGGAGTGAGAGAACCTGGATTTGTGCAGGAAATGGCCTAACTTCATTATCATGCACATTGTGTAAAGAGTTGTCACTTTGGATGGGCTATCACCAGCAGGAGAGTGAATTTGTGTGGGGGGGGTGGAGGGTGAGAAAACCTGGATTTGTGCTGGAAATGGCCTAACCTGACGATTACTTTAGATAAGCTATTACCAGCAGGACAGTGGGGTGGGAGGAGGTATTGTTTCATATTCTCTGTGTATATATAAAGTCTGCTGCAGTTTCCACAGTATGCATCTGATGAAGTGAGCTATAGCTCACGAAAGCTCATGCTCAAATAAATTGGTTAGTCTCTAAGGTGCCACAAGTACTCCATTTCTTTTTGCGAATACAGACTAACACGGCTGTTACTCTGAAACCTGCAATTATTTATAGGAAGTGAATCGACCATGAAGATCATACTTTATTAGAGATTTACTTTTTGTGTGTTATTTTTTATGCTATTGTAGTAATGCCAAAATATGCAGGGTGCTTTCCAAACATGGAGAAGAAACAATCTCTACTCCCAAGAGCTCCCAAGATAAAAAGGTGTAAGTTAAAACATGTAAGCAATGGGGCTGATTCTCCCACTCTTACTTACACTGAGCAGTACCTTAACCCCAAATCCCCAAGGGAGTCCTCAAATTTAATAGGACTGCTTGAGGAGGAGTATTACTTAACCTGGGTAAGAAT
Organism: Eretmochelys imbricata; assembly: GCF_965152235.1. Classification (NCBI taxonomy): domain Eukaryota; kingdom Metazoa; phylum Chordata; order Testudines; family Cheloniidae; genus Eretmochelys; species Eretmochelys imbricata. The sequence goes on from NC_135572.1 coordinate 102,373,132, forward strand.
TGGGCCCGTTATTAACTAAGTACATTGAATTTCCCTCCTTTTCCATCCGCCACAATTCACACCTTCCTCCCAAACACCAAACCCAGCTGCAGTTTCAAGGTCCTTACTCCCTTCCCTCCTCACCAGTGAGTAATTCCCTCATAGGTAGATAACTAAGAAAGCTAGTTTCTTATATGCATCACAGAAGAAGTGGATCTTCAGGAGGGAATTCAGTCCCAGCGCTTAAGCTGAAGAAAGTATTTATGTCTCTACTGAGGAAAGCATTTAAGTCCCTTGAGACAAATGTGGGTGTTTTGATGACAGTTTCAGAGATGAGGGAGCTGAAACTGCTTACAGTGGTCTGGTGGACTGGAGAGCTAATGACTTCTGCTGTGAGGAAGACCTTGAAGCATTTCTTCTGGTTCCTTCAAGCCCATGAGGAAAAGAAGACAGGGGGAGCGGTACGTCAAAAACATATTGTCTTTGACAGTGACAATTTATGTTTAATCCCAATTACCTTTAATGTATTATGCAAGAATGTCTTATTACTATAAGACCTGAGGAAAATGCCATATTTATTTTCAAATTAAAAAAAACAAACATTAAAGGAGTACTTCTACAAGATAGGAAGTTGGGACAATTTTCTTCATACATAAGACATTTTAAAGAAATGCAAGACAAAAGGGAGGGAAAGACAAGTGGCAGGTCAGTGCTTCAGAGGTCAGTTGACATGTGAAAATAGCAGATTCTGAAGAAGGAGCTGTTGCCCCTCTTCATAACCTCATTTTCAGCACTAAGCTGCACATGTGTAGAAGCACACAGGCCCCTCCTCAGGTTAACTTCTGGCAACAGTTCCAAATGGCATACAAACTCCAAAAATGGGCATCTCTGGAGGAGATGAAGGAGAAGGAGAAGGAGAAGCATTTTTGTTTAGTTTTCTCCTATTATTGAACTATGCTATTCTTTGTTTTTGGCAACTTGTAAAATAAAGAGAGAAAAAACAGCCCCATATGGAAGAGTTTTTAACTGAACTATATGTGTCTATTATAGATGGATGTGATGTCTTGAAATCTTTGGGAAGAATGGGGTAAATTACATTGCACATAACCTCCTGTGTGATTGAGCTGTTTATAAAGTACAGTAGTATTTGATCAATGTTACACCTGGCTGAATACTCTGATTATTTGGCAACCCCTGTGATATCATGCCCCAAATTCTTCATAGAGATATTATGATATGATTATGGCATAACTAAGATGTATTTTGTGCAAGATAAGGCATGTGAGATATCATTGGAAAGGTTATCATTTACTGAATATGATTCTCATATTTGTATGCATGTATCATTTTTGTATCTGAAGTTAGGAATATTGTCTATACATCTGTTATAAATGTATTTACACCTGGGGAACATCCACGAGGCAGAATGCAATCAGTCTAGATTGCTGGCTGGAAAGGGCCACTAGGAAGAACAATAGGTGTTAGAAGATGCTAATGTTTCCCGGAGGGAAAGCCTTCTTGGGGACGCTGCAAACAGCCTTTGCGTTATGGCTGCAATGTCATGTGATCAAGTCACCTGATACTGGACACCATGATAATAGTAGTACTTTTCCACTGACCGGGGGTAGAAATCACACTGGAAGACAAAGGCGCCACATGTAAAACCTATTTAAGGTAGGGGAGTGACATCATCATGGTTGGTTCTTCATGGAATCCCCTCCCAGGATGACTGCTGTAAACACGAAAAAAAGACTGAATGTGGGAAGAAGGACTGAGCCCAGGCTGGAGAGTTGTCTGGCCTGTGAATGAAATATCTGAAGGTTTAAGCTGCAGGCAAGTGCAGCTGGCCTTCAAGAATCTCTGAAATTTGCCTAAAACAACGGGGGTGAGAAATTACTATTTGTAACCAGTTCTTTAGTATCTTAAGCTTAGATTGCATTTTTGTTTTATTTGCTCGGTTATCTGCTTTGATCTGTTTGCTATCCCTTATAATCACTTAAAATCTATCTTTTGTAGTTAATAAACTTATTTTCGTTTTGTCTAAAACCCAGGGTGTGGAATTCATAACTGGAGGGCAAAAAGCTCTTGCATCTCTCTCTCCACACTGAGGGAGGTGGTGAATTTCATGAGTTTACGCTATACACTTCTCTGTGCAGCGCAAGACAGTACAATTTTGGGTTTATCCTCTAGAGGGGGATGTGCACTTGAGTACTGGTCAATTTCCTAGCTGAGCCTTCCCATAGAGAGCTGATCTCAGCATCTGTGTGAAACTGCAGCTGAGTGGGTCCCTATGCTGGTGGGGACTTGAGAGCTTGTCACAGCAGTACAGTGTAAAGGGAGCCCAGGTTGGAGGGTCAGGCGGGCTCAGTGGTATCCCAGTTTCAAGTGGCATCCCGGGGGGAACCAGTCACCCCACACACACACACACTCACCTGCCAAACAAGAATCACAAAATGTTGTATTACACAAGAAGTATATGATCAGCTCTATTCAGAAGAATCATATGACATTTTCTGTTCGGGACTGGCATTGCTTGTTGTGTTTATTGACCTGTATTGAATCATCCTACCAATAGTGTCCAAACTCTGGATTACAGTGTGCGTCATTTTGTTTTTGCCCAGACAGTGTAATGTACATCATACAGACAGTAATTATTTTCCCTAGGGGTTTTGGTTGTAGAGGGGTATGGATAGGTGGAAATATTTAGGGAAGATTTATTGTGGAGGGAGTGTTGTCCAAGCTATGTGTTACAGAAAATCCAAACAACAAATGTTACATTTCTGTCACAGGAAAGACAGCATAAGGCATATCAGTGATGGAGAGTTCCTCTTCTTGCTATGACAATCTGGGAGGAATTCTGAGCCCAGGCTGCTTAAATGGGCTTTTCTTCCTCTAAACACAGACCTAAGAAGTAGAAACGTTAGCTTCAGATGTCCTAGGCATTTGATCAGCCTGGCTACTGCTACTCTAGGATGTGGGGCACAGGAAAGGAGGAAGAGTGGCTATGTCCCACTGCAGACCACTCTACTCACCCATGCCCCCACCCATATTTTAATTTGGAGCTAGTAGATCTGCAGTTTGACAGTGCACTGGGCAAGACCCTGCCATGGCACTAACATGTCTCCAGTCCTTCCCTAGATGGTCTGATGCAGAGAGCTGCCAGGCAACTCCGTTCCATGGCGTGCAGTGGTACAGAATGCTATTGTCTGTACTTGCCTGTCCAAACAACATTTTCACTGCATAGACACGTCTGTGACTGCATACGGGAGCAAAAAAATTCAGCCTTCCTGAGAAAACATTTTACATTAGGGAACTGGGATTTCAATGTGCACACAGTGATATCACTAAAAGCATGTTCATACCTGTTTCATACAAAGGGGCTAAGAACATTTCAGAAAGAGCTAGTCAGCGACAAAAATTGTATCGTAAGTAAGACACAGAGGACATCTATGGAGAATCATTATTTTTAAAACTATTTTTTTTTGTTTAGAAGGTGCATACGCATATAAAGCTGAACAGAAACAAATAGCATACTTGGCAAGATAAGAGATCTAACATTTTATTGGACTCTCCACTTTTTCATTGAGTGCAGTGATCAGAAAGCAATTAGAACATAATTTCCCAGCAATTTCTTGCATAGTTTAATTACTACATCCTTTTCCAAAATTGAGCAAGATTTACATATAAAAGAAGAGATTACTTTTGAAATAAATCAAATGCTCCATTACAAAAAAAAGATCAGATGAATAATTTGACTTAATGAAGATTCTTTAGATTCAGGCTCATCATCCATTTTCTCTCAAAACAGCTGCTTTGCAAATGAAAATAAATGAACCTCCACATCACTTAAGCACAGTACTGGGACTGTGCACAGAGCCTATGAGGCCTATGTCTACACATAAAGCCACACATAAAGGCTTCTGCATGCTTTTATGTGCTGTGTAGCTGCTGCATCAGCACACAGCCCCGCTGCTGTTAACAATTATTTATTTATATTTATATGTCATCCTACATCCTAAGGCCAAGATGTGATAGCTAATAAACCAGTAATATTAGAAAAGGCTTAGCCTTTATGAAGAGTCAAGCTAGTTTTATCTTAACTCAGTCAAAACTTAGTCCCACTCTCTGCCCTTCTACAGAGCACAAACTGTACCCCTTTTCTACTGGTGAGGTCCCCTAAGACCTTCCTTCTCTCCCTGCCTCCCTTGCCTCTGCCTAGTGACAGCCCAGTTCCCTTCCCTCTCTGGGCTGGCATTGTGTGTGCAGGGCAGTCAAGCACTCACTTAGCTCTGGCACCTTCTTGGCATTTGCTGGGGCTCATATACCTTCCCCTCAGGATGCCAATATTTATTTCAACTGAGGTCCAGTCTCTTCTCACTCCATTACTCCTCCCCCCTCCTCTGTGAGGACTCCCTGGTGAGTGTCTTCATGTCGCCTCAATTTTTTTTTCTTTTCCCCCTTAGTCTACACTGCAGAGTTTTGTCATCAAAAGTTATACCGTTTTAATGAAAGTGTTTTAATTAAAGTGCTGTTGCATGTCCACACTATGCTCCTCATATCGGCAGAGTGCATCCACACTAGCAGCTCTTGCATAGACACAGAGAGCAGTGCACTGTGGGTTGCTTTGAGAAGGGTTTGCAATGCCTCATGGGGCAGGTACAGCATCACATGATGCAAGTTTCTCAATCCCATTGTTCCATGGGCATCCTACTAGATTGCCAGATGCTTTTCAACTGACGTGTGGGGAGGGAGAAGGGAGAGTGTGTGACAGGGAGCGTGTGTGTGTGTGTGGGGAGGGAGAGACAGAGTGTGCGTTGGAGGAATGTGCGAGACAGTGGGGGTATGTGAGAGAGATAAAGTGTGTGTTGTGGGAGAGTAAGTATGTCAGCATGCTGTCTTGTAAGTTCACACAGCCACTGGAAGCAACCAGTCCTGAGGGAGTTCATAATTCATGTTCATAGTGTGGGAGAGAGCAGGAACATTCCACGTTAATGATTTGCTCTTTGTTGCCCAGCGCAGAGCAGCATGCTCAGCTGTCAGAACTTCCGTGAGCTTTGAAAGGGGAGGGGTGCATGCCTGCAGGGCTGCTGAGTTCAAAACAGTGAGCAGAACGGTCACTGCAGGCATTGTGGGATACTGGGGGAGGCCTGGCGATATAACAAACAGCTGCGTCTACACTGTCACTTTGTCGTTTTAACTTTGCCGTAAAAAACTCTATGTCTCTCATCAAGGTGGTTTTATTTTGTCACTGAAACTGAAAGAGAATTTTGTCGCCAAAAGTGACATTGCAGTGTGTACACCTCCACTGTTTTGTCACCAAAAGCAGCCTTTTAGCAACAAAACTCTGCCTTAGACAAGGCCTTAGTTGCTATTGGTGCTGTGTATTTGTGTGTGGAGGGGGGCATGCCATTCCACTCTTCTAACCTTCCCCCCATAACAACTGCCTGCAGCTGAGCTGGCTTCTCCTCTGGTCTATATCCCCTACACCACAACAGCAACTCAGCTGCAGGCAGACTTAGAACTTGGAGCAAAGGAGATTTTTTTAAAAAAACGCATACAGAGCTGGACTACAGAAAGCTGGTAGAAAATACAGTAAGAAGGATGGGAATGAGAAAACTAAAGGAGGCACCGAGGGGTAAATACTGTTTGCTCTCTCTCTGCTTTTTCCTATAATGTCACTGTGACAGCTATGGCAATTTCCTGCAATATCTTTGGGAGATCTTACAACTGTTATGTTTATGTATCATTGTGGGCCAGGAATTGTATGTAATTCCATGGGGGAGGGTAACAACAGCTCCTCCAGGAATTCAGAATAGTGGAGGGTGATTACACAAACTCACTCACATTGTAACACCTCCAGAGAGCATTTTCCAGAGACCAACAGACAAAGAAAAGCCTTTTCAGTATAATAGCCTAAGTTTAAACTGACTGTGGGCTTTCTTTCTGATCCAGCAATTGGACAGAACCTTAAAATCGCAAGAACGGCTACACTGGGTCAGACCCATTTAGCCCAGTATCCTGTCTCTGACAGTCCGCCACACCAGAAGCTTCAGAGGGAATGAACAGAACAGAGCTATTTTGAGTGATCCATTCCCTGTTGTCCAATCCCTATTTCTGGCAGTTGGCGGTTTAGCGACACCTGCACCATGGGGTTGTGTCCCTGATCATCTTGGCTAATAGCCTGTGATTGGCCTTTCCTCCATGAACTTACCTAATTCTTTGTTGAACACAGTCACCCTTTTAGCCTCAAAACATCCCATTGTAACAACTTCCACAGGTTGACTATGCATTGTGTTAATAAGTACTTTTGTTGGTTTTAAACCTCCTGCCCATTAATTTCATGACGGCTTTCTCTTGTGTTATGAAAAGGGATAAATATAATTGTCCGATTCACTTTCTCCACACCATTCACAATTTTACAGACCTACACCGTATCTCCCCTTAGTCGTCTCTTTTCTAAGATGAACAGTCCCAGTATGTTTAATCTCTACTTGTATGGAAGCTGTTTCATGCCCCTCATCATTTTGGGTGCCCTTCTCTGTACCTTTCCCAATTCTATCTTTTTTGAGATGGGACAACAAGAATCACACTATTCAAGGCGTGGGCATACCATGGATTTATGTAGTGGCATTACAATATTTTCTGTTTTATTATCTATCACTCTCCTCATGGTTCCTAAGACTGTTACCTCTTTTGACTGCCACTGCACATTGAATGGAATTGGATGTTTTCAGAGAACTATCAACAATGTTGCCAAGATCTCTTTCTTGAGTGGTAACAGATAATTTAGACCCCATCATTTTGTATGTAAAGTTGGGATTATACTTTCCAATGTGCATTACTTTTCACTTATCAACACTGAATTTCATCAGCCATTTTGTTGCCTAGGCACCCACCTTAGTGAGATCGCTTTGTAACTCTTCACAGAACTTTGTAGCTAACTATCTTAATTTAGTATTGTCTTCAAATTTTGCCACCTCACTGTTCACCGCTTTTCCCAGAGCATTTATGAATATGCTGAACAGCTCATGGCCCAGTACATATACTTGGGAGAACCCACTGTTTACCTCTCTCCATTGTGAAAACTAACCATTTATTCCTACTCCTTGTTTCCTATCTTTTAGCCAGTTATTGATATATGAGGGAACGGACTGCTTAGTTTTCTTAACAGCCTTTGGTGAGGGATTTTGTCAAAGGCTTTCTAAAAATCCAAGTACACAATATCACCTGGATCACCCTTGTCCACATGCCTGTTGACTCCCTCAAAGAATTCTAATAGATTGGTGAGGCATGATTTTCCTTTACAGAAGCTTTATTGACCCTTCCAAAACATACTATCTAGGTGTCTGATAATTTTGTTCTTAACTATTGTTTCATCCAATTTTCCTGGCACTGAAGATAGGCTTACCAGACTTGTAATTGCCAGGATTGCCTCTGGAGTCTTTTTTTAAAATCGGTGTTACATTAGCTATCCTCCAATTATCTGGTACAGAAGGTGACTTAAACGATAGGTTAGCTACCACAGTTAGTAGTTCTTCAGTTTCATAACTTAGTTACTGCAGAACTCTTAGGTGAATACCATCTGGTCTTGGTGACTTATTGCATTTAACTCATCAATTCATTCCAGAACTTCCTATGTTGACACCTCAATCTGGGACAGTTCCTCAGATCCGTCACCTAAAAACAAAGGTTCAGGTTTGGGAATCTCCCCCATATCCTCTGCAATGAAGACTGATGCAAAGAACTAATTTAGCTTCTCTGCAACAGCCTTGTCTTCCGTGAGTGCTCCTTTAGCACCCTGCTCATCCAGTAGCCTCACTGACTGTTTGGCAGGCTTCCTGCTTCTAATGTAGGTTAAAAAAACTGTTAGTTTTTGTGTCCTTAGCTAGTTGTTCTTCAGATTCTTCCTTGGCCTGCCTTATTTTAGTTTTGCACTTGATTTGCCGCAGTTATTTCCTGGAAAGGTTTGGAAGGACTTTGGCCTATTGAGGCCCCATAGACTGATGGGTGACCTCTGGTAAACTTTTAGCATACTTGTAGGAATTTCATTGTTTTTTATGTTTTCTCTGCCATGCTTTCACCTTAAGAATAAATGTGCTGAATTATAAAGAGTTGTGTGTTATCTAGTGACTGCTGGCAAGTACCCTGCTTATAGCCTCAAAGAGAAAGCAAAGAGCAAATGCTGGCTCATTTAGGCAGTCAGCCTTGCTAGGAATAACACAGTGTAGGCAGGGAACTGTGAAGCCTGGAAAACCACCAGTCAGGAGTGAGACAGAAATGGGTCTCCACCCAAGAGACATAATGGCTGAGGAGCCAGGAGTCTCGAGTGGGTGCCTTGGCTGGACCCTAGAGGAGGAAATACAGGTGCAATTTCCCTCTACTGTGACAGTCACAGCCTGAGTTTCTTTGGTGCTGACGTGGGTGGAATGAGGGTGCAGAGGGAATAAGAAACGCTTTTTTCTCACTCACCTCCAATAAAGCCCTTACCTGCTTTTTCTCTCTGCACATCCAACCCACTACAAAATATATTCCTATGTGTCCACTCCCTGCATGACAGAAGTCCTGATTTTAACTTCAAATATCTGATCACATGATACAAGAACCCAAGCAGTGAGATGCAGCAAAGCCCTTGGTGATGGCAGATACAGGACAGATACATGGGAGAGAAACAAAGGAGAACGAAGTTCTTGGATACCATGGTGATTGGTCTGATATACGAATATTAGATAGAGCTGTTGGGTGCTCATGACACAAAGGGTGACATGAGAAGTTGCCACAGGCTCATGGGACAGGCCCTCAGAGGAACCCTGCTTCTATATCTTGCCCTAGGCCTGGTAAAACCTAGCTGGAGCCCTTTCTGCTAATAATGTAAAAGGCATGTAAAACTTTGCCATCAACACACAAATTTTTTTTAAAAGTTTGATTAACAGAAAAAGTATTGGTGTTCCAAAAAAGAAAAATCTAAAATTATGAATTGATTTTAATATGTACTAAATAATAATGAAGTAAAAGTCACTAATTAATAACCCAAATCTCTTTTGGTCTTTATGGTAAGTGTTTCTATTGAAGTTAACTTCAAAGTATTAATATTAGCATCAAACATATTTTTCAAACAACAAAGGAATACCCTTTGAGAGGAAAATCCTGTTGTCCTATATTTATGTTGTATAAAAATTCTTAATTGATAATTCTCATTGAAATTATGAAGGTATCTCATGAGCTTTTAGGAAATAATAAGTATGTTACAGTTATATGATAAAACTAATAATATAGACCTGAATATCAACTTGCTTGACAAATTAAGAGTGATTTTCATTTGAAACTCATTCAATTGATTTTGGGGCGAGGGCTAAAGGGGTGGGAGGAGGCGGTGACAACAACAGTTTACAAAATGGTTGCAGTATGTACACCAGAAGGTTATATTTCCATTTATATAATCACACCTAAAAAAGGGCAGAAGCCAGAAACTCCAAATGGTTTATAAGTTACACCAGGGATCGGCAATCTTTGGCACGTGGCCCAGCAGGGTAAGCCCCCTGGCGGGCCGGGCCAGTTTGTTTACCTGCCGTGTCTGCAAGTTTGGCCGATCGCAGCTCCCACTGGCCACGGTTCGCTGCTTCAGGCCAATGGGGACTGCGGGAAACAGCGGCCAGCACAGCCCTCGGCCTGCGCCGCTTTCTGCAGCCCCCATTGGCCTGGAATGGCGAACCAGGGCCAGTGGGAGCAGCGATCGGCTGAACCTGCAGACATAGCAGGTAAACAAGCCGGCCCGGCCCACCAGGGGGCTTACCCTGCTGGGTCGTGTGCCAAAGGTTGCTGATCCCTGGGTTACACCATGAAATATATCATTTAAAAAAAATATCAAGTAGTATGGCTCAACTGTTAGGAGAGTCACTCATCTTTGTAGAAAGCTTTCATAATTGTGGAAAGAAAATGAATGGCTAAGATAGCAGACTTATGGGGAAAAAAACAATAAACATACAGCACATACACACTCCCAGGTAATTTTTACACTTTACAATTTCTTTTCTTAAGTAAATGCTATGTAAGTATATTGTTGTATACTGCATAAATGTGCTAAACTAAACACTGATGATGCTAGCACCTGTAATATATGCTTTCAAGTACCCAGTTTTCAAACTGACTGTAATGGGGTTAGCACCCACCTCTCACAACGTCTCCTGGTTGAAAGCATGTGCCTGCCCCCTCTCAGTTTATGATGATCCCTGTTGGTGGTTTCTCAGGCAGGTTTTCAGTGACTCAGCCCTCTGGCCAAATCATACATACAGTACAGTGTGTATTTGAAACAGAACCAACCCTTCCAGGGTATACAATCCAAAATGTACCCAGTTTCCTGCAGCCCATTTTCCTGAGCTCAGTCTTCTAAAACAGTCCAACAGGGCCCATCATGGTACCTTCACTTGGTCCGGCTAGATTACAAGGCTCCTACTCTGGAATTGAGCAGCACCCCGAGGGCTTCTTCCCTGGGGATGCCTTACCTCTACTCGAGTCCTCGATGACTCCAGCCTTCCTGCTGAGCCACCCCTTTTGGACTCAGTTCGCTGACCACAGCTCTCCGCTGAGTCAGTCCCAGTGCAGCCCCTTTCCCTGGGATGGCACAGTTCTAATTCCCCTCTCCTGCTCTAAATTTCCCTGGGCCACTCCCTGTAGCCCATCTTAGTTGAGTCCCAGGAGCCAGGCAGAAGCTCTTTCCTCTCTCCCCAGTCCCTACCAGCAGACTGATCTATCCAGCCCTTTTAGCTCTTTCAGCCATCCAAGAGCAGCTCTTGCTCCCCAAGTCCCTGCCAGCAGACTGATCTCACTTTGGCCTGCAGCTCCTTTTATCTGAACCTGCTGGGGCCTGATTGGCTGCTCCCTTTAGTAATTGCTGCTGTTGCATCGCGGCCACCTGCTGCTGTTGGCCTGCTACCAACTAGTGGATCACTTGCTCCATTGCCCTTTTCTGAGGCAGGGTGTGGCAGGGTCACGAGACCTCCAGCAGGGAGGGGGCCTCAGGGTCTAGTCCACCCTGTCACATTGACATTAACTGGAGACCTGATCCAACTCCCACTGAAGTTAGTGGGTGTCTTTCCACTGATTTAATGGGCTTTGAAACCAGCTCTGTCAGAGCATTTTAGGCCATTTAGACTTCTAAGTACCTGATTTGTGTGTGTAATCGGGCACCTGGACTTCTAAATGAGCTAAGTAACTTGTACATGCTGCTGGTAATTGAAAACAGGAAGAAACACTTTGAAAATCTTGGCAACACTATATAAGATACACAGACACACACAGAGCAAATATTCCTAATTGATTTTTATAATTAATTTTGAGTTAAGGTGAATGGTAAGAAACAAATGAAATAAGCAGTTAAAGTCAGCACTTCATCTGCTCTCCATTCATCAGTTCTCCTTCACAAGCACAGCTACATTTCATACCCGCTGCTCACATACCATATCTCTAACGGTTACCTGAACAACTAATACGCAGTCTTAACGCTCATCGTGCTTGCTGGTTAATGTTCATGATTAATAAAGATATGTTATGGCTCTCATAAATTACATACTGTGTGTGTGTGTGAGTGAGAGAGAGTGAAACTGAGGTGCAATATCAGATTGCAAATGATGACTGTGAGATGTTTTTGTGGTGTTTAGCAAATGTGATATGAATGGGTCATCTATACCCAGTAGTCATTTTTATGAAGGAACTGTAGAATTGAAAAGTGCATTTATTTATTTGCGCTTTTGTCCTATTTATGGTATAATTTAAGGCTGTCCATTAATTATTCAGAATGAGGGTGTCGTCTCTAATGGGCAGAGACATAGTAATAATTTTGGGGCTTTTTTGAGAAGAACAAGTTTAACTGTATTATCTGGATTTCTAATGTTGAGATTTTTTAAAACTTAATATTCTTGAAAGTTCATATATGCTTTCATTTCACCTTAACCAAGTTATCTGGGAATTATTGTCACCTTCTCCTTCATCTTCCATTCCTACACCTCTGTTCATTTTTCATGTCCCTGTCAGGTTGTGTCACTTTCAGTTTAGTTTGTAAGCTCTTCAGGGAAGAGGCCATATTTTCATTTGCAAGGCACCTACTGTGTTTTTAGAAGCTCAAAAAATAATACATAAAATAAGAAAAATGATGATCAAGAGATGAAGGGTTCATGTAGAGTTCATGCACCTGGAAACATTCAGGGCACACCCTGACTGTTGTGTAGGAGCGGTGCACACACTGCTCCGTCCAAGGACATGGCCCATGGGACGTCGCTCAAAGGACATGAACCGTAGGAAGCTTCCTTGGACTGGGCTCAAGGCCTGAGAACAAGGATTGTAGTAGATAGAGGCTGGTAAATAAGAATATTAATCAAAGTCATATTATTTCCTTTGTTGATGCCTTTTGCGGTCGGAGTATGTAATGCGCAGGGGGGAGAGAAATAAGAGAGAGGTGGAAAGGCTGACAGGGGCAATCCCGTCAGCAAACCAGCCTGCTTGCTCGCCTAAAGCCGTGTCCTGTCTTGTATTGAACCGCAACAACGAGACATTCTATGATGTTCCAGTACATTGCATTTAAATGATGACACTGGTGTTCCATCTACATTTTAGCTTAATACACTTAATTTGGCCAGAATATCTCAAAGCAGGGGAAGATAGTCTCTTCAAAGCATTGGCACTATGGTTCGCCATCTACATCAGTAGCAACCATGTTCCAGATGCACGGCAGATATCGAAAACAATACTCTTGATGAAGAAAGGTGACCCAGAAGAATTGATCAACTACCATCCGATCATACTCCTCTCACAAGTGCATAAAGTCTTCACCCGCATCATACTCAATCGGATTAAGAAGGATATTGAAATGTCTGAGAGCAGAGAACAAGCTGGTTTCCGATCTCGGTATTTGACAATTGATCACTCGGTTCAGCACCTCATGGAAAAATGCAAGGAATACAAAGTACCATTGTGCATTGCATTTGTCAGAACAAAAAGGCATTCGACTCGATGCAGATTAACACCGTACTCAAAGCACTCAACGAAATCGGAATCGACCTGAAGTACATTGACCAGCTGGAAGAAATTAACTGCAGTTGTTCAACAGAGATAATATTATTCAAGGTCCCCTGCATTATTACTATACGTAGAGGAGTCAGACAAGGCGACACAATCTCACCGAAGCTGTTCGCAGCAGTACTGGAGTTGCTGTTCAAGAAATTGAACTGGGAAGAAGGAATCAGAATTGATGGAGAACAGTTAATGCATCTTCTCTTCGCTGATGACTGTGTAATATTGGCATAGGGCACAGCAGAATTGGAGAACAAATTGCAGCAACTGCAAACACTTTTGCATGATATCGGGTTGGAAGTGAATACGTCGAAGACAAAGTGGATGCGGAATGAGCATTGTGCAGCAGGAATCATCACTGTAAATGGGAAAGTAATCGAGGAGGTCCACAAATATATTTATCTGGGTCAGCAGCTGAACAGAGACAATTCATTCAAAGGGGAATGCAGTAGGAGGAGAAAGGCAGAGTAGGCAAGTTTAAACAAAATAAAGATGTCTCTAATGGATGATGAACTGCCCATGAAGAAAAAGAAAAAAACTATTTAACTGCATTGTTCTGCCAGCAATGATATATGGAGCGGAAAGCTGGTCAATGACGAAAGCAGAGGAAGTAAAATTCGCTGTCACCCAGAGAGCAATAGCAAGGTGAATGTGCAAGCTATCGCTCCGTGATCATATACCAAATGAGGCAACCAGAAGGTGTACAGAGGTGACCGATGTAGTGCAGGCAATGTACGACGCAAAGCGAAGATGGACGGGTCATGTAGTCTGCAGGAAAGACAATAGGTGGACAACACACATCAGTGACTGGATCCCTAGAAACCACAAGCGACCACTGGGGAGACTGAAATGCATGGGGCTGATCCCTTAACAAAACTCTTTGGCCACAAATGTAAAGTATATGCTCAGAACAAAACGGAATGGTGTGGCGTCAACTTGTGTTCGTGGAGGGACGGACGAGGACAAGCCAGAAAGGTGACAAAGGTGACACTTAATTAAACACATATTCAAGATATCACCATAAAAATGAGCAGAGCAAGTCAGTGGCATACGTAGCATATGCCATGTATTTATTTGTCTTCTATACAAAATCCTTACTATGGTATGGAAATAGAAAAAGCCCACATCTTGAAGACTGTACCTATAGGTTAAGAATTTCAAAGCAGTTGGGGGATTTACCCACATGTCTTCCACTGAAGGAATTAAAATAATAGATACAAAAGTATTCTTGGAATTGCTGAAGTACACTGTCTTTAATTGTAAAAACTAGTCAGTGTTATTGTATAAACAGTGTTCAATAATAAACATGAAACAGTGAAAATAAATTTTATGTAGCTATCGGAAATTGACAAAATTCCGTCTTTTAATTGTACTTGTTGCCAGGATAAATAACTCACTGTTTTCCAATAAGCATAATTTCAAAGGTACAAAATGTAAATGTTTTAAATGAAAAACATTTTGGAAAGCACACACACTGCTAGATGATTTGAACCAAATACATATTACATCCATGATGTATAATGACATGTGGACAACCATTTGTTTTAAGACAGCATAACATTTTTTTATTTTTTTATTTTTTTTTTTTTTGGTATTTGGAACTTTAGGGGTGAAATATTGTCCATTGAAGTCAACGGCAAAACTCCCATTGAGTTCAGCAGGGAAAGGATTTCACCATAGTCTCTCCTCTGCTTCTGTGAGAGGAACGGGAGAAGACATGGTGAAACCAAGAGTGGGAAAAGAGGCAAAACTCTGCCTCTTTCACATGCTCTCCCCATCCCATGTGGATGCCCTTCTGCTGGAGATATATGAAGCTCGGCTACTATAAAACTTTGGAGGTTGGGCTGGGAGCAGTAACTCTCCAAGTGACAATTCCTGTGGACTTCCTATCAGAAATCTGAGCTGGAATTAGTGCTGCAAAAAGTAGCCCACTGGGGTTCTGTGTGAGGGTTCAGCCGCCTGCCCAAAAGTAGCAAACTGCAGGACTGAGGCCTAAATTGGTATGTCAGTGCTTGTTCTGTTCTTTTTTTTTTTCCCCATTATTCCCCAAAAAGGGGGAAGAGGTTTGAACATAAAACAGAAAAGCAAGTGGGCTCTTGTATGAGCAAAATATATTTTGAACAAATTGAATTTGATTTTGCCAGTGCGTAAGGTTAATGTGAAGCTAACTTGTATAGTTTAACTTTTTTAAAATAAAAAGACTATTTGAGAGCTCTTTCTATTGTATTGTTCTTATTGCAGTTGTTCTCTTTAAAATATTCACTGTGGGTTGGATTCTGCTACCCTTGAGTAGTACCTTATTCTGCAAATAGCCTCATTGCCATCGGTGGGAGTACCTGGGACCCCAAATCAGCAAAACACATGCTTTAATGGGATTTCAGTCTGCACTTAAGTGCTTTATTGAATTGGAGCCTCGCTGAGTAACATGCTAGGCAACAGTGTGAGGAATGCCTTAAACAGCATTTTGTGTGAAAATAACATACTAAATTATACCCATACACACACACACACACACAACAAAACAAAACTATGTTAAGAACATTATTGAGATTGCAAAGTCAAGCAGTCAAAAACTAGGAAATGTCAGAATTAAGTTTGTCAGTGCAACCTAATGCAGTCGCCTTGTGCAGATGCATTATGATACACTCTTTAATTATATTATCACATATTATTTTTTTCCACAGAACCCCTAGTTCATCCAGTGCACAGGACAGATCTGCTCTGGGGATAAAACAGGGTTGTGTACTGATGGAGAGTCCTGTCTGTAAGACCCCAGCTTCACTCATTGCAAAAGTTGGAAGGTGTGCCGTGAATGAGGCAGGGGATTTCAGGAAGAGGAAGGATGGTCTCATGGCTAAGGCAAATGAATGCTACTCCGGAGAACTAGATTTTATCCCTGCCTTTGCTGTAGAGTTCTATGTGATACTAGAAAAGTCACTTAAACCAAACTTTTCACAGGTGATCACTAATTGTGTACTCATTTTATGGGTGCCCAACTTGAGACACTGGGGCTCAATTTGCAGAAGTGCTGAGCACTCATTACTGCGATTGAAGTCAATAGAAGCTATGACTGGATATATAAAGTACTAAATACTAAGTACTCTGGAAAACCAGGTCGTAGGCATCTCAAATCGGGCATCTAAAATTAGTGGATACTTTTGACCTTAATTCTCTGTGCCTCCGTTCTCCACCTGTAAAATGAGGGTAATTATACCACTCATCTCACAATGAATTACATGCAAGGTATTCAGATTAGCTTTTGTTTGGTATTTTATAGATTTTTTTTCTCCCTTCACTTTCTCTGCTTAAGAAGGAGGCTTTATTCTTTACGAATCTTTTCCTGATGTTGATTTTTGTAGATGCCAGATCTGTTATTCCTTATTCAAGGTTGGACACATTTTCTAATAATAGCCATTTTATAAGATTTGAAATTCTATTCAGGTTTCATGACAATTCACATTATAGCTATAAGTGTATAAATTATAAATGTGTTTCGTTAAATGTCACTAGGATGTGTATCCTGGTTAAGAAAATGATTGTACTTCCATATTTAAAGAAATTTATGCCTGACTTGGTTTACAAGAAACAAATCTATTACAAAACGAGCACATGAAACTGAAGAGTAAATGGGTGGGCAAAGTTCAATATTCTTCAAATAAAAATAAAACTTGAGGTGTCATTGTTCTTATAAACTTTTTTTTTTTTTTGCCCTTTAAACTTTTTGAGACCACTATGGTGGAAGAGAGGGACAGCTTGGTGGTTTGAGCTTTGGCCTGCTTAAACCCAGGGTTGTGAGTTCTATCCTTGAGGGGGCCACTTAGGGATATGGGGTAAAAATTGGGGATTGGTCCTGCTTTGAGCCAGGGGGTTAGACTAGATGACCTCCTGAGGTCCCTTCCAACCCTGATATTCTATGATTCTATGAAGATAGAAAGAAATGTAATATCAGTCACCTATCTAGGTATCTCTATAGCTGCCATCACTGTAGTATGTCAGCACGTCCCAAGTAAGTGTGAATTTATACTATTCTCACCATTTTTACAGATGGGAACCGAGACATGGAGGGATTAAGGGCCTGAATTGCCGTTCAATGTGTGTTATGGGTTCTCTGAGTATATGAAAAAATCAGACCTTACGTGATCTGCCTAAGATCTTCCAGGCAATCTTTGGCAGAGGACTGCACTCAAATTTCCTGAGTTCTATTCCACTACCTCATGCACAAACCAATCCTGAAAGTGGGTCTTTTACAGATTACCATTGTCAGCATATACTATGATGCGGACTTAATCAGCCTATTTGACACAGAAGTACAGACCTTTTTTTTAAAAAACATTTCAGTGATTTACGTGGAATTACACTTTCTCCTTTCAAAAAAATGTGTTTGCCTTTAGCTGGCATGATGAAAACATGTGATTTGTGGCTCATTATTGTTATAGCACATTTGAATAGTTTGTTTTATTATTTACTGCCATCTGTACTGCAAAATTGTGTACAACAAAAGATTTTTTTTTTAAAAAGAAAGTGCTACCAAGTACAGGAAAAAGAAACGTTTGGTTTAAAACGCTAAGTAATGGTACAAACATGAGAAACAGGCTGAGCTGCAGTGTTCATATTTACCAAAAAATTCCTGCTCAAACAAAAAGTTTATCTACAAGTACAACAGGGCAGCTGATGGGTATTAGGAACTGAGGAAATTACACTCTACCAGAAAGGTATCAGTTGTCAGCTATGCCATAGATACTGCATAGTACCTATGCTGTGGATGACAGAGTCTCAAAGCTGACTGAAGTACTGCAGATGCAATACAATTTGCGATCACTGGAGTAGCTCTGGTAGAGAAAGACCTCCTAAAGCTGCTCCAGCACCACAAAGCAGCAGAGGGAGCAGTCACACCAGGAAATTGAGAGTTTTGCAGGAGTCGTTAAGATTAGTCCCACGGAGGCAAGGTATGGGACTCTCTACCCATCACAGTTACAGTTCCTTCCTTCTCCAGATCCAGCAGGGTGGTGTGTGTAAGTTCTGCCTGGGCAGAGGAAACTGGGTGGCGAGGGAGAGAGGGGTCTGAAAGGTGGAGTTTGAGCCATGGGAAATAGGAATCAGGAGCAGAGGGAAGGGTTCTCAGCCTCAGATAAGAGAAATAGGGCTGGAGGTGGAAGGTTAAGAGTCTGGGGAAGGGATTAGAGTTGGACATCTGAGCTACCCCAGTTCTTAGTCTGGAAAGGGGAAGTTTTTGAGCTAAGATGGTGCTGAGGTTTGAGCCTAAGAGGTGCTAGTGGGAGGTGATTTCTGAATGCAAGAGGGTTGGGGTGGAGGGAAGGAGCTAAGGAGCTATAGTGCGGGTGATTTTGAGCCAGGAGGATAACAGGCCAGGTTGGTAAAGTTCACTGTGGCTGAATGGAGCGTGAAGGGCGCGAATGGGATGCATTAATGAGTGATGGTGTGAGTGTGGGTGAACGAGTGAGGTAGGAAAATGAACACATCTGGGTGAGTATACGAGGGAGCGTAGGGGAGATAGGAGGCAAAAAGCTAGATGGGGTGGGGGTGGAGAGAGAGACAAGAGGCCATGACTGGGGAAAAAAACAATCAAGCAGATGCAGAGAAAGGAGATCATATTTCTCTCCACTACACCCTTTACTGTAACATGCCCTGGTTTTTATCCTGAAAGGGGATAAACTTCCCTGTGAATCTTCCCCATTCCCACCAAAACCCTAGTGTCCCACTTTCTCATTTTGAAAATCTTGGCAACCTGTAGGAAATGGAGGCAAAGAAGAGAGTGGGGGGAGGCTCAGGTACCATTAGCTCTGCCACCTACATTGATTGAGCTCTAGCTTCCACAGTAACAAAAAATACCTTCTGCATCCAAGTTGCCTAATATAACTGCTTGTCTAATTCTTTGCTTTTTATACTCCCGACGCTGCAGAAAAGGAAACAACTAATACAAATCCTGAACACAATACAATTAGCAAATTGCCCAGTTACGGATTAAGCACCCCAGTGGCATTACTGACAAAAGAATATGTTGCAGAACCCAACGTGTGCAGGAGCTAGCTTTATTCAGTACCATTCGGATCTTGTGCACTTTGGTGCTCAAAAGACGAGGTGGAGATTAAATGAACAAACACTGACTCTGGGGAGCAATTAAGAGGAATTCTAAAGCACTGTAGTGTAAACATGAAATATCAGGTAAGCACCAGATTGTGTGTGTGTCAGCTCTGTGTCATATTTATCTTTCTAATCATAGAAGTTAGAAAAGGAAAATGTCTATTATCTCCTGCATTGCATCCTTGTCAATGCAGGATTATTCCTTACAGTACATTTTCAAGTGTTTTGTACTATCCAGTTTGTAAAGGCTCACATGATGGTAAGTAAGGGAGCTGCAACCCTTCCCTACAGAGACTATTCCAAAGCCTAACACATCTCAATGGCAGCCTAAATGTTCCCTTTTTCAATTGTATCCCATTGCTCTTGATTACACCCCCTCTGTACTACCCATACTAGCTTCCATCCTTAGTATTTACACCCTTTATATAGTCAGAATTCGTACACAGGAATTTTGATTTCTCATCTTTATACACAGTACCAACAAGCCTTCTCTACAGGTTTGTGATAGGAAAGAATTTGGTAAAGTTTTCAGCAATAATCCGGGAATTGAGTGAAAGATTTTGAAAGATGGGAGAACTGGAAAGAATTTGGTAAAAGGTTTTCAGCAGGAATCTGGGAATTAAGTGAGAGTTTTTAAAAGACAGAAGAACTGTGAACATTGGCCAAAATTCCACCTTAACTGTCAGGAAGCCAAACTCCACTATCTTTAGTAAGGTTGAAGCACTTATAGTGAGGGTTGAATTTGGTCCATTATTTGTAAGCTTTGAGACAGTCAAGATTGTAACAGAAAGAATTAAAAGGAGTGAACATCAACAAAAAAAGGCTTAAAACCAAAGCTATGCAAAATATTCTCAAATCAGGCTTTGGGTTAGAAGCATATCTCAGCCTCTGCTTGAGAATGGTTGCAAACATGAGCTGAGTTTGTTTAACAGATCAGAAGCCAGTAAACATCCTCCCTTGCACCCATCTCCCCCTTCCCTCCTCTACATCGACAGCTCTCGTCTTCCCTCCAAATAGCTACACAATCCCTCTCTCCAGAGATCTGAGATAAAAGTGGGCAGGGAGGGAGCAGGCTGGTATGGTAGAGAGGGGACCTTGTAAGGGGACAGTGGAATGGCCCACTATGAGGGATTATGCTTAGAGGTTTGAAATGATTAAACTACAACCTCAAAGTGAGGCTGCAGTAGCTGGCTTGAGTCTAAATCCAGCCACAGTGCATAGTTTAGTGCAAGACCCTCTTCATAAACCAATCCCTTCAAGGTTCACGGAGCCTTAAGTGAGAGAGAATAAAAAAAAACTAATCTAAAGTCTGCTTCTGAAAGTACTTGAGTAACTACACTTCAGTGAGTAGTCCACTTGAAGTCAATGAAGTCACTGCATTAATAACCTGATTTTCCAAGGTACAGGGCAACTTCAGCTCTCATTGACCTCACTGGGATTGATGGGTGCTATGTACTTCTGAAAAATCAGATCACAGGTGTTTGCAAAAATCAGGGCATCAGGCCTTTTGGAGGTTAGACTGAAGCACAATGGAGGTACAGACTTTCTGACTCTCCTTCAATATGAGTTAAAGGCATTCGAGTTAGTGCCGGAGAAGACCAAGAAAGTAAAAGAAAAAAAATCTTTTTCCTCTCAGAAATATTTTTTCCTGTCAGATATATTTGCGGTGGAGAAATCCTCGTCTGAATACATCATATTCACTTAAGAGATCTTAAGGGTTCTCCGTAAAAAAGTTGTAAAGAGTGTGTGTCCTAACTGCTTTCACTTTAAACACCAACAGGATGCCAGAGGCATCAACAATATTCCAAAATACTTTAAAATCATTATTTAACTTTATGACTCATCTGAACCAATATTATTGGCTAGTGGCTAGTAAAGCTGTAACACTAGATCTATTTTTAGAACTACTGTAAAAAGATGCCTTTGTTGGTGTCAAGGTTCCTTCCCCACTCTGAACTCTAGGGTACAGATATGGGGACCTGCATGAAAAACCCCCTAAACTTATTTTTACCAGCTTAGGTTAAAACTTCCCCAAGGTACAAACTATTTTACCTTTTGTCCATGGACTTTATTGCTGCCACCACCAAGCACCTAACAAAAATAACAGGGAAAGAGCCCACTTGGAAACGTCTTTCCCGCCAAAATCCCCCCAAGCCCTACACCCCCTTTGCTGGGGAAGGCTTGATAAAAATCCTCACCAATTTGCATAGGTGAACACAGACCCAAACCCTTGGATCTTAAGAACAATGAAAAAGCAATCAGTTTCTGAAAAGAAGAATTTTAATAGAAGAAAAAGTAAAAAGAATCACCTCTGTAAAATCAGGATGGTAAATACCTTGCAGGGTAATTAGATTCAAAACATAGAGAATCCCTCTAGGTAAAACCTTAAGTTACAAAAAGACACAAAAACAGGAATATACATTCCATTCAGCACAACTTATTTTATCAGCCATTTAAACAAAACAGAATCTAACGCATATCTAACTAGATTGCTTATTAACTCTTTACAGGAGTTCTGACCTGCATTCCTGCTCTGGTCCCGGCAAAAGCAACATACAGACAGAGAGAACCCTTTGTTCCCCCCCCCCTCCAGCTTTGAAAGTATCTTGTCTCCTCACTGGTCATTTTGGTCAGGTGCCAGCGAGGTTATCTTAGCTTCTTAACCCTTTACAGGTGAAAGGGTTTTTCCTCTGGCCAGGAGGGATTTAAAGGTGTTTACCCTTCGCTTTATATTTATGACAGTTGGGGAAACACTTTTTTAAAAATATGGGAAATGGGGGCAGAGGGAAACTAAAAAAAAGGGGAAATGCTAGTTTTATTCTAAAGCTTTGCAGTTCTTTGCCCAGACTTGTCATCAGAGCTACAGCACTAAGCAAGTCCTGCTGTTGCTGCTTCACATACTTTGACTGCTGTAATTATGTTAAACACACACACACACCAAAAAAAACCCCGACAATTTAAATACCTGTTTTCAGCTTGATGGGATTTGAAACACTGGACATATTTAACCCCAGAAATTGAGTTTTCTAAAGGAAACTCAGCTGAACCTTAATTTTAGTAGCATTATTGAATACTTCAACACTGGTGTGCCCTCAAAATAGCCTGTAAATACAAATTACAAGACAAGTTCTAGCGAATGTCCATCAATGAACAGATTCTAAAACCAAAAAGGTTCACCCAGCCTATGCAAAAAATAGTAAAAAAGCCAAATAAATCTGCAACAAACCCAATCTTTTGGATAGAATATAATAGCTTGACGTATTTAGAATGTACCTTTCCTCTGATGGATTTGATAGTATTAACTAAATTACTTGATTGTTATGCTGGCAGAATTGTGGGGAAAATGAGGGAAAATTCAGGGACCTAGTGGGACTGTAAACATCAACCAAAGATCCAGAAAGTTTGATAGGCTAGGACTAACATTTATATATTTTAGCCACACAAATAAATCCCAGAGAATATCACACAAACCCCATCCTACCAAGTCACCTTCTAAATCTAAACATTGCAGTTTTGGGGTCAGTGGGGGCTGAGGAGATGGCAAAGGCTCAAACTTTCATTCCCATTCTTTAGTGGGGCCTGTCCTCATTCTGTCCATGCCCAATCCTATTAGAATCTTCAGGGGGACAGGTGAATAGGCTGATGTAGGAGGTTGCTGCAGTTGAGAGCAAGTATTCTTCCTTTTTTGCCTCTTACAGGCGAGGCGGGGAAGACCATTTTTTGATCACTCCCCTCAAAGAAACTCTTGATGAAATCAGGGAGGAAGAAATAACCACGTAGTGCCTCAGAAGCTCCCAAAGGAAGCAGGGCTGTGAAGCACAGGCATCAGAGCCTAGGAAATTTTGAATATATGACTAGGAGCATGTATTGGTGAATAATATGCCTCTCCTAGAAGGAGCATTGCTCCAGGCTTTCTATTCAGTTCTTTCCTTCTCCAGTTTGCAAGCCAATTTCAAGTTGAATCACGACCTTCTATGTCCCAGTGAGAAGTGGATTCCTAGGGTACTCATCAATCTTTCTGATCCAGGTCAACAAGGAGTTTCCAGTCCACTCCTTGGGCCTTGGACCATCAAGGAAGGTGTGCCAAGTCCTGTCCTTGGCTTCTGTCAGCCAACGAGGGAGGGATGTCTAATCTGAGCAGACCATAGACCTGTTGACTTCTTGAAGGTGAAATTCTTGTAAACACAATGTCAATGCCCCACTGAAATGACTTCTTCTTTAGGTGCACATGTGTTAATACTGCACTGGAGAAGCAGAATCATAAAAGTGATGGCAGAACAGTATAAAGTCATTGAGGCCATTTTCCTGCAAATGCAGGATGTTTACCCATTGGACATTTTCTGGAGCTGTGTTTTGTTCAGTCTGATTGTAAGAATTGCAGGTGATGAGTCTTCCACAAAATCCACTGGGATACTATTGCACAGCTAACAAATCTCACAGTCAGACAGATTTTCCTGATACTCAACAGAAATTCTTCCCCACTCAGTTTCCCATCACTCCTAGTTATATACATGTATGCTACAATAAAATAAATAAATAAATCTTCTCCATCCTTGGTGTTTTATACTCTTCAAATATTTGTAAACTGTTATCTCTCCCATCTCCTTAGTTTTTGATAAACCAAGGTATACATATTGTGGTGGTGCCTTTGTGCCACCAAAGTCAAGCTTGTGATCAGTTTTGCAATTAATGTTCTTTCACGCTCTTTGTTTTATATGAAAATCCATGTATATCTATTCCAAATTTTCAGCACATAATCTCTGAGCAAAGCTTCAGTTTTCCAAGGAGCTTCAAGAAAATCAGCTAATTAGTTTCTGACTTCTAAGCAACTAAAAATTTCTTTCCCTCCCCACAAAAATTCACATTTTGAGTATCATGATTGCTTTGGGCCCTTCTAGATTAAAAGCTACACACTTTAGAACTTGAAAACATTGTTCATTGTGAGAGTTTGGTTGGGTCTCTTGGGTTATGGAATTATTTTGTTAATGAATAAAAAGAAAAAATCTTAGGATTTTATGTTATAACTATTGGTTCATATTTAGCTGAGGAAAACAAAGGTTCGCATCATGCTGAGCCAGCCTTCCAGTAGCCAATTCCCCAAGTATGAATTGCAGTGCAGAGCAGAGCAGTGCAGAACAGCTAGTTTGGGAGAAATCTGGCTGTTGATGCTGGTGGGCAGTTTGGGTAAGGGCATGCTGCCAGGATGCCATCCCCACTGGGGCAGAGTTAAGATAGAAATATGTTGTCTATATGCTGGTTGTTGTAGTGGTCACATGTGCATCTTTGGATGGAGGAGTAAAAGGTATATCATGTTAGATACCATGACTTTTCATTTCCTTGCTTTTGTGGGTTTGTGTTAGATATGTCAGGTGTAGAGCAACTTTTCATTCATGTGGCATGAAGGGGGTTTGGGCACTAATTTCTTACAATCAGGGCCTCTCTATACTGAAGAGTGGACAAACACAAAGTAAGAGACATCCCCTGACACAAACAGCTCTTTTAGCCTCTTCTCTTATGGTAAGTTGATCCTTCGAGACCTCTGATTATTTTCATTGCTCAGTACTGAATTTCTTCTAATTTTCTCTAAGGGAAACGTAAAGCGCTCTCTCCCACCCACAAAGCCATTGTAGAAAAAGAGGTCAGGATGCTCCCATATCAGGAAGCAAAGGAGAAAATTAACCAACTGACTGCCTCACTGTCACAGAAGGCCTATTCTACCTAATAGAGACTAACTTTTCATTTCTCTCTCTTTCCCCCACCCGATTCTAACAATTATGCCAGGCAAAGGAATCCCCCCACCCCACCCAAAAAAACGAACCACATACACATACACCTCACCATTCTGCAGCATCGCTGCTATTACAGCCTTAGGGTGAGAATTACTTCTACTCTGGCTGCATTTCCCCTTCCCACAATCCCATCCAGGAAGAAAAAATGGCTGGTGTTTCCGTTTTTCAAAATATTCATCAAATGCTTCCCATAATATCCAGCACTGCAACTGCAGATAGGGAGTTTGTGTGGAGCTGGCTTATGAGGTGCCAAAATCTTATAATCTACACTGGTTCCTCTGGTGAGAAAGCACTCAGTTTCCCCACAGACACAGTCCCCTTTCATATCACTTTTTCTCCACTGCTCTCTATATTTACTTTTTTGAAATATGGGTACAAATATATTAATCATAATTAGTTTATATCTATCTATCTACATGCACACACACCCCCTCAGTCTCTGAAGTAAAAACCCACATTTTTTTGAGTCCCGCTTCTTGCCCTAGTAAATCAGCTACATACCACATAAACAAAAATTGCATTAACTCATGTGAAATGATGCAACCTCTATCCATGCCCAGGAGTTTAGAATAAGATTAGAATACAGGAAAATGAAGCTTGTTTTAAACTAACACCCTTGAATTTTAGGATTTGTGAAACTATGCAAACTGCTTCTGATGAAACTAGTCAACCCATTCAAGCCAAACTTACAGTACAGTCAGCTGTAACAGTTTTTTTCTCTCACCCCCATGAGGGGGCTTTTAAAAATACTCATTAAAGTTATTTGAAAGAAATAACATATATTTATAAACTTCGACTATACACTGTATTTACTCTCTGTCTGGTGTTATAGAGGGATCTCGTACACTCTTTGGGCACTGAATGAGATCATTTTAGAGAGTTAGACAGGGACAGACAGAGGAGTCCTTAAAAATATATTGGAAGGTACTGAAACCCAATTAAGTAAGTTGGGCCTGATTCTCTTCTCAGGAGTAATTCTTTATAAAACTGTTTAAAGCCAGTGTAAGTGAGAATAGAATGTGGTATAATGGTGTAAAACTTCTAGAGGGACTCTTGAGTTACATAGGTGTAAATGAGATTAGCACTAGGGCCACTGTTCTAATTTAACAATAAGCATTTGCTCTAAAAAGGAAAGAGGGAAAAAAACATTTTACACTCCATACTATTACTGCTGTAATCAAATTCCCTAAATACTGTCTGGTCCTCTGTGTGTCACTTTGGACTGGAAATCATCTCTCTCTTGTTTACTATATCCCTCATGATGCAGCTAAAATAATCTCCTATTCCTGTGATTCTGCTCATGTTCTCTTTACCCTTTGCTGGTTTCCGGTCTTTCCTCATCAAGCATAAGCTCCTTGCCCTCATTTTCAAGGTACTACACAATTCTTTAATAAGTAAACATATACACAATATAACAATATTACACAGCACAAGATAACAACTCTTTTTGAAAAAGCTGTTATTAGAATGTTGATGTCTCCTTTGCTCTGATTGGTCAGAAGTGTTTCAGAGTTTTCTAATTCTTGTGATCCCATTTTTACTTTCAAGTGATAACCTATGATGGCCTATACTTTAATTTTGTGGTACCCATATCACATAGATTGAGACCAAAATGGTTAAAAGTTAATAGAATATTTTAAAAATAAATCAATTTGAAAAAAGTGTTTAAGATCGCAGTTCATTAACAGGACACAGATGTAAATAAATTTCATAAATATGTAAATTTCAAAATAAAACAGATAAAGATAATTTCCTTCTATGCAGACATGCTACAACACCAGTTCATGTCTCTGTTTTTACCTGAAAACTCTGATGGCATTACTAATATATAATGCCATATGCTGCAAGGAATGAAGATCCTTGCACTGATATAGGTGTTAGTAAAGTGATTAGTGGTTAGAAGGAAGACACAGGCAGGTTAAAGCTTGTCAATTCATCTTTAAGCCACCAAGAACGTTCTACACATGTACCAGAGAAGGAAAGCATCTTTGGTGATAGAAAGACAAAAAGAAGGAAGGACTAATAAAAGTCAATCCCCTTATATTCCCATTCTTTAGGATTCTTAACGGACAATAAAAAATACAAGGTGTCTTTAACAGGGGGGATTAAACGATTAAACCATTTCCAGCAGAGTTTGAAAAAAAGATTTTTCTGGTGCCTCATGTTCAGCCTTTTGGTATCCATGAGACTGAGAACTTCCCAGTATGTTGGTAGGTGTAATTCATGGTAGGCAGGAAGTTATAATAAACCTACATCTATTAAAACAGTATCAACAACAACAGCAAAATAATTTGGGAAAGTGGGTTCCTCAGCATGCATTTATGATAAATGATTCATGTTGAAATGGAACTCATAACAATTATTTTTCTGGGACAAAAAAAAAATCAGTGTTTGTAATCAATGCCATTCATAGGAAACAATGAAAATAAGTAACTAGGGACCACAGGTTATCTTTTGGGACAATGAAAAGAAAAATGCAATAAAAAGTTATTATATAGAAGTGAAGCCTGACTATAGTTAATGTTGCAACAATGGTGTCATTTTAGAGGGTTATTTTAGGGTTATTTGCAAGTCAAAAGCAAAACCCCAAATGCTAGTAATTATGGGGGATTATGTCTCATTGGCAATTTCTATCCATTCTGAAAATCTTGAGAAAATTGAGTAGGGAGTTTCTGAGATTAAAAGCTCCACCAAAAACACAGAATCCTTAGCCTACCTCTAGTGCTTTATTCTTACACACTTCTGTCCTTTCACTAAGTAACTCAGTGGGCCAAGAACTTTCTTTATCTTCCCTATGTTCCTCTATTTAGAGACAGTTATTTGGCTATTTATGTGATCTCTACCCCTGTCATAAATATAAAGGGAAGGGTAAACCCCTTTGAAATCCCTCCTGGCCAGGGGAAAGCTCCTCTCACCTGTAAAGGGTTAAGAAGCTAAAGGTAACCTCGCTGGCACCTGACCAAAATGACCAATGAGGAGACAAGATACTTTCAAAAGCTGGGAGGAGGGAGAGAAACAAAGGGTCTGTGTCTGTCTGTATGCTGGGTCTTTGCTGGGGATAGACCGGGAATGGAGTCTTAGAACTTTTAGTAAGTAATCTAGCTAGGTATGTGTTAGATTATGATTTCTTTAAATGGCTGAGAAAAAAATTGTGCTGAATAGAATAACTATTTCTGTCTGTGTATCTTTTTTGTAACTTAAGGTTTTGCCTAGAGGGGTTCTCTATGTTTTTGAATCTAATTACCC
The DNA here is from genome assembly GCF_965152235.1 of Eretmochelys imbricata. Classification (NCBI taxonomy): domain Eukaryota; kingdom Metazoa; phylum Chordata; order Testudines; family Cheloniidae; genus Eretmochelys; species Eretmochelys imbricata. The sequence continues at coordinate 102,401,310 of NC_135572.1, forward strand.
TGTAAGATATCTACCATCCTGATTTTACAGGGGGGATTTCTTTATTTCTATTTACTTCTATTTTTTATTAAAAGTCTTCTTGTAAAAAACTGAATGCTTTTTCATTGTTCTCACATCCAAGGGTTTGGGTCTGTGGTCACCTATGCAAATTGGTGAGGCTTTGTATCCAACATTTCCCAGGAAAGGGGGGGTGCAAGTGTTGGGAGGATTGTTCATTGTTCTTAAGATCCAAGGGTCTGGGTCTGTAGTCACCTAGGCAAATTGGTGAGGCTTTTTACCAAACCTTGTCCAGGAAGTGGGGTGCAAGGTTTTGTGAAGTATTTTGGGGGGAAGGACGCGTCCAAACAGCTCTTCCCCAGTAACCAGTATTAGTTTGGTGGTGGTAGCGGCCAGTCCAAGGACAACGGGTGGAATATTTTGTACCTTGGGGAAGTTTTGACCTAAGCTGGTAAAGATAAGCTTAGGAGGTTTTTCATGCAGGTCCCCACATCTGTACCCTAGAGTTCAGAGTGGGGAGGAACCTTGACAACCCCTAATACCTGACCGCCTCATGGTTATTAATAGATTGTATTCTCATGGGACCTACGTGACGTTGGGAAGAATTTCCCCATTTTACAGATTACCTGATTTATCCAGAATCTACAGGAAATTTATGGCTGATTGAGGAATTGAACCCAGGTCTCCTGAGGCCCAGTCTAGCACCCCATCCCTTGGACCATTTCCTCCTCTCTGAGACAAAGTGCAATTTGTTGAGGAGATAAATCCTAAATTCTTGATTCTCTAGTCTGTAAACTATTTGCTGCTTGAATACAAAAACTGTCAGAATGTAAATATATCAGTGAATGAATAAATGGAATTTCATCAAAACACAGTCTTAACTGTTGAAAGAGTACCATATTCTTTGTGTTTACAGTAATAATATTTAAAGAGCCCAGAGAAGAATTAAGAAAACCTAACAAAATCTTTATTAAGAAATTTTATTCAAATTATTAAAAAAATCTTCACTAACCTTTCCCAAGAATTCTACCCCTATCTGTATACTGAGTGACAACACACTTAGCCAATAAATGTCAAGATAGAAATATTATATATTCAGAAGAATCCTCATTGGCTGAAAATATCCTAAGGGATGGACACTTACCTATCAGTCCCTGAAAGATTATTAATCCTTTCATGGGTGTTTTATATACACATCATTTTATATGTCTCTTAAGAAACATGGAAAAAACCCCTAACAAAACCAAATAAACAACAAACACATCTCTCATTAAGAACTCCAGACTCAGTGAATGCATTGAATATATTGGAAAAGTTGCGGCAACCTTTAGATGCGTGACCTATTTAAAATCTATTATATTTTTATTTAAGCAATGGTGCAATTGCATAAAGTACTGCATCAGAAAGTAAATACATATGCATGAAATTATCAGGTTTCAGAGTAGCAGCCGTGTTAGTCTGTATCCGCAAAAAGAAAAGGAGGACTTGTGGCACCTTAGAGACTAACAAATTTATTTGAGCATAAGCTTTCGTGAGCTATGGCTCACTTCATCAGATGCATTCAGTGGAAAATACAGTGGGGAGATTTATATACACAGAGAACATGAAACAATGGGTGTTACCATACACACTGTAACCAGAGTGATCAGTTAAGGTGAGCTATTACCAGCAGGAGAGCAGGGGGGGAAAACCTTTTGTAGTGATAATCAAGGTGGGTCATTTCCAGAAGTTGACAAGAAAGTCTGAGGAACAGCGGGGGGGGGGGGGGAGGGTGTGCTACCAGCACTCCCAGCTATCTTCGAGACACCACTGACTTCCTGAGGAAACTACAGTCCCTCGGTGATCTTCCTGAAAACACCATCCTAGCCACTATGGATGTAGCCCTCTACACCAACATTCCACACAAAGATGGACTACAAGCCGTCAGGAACAGTATCCCCGATAACGTCATGGCAAACTTGGTGGCTGAACTTTGTGACTTTGTCCTCACCCATAACTATTTCACATTTGGGGACAATGTATACCTTCAAATCAGCGGCACTGCCATGGGTACCCGCATGGCCCCACAGTATGCCAACATTTTTATGGCTGACTTAGAACAACGCTTCCTCGGCTCTCATCCTCTAATGCCCCTACTCTACTTGCGCTATACTGATGACATCTTCATCATCTGGACCAATAGAAAAGAAGCTCTTGAGGAATTCCACCATGATTTCAACAATTTCCATCCCATCATCAACCTCAGCCTGGACCAGTCCACACAAGAGATCCACTTCCTGGACACTATGGTGCTAATAAGCGATGGTCACATAAATACCACCCTATACCGGAAACCTACTGACCGCTATGCCTACCTCCATGCCTCCAGCTTTCACCCTGACCACACCACATGATCCATTGTCTAGAGCCAAGCTCTATAATACAACGACATTTGCTCCAACTCCTCAGACAGAGCAAACACCTACAAGATCTCTATCAAGCATTTTTACAACTATAATACCCACCTGCTGAAGTGAAGAAACAGATTGACAGAGCCAGAAAAGTACTCAGAAGTCACCTACTACAGGACAGGCCCAACAAAGAAAATAACGGAACGCCACTAGCCATCATCTTCAGCCCCAACTAAAACCTCTCCAACTCATCATCAAGGATCTACAACCTATCCTGAAGGATGACCCATCACTCTCACAGATCTTGGGAGACAGGCCAGTCCTTGCTTACAGACAGCCCCCCAACCTGAAGCAAATACTCACCAGCAGCCACACAGCACACAACAGAACCACTAATCCAGGAACCTATCCTTGCAACAAAGCCCGCTGCCAACTGTGTCCACATATCTATTCAGGAGACACCATCATAGGGCCTAATCACATTAGCCACACCATTAGAGGCTCGTTCACCTGCACATCTACCAATGTGATATATGCCATCATGTGCCAGCAATGCCCCTCTGCCATGTACACTGGTCAAACTGGACAGTCTCTACGTAAAAGAATAAATGGACACAAATCAAACCTCAAGAATTATAACATTCAAAAACAAGTTGGAGAACACTTCAATCTCTTTGGTCACTCAATTACAGACCTAAAAGTGGCAATTCTTCAACAAAAATCTTCAAAAACAGACTCCAAGGAGAGACTGCTGAATTGGAATTAATTTGCAAACTGGATACAATTAATTTAGGCTTGAATAAAGACTGGGAGTGGATGGGTCATTACACAAAGTAAAACTATTTCCCCATGTTTATTCCCCCACTGTTCCTCAGACGTTCTTGTCAACTGCTGGAAATGGCCCATCTTGATTATCACTACAAAAGGTTCCCCCCGCCCCGCTCTCCTGCTGGTAATAGCTCACCTTAACTGATCACTCTGGTTACAGTGTGTATGGTAACACCCATTGTTTCATGTTCTCTGTGTATATAAATCTCCCCACTGTATTTTCCACTGAATGCATCCAATGAAGTGAACTGTAGCTCACGAAAGCTTATGCTCAAATAAATTTGTTAGTCTCTAAGGTGCCACAAGTCCTCCTTTTCTTTTTATGAATTTATCAGACATTTAGAATGCATGTTTTTAAGGGCACGCATTGTGTTTTCCTCTGTGTTTGGAAGGCAACTTGACCCAATTTGGACAGTACTACACTATAAATGACAATTTTGTGCATTGTTTTTTTTTGCTTGTCCTTGACCTCCTGCAAGGTAATATATAATTGAGAATCAGCTGGATGTTGATAGGATGGAGTCGTATCAATCTGTCAAAAGAAAACTACTATCTGAATTGCAAAAGTAAAAAGGCCACAGTATCAGCTAAAGCATGAGGTTTCAACTTAATAGAACACAATGTACCATGTGCTTTTATGACTCTTGAAAAAAAACAATATGCCACACCACAGTAATTTAGACAAAGATGAAACAAGCAAGTCAGATGCTATCTTGAACTTCCATTCAATGGTGCTTTCACCATCAGTTTGGCAACATTTTCACCACCACTTGCGATTAGCACTTGAGAAATGATAGGTCTCCCTGGCTAACTGATAGTTCTCCAAATGTAACTGTAAACGGGGAATTGTCATCGAGAGCATGTGTTTCCAATGGGGTCCTGCAGGGTTTGGTTCTTGGCCCTTAGCTATTTAACATTTGTATAAATGGCATGTAAGAAAACATGAAATCATCACTGACATAGTTTGCAGATGATGCAAAAATTGGGGGAGTGGTAAATAATGAAGAGGAAAGGTGTGATTCAGAGTGATTTGGTAAACTGGACACAAACTAACAATATTCATTTTACGATGGCTAAATGTAAATGTATACATCTATGGACAAAGAACATAGGGCATACTTACATTATGGAGCATTCTATCCTGGGAAGCAGTCACTCTAAAACAGATTTGGGGGTTGTGGTAGATAATCAGCTAAACATGAGCTCTCAGTGTAATGCTGTGGCCAGAAGAGTTAATGGGATCATGGGATGCATAAGCAGGGGAATCTTGAGCAGGAGGAGAGAGGTTACTTTACCTCTGTATTTGGCATTGCTGTGATTGCTGCTGGAATACTGTGTCCAGTTCTGATGCCCATAATTAAAAAATTATGTTGATAAATTGGAAAGGGTTCAGAGAAGAGCCATGAGAATGATTAAAAGATTAGAAAACATGCCTTATAGTGAGACACTCCGAGAGCTCAATCTATTTAGCTTAACAAAGAGAATGTTAAGGGGTGACTTGATTACAGTCTATATAAGTATCTACACAGGGAACAAATATTTAACAAAGAGCTCTTCAATCTATCAGAGAAAGTTATAACAATCCAATGGCTGGAAGCTGAAGCTAGACAAATTCAGACCGGACAAAAGTTTAGAACTTTTAACACTGAGAGAAATTAACCACTGGAACAATTTACCAAGGGTCATGGTGGATTCTCCATTGGAATTATTTGGGGGAAGTTCTATGTCTTGAGTTATACAAGAGGTCAGTCTAGATTATTACAATGGTCCCTTCTGGATTTGGTATCTATGAATCTATAAGAACACAGTGCAGATGATGCTTCGGTAGGCTAGATACTGCCACACCTCAAGAATTTACATTCTTTTGTTGGAACAATTAAGAGATATGCCATGAGTAACAGACATATCACACAATAGCGTGACAAGCTTGTTCAACTTTAATAATGTGCAACTTTCCTGAACTCATGGTAAAAGGCATTTGCCAGGAGACATGCATCAGTTCACGTCCTGCCAGCTTGTACACATACTGTAGCTCACATGCTAAACTGAACATTATCAGAACCATAGCCTGGAAGGCACAGATCATATTATTCTGATTGCTGTAGTGTTTTTGGTGTTGTGTTCTGAAGTAAGGCAGGCTCACTGACAAGTGTCATTCCTTATCATGCAAGACTGAAAGTTATAAATAAAACTTTGTGGAGCTCTACATTGTTTTGTGAATGGAAAATTTGATTTATAAAACATTCTTTATCCTAGTTTTGGATTTACGTAAGGGTTGAGTAAGATGGATTTTCATTAATTCATTATGTAAAACTAAAAATATCAAAATTAAACATTTAAAACATTGTATTAGTTTGAATGTAGGTCTACTGCCTCCCCCTATTAGTCACATTTTTAAGTTGAAAATGGGACTGAAGTATTTTTGTGTTGAGCATGTTATTTGGCCCACTTTTTAATGCACACTATTGTATTTTGGGATCAATAACTGGGCATATTATACACCTAACCCGTGGGTGGGATTGATTTGTAGGGAAGGATGTGGAGGTAAAAAAGGATTATTTAAATTATTTAAGGTAATAAAATGATATTTTAAAAACCTTTTTTTAAAATGACAACATCGGACAGTCCCTTTATAAAGAATGTACTTTTCTAGACAAACATTATAAAATGCCTTATAATTTGGGATGAAGTCCATACTACTTTCTTTGCTGATCTTATGTTTCATGAGTACATGCAGTATGACTTGGTAAGTTATCAATAAATGTAAGGCAATTCATGATTAATATTATTGCAGCTGTAATTTCTACCAACAGCCACTCTAAGCCAACATTCACACACTACTGTTTACACCGATTGATTTATTTTAAAAAGGTACCGTACCTGTAGACATGCTGGAGCTCTACCCTGGGGTTTATTCATATCAACAGCCACTAGCTGCCAGCCTCCAGCAGCATCTTCATGAAACATCTTGAAGAGGAAAATACTTGTCAGAAGCATTTTACATAATGATAAATACAAGTGAAACTTGTGATATGTATTATTTAGGATCTGCTCACATTCTGATCTCTGCGCTCTTAAAGAAAGAGGGAAATGGTTCTTATTGTTACAGAATATGCAAGATAGATCTCACCATTTTCCTATTTTAATAACAATTCTGCCAGAACAATAACTTTTTGCATGCAGAATTTTATTCAGATAATATGAAAAACCGCATTACATCTACCTAATAATTGGTCCTAATATATTAGCACTAATTATACTAACTAGTTCAGAGTGGATCTGTTCAGCACTATTTGTTTTGTAGAATCTCTCAGAACAAAGCTCCTCATCTATTCAGCATATTTAGAAGAAACCCAGCCATCTTACATTCTTGTTAAAAGCAAGTTTCATGGTGGCCTTTTGCAGAACTCCCTGAGATTTACACCAAGGGAACAATAATAAATCACACCATGCCCTTTTACTGACAAAAGTACTTTACACCAAGGGTCAGAATCTGATCTTTTTTACACTGCATCCACAGTAAATCCATAGCAGTTCAATGCAGTTACTCTGACAATACAGGGGTATAATTAAAAATGTGGAGTGAAATCCTGGCTTCACTGAAATCACTGGCAAAACTCTCATTGACTTCAGTGGGCCAGGAATTCACCCCAGCCTTTAGAAAACAGAACATGCATATAAAATGGCTTTTAATAATAGGTCATAAAAAGATGTAGGTTGATTGGCATAAGAAATGTGTCCTGAAAGCCATTAACAGAAAATGTGCACATGTTCCTGTGAAGACAATGAGCTACACTAATTTTTTACTCATCATCTGAGAGAACTCCCTTTATACCACTTTCTTCAGCAGCCCATAAACACCTGAGAGCCAACTTTTCTTTGATCAGTAGTAGACTAATTTTCTGCACAAGTTAATTGATTTGTCAAGTGGGCAAATGAAGTAAATCATACAGCGAAAGTACAGACGAAAATTTTGTCAAGGTCACTTCATGCCCAACACAAGAAATATGGTCCATTTTTATATGTCACTTTGTATTGGAAAGGCTCCTTTAGAGAATTCTGACCAATACAGAAACAGTAGAAGCATTTTTTTATAGTCTGTTAAACTAGATTCCCATTATGTCAGTGTTTCAGGTAACCTCACTTTTTGGAACAAGATAGCCATTAACCGGTCTACAGTCCACAAATTATTTTTATTCTGTGATATGATGGTTTTCATATCTAACGTGATCACATTCCTCTGGTGTGATGACGTTATCCTTAGTGTTTCTATTTTCCCCAAATGTGGCTGCTTCTGGAGTTTCCCCATAGAGACCTGTCTGTCACAGACCCTAGTTAATTCACAGAGGCTGCGGCATTAAAACTAGGGACGTGACAGGTAGTAAACCCAGATCTGATTTGTACACTGATGTGCTATGTTTGGTGGAATCATCTTCACGCAGAATTACACTTGGCCTAGGACAGGTTTCAGCTAAGATCGTGGTCTCAACAATAACCTTATGCCAATGAGTTTCATAGGCAAAGTGTGGATTGTGTGAAAAAGTATTTCCTGTTAGGAGTAATGTGAAGGAGCAAATTTTAAACTGATAAAAAGAAAAATGTTCTGACACAAGCTATACTTAGACTGCAGAACTCAATGCTACATGATATCATGGAGCCCAAGAAACGAGCAGGATTCACTAAAGGACTGGACATTCATATGGATAACACAAATTTCCAGAATTATAATAGAAAATATTAAACAAAATAATTTTGGAAGAGATTTACACTCTTATTCTTTAGGGCACAAACTAACATCCAAATATCGGGGGATAGGAAGAATTTTTCCTTACGGGGAAGTTTCCCATATCTGCCTTCTGTAGGGTTTTTTCCATGTTCCTCTCAGGCAGCTAGTACTGGCCACAACCAGACACAAGATACTGCACTAGGTAGACAACTGTTCTGAAGAAGCATGGCCATTCCCACATGCTAGATACTTAAAATAGCCTCTGTGATGATGCAGCAGACATTTTAAGTCTGGACAGAGCGTGCACAAGAGGGGGCAAGCAGGGGCACCCCCCACCAATAATCAGTGAGGGGCACAGAACTCCTCCAGCTCTGGGCTGCGGCGGAGAGAACAAGCTCCTCCAGCCACAGAGCTGCGGCGGGAAGAGCCCATATTCCAAAACCCAAATATTATATGGAAACAAAAAATAAAAAGGAATCATTCGATCTCTAATTATGATGAACAAATGGGCAGTGTGTACAGTATATAACAAGATGTGCCCACGAACAATGGCTTGATTATGTTCTATTATATTTTTCTATTACATTTTTAAGATACCCTATTTGAATGATACACTCTATCATATAGAATGTACTGAAACTAGGCAACAGCTAGCAGGGATTTCTGGGTTACTACTTTGCAATAAATTAAAAACAGAGGTATCCAAACAATATCTCAGTATTCAGAGCTAGAACATCAGCACTCTACCTGGGTAGTAGCTGTTGAGGTGGTACTGCTCCTGGACCCCCACATCTGCTGGAATTGCACTCTTATTTCAGCAAATGTTTCAATGATGACAGCAATGAACACGTTCTACAAGAAAAATTAAAAGCAAAGGCTTACCAGGAAGCTCAGCAGGTGGAAAAGAGCAGAAATTCAGTCAAACATGATTTATATTCCAGGCAGGTTTAAAAGAACAAATTGTTCAGTACCTTAACGAGCCAGGCAAGAAAGAAAATTAAGGTGATGAAATAGAAGTATGAACGCCATCGGGGAAAACTGTCAATTGCTCTATACATAAGGAATACCCAGCCTTCTTGAGAAGCAGCTTCATAAACAGTAAATATGCTGGTGCCTGTTGATGAAAAATGAAAATATTTTAAATAAAAAATAAACATTTTCAAGATCTGCAAGCAATCATCTTTCATCCATTTCCTTTTTGTAAATGGTAAAGGTCCCCCAAAAGAAGTAGCTCTTCCTGCACACTTGAATGTTGTTTCTTCTTATGATTGGATCTAAATTGTTTTTACATTACAGTGTTCCACATCCACTTCTTGGATACATACACACAGCCCTCTGGATCACTTTAATGGGAAATGTACAAATGACTCCAAAGGCAGAACTCAGCCCACTGTAAGTAATCTCAGTATTATCTGTGAGAAAAGTTGAATTAAACTATCAGGATTGTTGACCAGCAGGAGAAATGAGTTTGAATTTATTTGCATTAATAAAGCAAATATAAATTAGGTAATCAACAATATACAGCAAGGTATGTGGTTAAGCTGGTAAAGGTAATCATACTCAAGTATTTACCCAAATGCATTTGAACACTGCAAAAGTGCACCTATCTGTTACAGCCACACTAATTTAAGTGTCTTATTGCTTTTAGGAAATACTTTTCAAAAGCATTTTAAAATTAAAGTTATTCAGTCTTTGGAGAGTAGGGGGTGGATGGAAAGTTGTAAGTTTCTATGTGTATGGAAACCTATTTGATTTAAAAATGTATTGCTAAAAGTTATATTTTTCCAGTTTTAAGGCACGACAAACTTTAGGAGCCAAGAGCATCCTCAAGTCTGGAGCCAATTTTTGCAAACTGACTCTTGTGCTTGTCATCCGACAACCAAACGTTAAAATCTAAAGAGGAGAGCACCCACTCTCTTATGTAGCTACTGGCAACCTTTCTGATACCATTTCAATGGAATGGCGATTTCATGGGTGAAGAAAAAGAAAAGAAAGAAAGAAAGAAATTTTAAAAATGAAAAAAGGAGTCCTATTTATGTATCTGCTTAAGAAGCTTGCTGAATTTGGTACCAAATGCCCAGTTTATGTTATTATAAAACATTGCTCCAATAAAGGGGCACAGTCCTGCAACCCTTCATTCCACATGAGAAGGGACTACAGGATCAAGGCCTTGGGTTATTCTTTTTAAATTTTATTTCATTATATTGGTTTGTATTTATCCTGCTGATAATGGCTCAATCATAAAGATGGTTATCTGAAAACAAAACTATGACCATTGCCTTTCATACTGACCAGTTTTGTATCATTTTTATCTTATGACTTCCTTGGTCTATTTATTGCATACAGCTGTTGTCCTTTGTCTTATACTTACACAGAGTGGGTCGCGACCCGTTTTCATGGGGTCGCCAGTGCTGGTGTTAGATTTGCCGGGGCCAAGCCCAAGCCCCACCGCCCCGGCCAAAGCCAAAGCCCGAGGGCTTCAGCCCTGGGTGACGAGGCTCAGGTTACAGGCACCCCGCCTGGGTCTGAAGCCCTTGAGCTTCAGCTTTGACCCCCCCATCCTCTACCCACCTGGGATGGTGGGACTCGAGCAGTCTCAAGCTTAGGTCCCCACTCCTGCGGTCCTGTACTTATTTTTATTGTCAGAAAGGAGTCGCGGTGCAATGAAGTTTGAGAACCCCTAGCCTGTGGCATTCAAATGCCTAATGGATGTCAGCCAGTCCTTGAAAAATTAGACTTTCTTTATGCATGTATCTGATTTTGGAGGCTGGCATTTTCTGGGTCTGGACATAGAGATCACCCAGTTATAATGATCAGGGTTGTGAGAAATTCTCTTTTATTGTACTAGAAGAAAATTCCATTCCATTATGTGGTGAAAAACCCCAAGATATATTAGTTTTAGGGGAAAATCAGACAAATGAAAATACATTGGCTGCCATTAAAAACACAACAAACTGTGTATTGCTGCCTGTAAAACACTCATTTTCCAGTTTGTTGATCACTAATTTCTTTAATTTAGTAGTAGCCACCAGGTGGCGATCATGCACCTTGTGCACACCTATAACACCAGAGAGTGAGCTAATAGGGACTGTGCATGCTGTCTAATTCTAATCTCAAACAATTTTACCATAGGATGATTTTGATTTCCAGGGTGGACATCATTACACTGGTTTTCTTTATCCTCATTTATTGAACTACTTATTGTATTCTCTCCCTATATACCTTATAAAGGCTTTGGGAAAGGTTACAGCCATACAGAAATAATTTAATCTCACAACCTTAGAAATGTTATCAACCATGTACCATTTTTATTCCTGTACACTGGCAAAGTCATGATGGTGACTACTCCCACAAAGCAGGGATATTCTCACTGAAGAGTCTATTTTTAATTTATTATCTTTTGGTAGTAAAGTCCTTGTAAAGATTCTGAGTAGGTCATAGATTCTTTCGATGTCTTGTAGTGAGCTATGTTGGAACCAGAAGGAAATATGGACTGCCCAAGAATGTAAGGGCAAAACTGGATGAGTTTCTGGGGAGCAAATCTTTCGATGTGGTTGAAACTACAAGAAGATCACCCCCCCCCTGAATGAATGGATAAGTCAATGTTTCCTTGCCTCTGAAACAAGCAAATCAAACTTTTACTCTTCAAAACCCCCTCACCAATCAGCTAGCTAATGGGAGGCTGAGGGAAAGAAGAGAAGGGTGACTGCCCTGTCACCCTTTCCAAACCCCAACTACTGTATTGCTGTTAGGGAAGAATTGGCAAGAGAGGTACTAGAATACAGAATTAACTCGGTGAAGTGTGCTGGAGAACACTGCTGTTTTCTCCATTTGGGGCAATAGAGTCCTATTCTGAAAACTACATCTCATTGCAAATCCTGTGGACATGTAGTGACCTGAAACATATAGTGTCTGCATGTCCTGGGTTTTTCATTTTGCAAATCTGGTCACCTATGAAAGGGTAAATAAAGTATTAAGATTGCTTTGGAAAGGACCCTGTCAAGGGAGTATGCATCCTAGGGTGGAGGGAAGGGCTGCAAATGTAAGCGCTGACCATCTCTCCACGTTGTGCTACAGAGCTAATGATGAAAAATAGAAGGGAAATTGCTACTTAGATGATTTGCAGTAAATAATTTGATAAATTTAAACTTATTGTTCACAAATCACCCACAAACACGTCATGATTATTATAAATTTGTTCACTATTTGCAATTGTTTAATGAGCGGTATGAATAAACGAATTTTGGCCTTTAGAATGCCTACACAATGGTCACTGTGAACGTTTGCTATTCATGATGTCTCCACATGACTGGTCTCTTAAATCGTGTAGCAATTGTTTCTGCTCCCTGATTTGATGACTTAAACTTTATAAACAAAGAAGACACCCTTTTGGATTATAAAGGAATGTGTTGTGTGAATAGCTGCAAAAGCTTTTCACACTGGCCACAAGGGCACTCTGGTCTGAATATTCATGGATATTTATTCACATTAGCTTTTGTGACACTTTTGCTTGTAATGAACATTCTTGCGAATAAAACCTCCCTCACCCTCAATGTTCACAAATAAACAAATAAAAGGTACTGGGAATACCAGCAAAGTGAATCAGTAGGTTTTATTTGCATAAATATTCATTAATCTTTCCTTTTTTTGTATTCACATGGCTCTAGTGCTAATAACTTGTTGTGCACTGGTTGTGTTGGCCTTTTGGGTGGCAAATTTGAAAATCCCACTGGCATTTCAGGAAAAACAAGGAATTGCTGAACTGATAAATTGTTCACATCTTACATGCCACTATCCGGTACTTTTGCATAGAATTGCAAGGAATTTAAAATACAAGGATTTAAGAAAAAGACTTAATACAATCTTAAATTGTAGCATTCAAGGATAATATTAGTAACAAATAGCTACTGCTCTCAATGAGCATATTACCCAAGAACAATAAGTGGCCTCCATTGTTGCCTTCAGCTTTCCACAAGTTTATTGGCTTCTACTCTGTCCAAAAACCAGAGCAAGAGACTATCACAGTGACCAGGCTAATCGCACCTCTGACTTCTCCTGGTCTCTTTGAGCGCACCCCCTCAGGTATCAGGCCATGCACTGTCACCTCTCTTGGGGTGCAATCACACAATTCTCCCACTCTTAAACCTGGCCTTGGGCTGCAATCCTCTGGTACTTACTGTGATTACCTCAGAGGGCCTGACTTAGGTTCAGCACCTATAGGACAAATGACAAGTGGTACCAGTGACCAGACAACCTTCTTAAAGCAAAGCATTATTTTATTTAGAACCAAAGAATTTCTGAGAAAACAGATCTTAAAACAATAAACAGTCTACATGCTTGCCTATTTTCCCCTGAGGCTTTTTCCCTGTCTCTGTCATCCATGTCAGACACTCTCACCAGGAACACTCAACTCCTCTCTCTCTCTCTCCAGGGAGTTCTTTTAACCAGTGTCCCTTTAATCTCTAGTCTTCCAGCTGGGGCTAAACAGCTATGTACCTTTGGGATGGACCCTGGAAGTAGGCGACTGTCCTGTTATTCTCCCCCAAGTTTTCCTTACTAATCTAGAACTCTAACCGCTCCCCACCCCCAACCCCACCCCAAAGTTTTTGTTAGGAGGTTTCTTATCTAGAGCTAGTTTGCTTCTCTGCTTGTTTTTCCAACAGCCTCTTATTAAGCTAGACGAATACATTAATACAGGAAAGTGTAATAACCCAATATAACTATACAGTGACTTTACCACACTGACATACTGTACAGTGTTTGCAAAATTGTTATATGTTAGTATTCTCAGATTATTCCATAATAGCTTCACATCCGCCTCAGAGACAACAGGCCTTTAGAATGATTTTTACACTATATATTATTAGTTCCTTTGGTATTTCAAACAGTTTATTTCCTGAAAGAAATCTAACAAAAGCCAGCAAGTTTCATATTTTACTACAGCAAAATGGGTGAATCTTATATTCGAAAAACTTACAAGTTCAAAGAATTCCCCAACCTCCTTATGTTAATACCTGTTTCATAAAGGCTATGGTGTTCTTTTGGGGCAGAAAAAGCATGTACACCTATTGAACAAATCTGTCGTACAGTTACTTGGTGAGCTTTGGATTTAATTAAGCATTACACACTAGACCTAGCAACTTCAGCTGTCATGATACTTTCAGATGTTAAGTCCTTAGGGAAAAATCCTTCTGTCAGATCTGCAGGGTAGATCTGAAACTCAGCATAAATGGGAACTTATTTCAGTGGTAACATTAGAAATGTCCTTTCTCTGGTTGTTTCCTGATCCAAGCAAAGATCTGCACCTGTGGAGCACCACAATTACTTTAGACACAACATTTATGAAAAAGAATAGCTGAACCAATATGAAATTTGTCTGCCTCAATTATTCTACATCTGGGCAAGCATTTCAGATCTTGTCAGGATGAAGACTATCTCAGGTGCAAACAAATTCGCTCTCTGAGGAAAAATAACTGGAGTTCCCCAGTTAGCACCAAGGTGCAGATGTCAGAAGATGCACAGACATACCCATATTTACCACACTGATACCTGCTGATGGAAGTATCACAGAGCAAGCCATAGCAATCAAGGTCTGCAAGTAGAAAGCTCCCAGAGTAACTCACCCTCCATGTTGCTAGTGTGGGATAGCATCTTCTGACAGGTACAATCTGGCTCATGCAAAACTAAAGTTTCATATAGATACATTTTCCTTATCAAGGATCCTAATTGTTAAAATATTCACTACTTAGATCCAGAAACCAAGGAGAGGAGCTCTAGGCCTCAGCTTTAAAATGACAAATGTTGTGAAGATGGGCTCTTCCCAATGAAATGTCTCTGATTTACAGTATCAGTCTTCAAGTAGAGTACATGAGTGTTACAGTAAATATTATGACAAAATAGTGTAACATAAACCCTATTAAGCAGAAGTGAGGCACTATAATTTAAGTTAATTTATTCCTCAGAGAATGCACCAACTACCTTGTTAAAGAATGACTTTTTACTGTATAAATATTAAAATACTTTATTTAAGTAAAATACCTTTAACAGTGGCAGCACAGACACCAAACACACAGAAATCCACATAAACTCCTGTGTTCGAAATGAGTAACAGAAGTCAGCAGCTTGTTATCTTAGGCAAGCAAATGTGAGATATGTTCAGTCCAGGGACATTATATATTTTGGATCTTTAATCGGCAATATACTAAAATACTGAGAATGTCTGGAACTGAAAATCAGTAGGTGTAGTGATGGATTCATTGCCAGACAGAAAGCTGAATGTGCAAAAATTCTTTGGAAAAAAATATGTAATTCTCTGTTGACTTTCATTGTCTGTCAATCATAATCATTCAGTTGCAGCATTAAATTATTCTGCAAGGCTGTCTTGGTTATAGCAGTCTCATCCCTCATAAAAGAACTTAGGAAACAGCAAGACTAATTGATATCATAGGCTCAGCTAATTTGCTTTAATTAATCAAAAATTTCTCTGCTATTTAAAAAGGAAGAAAGGAATCCATGTCTAGGACTATGGAAGGATGAGGCCATGTAGAGCATAGTAACAGTCGTATCCTAAAAACATACCGATGTCTAAACCAACTGAATTGAAGTTTTCTTCAAGGGAAAGTTAAAATGGGAAGTATAGCTCCAAACTGGACCAAATGGGAAGCTCTTTATTGGGACTACCATCTGGCAAACCAGCATCACCATTCTTGTAAGCAGAAGAATGGATGGGAGAATAAAAAGCTGTGGGAGAAAAAGATGAAGGGGTGGGTGAAAGTGTGGGGAGGAGATCAAGCCCTTCAAGGCAACTGGATGTCTTTACCCATTTATTGGTAAACTTTTGAACAAATCAGAGAAGCTCAATCCAAACAGATTCTAGCCAAACCAAGGTTAGGAGAGCTTTCTACAGAAAGGAAATCACTGCCTAGGAAAGCAATAAGGAAAGTTACTGTAAGTGACTTTCAGTCTTATTGCAATCAAGTTTTATTCTACCTCACAGGGAGCGTTTCAGTGCCTGGATATTCCTAATTTTCATTCAGAGCAAAACCCATTCTACAAAAGCAAAACAAAAACAGCACAACCAGCTTACCTACCCCAAATTCATAAATACTTGTTTTTAAAAAAGGAAGATAGTAACATCTAAAAACTCAAAAAGAAAAATCCTACCCCCAAGCAGAGCTTTATTTGGACTATATCAAAGTGCCAAAGATTCCATAAAATCCATTAGGGACTTAGCTATCGTTATTGATCTTACGTGGAAAGTGCTCAGCAACTATCTTGAATGGCAACAGTATAAAACCCTTAGAGAGATTTCAAGGATGCAATTCCAGCCCTTGAGTAAATAACTTCCCATAGTCAAGAAGAGGCAACTTGATAAAGGTGCCTTGACAACAAATGCTGATGTTGCTGATGCTGCCTTTGGTTCTACACAATTCCACTTGAGGTTACTGTGAGTGGCACATGTCTATTTGAGGGTGTAATTTGGCCCTAATGATTAGATCAGCTTCTTCCTTTAGGTCTGAGATTGTCCGACTTTAGGTACTCAGCTTTCCATGGTAACTGGAAATCACACTGGTGGGCACACATTAAGGCCAAAACTTTCATAAGTGTCCAGTGGGTTTGGATGTGTCAATTTTCAAAATGACAAGGTCAATGGGAGCAGAGTTATACCAATACTGAACCCTTCTGAAAATCCATTCAAAACATTCTAAATAGAAGACACCCACAATAATACAGTACAGCTGTCCAGACTTTAATCCTTGAGGACTAAAGGCTGACCAATGGCATTCACCGCCCCCCAAAAGAGTGACAGCTACTGTACTTGAAAATCACAAATAACAAGACTTGCTGCATCTTCAATATTCTGAAATAAGACAGCAACAAAATCTGACAAAAGGAATCTCTTTAAGACAAAACACAGTCAAGCCTTCAAAGAAGCTTCAGACAACCAAGACATTATAAAAAGAAACCACATTAATGACAGCCTCCACATATTTGGATAATAAAAACAAATACATAGAGTTTAACATATTTTAAAGTCTAGGCTCTCCGACAAGATAAAAGTTTCTTGCCCTAAAAGAGAAAAAGGATCCTTATCACTGAATGTAACAAGAAAACTAAAATCAGACTCATTCAATGTCCTGCTTAAATATTAATGAGTTCCATATTGTCTGACATCTGTGATAAGTTGCAGAAAATAAAATGATCTACCTCTGTGGGTGATGTGAAAGATAGAAGTTGGACCAATAAATATAAATACTTTTAGAGGTTTAAATAACACATTAAAACACTGAGAAGGGTTGTGAGGTAGGTAAATATCATTAACCCCATTTTAGCGATGGGGAAGCAGACACAGATTGTAAGACTTTCCTAACGCTGCACATGGACACAGTGTCTGAGCTGGGATTATAACTACACAATTTTCTGCCTCTCAATCCTGTGGTTAGAGCACTCAAAAATTCTAGCTGAATATAGAAAGCAAAAAGAACCCACTCTTCCATTGAAACAAATGGCAAAACTCACAATGACTTACATGGCAATAAGATAGGCACCCAAATTTTATTGCTCCTTCAGAAGATAAGAGGTTCAGCTGAGAAAGAAAACCAACCCTTTATCCTTGTAACATCAGATTTCTTTTATTCTTGATTGCCTTAAGAATGATGTTTCTCATGACCACTGATTCACAGGTTATCAAAACAATCTTGGAAAGCATACCACAGATAGACTTAACAGTTGGCACCCTCTTCACAGAGGAAAGTCAAAAACCTTGGCACAAAAATCTCTCTCAGTTGCCAGATATAACTTTTGGAGGGACATTTAAAGTTCTAAAATGCTTTATTTAAGTCTTGTTCTGAAGCTTATTACTTTTTGCAGAAATCTTTTTTGATCTTTATTCAGTGCAGACAATATTTCAGCACACCCAGAAAAGGAATTTTCCAAATCTATCGCTGTCAAATCTGAATCCTGATTTTTCCTGGATACAACTTCTTTTTATCAGTTAGCATTAAACTTTCTTGGAATGATTCTAATCCTTTTTTGGGTATCAGCTCCATGTTTCAAACCACCGCTACTTTAATTTCTTATATATTTACTGTATTTTACATTCTTTTACTTCAAAGTTTTTGACAGAAGAAGAAAATATTCCATTTTGTTTTAAAGGCATGTGGCTTGAAAGAAGCATTTTGCACGTATTATACCTAAGTAACCTTTTGGCATTGCTAACTGCAGCAGTCTACTACAAGCTACAGAGCATATCTGCCCCCAGTAAGTTTTATCAAAGGGAGGCCTCTGATATTGATAGCTCCATGGGCACTGTTTTCTGGATGGAAATAAATGGTTCACAGGTTGATCAGAACTGGTGCCCATGTCTAGAGATCCTGCAGCAGCCAGGTTGTGCCCCACTGTACTATATGCTGTATATTCAAACACTCCCAAATTATAGGGAGAAGAGTAGCTGAAATTCAGATGCCAACTTCTGAGGCTCAGCTCAGGCTCTCATATAATTTGTCCTGAATACCTGCTATGAAAGTGTGGTTAACATCCTTGTGAACAACAGGTTTTCTTGTTGTAAAAGGAGGTGAAAACAGAGAAGCTGAGTCTATGGCTGTCCATTCCTGCTTAGGAGTGCTGTAACTGCTCTTTTCTAATAGCTGATATGGGCCTGCAAGGAGAGTGTCAGGGGCAGGGGGATAGTAAAGTCATGGGTGATTCAATGTGAAAAGTGAGTATGCTGCACAAATGTCTTTTGGCCACATAGCTCCCAGGATGGTATGCACTCCTGGAAACTTTCCAGGAGATTCCAGCTGCTGCAGGGTACCGAGGGAGCCATCTATTCCAAAGGTAATATCAAGTCTACATCGTTCCTCCAGAAATGACCTGAAGTCATAAGGAGGATGGAATGGAGAAAGTCTATAAATCAGATCAAGAGGAAACTGATACTCCTCAGCTTCTGAGTCAGCCTCTGATTGTGAGAAGTCATCTTTTAAGACAAAAGGCGTATGATGAATCCAGATATACCAGAGACTCAAAACGGCTCAGTTGTATAAGGCTGCAATTAGGAATGGTTCTAAGATTTTATTACTGACTAGGGGAGGGATGTTCAAAAACTCTCAGTGCTGGCTCAATGATGTTAATGGGGATTTTATCAGTGACTTTAATGGGAGCAAAGGTAGCCCAATACTGGGCATTTCTCCACCCTGGAAGAAAGCCCTCCAACTTAAAGGCTATGGTCAAAAGAGTTATTAATTAAATTGTCTGCCAGATTGAAGAGACAGATGTATCCAAAATGAAGGTAGTGTTTGATTAGATCTAGGTAGAGAGGAAAGCAGAACTGACTCCAGTCACACTGATTTTTATTGTACCTGGCGGAACTATTTTAAAATGCTACATGTCAGAGCAGTGGCTCTCAACCTTTCCAGACTACTGAACCCCTTTCAGGAGTCTATTTTGTCTTGCATACCCCCAACTTTCACCTCACTTAAAAATTATAAACTCAGACATAAAAATACAAATATGTCATAGCCACACTATTACTGAAAAATTGCTGACTTTCCCATTTTTACTGTATAATTATAAAATAAATCCATTAGAATAGAAAGATTGGTACTTACATGTCCGTGTATAGCACAGAGAGCAGTATAAACAAGTCACCGTCTGTATGAAATTTTAATTTGCACTGACTTCGCTAGTGCCTTTTACGTAGCCTGTTGTAAAACTAGGCAAATAGCTAGCTGAGCTGATGTGCCCGCGGAAGACCTCCGCGTACCCCTGGTTGAGAACTGCTCTGTTAGAGGGGCTGGGTATTGAGGATGAACACAGAGAGTTTCTAAAAAGCGATCTCAGTGCTTCTAAGAACGACACTAAAGTAGAGCCTTTTTTGCTCTAGCATCAAAATCCATTTCAGCCTCAGCACCAACAGCTTTCAAAATGGAACCAAACTAGCACCACGGCACTATTTTATTCATTGAAGATACATACGCTTAGGTTTCTTTTAAGGGTTTTGAACTGATAGCTTAGCAGCTGGTGCTGATGAGCTCTGTGTCAAATATAAACCTGGCGATTTAGGTGCAGTCAACAAGACCTTTTTTAAGTGGAAATCCCTGTTTGCCTTGACAGAATGAGTGAAGTGGGCTGATCAAATCCCAGACAGACACGGTACATAATCAGTATGGAAAAGTGCAAGAAAAGAAAAAATGTGCCTGCATTAACCTGATAATTTCTTGAACTACTTTGAGTAGGGCATGTAGAAAATGAACAGGAAGTTAAAATTGTCAAGTTCTGGGGAAAGAAATCCTCATATTAACTAAAGTGATAGATGGGGTGGAAACAACAGAAAATACAGCTTTAGTACTAGTGTTTGAATACCAGCTTTTGAACTGGAGGAGCAGAAAGTGAAGCAAAATTAGATGGGTTAGGTCAGTACTGAAGCCTGCATGTACAGAAAATTTTAATGGTACAATCCTGCGCTGATGAAATAGCTCAAAATCTTCTTTTTAAAATATTATGGCTAATGGCTCCAGATGTTTGCACAGCTTGAGTCTCCTACAGTGAAAAACTTCAATTAATAAAGGAGAATTCACAATTACCACATATAACCTAATGTACTGTAATGTTAAAAATAGGAACCTCAAAAGGTAAACTTGTAAAGAAACTTGTTAAGAAAAAAAACCCAAAAGAATCCTGATGGGATGACCAAATAAATTCACATGATTTACAGGGGATACTCGCTCAACCAAACCAAACAAAAAACCCCATAACTCTGACTTAGGAAAATAGCTTTAAAAATAAATGTTAATAAATATAAATAATTTAAATCTCTTGTATTTAGTAAAAATATGTATCTATGTTAGGAATAGATTAATCCACAGAGGCCAGACTTGAGAGAGGGGTGGTGCTTTAGCTGTGCTGCTTCAGAAGAAGCTTCAGAGAGTCACAATTCCAGCCTTGCTCCCACTTGCTTTTGGAGGGGAAAGAGCTTTCGATAGCACTGAAAATGACGCAACTTACTTCACCTTGGCAACCAGCCAACCCTGTTGGCCAGCACCTTGGGAAGTGAAGCCATAGTTCTTTCACACTCCCTGAGCAGTAGCTTAGGGAGTCAGGGAAGTATTGGATGGCTACATCTGCTCTTCCCCTCACACCCAGATCCAAGCACTATACAGGCCCTACACGGCCACAAGGGGGGTGAAGGAATGTCCTTACTCCTCCCTGCACTGCATGGTTATGTGGAACCCTTAGTAATTATAATTAATATGCATATGCTATTAATATGCATACAATATTCTGTTTGTACAGCACCTAGCACAATGGGGTCCTGGTCCATGGTTGGGGCTCCTGGGTGCTACTACAATACAAATTATTACAAATTATTCATAGTAATAATACAATATTTGAAGTGGTAAATAGTAACATTTCTACATTGTTCTTTTATACATTTTAATTATAAAATAAATAAGACTCCGAAAGACAGAGAAAAAATCCTGCATAAACAACAATCACACATAAAGCTGCCCAGAGTTTTCTGGTCATGCTCATTTGCTTTCCTTCAGAAGCTACATGGTGACCGAGAGATAATCGATAAGCATGTTTTTTCTTGCCAAAACAAAATCTAATTTTCGAAGTATTTTGTGTTGCAAAACTAGCAGAACATGACTTGATTTGACTTCTTAAGGCAAAAAACAGAATAGTGTGTTTAAAAAGTGGACTGTCTGATTATTATTATTAATGGTAGTGCCCTTGATGAGCCATGTATTTTCCAAATACGGTCCCTACACTGAGATCACAATGTTTTATCCCATGAGATGAACAATTAGAGGTAAATGACCTACTTGAAAAAATTACATTCATGTCTGAAGCTTTCTGCTCCTGCTTCTGTTACAAGAAACATGACCACACACAGCCCCTTCAGAGAAAGACAGGGTCCAAAGTCCAAATGTACAAATCAGGTCCAAAAAGGACTTGAATGATCCCTTCTCTCTGGAGAGCTGTACCAGGAGTTGTGGAATAGTAACCAGGGCTGGAGGAGATACTGAACTTCTTTAGTGGGATAGCATTTTTCTCCTTCTTACATGAAATGAGCATTCAGGAATGAAATGTACTAGCCCTCACTTCATTTGAAAGAGTTCAGGTGGGTCCCATCTTCCATCTGGGTCGAGGGAGAATTTAGACTTACAAAGGAAGCAGGATTTAAAGGTTCCCTAGTGTGCTTTAATGTAGTCTGTTTCAAACAGCAGTCCATTAAAGTGCACCAGCAGGGTCTACATCAGGGGTGGGCAAATGTTTTGGTCCAAGGGCCACATCTGGGTGGGGAAATTGCATGCAGGGCCATGAATGTAGGGCTGGGGCAGAGGGTTGGGGTGTGGGAGGGAGTTGGGATGAAAGAGGGGTGAGGCAAGGTGTTCAGGGAAGGGGGTTGGGGTGCAGGAGGAGTATGAGGTGCCCCAGGGGGTTGGGGTGCAGGAGGGGTGCAGCAGGGGGCTCAGGGCAGGCGGTTGGGGTGCGGGGTGCAGGAGGAGTTCGGGGTGTGGGCTCTGGCCTGGTGCCGCTTACCTGGAGTGGCTCCGGGGTGGCAGTGGCAAGCACTGGGGCCAGGGCAGGCTCCCTGCACCACTCCTGGAAGTAGCCAGCATCACATCCCTTTGGCCCTGGGGTGGGGGGGGGTGGCAGAGGGCTCTGCGCACTGCCCGCGCCTGTGGGTACCTCCCCCAAAGCTCCCATTGTTCACGGTTCCCCATTCCTGGTCAATGGGAGCTGTGTGGGGCGGAAGTGCCTGCAGGCGAGGGCAGCGCACGGAGCCCTCTGCCCCCACGCCCAGTGGCCACAGGGACGCGGTGCCAGCCACTTCCGGAAGTGGCACGGGGCCCACGGTGCCACGGCAGTGGCAATCCCATGGGCCAGATCCAAAGCCCTGACAGGCCGGATCTAGCCTGTGGGCTGTAGTTTTCCCACCCCTGGTCTACAAGGATCAATTAATGTGCAACACATTAATACACTTTAGAAATCACACCTCTATAGAGTGCTTTACCCCACCATGTAGACAGACCTTAAAGATTCATTTCCACAACTATCACACACTTCGTTCTGAAGCTCACCTATATTGTATGTAGAACAAGTACACCTACAATGCCATGAGAAAGTAACAGCATTGCAATAGTATAAAGTGATCCTGTGTACTGAACTACAATAATAACCTACATACAGCACTACATACAACACAACCATTTAAAACTCATTAATAGGTTGCTGGTTGGAAAAGTACCAGTGACCTTCTGAAATTATGAGGGTATGCTCTGTGCCAGCCTTGGAGCCTGTTGGCTTCTTCTTTCTCTATGGTGGTCATACAGAAGGGGGTACTTTTGTCCACAACGAGTATAGGAGCCATTAGCTATTCTGCAAACCAGCCACAATCTATCAAACCACTGCCTATTATTAAAGGAACTATCAAAGGGTTTTTTGGTACTACTAGCGTACTTGATGCCTCACAAACCAAACCAACCCCACCTCCCAAAAAAACAACAAGACAGTGCCCCTGCCCCAAAGAATTTACAGACTGGAATTTGAACATGACCCAACAAGAGCAAGATGGATCAACCAGAAGGGACAGGAAGTGAAGAACAAGGTTACACCAATAAATTAATGGTAACTCAGTTAATTCATAGAAAGCCAAAGACCACGGAAGTCAAGCGGTGTTTCCACTGACTTCAGTAGGCACTGGATTGGGCTCGTACTTGAGTAAAAGAGTGTGTGTGTGTGTGTGTGTGTGTTTTAAACTTAATTTTAGCTCACTTTTTGTAGGCTTCATAACAGTACTGAATTTGTAAGGAGGATTTGAATGAGATGATGCAGCCTAGAGCAGTATCCTGTTTCCTTCTGGATACTCGGAGCAATGTGACTGGTCTAAAAAAGTATTGCACAGCAGCTGGGGAGGCTGCTCCCCAGGCACAGATACTTACCTGGTACAAAATATTTGTTCTCTACAGCCACTTGCCCCCAGAAATGCTTCACTGAAAAATTCCAAGGTGGCCAAACTTTCGCACTCACACCTCCCATCCTTCCTGAGTGAACTTTTGGCACCAGCAATCCACTTGTCTCTTTCCTTGAAAATGAACTGTGTATATGCAAGCACCAGTAATACCCTATTGCTGTGACCAACACTGCCATATACAATGGCTCAAAGCATTTTAAAAGTTAGTTCCACAAATGTAATGGTTTGACCACCTTAAAATTTAATTAAAGATTAATTAAATTCAATCTGCTGAGGTAACAGAGGGAACTAAATATAACTAAAATATGTTAAATATAGACGAGGGCTGGGAGTTTTAAAGGAGAGTGAGAGAATTAGGCACTGTGACATTCCCCAGCGTACAATCGCAGTTGCTGAACAGCTGTGTCCCCTGAATTCTCCAACCTGGAGTGCTTTTAACACTGCTTCGCTGTGAAAGCAACCACTCCTGGCCTGCTCACACACAGCTTCTAGCATGAAAATTACTCCCAGTTGAACTATATGAGTGCTCTTAGCCAGGCACTCCTGAATTATATTGTAGAGTGACACCAGCAAATTCCCAGTCCTAGATTTGTCCCCAAAAATGTGTGTCTTGTGCTGCCCAATAGTCTCCTAGACAAATCCAAGCTTATAACAAATCCAAGCTTTGTAAAGTCAATAATTTTATTAGAAAATGACATGCACAAACCTTGTTATCTCATATGGTGTTTCCTGAACACTTCAATTCAAGCACACACTGGTTAGATAAGACAATAAAACAAGTTTATTAACTACAGATAGATTTTAAGTGATTATAAGTAATGAGGCATAAAAGTCAGAACTGGTTACAAAGAAATAAAAAGTAAAATGGAAGCTAATAACTAATTTAACAAACTAAGTGAATTTAAAGCACAAAGACTTCTCTTGCCATATGCTTACAGCAGTCTGGCTGGATTCCTTCAGCCAGGACCCCTCTCCTAGTCCAGTGCTCCTTTCCTTGTCCTTCAGACATTATGGATGTTTTGAGTAGAGATGAGGTGAGAGAGGTAATTTGAGACCTCTGTTCCTCATTTTTATATCTTTTCCTCCTCTTTGAGAATCTCTTCCAGCTGGGGTTCAGGTGACCGAAAGTCTGTGGGATGGGAACTTCTAGCTGTTCCATTGCCAAGATGTAAATTTCTTGCTCACATCCTTCTTCCTGTCAAAGAATGGCCATTTAATCAGGTGATAGTCCATTTGATTATGCTGACATCTGGCTGAGGTGCTGGCTAGCCTTTTGTTTCTGGGGAACTGCTTTGAAGCTGTTTCATAGACTTGGAACATGTCTTATACAATAGGAATTTTATAAAACTTTACATACAATGTTGTCATACATATTTTATCATGACAATAATGACTAGCAAATTATAAGTTTTCAAATGATACCTCACAAGGCTTACTTTGTACAACATTTATTACAGTCTTGTAAAAAGGTTGAAGATAAAGGGCACAGCTGTCACAGGTACCCAACCTCCAGTAGCCTTTGCCTTCTTTGAAAATCCCATCACAGAGCATTTGGAGGAGCCAAGAGATTGTAGATCAATACAAGTCTGAATTTTGTGAAATTTAGAGGCATTTGTAAGGAATGAATGAAATCACAAACCGTCTGGGAAAATAGAAGCTGTTGGAGACTAGTTTGCCTGGTATCATAGTATGCACAAATCATTATACAGGACAAATCTGGTGGAATGTTTGAGAAGATAATACAAAAGAGTAGGCAAGTGTGAAACAATTAACATAATCTACTTTGATTATAAAAAAGCACTTCACAAATTACCGTACATTTATATACATCATTTTAGTGATTTAAGCGGTAAAGGCACCATTCTTCGACTGACCAATTGATAGCATGCAAACTGTAAAGGGTGAAGGTGATCATGACATGACAAGTAGTGGAAATAGGCAGAACGACTTTTAGTAAACTTACAAGTTTACAATAACCACCATTAAAAAACTTTGCATTTGCCACTAGTGCCCATAGAGTTTCTTCTTAGCTTCTCTCTCAGGCCACATGTATCCTACAAACTGGTCGAGGCAAGTTACAATGGTGTACAGACGCTGAAGTTTGTATACCACTCAGGCATGTGCGTATTTGTCTGCTTGTCTGCTGGCTGCATGTACTCACCAGGAGTGCTTGTGACGATGCAAAGTGCGGTGCCCCACAGGTAGTTATCCCAGCGTGCCACGTGTGGCTGTTTGGTACAATGCATTTTGGGAGATTTTTGCAATGTGTTGTGGTACATAATTGACTCAACCATGGATCTCTGGGAACTAGGGATCAAGTTTCCAGCATGCAACCTTCTCCATCCCATAATATCATCAATAGCCCATAATTTTTGTGCCTTTTTTATACAATGGACATGAAGATTTCTTTAAGGACAATTTGCTGAGGGAAAATAATTCAAAAATAATTCAAGGCTGTTGATGGCATTCATGGAGCAGCTGCAGAGAGTGGAATGTTGCTTCTGGGCCCAAGAAACAAGCATTGACTGGTGGGATCACATCATGATGCAAGTTTGGAATGATAAGTAATGACTGATGAACTTTTGGATGTGAAAAGCCATGTTCCAGGATCTTTGTGCTAAGCTTGCCCCAGCCCTTCAGCATAGGGATGACAGAATGAGAGCTGCCTCGACAGGGGAGAAGTGAATGGCGATCATACTCTGGAAGCTTGCAATGCCACATTACTACCGGTCAGTAGGAAATCATTTTGGAGTTGGAAAATCTACAGTGGGGCCATTGTTATGCATATGTATAGGGCCATTAATTATACTGCTACACAGGACTGTGACTCTCGGAAATGTACAGAAAACAGTGAATGGATCTGCAGCAATGGAGTTCTTGAACTACAGTAGGGTGACAGAGAGTAGGCATATCCCTATTTTGATGCCAGATCAACTTGCCACATTGTATATCAAGAAAGAGGGCTATTTTTTTATGCTTATGTAAGCAGAGTCAGAATGAGCTCCCCCTGACATCTAGTGGTGAGCTGTGGAAAAGGACTTCAGGAGCTGATCTAGTTTGCATAGAGACACCCACCCTACCTAGCTGCTCAGCATGATGGGATTGCTTGCCCAAATGATTACTTGTGGCTGGTGTTGAATCCCCAGTCTCCTTGTTATTGTGGCAGAAGTAAAAAAGTGTTGTTATCCTGGTTGTGTGACCCGAGGGTAACAGAACCATACCTGGCATACCCCAATGAAGGGACTCGCCCTCAACTGAACAGCACTTGCTAGGCAGGGAACATGGGCTCCAAAGCCCAATGAGTTGAGAGAGGGTGGGGACAGGTACTTATACCTGGTGGTGTAGGCCCTGTTTAAGGGTCCTAGACACCATTTGACCCTTCTTCTCTCCATGGTACAATAAAAGAGCTAATTTAGACTCAACTGAGAGTCTTGTTACATGCTAAAGAGCTGAAATCACTGATACCTAGGTTGAAGTATTAGACCTACTTTGGGACAGTATCTCTATTGCAAGAGACTGCCCAGTGTGCACCAGCAGTGAGGCTCCCACTAACAGCTGCAATCACTGAGAGCTGTGTTAACTGGTAGGCCCTGAAGACATTTTGGCAAGTGGCCAGCTAGGCATGTGGCAGAGAGGTGTGACAAGCAGCCAGCAGGGCAGCTGGAGGAAAGGCGCAGCAAGCGGCCAGCAGGGCGGCTGGCAGAGCGGCGTGGTGAGTGGCCAGCAGGGAGGTTGGCGGAGACGTGCGGCCAGCTGGGCAGCTGGTGGAGAGGGCCAGAGCACAGCCCCGCCCCGCAGAGAGGTGCAGCAATCGGCTGGCACGGCGACGAGTGCTCGAGCAGTGGAGCATGTAAGGTCCTTCATTAGCCCCCTCCAACACAAGGAGGGAGGTGAATTCTGCGGGTTAACCTCTGAACTCTGGGGCTGCACTGGCCAAGGACAGGAACTGTGAGTGGCGTGCAGAGAAGGGACAGGCATGTTAAACGGACTTTTGGGTTGCTGGACTTAAGAACCTAATGGAAAAGAACACTGCCCAATTTACTTGGTGGTGGGTCTTTTGCTCATGGTTTATGTTTATGAACCCTAGTTGCAGTGTTTTCCCAAATTAATGCTGAATTACTTCCCTCCTTTTATTAAAAGTTTTTGCTACACTCAGACTCTGCTTGTGAGAGGGGAAGTATTGCTCCTGAGAGGCATCCTGGGGGTGGTGTGTAATTGTCCCAGGTCACTGGGTGGGGACTCGAGCCGGTTTTGCATTGTATTGGTGAAAAGGAACCCCTAGATACTGAACCCGGCCCTTGTTGCTGCTGGCTTCACCTGGCAGAAGGGTTACCCTATGCAAGCATAGGTGGATGACCTGGGATGCTTCACCAATATCAATGCGGCTGGTCAGGGAAGGTGCATGAAGTGCACATCTTTAGGAACACAGAGCTGTTCAGAAGCTGCAAGCAGGGACATTCTTTCCCAACTGGCAGATTACCATTGGTGATATTAAAATACCAACAGTGAGCCTGGGGAACCCAACCTACCCGTTGCTTTCATGGCTCACGAAAACATACACCGGCCACTCCCACAGCACCCAGGAAAGGTTCAATTTTTGACTCAGAAGGTGCAGAATGACCATTGAATATGACTTTGGTAGACTGAAGAGATGTTGGTTGTGTTTACTCACTAGACTGAATATCAGTGAGAAAAATATCACAATAGTTATAGCTGCCTGCGGTGTCCTGCAGAATATCTGTGAGACAAAGGGTGAAAAGCTCCTGCCTGGGTGGAGGTGGAGCAACTGTCTGCTGACTTTGAACAGCCAGCCACAAGGAAAGGAGTTATACGGTGGAAGGAGGCTTTGAAAGAGCACTTTAACAGTCTTCCACCGTAGTATTCTCTTCTGGAGTGTTCTCTGGGCGTGGAGCTTTGGGTACTGTTAAGAATTCCGTAGTGCTTGCTGTACATTAATAAATATGACTGTTTTTTTTCCTGAAGCTATAAATTATATGGTGCTTGCTGTACATTTACAAGTATGTGTGGTTTGGCTAATACTATGCATTCTGCAATACTGGCTGAGAACACAAAGAAAACTTGATTCTCCAAAAATAGAACTTTATTGAGTAGGGAAAATACAGTGCAGAAAAATCAATGTGCAAAAAAACCCACAAGCAATGTTATACAAATTTTTAACTTAAATTAATGGGGTGAAACTTTAAAATAAAGACAGGAGTAAACATTTTTGTCCATTTGAGTACACAAATGTAATCCACCATGCGTAGATACATGTACACCAACTATGGTTTTCACAGAAGCTGTGGTTTTCCACAGTGTGGATTGTAAGGGTAGGGATGTGTCCCGTGATATGCTATAAGGTGTAGGAAGCAGTGACCTTGCAGTTCTCCAAGGATCGCAAAGGGTGCAGAGTGGGATATTTGGACTTGTAGGTCAATAAGACTTTGCAGCATTTGAATTTGCTGACTGAGAAGTCACATTATGTCCTGGTGCATTTCACTCCCTTTCCTGCTGGGACTCCTGAGCCTTTTTCCTGGCTGCTCCTTCCTTCTCCAGGCTGTCGGTCATATTGGCCATCCAAGCCCTTGGTTCACAGTCCGGTGCAGCAGTGGCTTGCAGGATCTTGCTGACTTTGTCTTCCTAACTCCTTTTCTTTCTCCTCTTCATCAGGGTCAGGAATTCTGTGGTGCGGAGGAGGCAACCCTCAAGGACATAATGGCAGCAACTGCTGATAGAAACAGACAGACATATCACTGGATTAACAGTCAACAACAGAAAGGGGAAGATATATTTCAGCACTCTCTTCCCCCATTCCCATAAATACTTTTAATGGGAAATGCTTATTGACACATCACCTTTGCAGTGCCTTGACACAGCATCGCTGTCCAGCTCCAGACGTGGTGAGTAGGGCCTGCCAGGGTGAGAGGGTGGATTTTTTGTTGCCTGAAGCTGTAAAACTTTGGATCCTATTCCATGGATATGAGTATAGCGCAATGGCACTGATTATTGACATTGTTTTCCACAGGCTGTGGCGAGTTTAGCTGATATCTCACTCCTGAGGGTCACAAAGGCACAAAGAATACAGCTGCTACTGGCATCCTGAAGATGCCCAGGCTGCAGGCCACTAGCTGGTTTACTGCAATGTTGCCAGTCCAACTCATTGGACTACCATGGAGGAAGACAACTGTCTTACCATGGAGGAAGAAATAAGGCAGCCATCCCCAGAAATATTCAGGAGAGGATTGCAGAGTATATTCATGAAAGTTTCATCAAGATCTCTCAGGAGGATATAGTAGGCACCCCTATGTACACAAAGTTCCACATCACTCTCCACCCCCCACCTAACCCAACAGGAGAATGAAAAGCAGATGACAACTCTAGCTCTGTTTGTTGTATCTCTACCTCTTCTTATAAATAAAACAAGGAATAAAAGAATGAAAAGTCAGTATCTTTGTCTTGTTAACTTGGGGATGAGGGCGCCATCTTTAAATTTGATCATTAGAAGGAAAAATGGATTCACACACCTGAGTTCCTTTTCCCTTCATTGGGCTCATCCATGCTTGCCTGGTGGGACAGGCTGGCAGTGGAGGAGTCTCAAACAGGTCATGGTTCATGGCATGGCTAGAATCCCTGTTCATGGCAGAGGTCTCTGTCTTCGGCTCCTCCAAGGTATCTGCAATGGTCTGCAGGGTGCTGATGGGTCTCTGCCAAGTATGGCATATATTTCATTGTAAAAGCAGCGGGTCTGCAGGGCAGCACCAGATATATTGTTGCCCTTCCTCACCTAGTGGTATCCCTGGCAAAGTTCCTTTGCTTACATGTGGTATTGCTGCTGATCCCTGACATACCCCTTTATCTTCATTCCCTGTGCAATCTTTTAACAAATGTCCATGTTTCTGTGGCTGGTCCATAGCTGTGCCTGCACAGTCTCTTCTCCCCATGGGCCTCCTGTCTACTCTAGGCAGGAATGTGTTTAGTGCATGGAGCCAGCATGGTCAGTTGGGCAGTTGCACACAGCAAGGGTGAACTGCTAGGTGTGCTAGCCAAGGTAGCCAATCAGGAAAAGGCATTTCATAAACACGCAGAGGGATTTAAAGAGGATGGTGGCTTCCCATCTCTGTGACCCCTGGGCAGTGGAATTTAAATATTGTGACCAGAGTGGCCACCGTCGTGAGAGAATTGTGCATTATTGGATAGCTGCTGGAGGATTTTTAGGGTTGACACGGGTCGTGCAGTGTCTACACTTGCACTGTGTCAACCTCAGTAGGTCAAGCAAGGCCCTATGCCATTCCGGGACGTGGTTTTACTGAGTAGCTGTAACAGGGTAATTACATCCGTCAGAGAGAAAACTGTTGACACGTGCACAAATAGGTCTATGTATAGTTTCCACTCAACAGGCGCTATACTTCACCCCTTTATCTGTAATCTTATTGTTACCTAGTCCATTGAATGTTTACATTGCTGTCCCCAATGAAAGATGCTGAAGAGAAAAAGAAAAATTAAGACAATTGCAAGAAGAAGAATAAGGATTAACAATATGCATAAAGGCTTTTAAAAAGAAAAAAAAAATGCTCCACAGGAATTGTTCTTGCTGAGAAAGACAGTTAAGAAAGAATATAGTTTGAAGTCTTCTGGATGCCAAAGGAGTTTGTGAGACTATGACAGATGTACTTAGTTAAACTAACATTTAACCCCAGGTCTCAGAGGACATGAACTAAACGTAAGGACGCAGCAGGCGAAAAAATAAATTTAGGCAAAACATTTCTACACAGAGGGTGGTGAACTTGTGTAATGCTTTCCTACGAGCAGAAGTAGAAGCAAATAGCACATATACCATTAAACAAGACCTACCACTGGCAGGTAATTAAAAGGAAATACTAATATGGTTTATGGGAAAGGACAGGTACAAGTCCAGTTTCATCTGGATTCATCAGCTCCTGGGTATTCTGTCAGTACACATCAGAGACCAAATATGGATCTGGACACCATGGAGAGTACAATATATTTCAAATATTTTTCTATCTTTATCGTAGCGCATCTAAATGCTCTTTGTGCCACATGGCAGATCTTGGAGGACCTACAAGGTTGGAGAGACTCCCCTAACCGCAGTTATGGAGGAAACTCTTGACAGGAGCTTTGGTGAGTTTTTCTCCCCTCAAGGTCTCTTCCAGTGAGCTTTCACAAAGGAGGGGACAATCCGAGCCACAGTTCACAGCCTCTTAGCTTTTCTATTATAAACCTTCATTTTCACAAGGATGAAAATTAAATTCACTGAAATTAGGCAAAATCCTGTTTATCATGGCTATAAAATATGTGGAAGTTACACTGCTTTACTGGCACAGAGCAGGATGACTCGAGGTAGGGAAGTTGCTGGCAGAGTGGAGGTGAAATACACATCTTATGACTGCTTCTACAAGCAGCAGCCTGCACCTCCTCCTTCATGATTCTGACTGCAACATAACAACAGGGGATCATAGGCCTGGCCCTGTTCCCAAGATGGCAGACTATAGTTCCTTGGTGCTAGGGTACACCTATAGGTTAGTTTTCCAGGCCTTTCTCCTAAAACTCTATTGAATACTAGGAGAACCCTTTAAAGTAATCTGTACCTTCAAACTCAACATTTTCAGCCCATGCATTGCATGGATCTCTAGATATTTTAGAAAATACAGTAAACATGTTGCAGTTTCAACAAATTAGAATTAGAATTCAAAAATACAACAGCAACAGGAAAATCAGTTCTTGTTTT
Source organism: Eretmochelys imbricata (assembly GCF_965152235.1). Taxonomy (NCBI): domain Eukaryota; kingdom Metazoa; phylum Chordata; order Testudines; family Cheloniidae; genus Eretmochelys; species Eretmochelys imbricata. The sequence goes on from NC_135572.1 coordinate 102,433,976, forward strand.
GTCTTTTACTGGGAGAAGAAATGTTTCAAAAGAAAGTATTTGCTAAACATGTTACCTATTTATAGCTTCATCTGATAATGTTGCAAGATGTGCCACGCAGTTTGAACATAGCAACACAGCCTCACTACTGTGGTGAATGTATTCTCATACATACATATTAATGTTCCCAGATTATGTTTTTATACTTTCAAGTCATTTCATTTTTTTCAATTAATTTGAGAAAGTAGGTGGAATCAGGACATCTTACACATATACAGGTTGCATTTTTTAACCCAAAGTATCCCAAAGCATTTATAAATCTGTTAGATTGCAAACTCTTTGGGGCAGGCACTAGTTTTTGTTCACACAGTTGGCACTTAGATAATTAATATGACACAAGAATTACCTCACTCAAAGAAATGGCATCATCTCTGCAATTGAACATGGCAACTATTCAAATTGTTCAAAGGTATTGTGCAGGTTAGGAAGAGAACTTTACCAGAAAACTTTGAATTGAAGCTGCTAGGGAGACACTTGATAGTTAGAATAGCCATGAGCTAACAATCCTTCACAAAATGGTGAGAATCTTGGCTTACATCTCATTTGAAAGACTGTACTTTGCAACAATATAACGCTCCCTAAACCATGGTGAAGCAATACTATTTCAGAGTGGAAAGTGCAAACTTCCGAACTGCCATGCTGCAGCCTTACTGTTTTTCCTTAGAAGTCTCCCATCAAGATACTGACTCAGCCCAGCCCTAGGCACAGGGGTAGAAATTAAAATCTTGACTTTAGAAAACAATATTGTAATATTTTCCTATTCCAAAAGAGTTATAGCACTTTCCGTGCCAGTGGTTCTCAACTTATTTATCATTGTGGTCTGCAGGAGCCAGGTGGCAGGGGAGTGGCAGCCTGCACCCTGGCACCTTGAGCCCCGCTGTGCAGGGCCGACCAGCTGCCCACCCTGGACCCCACTGGGCTGGGCAGGAGCCCCAGACCCCCGCCATGTGGCTCCCCTGGACCTCCACTCTGTGGGGCTGGGTGGCAAACGCAGACCCCCAACCCCAAGGGGTGGGCCAGCAGCCCTGGACTCTATTCCCCGTGGGGCTGGACAGCAGCCCCCGACCCCACCATTCAGCCTGGCCTTTAGCATACAGCTGAGCTGGGCCGCAGCTGTGTGCTAATTGGGCCACGGGTTGAGAACTGCTGTTCTATACCAAGAATAGGAAAAACTGTAAATATTTTGTAAAATATATCTATTGTGAATGGTAAATGTTCAAGAATTTAATGGCATCTCCTTAGCTGATAAGATCTGATGAGATCAAAGTTTGATTTGGTATAGTCTGCAGGGCTGATCAGCCATTAAGTTCAGAGTATTCACTAGAGCACACTAGGATAATCAATCCATACTCAGACATGTAAGTCACTGGAGTTGTACCACTTTACACGAGGGCTAAACTTGCTGATTATGAATATCAAAAGGGGGAAAAGCAGCACGTAAGTTTGCTTTCTTGTTCCCTTCTAATAACTGGTTCACCCATGCCATTACAATCCTCTGGACCTTTTTCTGCACTTAAAAACCTATTTGCTTCACTAGAAGTTAGAATTGTGATTAAAAATCAAATCTAACTCAATAAGTAACAAAATGACACCAACACGAAGACATATGACAATTTTACACATATGGTATATTCTGCACCTCTACACCCTTGAAGTGATTCTACCCAATATACTTTTCAAAAGTAACATTCTCTGCATGTACCAGAATCTAACTAGTCCACACGTGACTGGGGCTAACTGCAGTATTCTAAACTACATCTGCTAAATCTTCTGGTTTGCCTACTTAGGTCTTCATTGTCAAATAATTTCAAGTTACAATGATATTGTGGTAATGTGCTAGTGTCCTATTTATTTGGAATTTTTTTTTATTTTATTGCTATGGACTCACTGGTGGCTTTGCCATAATTGTTGTGGTGTCTCTGAAGCAGATGATGAGTCTGAAGACCTTGTCCACACTTGCAGCAGTGTGTAGAATACAAGTAGCTACATGCTGCACTGAAAGGTAGGCACCATTCACACTCACCGCAATGTGTAACTACATGCAGTAGTGAAAGGCTGCAGCAGGGGGGATGCAGTGAGGAAAGGCTCCGGCAGCTCCTCCCTGCCAGAGTCTTTCCCTGTTGCTGGAAGCTTTCACTACATTGAGGAAAGGCTCCAGCAGCGGGGAGGCAGCGGGACACTGCACTGCTACAAATAGCAGTGTAGACGGCGGAGGCACTGCCTGATCATGCAGAGAGCTAGGTAGGGTATAAACCTATATATCAGGCATGTAGGGCACTCTACTCACCTAACTCATGTCCCACCAACTACACTACTATTTATACCCATACTAAACGGGCACGTAGTATATGTACTCTACACACCGTCATAAGTGCAAACCAACCCTAAGAGTCACACACTGCCATCCAGGTTCTCCCTTGTTTTTGAGGAGGAAGTACGCTCTGAAGCAACCTTATATCATCCCCTCACTCCCTTGAAAGCCAGGTCACAATCTGGCCAATATTAGCAAACTAACAGGTCTTAAATCAAATATGTTTATAACTGCTGCACAATTAAACAATTCAAATTATAATTATCCCAGAGCATATTGCATCACGTTATAACATTATATATGTAAAACATATTGTAGCTCATTTCTACTAACTGTTACAGTGACGCTTTTTTGTTTGTTTTTAAAAAATCATATGGGGGGGGGGAGTAAAGGTCAATTCTCCCTGCATGGTGCACGTGTTGAGACAAGGTCAATCACTGTAAACTGGTCACACAGTGTAACTCTTGTCTGAAAATGGAAATCTTCCATTTAGAAAACAATTACCTCCATCATTCTGTGACTGCAGCTTGCATTATCCAGAGTTACACAGTCTTAATGGAATTCTGTGATAATTAAACTGATAAGACCTAATTTAGCATGCAATGACAAGTTTCTAATAGTCTGACTTCCTGATCTGCCCACTGGCGAAGAGTTTCCTCCTCTATGTTCTGGCTGAAATTAACAATGTCTTTTTTCAGTGGAGTTAAAATCTCCATATGGGCTTCACCCTGTTCATACATTTTTGTATTTAATCCTCTTCCCCTCTTCAGACAGCATGTCTGATGTTCATTGCTTAAAACAAGCTGCTCAGCAAAGAGTTATTATATAACTCTGGCTTCAGTTCTTCTCTAACAGCCACACTGGTGCGGGTGCGGGTTGTTTTTGTTTAGGGCAGCTCTTTTTGTTTATTTTCTCCATTAATTCTCATTAGGGTTGATGGTCTTAATGTGTGCTGATTTCTCTTTGACCATGGCATTCCGAGTGAGTATGTGGTTTTCCTGATTGCTGTGTTTAGTCTTTAGAAGTTATCTGAATACTTGGTTAGCACTCCGCAATCTCAGGAAGCAGAATTGTCATTGTTGATTACAGACCTGGACCCCCAACTCAGGCTTCTTACAGGGATTCCATGCAGACTGTACAAAAATCCATTTGCTGACTTTGACTTTAGAGAGTGCAATCCATCTGAACATCACTTGTGGAGACCTTGCTGTGCTATAGCTAAGGTTTCAAAAACAGGTGACTACAAAACAGAAAGGCTTTCACAGTGGAAGAGAAGCCGAGCTCCAGAGGGTGAAGGGTTCGCTGAGGTCCCAATCTCTTCCCAAATCTCAACACTTAGAGCCAAAGTTTGGCTTTCAGTTACAGCCCACAGTGAGTGAGGGAACTGACAAGCCACATCAACTCTCAGAGCAGTGCCTGCCCTAAGTCAGTGGTTCTTAAACTAGGACCGCCACTTGTTCAGGGAAAGCCCCTGGCAAACCGGGCTGGTTTGTTTACCTGACACGTCCGCAGGTTTGGCCAACCGCGGCTCCCACTGGCTGCAGTTCGTTGCTCCAAGCCAATGGGGGCTGCAGGAAGGGCGGCCAGCACATCCCTCAGCCCGCGTCACTTCCTGCCACTTTCACGCCCCATTGGCCTGGAGCGGCGAACTGCGGCCAGTGGGAGCTGCGATCAGCCGAACCTGCAGACACAGCAGGTAAACAAACGAGCCTGGCCCACCACGGGCTTTCCCTGAACAAGCAACAGCGCTAGTTTGAGAACCACTGCCCTAGGTAATGTACTGAAAGCTCCTGGAGAATACATCAAGCAGTAGGTGCGACTACATCATTTTACAGGATTCAGGGTCATACCAGCTAAGCCAGGGCTTCCCATCTGCCCATGGAATTTCTAGCCATGCTGGTGGTTCTGAGTCTCCCAGTTCTTGTGTGCTGGGTGATCAGGGGTGTGCCTCATTGTTGCACTGGGGCATAAAGGACATGGGGGTGAAACAGATTCTTATGTCCTCTCCCCCTACCCCTGCATCATGCCCACACAGGGATGCACATAAACTACCCTTTTGGGCTTGTCACTGGGAAATTACATTATGTTAGAACATCAGGGTTGTAGGGGTAGCTAAATATGATGTTACACCATGTAGACAGGGATGGTCACATTTAATATAATGTTACCTGCCCACCAGATTAACCAGAGATTATGTTAAATACTACAGTCCCTGCAGTGCTTGTGATAAGTTGTGTTTGGCATCATGTTAGTTACCATGAATAAGTTCCCTCTCAGCTGCGCAGCTGCGGAGCAGCCTATTAAGTGCCGTGTAGGCACTCAGGCTGCGACAGGAAGAGATGCCTCTCCCCTAGCCTCGGACCTGCCGCAGCCAGGGGAGAGGCACCTCTCCCCCAGCCCCAACCCAGCCCTGGCCCTGCTACAGCCAGGGGAGAGGTGCCTCTCCTGCCCCAGCCCAGGGGCTGCTGTGGGGAGAGAGAGCTGAGGGGAGTCCTCTCTCCCCACTGTAGCCCTGGGGAAGCCTGCATCCCAAACCCTCATTCCCCAGCCCCACCCCAAAGCCTGTATCCCCAGCCAGAGTCCTCACCCCCTTGCACTCCAACCCTCTGCCCCAGCCCTGAGCCCCCTCCTACACTCCGAACCCATCAGCCCCACCCCCGCCACATGAATTTTGTTATGTGCACCTATATGGAGGTGATGTCGTTTTTAGTGTGGATGAGCCTTTAAAGAACACATTCCTGTACTGCAAACACCATAGTAAGCAAAGTGATTTAAAAAACCCAAAACTTTTATCTTGAACTCACAGGTGAAAATGATCCTAAATGGCTCTCAAACGCAGGCTACACTGGGCTTCATTAAGAGGCAATATTATAGCGGAATGTTGTGTGTCAGTAAGTGAGCATGTCTGAGTTCATGTAACTTACCTGCAGAGAATCTGGGAAAAAGGAAGGGACCTTTTTTTTTTCTCTCTTCTAGCCCTGCAGCTTGTAAGATACACCATTTTAGACCCTCTTCTACCCAGATTTAGTGGGCCAAATTCTCAGGGGATGTAAGTTGCACATTGGTAAGTGGTGTGAATCACCGTTCGTGTAACATACACTTGTGGGCACTGAAGAATTAAGGTACACCAATTTAGACTCTCTTCTCAATCTGGCCCACAGTATGCAAATACCATTCCTATAATCTGGGTGGAGATTTTCTAGAGTGGTGGTGGATTTATCTGTCTGAACTTTATTAAAGTAGTTCCACCTTATTTTCATTCCAAGATTGCTTTTTCTTTAATTGACTCTCTGCTATATTTGAAAGCTTGCTAACCCACCTTTAAGGATGTACATGCTGAACTGCCAGTAATAAGGAGACTGATTCCCCACAGCACTTCTCCTTGTGTGGTCATTCACACTTATGCAAAGAGTGCAGGGCGGGTGCACAATTCTACCTAAACAGACTAGCAATAGGAAAATGTATCTTACCTTGCTGAAAATTTCCTTTCTTCTAGTGGTAAACTCTGCAGGTCCCTTACAGTGGGTCTTCTTTTGCAGCCTGCTGAGAGGCACAACTAGACCTATCAGTCAGGGAAGGATGGGAGTTGCCAGCCCTTACAAGACCCCATCAGTATGAAACAGCCCCTGCTCATACATTAAATTCTTGAAGTATTAACTAACAAGTTATTGAGCATAGTAAAATTTGGAAATATGAATATTTCCTACTGCTGAGCAGATATTAATTCCACTTTAAAACATGGTGGTGAAATATATATTCATATGTTGAGAGGCAAAGGTCATCCCATGGCAGGGCTGTCTTTACCCATACGCAAAGTACACAGCTCCGTAGGGCACCAGGAACTTTGGGGCAAATTTCTTGGTGCCCTACGCAGCTGCGTGCTGCTCCAGCCCCTGCTCCACCCCTTCCCCTTCCCTTCCCGGCCCCTGCTCTGCCCCCACCCTGCCTCTTTCCACCCCAGCCCTGCCCCCACACCCCTGAGGACTGCAGCAGGGATCGGGCGTGCACTCACCAGCAGCGGGAAGTACAGCGACCTGGCCCCAGCCACACCACCAATGAGTGCTGGGGGGTGGTTCCCTCTGCCCCCCTAACTCCAGGCTGGGAGCGAGGGGAGCAGAGCGGAGCGGGCTGGGGCCGGGTCACTCCACTTCCTGCCGCCCTTTGAGTGCGGGATTGGGCTGGACCCTGCACTCACCAGGCAGCAGGAAGTGGAGCGACTCGGCCTGAACCCGCTCTACTCCGCCGGATTGTGCTGGGGGGTGGTTTCCCCTCTGCCCCCCAAGCCTGCTCCTGCACCCCCCCGCCCCCACAGAGGCCTGGGGCCAGCCCACCCATCCACCCACCCCCCCACGAAGGCCCTGGGGCCCCACACACACACCCAGTGGAGGGGGGGGCTGCATAGGGCACCAGAATGGCTAGGGACAACCCTGTCCTGGAATGAGGAAAGTTTTGTCCCAGGTGGGACAGGATCTGCAGACCTTCCCACTAAACAAAAGGAAGTATTGGGATGTATAAGTAGGGGCATAGCGAGCAGATCGAGGGACGTGATCGTTCCCCTCTATTCGACATTGGTGAGGCCTCATCTGGAGTACTGTGTCCAGTTTTGGGCCCCACACTACAAGAAGGATGTGGATAAATTGGAGAGAGTCCAGCAAAGGGCAACAAAAATGATTAGGGGTCTAGAACACATGACTTATGAGGAGAGGCTGAGGGAGCTGGGATTGTTTAGCCTGCAGAAGAGAAGAATGAGGGGGGATTTGATAGCTGCTTTCAACTACCTGAAAGGGGGTTCCAAAGAGGATGGCTCTAGACTGTTTTCAATGGTAGCAGATGACAGAACGAGGAGTAATGGTCTCAAGTTGCAGTGGGGGAGGTTTAGATTGGATATTAGGAAAAACTTTTTCACTAAGAGGGTGGTGAAACACTGGAATGCGTTACCTAGGGAGGTGGTAGAATCTCCTTCCTTACAGGTTTTTAAGGTCAGGCTTGACAAAGCCCTGGCTGGGATGATTTAACTGGGAATAGGTCCTGCTTCGAGCAGGGGGTTGGACTAGATGACCTTCTGGGGTCCCTTCCAACCCTGATATTCTATGATTCTATGATTCTAAGTTGTTGGCAAAGTACAAAATTTTTTCCTATTCTTCTGCTCAGGGAAGGTCTGCAGATCCATTACGGTGGGATGTCCAATAGCAATATGTAGTACGGAGGGGATAATATAGTTAACTATATACAATGTAGTAAGTAGACTTATCTGGCTACTGTGATACAAAAGCATGCAGAAATTTCAGCCAAACATCACATCTGAGGAAGCTTGCACATCCAGCTTGTAAAACTTGGCAAATATGTGTACTGATGAGCAGACGGTTGGTTTACATATCTCTTCATAAGATGCATCTGATCTTTAAGCCCAGCAGATAGTCATTACTCTGAGAAAATGTGCGTGGACATTTGGGGGAGCTGGGATGGCTTCTGGCCTTTTAAGTTTCTGCTATGCACTACTGTATCCACCTTGATATAGATGTCTGAGACGATTTCTTACATTTTGCTGGTATAAAACAAAAAGTAGCAGTTTTTCTGAAAGATTTGGTGCATTTGATGTAGATCTTCAACATCAAAATACTTTGGTAGGATGTTTTGGAAGCAGATCAAAAGATGGAAGGACTATATCCCTTGCGCTCTGTGGAGTACTGAATTTACCCTGGGAGTAAAGGCTGCGTTGATTCTTAAAATCACTTTCTCCTGGTGGAAGATACAATATTATTGCTCTACTGATAAGAGTCTTTGTTCTTCAAATCTTCTGGTGGAAGCGGTAACAATTAGAAAAAACACTTTTAAGGAGAGGAAATATAAGGATACCTGTGACAGAGGTACAAATGGATGTTTATTTAAGCCATCAGACACTAAATTTAGGCCCCAATGGGGAATCCTCCTAACTGGGGTAGGATTGACAAGAGAGGCTGCTCAGAAATCTTCCAATGTCTTGAGGTCTTGAGGGAAGTAATCTTGTGCTTTCCTGTTGTCTGTAACATGCTTGAGATCATGGCCACTTGAAATTTTAGTGTTTGAGGGGAAAGACCTTTCCACAGGAATTCCAGGATGTATTTCACTTTTCTACCTACAATTTTCATAACAAGATCTTAAAGCTGGACCAAATCCTTGAATATGCTTTATTTGTTGAACCTTTTTGCAAGCTAAGAGCTTGCCAATTAGAACCTATGAATATCCCTTTTGTTTTAGAAGGGCCTTTAACATACCAAACAGCCAGATTTGTCCTCCCTGAGTCTGAGTAGCAGATCAGTCTGTGACAGAATGCACACTTGTATTCACACGCTACACACTACAGTAATAATCTATGCACAACATATGGATAGTAAGGTATGATCTGAGAACTAACAACTGTTATGAGTATAAGCTGAAATCAATACTGAAGTGTGTTTACCAGACAAGTCTGGGAAGTGAGTAAATCTGTTTCTCAAAGACAAAGGACAAATTGACAACCCGAGCCAGGTGTCATCAAAGTTGGTGAGCCATCACCTATCAAGTTGCCATTCTTTGGCATGAAAGGGTTGGGGAAGGCGGGAAGGCAAGGGACAAGGCAAAACTACAGTTCAGCAAAGAGATGTAAAAAGATACAGCATGGACTTCTTTCACTACTGGACTCCATGTTGCCTTCTTTACTGTTTGTATAAAATTTGCTTTGAGGAATAACCTTCAGGAAAATGCATCTCAAAAGGGGACTGGACCAAAAAAGTGAGGGGCAAACACAACCCAAATTATCTCTCTCAGTTCATCTCTCTCTTTCACCTAAGAGTACGAAAGAAAACAGCTGTTGGACCTTGGGAGAAGATCCTGGGCTGAGAGTCTGCCCAGCAATGTTATTACTTGTACGCATTTTGAAGTTAAATAAGCTTGTTTTATTCTTTAATCAAAACTAATCCAATGCTGTGAACTGTGTGGGAAACTCCATTTGAGATGGCAAGCATCTTGATTCCCTTAGAGGGGCAACAGACCTAACATATATCAGGACTGTCCAGGAGAAGGCTGGACAGTGCTAAACACATGTTTTTTGGGGGAAAGATCTGGGATGAGAAGTGTATTGGAGTCACCTTGCAAGTAATAACCAAGGTTGGAGAAATCCAGAGTGTGACTGGTGTATGCTTCAGATTGCTGAGGTCAGAGCTGCTGAACCACGTGGTAGATATACACAGAGACTTAGGGCAGGCTGTGATGTGAGCTACCCAAGTTGGAAGCTACAACAGCAAAACATTGGGAGGCACCCAAGGTTGCATGGCAGGGATGACATAGCCCCTCATTGGTCTGGATTGCACCCCAGAGCGTCAAACAGTCCTTGCAATAGAAGATCCCTTTGGTGTGGGAGGAAAAATGGACGGCAGACTGCCAACAAAATCAAGTCTGAAAACCAGGGTTTCCTTAGCCAATGTGGGGCCACCAGAATTACCTCAGGTTTCAGAGTAGCAGCCGTGTTAGTCTGTATCCTCAAAAAGAAAAGGAGTACTTGTGGCACCTTAGAGACTAACAAATTTATTTGAGCATAAGCTTTTGTAAGCTACAGCTCACTTCATTGGATGTATGCAGTGAATTTCCCTGGGGAGAACTGTAAATGGTGGAAAGGCACACAGCAGTCCTTCCAGACATGGATGAGAGTGTGCATCTGTGAAACCATAGCAGGTTAGATTTTCATAGCTTGGCTGTGGATCTGGTGGTTCTCTGCTGATATAAGCAACTGCAACTATGGTGGACAACATCATGATTGTTCAATTCCGTGGCTACGGTTATTAGGGCATACCTGATTGCTCTGAGCTCAAGCCAGTTGATACTGTGTTGAAGCTCCTTGTACATACACAACCCTTATTTGGTTTTGTTCCCTGAATGAGCTCCCCCATCCTTTGCAACTGGCATCATTTGCCACTACAATTCTCTCCAGCTCTAAAATCTTGTGGCCTTCATAGTATCTGCTCACTTCCAGCCACAAAGATAGAGAATTCAATAGTGCTTTGTGCAACAAGACTGAAGTATATAGGACTAACAGGTCTTGAGGATCCAGAGAAATCAGGAACAGCTGGAGAGGACATATGTGGGATCCTGCACATGACAGGATGTCGGTGCATGATACCATCATGCCAAGTAACAACATCAGAGCCCTGATACATGAACTACAGAACTTCCTGTTGCCTTTTTAAATGTTTGTCATAGTACACGCCTCAATAACATGGAATACCATGAGCACATCACGCCACATCTTCTTTCTACATTGGCTTCCCATAAAATATCAAGTCAAATTCAAGGTCTCAGTCCTTATCTTCAAGGTCAACAATTCTGCTCTTCAGGCACAATGAAACTTTATACAATAAAGGTAAAACCGGTCTGTGCAGAAATAGATTTCTCAGAGGCCAGTCCAAGACTGCGGAATGAACTCCCCCAGGAACTACAGACTAGCACAAACTTTACGACCTTTTTCTCCAAGTGCACGGAGCATTTCTTCAGCCTTGCCTTCCCTAACAAACATACAACATAGTGTACATTAAAAAAAACCTCAAAACAAAACCCTACCAAACCAAAATACTCTATTGCACACACAATTCTCCTCCCCTCCCCGCCATCCCGAGGAAAGGATGAAAGAGAGAAAGAACCATATATCAGATGTTAGTCTTGTCACTTAATGCACTACTAGAAGGTGCTCAGATACCAAGGTGATGAGGGTGGTATAAAACCATATAGATTATAGACTAGTTCAGTAACCAATAAAAAGCTGTAATTATAAGTGAAATCAAGAATGGACAAAAATTAAGCTTTCTGGGAAGTTATTTCATTTGAGATCCAATCATTGAGCTGGTGAAACTAATACCTAATATCCTAGAATACCAGGGGAATTTATGTTCCACTGAATGTTCTTACCAGCAGTAAAGTTTTCTTTGACTGTCAGTACAAGACATCTGTATTAATCTATTCACATTAGTTTCACCTGATTGCCTGGTTTAATGCAGGATTCAATTACTTTGGGTTTAACACAGCAATAAATTAAAATTCTGTGGGGAAGGAGTTGCTTGCATTTATCTAAGTTTTCAAAAACTTGAAAAACTTTCCATATGCTATTTGCTGGCACAACTAAATGAATTCCACTCTCCATATTTCTGCTGAGCTGTATGCATATAGCCCAGTGGTACTCTGACTGAGGTTCGCAAGTCATAAGTGGCTCTTTAAAGTGTCTCCTGCACTTCTTTGCAGCACTTGATATTAAAACACTGTGTGATTTAATTATTAACCAATCTAAGCTATTAATCAATTGTAGATGATAAAATAATAATACTTGGTTAGTCATTTTGCTGTGAGAATAATATAAATAAACTAAAGGAGTACTTGTGGCACCTTAGAGACTAACCAATTTATTTGAGCATGAGCTTTCGTGAGCTACAGCTCACTTCATCAGATGCATACCGTGGAAACTGCAGCAGACTTTATATATACACAGAGAATATGAAACAATACCTCCTCCCACCCCACTGTCCTGCTGGTAATAGCTTATCTAAAGTAATCGTCAGGTTAGGCCATTTCCAGCACAAATCCAGGTTTTCTCACCCTCCACCCCCCCACACAAATTCACTCTCCTGCTGGTGATAGCCCATCCAAAGTGACAACTCTTTACACAATGTGCATGATAATCAAGTTAGGCCATTTCCTGCACAAATCCAGGTTCTCTCACTCCCTCACCCCCCTCCAAAAACCCACCCCCATACACACACAAACTCACTCTCCTGCTGGTAATAGCTCATCCAAACTGACCACTCTCCAAGTTTAAATCCAAGTTAAACCAGAACATCTGGGGGGGGGTGGTTTAACTTGGATTTAAACTTGGAGAGTGGTCAGTTTGGATGAGCTATTACCAGCAGGAGAGTGAGTTTGTGTGTGTATGGGGGTGGGTTTTTGGAGGGGGGTGAGGGAGTGAGAGAACCTGGATTTGTGCAGGAAATGGCCTAACTTCATTATCATGCACATTGTGTAAAGAGTTGTCACTTTGGATGGGCTATCACCAGCAGGAGAGTGAATTTGTGTGGGGGGGTGGAGGGTGAGAAAACCTGGATTTGTGCTGGAAATGGCCTAACCTGAAGATTACTTTAGATAAGCTATTACCAGCAGGACAGTGGGGTGGGAGGAGGTATTGTTTCATATTCTCTGTGTATATATAAAGTCTGCTGCAGTTTCCACGGTATGCATCTGATGAAGTGAGCTGTAGCTCACGAAAGCTCATGCTCAAATAAATTGGTTAGTCTCTAAGGTGCCACAAGTACTCCTTTTCTTTTTGCGAATACAGACTAACACGGCTGTTACTCTGAAACCTGTCAATAAATAAACTAAAAATATTTCCTCTGTCATACTGTTTAAATATGACTATATAGCACTATAGTAAATGAAGCAATGAATTCACATTACTGTGGCTCTTTTGGATAATGCTGATCACTAATTTGGCTCCTGAACCACTGAGGTCTGAGTATCACTTATGTAGCCCAATATTTTCAAAAACAGGAGCCTAAATTAGGCTTCTAATTTCATATTTAGGCAACTACATAAATAGCCTGATTGTCAAAGCAGCACCAATTGACTTTAATGGGAGCTCTGAGTGCCCTGCATTTTTAAAGTCAGGACACTTATTTAGGTCCCTATATTAGGAGCTTAGCTTTAGCTTCCTATTTTTGAAAATCTTGCCCCTGTGGTTTAAATGTACTTTGTATTACGCATCCAGCACAAAAACAGTAATTGTCCTCTTTTGGGACAGCAAGACCATAATTATGGTCAACATTTAGGCCCTGATCCTGCATTTGGATCTGTGCAGGCAGACCCATGTACCTCATGGAGCCCCACTGGTTTTTAATTGCAGAAATAGGGCCGTATATGCTATATTTAAACCACTGTTGTCTCTAATCTGTGTACAATGCCAAGGTACTTTAGTAATGCAGTCTAACAGACATTTTAGAAGACTGTAAGCCATAATATTTCTCACACATACAAAATTATAAATGTAACAGAAATAATAATAAAAAATGCTTCCAAGGGTTGGAACCAGCAAGTCACAAAGAAAGATACTCCCTCACAGAGTCTCCTTTTTCGATCAGTTTAGTCCTTCCACAAAGTCAAGGGGCCAAATTCTTCTTTGAGTTACCCCTGTGCAATCTTATCATCTTGCAAGGGTGTAATGTACACGGTCAAATCTATTGTAGTGGATTTGTACTTGTGTAGCTGAGGGGAATAATTTGGCTCAAAAGCTGCTCATGTAATTCAGGGAACCAAAATGAAAGGAAAAATTAAGATTTTTGTCACACTGCCATATTTCAGTGTACAGCCCACACAGCCCTTCTATCTAGGAGGAATTTTCAGCCCTTCTATAATAATACGAAGCATGAAGAACATGTAAGAGACTACCTCCTGAAGTCCCTCGCAACAGAGCTGGCAGTCTATCTGGAAAAATAACTGTTTGGCTAATTCTGAAACTCTTGCTGGTAATGTTTCTAGTGTAAAAAGGAGAGTAATAGGAATGGAAAATATTATAAACTTTGAATGTGGAAATGTTTGAAAAGGGAAAAATCATTAATGTATTTTATATTGAATGTTTTAGTTTATTGTACTGTGTTTTACCACACACTGAAAGAAAGACATCCAAGAGTATTTGTCACATAAGAACAATTTCAAAAATCCAAGAAAGGTGAGACTATAAAGTTTGTCATTGCAGAAGCTACATACTTTTCCATCATTTTTTATTACTGTTGCTGCTCATATATAGCAATCCTTCCTATGTGCTCCAACTTGAAAATTCTGTGACCCGGTCTTGCTTCACCTCTGGGTTTCAGGAATTTTATGTAAATCTTTGTGCAAGCGACTGGAAATTTGATCAGCTCTGCCAGCTGAGAAATTATTATCAGTGTGGTTAATAAACTCCTACAGTACCAAGCACTTTGCTGAAGACACCAAACTAAAGACAATCTTGTCTGAAGAGCTTACAATATAAAAGACAGAGAAGATGTCCCGCAGTGGGGAAGTCTAAGGAGAAAGAGTTTGCTTGGAATTTTTTGTAATTATTTGGTTAATAAATTAATAATGTATTTTACTTTCTGTGGGCTTTGTGGAGTTTTCGGAATGCATTGGAAAGATGAGGAGGTGGTAACTTGGCTGGCTAGAATCTGGAAAGCATTCTATTTGTAAAGGACTGTAGAAAAAAAGCCTGGAGACACGCCTGGGAAAAGAGAGGAATGGGACACTGTAGTTGGCCTTACTAGTGTAGTGGAGGAAGAAGGAATGCAGTGAGTACCATCTAAACTACTGCTTGGAACCCTTTGAGAATCAATATAAGGAAGCACTATCTAAATCTCAGAGATCCTGGCTGGTAAGAAGGCATCCACACCAATTGTTCAAGCAAAGACTGCTGCCATAAAACTCCAAATCCTTCCCTTTGATGCATGAGGTAGATTTCAGTAAGAGATATGCAAGGACACAATTTGTTATTACCCTTTTGCAAATACTGTCCTGCTTATATACAGAAATTGAATAGAATCTCATCAGGGACACATCACTGAATGTAACAACGGAGATGGAACAGATTTTGATCCCCTCAGAGTTCCGTGACAGGGCTAAAATTATGTCAGCTGCCAAAACAGCATACCAGAAAGGAAAAAATCTCTCTTAGGAGAAAGGCAAGATTTTGCCTTTTCAAAGCAAAGCCTGTACATAGGCAGTCTGAAACTTCTGGAGAGTCAGTAGCAAGGAGGGAATAGCTGGAACTAACAGGATTACGGACAGTAAAGAAGAATATTCTGCCAAAAAACTGCCATCAAAGCCTGTAAGTGGCAGCTATGTTTTAGGTCTGTTTTTGTAAAATAAAGGGACACAACAAATTAAGTATAATTAAGAGATAATGTCAATGGAGTAGAAAACTGTCACAGGATAATGCAGAGATAAAGACAAGCAATTTAAGGAAGATAAATGTTTAGGTGAAGCTGATATATTTACTTTTGGAGCAGGAGATATTAATCCTGTGACAGTGTTATATCTGAATCACTTCCTTTCTCTTATCTCTGGTGTACGCTAAAGCCTCAAAATCTCAGGATTTTCTGATCAGAAAAAAAAAAGTCCTCTTGCACTCCCACCACAGTGTACACTCCTGAATCATATGCACAACAGGTTATCATGAAGCCAAAAGCTGTTAGACAAATAACTATCTACAGACCAGGATTCATAAATCTTAGGATCAGAAGAGACCATTATAATACAGTACACCCTCACTACAACACCCTTCATAATAACAAACCTTTGGATATAATGAACCCGGTCCCTGGATTCCTACCTCGAACCCTGGGGCTGCACCAGGGACTGAGAGCTCCTCCACCCTGGAAAAAATGGAGAAAGTACTATTGCATGCACTTTTGCAAATGAAGGAAGGACTTGAGGTTCAGGTACCAGACTGTGACACGGGAGATTTGGGTTCTGTTTCTTGCTTTGCCATAGTCTCTGACATTTTTTGTGTCTTAGCTTTGCTTAGCCAAATTTAATTGCAGATAAAAATATCTCCTAACCAGTGTTATGGCCAAGAATTGTTTTTCATGTATTGATGACAAACACTGGTCCAGACAACAAGTAAGAATTGGAACTATAGACATCTGAGATCCACTCCCTCCTCACTAGAAGTAGGGTGAGACACTTGAGCTTTCTGTATCTCCATTTCCCAATGTGTAAAATGGGAATGATAATAGTGTAATGATCTCACTGGCTCATTAATGGGCAAAGGATGGGTTACAAGGTTTATTAGTTAATGTTTGTACTAGGCTTTGAAGATACACTGGTTGCCACTGAAAACTCTCCATTTGCCAACCATTTACCATTGCGATAGCAAAGTTTGGCCTATACTCCGAATAGGAAATAACTGTTGGTACATATTGATTTTTTAAAAGTTGGTGTCAAATTTAATTATTATTTAATGGGCCATTGGCCTTGGAGAACAGCATTTGCAGAACTACACGATGATACTGGGTAGATTTAGGTCACTTGCTTTTCACTTTATAGAGAAGATCTTTCATGGGGAAAAAACCCTACATAAATACCACAGGATATTTGTCAGTTTTTGAGGTTGATGAGTATATGTATCCATAAGACTATATCTCACTCTGTCATGTCAAACTTTGACTGCTGACATTCAGCTTGCTTGATTTGGATAGAGGAGGGATTTGAAGGCTTAGGGGGAAAGAGTGGGTGTTGTAAAAGATGAAAGTTGCTGCAGCAGAAAGATGTTTAAAGGATAACCAGACCAATTTGTTTTCATGGGTGCTGACTGTGGTTACCTCTGTGTGTCTTTTTGCATTCTGTTTCTCTTTTCTTTTCCTTTTGAGTGTATTTGTAGCTGTGCTTTTTATTTTAAGTGGTGAAAATTAATGTGGCAAATGGACATCTGTAGATTAATTACAGGAATGTGTCCACACAGCATATGTGATGATTACTAGCCAGATGTTATTAATATCTGAATGTAAAAAGGGCATGTGCTGTGGAAAAAGTCCACATAGCATCAGATAATCGGTGCTCTATCTAATGCTGTACTGTGCCTCCAGCAGTCGCCAGTAGCTTTGGAGGAAAGCAAATTACAAAACAAACCCAATACTGCAACAAAACAGCCCCCTTAAAAATGCATCTTGTTAACTGTGCAGTGATGTGTATAAATGAATCATGATTACTTACATATAAAACTATATAGACTAAATTTAAATGCACGTTCAGACAAGTAATTATGTGGAAAATATAGTTGAATGGTTATAACCTCCAACCTGCCCATTTATTTCTATGCTCCCATTTAGTTTCACAGTAGTCTTTGTGTTCTTTAGTGATGACTGTTAAAAATGTTAAAGTACATGCATATGCAATTGCATACTTAATTAAACAGGTAATAACTGGGGTTTACCCATGTACCAGGACATTTTTCGGAACATTTAGTCCACTGTGTTTGTACAGTTCATGAAACTATCATAATATTTGTTACACCCTACTGAGCTAATAAGACCAAAGAATGAACTGAGGAGTAAAAATAAGACAGTAAAAGTAAGAAATAAGTGACATAGGCCACAGCTGAATGCACCTGACACTTTCCGTGAGGTCATTTCTGAAGGATGATTTAATATAGGAAAAGTCAACCTTTCTAATATAGGAACCCAAACCAAAACAAGCGTAGAGTGAGAAACAGAAGGGAACGATTGTACTATTGAGGCATAGTGAGGAGCTGTGCTATCCACATTCATGAACCCACCCTTTCATTCACATCCTTTCACTCACTCCCACTGACCCCTTCATGGACAGTGTTTGAAAAAATTACTAGACACACTAATAGATAAAGGACTTATCTAAGATGAATGGGCACTCTGTTCAGGAGCAACACCCATTTAGGAAGTTAATCTCTCTGCCCAACTGCTGGGAAAGGGGATGGTGCCTGGATTTCTACTAAGCATTTGTCCTTGACCCTGCTGTTAATGGAAGTTGTTAAATCTGAAGCTGCTTGCCAACAAAGAGTGAAGGTTATTTATTCTCTCTGCTGTTGCTGCTGCTATTCCCTCCCACTCCAGAATCTCCTGGCTGCTAAGACAATTATGGATCTGGGGTTCTTCGCTAGCCTATTCCTATTCCTATTGCTCTGCTGCATGGCTCATACTTTCCCCTGACCTGGCTCTTGACAGTTTCACTCTGTTCCACAGATTTCTCCAACAATAGGAGTGAAACTGACCAGTTTTGTCAATTTCATTATTTTTCCAAACTGGGGAAGCTTTGAAGGGTAGCAGAGACACTTGAGGAGCCTAGGGATTTAGAAAGATAACACCATACACTTGGTTCACATTATCTTCCCAATTATGTTATCAGCAATACAGGATATTATTATTATTTATATTGCAGTGGTGCCTTGGAGCCCGTGGACTGGGACCACATTCTGTTAGATACTGTAGAAACACACACTAAGACGGTTCCTTCTCCAAACAGCTTTTTTTCTTCTTTAGAAAGAAAGTTTAAACTCTGTACTGTACTTGGACCACTTGCACAGTAAGGCTTCTTCTTGCCCCAGGCAAGACAAATGTATTTCTCAAGCCCTTCAAGATGGTGCAGAGGGCAATGCTGACCAGAATACAAGAGCACAGCAGAAAACAGCAGAGAAGAGTTCTAGGATCAGTATGTATTGTACTTCATTTAAAAACCGAACAAAACTGAAAAACAGAGTTACATGCTTTTTAGAATAAAATCCCTTGGTAAATACCAAATCTTAGTTTATATACAGATCCAGTCTTGCTCCCATTCATGTCAAATCTATGTACTTCAATGGAAGCAGGATAAGGCCCAAAAGTAAAGAACCTCCTACCATGCACAACTATATTGTATGCGTCTCACAATATCCCCTTTCTGAGCCAAATTCATCCCTGGTGCAAGCTGGCAAATCTCTATTAACTTCAGTAGTGTTGCATCCACTTATGACAGCACAGAATGTGATCCTTGCTCTGTGGCAAACTTGCTAGATATCTCGCTTTTCTTTTCTTTTTTTTTAAATTTGAAATTGAAATGATCAAAATCAAATGCGCAAAACTTGTACCGATTTACCGTAAATGAAGTAGCACTAATTATATGGTAGCTGCTAGATTGCTATGTTCATGTGTTTGTTATAATGACACATCTCAGGAATGAACAGGACAAATTCTATAATAATACCTTCAGGTAAAACATCATTGCTTTTATAAAATAAAATAATATTGTTACACAAAAAAAGTTTACCAAATAATTTAGTTACCTGTAGACATATAAGGTGCATCATCAATTGGAGCGTTATAAAATATTGCTAAGCTATTGCCATTTATTGCCCTATTACCAACATTCCTGATTAGGGGAAGCTTATTAAAATTGTACCAAAATAGTTCTGAACATTACCTGATATCCTCAGATTCTCTTAGACATCCTTCTATAAGATGGCTATTGTAGAGAGACAAATGTGAACATAAGAATATAAAAATGGCCATCCTGGATCAGACCAATGGTTCGTTTAGTCCAGTATCTTGTCTTTTGACAGTGGCTGATGCCAGATGCCTCAAACAGAATGAACAGAACAGGGCAAATGCTGAGTGATCCATCCCGTCATCTACTCCCAGCTTCTGACACAGGCTTAGGGACATCCAGAGCATGGGGTGAGTCCCTGACCACCTTGGCTAGAAGCCATTGTTGAACCTATCTCCATGAACTTATCTCGTTCTTTTTTGAACCCAGCTATATTTTTGGCTTCACAACATCCCCTGGCAATGAGTTTCACAGGTTGACTGTGTTTTGTGTGAAGAAACACTTGCTTCCATTTGTTTTAAACCTGTGGCCTATTAACCAGAATGACATCTCGGTCTCGTATTCTGTGAAGGGGTAAATAACACTTCCCTGTTATTCACTTTCTCCACACCATTGATGATTTTATGGATGTCTGTCGTATCTCCCCTAGTCATCTCTTTTCCAAGCTGTACAGACCCAGTGTTTTTAATCTCTCCTCACATGGAAGCTGTTTCACACTCTAATAATTGTTGTTGTCCTTCTTGTTACTTTTTCCAATTCTAATATATCCTTTTTTAATTGTGGCAACCAAGATTTCCTGCAGTATTCAAAGTGTGGGTATATCATTAATATATGTATTGGCGTTATGGTATTTTCTGTCTTATTATCTATCTCTTTTAGCGTATTACATCTGTGCTACAGAATCTGCCTGGTTTCCAGTTCATTTTTGGATGTTGGTTCCAACTTACACAGTTCAGGTCCTCATTGTCTTAAAGATTCTTTTTCTCTCCTGCCTTATGCCAAGAGTTGAGCTCCTTGGAGATGCTTGGATGTCTCTATTACAGCAGTCCTGACGGGGTATTTTTTCTGAAAGCTCCTAAAATCTTGAGCTCATTCTCCGCTACATTCTGAAATAGCCTAAACTTTGCTGACTTTCAGGTCATGCTGCAACACATATTTATTTACTAAGGCATTTGCCTAAAAGAGATTTGTAAGGTTTCAGGGAAGATTACTGAAGTCCTTAATTGACACTGTATCAATCTGCTCTGTAACAAATACTAATGCACGTGAGTAATTTTATGGAAGTGAACACTTTTATTGAGTTAAGTGGGACCACTCAAATGCATAAGAATCAGAATCAGGGCCTTAGAGATGGTTGGAATTTTTATTTTGTAATTCAAGTATATTTTTTAAAAGTCTCAAATAAAAACTAGGCTATTTTTAAAGTTTTATCAACTACAGGAATAGCTCTTGCAATGTAGCGCTCTTACTTTTTTTTCTTCACATTTATTGACAGATTATAATAAACTGCACAATATCTTATGTTTCAGTATATTTTTGCAGCACATAACCCAATATAATCAATCCTAGGGAATTCACAGCTATATATTACCTCCCATACTTTCCTGGCTTTTGTCAATTAGCTATTAGGAGCTGAAAGGGTTTCTTGGTTTGCCATAATGAGGATGACCCAGGATCCCTAATTGGTATATTAATAAGATGTAGTTGAGTTTGAAACAAATGATACTAGTCTTATTTATCTGGAAATATGGGGATTGTGACAGGGTAGACTAGGTCCAGAGGCCCCCTGCTGGAGGCCTCACGGGCCTGCCTCAACCCACCCCAGAAAAGAGGAGAGGGAAGTCCTCCATGCAACCTAGAGTGGCTGCAGAGAAACACCCAATCAGAAGGGCTGTTGGACTGGCCAATCAGGGGCTCGAAGACTCATATAAAAGGAAACAGCAGAGGCAGAGCAGTCAGTTGCTGCCTAGAGCTCGAAGAGGGGGAATTCGGTGTCTGGCTGGCTGGAACAGCAGCAGGACTATGGACAGATCAGTGTGGGCAGGCTGAGCCCAGGGGACTGAGCCCAGAACATAGCCAGACCAGGCAAGGGTACTGTGATGCGCCCTACTGGTCTGCCTGAAGACTGAGCCCAGGGAGGACTGCCAAAAAAAATCAACTGAGGGTACCAAGATAGGCCCCTGTTGGGCTGTTAAAGAACACAGTGCCTCCAGGGAGGAAGTCTTGGTGCTACGGCCCCATACCTGGGCCATGAGAAAGAATTAGAGACTGTATACCCTGGAAGGAGGAACAGTGTGTGTGACTTGGCCAGAGGGCTGAGTCACTAAAGACCTGTCAAACAACCACTGGGTGGGGAGGGGTCATGAAAGGCAGGTGCCAACCCATTGTAAGAATTGAAAGAAAAGCAGCCTCACAACCGACCAGAAAGGGGGCACCTGTGAGAGGTGGGTGCCATCCTCGTTCAAAGACTGAGAGAATGCAGACACATATCAGTCAGAGAGAGGGCGCTTGTGAGAGGAGGGTGCCACAGGAACAAATGTTTTTGACTCCTCTCTTGGAGTTGGGGATGAAGGTAGCAGTTGCAGTATTATATGCTGCAAGTACTGCTGAGGGGTTTGCAATGCATATACTCTTACAAGTGCTTCCTCTTAAGCCTTCTTGGGGTACAGTAAGGTGAAAGGAATTGTTCTATATGAGAGCATCCTTCATTTAACCTTCCTCACACATAGTGAGAGATTTTACACATTAAGTAAAAAGAAAGGGAGTACTAGTGGCACCTTAGAGACTAACTGATTTATTTGAGCATAAGCTTTCGTGAGCTACAGCTCACTTCTGTAGCTCACAAAAGCTTATGCTCAAATAAATTGGTTAGTCTCTAACGTGCCACTAGTCCTCCTTTTCTTTTTGCAAAAAAAGACTAACATGGCTGCTACTCTGAAACCTACACATTAAGTAGTATTTCACACCATGCATACCCCCATTTAAATCAGTGGGATTTCTCATGAAGTAAGGTACTACTGAATGTGAATAAGTGTGCAGAATCTGGACTATATAATAGGGTAAGGGTATAAAGTTGGAGGGAACTGGGGGGAGAAATCTAACGAACAGAATCACAGGTGACACCAGTCCTCTAATCCAACCTGTGTTCTTAGAGGAGCCTTTTTGAACCTTCACAGAGTCAGAAGTTATAAACCCAGAAAAGGACATTATTTTGTCTCCTGTACAACATATGACTTCCCTGAATTAACTCCTATTTGAATTAGAGTATATCTTTTAGAAAAACATCCAATCTTGATTTAAAAATTGGCAGTGATGGAAAATCCACCTCAACCCTTGTAAATTATTCTAATGACAAACTACCCTCACTGTTAAAAATGTGCATCGTATTTCCAGTCTGAATCTGTCTCGCTTCAGATGGGAGCTCAAGCTGAGCTAGTTATCCACTGGTACCCCAAGTCTCTTGCAAAGTCACAGCTTCCCAGTATACAGTCCCCATCCTGTAAGTATGGCCTAGATTATTTTTCCTAGATGTATAATTTTGCATTTGACCAAATTAAAATGCATCTTGTTAGCTTGAGCCCAACTTTACCAAGCAATCCAGATCATTCTGTATCAGTGACCTGTCTTCATTATTTAGCACTTTCCCAATCTTTGGGTACTCTGCAAACTATAACAGTGATTATTTTCTATGGTCTTCCCAGTCATTGATAAAAATGTTACATAGCATAGGGCCTTCTATTAATGATTCAGGAATTTTATTTATTATTTTATTTATGATTATTTATTATTTTAGTACCATCACTACGAAAGTCAAGGGGACCCAGAGTTTAAACAACTCCTGGTTACCAGTATATAGATATTTTCCAAACATTTCAGCCCAAATGGTTAAAAATTGGCAAAATTATACACAACTGAAGACAGGTTCTTATAATGGGTAACTTTAGCCATAGAGGTGGGTAACCTTAGCTATAGAAGTCGCTATCTGTGCCATATAATATGTAAGATGTTTGGTCAGAGATGGTCTTTGAAGCTGCAATGCCTAAATCTGGGGAACCTAAGAAATGTCGTACTAGCTTTTCCATAACTCATGAACCATCTGAGTTGGGACTGCAATTTAATCCAGCCTAATTTCTACTGCATGAGCTAGTAGTGCTCCTTAAATTATGCAAATGTAAATTATTTTAATATGTCCATCACTGCTGTATTTGGGCACCATCTAAAACCATACTGCACCAAAAATTTAGTCTGAAAGATAAACAGATTATGAAACCATTAAATAATCTAAAATTTATCACAAATAATAAAAACGCCATGTTAATCATTGTATTTACATATTGTAATAATGAATGGTTGCCCCTCCATAAAAAAGACATTGTTATACAATTATTTAAACCTTGGGGTGCCAGACTCTATACAAATAGATTATGACTTGACCACTTAAAAGAAAATCAATATCGTTGTTTGTGCAGTAGTCATATAGGAGAATACTGTTTTCACTTAGTATCTTCACTGCACAGACATGAACTATTTTGTATCTGTTCTACTTATTTTAGAAACATTTTTAAATGGATACTGAAATGGATTTTACCAGTAAGACAGACCTATCTCATTAAAGCCACTGTAGCCCAGCTCTTGCCTGCTTAGTCCCAGATCTTCAAGGTCCATACACTTAAATCCAGCTGGACACTGGTAACCTTCTTCTAGCTCTCTGGAACAGTGGGTATCTGGGATAGCTAAATTATTCCAGGTTACATTTCTGTGAAAAATACAACAACAAACTGTTAGATGTACTCAGTTTTCATATGCTTAACTTGTATATTTACTGAGTTTAACATTCATTATTAATGCAGGTTATTTTGCAATGAAAAGTCAATATTTTAAATCCTGTAAAATTATTTTATTTAAAACAATTTATTTTAGTGAATTCAGTGCTCATGGGAAAGGTCAGGCTAACGCACCTGGAAGCTGAAGTTCCCTTCCATCAGCAGCAGTAGTAACAAGTGCAGTCACATAGTACTATCTAGAGGCCCCAACCGAGATGAGAACCCCATTGTGCAAGATGCTGTCCAAACACATATGGCAATAAAAATCATAAATAATATTAATAGTAAGAAACACTTCATGACCCACAATATGGGGGGGAAGGGGGAGAGAAGGAAGTATTATTATCCTCATTTTGCACATAGGGAACTGAGACACAAAACCTGAGATTTTTCTAAGGAGGGAGTTAGAAAACCATCTCCCATTGGAATTCAATAGAAGTTGGGCACCCAACTCTCATAGGCTTTTTTTTGAAATTCCAGCCAGAGACACTAACTGACTTGCCCAAGAACACACAGGAAATCCGTGGCAGTACTGGGAACTGAACCTAGATCTCCCAAGTGTCAGTCCAGTGCCTTAACACCCATCCTTTCAGTTTCAATAATATATTTTATCCACAGAACAGGTCAATCTTTGTAATCTCTGACATATCTATTACAGCCAAACATCCATTAATACATTTTATGGAATTGAAATGTCTGCTTTGTTTGTTTATAATGATCTGATGAGCTAGCTATCTATAAGCATAAAATCTCAAGAACAGATAGAAAATTAGCAATGGTTAATAAAATTCATACGCATTTCGGACTGCAGTCTGTGTCAAAAGGGATGTAAATATATAACAGTTGCCAGTTAAACTGCTATGTAAAATCAGCCTATTGCGAGAGAGATGGTGGATTATATCATTTACTCTTTTATAGGCTAAGCTTGGTTCTTGTGTGTTTGACTTTGCTTATCTTCTCACAAGACTCCAAAATATTTGAGAAGTTTTGTATGTTTATCATCAAAACTTGTTCCTGAGTGTGATCCAAAGAAGAAATGCTCCTAACATAAGTTTTAGTCTGCCCTTTAGCATATTACTCCTTATGATTCTTCTAAAAGTCCTCCTCTTTTAATCTAATTCCCAGAGGCATTTTGATGACTACTTGGGGTGAAGAGAGGCTTTAATTACTTTATTTTTCTTGCTTTCATGCACTGCATGCATTATTAAAAAATTAATCTATGATTCGTCAAGGTGAAACTGAAGCTTCCTGCACAATTGTCTTTAGGCAAGGAAACAACTGTAGTTTGAACCAGTTGGCCTCCATCTTTGCATGGTACAGAAAGAGGTGCATACACACAGGTATCTCTGCTCCAGTTTTTAAAAATACTCTGCAAATCTAGTTCTGGGCACAGATGTCTATACAGGCATATGTATGTTCATGTCACCATGTTTAAATACATGATCAGCAAAGATTTAAACATGAACAAGGTATGTAAATTCATTTATACTAGAATATTTTAATGCACAATATAAGTACTTTGAGATTGTGGTATCTCTGCACAGAAGACATTCTGCTATAGGATTATCATGGTAACATTTTATGAATATTCTTAGCAGTGAAAATTAATTCATTGGCACAAGCATATTCAGAGCTCATGCCACTAAGAACTAATGAATTTTACATTATGCTTTGCACTAGGAAATCCCAATTCCCAGAGTCAAGAGATTCCCCGTGTTAGGGAATATTATTAAGTGTACTGCTTGCTCAGTCATTACAGTGCAAGACACTAATTTTCAAATGTTTCATTTAAACCTAGGTCACTTTCATATTGTATCTACTCTCCAAATTACAGTAAATGGTCTTCAGTCCTATTCCTGGAGGAATACAGCTGCCTTTCCTGACAATGTCAAAATCATTTTTGGACAGTAAGGAAGCCGAACTCTGTCTGGTACATTGGGTCCTTCAGCCAAGACAACATCACTGAGGCGCTTATATATACTGAGGTTGCGTTTGTGTTCAGGGCAAGTATAGTATATCAAGATAGAGCCATATGTGACAAGAACATTGTGCAGAATTTAACTGCAAAATGGTTTAAATTATGTTACTCCCTGAGGTGCCAATAGTCTAGAAATACTCAATATTTACTAAGGTCCTCGTTCAGCAAGGTGCAGCAGCAGGTGCCTAACTTTAAGCACTTGAATAGTCCCATTATGCAATGTGCTTAAGTAACTTGCTGATGTACAATAAAAGACTTCATTCTTATAGCTCTACAAATAACTCAGCATTTTACATTTCTGCATGGTTTTCAAAGCCTCTGGGGCAAATGCTTCATCTTTTAAGCTGATCAGCTGTGGAAAGCCCTGAACAAAGCAGAACTAACCCAGCACAGGGGCATTGGACACAGGGCTAGGGTAACCATGTGTATCCACCAGCTAAACTCCTTCGTGGTTGGGGACGGCTACTGCAGCCCAAGACTGTGGGAAAGCCAGTGTGCTGGCACCTTTTGGCCCGGAGAAGAGGATTCTTCCCATCTTCTCTTCCCCATATACACAAACACCAACAAGGCAACATGGAAGAATATGTCTTGACATGGCACGGCCAATCCACTGCCCCTTTTTCATGCCTACTGTGGCCAAGTAACATTTTTAAACAGCTAGAGTGGTGAGGACAGAGACAGCCAGACATTTTCTGAGCACAGCTCTTTTGTTAGGACTGTGCTATAAGGAAAGTATTTTGACCTTGGCATTTAACAAGTTAGAAAATACCTCAGGTGATTTGACTCTTCATTCCTTTGACCTATTTTCTACTAACTTCATTTTCTTCACTAAGAACAGAAGAGGGTCACTTATAATCAGTGCTTTTGTTCTAGCATTCTATTATCTTTAACAGGGTTAATAAGAAAGACATAGGAAACTACTAACCTAGTACTGTAATTTTCATACCAGGTAAAGTAGTGACATTAGTAGTAATGGAATCTGTTAATTAACGTATAAAGAAATGTGCTCAGAACAGTTAAATAAGGAGGGAATAACTAGCCTCAGCTAGTCTGGCATGTTACTGCAGGAATGTAAAAGAAGTTTACCTCTCTGAATACACCAGATACTAACAGTAACACCACCAGTAGCTAGCAGCTAAAGAACTGATTATGCATGTTGTTTCCCTTGGCAAAAACAAAGAAGATTACAGTCCTTCTAGCTTCATCTTACCAAGTGTAAATTTTGATGAGATGTGAGGCTGACATGTGTGGTGATGTTTATTTTGGCCAGACAGCGGTCAGCAATGTCTGAATAAGAATGTGAGGTTAAAAACAGTTGTAGCTATTTCAGAGTAGGGATCAGAGCTTGATGATTGTTTTGAAAAGACAAAAGACAGTTAATTGGCTGTCCATAACTACAAACTAAAGAACTGCAAAAGAGCAAGTTACCTGTGAGAGAGACTAAGGCTCCAATTCAGCGAGGTACTTAAGAAGGTGCCTAACTTTACACAAATGAATAGTCCCACTGACATGAATGTGACCATTCATTGTTTAAAGTATCTGTTCACAGGCTTAAGTATCTTGGTGAACTGGGGCTGAAACTGGGAAAACAAGAGGTTCCCCACATTACTCCAGAAGGCTACTCATTGAAGGTCGAGGTTAGGTAACAACAGTATACAAAGAGGCAAGAATACCCTTAAGTAGATGACGTTAGAATCCTTTGGATAAGGCCACGGTTCCAGAGGCAAGATTAGAAGAGGAAGCTCTTGAGTACTATAACAGGAGAAATGAACCAAGACCTGGAGGGAGGGGGGAATAAATAGGAGCAAATAGGCTATCTGCCATTCACACAGGGCTGTGAAGAATGAAACTATGTTATTCCAGGTCACATTTTTAAGAAGAAACATTGAATTCCAATTTTCGATTTCCAACAAATGGCTTGTCTATATGAGAAAGTTATACTGGCATAAGCGAAGGTGTGACTTTAAACCAATATATTGATAGTGGTATAATTCTGCCTATGGACACTCTTATTCCAGGTTTCAGAGTAACAGCCGTGTTAGTCTGTATTCGCAAAAAGAAAAGGAGTACTTGTGGCACCTTAGAGACTAACGAATTTATTTGAGCATGAGCTTTCGTGAGCTACAGCTCACTTCATCAGATGCATACCGTGGAGTCTGCTGCAGTTTCCACGGTATGCATCTGATGAAGTGAGCTGTAGCTCACGAAAGCTCATGCTCAAATAAATTCGTTAGTCTCTAAGGTGCCACAAGTACTCCTACTCTTATTCCAGTATAAGAGGACCTCTTTTTGCTTTTAGCTTCTGTTGCTTAAAAAGGGGTTTAAACTAAACCAAAAAAAAAAAAAAAAAAAGCTACTCTCATACTGGAATAAGAGTTTCCACAGGGAGGATTAGACCATTATAACTTTATTGGTCTGACTACACTGCTAAAATTATATTGGTGTAATTGGTAAAACTTTCCTATGTAGATGAGCCCCAAGACGTTGTCCTAGTCTTCAGTAAAATACACACACAACAACAACACTTCAACACAACACATCCCATGACCCCATCTTTTTTGCAGGAAAATAGAGCATAAAAAATCTATTAAAGTCTATAATTTAACAGTTAAGTCACACCATCATATAGTGACTGACAAATGACTTGGTAGTCCTGCTACCTGAATGCAATCGCTGATGTGAATGACATGCAGTAATTTTGCAGTGTGTTGAGTTCATTTTGTGCTGTCTGGGAAGCACAACTAGATGTTCAATAATAAAAGTTTACCACTGGGCAGAGTCCATATAGTCTTGAATGAACATGCCTGGGAATGCAGGTTAATTTGGACTTTACTATAGAAAAGTAAACCTTCTGATGAAAACTTTTCAGAATTGACTAAGATTTTGCCCATCTTGGTTTTCAAGTGACCTATAGCTAGGGTAAACCTATAAGGTAAATACTTTGACAAAAGGAATTTAGTGGGAGATGTTTAACCTGAGTTTTTTTAAATACAGCTGATATCAAATGCAATAGCTTCTTAGCACAATTCCTGATTTGAGCCCTGATTTTGGGAAAGCACATAGGTACTTGCTTAACCTTAAGTACATTCCTAATTAACAAAGTACCTACTCATGTCCTTAAGTTCCATTGACTTCAATGGGAGTTAAGCATATGCTTAAATTTAAGTAAGTATTTGAGTGCTTTACTGCACTGGGGCCTTGGTAGAGAAGGGAATATAGTGCTCAAAGTGCAGCTGAGTTTCATTAAAGCTTTTGATAGTTTCTGAATATCTTAGGATCAACATTAAGAAAACTTGCAAAAATTTACACCAGTGAAAGAATATAAATTCGGTTATATTGGTGCAAACCCCTATTGTAGACACACCACACTGTAATTTAGCACTGACGCTGATACCACTGAATCTAGTAAATTACCAGAGCAGCTGCACTGATGTAAACTATGCTATACAATGGTGCAATATGCCTATGTTTGGGGTATGCACAGCTATAACTATATTCATATGGTTATGCCGGTGTATATTTCTGTAATGGCTTCTGTAACCTGCAAAAATATTCACCCCATCCACCCATCTCAGAGCAGGCGGGGATATGGGAGAAATTGATCAAATTGGCCGGGATCCCCAGGGCTATTTGCTGGAAAATAATGTGTTCTTCCACATCTAGGCATCCCCTCTTACTCCTCCCCCACACAGAGTGCATATGAACTTTGAGGAGTGACTGGGAATGGAAATCTCCTGCAGCTACCTACTGGCCAATTCATAGGAGATTAGGGAACTAACTGGCTTCCACAGACATACTCCTCAATCCCCATCACTCAAGGCTCTGTTGGGTTTGGGACACAATCTTGGGCACCCAAATGCTGTCCCACTCTTCCTGCCCCGTAAGTAGTATATATGCCAGGGCTGGATCTCTAAGCTTGCTGTGGGTCTGACCCCATCACCTTTTTCGTAGTCGAAATGATTTTTAACTTTTGGGTATGACTGTCCAGTAGGTTTGTTTCCTTGCCTCATAGCACCCAGGAGGCCTGGTTGGCAGCAATAATAAGGAAAACAAGGGACAGAAATTTTCAAAAAAGAAATTAGTAAGTGGTGTGACAATGCACCTCTTTCATTACATCAAAGCTTAGAGTTTCTCCCTGTGGTGTTGGGTGACTGGGAGTAAATCAGTTCTACTCCAGAGGTTGAATTCTTAACATGGGTTTATTTACAATATTTACAGGGTAGGCCCTAGGATTGGCCCAAGAGGTTTCTTTAAACATACAAAAAATACACTCCCCAATTCCCACTGGAGCACTGCCTCTTCTTTTGCTGGCTACCAACTGCCAGGCACCTTCTCTAAACAGAAATAAACACAAGATCTCCTCTACAGAGAAAAAACAGCTCTTTATCTAGGTGAAGCCTTTTCTCTTTGCTGCATACAACCCTTCTACAGCTTGCTTCTCATCTCTCTTCTGCCCCCCAAACCCCAAAAGAATTTTCAAAGGTCACAGGTTGTCCTTAATTGGACTCAGTTGTCCATAATTAATCTGTGGTAACCTCTATCAGTTCCTAGGAAAAAGAGCTTTAACTATTCTAAGACAACCCACCTTCACCCACCCTGCCAGGACTGACTGTGTCACTCAGCTAATAAAGCGAGTAACTGTTGTCACAACTACAGTCAGTGACCAGTGCAGGTGAGAGGCTTTGGGTGCTAACTCCTGGGGTAAGCAATCCAGCAAGTTGATGGCATGGATCCCGCTACCCTATGGAATACAGGAAGGTTGTAAGTGTTCGACAGATTGCATCTGTACCATCCTTCACCAGCTGGGGGGAAACTAGAGAGACTCAGCAGCTAGACTGAATCCTATCCACAATCAAGGATGGTTAGGCTATGGACACTAACCCACATTCATTGTTGTTGTATGGCCTGCCCTGAACTCAATTAATGCCTGGTAGTTTGCAGGGAGGAAACAGAATCCCTTCTGCCCCCCTTTAGTATGTTCAAAGTTATAGCCTTTAATATCTCCTATGTCTCTTTGTCTTCATTCTCCTGTGTGTCTTAATCAATACTATCTAGACAGAAATGCTATAGCAGGCAAAAAAAAAAAAACAGTCTCAGAGATCGTGAACAAGAAGTAATTATTAACAGTACAGTTTCCAAGTGGGGAGCAACATTAACTGGGATCTTGAAGGAATTAGCAATGGGATCTGTGTTATCTATTTTCATTAATTACCTGGGGGCCAGTATGAACTCCACTTTTTCAAATTCACGTGAAACCAACGTGCTGAAGGATACTAAATACCCAGGAGGATAGAACAAAATTTCAGAAAGTTCTTCAGATAAATCATAGAACAGATATTGGATGGCAACAAAGAGCCTCTTGTACTCCAGATTTAACTACTCATCCTGCAAACAGGTCCATGCAAGCGCACAGGCCTTACAGCTGAAAGACGCTGGGTCCTATTGTCAACGAGCCATATAATCAGTGTTCCTAACTTTTTCACCCCTTCACTTTTGGGTCACAGCAATTGATTTTCTAGTCAAGAATCTGCTTAGCAAACATGTTAAGTGCATAGAAAACTATTGAATCAGCTCCTTTTAACCTACAGCATCTTAGCATAAATCAAGCATCTTAAAGCTAGAACAATATATTTATCAGTTCCGAGTTGATCTACTGCTTAGTTAAAAGATGAAACTCTTGTCATATTTCACCAGACATACACATACACATTACATGGCTGTGGAAGTGAATTACTCTGTCCACTAAGGTCTAAAATGGATCTTCATTGCCTATTTCTTAGTCATGTACAACTTCGTAAGATAGAGACATCCTTTTCTTATGTTCATCATTTTGATAAACATTCACATTATACTGTAAGCCTTCTCTCTATCATTGTTAACTCAAAATTTGTTACTGTAATACATCTAAAATAAACAATTAGAATTCCTAATGTATATTTTTTTCCATTAGCATCTGTCAGTGAATGCAAAAAAGTCATTGTTAATGCACCATTGAAGGCTGTGATTTCATAACCGCAAATGTCAAGAAATCAAAGGTTAAGTTTCCCATGGCAATGTTAGCCATGTAACCCTGCGCACACATAGGGGGGTTTATTACAGTCTGTTTAATATATGACCTAATAGATGCTAGGTGTGGCTCAAAGTACTAACTACAAAACTGCTCTTATTATTATGTGATAATAAGGTGTTTCCTTAATTTCATCCAGAATTCATCCAAAGAAAAGTATCTGCTTTCTGGCTGAATCCTTGTTAATAAAGAAAGACGGTAGGTTCCAAAGTTTGTTCATTAATATGTCTATTTATTCCATACATTTTCTTCTGATTATCTTTTCAAATGTGACTTTTTTCCATAATAAATTATCCAAATTTTATTGTACCAATACAATCAAGTCCATTTTCTCCAGTAGGCATCTTCTGTGCACATGACTTATTAAATAAGTGTGAAATTTAACACTTCCTTTTATACTGTAGTTTACATTTACTGGAACACTCAACAAAAATACCAGCAGGGCTCAGACTAATTGTAAGGATGCTACTGCCGTGGTATAATCTGCAGATTTATCTTTTGATAAAAACTTTGCTTCTATCACCAAGGCTTCTTTTTATCATCTCCATAATAACCACCAAACTGTGACCCCTGTTCAACGAGAAGGGCCTGGAAATGTTAATGCTTTTGTCATTTCTAGAATTTATTACTGTAATTATTATAATTGGGTGGGATTTTCAGAGAGTGCTCAGTGTTGGGAAAACTCTATCACACTCTGCTGTCAGTGGGAGTTTGTAAGTTTTAATGGAGCACAGTTAGGATGACACTGATCTCTTTTGAAAATCCCACCCGTTGGGTCTTCAAGTTTGTGTTGGGTGAAAAATTGCATCCAATACAGAATGCTACTTCCACAGTCATTACAGGTTTCAGATTATTTAATATTTCAGTTGTCTTTAAATCTATTCATTGCTGCTAGTTAACATTTGGAAACACTTCAAAGAATGTTTGTGTAGGTACACATTAAATTTCTAGATAAGGTTCTCTCTCTGATTTCTTATATTCCTATAATTCTCTAAGGTCAGAATTTGCTTCCTATGTATTAGTTTACATTAAATATTTTAGACATGCTTAGGACTGAAGCCTTTATGCCTGTGGTTTGAGAATCAGTTTCCTAAATATATTGTGAGAGCAGAATCTGTTTAATCTTTTAAATTAAAATAAAAGAAATACTGTCCATATTTAATGTGCCTCATAATTGTATTCGGACAATAAAACTTCCTGTACCTTTTCTGTAAAAGGCTGTGTTTAAATGTATTATTATTGTTACATTATATGATAGGATTGGACATTCCTCTTTTTGCAGACAGGGACTTAAGCATGCAGACCTCACAGTAAGAGCAGGAGCTAGGACCCAGAGGTCAGCAACAGAGACAGATGCTGTCAAGAATCAAGCCAAGGTTCAGAGCCAAAGTCAGAATCAGGAATTGAGCCAAGGGTCAGAGTTGGAGCCAATAGGTAAGGGTGAGGCATAGAAGCAGGGATCTGGAACAAGGGCAGGAACAGCACAGAAAGGCAGGAACAAAGAAGGTCTAACGTAGTAGCCAGCCAGGGATTCACATAATTGCTTAGACAACTTTCTGTGCCCCCTTCTGGCTTAAGTAACGATTCTCAGCCAATCAGAGAGGTTGGGTGTTTTCTGTAATTGTGAGCTTTGTAGGTGGTGTCTACAGTGAACTGTGGTCCACCAGCCCACACTCCCCACTGGTAGCAGAGAGTTGCCAGGTGGTGCCTGTGATTTGAGAACAGCCTGGTGACCTCTGGACCTGGGTTCACATCACCTCTCCCCTTTAGGGTGCCCTCTGGGTGTCAGTGGGCTGGGTTTTCCTGGTTGTCTTTTTGTGGAAGGTCTTTTACCAGGACAGGGGCATAGGAACGTTTTTTGTGGCATCCAAGAGAATTCTTCAGGACTGTAACCCTCACAATCAAATGCCAGAGTTTACCCAGTCTCATTCTTGCATCCAGGATCTCGAGGATGACTTATTCATCATGACCTTGAACATGTAGTGGCCGGGGCGGGGCAGGGGGAGGAGTTGGTAGCAATGAGGAAACGCTCTGTGTATGGAGCTTTAGAAGATATGTGAAATGCTGGGTGGATTTAGAGAGAGTGGGGCAGGAGGAATTCAAAGGTAACTGGTTTGATTTGTCAGCAAATTAATAGGGTTACAAGAACCTGTAATTGAGTTTAGGAGACGGCCTGTCTGTGTGCAGCTGTTTGGTTAAAAGCCACACCATCTGACCTACAGAAAAAGTGGGCCCTTCATGTCATTGACAGTCTGCACATTGCTTGTAGCTTCTTTTGGCCACGTGGGTTTTCAGGTCATCTTGGATCCGATGGATCTGTTGCACCCAGACTAAGGCTGCTGGGCTGGGGGAAGTCATGGGTCATTCTGGGTAAAATAGAGAACCCATAGTTTGACAAAAAGGGATTCTGTCTTGTAAAGGCACGTTCCGCATTATTGTACATAAACTTGGTACAATTGTACTGGTAGTAGTACCACAGGTACAGTTCCAAATTTGGTTTGTCCTCTGTGCCTGGCCGTTTGCCTGGGAATGACAGGCGAAGGAGACAAAGGAGCGAATGCTCAACAGCCAGAGGACTCCATGCCAGAATCCGGAGATACACTGTGACTGCAATCAGAGATGATGCACTCTGGAAGACTGTGGAAGTGGATAATTTTATCCAGGCAGAGCTGGGTGGTTCCCTGGGAGGGCACGCCAATACAGGGAATGAAATGTGCCATCTTAGTAAGGTGTCCACCAGGATCAGAATCGTCATGAACCTACTGGACTTGGGTAAGTCTACTATGAAATCTAGGGCGATGACTGCCCAGGGATTAAATGGAGTCTTGAGAGTTTGGAAGAGGCTGAGGGGTTTGTCATGCAATGCCTTGGAGTGTCCACATGCATTACAAGAGGTAACATAGGCCTGCACTGTGGCTTGCATGTGAGGTCACCAAAACAGATAAGGAAATAGGCACTGGGTCTTGAATCTGCCAAAAAATCATGCTAAGGGTGAGCTGTGGCAAACTTGCAGGGCTATAATTCTTGGAGGTCCACGAGACGTGTATATGTGCCCTTTCACATAAGTTATCCCATCTTGGATGCTGTGGAAATGCCTAATTATGGCTTCCTGCTCGTCAGAAGGACTCTCCGGAGCTGAGGTTAATCACCTCAGGGCAACAAGGTATTGGCAGGGGGGTTGCCCAGGAAGTTATGAGGTTTAAGAATGTTGGAAGTTTTGGGGTTCAAGACCATCACACTGTACTGTTCTCCTTTCCTGGAAAGAATATTAGCTTTGCTATTTCTGGTCCCTGGAATGACAGGAGATTACAGGCATGTCTACACATACCGGTAGATCGGCACTGCTGCAATCAATGCAGCGAGTGTCGATTTACCGGGTCTCTCCCATCGATTTGTGTACTCCACTTCCCCGAGAAGCGTAAGGGAAGTCGACGAGCAACACTCTCCCATCAACACAGCGCAGTGTAGCCACTGCAGTAAGTGGATCTAACTACATCGACTTCAATAATGTTATTCACACAACTTCAGTTACGTGAAGTTAGATCAATTTACTGTGGTAGTGTAGACCCACCCTACAAAGTTGTAATGTGAAAAAAAACAGGACGCATTGATTTGCTGTGGGTTGAGGGCTTTGGCCTTATGCAAACAGTCTAAATTCGTATGGTCAGTGTACACTTGGATGGGGTACTAAGCCCCTTCCAGATAGCAGCACCACTCCTCAAAGGTGGTTTTGATCACCAGGCGTTCTTTATCTAGGATCTATTAGTTTTATTCTGTGGGAGTGACTTTCCTGGAGTAAGGGGCCATGCTCCTGGGAAAGTACTGCCCTGATCACTATGTGAGAAGTATGGCAGTGGAGGTAAATGTAAGTTTCAGTTGCTCAAAGGGATTGTTGGGTCCTGGGTAACCAGATAAACTTAGGGCAATGCACTCTGATTACCTCAAGATACATTTCTAATAGAAATTCGCAAATCCAGGAAGCACTCTAGTTCTCAGATGTTCAGTGAAGCTGCCTACTCCAGGGCCGCTTTCACCTTACAACAGTCCATCTCAAGATCCTCAAGGGATAGGATGAACCCTAAGAATTTTTAAGGAGGCCTGACCAAAAACACACTTCTCCAGCTTCGCATAGAGGCCACATTGGCATAGCCAAGGACAGAACGGACATGCATGGGTCCAGGCCGCATTCAGGCCAATAAAATTATCCACTGCACCTGAGACAACAAGGGCCTGCTGCATAGAGACTGAAAGGAAACACTCTGGGACACATAGCTAAGCTGATACTTGCAAATGCATTTGACCGATAGCACTCAGCACTCATTCAGGATAGGACCATGGCTCAAAACTAAAAGGAACTGTGAAGGGACACGCCCCCTATGAGCTCAGAGCAGGCCCTCTGGGCCTATGCTGCACTAATGAGGGGTATCAGTACAGCCTGTTCACCCTAGAGGAGGAGGGGCTTATAAGCGGAAGCCTACCATAGGAAGGGGTGGTGACTGGTAAGAAGGCTGCTCCAAGCACAGACTGCAAGTAACAGAGGCAGGCCATCCAAGGAGGAGACAGCCATCAACCACACTGTTTCTGGAACTTCCCCGGCTGACAACTAAGTAACACACCCCAGGAAGAGAGGTGGGGATTAAACCCCTTGAAGGGGCAATAGATTTTCAGAGACTGAGCCCTATCCGGGGCTGTCTTGTGAAGCTGACCCCTGTTCCAGCTAAATTCTCCTCTCTAATAAGGGACAGGGAGAAAGAAGAACCGGCCCTCTGCCAGGGACCAATTATCCCAAAAAAACTGCCCTAAGTGCAGCCACTGGGAGAGTAGAGAAGGTAAATGAAAGCCAGTGGGACCTGGGAGGGGTCTAGGGAGTCCTGCCCCCTCCTACAGGAACATTTTGTCAAGGTGCTCAGGCCAGTCCCCTTTACCAGGCCTGGGCTGGCTTGTTTTCCTGGGTCTCTTTGGTTTGGGTTCCTCAAGGGGGAATCAGAGATCGCACAACATAGTTTGCCACAATAGAAGTACAGGTTAAAACATCACCCT
Source organism: Eretmochelys imbricata (assembly GCF_965152235.1). NCBI lineage: Eukaryota > Metazoa > Chordata > Testudines > Cheloniidae > Eretmochelys > Eretmochelys imbricata. The sequence continues at coordinate 102,471,088 of NC_135572.1, forward strand.
CGCTCCCTTGACTTGTGGAGCGGGACCCAATAGTGGTGGGCGTGGCTCTAATGCCTCCCATCTTCATTCTTCCTGTCTTTCATTCAGCTGACTGTCTATCCGGATGACATGCCCAGATCCAGTGGACTCTCAACTCCAGCAAGCTCATTCTTGATCTCACCCAGCAGGCCCCACTGAAACTGGAACAGCTGGGCTGCCTTATTTCACTCTGTGTCCAATGTGAGATAGCAGAAATGTCCTGCATAAGAGGCAGCTGGGTTGGTTTGACATGATTTGTTCTTGACAAATCCATGCTGACTGTTACTTATCACCTTATTATCTTCTGGGTGTTTGCAAATGGATTGCTTAATTATTTGCTCCATTATCTTTCCGGGTATTGAAGTTAAACTAACTGGCCTGTAATTTCCTTATTCCCCTTGTCATAGATTGGCAGTATATTTTCCTTTTTCCAGTCCTCTGGAATCGCTCCCATCTTCCAGAATAAGAACTAACTAAATGATAGATCTCAAAAAAACAGTTGTCAATTGGAAATCATCCGGAACGGGAGTGTTTCATCAGGAATTAGTATTAGGCCTGATGCTATTCAACATTTTCATCAATGATCTGGATGTAAATATAAAATCACTGCTGATAAAATTTGTAGATGACACAAAGATTGACATAGTGGTAAATTAGTATGAGGACAGGGCAATTAACAGAGAGATCTGGATCTCTTAGTAAACTGGGCTCATTCAAACAAAATGCATTTTAATTAGATCTTTGCAAAACTCAGAATTCCCATTTTTCAGGAAACATCTATATGTTGAAATTTGCTTTCTTTATGAATTGGAATAACAGTATTTTTGAAATTTCTTGTGAAACAGAAATTGTGAAAAAAAATTCATTTCAGGAAAAATTTAAAAATTTTGTTTCAATTTTTTCATTTTAGTTTTTGAAGTATTTTACATTAATTCACGTCAGTAGTAGCAATGCATAGTATGACATGTCAGATCATATCACAATATGACAACATAATCAAAATATTAATTTTTAAAAAATAATAATAATAAAGGGTAGATGCTACTTAACACACATTGAAACATCTTATTTTCTAAATCAAAGTGTTTGTGTCAAAATGAAACAGTTTGACACTTAGTGTCAATATAAAAAGGTAACTGAATATTTCAACTATTATGTCATAATATGACATAACCTGACATGGTGTATACATGCGGACTACTACTCCTAACAAGTTATGAAATAATGTAAGAATAATAGAAATAATATAAAAAAGAAAAATCCCATAAAATGAATTCTGAAATTATAACGGTTTGAAACAAATTTTTTGAAACTTTACTGAAATGAAATGAAAAGAAAAACCATTTGAGGAAAATGTGAGGGGTTGTTGGTGGGAAATTTCTTTTTTTCCAGAGGAGCATTTTCCAACAGAAAACTATTTCAGCAAAAGTTTTCTGATCAGCACTAGTTTTAATATAGTTGAATGAAAAATTATATATCTAGGAACAAAAACTGCAGCCCATTCCTACAGAATGGGGTATTATATCCTGGAAAGCAGTGACTCTAAAGGAAGATTTAGGGATCATAGTGGACACAGTGACCATGAGCTCCCAGTGAGAACCTGTGGCAGAAAGGGCTAATGTGAGCCTTGGATATACAAACAGAAGAGTAGTGAGGAGAAGTAGGAAAGTGATTTTACCTCTGTATATGGCAATGATGAGACTGATACTAGAAAACTGCATATAGTTCTGGTGTCCACAGTCTTTAAAAGGATGTTAAAAATTGGAGAAGAGGTACAGAAAAAAAAAAGCTACATACATTATTCAAGGGCTGGAGAAAATACCTTACAGTGAGATATTTAAAGAATTCTATACATTTAACTTATCAAAAAAGAAGATTGAGAGGTGACTTCATTACATTGCATAAGTATCTTCACAAGGAGAAAATACCAGGACCCTGTAAACTACCAGAGAAAGGCATAATAAGAACCAATAGCTGGAAGCTGAAGTCAAACAAATTCGAATTAGACACTCATTGTTAATAGTGAGAGTGATTAACCACTGCAACAAACTCCCTTGGGACGTGGTGGATTTTCCATCTCTTGCTAGCTTCAAATCAAGACTAGATGCTTTTATGGAAGATATGCCTTAGCCAAAAACAAGTTATGCTTTACTTAAACCCAAGTTATAGGGTTCAATGTGGGGGTATCTGAGTGAAATTTAATGGCCTGTGATATACAGGAGCTCAGACTAGACAATCAAATGGTCCCTTGGGGGCTTAAACTCTATGAATATATGAATTCTGTAGTATTTTTCTACTATCTATATATATTTCTTTCAGTATCTTAGTCCATAGATTTCTATATCTCATTCAGTTCAGAAGTGTTATTACTAACTTATACCTAAGGTTACGATTTTCTCGTGGATATTTTTAATAAAGCTCATGGACTGGTCACGGGCAATTAACAAACAATCACGGAAGCCGGGACCTGTCCCTGACTTTTATTAAAAACATCCCAGACAAAATGGGAAGGGAGGAGGATCCAACACCTTGCCCCCACTCCCCGCAGTGGCTGGGAGGGGTCCCCCTGCCGCCCTGCAGGGCTGGGAGCTGCGGGGGTGGGGGGTCCCGCACCACTCACAGTGGCAGGGGAGCTGTGGGGGCCCCTGTCACACTGAACAGCTCTGGGGTCCCTCTGCTGCCGTTGGCTGAGCGCTGCGGGGGGGCTCCCTCCCACCTGCTGAGCAACTCTGGGGACCCTCTGCTGCCTATGGCAGTGGCTGGGAGCTGCAGGGAGTGGCTCCCCACATGTGGCTGCTGAGCAGTTCCGGGGTCCCTCTGCCACCACTAGCAGCTGCCGGGAGCTGCGAGGGGCTCTGGCTTCTTGCATCAGCTGAGCAGTTGCAGGGGGACCCCTGCCAGCGGTGGCGGCTCGGAAGCTGTCTCCCCACCCCCCCGCACACACACACATCCGTGGCCGCTGAACAGCTCCGGGGTCCCTCTGCTGCTGCCACCGGCAGCTGAGAGTTGTGGGGGGCCCTTGGCTGCAGTCCCGCCTGCCAGCGGCAGCAGCTGGGCAGCTCAGGGGTCACCGCTGCAGGAAGGTTCCCTGCCACCCACGGAGGTTGGGCTGCTGCGGGGCCCCCAATGTCATTGAGGTCACTGGAAGTCACGGATTTTGTGACTTCCACAACATAATCTTAGCCTTACTTATTCCCAAGGTTTCAATGTCTATTTTTTTTCTGAAGTTCTGTATTTGAAACACCAAAGTCTTAAAATTTTGGCCTTTATACACATAATTTGGAGTTTCATTTGCTTTAATTCTTATTTTGCAAATTTTTCTGCAAGAAGCACATCTATAAAGCAACATTTCTTTCCTGACATCTTGACAGAGGCTGACATGTGGGTTCAAACAGTGAGGGCAGGTTATTGTTTGTTTCTATATTTACCTGTGTTGATGGTGCCAATGAGTTGTTTGATGAGGCGATAAATGTAGACCTAAGTACATACTGAACTACGCTGAAGTATCTTCAGCTTGGTCTCTCTTATAGCTTACTCGTCACCTAGATACCTTTTCAGTTTTATCACCAGCAGGAATATAAAATAAAATGGCTGCAGCACTAGAAAATTATTATATAGATGTTTTGGGCTTTGTAAAACCTATGATATAACTGTCTAAATTATCTCAGGATGGTTATGGATATTTGATGCTTTTGACATTCCACTGGTTTAGAGCTAGAGAAAAACAGATTAATATTTTTGTCTGATTATCCCTCATAACACAGTGACTGGACTGAACATACACACATATTAATGAATAAGAAGAATAATCTTCCCTATGAATAGATAGCTAAAGTATGACTAGCCCAGCACAACAATTACATTATCAGGAAACTTTATCAGATGGTGACACAAAGGCATCTGCAAGAGGTACAAGCCAATCCAAGGGCCATTTTATTCATATTCCCAAAGTAATGTGACTCAATGGGGTTCACATTATATTGATACTCAGCTTGTATTAGTCTGTACAGTTCTACTGACATCAACTGAGCTTTGATGATTACAGTAGGAGAGGATCTGGGTACTCAGAGTACCTAATTTACTTTCTATAACAAAAACATATCTTAATAGTCTTTATAACTACAGTAAAGATACAAATGGAAATGGCCAAAATATTGTGAGGCTAAAAATGCATCCACTTTGACTCTGAAAGATATCTCCACATGTTCTGTATTTAAAACTTGGACTTTTCTCTAGCAGCATAGAAATGATAGAATATAAATTCATCAATCATTAAAATTAATATTGTATATCAGACTTGCTTAGGTGCCAAACAAATCTAGGGAATAAAGATGGGCAACAAAATATACTGTATTTTTGCAGGGATCCAGTTTATATTTGAAAAATGCAATGCATTTTTAAACGAAAGGAAAACATGACCCTTTATAGAGACTTTTGAATGAATCCCAAAGACAACATTAAAGCAGTGTAAGTTGTTCAGCTAGTACCAATATATTCATCTGCTCTTTGAAATAATTCTTGCAGTGTGGATTTTTCTTAGCTTTCTCTTTGATTTTTCTCTCTTTTTTAGAAATCCACATAGTTACTGTTATTTATTTTCCTGCCACTGACATAAGACAATGTCTGAGATTTTTTTAATGTTGTTATTAACCATGTTTATTTCCTCCATTACAGGCTGTAGTAAGTTTTCAGATATGCCTGCTAATGATGCTGAGTCCTAACATTTTGAGAAGTTATCCACAAACTGCTTTCCTCCCTTGGCATCCTGCTGTTAATTGATTTATCTTGTTAGATTGACCTCACACTTGGTAAAGCAATCCCCATCCTTTCATGTATTTATACCTGCTCTTGTATTGTCACTCCATGCATCTGATGAAGTGGGTTCTAGCCCACGAACGCTTATGCCCAAATAAATTTGTTAGTCTCTAAGGTGCCACAAGGACTCCTCGTTGTTTTTGCTGATACAGACTAACACGGCTGCTACTCTGAAACCTAGATGACTAAGTAACTGGTGGATCTTGATAATAATCAGTAATCATTCTTACTTTAAACAAGGAATTTTGCAAGGGAGAGTGTTAATTTAATTATTATAATGAGAAGCAGGGTGAATAAAAGTCAATTACTTGAAAACAAGTTTTTAAATTATTTTATTTAATTCAGATTTTTTAATTTAAATTAAATATATTTTTTCTCTTAAAAATAAATCTATTTACAATTAAATCTGAAATTAAATCTTTAGCCCTAAAATCTAGTAAATTCAATTAAGTTAAATTTAAAAAATATTAAGCAGTAGACATTTGCTGCCAAAGTTTAAACAAAATCAAACCACTTTGAACTGGTGACAGCCACTGGTAAATCAGCTGGGACCAAAGTTTATTGAAGTGCTAAACCAGCTTTTGACAACAGTAGCCTCTTCTGCAGATGCAGTGAGAATATTTTCTTCATTTCAGTTTATTCAGCTACTTCAGTTCAATGATTAGTTCATTCAAAACTAAGAAAGCAACTGGGAACTGAAAAAAAGCAGGAATGCTTGTTTTCCTCCTTCAATCTACCAGCAGAAAAACTAAGTGTGAAAGGATGAGATAGTTCTAAAATTTTGAAGGGCATGGTGACCAGAAACAATCAGTTCAATTCACTAACTACAGAATTTCCTTCAAGAAATCAGTTAGTTTTAAATGCAAAACAGGTTTTGATTTAAAAAAAAAAAGTTTTATGTATCCAGCACATTTAAAATAGTTTTGTGTAACTCATAAAAATTTGGATTCCATTATCCATCTAAATAGAGTTTGATACAAAACATGAGTGAAAAATTAATCATCTAGAAAATAAGAAATGCATCATTTACCATTTTCTAAACTAAAATAATAAAAATGTAAAAATAAAAAATCTTTAAAAATGTAAATTAAACTATAATTGCTAAGATAAAATGGTATAATTTCTCCTCTTGGTGAGCAAAGAAAAGTACTAGCATGAAAGCTACATTTAATTGCAAATCAACATGTTTTAATGGTTACCAACCAATGACAATCAACCTCGTTTTAGGAAAATTGAAAGTACAAATGCAAAACAAGATTTAAAATTGATTATTTAAATCAAGGTTTGCTTCTTGCTGATTCAAACTCATGATTTACATCACTTCGATTTAAAATCAATCCACCCTGATGAAAAGGGAGTTGTTAGAGCAACAGAAACAGTTTGACTCTTTCCTCCTACCAGTCCATATAGGATATTCCTGAGGGAATTCTGTGCCACTGCACATGTGCAGAATTCATGTCCCCTGCAGATTTCTTTGCTTCCCACTGCATAGGCGCTGACTTCTTCTGGTGCTGGTGGGTGCTCGACCCGCCCCGCCCCACCCTGACTCCACCCCTGCCCCGCCCCCTCCTGCCCCCATTCCAACGCCTTCCCCAAAGTTCCCACTCCAACTCTACCCCCTCACTGCCCCATTCAACTCCTTCCCCAAATCCCCACCCTGGCCACGCCTCTTCCCCGCCTCCTCCCTTGAGCGCGCCATGTTCCTGCTCCTCCCCCCTCCCTCCCAGAGTTTGCTACAGCTGTTTGGCAACAGCAAGCGCTGGGAGGGAGGGAGTAGCGGAGACACAGCACTCAGGGGAAAAGATGGAGGCGGAGGAGGAGGTGAGGCAGGGGGGCGGGGTAGGGAGCTTAGCTACCGGTGGGTGCAGAGCACCCATTAATTTTTCCCCATGGGTGCTCCAGCCCAGGAGCACCCACGGAGTCGGTGTCTATGCTTCCCAGCAGCGAAGGCACATTGTTTTGGGTGCCCCAAGCAGCCAGAAGAGAAGTAAATCACTGCAGGGCAGGCAGGGCTGGGGATGCCCTGCTGGGTGATCTCCTACCATCGTGCAGCCAGTGGCCTGTGGCAAAGTCCGGAGGTGACCTGAACAATGTATCAGATTCGGGTCATGGGCAGCCTGTGGGCATAGAGTGAGCTGTTCAGTATCAGGGATGAAGGTCAGAGATAAATCCAGGGCCAGGCCAGGTCAAAACTGCAAAGTCAAAGTCTGTCACCAAATTGAAAGTGTGAGGCGAGTATCAGGGTTGGCCCAAGCCAAGGTCAGCAATGGTCTTAAACTGAAGACAATACACCAGGGATCAGGGTAGGGAGTTGAGCATAGATCAAGAGCTGATAATGTGTGATTGAGAAGCTGTGAGACAGGAAGTGCAGAGGTCTGCATTGCTCAGACAACTCCCAGAAATGGCTTCCCAGTTTATATGGGGAGTGCCAGCCAATCAGGAAATCACAGAGGGCTAACGCTCATGTCCCTTGGGGTGGGACTTCCTGCATGGCTTAGCATTTCAGTACCTATTAGTAGCAACCTGCCTGGGACTCTGGTGGTAACAAGGAAGCTGCACCTCCCTTGAATCCTTCAGACACTAGTTCTATCACTCTTCTGGTGGTTAAAAACTTTCCCAACAAGAAAGGAAATGGGTACAAAACATAGAGCAATCAGCTAAAGAAGTGCCACAGTAAGGAAGTCCACTGAACAAAACATTAGTGGGAACAGAGCTGTAACAGTGTGATAAATCATGAGGGAAAAGCTGCAACAGCAGAGATGCAGTCAGATAAGTGATCATCACAAGAGAATGTGAGTGAGAAAATTGCCTAGGAAGAAAAGAGTGTTTGCTGTAAGCAAAGAAGCCTGGCAGCTAAAAAGGAGACGAGTTAAGAGAGGAAGCCAAAAAGAAGTATCATCCAACAGAAAAACTTTTCAGCCTTTGGGAAGAAGGTCAGATTATGCTGATCTCACAGAGGGAGGGAATAGCTCAGACTTTACGTAGTGCACTGAAGTATTTCTATTTGCCAGAGTTGACATTACAAAATAATTGAGGCGGTGGACAGGATGGAAGTGGTGGAGTGTGGGTGTCAGGGATGCTAGAGAGGAAGAAGAGGTTGCAGTAGTCAAAATGGGCGCTGATCAGCACCTGAACAAACTTTAACAATCTGGATAGAAAGGAACAATTGGGTTTTAGAAATGTTTTGGGGAAGTAGCAGCAATATTTTGACATCACCCCTCTCCTTCTTGATCAAATAATATTCCTGTAGCTACTACAGCAAGTGCTTATTTGGAAAACAAGTATTTACACAGTATTTTGTATTAGCAGCTGTCCAGAATGTGGTAAATGTTTTGTCCTTTTTGAAAAAGAATTAATAGAATTATTTACTTTTCATTTCATTTCCCCCTCGCGTGTTTCTTTCTGAACCCCCACCTCTTGCCACACACCCAGTCTTCCTTTCTTCCTGCCTCCCTAGATGTAATTCCCATATGAAAGTTCCTTTTCAGGGTGGCAGCTCCAATCCCTCTGGTAGTTCTGATTTCTGAGGGAGGATCTTGCTTCCCATCCCTCCTAGCAGAGGTAACTAGACAGGGTCTTTCGTGTTTCCAGCTACTTTTACCAGACTCCAGGCCGCTCTTCACACTGAAGAGCATGAAAGCATTTAAAAGAAATCAAAATCAAGGAGAAACCAATATCATGTCACTTACCAGCTATTGCAGACTCCCACAAAATGATCTACAGAGCCCTACATGGAACTCACCTTGGAAATCTCTGTGCTAAATAAGCCCTTTCCTTCCTTTGTGTTGACATTTTTTCAGATATTTCTAGACTTATTTCCATCAGCCATCCTTTGGCACAACTTATCCAAGTTATCATAGATAGGGCTGTTAGCGTCACCTATTATTAAGATTACCCAATGCTTCTCACATTAAGACCCTGTTTTCAGTAGCTTATAACGTTGCCAAAAACTTTAAATGTCTGGTCTCAAATTTTCCATGGTGGTTGTCAGCCCCAGACTGAATTTTTACAGAAAATTTCAGTCTAAATATTTCAGTCATTTCTGAGAATGAAGCTAGGTAAAATATTTTGCCCATGTTATAAATTTCCGGAATCTTTTCTTTGAGAAGCTCTAGCACAGGAGTTCTCGAACTGGTGGTCGAGGGGTCGCGAAGTTATTACATGGGGGGTCGCGAACTGTCAGCCTCCACCCCAAACCCCGCTTTGCCTCCAGCATTTACAATGGTATAATGGTTTAAATATATAAAAAAGTGTTTTTAATTTATTAGGGGGGTCACACTCAAGAGGCTTGCTGTGTGAAAGGGGTCACCAGTACAAAAGTTTGAGAACCACTGCTCTAGCATATCCATGCTTTGGAACAGGGATTTTAAATTTGGCACGGTGGTCATCCTGATGTCAAGCAAGCATCTTTTGTCATCCCTGTTAATCTTTACAAACTTTAGTCAAGTCATAAGCCTTTGAAAAACAGCAATTTGCACATGTTCAGTAGACATTTGCTAGGGCTTAGCAGCTAAATACCCTGAAGATTCCATCAAAACTAAGCATGCTCCAGCTTGGGGCTCATGATGGCTTTCCCTATTGTTGCAGCTCTGTGCTGGGTCCAGGCACTTGAACTGAGAACTTGGAGACCTGTCTCTCCTGTACTCTCATTAACCCCCCTGCCGGACCCAAGCAGCATGTAGGGGGAAGTTGCCTGATTTGAATGCATTATGATAAAGTCTTTACATTGTCTTTACATGATCACATACTTTCTACACAGGATACCTGCCTCATTAAGTGTACAGGATGGAGCTCCTCTGGGGATGAAACAGGGTTGTGTACCGAAAAGAATGTTTTCTGTGGGAACCCTGCTTCATTTGTTGCAGAATTTGGAAGGTGTGTAGTGAATGAGGCAGGGGACTCCAGGAACAGAAAGGAGGATCTCACAGTTAAGGCAGCTGCATGCTGCCCTCAATAATGGGATTCTATCCCTGCCTCTGCCACTGGTAACTGTGTGTTCCTCATTTTCTAGGTGCCTCCCTTGAAACTCTGGGGTCTGATCTGCAGAAATGTGGAGCATTCATAGAGGCAACTGAAGTTATTAGGAGCTGGGATTGTAACATATACAGTGCGATATAATGCTAAGTAATCTGAACAATCAGATCGTAGGTATCTCATATTGGGCACCCAAAATTAGTGGACATTTTTTACCTTAGTCTCTCTGTGCCTAAGTTCCCCATCTATACCATGGAGTTCTTACCCTACCTTACCTCTGTTCATCTCACAGAGGTGTTGTAAAAGACAATTAATCAGTGGTATGAAACACTTAAATACTCTAGTGACTAGTGCTACAGAAAAGAAGAGGAAATTAATAATTCTCTCTTCAGAGCAGGGTTTGAATAGTGTGCAGTACATTAGGCATGAGATTCACACACTGAACACAAATTATTGCACAGCTGCTCATTAAGTGAGCCCCATCCATCCTGTGCACTGAATGAAGGGTGAGAACAGTAGAAAAAATAGTACAGGATCATGTAATTGAAGACTGTCATAATGCATAAACACCAAGGAGCCAAATTAAGGTTGCACAGACAAGGACCTGATTGCAAGGACTTGATCTAGGCCACAATTCAGCAACAATGGCTGCAGGGCTCCTCCTGCTTCGATGTGTGTCTGGCTGGGTGGCTGTCTCTCTCTCTCACACACACACACACTTTCATGGAGACTGCAGCCTATAGCCATAGCAATGACTCTAACAAATTTTTTTTCAGATGTATCTGGCTACACCGTTTTGTGATAACTGATGGCTTTGGCCTACTTTTAACATAATATGTCCAATCTACACTCATTAACATTAGTAGAAATTTCCCATATTCTTTGAGAGAATACACCCCAAAATGCCCATCTATAGATGAACTTACCCTGGCTGCGTGTCATTTGTTACGCAATGATAGGTAAAAGTTCCAAACATCTGAACTCCTAGAATTCCGTACAGAAGCAGAAAGAATAGAAGGAAAATTGAAACACTCCAAATCTGCTCTCCAGAACGCCTGGTAAGAAGATAAATATTACATTACGTATTAATAAATGAAAACTAACCCCCAGAAAAATTTATTTAGTATTTGTATTACAGCAGCACCTTGATGCCCTCGTAATGGACCCATTGTGCTAGGTATTGTTCAAACACACAACCAAAATATGGTCCCTACCCCAAAAATCTTATAATCTAAGTACACACTATAAGACTGGCCATACTCGGTCAGACCAATGGTCGATGTAGCTCAGGATCCTGTCTTCTGAGAGAGGCCTGTGCCAGGTGCTTCAAAGAGAATGAATGGAACAGGGCAATTATCGACAAGAGGCAAGAGATACAGACAGGCAGACAAGTACAAGAAAACAATGAAACAATATACCATTTTATACCACATGGCTTCTACCCACAAAGACATGGCAAAAACAGCTGACAGTTCAAAAATAAATGAAAAAAAACCCACCTGTTAGAAAGACCTATTTCTTTATCCTGAAATATGGCATTCCTTCCCTAAAATTATGTTGTGCTACAATGCAGACCAAGCGATATTTAGTGCTGGAAAAGTGAGCTTTAAAATAGGTTATCAAATTCAATATTTGGACTAGAAATGGCAGCCAAGATTTTTCCAAAAAGGGGTGCTTGAAGTTACGCTTCAATCAAAACTGGCACCTACATAATAGCTTAATTTTGAAAGTGCTGAGCTTCTAGCAGATTCCAATTGCTCCTATCCTACATTTTTAACTTATCATTTTCCCCCTCTCCCTCTGAGATCTGTGAATTTGGATACTTAGGACCAGATCCTCAGCTGGAATAAATCCAAAGTGCAAGAGGACCCCATGAGAAGCTGATCCATGGTAACTAAAGCAACCAGGCCATGCAGGAGAAGAGATTAGTTTTTTAAAAAAAAGACATAAAATGGATAAAAAACTCTCATATTTTTCTGACTGGGTTTTTCTGAAAAATCTGATAAATACAGAATACATGATAGTGTAGCAAAATTAATCCCCAAAGGGGGCCAATAAACTCCTCATTCTACACTACCCCATTAATCATTTTGTATAATGCAGCTTGACTCTGTCTGTAAAGGTAGGACGGCTTATCGCCAGGAGTCCAAATGTAAATGGAGAGAGATATAATTAACTCTCAATATGATCTCAATTATCGTTTCATAAATAATGTCATGATTTTAAGGTTGATAATCCAGGACCTTCCTGGTTTAGATAAAAGATGTATGTATCCTACTTAAAAACTGGAAATCTCCTCTTCTCCAAGGGATTCAGCTCCCATTTTTAATCTTTATTGGACTTGAAACACCAGGCCTTAACACCTCCTATTGGCCCAGGACTAAATTTAATCCATACTGGGCCTCAGCACAGTGTAGTTTCTGAGAGTGTGGAGCGGAGAAGACAACTCTGAAAAAAAAGACTAAATATTTTTGTGTCGAGCTGAGCATTTTTTGGTGTGGATAAACTGCTGGATGTTTGAAGCTGATGGGTGGTTTCAATGTCAGAAGCAATCCCAAAGGATCTGGGTGAGTGCAGAGTGGGCAGAGTGCAGATGAAGTGGTTAAACATACTTGATAAATGCTATTTATCACATAGCTCTACAACAGAGACCGGCAACCTTTGGCATGCGGCCCGTCAGGGAAATCTGCTGACAGGCCAGGACAGTTTGTTTATCTGCAGTGTCCGCAGGTTCGGCCGATCGCAACTTCCACTGGCTGCAGTTTGCCATTCCAGGCCAATGGGGGCTGCAGGAAGCAGCGGCCAGCACATCCCTTGGCCCGCACTGCTTCCCGCAGCCCCCACTGACCTGGAACAGTGAACCACGGCCAGTGGGAGCTGCAATTGGCTGAACCTGCAGACGCTGCAGGTAAATAAACCGGCCCGCCAGCGGATTTCCCTGATGGGCCGCGTGCCAAAGGTTGCCGATCCCTGCTCTACAATGTATCAGCCGGCTATTATCATCATGTGCTATGCGTGATATTTATTACAGTTTAGTGTGTATGTGTGTCTTATTGTTTTAAAAAAGATATATGTAATAGGAGCACCCACACTTATCTCTAGATGCTCCTTCCAATATGTAAAGGTCAATGGAGCAGATCAAAAATTCTCACAAAAAATGTTATCTGTTTTCTGTCTCTCTTATACTGGCAGTTGATATTTTTCAAAAATGCACAATTCTGACAATTTTTTTTGTCCAGGTCTAAATCTTACAATCAGATTTTATATTCGGTTCTTTAATCCTCCTCCCAGCTGCTTATACAATCATGTTAAAGAACATTTTAATTTTAATTTATGTTTACAGATAAATTATTCACTTACTTTAAAATATTTGTTATCCTGGTTCTTGGAAGCTCAAAGCGAAAATATATCCGGAATGCTCGAATCATAATAAGAGGCCTTGGAATCCGCAGCATGCCCCAGGGTGACATCTGATCAACTATCTCAGCGATTTCAAACACCTATGATCAAAAGAGGAGGGGTGTTTCTACTATTCCTGCACAGTCCACAGCAGAACTAAAATTCAGTTGCAAATTTAACACCAGTAATTTGGGCTCGAATAGAGACTGGGAGTGGCTGGCTCATTACAAAAGCAGCTTTGCCTCTCCTGGAATTGACAGCTCCTCATCTATTATTGGGAGTGGACTACATCCACCCTGATGGAATTGGCCACGTCAACACTGGTTCTCCACTTGTGAGGTAACTCCCTTCTCTTCGTGTGTCAGTATATTTATGTCTGCATCTGTAATTTTCACTCCATGCATCTGAAGAAGTGGTGTTTTACCCACAAAAGCTTATGCCTAAATAAATCTGTTAGTCTTTAAGGTGCTACCAGACTCCTTGTTGTTTTTATCAGTACTCTTGTAACAATGTTTGTATTTGTGGATTCACATTTATGAAGGCAGCAAAACTATTTTCATGATAACATTTTTCACTTTCAAAGTCCCTTTTGGATTGCAATTTTCCTTTTTAAACTTTTCTTTTTTAAAAAAAGAAAGTTTAAGAAAAATCCCCTCAGCCACTTTTTGAATTATCTTAATGAGAAATAAAAATATATTCCACCCATGTTCCTAATCCTTCTAACTCAGACAACTCAAAAAACTTCCAGCGGTATATGCAAGAAGTCTTGAAGAGGGATCTCTCGATCTCTCTCTCTCCCTGTTCTTTGCTAAGAATGAAAAGTTTTCTTTTCCAGTTAATGAAATTAACATCTGAAAATGTTGCAAAGACCATGAACAGATTTTCACTGTTACAAAAATGCACACACATAGCCAGCTAATCACACTGTGTTGTGGGATATCTTGCAGACAACAGATTACTTCAGGGAATTTGGAAGCATTCTGAAGAAAAATATCCAAGCCATCTTCTGTGAGATCCTTCCTGTCCCTCAAGCAAAGGAAGACAGAAAGCAGAAGATTCTGGAAGTCAATTACTGGCTCAGTAAGTGGCGCAGGGTGAAGGGTTTTGCTTTCATGGAACATTGATCCACGTTCTTGGGGGTGAGGAGACTGTATAGTATACCTAATGTTCCATGTTTTCTGTTTTTACCTATTTTCACTGTTAAATTACCAGGTTTTTTTATTAAAGGAGTTCAGGTTTTTACTAATTCACACCCGTTTATCAATCCACTCAATATTTTTTGGGATACTTATTTTTGTTAAACACTAATGCAGTCCAGGATTGTTGTGTCCTGCAGCTCTGAGACTGAAGCAGTTCCGCAGTGTAAAACACAGAATACACACACGGTGGAGACTGGAAAAATCAAAAAACGTTAATATCACACTACGATTGGCTCACAGGGAGACGCTACCCACCTATTTCTTTGCATCCATTTAGTGTGGCACTGAATTTAAACAATCAATCCTCAACAGATAAAGATAAAGTAAAAAGGTAAACATGAGACAAGAACACAAATGTATGCCTGACTACCAACAAGAAAACCAGTGCTTTGCAATGTTCAAGAAAAATAAAGATCAGAGTGAAGAGGATGCATTGTGTTGCATGTACTGCAGCACTGAGGTCAGTACTCATGCCAACAGAATAAAGGAGCACGTTGAAAGCAAGTGACACAAGCAGCTTAAAGAAGAAAGTGAGCTTCAGGATAGTCAATATCAGGAGCTTTCACCACGGCTTTAATGAAAGAGAGGTCAGAGCATGATTGTGTCAATGAATTTGCGCGTGCTCTTTGTTTCGCAGGACAACTGCTGTTAATTGCAGAAGGGCCTATTGGTGACTTTGTACGACAATACTGTCCAGCAGCAAAAACCCTCCCTAATGCAGATAACCTCACTCGTAAGTATTTGAAAGAAAATGACAATGCTTTAGTATCTAAACTGATGGAAATGTGGTATCTAGTCTGATTTTTTACAAGTCTCTTGATGCTTTGGACTGTCCAATTCTTGGCCTTTTCTTTTCGTTTTTCATTTCAAAGCAAATAAACCTGCATTGTTTTGAGTTGATGTGACATTCATACCCTCTGCTGACACACATTTTGTTGATGCAGCAATAACTGACATATTTGAGATGTACCAACTAACTTGGGAAAACATGGCCACAACTAACACAGATTTTGCTTCCTAGATGGCTAAGTTTGCACGGGAGATAAAAATCAGAAACCAGAGCTGCTATGTATTACCTATCCTGCTCGTTTGATTAAGATTGCACTACCAGCAGCTACTGCTATGGAAGAAATGAAAGATGTAAAATCTTGCATCACTGGATTCGGGGCCATTTTCAGGTATATGAACAAGTTGAAGGCTTTGTTTTATATAGTGTGAGACGAGTGCAGAGCCAACTGCCAATTAGCTACCCCTGTTGTGCAACCTCAGTGCATGAGCTTGTACTTCACTGCCTGTCATGTAAATAATGTGAGGACTGTTCTAATGCATCTCCTAGATCATCCTGAGTTTGTTGGTTCTAAAGAAGAAACTCTGAAGAGACTGGCAAATAACAAAAATGACGGCCAGATTCTGCGCACCTAGGTAATGTTCATTGTTGAAATTTGGAATCACTGTGTGACACACAGAAAACACTGTGTGTTTTCTCCAACTACTGCCAATACGTTTGCCAATACACATTTACCTGCTCCTGACAATCAAGACCAGTGAATTAGGAGTGGGGTGGGTAAAGAGAAATTCAGTCTTTTTTGCCAACACATAATATTTTTTGTCCGACCTTTTGCAGGAAGGAGGGGCTGTGGCTGGCATCTGCCAGATGGTTTTTGCAAGGTTCATTATGGCAGCATTAATAGGCAATGCTATTTTTGCTAATGGGGAAGCCTGGAGAATGTCAGTGAACAGATGCTGGGTCTCAGGGAGCTCAGACAAGGAGATGTTGAGGGAGTCCACTACCCTCTTAAAAATGTCACGAAAGGACATGAAGTCATCCCCCGAAGTGGGGGGGGTGGCATGAGTGTTTTATATGGAGACGAAGATGAGATATGCGTAGGTGCCAAGGTGTCTCCTTCAGGTGCATCCTCCTGCTCTTCAGTCCCCTCATCCTGGACCTCTGAAGGTGCTGGATCCGTTGGTGAGGGAGGGCAGGGTGGGTTAGGAGGTCTAATGTTCTGGGCCCTATAGATGGCCCATGGGTCCCAGTATGGCCAGGTGGGTGGGAGGGCCATAGGAGGTGACAGCCAGGATTGGGTCTGCCAGGCTCACGCATCTATCAGTGGCTGATGATGTGAAGGCCCTGCTTTAGGAGAGGAGTGGTGAGGGGTGTACATCCCTGTGTCGTCCTCCTCATCATCATCACTGGAGAGAGGTGGCGCTGAAGCCCCTGGGGTGATGATCTGGCTTGGTCTGGGCCTTGCTGGGGTACTGTCTGTACCGAATAGGGGGGTCCCTGGCATAGAAGAAACTGCCAGGTTTCTTTTCTTTTCTTTTCTTTTCTTGTGAAAAGTTGAGGTACTGGGAAGCTCATTGCAGTGGATGGCAGTGCAGTCTGAGAGAAGAGGGTCAGAACTGACAGTGCTGAGATCTTGCTGAGTTGTGTATGTACAGCAGGTGGCTCCATTATATTGATCAGTGCCGGGACATTCTTCAGCATGGTCAGTGCACGGGAGCTTGGCTTTAGAACGCGCACCTGACTGAGAGCCTGCCTGTACCAGGTTCTTGGCTCCTCGAGAAGTTTTGGTACCAGACATTCCCGGTGCCTCTCAGTCTGAGGCTCTCGGTGCCATCGGTACTGGGGCAGATTTTTCACCAGGAGACCATTTCCTTTTAGGCAATCTCGCTGTGGCAATGAATAAGACCAGTGTTTGGTCGCCTTTTTAGGGACAAGGTCCTTAGAAGCGGTCTTGGTAGTGGAGCCCTTGTCTGTGGCTGCTGCTGGTAACCATTGGCCAGGAGGCATCCTGGATTCTGGCCTGAGGAATTTCACCATCATTAGTCATTTAAATTGGAGATCCCTGGATTTCTGTGTCCTGGCAGGCAGTTTTTACAATGAGGACACTTTTGAGGAATATGGATCTCTCTGAGACAGTGGATGCACTGAGCATGGCCATTTGAAACAAATATCGATAGCCTGCAGGTCAGGCAGCATTTAAATCCAGGGGAACCGGGCATGCCTGAGGAAGGGCCAGCTCTGGAAAAAAAACAGGGTAGCCCATTTTTATTCAGTCATCGTTGATGGGGCCCGCCGCATGGCGGAAGAGGGGAAAACTACACAATTTTAAAAAAAAAAAAATATTGAAGCAATTAAAGACTAACACTAACCAAAGTTAACTAGGATTTAGAGGATAAAAGAAAAAAGAAGAAATATGAACTATCTACAGAGTTGAAGAGGAGTTGCTGTCGCTCCGACTCAAGCCAAGGGCGGTAGAGAAGGAACTGGGGGTCGGTTGGCTGCACATGCAAGGTAACAGCTCGGAGCGGCGCAAGACGATTGCTATTAAAAATCTCCAATTACAAGCGCAGGGTGCCAAGACACCTAAAGCACCCACAGAGACACTCCTCAAAGAAGAAGGATTGGTTCTTGGCCCTACACTACTTAACATATTAATCAATTACCTGGAAGAAAACTAAATCATCATTGATAGTGTGTCAAGATGACACAAAAATTGGGGGAGTGATAAATAATGAAGAGGAAAAATCGTTGATTCAGAGCAATCTAGATCATTTGGTAAATTGGGCACAAACAATATGTTTTAATATGGATAAATGTAAATGTATACATCTGGGAAAAAAGAACACAGGCCATACTTACAGGATGGGGGACTCCATCTTGGTAATCAGTGACTCTAAAAAAGATTTGGGAGTCAAGGTGGATAATCAGCTCAACTTGATCTCCCAGTGTGATGCTATGGCCACAAGAGCTAATGAGAAGCTTGGATGCATAAACAGGAGAATCTTATGCAGTAGTAGAGAGGCTATTTTACTTTTGTATTTGGCACTGGTGAGACCACTGCTGGAATATTGTACCCAGTTCTGGTGCTCACTATTCAAGAAGAACGTTGATAAATTGGAGAGGGTTCAGAGAAGAGCCACAATAATGATTAAAGGATTAGAAAAAGTGTCTTAGAGTGATTGACTTAAGGAGCTCAACAAAGAAAAGATGAAGGGGTGACTTCATTACAGTCCATAAGTACTTACATAGTGAACAAATAGTTAATAATGGGCTCTTCAAATTAGCAGAGGAAGTTATAAGACGATCCAATGGCTGGAAGTTGAAGCTAGACATATTCAGAGCTACATTTTCAGACTAATTAACCATTGAAACAATTTAGCAAGGGTCATGGTGGATTCTCTGTCACTGACAATTTTTAAAATCAGGATTAGATGTTTTTCTAAAAGATGTGCTCTAGGAATTATTTTGGGGGAAGTTATATGGCCTGTGTGATATAAGAGGTCAAACTAGATGATCACAATGGCCTTGGATCTATGAATGTACTAGGAAATGTTCTGTAGGGATCACTGACAGAGTGCAGACTAGATTACAGTGTTTGGCCATTTAAAAATCAGCATTTCTCCACTTTTACCACACAGGTGTATGAGAGATATCACAGTTTCCCCTGTACTTAAATTGAAAATAACTGTATGTCTCAGATGTGGTAATTGTGCATGGTTATGTACCTTAAAATAACTAGTTTTTTGAGATGTAGTCAGTGTGGATGCACACCTAGACTGGGATCCACACTGACACATACTTGAATAAGATATGATGACTTTTAAATGGCAATCATGACAGGTCTTTTCCATCTCTAATTATTAATCGAGTCCTGCCTGTAGTCCTTGATCCGTTCTTACTCAGGAAAAACTTCCTCTGAATGATAGAGGATTGTATGGGTCGGCAAGACAGAATACTTCCTATACTGTAACTTTATGTGAAATGTGAACAAGTTAACATTGCTATGGAAACGTTTTGGGGTTTTTTTTAATTTCCTCTGTGTTTTATTTTAAATCTGTGACATTCCTTCTAATATACAACATGTTGAATTTCTGAACAAGTTTAAAATTAAGGACATGTCCAAATTAAATAAATTCACACTGGTGAAACATCAATGTTGTTACACCAAAGAAAACCCCTAATGTAGATGCACTGCGGTAGCTTTGTTGTTACTGGGCTGTGAAAGAGTAGAATCACTGAATTTTAAATCTGACCCATGAACAACTGTATATTTATAACATACAGTTACTTGTTCATGCTGCTGTGAGTACTTTGCATGCACAACTGCAGGGCCCACTTGTGAAATATTAGCCCTTCATATTTAAGGTAAAATTATGTAATTACCTGTAACACCAATGACACCCAAAGACAAAAAACCATGAATCCATCAAACACACACCAACGATCCTTTACATAGGAGCTATCCCCCTAAAAGAGAAATAAAAATTAGTGGTTTTTTGTTTTGTTGCTTCATTGCCAAGATAAAAAAAGAAAATCACAAATGATATCCACTGTCAAGAAGGAACAGCATCATTCTCTACCATCTTTAAAATTCTAAATCCCCAATGTCTGAGCTGGAAGATGATGGAAATTTTAAATAAATACATAAATACATCAAATAAATAAGTAAATGATGTATTCCGGAAAGAAAGTTGTGAGCTTCATTCTTCTGCAGCAGCTCCTTTCAGCCACGGCTAGAGAAGAATTTATAAATATCTTTGTTTTTCTTCTTTATAGTAACCTATATAACAAACATTGCACCTGATTCAACACTGACTTTTACCTTGTGCCATCACTTACATGCCTACAAAGTAGGTATAAATTGCTAACACACCAGAACACTGGTGGCTCACTTATACCTGTGCAAACAGAGTATCATTCTGGTTTGATCCATTTTTACACCTCATTTCACAGATGCAAATGATTACTCAAGGTGAAAAGCCAACCAATGCTATACACCAGTCTGAACAGGATTGGTCATTTCTTACAGTAGATGAAGACCACATATAATGTACAGAAAACATTTACATTAAGCTCACTTTCTCTCAGTTGTAAAAATCCATCCTGGAAGTGAACAGCAGAAGGATAAAACAACAATATAGTAAGCCATTCTCAAAATAAAATATATCACAGATAAACTGCACAAAACATGAATGCTACCTATAGTCAGAATCTGTTTTCCTATGACAAGACGCTTACAGTTATTTTTTTCAGTCTAATTATGCATTTTATTATGCATTTTGGAGGGCAGGAGGGTTCAAACTAGGGTGGGAAATCACTGAACAGAAACTTACAATCACTGTCATTTCAACTTCTACCTGCTGCACACAATACTTTTATTCCCCTGCCCATGGTCTAAGCTGATGAGGAACTCTTCACTCAGAGGCAACGCTAAACAAACCCAACTTGTCCAGCCTGTGATGTCTGATGGTTGAAAAATAGCTTCAAGCTGTTTGTCTGCAGAGCTCAACATTGATATGATATATGACATTCTATATTTTCCCCTCTGTGTACTAACCATGCCTCCAGAGGAATAAGCACTCAACAGACAAGCTAAATCAGGGGTGGGCAAACTTTTTGGCCTGAGGGCCACATTGGCATTGCAAAACTGTACGGATAGCCGGGTAGGGAAGGCTGTGCCTCCCCATAGAGCCTGGCCCCCACCCCCTATCCGCCCCCTCCCACTTCGCACCCCTCTCAGAACCCCCAACCCATCCAAAGCTCCTTGTCCCCTGACCACCCCCTCCCAAGACCCCGGCCCCTAACCACCCTCCAGGATCCCATCCCCTATCCAACCCCACCGCTCCCTGTCCCCTGACTGCCCCGACCCCTATTCACACCCCCGCCCCCAGACAGACCCCCCGGACTCCCACACCTATCCAACCCCCCCTGCTCCCGGTCCCCTTACTGCTCTGACCCCTATCCACACCCCTGACCCTCAAAAAGCCCTCCCACGACTCCCACGCCTATCCAACCCCCCCATTCCCTGTCCCCTGACTGCCCCCTGGGACCACTTGCCCCATATCCAACCCCCCTCCACACCCTGCTGCTTAGAGCAGCGAAGCCCTGCCGCCCGGCCAGAGCCAGCCACTCTGCCGCTGTGTTGCCCAGCAGGAGTGGTGGGCCAGAGCGCTGGCGTCATGTCGCGCTGAGGCTGCAGGGGAGGGGGGACAACAGAGGAGGGGCCAGAGGCTAGCCTCCCCGGCTGGGAGCTCAGAGGCCGGACAGGACGGTCCAGTGGGCTGGACGTAGCCCGCAGGCCATAGTTTGCCCACCTCTGAGCTAAAGCCTTTGATTGTGTGTGTTGAATAAAAGACACTGATGCTTCTTTTATTCTAAGAGGGATTGTCCAAAATAATTTTCTAACCTATTAGGAAGAAAAAGAAAAAAAAAGAAAGAAAAATCACAGTTACCATGTGGCAGCTATTTTTCTCTTTTTAGCTCTGCCTTTCAATTTCTCTGTTCTCTCACATTCTGCCCCTCACCCCATTGTTGTTATTATTCCTTATCTTTCTCACTCTTTAGACTGCTGGGGTAGGTATCTGCTATCCAGTTTTTACTCCACCTTTGGGGATTCTGACACTTATGAGGGTTCTGGTATGGTAGGAAGCAGTTCTTGCAAAGTGTCCTACCTTTCCACATTCAGATCTTCTTGATTGTGTAGGATGGTCTGGCAGTGCCCTCCCCCCTTCACTACCTCTGCCCCCAGCTCCCCCTTCTGTCATGCCCTCATTTCAAGAAGGTGGCAGTAAACGGCAACTCTTCTGCTAGGTGTTGAAGATATATTCTTTAAAAACAAAAGAACAGCCATACTGGGTCAGACCAATGGTCCATCTAGCCCCCTGTATCCTGTCTTCTGACAGTGACCAGTGCCATGTGCTTCAGAGGGAATGAGCAGAACAGGTAATTATTGAAAGATCCATCCTCTGTTGTCCACTCCCAGCTTCTGGCAGTCAGAGACTAGGGACTCCCAGAGCAGGAGGTTACATCCCTGACCATCCTGACTTATAACCATTGACAAACCTATCAATGACATATCCTCCAGGAACCTAATTCTTTTTGAACCCCTTTTTAAACCCTGTTATAATTTTGGCCTTCACAACATCCCCTTACATTTCTGAAACATCAGAGCCATATTTTTTAAAATTATTTTATTGAGATTATTATTTTATTGAGAAATAAAGGAGTTAAGGGGGACCTGATTACAGTCTTTAAGTATCTACATGGGGAAACATATCTGATAATGAGTTCTTCAATCTAGCAAAGAAAGGTATAACATGATCGCACGGCAGGAAGCTGAAACTAAACAAATTCAGATGGAAACTAAGGCATACATTTAATTGTGAGTGTAATTAACACCGGGAACAATTTACCAAGGATTGTGATAGACTCTCTATCACTGGTAATTTTTAAATCAAGACTGGAAGTTTTTCTAAAAAATCTGCTCTAGGAATTATTTTAGGGAAGTTCCATGGCCTGTGTTATATAAGTGATCAGACCAGTCTTAATGGTCCCTTCTGGCTTGGGAATCTCTGAAAGTATTGAAAATGAGAGTCAGTAAAATGCAGTATAAAAAAATCCAGATGAGGCCCAGGTGCCTTCCCTTAAGTCAAATTAGATAACAGGCCATCAGTTACAGGTGCCCTGGACTGCACCCTACCTCCAGCTCCCTCTTAAAGGGCCAGTTACCCTGTGACAATGGTGCTTTTGAATGCCTCCATCTTTGAGTGATGTAGCATCAGCAAGAGATCTGATTTTCAGAAAGTGCTAAATACCCACTCTCTGAAAATCAAGCCCATCTTTAAGCTTCTCAAGTTGAGCATTATAAAAGTGAAACACCCACACAATCACTAGTCACTTTTGAGAAATCTTAGATATTAGTAGAGGGCTAAAAGTTCCCATGACACTATCAGAAGAGTAGGACTCAGATAGTTACATGTTTAGATGGGTTGGTTGGCCTGTTTGAAAAAGTGAGTTGATTATTTATGTAACTACTGGATCCTAGGCATCCTCAGGTGTTCTTCACCGCCATAGGTCAGAGCTGCATGGGGTGGCTCTGGCACCATATGTGTTGAAACCTCTTGAGACAATGAGTCATGGACAGTCCCATCAATTCTACTGCAAATCTGCTGGACAGTGTCTATCAATTCTACTGCAAAGCTCAACAGGTAGGGTTTTGTATAGCAGTAGGATGTTGATGTGGGCAAGTTCAAGCTCCCAACCCATCCTAACAATTTCAAGCCACTTCCAACCTTGCCCACAAAAGGGGAGGGAAAGAAGAGACAGTCTGAAAAGCCTCACCTGTCTTCCAGTTGTCAAAACCTGTAAATGTCAAGCCTGCTCCTCAACCCTGGCCAGGTGTCAAAAGCATTAGTTTTTTGCTGTCCAGCCGTCAAACCCTCCCGCCTTTTCTCTCACCCCATCCCCAGCTATTACATTTCATAGTCTGCCCAGGAGATAAACTAAAGCCATGGCACACATGGCTCTGAGGTGCACACGCTATCCCAGAGTGTATTCAGCCATCTCACTATGTGTACATACCATATCTGTTACTATGCCAAATACAAGAGAGAAATTCAGCCCAGCATATTTTATCATGTCTTATAACTATGTAATTTGTTCATTCTTTAGATAGTTAGATAGATAGATAGATCAACCCTGTTAATCACACTTACAACTGTGCATGTTGTCTTAGATACCTAAATAACTTTGCCTCAGTCTTTTCAGAATTCTTGGCATTCTGTTTACGAAGTTTAGGAAAGTTTAAAAAATAGTTCAGATAACCAAGTAACCCTTAACTAAGGCAATACTGACAACTTTTCATAGGTGGTCACTGTATTAGTCATTCCTCTGAATAATTATAGTATTGTTTCAAAATCAACTAAGTTATTTTTTTAAATGTTACACTGTAGGGAAAAGACTGTTTATTAGCATTTACACAATGGTATATCTTAAAATAAAATGTTTTCACCAACACTGCAGGAATGTCCTATTAAAATAACACTCCATAGTGGTAGTTAATCCATATTTGTAAAATATCTTGCCCTATAATACAATGGACAGTGCTGTATATGAAAGGTTCTAATACATACGTACACAGGAGGCAGAGCTAGGGTTGCTATGGGAAGCTTAGCTCTAAACAGCATTTGTGGTTGTAACATCACTTCCTTGTCATTGAATTAACTTAGGTTATGCAGTCATTGGAAGCAACCCTTGACTGAAAATTCAGTGCATTCTATGAGTGGTTACAAATTTATCTATACCATAAATAATAAATGTTTATGACAATATTGTATGCTACATAAAAACATTGAAACAAATCACTTAATGTTAATAAAAGATCCTTACAGCAGTACTGATTACTATGAAGTGCACAGTGCTTAACAGACACAAACTTATATTTGCAAGAGCTCAGTAAAAAGACATTTTAAGATGGGGCCAATTAAGTAGATTTTATTCTGAAGACCAACATAAAGAAAACAAAAAGCAGCTGATGTTCTCTAGGTCTTTTAGGACTCTCGTAAAACAATATATATAATCTTCCATTTCATCACTTAAATCGTCACAGCTATGATCACTACAGAATCCTTAATTATTTCATTACTTGCAATAGTAATAAATTAGATTTTACAAAATGACTTACTGAGAGTTTCTTGGATTATTTTAGAGATTACTAACGAGGAAGTACGTCCTTATTTCACTCAGATAAGACCAGTGAATTTTACTTTTAACAAATATTGAATTTTTACAAATTTACAAAAGCAAGCACACTGAACTTACATTTTTCACTAAATCAGTACATTGCAATAAGAGGGAAATTGTGAAGTGCCCCATTTTGTATTTTATGCTCTGCTGTTGACATTCTAACTACAACAACAACTGTGCATTTTAAAATATTTGTAAGTGTTCAGAGATAACAAATTCTATATAAGCTGTTCTGCTGGTCAATCAAATATGATTCCATTTCATCTACCCTGAAGTACACATGTCGTGAGTACACAATGACAGTTCTAGGGCAGGTGAAACTTAGAAGAAAATAATCCCTTTTTTAAGATTTAAGAATGAATACTTTCATTTCATCATACTGACAGTCTTCTGAAAAAAACAGATGATAAAATATTGCTCAAGTGTGTCTGAAATGATGGAGACATGTAGTTACTAAAACAGCAACAAACAATGGGGATGGAGGGAAGAGCTCTAATAACTAAAACAGAAAAACAATGCTTTTAGGCTGAACATGTTATTCAAATCAGGGATATCAATCATGTTTGTGATGAAAGACATAACACTTAGAGGCTGTCAATCACACCTGCTATGAAAAATTGAGAGGTCTTAAACTTACCTTTCAAGCATTAACAAACACAGGCATAATACAAATTCTCCTAAAACTGATTATAAAGATGATTGGACCAAATTCTCAAAACTGTAAGTCAGAAACTGCTGAAATCCAATTAAAAGATTCTACACATATTCCAGGTGCTTGCATGTATGCACACAAAAGCTTCCTGTCCCATAGTCACAGGTACTATGACATACACGTTAAATGCCTCTATTCAGGAAGTGAAAGACAAGACAGGTGAGGTAATTGGACCAACTTCTACTGGTAGAAGGCATAAGCTTTTGAGCTTCACAGAAACTTTATTCAGATCTGGGGAAAGTAATCAGTGTATCTAAGCTAAATGTAATTTAGAACAGATTTTTAAGCATAAGGGGTAGACGACCACTGTAGAAGACCACTAAAATAAAGTAGGCAATTAAGGTTAGCAAGCAGTGGGATGAGTTACGAATTGTTTTAATGAGCCATAAAACAAATGTTTCTGTTAAGTCCATGGCTTTTACTGTTTAGCACAGTTATGAACTTAAGTGCCCAAGCTCAACTTTTGACGGTGTTGTGCGGATTTCCTTTGAGGATGAGGACTCAGAGGTCAGATATGGAGTGATCACTTTGTGAGACTTGTTCACCCACAGGCAATATAATGTTTTTGTCTTTTATCATTTTTCTGTGAGTGTTCATTTGAGAGCATCATGATTATCTAATTTCACTCACATAGTTATTGCTGGGCATTTGGTGCACTGGATGAGGTACACCACATGTTGTGATAAGTATATAGATCTTGAAAGGTGTGGTGTAGAAGGTATTGATCATTGTTGCAGTGGAGATATGTCTGCAGAGTTTGCATATATTATTCTGGAAGAGTCTGGTGCCACTTTGAATTGCCACGTCCTGGTTTATAAGGGGCTTGCTTCTGATGATGAGCGTGGGAAGGTTAGGATGGGGGGTTGTCTGAAGGCCAGAAGAGGGGGGTTCAGTAAAGATTTCTTTATCCCCATTAAGTATGTGTTGTAATTATTTGATAATACTCGGTATGGGATCCAGCGTGGGGTAGTTCTCCACCAGAGAAAAAGATCCCATCACAGAACAGGCCATTCAAATACCCTGGGAGAACCTGCTTTCAATACAGAAAAAAAAACAACCAATGACCACACACCCCAAGATGTCCCCTATCAACCCACATTGGAACCCATACACAGAATCACCAACACTGCATACATCTATTCAGCAAGGACAGTCTCTACTGTTTAACTATTTATTGTTTTCCCATCTTACTCTTCCAAAAAGCTATTTATATTTTAAATATTTCAATACATTTTCCATCCCTATTTTTATCCTCAAATGTTCATATTTATAGATTTCTAATATTGACAGAAGCGAGATTTGTTGAGAAGGACTTGATCAAGCACTCCCTTCTAGCAGGCTGCTTTCAAGCACATATGCAAAATTTCCACTCCCTTAGTGTGGCATACTGCGAATGGGTCGGCTTCTACCTTCCAACCCAAATGCCACTGTAGTTCATTAGTACTATATGTTAGAGAAATTTTTGAATTATTTCAGGTGAAAATTTTAATCTCAAACATTAGCACTTTCATCATTTTAAAATAATACAACAGATTTTTTTCAAACATGGCTTGTTCTGTAGACGCATTCTGACATAAAATCAAGCAAGAACCATGAGCACTATCCTATATCTTTCCAACCAAAAGATTGTGTAGGCAACTCTAATTTGTATTCTATTACGGACTTGATTAACTGAAAAATTATTTATCATAATAAAAGAAACCATTTTTTAATTTTTACTTTTGAGAATTTAATATTCATCAAGGCAGCTGTGCCCCCCAAACCCCAACAAAACTGTATATTTTAAATGAAAGCTTTAGTTTTTACAGAGCACTCACTGATGCAGCATGGAATCATGTTGTATCTTAGTTTCCCCTCACTTATGCATTTTGCTTCAGAGTTCCATTTTCTCATCCGTGCTATTTATTCTGACGGACACCAGCTCTATCTTCCAGGTCAAGGGTTTCACTCATTATTGTAACTTACCATACCTTGCTTAAAATTGTTCACACATACCCCTAATTGAGTTTTCACCACAAAGCATCTTATAACAGTCACCATATGGACAGAGAGCAGCAGACTGTGGCTGAAAGATGTCACACATTCTGTTTTACTATATGATATTTTTGAAAAAAATAACTGATGTCTTGATCCTGGCCAATGGATTTACAATGACACAATGTGTTTTTCCAAAATGCTCTTTTCTAATGAAGATTTTTGTCTAGTTTTCAGAATTAGTAATTTTGATCATGAAGCTGAACATCCATGTCTGCTCCTTCTCCTAACAACTCTTTTTCCACCCCCACCTGGGTACATTTTAAATATCTTAAAAAGATTACATTTTGAACAGCATGTCTAAAATGAAGGCACATAACAACCCCAATATTTCCTTTCCCTTCTCTCTTCTGTTTACATTCAGTTGGGGAAACTGACTTGAAGCTGACAATCCAGTTAATATTTCTATCATTTTGTGAAAGGGGGTAAATTAGGACAACTAGTTTTGTAACTTGCAATTTTCCCCTTCATCTTTAAGTGACTAAAGATAGGAAGTTTAATATCATGTATGTGATTATTCAGGAATTAAAGTATTGGATCATGAGGAAAAAACCCTAATTGTGAGAGGTACTAAACAACATATATCTAATAATCTATAAACCAAGACACTCTCCTGGAATTAGTGTGACCATGTTGGCCAGACTAGTTGACAGCAGGTAGGTCTCTGAGTAAAAGGAATTGGGAAGGTGGCCGCAAAAAGCTTGGTCTCCAACACACATGTAGATCTGGAAATAAATGCCCTGGACAACCAATAAATCATTTGCTTTAAAAAACAAAAACAAACAACAAAGTGTCATACCTTCATCACTCTTTCCACCGAGAACCACAAGCCCATCACATTTATCAAGTGTGGAGGAATATAAAAAAATAAACATGAGGACACGGTAGCTACAAGGCTACAAGCTACAAGCCAGCTGTGGCTTCTTGAGTCAGAGCAGTGAAGCCACGGGGTAACATACAGCAGGAGCAGTCCTGCTCTAAAGGACAATGATGGCACAACTGGTATAAGGTCCTTTACACAAGCAGATGATTGAAGTCCACTCACCCTCTATTGTTCCAGACATGTCCCCAGTTTGCACCTGCCCCCACTACCCTCTTATAGCAGGGAGGCAACTGATATAAGAAGTGAATATACTGTCTCTGGAAGCACTAAGTAAGCAGCTATTCCTCCTACACAGTGGGAGAATTCCACAAGAAAGGCCAACAAGTTTAAAGCCACTCTGCACTGATTTTAAAAAAACACCCTTGAGTACTTTACAAAAACCCAACGAAATTGCTCCAGTCTGCCAGAGGTTGATATACAAATAGACTGAGCCTTGTGGAACTACCCTGTACTAAAAACGCAAGGGTTATGCTGCAAGCTAAAGATATAAATGATGTAAACAACTAACGTAATCACAAAAATATTGAAGTCAGTGAATAATGCCAAGTCCTAGCCAAGTAAAATCTGACATATCCACTTAATATGACATTAGTTTGAGGTAAAGTACAAAAATCTTATAATGACTCCCAAGATGTATTTGGTTTTATAATAATACAGATTACAAAAACAATCTTTATACATTTTATCATGTCCTTTGTAAACCAAAATGTGTCAGACCTGTATTTAGTTGGTCTACAAGATGAAGTACTCTCCTATCTTCAAAATATTA
This sequence comes from Eretmochelys imbricata, assembly GCF_965152235.1. Lineage (NCBI taxonomy): Eukaryota > Metazoa > Chordata > Testudines > Cheloniidae > Eretmochelys > Eretmochelys imbricata. Next base: position 102,500,422 of record NC_135572.1, read on the forward strand.
ATTTTACTTTCTAATACACTTTTTTTAATTATGGGAATACGATAATGCTTGGTCACCTACTATATAATAGTAGCAAGGGTCTGCAATAAACACTGTAGGACAGGGATCAGCAATCTTTGGCACACCAGGGAAATCTGCTCGCGTGCTGGGACAGTTTGTTTACCTGCAGTGTCCGCAGGTTCGGCCGATTGCAGCTCCCACTGGCTGCGGTTTGCCGTTCCAGGCCAATGGGGGCTGCGGGAAGTGGTGTGGGCCGAGGGATGTGCTGGCTGCCGCTTCCCACAGCCCCCATTGGCCTGGAACGGTGAACCACGGCCAGTGGCAGCTGTGATCGGCTGAACCTGTGGACGGTACAGGTAAACAAACTGTCCCGGCCCTCCAGCAGATTTCCCTGACGGGATGCATGCCAAAGGTTGCCGATCCCTGCTGTAGGAACTATGTTAAGTAGATAAATGGTATAATAAATGTGTCCCCTCAGCTTTCTTAGAGTGTGAAAACCTCTCTATTCCTCTCTCATTCACTAAGGGGAGAATTTTCAGCTTAGCCATCTGTTTGTTTATTCCATTTTTCTTCCAGCAGCATGTGAATTCTTTTGGAATACATACATATTTTCCTATTCTCTGCCTAAGATTTTAGAATGTTTTCCTCCTTTAGTTATTTAAGAATACCAGCATGGCAACAGTGTCCAATCCAGACAGTTTACTTGGAATGCCCTCTTCTCTTCCATCGCCTAATCCGAAGATGGGAGTATAAAATCTCATAAGAAGATGGCACCCATGCAGACTCTCTAAGATACCTATACTTGAAGAATAGATTCATGATACCTTGTCTTCTGCTACTGAAGTTATTACTAAGCATTAGGTAATTTTCATTACACAGTGATTTAAATAAAATAAATAAATAAATAAATAAATATATATATATACACACACACATGCACACACACACACATGCACACACACACACACACTCTACACTGAAGAGCTGAGAGAGCAGGCTTTCCACAGCTTTATTTGCCAGTGGATCAGGTATTTTCATATATATTGAATTACTAAGTGTCATCTTATCCTTTCTCTCACTGCAATTCCCCCCCTCCTCTCTTCTTCCAGTTGAAGAGGCCATCCAGTCACAAATCAGTTTGGAGTCCAGAAGTCCATCATTCGGGCTGCATTAACATAAGCGTGCAGGGCCATTAATCGCATCCTGCTACAAAAAAACTGTGATTCTTGGAAATGTGTGTGAAATAGTGGATGGCTTTCTGGCGATTGGATTCCCTAACAGCGGCAGGGCGATAGATGACACGCTTATTCCAATTTTGGTCCTGGACCATCTTGCAACAGAGTACATCAATAGAAAAGGGCAGGTGCTGGTGGATCACCATGTTCATTTCACTGACATCAATGCGGGATAGTCAGGGAAGGTGCATGATGCATGCATCTTCAGGAACACTAGCCAGGATACAAAGCTGCAACCAGGGACTTTCTTTCCAGACCAGACGATTCCAATGGGGGATGTTGAAATGCCCATAGTGATCCTGGGAGACCCAGCATACCCCTTACTCCCATGGCTCATGAAGCCTTACTCGGGAACCCTGGATAGCAGCAAAGAGCGCTTCAACAATAGGCTGAGCAGTTGCACAATGACAACTGAAAGTGCGTTTGGCAGATTAAAAGCTCGTTGGCGCTGCCTTTATGCCAGGTTAGAGCTAAATGAGGAAAATACTCCCATGGTCATAGCAGCCTGCTGTGCACTGCATAATATTTGTGAGGGTGAAAAGTTTCCCTGAGGGTGGAGCACAGAAGTGGACCACCTGGCAGTTGATTTTGAGCAACCAGATACCAGGGCAGAGGGGCACAACAGCAGCTATTTGAATCTGGGAGGCTTTGAGACACCATTTTGACAATGAGCTCCAGTAATGTGTTTTTCTATAAAGCACTCTGCCATGCTTTGTTAACTTGCTGCCTTGCATGAAAATTTTGATAATTGCTTCCTGACTGTGATTTGTAGTCTGCAAATGTTCCAATTGCCACCAGTGTATTAACTCCAGCAGCAACCACCGTGTGTAGGAGACAAAGATTGTTTATCTTTCAGGGAGTATGTTTTTATTAAATAGCAATTAACAACACAGAGAAAATGCTTGGTGCAAAGGGAGATAACAGTGAAGGACAGTCTCCTGAAGGAGTCTCTCATAGCTGTGTGTGTCTCCTGCTATCATTTTGAAAGCTGCCCAAAGGGATGGAGTGAACAGGATACTGCGACGGGCTGGGAAGATGCAAGGAATGTATAGGAGGAGTTTGGGGAAGGCATGGAAAGCATTCTGTATGGGCTGCTGGGGGAGGGGGCTGAGCTCACATGTATTCTGCCTGCAGCGCAATTAGTGACTTCAACATCTGCGTTTGCTCCTCTATCATTATCATCCACTTCTGGCCTGCTAAAATTTGCTCCTGGCTCTCCTGACTGTGCATTGGGCACCTTTAATGCCCATATCAGTGATCACTATTGTGCGTGTTGTATGGGCCCTTGTTAATGTGCATAATGATGAGGACTCTTTTTGTTAATCTGACCTCTAGGACAATCATGGAAATGTCCTAGGTGGTTTCTTGTTCTACTCATATATGGGCACATTTTGGTTATGATCTTTGAGATTGGGTTTCTGATAAATAAAGTGGGGGAGGGTAGCTCCCTTTGATGGACAACCAGCCAGCCAGTTAGCTGTAAAATCCCTCTTGGTAGCTGTTCTCTACTTGCTTTACCTGTAAAGGGCTGAAAAGTCCCGCATCTAAAGAAAAAAAAAGTGGGCACCTGACCAAAAGAGCCAATGAGAAGGCTAGAACTTTTTAAATTTGGGAAAGAAACTTTCCCATTGTCTGTTGTTCTCTCTGGGATGAAGAGACGGGGCAGCATGAATGCCGTGTAAAGTTTGAACCAGATATGAAAATCATCAGATCATATCTAGAACTACTTTTAACAACCCAAATATGTAAGTAAATTAGGAATGTTTAGGAAGACGCTATTAGGTCTATTTCTGTTTATTTTTTAAGGCTTGTGAACTCTTCTGTGCTAACCCCAGATGCTTTTGTTTGCTTGTAACCTTTAAGCTGAATCCCCAAGAAAACTATTTTGGGTGCTTAATTTTTTGGAATTGCTCTTTTAGAATCTAGCAAAAGCCTAAATTCCAGATGTATTTTCTTCCTTTTTGTTTTTAATAAAATTTACCTTTTTTTAGAACAGGATTGGATTTTTGGTGTCCTAAAAGGTTTGTGCATATGCTTTTTGATTAGCTGGTGACAACAGCTAATTTCCTTTGTTTTCTTTCTCAGCTCTTCCCCTGGGGCAGGGGGAGGTGAAAGGGCTTGAGGGTACCCCACAGGGAGGAATTCCCAAGTGCTCCTTCTTGGGTCCAAGGGGGTTTTTTTGCATTTACCAAGCCAAGGTCAGAGAAAAGCTGTAATCTTGGGAGTTTAATACAAGCCTGGAGTGGCAAGTATTAATTTTTAGAATCCTTGCGGGCCCCCACCTTCTGCACTCAAAGTGACAGAGTGGGGATTCAGCCTTGACAGGGTTGGATACTGGGGTTATTATAAAAATGTTGTCATGGTCAGATCATCAGCCCTATTCTTCCTCTCACTATGGTGACAGGCTCATTTTGATGGTCTGTTCTCAGAGCCTAACAGAACTGATTGGATTCTAGATCCCCAAGGAATAGTACTGTCCAGCCATTAGTCATATTAGTCTGGCTTAACATCTGGGAATATAATGCAAAGCATTTTGCTATGTCTGCTGGATGATCACCTCTGAGTGATGAACAAAGAGAAAATGTGTAGACTGATCTTATTAAATATCTCAACAGTCTTTGTTACAGTTGACCATAAGGGTTTGTGGACGTGTTTACACAGTTTGCTCCTGGAAAAAGACTTTCCCCACAGTTCCATTCATTCCTTTCAGACAGGACCCAAGAGGTGGTTGTGGTCAACAATTTTTCATGTTTTCCAAGCACTCTCTAAGAGAGTTTCATCTTGTCATCGCAGAAAAATTTGTTTTCCCCATTAATCTCATTTGTATTAATTTTCATTTAGAAATGCTGTATTATTGTCAGCTTTCATACACACAACTTTACATCAGTATGGTTCCAGTCCTGCAAACGCTTAAGCACATGCATAACTTTATTCACATCCAGAGGGATAATTTACTTATGTCAAAGTTATGCATGTGCTATTAAATATCTTTATACTTTTAGCTGTTTTCTCAATATATTCATTCAACAGATCTGTTTGCCAGAAGCTGGGAATGGGCAACAGAGGATGTGGATCACTTGATGATTACTTGTTCTGTTCCTGCCCTCTGGGGCACCAGGCATGGGCCACTGTTGGTAGACAGGATACTGGGCTAGATGGACCTTAGGTCTGACCCAGTATGGCCGTTCTTATGTTCTTAATTCTAAAATACATAATAGCTACTTTTATTCATTTTTGCTTATACAAACTGTGATTATAATAAGTGAAATTAAATTTGGCTTTATGGTCACTGTATTGAGCTTCAATAATCAATGATGTGTAGTGTAGCCAAAAATAACTGTATTTTGTCTATATTAGTCTAGCAGTATATATGCATATTGATTATTTTCCTTTTCATGTGATGAAATGAAAAGATTTTCAAATTAACAAAGAAAAAATATGAATAAATATTTAAACAAATGATGATAAATAAACAGGCGCTTCATAAAGAAATCTCTTTCATAGCTTCTCAGTGCAAGAATTGGGCCCTGGAGCTCCCTTCCCTCCCCCCACCCAGCAGGCAGTGCAACACAAGGGGCCTCCACCTAAATCTGGAGGCTTACCGAGACAGGCTTTGATTATTTAAAGACCAAGCCCCCCGTGACCTCAGTGGGCAGGAGAGAACTGGAAAAAAAGAAAAGCCAGGCAGCACTCTGAGTGGTGGTGCACCTTTACAACTGTCTAGAATCTAGTTCGCAAAACTGGTGCCTGGGACTGCTAACACAAACCCAGTTAACTTAAGGTGACCAGATGTATGTTTTTAAAGGGACAGTCCCGTATTTAAGCCTCCTGCAGGTGACCCAACTTTTTCTTAAAAACAGGCAAATTGCCCTGTATTTTCTGTCTCCCCTGCCATCAGTACTAGAGGATCCTGCTGCTTGCTGGATCCCTGCTCGCCAGCCACCCGCCTGAGTGGGAGGGTGTAGTAGCCAGCGATGGGGGTGGATGTGCAAGGCTGGTGGTGGGGCGAAGCTGCAGTGCGCGGAGCTGGCCATTCTCCCTGCTGGTCTGTCAGCTCAGCCTCCGCTGCATGCCGGCTCTCAGCCAGCAACACCCCGCTCCCTGTCCCATTTCCGGCCAGCACTGGCTGCGCGTTGCGAGCTGTGGTGGCTGGTGAGTGTAGCAGCCAGTTACATGTCACCTCTGCTGCCCATCCATCGGTTCTTTATGTGCTCCCCCTCTTCCTGTCCTCTCCCTGCTTTGCCCCTTCCCGTCCCCCCACCAGCCCCACTGCTCCTCCATGTCTCCCCCAACAGGGCGCATCCCGCTCTCAGTGCTGTGCAGAGAACCAGCCCCTGGTCGGAGCGCTGAGCTCACCAACAGCCTGGTCAGCAGTTTCCTTCCTTCCCCCACTGCCTCTGGCTGAGGTGACGCCTCAGGAAAGCCTAAGACCCTCCTGCCTGAGGTGCTGGCCAGGAGGAGCTGAGCCCTGCATGTGCCAAAAGCCCTGCACAGCACTGGCACGGGGAAGCCTCTTCGCCTCTCAGCTCAGCTCTGGAGTGGCCGGGGGGGAGCGATTTCTGGCCTGTTCGTGCCCCAACCCTGCAGGCTCCACAGCAGCCCCACGGGCAGGGGCTTAGCACCCTCTTCGCCCACCCACTCCCCGCCCTGAGTCCTATCCCCAGGGAGCATGGGGATGCTTCGTCCCCTAGGCACCATCCACTGCTGAGCCACCTCTCTGGCCTGGTTCACTGAAGCCCCTGGAATCAGGTTCCCCGGTACACAATGCATCCTTAGAGCTTAACCCCTTCCTGCCCACACTGCAGCCAGAGGCGACTGGGTTATGCCCGTGGCCAGCAGCAGCCTGGAGGTGTTAACTGCCTTTTGATACTATGCCTGCAGAAAGGGACAAGCTGCTTCCAGCCACATGGGGGGAGGGGAGGGAAGAGAAGAGCTCTGCAAAGACATGAGCCAGATCATCTGTTTCCCCCATCCCCTGTGGCTGGAAGCCACTCCCGTCCCTTCCCTCCAGCACAGTGCCAAAAGACTGCTGCTGGCCACACTGTGTTGTAAACCTTGACAGAAATCTGGGGAGGAGGGGAGGCATGTGACCTCACATGCACCCCCATGTGTTATCTCGGGAAGACACAGTGCCAGGTAACAGGAGAGGCAGGTCCGCCCCGGGGGTCCAGCCAGGCTTGGAGGGCGGAGAGCACCGGGCAGAGGGGCAGGTCCATTGGTCACCCCCCTGTGTGGGAGAGGTTTACAGGAGTGTGTGTGTGTCACAGATGGTGTCACTCTCCTATCACATACCCAACACCATATACAAGAAAAAACAACTCAACTGAACACACTGAGCCAGCAAATTGGACTGAAAATCAACCGCAATAAGACAGATATCATGACCTTTAATATTGCCTCGCCATCACCAGTACGGATAGAGGATTATGTTCTCACCAATGTAGAAACATTCACATACTTGGCGGCACCATCAGCCAGGACGGTGGAACAAGCCAGGACATCCGGAACAAAATCAATAAAGCCAGAAACACCTTCAGGAGCTTAAATACAGTTTGGAAATCATCAAAATACAACACCAAAACCAAACTAAAGATTTATCCGAGCTGCGTACTTTCAACGCTACTTTATAGTGTAGAATGCTGGGGAATGAGAAAGTGTGACATGTCCAAACTGTCTTCATTCCATACCACCTGCTTCAGAAAAATCCTCCATATCTTTTGACCCAGAACAATCTCAAACCAAGATCTATCGACACAGTGCAGCCAAGAGAATCTGAGCACCATCATTGCCAGGAGGCGTTGGAGATGGATCAGTCATGTGCTTTGGATGGAAACTGATTCCATCACTAGAGTAACAATAAGATGGACACCTGAAGGCAAGCGAAAACAAGGCCACCCAAAAACAACATGGCGAAGAGCCGTGGAAGGTGAGCTGAAAAACCTGGGGCACAGCTGGGGAACCATTGAAAGACTTGCCAGAAACAGACAAGAGTAGAGGAGCTTCGTCACTGCCCTAACTGCCAGAGTCGTAATAGGAACATCATGATGATGATGATGTGTGTATCACCTCTCCCTGTGTGAACCCTAAAGCCTTAAAAATAAGAAGGTAAATAAAAAGAATCCAATTCGCAGTATTTCTTTTTAACAGGGGCTCTGTCAACTTGATGTTAATTTGAACATTTGTACTGCACAGTTCAGACTGATTGCCGTTTAACTCGCTTGAATACGAGTAATTTGACCATATGTCCAGTATTCAGCATAGGGAAATATGGTCACCCTAACTTAAGTAGCAAAGTCTTCTTGAAAAGTGTGCAAAATTGTTCCTCTGAATAGCAGGGCAAATTCACTGCATTATCGCTGATGCCAGAGCAGACAGAGAACTACAGAAAGGATACAGCGTGGATAAAGTCTGACTAAGTCTTCAGAGTTCCAAAATCAGGAGAATGCTAGCCTCCACAGCCAGACCTATATTAAGAAGAAAGGGTGCCATTTCAAAATCCATGGCCACTAAAACAAATTATTCCAAGAGGCCCCAGTTCCCACCTCATAAAAGATCCTTCACCGTGAACAGCTCTGCCTAGACAAAAGACATGACTACATCCACCCTCTCTTGGGGCTCTGACACAGGTTGGCACCTTATCAGTTGCCTCACCAAGTTAAGGAATTTACACCTTCTCATCCCTCTCAAGACAGCCATTCTCCAGTCACTAGCAAAGTTTCTGAACCTGATGCTGAAAACAGCAGCCAAGATCAGATGCTGTATTCAGATCAAGAGAACACTTAACTCCCCAACTTTCTTGAACAAGGATATGACTGTCAGTCATTACTCCTGTGTCCCTCCCCTCCTTGGCAGTAAATGGCAGCTGTGCAGGACTATTGTTGGGGATGACAGCAGTAGGACTGCCCCCCTACCACTTCCTAAGAAATGCCTCTTGCTGATCAGAGCAGTGGCAGTTCTACTCAGTTCCCACTTCTAATAGGGAAAAACAAGCAAACAACACGTTTAGCTATACCAGGAGTGATCCTTAGGCATTTCTAGCTCGTTTGTTACTTATAACTATTATTTTTCCCTTCTTAAGCACTCTTCTGGGTCTTTCTCCTCAACCTTTCCAGGCCCTATTCTCCCACTGCCAAATACTTCAGTTCAAACCCTGTAGAAACTCCATAACTCCACTATCTCTAACACCTTGGCCTCCTTTAAGCCCACTCTCATACCACATATTCTTTCTATAGCCCTGGCTCAAAATCCATATCCTCTGTTCATATGTCCATCGCCAAAGCATATCTCCTTCTTGTTCTTTCTGTTATTCTTATGTTCAGCTGCTGCAGTCCTTGGCAAGACATCCCAGTGGGAGATGACACATTGGTTCATGCCCCACTTCACCAAAACCACAAGTGGGTGAAGGAGGGGGGATGGATCCACAAACACCTTTTGCCTTCTCTCCTTAGAAGTTGGAGGTTTCTGCTCTCTATCAGGATAATCTGTGTGACGTTACCCAGTCAAGAGTACACAAATCATATAAACAGTAAAAAAAAAAAAAAAAAAAGATTTGCATACCTCCCTGGTCTACCCAACCTCAGGTATACCTCATCTACAGACTTTGGGGCTACGAGATGTTACCATTATACAAATAAATAAATATATTTGGATGTGTTGCCACATCATGTCATTTTAACCAACAATTCCTCACACACTGTGTCACAGAATCGACTGGCCCAGTCCCACCTGTAGGTAGATCTCTCCCTCTCTCTCTAACTGACCAGGCTCCCTTCCACCAGAAACTCTGCTCCAGGCTACCATCACATGATGACTGGTCACTTGACCCATCCAGGAGCCCAATCCCAACCCTTCACCTGGGAGATGGACAACTAGGCACAGATGGTCTTGGGCAGCAGCAAAGTCTAATCTGGCCTAAGTAAGAACCTGTTAAACACAGTGTAAAACATTTAGATACATGAAAAATACAGGGTTAGGCATTTCCTCATTTGGAACCCTCTCATCAAAGGAGTATCTGCTTCAGTTGCAGCTAGCATGAGAAAAAAGGGTTTATATCCTTTAGACAAAAAGAATTACCCCTTTTTAAACATTCATTAAATCCCACCTTAAACTTTTCACTAAATAAATAAAATAAATCTGTGCTTCAGTATCAAAATATCATGAGGTCTCTGAATTAAATACTTAACTTCAGCCAAATAGAGCCATATTTTTCATTTAAAGCTGCTGTTTTGGGGGGGGGGGGAGACAGGGTTTTTTTACCCAATTTGGATGCCCTAAAATAAGTATCTTTTGAGATTTTTTCTGGCAGATATTCTTGACTACCCAAATCTGTGCAGCTCTCCTTGTTAGTTGAATGTAGCCCTTGATGGGAAATTGACAAGGACAAGCACTCAGATGTAGAGCAGCCTGCTAATTTTCACCTTTTGGGAAAGAATAAATATTAACTGATGAAAGTCCACTAGGGAATTGTGTAAGTATTTACTGGTGCTTACAGTTTAAACTGAAAAAATGAGTTCTCCCTATAGAGAATAAATTCTACAAGCCCCTTTAAGAGACTGAGTTCTTCATGTAGGTGGATTATACTGAATGGTGGTACTTCTCCAATGTGTTGGAAGAATTTATTTTCATCTCAGGACATAAAAATTAATGGCTAGGCCCTAAACACAACTTCAAAGCAGGTCTCTCTTGTACCATGACAATTTAAGTGTCTTTTTCCCCATGCCTTACTGCTTTCACCAGAAGCACAATCTCCACATGCTTCCCCCGGCACAACCACCAATCCCAGTGTTTGCCATCTGCCAAAGAACCAGAAGCATAAGCATTCCCACATCTCACTATGGGATTAACAGTGGAAGGCAGAAAAAGTAGGACGGGAAGCAGTTCTGGCTGGGGGCATAAGAGGGATAGACACTGGGGAAGTGGTTCTCTGTAGAGATTGACTATGAAGGGATTTTGAGAGGCAGTGGCTCAGTTGATATGGAGTAAGGGGTAAAGCAGAAATGGCCAGATACAATTAGAGTATGGTGAAAAAAAATTGAAAATTTTTGCAGTAAGTTTCCCCATTTTTGACTAACTATGTACAATACTTGAACACTTTGTTTAAGCTTGCCCTCATCCAAGTTTTGACTCCCTCTCTGGTTTTATGGCAAAGTACCTTGGGAACCTCTTCACACTGTGTGATCAAGGCTTCCCATGACAGCTTCAGTTAAACTCACATATACATGATACAGAACTTTGTTAGTGACAGGCAACAAATGCAGAGCTCCCTTGCCCAACCAATCAGGATGACTGTTAACCTCAATACCTCCAGAACCAAACCATAAGCTGGTTTCACGAAGGCAGTCCAAATAAAGGACAAATGCTTGAATAAGTTTCCACATCCCTTTCCTCTAGGCAACAAAGGTACCAAAGGCTCAAAGTAATAAAAAATGCTTAGAAACAGAGTCTTTCCCACTTTCTGCAAACTAAGGGGTGAGAGGACATAGACATCATCCCCTCTTTCCCCAGCACATCCCTGGGTAGGCAGCCATAAAGCTCTTGCCTGAGGGTAAAGGAGTATTTGTGCAACAAGCAGTAACTAATGCCCTAGGGAAAATGTTTCAGGCACCCAGACAAAAGCCCTGAGGCCGCTTTATGGAGAGAAAACACACGGTACACTCTCAGACACAGCAGAGCAAGGCCCACTGTGAGCATGGCATCATCTGACAAAGAGAGGTGTAGTTGCTAAATAAAAACATAATACTGTACTGTATAATAGCCAAGTTCTCTTCTGACTCTTGCCAACTTGTCTCTCCATTTGTTTACAGAGCCCTAATGAAAATTTAAAATGAAAAACACTTTATATGGATTTCATAATCTGAACCATCAAATCCAGGGGCTTCTATCTGAGACATTCATTACAAAGTGCATTTCCACAGCTATCACAACTTTTTAAGTTGGTGGCTTTATCAGAATGTTAATACAGTATACAAACATTTTCAACAACAAAACCATAGAGTCTGAACCATCAAAAAAGCAAGGTCTCTGTGATGACTGGACGATAGTGCTTAAACATTATCACCAGGTATGTAAGTGCTAAGCACTGTAAGAGCTGAATACACTATGGCATCCTAAAAAGGACCTCTATTTGTAACCATGTTATACAGATGACAACTTCTACTTTTGATTTACTATGCTTACAGGACTATTTTGTATATGTTGCAACTCTTCCTTTCAGAATGTAGGATGGGTACGAAAAGTGTTGATACTGAACATAAATATTTTCAACCCTCTGAATGGTTTTCTAAAAGATCTTATTTTCCATTTCCTAAAGAGCTAGGTGTATTTAACACATGCCTATACCACAGCTCAATTTAATAGACATCTGTTAACACACTTTATGAATTATTCTTACAAAACATACTGATGTGGTTAAGTCACACGCTCCACAAATTCATGAGCATGTTAGAAAACAGAATGTGCACTATGTAAAAATCATTAAAATAAATGATTAATGTACATAGGTCCCATAGGAATACTGAAATATGGAAACTTTTATATCTATAAAATATAGTGAATTTGTAAAAGTAAAGCTTTGTGATAACAAACTTAGCCTCTACATTAAAATTTTCATAAGTTTATTTTTAATGATATTTGATTTTTCATGACTAATAATATATGAAATACTTGGTTCATGATTAAGGAAACATTTTTTCTATAGCCAGCGCTAACTGGGTAACTTATTTCATGAAGTAATTAATCAACAACTAATTTTTAACTTCATTATAAATGCTCAGTTCTTCAGAGCTGATTTCAGTGTGTGTGTCTTTCTGCAGCTAAGCATGTCCCTACGTGTGTGTGTGTGTGTGCGCGTGTGCACGCTAAAGGAGGCTTGAGGGCCTGGCTCAGCAGGGAAGTGTAAGGGAACCCAGACTGGTGAAACCAGTGGGCTCAGTGGTACCCCAGTATATCAGGTGGCACCTCGGAAGGTGGGGGAGGCAACCCGTCACAGTGATATATTTTGATTTAGTAAGGCTTTTGACGTCTTAGATGACATTCTCATAAACTAGGGAAATGTGGTCTAGATGAAATTACTATCAAGTAGGTGCAAAACTGATTGAAAGAGCATACTCCAGGACTTTGCTGTAAAACTAGGGAGGCATATCAAGTGGGGTCTGCAGGGGTCTGTCCTGGGTCCAGTACTATTCAATATTTTTGTTAATGATTTAGATAATTGAGTGGAGAGTATGTTTATAAAATCTGCAGATGACACCAACCTGGGAAGGGTGGCTAGCACTTTGGAAGACAGCATTAGAATTCAAAATGACCTTAACAAATTGGAGAATTGGTCTGAATCCAACAAGATGAAATTCAATAAAGACAGGTGTGAGGTACTAAGACTGTGAAGAAAAAAAATCAAATGTACAAATACAAAATGAGGCAGTACTGCTGAAAAAGATCTGGTGATTATAGTGGATCACAAACTAAATGAGTCAACGATGTGATGCAGTTGCAAAAAAGGCTAGTATAATTCTGGGGTACTTAACAGGATCATCATACATAAGACACGGGAGGTAACAGAGGATAAATTGGAGAGAGTCCAGACTAGAGCAACAATAATGATAAAAGGTTTAGAAAACTTTACCTATGAGGAAAGGTTAAAAAATGGGCAGGTTTAGTCTTGAGAAAAGAAGACTAATGGAGGAACTGATAAAAGACTTCAAAATATATTAATGACTGTCATAAAAAGGACTGTGATCAATTGTCCTCCATGTCCACTGAAGGTAGGACAAGTAGTAATAGGCTCAAGTCTGCAGCAACAGAGATTTAGGTTAGATATTAGGAAAATCTTTCTAACTATAAAAGAAAAGGAGTACTTGTGGCACCTTAGAGACTAACCAATTTATTTGAGCATGAGCTTTCGTGAGCTACAGCTCACTTCATCAGATGCATACCGTGGAAACTGCAGCAGACTTTATATATACACAGAGAATATGAAACAATACCTCCTCCCACCCCACTGTCCTGCTGGTAATAGCTTATCTAAAGTAATCTTCAGGTTAGGCCATTTCCAGCACAAATCCAGGTTTTCTCACCCTCCACCCCCCCACACAAATTCACTCTCCTGCTGGTGATAGCCCATCCAAAGTGACAACTCTTTACACAATGTGCATGATAATCAAGTTAGGCCATTTCCTGCACAAATCCAGGTTCTCTCACTCCCTCACCCCCCTCCAAAAACCCACCCCCATACACACACAAACTCACTCTCCTGCTGGTAATAGCTCATCCAAACTCACCACTCTCCAAGTTTAAATCCAAGTTAAACCAGAACGTCTGGGGGGGGGGGGGGGGTAGGAAAAAACAAGAGGAAATAGGCTACCTTGCATAATGACTTAGCCACTCCCAGTCTCTATTTAAGCCTAAATTAATAGTATCCAATTTGCAAATGAATTCCAATTCAGCAGTTTCTCGCTGGAGTCTGGATTTGAAGTTTTTTTGTTTTAAGATAGCGACCTTCATGTCTGTGATTGCGTGACCAGAGAGATTGAAGTGTTCTCCGACTGGTTTATGAATGTTATAATTCTTGACATCTGATTTGTGTCCATTTATTCTTTTACGTAGAGACTGTCCAGTTTGACCAATGTACATGGCAGAGGGGCATTGCTGGCACATGATGGCATAAATCACATTGGTGGATGTGCAGGTGAACGAGCCTCTGATAGTGTGGCTGATGTTATTAGGCCCTGTGTATATATAAAGTCTGCTGCAGTTTCCACGGTATGCATCTGATGAAGTGAGCTGTAGCTCACGAAAGCTCATGCTCAAATAAATTGGTTAGTCTCTAAGGTGCCACAAGTACTCCTTTTCTTTTTGCAAATACAGACTAACACGGCTGTTACTCTGATTTCTAACTATAATGATAGTTAAGCACTGAAGTAGGCTTCCAAGGAAAACTGTGGAATCCCCATCATTGGAGGTTTTTAAGAAGAGGTTGGACAAACACCTGTCAGTGATGGTCTAGGTATAACTGATCCTGTCTCAGTACAGGGGGATGGACTAGATGATCTCTGCTCAGTATTTCTGTGATTATTGTACGGCTGCTGGCCTGTTTCCCCAGCCCAGGGATTAAACACCACACCCAGATCTCTTTCAGGCCCTTGCCCTTACCTCAGGGCAGGGATTATTAATTCAAACAAAAAATACCCACAGTAACTCAAAACAGTGCTATCCCTTGACCAAGACAGGCCGCACAGACCTTTCATTCTGTGCTGCTCTCTGCTCCAGAGCCAGTCACAGGATCCAATCTCTCTCCTGCAGCAATCCTTCGAAGTGAGTTCTATCAACTCTTAATAGGCATCACCTGATCCCTTTACAGTTTAAAGGGACAGATCACCACGTTACAATTATCAAATCCTAAGGCCCATACAATACTGACATAACTACACTATTTATTTTTTAAAGCCACATATCATTGTTTTGTTTACTTTTAGTCTATATGATGCCACAATGATTCCCTCACCCCACATTATCTACAGATTTGACAGTTTCATTCTCTGTATCTAAACTGAAATTGTATGTTTAAACAGAAGGCGGGAATAAAATCAGGGAAATGATGCCATAAAGGGATGAATATTCTATACATTTATGGAGATCTCTGCAGATTTATGTTTTCCAGTACCCTAAATAATTATCTAGGCAGGTATAATTAGACTATCCCAGAATCATTAACAAAACTGCTCAATAGTAAAAGGGTTTGTATACCAAGATGTTGATAGGAAGAAAACAAAAATCAGCAGAGAAACATAACATCTCTCACTTACATTGCAGTTTTTATGTAAGCTAAGTGAGATATTCATCTTCTTTTATTCAAACAACTGCCTAATGTAGATAAAATAAAACACTTATTTGACACTAAGTATTTTCATAAAACTCCTATTGATATAGATGTGGCCCATAGAATAATATTTTCTTCTTGCATTCTTGGACCCAAAAATGATTGCTCAGATAATCTAATAAAACTTGCTACTTGTTAATAGGAAATATTGAATAAATGTATCAGCATTATAATACCATTGTTGAAAATTAAATGTACAATAAACCTGCATATTAGTCACCATATATTTTGCTCTTTTTATGTGACATGCTAGTCCATACAACTGAAAACTTCCATCTAGAAAAGAAATGAAGTGGAAACATTTTTAAAAATAGTTAAAACTTCAGTACAACAGATTCAAATACATTTCCCTGTGTAAATGATAAAAATGTTATTAAAAAGCTTACCTTGACTATCCCACGGATATGCATTTTTGCTATCATCTCTGCAGTGTAGAGAAACATCAATAAAGTATCTAGAGCAAATGTCAAATATTGAAGAGGAGGATAATGCTCAAAGGTCTTTGGGGTGTTCATACAAACAGAAATGACACTGATGATGGCACAGATGCGTAGCAAAGAGTGAACCCACTGAAAAATGAAGGGTTACAACTTAGTTTTGATCTTACAAAATACAGTAAGTATATGATGTCTATAACTCACCTTGACATCATTTCATACACGTTTTTTCAAATGTTATGGTCCAGATTTTTATGATCTTCCCCCCACCCCCCTCAAGAAAACCCAGGCATTTCGGATTCTATTTAAAAAATAACATACACTAAGTGATTTTGCTCATTAGGGGGTCATGTAATCTAATGGACTAAGCACTCATTCAACCTCTGCATATTGAGGAATGTGTGTCAATAATATTACATTTTATGTTTCTATAATTAATCTTTGACTTTGTTACAACAGCCAGTGGTAATATTCTATTAAAATTAGTATGAGTAATTAATGAATGAGTGTTCTCTTGTGAATGACTTCAGTGCTAAAACACTGAAGCACAGCTGAACAGCTCTAGCATCCCTACTGCAAACAAGATGACAGTTGTCCAACATAAAAGGAACACCAATGCACCAATGGTACATATTAATTTATTTCAGATTATTTATCTTCCCAAGGATATGGGGACAGTTTTTGAAGTGGATTAAAATGACTGACCTAAACAACATTCTTACATCAACAAAGAAGGTGAACCAGGATCTGAGAGATCAACACTTTCCAAATATTAACCATCGTCCTCAACAGTAAAATACCCTCTCTCAAGATTGTCTTTGTGACCTCATTTTATAAATTTGGCTTGCAATTTAAATCAAGCAGTGCTAGCAATCGAAGCTAGCTGAAAGGTGGGGGGAGGGGTTAAAATCCATGAATAAATTACTTGACAATTATTGTTTCACCATCCTCAACACTTTCCAACAACTGATGGAAAAATTATTGAATAAAAATTGGAAATATTACCTGATTGACTGGCAACTGTAACCAGTTCACTACTTCTGACTGAAATCTACTTGTTTCAGGATCTTTCTTAAGTTTCATGGAAGTGATTATTTTAATTGTAAAATGTAATATTTAACTTGTAATTGGTAATTAGTAAGAAATAAACTTACTGGTTTGTTAATCCACAGGATATCTGCATTGTCTGACAAAGATTCATCAGGGCCAAAGTCTGTAACTGGCTGAGCTTCCACACGTGAGCTTTGTTTCCGTTTGAGCATCCTGAAGTTAACTTTGGTTATCTATAACAGTGAAGCCCCCTGAAAGAAAAGAAACAAATGTATTTAACAACCTGTACAAAAAACCCTGTTTGAACAGCTTTGTTAAACAGAAAACACTTGTCACTAGGCCAGGCTGCTCTTGTATAAAACACTGAAAGTGAATCACCTCAGATGGTTTTACACAGAAATAGGCAACTATAATAATTTTAAAAATCCTATCAGGGCAAACAGATAATTACCAGTTTTGCTCCCATATACCAGGAAGAATATTGGTCCATGCATAGGTTTAAACCAAAGTCTGATGGGGTTTATCTGATTCCCATTGAAATTAATGCTGATGCTCCCATTGACTTCAGTAGGATCAAGCCCTATGAGTAACAGGCTCGCAGGGCAAGGTAATTGGCTGAGACAGATGTTCCCATTCCTTACTGGGCTGATAAAAAGAGCCTTATTACTATTGTTCTTCTGTCTATAATTGGTATTTGTTTAACCTTTCTTTTTGTATTTACGATTTTTTACTCTCCTGTCAGCCAGTCACTCATAGTTCATTCCTGTCCATGTGTATGGACAGATGTAGGTGTTGGGGAGAGATCTCTCCCTTGTGCAAGGTTAGGGACAATCAGAAGCCCCCCGCTTAGAAGAGCACAGGGACTGGCTCCTTTGAACACCTCAGGGATGTGAAATGCCTTCAGTGGGTTGGGAAGTGGGGAAAAGAGGCTGGACCATAGCCCTGACTTTCCCACATACCCTACACAGTGGCCCACAGGCCTTGATGAATACAAAGACAGACGCTAGCTGTGCCATCCCCAGGGAGAGTATAATCTGAACAACAGGGAGCTCAGGGAAGGAACTGTGCCTTCCTAAAACACAGTCCCTCCTGGATATCCCCTGAAGCTGGACGACGCAATCCAGTGCCTGAACCAGGACATGTGGTTTGTACAGAATGACCCTATGTTCCAACATACAATCTGGCTAGCAGGCACCCGATAGCACGGTGATGAGCATAGTATAAATACTTGTTAGATTTGATTGGCAAGCTGAGGTGGGTTCCAAGTCCATGTAAATATCTGCACATGTGGGACCATACAGCCGCCTCACCAACCAGATCATTACTCCACATTCAAATATTGTTTATCAAACAAGGGTAATATAAAAACAAACAGTAAGGGCTAACTTCTGCCAGGCTTATTCATGTTGAATAGGTAGCATCGGCATGGGTGAGGCTGACAGAACCTAACACTAAAAATATCATAACCTTAAACACTTTGTTTAAGTTTATTTTGTAGTAAATAAAGACCACTATATGTGTACATGAGGTGGTAGTTTTACATTCCCTTAAGCTTCCTCTTTCCCTTTCTCACTTCCATTTCCTTCCTATCCCTTATTCCTCTTTTCCTTCTTCTCCTTACTTACCATCTTGTTCATGCTTGCTTTGCATTCTTCCTGATCCTACCTTTTCATAATTATTTCCAGGCTCACTGTGTTTAAAATACAATAGGGAATTCCCCAAACCTAGAGGCTGTCTTGACAGGTTTTGATGTCACATGGCACTGCAGCATCTCGTAGTGCGTACATGTAGCAATGTAACTGAAAAGGTGTCATAGTATCTTTAGAAATGCCTACACGACCCTGCGCTGCATATGAGAAACGGAGGATTTTCTGGACAAAAGTCAGGATATGCTTCTACGGGCACAAAGCTCTAAAGATTTAGAGCAGGTTGCACAGCGGAGCCAAGAGGCCAGTGAAGAAGCTTGGCAACATGTGACCTCCAGGAGAAGAAGGGGGAATGTCCGGGTTCCAGCAACGCGGACACAGGTAACTAACCGCTTTCATGTTCTCTCCACAGGTACCATTGCGGAGAGTGGACCAGATGATATGTCTGGGGGGAGAAAGCAGAAGGAGACTCCGCTGGTTGGAAGGCATGAGATGAACTGTCCTGAGATGGGGGGTTCCACGACCACCACTCCCAAGAGAAGGAGGCGGGTGGTGGTGGTCAGGGACTCTCTCCTCCGGGGGACTGAGTCATCTATCTGCCGCCCTGACCGGGAAAACCGAGAAGTCTGCTGCTTGCCGGGGGCTAAGATTCGCAATGTGACGGAGAGACTGCCGAGACTCATCAAGCCCTTGGATCACTACCCCTTCCTGCTTCTCCACGTGGGCACCAATGATACTGCCAAGAATGACCTTGAGCGGATCACTGCGGACTACGTGGCTCTGGGAAGAAGGATAAAGGAGTTTGAGGCGCAAGTGGTGTTCTCGTCCATCCTCCCCATGGAAGGAAAAGGCCTGGGTAGGGACCGTCGAATCGTGGAAGTCAACGAATGGCTACGCAGGTGGTGTCGGAGAGAAGGCTTTGGATTCTTTGACCATGGGATGGTGTTCCATGAAGGAGGAGTGCTGGGCAGAGACGGGCTCCACCTTACGAAGAGAGGGAAGAGCATCTTTGTGAGCAGGCTGGCTAACCTAGTGAGGAGGGCTTGAAACTAGGTTCACTGGGGGAAGGAGACCAAAGCCCTGAGGTAAGTGGGAAAGCGGGATACCGGGAGGAAGCACAGGCAGGAACGTCTGTGAGGGGAGGGCTCCTGCCTCATACTGAGAACGAGGGGCAATCAGCAGGTTATCTCAAGTGCTTATATACGAATACACAAAGCCTTGGAAACAAGCAGGGAGAACTGGAGGTCCTGGTGATGTCAAGGAATTATGACGTGATTGGAATAACAGAGACTTGGTGGGATAACTCACATGACTGGAGTACTGTCATGGATGGTTATAAACTGTTCAGGAAGGACAGGCAGGGCAGAAAAGGTGGGGGAGTAGCACTGTATGTAAGGGAGCAGTATGACTGCTCAGAGCTCCGGTACGAAACTGCAGAAAAACCTGAGTGTCTCTGGATTAAGTTTAGAAGTGTGAGCAACAAGAGTGATGTAGTGGTGGGAGTCTGCTATAGACCACCGGACCAGGGGGATGAGGTGGATGAGGCTTTCTTCCG
The DNA here is from genome assembly GCF_965152235.1 of Eretmochelys imbricata. Classification (NCBI taxonomy): domain Eukaryota; kingdom Metazoa; phylum Chordata; order Testudines; family Cheloniidae; genus Eretmochelys; species Eretmochelys imbricata. Next base: position 102,520,218 of record NC_135572.1, read on the forward strand.
GCAGCTCGCAGAAGCTACTAGATCGCATGCCCTGGTTCTCATGGGTGACTTTAATTTTCCTGATATCTGCTGGGAGAGCAATACAGCGGTGCATAGACAATCCAGGAAGTTTTTGGAAAGCATAGGGGACAATTTCCTGGTGCAAGTGCTAGAGGAGCCAACTGGGGGGGAGCTTTTCTTGACCTGCTGCTCACAAACCGGGAAGAATTAGTGGGGGAAGCAAAAGTGGATGGGAATCTGGGAGGCAGTGACCATGAGTTGGTTGAGGTCAGGATCCTGACACAGGGAAGAAAGGTAAGCAGCAGGATACGGACCCTGGACTTCAGGAAAGCAGACTTCGACTCCCTCAGGAAACGGATAGGTAGGATCCCCTGGGGGACTAACATGAAGGGGAAAGGAGTCCAGGACAGCTGGCTGTATTTCAAGGAATCCCTGTTGAGGTTACAGGGACAAACCATCCCGATGTGTCGAAAGAATAGTAAATATGGCAGGCGACCAGATTGGCTTAATGGTGAAATCCTAGCGGATCTTAAACATAAAAAAGAAGCTTACAAGAAGTGGAAGGTTGGACATATGACCAGGGAAGAGTATAAAAATATTGCTCGGGCATGTAGGAATGAAATCAGGAGGGCCAAATCGCACCTGGAGCTGCAGCTAGCAAGAGATGTCAAGAGTAACAAGAAGGGTTTCTTCAGGTATGTTGGCAACAAGAAGAAAGCCGAGGAAAGTGTGGGCCCCTTAATGAATGAGGGAGGCAACCTAGTGACAGAGGATGTGGAAAAAGCTAATGTACTCAATGTTTTTTCTGCCTCTGTCTTCATTAACAAGGTCAGCTCCCAGACTGCTGCGCTGGGCATCACAACATGGGGAATAGATGGCCAGCCCTCTGTGGAGAAAGAGGTGGTTAGGGACTATTTAGAAAAGCTGGACGTGCACAAGTCCATGGGGCCGGACGAGTTGCATCCGAGAGTGCTAAAGGAATCGGCGGCTGTGATTACAGAGCCACTGGCCATTATCTTTGAAAACTCGTGGCGAATGGGGGAAGTCCCGGATGACTGGAAAAAGGCTAATGTAGTGCCAATCTTTAAAAAAGGAAGAAGGAGGATCCTGGCAACTACAGGCCAGTCAGCCTCACCTCAGTCCCCGGAAAAATCATGAAGCAGGTCCTCAAAGAATCAATCCTGAAGCACTTACATGAGAGGAAAGTGATCAGGAACAGTCAGCATAGATTCACCAAGGGAAGGTCATGCCTGACTAATCTAATCGCCTTCTATGATGAGATTACTGGTTCTGTGGATGAAGGGAAAGCAGTGGATGTATTGTTTCTTGACTTTAGCAAAGCTTTTGACACGGTCTCCCACAGTATTCTTCTCAGCAAGTTAAAGAAGTATGGGCTGGATGAATGCACTATAAGGTGGGTAGAAAGTTGGCTAGATTGTCGGGCTCAACGGGTAGTGATCAATGGCTCCATGTCTAGTTGGCAGCCGGTGTCAAGTGGAGTGCCCCAGGGGTCGGTCCTGGGGCCGGTTTTGTTCAATATCTTCATAAACGATCTGGAGGATGGTGTGGATTGCACCCTCAGCAAGTTTGCGGATGATACTAAACTGGGAGGAGTGGTAGATACGCTGGAGGGCAGGGATAGGATACAGAGGGATCTAGACAAATTGGAGGATTGGGCCAAAAGAAATCTGATGAGGTTCAATAAGGATAAGTGCAGGGTCCTGCACTTAGCACGGAAGAACTAAATGCACAGCTACAGACTAGGGACCGAATGGCTAGGCAGCAGTTCTGCGGAGAAGGACTTAGGGGTGACAGTGGACGAGAAGCTGGATATGACAGCAGTGTGCCCTTGCCAAGAAGGCCAATGGCATTTTGGGATGTATAAGTAGGGGCATAGCGAGCAGATCGAGGGACGTGATCGTCCCCCTCTATTCGACATTGGTGAGGCCTCATCTGGAGTACTGTGTCCAGTTTTGGGCCCCACACTACAAGAAGGATGTGGATAAATTGGAGAGAGTCCAGCGAAGGGCAACAAAAATGATTAGGGGTCTGGAACTCATGACTTATGAGGAGAGGCTGAGGGAACTGGGATTGTTTAGTCCGCAGAAGAGAAGAATGAGGGGGGATTTGATAGCTGCTTTCAACTACCTGAGAGGTGGTTCCAGAGAGGATGGTTCTAGACTATTCTCAGTGGTAGAGGAGGACAGGACAAGGAGTAATTGTCTCAAGTTGCAGTGAGGGAGGTTTAGGTTGGGTATTAGGAAAAACTTTTTCACTAGGAGGGTGGTGAAACACTGAAATGCGTTACCTAGGGAGGTGGTAGAATCTCCTTCCTTAGAAGTTTTTAAGGTCAGGCTTGACAAAGCCCTGGATGGGATGATTTAATTGGGGATTGGTCCTGCTTTGAGCAGGGGGTTGGACTAGATGACCTCCTGAGGTCCCTTCCAACCCTGATATTCTATGATTCTACTGTGAGAGGATATACTATCAAAGGGCTTGAGTCTACAGTGCTTGTTAATGCAAAATTCCCATTGAGTGTAATGGAGTTCTCAGCAGAAACTGCAAAACTTTTCCAATCCCTCCGCAGAAGAAAAATCCACATTATGAAAATATACCTCACTAATGTGGTCTTTAGTAACTTCTTATTTAAATTCTATATTTGTAATTATGGTTTTATGAATAATGTTAACCCTTCCCAGCAATGACTGAGCTACTGATTTTGCTAACCTGTCAAGAAAATAATTATAATAGATTGTCAGATCAGAGTCAATAAGGTCATTAGGAGATAATACTCAGGAAATACAATGCATTAACCAGGGAGCTACCATTGAAATCATTTCATAAATGCTAAAGGACAAGCAGTGTATGTTTTAAAGCAGAAGGTAAATTAATTATAGCTAATTAAAAATAAAACTTCAACAGATTTCTTCATTCAACACTAGTTAGTAATGGTATGAATAAGTAGGAAGATTGGTGGTATTTTATAACAAAATTTTTATCTGTCTGCTTGTCCACTGATTATTTTCCCTACTAAACCAATAAAAGGTCATGAACTATAGATGTCACAATGGTTTTAGTTCATCAAGCTCACCAAGTGGTGACCAAATGTCATGACCAAACAGATCACGCATATTATTTTCAAACTGTGGTCGCGAATCAACAAAGCAGAAAATACAGAAATCCAAAGGGAAAAAAATCTACAAAATACAAGTTTTCCTATCTCAAAATTTGAATGAGCCTGTGTTTCCTTGGGAAAGACACTGATAATCTGGAAATGGCCTTTAGCAAGTCCTGGTAGAGCTCTCTTGCAATTCTTCTGTTTTTATTTATTTATTTTTGCTGGAACCAGAGAGGGTTTTTTTTTGTTTGTTTGTTTGTTTTAAAGCAGGTAAAGACTGGGGCAGCCTGCACACTCGGCTGCACATCAGGACGCAGGAATTGTGGCTCCTGAAGCCCCATCCACCATCCTTCTGCAGCTCGCTCTGGCATAGTTCCATATCACAGCCAAGGGAGGGTAGATTCTAACATACACAATCTGATGCTTTCTTTGGTCACATAGTGAAATTAGCGTGGAAGACTTCCCCAGCGAATATTTCTGTCTCTAAAGCTTGTACAAATATTGGGTGTGGGTGTGTTCTGGAGTAAAAAATAGGTTTAATAAGGAAAAGATTGCTTCCTTTGGCTGTGTCCATTCACATTACTTTGTTTTTTTCTCTTTAGGCCTGTTAGTTTGACATCTGTAGTATGCAAGGTCTTGGAAAAAATTTTGAAGGAGAAGGTAGTTAAGGACATTGAAGTCAATGGTAAATGGGACAAAATACAACATGGTTTTACAAAAGGTAGATCGTGCCAAACCAACCTGATCTCCTTCTTTGAGAAAGTAACAGATTTTTTAGATAAAGGAAACGCAGTGGATCTAATTTACTTAGATTTTAGTAAGGCGTTTGATACGGTGCCACATGGGGAATTATTAGTTAAATTGGATAAGATGGGCATCAATAGGAATATTGAAAGGTGGATAGGGAATTGGTTAAAGGGGAGACTACAACGGGTCCTACTGAAAGGTGAACTGTCAAGTTGGAGGGAGGTTACCAGTGGAGTTCCTCAGGGATCGGTTTTGGGACCAATCTTATTTAATCTTTTTATTACTGACCTGGGCACAAAAAGTGGGAGTGTGCTAATAAAGTTTGCAGATGATACAAAGCTGGGAGGTATTGCTAATTTAGAGAAGGACAGGGATACCCTACAGGAGGATCTGGATGACCTTGTAAACTGGAGTAATAGGAATAGGATGAAATTTAATAGTGAGAAGTGTAAGGTCATGCATTTAGGGATTAATAACAAGAATTTTAGTTATAAGCTAGGGACGCATCAACTAGAAGTAACGGAGGAGGAAAAGGACCTTGGAGTATTGGTTGATCATAGGATGACTATGAGCTGCCAATGTGATATGGCTGTGAAAAAAGCTAATGTCGTCTTGGGATGCATCAGGAGAGGTATTTCCAGTAGGGATAAGGAGGTTTTAGTACCGTTATATAAGGCACTGGTGAGACCTCACCTGGAGTACTGTGTGCAGTTCTGGTCTCCCATGTTTAAGAAGGATGAATTCAAACTGGAACAGGTACAGAGAAGGGCTACTAGGATGATCCGAGGAATGGAAAACATGTCTTATGAAAGGAGACTCAGGGAGCTTGGCTTGTTTAGCCTAACTAAAAGAAGGCTGAGGGGAGATATGATTGCTCTCTATAAATATATCAGAGGGATAAATACCAGAGAGGGAGAGGAATTATTTAAACTCAGTACCAATGTGGACACAAGAACAAATGGATATAAACTGGCCACTAGGAAATTTAGATTAGAAATTAGACGAAGGTTTCTAACCATCAGAGGAGTGAAGTTTTGGAATAGCCTTCCGAGGGAAGTAGTGGGGGCAAAAGATCTATCTTGCTTTAAGATTAAACTCGATAAGTTTATGGAGGAGATGGTATGATGGGATAACATGGTTTTGGTAATTAAATATTCATGGTAAATAGGCCCAATGGCCTGTGATGGGTTTTAGATGGGGTAAGATCCAAGTTACCTGGGAAAGAATTTTCTGTAGTATCTGGCTGATGAATCTTGCCCATATGCTCAGGGTTTAGCTGATCGCCATATTTGGGGTCGGGAAGGAATTTTCCTCCAGGGCAGATTGGAAGAGGCCCTGGAGGTTTTTCGCCTTCCTCTGTAGCATGGGGCACGGGTCACTTGCTGGAGGATTCTCTGCTCCTTGAGGTCTTTAAACTACAATTTGAGGACTTCAATAGCACAGATATAGGTGTGAGGTTTTTTTTGTAGGAGTGGTGGGTGAAATTCTGTGGCCTGCGTTGTGCAGGAGGTCAGACTAGATGATCATAATGGTCCCTTCTGACCTAAATATCTATGAATCTATGAAACACCAACAATCAAAATTCACAGCACTTATGCAGACTGCTACTGCTTCTTATGTAGGAATGTGCTCTTTCATCTTTGCTTTTAATTTTAAATATGTCTTTTGCTTTGTTACTTTATTTTTAAAAGCAAGGACACAAAATGAAAGAATGCCACTTAGACAAGGAGCCCATCAGCTCTGTTAGCTCAGCCTTTTATTCATTTACTCTCCCTGAGCCAGTAGATATGTTCAATCAAAGAAAATTAAAATCACAGAAAGACGATCCTGATACCATCTTGGAACAAAAAGTTCAAGACAATAGGCTTGATTCATTACCATTATACCAGATTTACAAAGTCCACAGAAACGGAGTTACCTGCTGCATGCCAATGTGAACAAAGAGATGGGTTAAATCCTGGCCCCATAAAGCATTTGTTGTGAATTTGCAAAACATATAGTATTCTGCTCCTGCAATATCTGTAACAAAAATAAATGTGCTCCTATGGAACACTAATAGAGAATGAAGGCGATCATTGATAAACAGAGCATTTATTTTTGGTTTCATTTTTAATTCTGTATGACTTATATTGAGAATTAAAAATCAGGCCAAAAAACCCACCATGATTTTGATATTTTAGCCCAAGTTCTCTAAAATTTATTCTCCTTAAAGAAAAACCCTAATCTGCTGTAGCAGGAAAATATCCAACAGAAGGCAGCACTTCATCTCACACTGTCAATAATACCAATAACTGTAAGATTATTTATGCTAGTTCCAAGTACTCTGTTAACTATGTAAAAGGGAAGAGGGCACACCATGAGTTACTGATGAGAGAACTATACCACTGTGGCTGATGAAACCAGGTGACAGCTAGTTTTGAAGAAAATGTGTTTTGTTTTGTTTTGGAATACTTTATTGACAACTACCCTGTTTTTTTCATCTGAAGCAAAGTCTAAAAACCCCCTCATCTTTTCTCCCTTATTTTTCAACACAGCATATTGTTAACTATTCATATTGTTAAGTATTCAGTTTTGTACTGAAGCCAGACAGGGTCCCCTCTCTCAACAAGACAAAGTTTGCTTTTCCCTCCTCTTTCACAATAAAGGAAATACCATAAACCAAAGCTCCTAAAATCACATTTAGATTAATACTTTGCAGATCATTTGGCTACCAGCTGCAAAGAATAGTTGGTGATGTCTTGTGTCTTCTAGCAGGGCTTCAGGACTTGTAGGTCAAATAGCAAGAATCAACAACACCATTCTCAGATTTGGGGAGGAATTCCTCTGCTATAATAACATAATTATCCAAAATATTGTGTGACATTGAACTCCATATGTTTTATGGAAATATGTTTATAAGTGTGAATATAATATAACTGGAATATGCTTTAAGCAAAAGGTGACTTGTAAGGTATCATTACAAAGCTTATAATCTACTGAGCATGTTTGTCCTATTTGTATTAATGTATCATTCTTGTATCTGAAGTTAGAAATATGAAGTATTACTCTGAAGTCCTATTGTAACTATGCAAAGTGTGGGCCTTTAATGGTGGGTTAGAATCTTGATGGCTCCCATTAGCCCGGACAATTAGTTGTAAATGGCTCTGTTTACTTGTAAGCTTTCCTGTGTTCATATGAGGCTTGGGGTCTCACAGGACATAGTACCATGTCACCTGGACTGGAATCCATCTTAAACCTGGTGCTTTTCCATCTAGAAGGAGGGGTGTGGACCCAGATAGACAAAAGTTTCCCGCCTTGTGCCAAAGATATAAAAGGAGGTGGAACAGAACAAAGGGGGCTGCAGTCATGAGAAAACCTCTAGTTACCACCTGAGCTGGAACTAATAAAATCTGCACTGGGGAAAGGACTGGGCCCAGACTAGGAAGGAGCCTAGTCTGTGAAAGAAGCTTATTGGAACATCTCTGTGGGTGAGATTTACCTGTATTCAGTTTTTTAAATGTATTAGGCTTAGACTTGCATGTTTTGTTTTATTTTGCTTGGTAACTTACTTTGTTCTGTCTGTTATTACTTGAAACCACTTAAATCCTACATTTTATACTTAATAAAATCACTTTTGTTTACTAATTAACCCAGAGTAAGTGATTAATACCTGGGGGAACAAACAGCTGTGCATATCTCGGAAACCTACTGACCACTATACTTACCTACATGCCTCCAGCTTTCATCTAGACCACACCACATGATCCATTGTCTACAGCCAAGCTCTACTATACAACCACATTTGCTCCAACCCCTCAGACAGAGACAAATACCAACAAGATCTCTATCAAGCATTCTTACAACTACAATACCCACCTGCTGAAGTGAAGAAACAGATTGACAGAGCCAGAAGAGTACTCAGAAGTCACCTACTACAGGACAGGCCCAACAAAGAAAATAACAGAACGCCGCTAGCCATCACCTTCAGCCCCCAACTAAAACCTCTCCAGCGCATCATCAAGGATCTACAACCTATCCTGAAGGATGACCCATCACTCTCACAGATCTTGGGAGACAGGCCAGTCCTTGCTTAAAGACAGCCCCCCAACATGAAGCAAATACTCACCAGCAACCACACACCACACAACAAAAATACTAACCCAGGAACTTATCCTTGCAAAAAAGCCCTTTGCCAACTGTGTCCACATATCTATTCAGGGGACACCATCATAGGGCCTAATCACATCAGCCACACCATCAGAGGCTCGTTCACCTGCACATCTTCCAATGTGATATACGCCATCATGTGCCAGCAATGCCCCTCTGCCATGTACATTGGCCAAACTGGACAGTTTCTACTTTAAAGAATAAATGGACACAAATCAGACGTCAAGAATTGTAACATTCAAAAACCAGTCGGAGAACACTTCAGTCTCTCTGGTCATTCAATTACAGACCTAAAAGTGGCAATTCTTCAACAAAAGAACTTCAAAAACAGACTCCAACGAGAGACTGCTGAATTGGAATTAATTTGCAAATTGGATACAATTAACTTAGGCTTGAATAAAGACGGGGAGTAGATGGGTCATTACACAAAGTAAAACTATTTCCCCATGTTTATTCTTCTCCCCTCCCTTCCCTCCCCCCACCCCCCCCCGGGTTCCTGAGACGTTCTTGTCAACTGCTGGAAATGGCCCACCTTGATTATCACTACAAAAGGTTTTTTTTATTTTTTTTCTCTCCTGCTGGTAATAGTTCCCTTACCTGATCACTCTCATTACAGTGTGTATGGTAACACCCATTGTTTCATGTTCTCTGTGTATATAAAATCCCCCTACTCTATTTTCCACTGCATGCATCCGATGAAGTGAGCTGTAGCTCACGAAAGCTTATGTTCATATAAATTTGTTAGTGTCTAAGGTGCCACAAATACTCCTTTTCTCTATCAATGTTATTATAGAGGGTGGACAATTTTTGAGTTTACCCTGTATAAGCTTTGTACAGAGTAAAACGGATTTATTTGGGGTTTGGATCCCTTTGGGAGCTGAGTGTCTGTGTGCTGGAGATAGGTGACTTGCTGAGCAGTTTTTGGTTAAAGTCTGCAGCTTTCGGGGCATAGACCAGACCTGGCACTGTGTTGCAGCAGGCTAACATGTCTGGCTCAACAAGGCAGGGTTCTGGAGTCCCAAGCTGGCAGTGGAAAACGGGCTCAGAGGTAATTCCAGCACGTCAAGTGACAGTCCCAAAGCAGTCTCTGTGACCAAACCCATCACCTACTGTTAAAACCTTTAATCTGTAAATAGACCGGTAGCCAAACTTTGGTCCTTGAATGTCTCCTGTGTCATGTCTTGTCAATGGCTTAGGACTGTACTCATAGATAATTCATCTCCTAAACATACCTCCTCCATAACAGGATGGCACAGACATAGCCAGCAGACAACTGAACATGAACTTTCCAAAGGCTGACCCATTGTAAATACCATGCACAACCCATTACCACTATTTTATAACCTCACGTCTAGTTCCTTTCACTAGATTCCCTCAAGCATTGAAGGGATATGATATTGGAGCACCGAACCTGCAGTGTTGTGTTGTTGTTATGAAATCAGCATTTTGATTTTAAACACAATTTTTTGTATGGTTTTGTTTTCCACTGCATCTATCATATTTCTATTAGAAATGGGATCTACTGTCTTGATCATAACTCCCTAATATGAGTCAATTCACAGTTTTCCAAATCTTGCAGTCAAAAGCATTTTATCTTGCTATTGGTCTTTGACCAAAAATACCACAAATACCTCCTATCTAAATACACAGTGAAAATTTAGGTACTCTAAGAGATACCACTAAGTGGTAACTGTTGGTAAATGCTGACATGTGCACCACTGTGTGTGTGTCTGTCCTTGTCATATGTTACAAATATATTTATATATTTATTGGCTACATTGTTGCAAACTTTCCTCCAGGATGCAGATCCTGTCATCATTATCCATGCCTTTCTTACCTCAAGATTAAACTATTGCAATACACTCTATGTGGGGTTACGCCTTAAAATCATTCAGCGACTGAAGCTCGTGCAGAACATAGTGACTTGCTTATTGAGCCTCTTGAGCTTATGGAGCACCTTGCTGGGAGCATGTAACACCAGTACTCTGGGATCTGCAACAGCTGCCTATTGCTCTCTGGATGGAATTTAAGGTATTGGGTATGACCTATAAAGCCGATGGCCAGGGACCTGCCTACCTGAGGGATTGCCTTTCTCCCCCATGCTGTAATACCACAGCTGCAATCGGTAGAGGCATCCAGGCTGGATCCCACTCATTAGAGAAGAGAGGAGGTAGATAGCAAAACATTCTCTTTGAGAGTCCAGAATGCTGGAGCTTATCCCCAATTTGGTGACCTTGTGGGCACGTTGCAAAAGACATCTGTTTGAGGGGGCTTCTGGAGAGGACTAAGGGTGTGCTTATCAGAACAACAGAGGGGAGGAAAGGAGCATTTTCGTAGGCAGCTTGCTGGCTGGGGTGTTTCATAAGCGGCTTGCTGGCTGGCAGAGTGCCCGTTTGAATTATTATTTTAATGCTGCTAGGGTTTTGTTGTACTACTAATTATGTGTTAAGGCATCTAGAGGCTTGCATACACATCTTTTTGTTATTTAAATTGCAATACATTTTAAAAATAAAGTAAGTAGTGATTATTTTCTTTTATAATTGTTATACTTTCATACATATTAATGATTCTTAAAAGAAATCATTCTCCTCCTCCACACCCGTTTCCAGCCATTAGTGTACTTGTAGATTTCCAAAGCAACAAACACCTACATCCTTAAAAATCAAAATTTTGAAAGCAAAATCAGGAACCTTTTAAGCTTCTGAGGTGCGTGATGGTGGTGGTGGTGATTTTTGTTTGTTTGTTTGTAAATAAATGTGGCATTTAACTTATGGCTACAGGAAAAATACTACAGTAGAACACCAGAGTTACGAACTGACCAGTCAACCACACACCTCGTTTGGAACCAGAAGTAAGCAATCAAGCAGCAGCAGAGACAAGACAAAAAAAAGGCAAATACAATACTGTACTGTGTTAACTGTAAACTAATAAAAAAATAAAGGGAAAGCAGCGTTTTTCTTCTGCATGGTAGAATTTCAAAACTGTATTAAGTCGATGTCCAGTTGTAAAACTTTGAAAAAACAACCATAACATTTTGTTCAGAGTTACAAACATTTCAGAGTTACGAACAACCTCCATTCCCCAGGTATTTGTAACTCTGAGGTTCTACTGTACCAAAGGTTGCAGTCATAAGCCTTTTTATCCCATTACCATTTGAGCTTTACCACTCAATATTTGGGAAGACAATAAATTGGACTCATAGCCTAGGAAGTGAAGGCCATACTTGTTTGTAAGGACTTGTAGGAATTTCTCAAGAAGAAACATATAAAAGCGGCAATGGAAAGATGTAGAAGAAAGAAACAAAAATAAAAGTCCAGCACACTGAATCCCAGGGCCAGATTCTCAAAAGGTATTTTCTCCTAACTTGCATCGATTTCAATAGAAGTTAGGTATCTATATACTTTTTGAGGATTTGGACTTAAAAGTGTCAATCACAAACAAGGGAGCACTTCCTTCTAGACAACACCATCAGCAGAAACCAGACACTTCATCTAATGTAGGAGATACTGAAAAAAACAAAGAAAAGAAAAGAAAAACAAAAAAACAAAAAGAAAAATAGACTACAAGTGAATGGTGATACATCTTCATTACAATGCAGCCAGGGGATTTAATGCATAAAATGTTTCTGAAGCTGAACTTGCTCTCTCCCCCAAAACTGGGTTTTATATTCAGAAGCTACAGCAGATTCAAATCCCTGCTTTAGCATGTGTGGATTATGTTACTAAAACTGTAAAGGTAATTTAGTTTGCTTTGTAAACATAACACCTCTATTTGCTTCCTACACACCCCATAAAAATCCCATGTTTTTTACTGTCTGAACTCCTAAACACCACAAAAAGAACCCAAATAATTCTTCAAAATGATTAATTCTCAGATGCTCATTATTTCAAATTATTCTAAAATTCAAAAGTCTACCTCCAAATAAAAGAGAGCAACAGATCTGTACAGTTCTTACCTCTCAAGATAGATACTTGCATCTCTTGATGAGCTGATGTATTATTATATTATTATTATTAACTCTATGTTTTTAGACATCTTTTATCCCACAAACACTAGACATTCATCTGCACGTCCACCAATGTAATATACGCCATCATGTGCCAGCAATGCCCCTCTGCTATGTACATCAGCCAAACTGGACAGTCCCTACACAAAAGGATAAATGGACACAAATCAGATATTAGGAATGGCAATATACAAAAATCTGTAGAACATTTCAATCTCCTTGGACATACAATAGCAGATTTAAAGGTAGCCATCCTGCAGTAAAAAAACTTCAGGACCAGACTTCAAAGAGAAACTGCTGAGTTTCAGTTCATTTGCAAATTTGACACCTTCAGCTCAGGATTACACAAAGACTGTGAATGGCTAGCCAACTACAAAAGCAGTTTCTCCTCCCTTGGTGTTCACACCTCAACTGCTAGAAGAGGGCCTCATCCTCCCTCACTGAACTAACCTCCTTATCCCTAGCCTGATTCTTGCTTGCATATTTATACCTGCCTCTGGAAATGTCCACTATATGTATCTGACAAAGTGGTTATTCACCCACGAAAGCTTATGCTCCAATACGTCTGTTAGTCTATAAGGTGCCACAGGACTCTTTGCCGCTTTTACAGATCCAGACTAACAAGCCTACCCCTCTGATACTAGACAGAGGTGCACCAGAGTATAGGCAAAAGACCGAAAGTGACCCACCAAGCTTTACAGTGTAGTCTGAGACTACTGTGGAGGTACAGGGCATGGATTAGAATGAATACCACTTAGCATTACAACACAAAGCATTACAAGTTAGCACCTGCAATCTCCAGAAGCTGTGCCTGATCAAAACAGACAACTGCTAGGGTCTGTAGCAACCAGAGGCTGCAAATCAAACTCACATATTTTATGCTACAATCTGAATTTTATGAGGCCATGCATCAAACTGAAACAAAGCAGAGGCATCAAACAAAGTCCATGGGATGGATCTGGCCCATCTGATATATTTATGTGGCCTGCATGATATTCAGATTGTAAAGACTCCAAACTTTCATTTAAAAAGTAAGTTTCTAACCCTGCTGGTTGCAAAGAAATCCTTCCAGTTATGAACTGAATATAACCAATACAGTGGTTATAATTATTATTTATTTGTATTATTGTAGCATCTAGGACCTCAGTCATGGACCACGACCTCATTGTGCTAGGTGCTTTACAAACACAGAACAAAAAGATAGTCCCTGCTCCAAAGAGTTTACAATTTAAGTAGAAGACAAGAGACAGACAGGTGAGGGAGTACAAGGAAACAGTGAGACAACACTGGTCAGTATAATAAGCAGTAGTCTCAGCACACCAGCAGCCTTGTCAAGTTTTGTGTAGCAATGATAGAGAAGAGATTTGAAGGAAATGAATGAAGTGACAATGCAAGTGTTTACAGGGAGCTCCAGCTAAGCATGAGGAGCAGCATGGCAGAAAGCACAAAGGTGGTTGTCTGAAAAAGTAAATGAAAGTGGACAATGGACACTGTCATTGCAGGCTGATCAGTCAGGAGTCAACATTGCATTGAATGAGATATGACATGTAGCGTGGGGATGGACAGTAGAAGTGTATGCCTGAGTGTGCAAACAGCCTGAGACAGCTACTCAGAAAGATGAAAATTTCCTTTCCTTCCATTAATCTTATTGGGCTTTAGAATTGATTCAGCAACAAGGACACTTCAATGTCAACATTATCTATTTCATTTCTGATCACTGTAGGAACAGATCGGAATTGGAAGTTGCTGTAGGGAAGAAAATGAAAAGGGAAATAAACAGAGAAGGGAGGATTTAGAAGGCAGAGAAACAAAGGGCAGTGAAATAGCATTAGTCAATATTGTCTCACTAAGGACCACTGAATGCAACAATTGGCACTGAACAAATGCTAAACAATAACTAAAAGTATAGTTACTATGTAAAGGCCATAGTATACCCATGATCCTTTTGCACATACCCGTTTAGCATCAGTAGGAGTTTCAGTGTGAAACATAGGGAGTATGTCCTCCTAAACTGATACGTCCCTCCACTGACTAGAATTAAAAATGGAATATTTCCCCCTCCAGCCACAGGCAGCCCAGATATAGAGCATTACATATTTGGTTCAGCAGTCTCTGGGCACTGCCCCTTAGACAAGCTAATAGTTGGGGTCTCTGTGAGAACAGCGGTAGCCATCTGCTCCATTTTGTGCGAACTAGGTGAAGTGCCCACAGGAGGGGCCCCACAAGTAGGGCAGAATTTACACTCCATCCCAAGTGGATCTCCTGACTAACAAACAAAGCAAGCGGCTTCTTTGCTCAACACTTGCATTTTTTTTTTAAACACATAAAGCAGAATATTGGTGGAGTTTACCAACACGATTAAAAAGCCGGTATTTTTGTTTTATAGGCACTTATGTAGGAAGGGCCCAAATAGCCCTATGAGCTTCCCCTCACCCTGCCTGTACCTCTGGGTCGCATGAAGCTGCAGCTGCTGTAGGCCACAGTCTCACAGGCGCAGGGAGAGAGAGGCCCGAGGGCAGCAGCCCTGGGCACGGTACATCTGCTAACAATGGCTCCTGCTTGATGTTGACAAAAAGCAGGTGACAGGCAGGCGCCAACCCAGAGGTGCTGCCATTTGCAATGGAAACGGATGGTGGCGACCTGGCTCCTCACCCATCGGAACCGGCCATCAGCGGCTCTCAAGCAGGCGGTGCCCTCCGGCTCCCTGCCTGCCCGCAGGGCCTGGCCCGCTCCCGGGCTTCGCTGCACCCTGACCCCCCACCCCCGCGCGTCCAGCGGGCCGGGGATGAGCCGGGCGAGCGCCCCTCCCGCCGGCCCCCACATCTGGAAGGGGGGTGGGGCCGGTGCACAGCGGTCCCGCAGCTGGAAGGGCGGGGGAATGTCACGCCCCCGCCTCACCCCGGCAGCTCGCAGCGGCGCGGCGACACGGTACCGATGCACCAGGTGGGATCCGGTCCCTGCGCATCCGCCGCCCGGCCAGGCCTCCGGCCGCCGCCACCATCCACCCGCCCTCCACCAGCACCGCCTCCCCCCGGCGTCTGGCCCCTGTCACAAGCGCCCACGAGAACGGCAGGGAGTGTCAGCCGCGCCAGCCCCGCGGTGCGGAGAGGGGAGAGGCGGGGGAGCCGGGGATCAGCAACACAGCGCAGAAAACAGGGCCCGATGCCACCGACCTACCGCCTGCATCGCCCTTCATGGCGTGCTTGGGAGTACTGGTCCCTGCCCCGCGAGCTGGGGATTTGTTAGGGTTTGTTTGGTTTTAGGTGGTCCTCGCTGCGGCGTCGGCGGTGATGCTGGGGGCTGAATGGAGAAGACGTGACAGACGGGGGGGAGGAGGCAGCGGCAGCCGCCCTCTGCAGTTGGTAGAGAAGGGCGGTCGGCGCCAGCAGGTTCCTCTCTCGCCGGGGCTAGGCTCCAGCCTTCAGTCTCGCAGCAACGGCTGAGACTCCCCTGGCACAGAACCAGTGCAGGGGCACACACGCCGGGCGTGCAGCCGCACACCGTGTACACCCGTGCGGGTTCAAAAGACATACCGTGCACACCCAGTGCGTATGCAGAAATGCACAGATACATACATAGAAACAAGAGCACACACACAATGCAGGTGCACAGAGCATATACAAATGTGTACAAGTATGCAGACAAATACACACAAGGAGCGTGACAAATGCATACACATGGAATCCACACTCAATATACACAACGATAAATGCATAGAAAACAATGCACACAATGTATACACACATACGGAGGGTGCTTTTATATACATGGACACAATATTGCCAGTTCGCATGGCTTCCTTGAATCCCCAGCTTGTACAGGAGCATGTGATTAGGTGAAAATCTCCCGGCGGGTCGGGGGGCGGAGGGGTTGTTTAAGTTTCTAACCGTCATGGTTGGGAGAAAAGCTTGAAAATGTGACCCAAATGTTACCTCAAGGTTCAAAAATTGTTTGTTTTTTTAAGTTTTTGTTTTTTAAACACTTGATTTTCTAAGCAAATCTCATGGTTTTGGTGGCCTAAATCATGATTTTCTAATGTGTATGTGGTATTGGTGACCCCAGACAACACATAAACCTACATGCAGATAAAAATGCTTACATGCACACACCAGTTGTGCAGAGACATATATAATGCAGCCACACGGATAGATACAATACATGCACATATACATAAATATGGTCTACACACATATGATACAGCAGTAAGGATTTTGCCTGTATAATCACACTCAATACATGAAAAGTATACAGCTGTATATTATTGGATTACAAGGATTGCCTTCAGCAGCAGTAACAGTAGTTAGAAGAGAAGGGTGAAGGGCGGCCAGTTGCACCTGAATGATGCTCTTGTGACCTCCAAGAAATACATCAGACACAAGGGTAACTGACTATGGAATTTAAAAAAAATATTCTTTAAAATACACTTTAGTACCCACCCTGGTTATTCACTGGGCCTCAAAATACAATTAAAAATAAAAGCACCCCAAAATCCTTTGTACAGGACAAAATTGAACAGTCGCTGAACAACAACAACAAGCAGAAATTGTTCCAATGGAAAAATAAATCCAAACTCAAACATTCCGCAAATTGTTTGTCAAGCACTAGTACAGTTTGGTTATTTTGATTTAAAAAAACCTTGTTTGGGTGCTTCAAAGCCATTATCATCTATATGCTCTTTTCCTGTAGCCATGAAGCTCCATTTTGGAATGGATTTTTTTAATGACATCATCAGCTGTGTGGAATTATTTCATATCAGTAAAAAGGGGGGAAACGTCTCTGAGCTAAAGTTCAGAGGGATAAATGCATAGAAATATTTGATAAAACATTATTGAAAATATATTCTAGAAATGCAAAAATAAAGGGAAAATGTTCACCTGCATCATGCCTTCACCCTCTTGTATAGAATCATAGAAACATAAGGCAGGAAGGGACCACGAGAAGTCATCAAGTTTAGCTCCCTGTGCTGTGGCAGGACCAAGTAAACCTAGACCATCCCTGATTGATATTTGTCCTACTTGTTCTCAAGAACCTCCAATAATGGGAATTCTACAACCATCCTTGGAAGCCTATTCCAGTGCTTAACTGTCATTACAGCTGGAAAGTTTTGCCTACTATCTAACCTAAATCTCTCTTGCTGCAGGTTAAGTTTATTATTTCTTGTCCCACCTTCAGTGGACAGGAGAATAATTGATCACAGTCCTCTATATAACTGCCCTTAACACATTAGAAGACTTATATCAGGTCCTCCAACAATCTTCTTTTCACAAAACTAAACCTGCCCATTTTTTTAACCTTTCCTCATAGGTCAAGTTTTCTAAATCTTTTATCATTTGTGTTTTTGTCCTCCAATTTATTAACATCTTTCTTAAAGTGCAGCGCCCAGAATTGGACCCAGTACTCCAGCTGAAGCTTCCCCAGTGCCAAGTGGAATGCGACAATTATCTCCTGAAGACGACACTGCCGACATCTACAATGATAATGCAGGTGCAGCTGTGACTGATGCCAAGTTTAATGAACTGTTTGGTGAATCAGAGACTGATTCAGACTTTGAAGAATTTTAAGACTTTTTAAAGTCTCATATTATTCTAAGTTACTTGTTTTAAATATCCATTTACTGATTTTAAATATTAACTGTAATTTTGAAGGTGAATACATATTTGTTCAGTTATTATAACAACAACAGGTTTTTCGTTAGATTACATTAAAATAATTCTAGCAAAACTTTTGAATGTTTCTTGTGACACCAACTTTTAAAATATAGGAAGTGGTGCCACTTCCTGTGGCTCCCATTGGCTGGGAACGGCAAACCGCGGCCACTGGGAGCAAAGGGGCTCCGTGCCTGTGAACACTCCAGGTAAACAAAACATCCAGGCCTGCTAGCGGCTTACCCTCATCGGCCAGGAGCTAAAGTTTGCCAACCCCTGAAATATAGGGTCTGCTTATGAAAGGGTCACACAGTTTTTGCTATTTTGACCTAGCCATCTTGGGGGGGGGGTCAGCTTATAAACGAACAGGCTAATGAACAAGTACGTACGTCAAATATTGTCAACCTGTTCTTTCTCTATTTTGACTCACATTCCTTCCCACTTGTTGTTCATATTAATCATGTTGATTAACTGGTCACCATTACCTTGTAAGTGAAAACTGAAGCCTTTTTAATGTTATCAGATATTAGTTCTCCTTTCTTACTAACTAGAAGGCCTACACTTTCCTTTGTCTTTCTCTTGCTCCTAATGTATTTAAAGAACCTCTTATTATTGTCCTTTTTGCCACTTCTAGGTGAAAATAATTTTATGCCTTAGCCTTTCTGATTTTATCCCTACATGCTTTTGCTATTCTTTTGTACTCCTCCTTAGCAATTCATCCATGTTTACACTTTTTGTAGGATTCCTTTGTGATTTTTCAGGTCATTAAAGAGCGCCCGGTGGAGCTATACTGGCCTCTTTTATAAGTCTTCCTATCTTTCCTTCTCATCAGGATAGTTTACAGTTGTGCCTTTAATATTGCAAATTGGATACTATTACTTTAGGCTTAAATAGAGACTGGGAGTGGCTAAGTCATTATGCAAGGTAGCCTATTTCCTCTTGTTTTTTCCTACCCCCCCCCCCCCCAGATGTTCTGGTTTAACTTGGATTTAAACTTGGAGAGTGGTCAGTTTGGATGAGCTATTACCAGCAGGAGAGTGAGTTTGTGTGTGTATGGGGGTGGGTTTTTGGAGGGGGGTGAGGGAGTGAGAGAACCTGGATTTGTGCAGGAAATGGCCCAACTTGATTATCATGCACATTGTGTAAAGAGTTGTCACTTTGGATGGGCTATCACCAGCAGGAGAGTGAATTTGTGTGGGTGGGTGGAGGGTGAGAAAACCTGGATTTGTGCTGGAAATGGCCTAACCTGATGATCACTTTAGATAAGCTATTACCAGCAGGACAGTGGGGTGGGAGGAGGTATTGTTTCATATTCTCTGTGTATATATAAAGTCTGCTGCAGTTTCCACGGTATGCATCCGATGAAGTGAGCTGTAGCTCACGAAAGCTCATGCTCAAATAAATTGGTTAGTCTCTAAGGTGCCACAAGTACTCCTTTTCTTTTTGCGAATACAGACTAACACGGCTGTTACTCTGAAACCTGCCTTTAATATTGTTTCCTTGAGAAACTGCCAGCTCTCCTGAATTCCTTTTTTCCTTATATTCCTTCCCATGGGACCTTACCCCTACCAGTTCTCTAAATTTGTTAAAGTCTGCTTTTTTTTAAAGTCCATTGCCCTTGTTCTACTGTTCTCACGGCTTCCTCTTGTAAGGATCAGGAAATCTATCATGTCATGATCACTTTCACTCAAGTTACCTGTCACCTTCAAATTTGCCACCAATTCCTCCCTGTTGGTCAGAATCAAGTCTAAAATGGTTGTCCCTTTGTTTACTTCCTCCATTTTCTGAAATAAAAAGTTGTCTCCAAAACATTTAAATAGCTTACTGGAAATTTTCTGTTTTGCTGTATTATTTTTCGATTAGATGTCTGGGTAAAATCCCCTATTCTACCAGAGTCCGCCCCATTGCTAACAGTATTTTGTATTTTTAGTTTCTTGGTCAAAAAAGTAAGGTTCTTTAAATTAATACTTTGCCTTTAATTGATAATAGCTGGTGTGAAATAATATAGAATAACAGCTCTGTGGAGCTTGTGAAATCCTTAAGGAGGATTGCTTCTGCATTTACAAAATTATGCCCTAATAAAGGAACAGAATATGGAAGGGAAATGTACGCTTATAATTGAATTACAGTCTTTTATATTTTAGCTATTAGATATTAGAGCAAAAACCAATTAGCCATTAAGGTAGTAGGCCTTAAGAACATAGTCCTGATCCTACAAACATTAACATTAGTACCCTGAGTAGTCCAAAGAAAGCATGTGGCATAACTGTTTGCAGGATTGGGGCCCTAGATATTAAACAGCCCACCAATGCCCCATGGCAAATATTGAAAAATATTCATATACAGCTAAGTATGCTTAGGTATAAAATAGCTTCTATTTTGTATTTCTCCTCCCCCATTATATTTTCGTACTTTGTTGCTAGGCAGCATTATGATGTTGACAGTACCATCTCTCAGATGAGAAGAGACAGGTGCAAACATTGAAGCTTTACAGCTTAATCTTAGTTTGTGCTAGCAGATGAAATCTTAGTCTGTGTCAGCAGATGTGATCTTGTGCAACAGAACTGCTGCATTTATATTGGTATTGGAAAAATTGTACTTTCCTTATTGATTTAATGGTTCATCATCTGTACATCACCACATCTGCTAACAAATAGCCAGATTCTGCCATGCTTACTCATATTCAAACATACCTTTAATCTTTCCTCAGTGGGGCTATTCGTCAAGTAAGGTGGTAAGAATGGTAGAATATAACCCAAAGAGAGTTGTGTGGGCAAAGAAAATATGCAGTACCCTGTAAAGAAAACGTGTAAAGAAAATAGCATTCTTTCCATTATTCATTTTTCCACAGTTCCTGTTTTCTGTATAGTTATGTTTGTGGCTCAGGAAGCAGTTAAAACTTCAAGAAAGTCATATAGGCATGTGTTCAAGCAAAATTGTTAAATACGAATAACATAGCTAAGTCAATTTTGTAATTTGAAGAGGCTATCAGTCAATGAAAACTAGCTATATGACAATTTAGAATATTTAGGGCCAAAGTCGGGCCTCTGATTCATGCATACAAGTCCCACTGACATGTGGTTAAGGGCAGAATTTGGGCCTTAAACTATTTTTCTTACTGGAATGCAGAAAAGGTTAGAAGGTTGCTTTATACTTGCCCAACTCTAGAACAGATAAATGAATTTGCTCAGTCTTTCCAAAAGAATTTCAGCACTGGGCTGAACCTAACCACGTTGAAGCTTCTGCTCTAAAGGAAAGTTTGTGAAAGCTATAAGAAACTGAAAATAACAACTTACAGTGGGCTTCTCTTCTCAACCTTAGCCATAGCTTTGGGGCAAGAGGATGCTGTAACATGATCTGCAAGTCACACTGGGACCTTTCTGGGTGAAAGGTATTTAATAAATCAGTGTTTCCAAGGTTAAACCATGCCCTAGATCTGTCTATCCACCTACACCGGGGAAAAGTAGTGGGCTCAAACCACGCACTTGGGGCATGCCTAGTTGCAAGATCTGGATAGCCCTTAAAGGGGCTTAAAGAGGTGGAGGAGTTCTTAGTCTCCCTTATGCTGCTTTAAGGCATGTAGTGTAGTCCAAGGCACAGTTCTGCGCTAAATGATTACATTATCAAAGAGGAATATGATTCCTGGTGGTGAATGACACACTTAAAGTGGCAGGTGCCTCCAGGCTTAGCTACGCCAGGGATCTTCAGGGGCAAGCACATGATGAACACCTCCTGCTCTGTCCCTTCCCAACCAAAGATAACAATAGTTGTATAATGACAGGTTTCAGAGTAGCAGCCGTGTTAGTCTGTATTCGCAAAAAGAAAAGGAGTACTTGTGGCACCTGTCTCTACGGTGCCACAAGTACTCCTTTTCTTTTTGCGAATAGTTGTATAGACCAGTTTGGTCCACTCATATTTTGGATCAAAACCCATCCAGTTTCATAAAAATCCATTGTCACTGTTCCTTTCAATGACATCAGTATAAATATGCATGTTTCCAGAGCAGAATGTATATCTTAATTATCTCATTCTGGTTGAAAATAGGTAAAGCTGGGTCAATACTGCAAAACACTGTGTGTGAATATTTGTTAGTGCCAAATCCTGAGCATAAAGTGGTTTGACGTTGTATGAAATGTCACAATCTCTCCAATATTTGGCCTTCCTTCAGTCATTCATTATATTCAAAAGTAGCATGGCAAGATGGCTGAAGACCATGCAAGGATGGACAAAAATACTCCAGCACACTGTGCTCTCTCTGTCCATCAACACGCAAAGGAGTTCATCCTCTGACCCTACCTTGCACCGTCCCTAGGGCTGCCCCAGAGATTTGTGGATTTGCAGGAATGAGCCAGATATGGGAACTTCATTACATGGTGCCTGGTTCAATACCATTATCTTAATAGACTGTGTGTGTTTGATTAGATTTATTTATTTAATTCAATTTACCTGTGTTTGTACCTCACTTGTTTTAAATTTTCATTAATATCTGTGTGATGCAATTTTAATAATACAAATGTTCATTTAATAAAGTATTTGTTGTTAAATGCTTGCTCAGCTCTAAAAATAGATCTTATAAAATGTCATTAAGAAATTTAGAACTAAGTGGCCAGGATGATGCTATTGTAGAACAACAGTATAGGTCAGAGATCTGCTGCTGTTTAATAAATCACAAATAAGATCAATTCACCTTCACAAGTCATTTGGATTGATATACAATTGCCAAACTTGGGTGCCTAAAATGAGGCTCCTAAATCCATATATAAGTACCTAAATAAAAGACCCAAGCTATGATTTTCCAAAATGGATACCTTAAGTCAGGGTTCTAATTCTACATAAACCTACATATGTGGGCTGATTTTAAAAATGCTGAGTACCCAGAAGCAATGTAATAATGGATTCTGGCGGTGGTTGTTGTGTTTGTTCGTTTTTTTAAATCACTAGGCAGGCCAGTAGGTGATGTCAAAGTACTGAAACTCTATGAATGGTGATTGCTCTAGCTTGGTGAATCCAGCATCCATATGTTCAATAGCAGTTTCAAGCATTAGATCTAATTTATTATTATTTTGTCTCTTGAAACCCAGGAATGTTTATTTCTTTAAATATACCATTCCTTCGGATGAATATTCAGAATTAAGGGCTGGAACAATCTTCCATTGCTAGGAGCTCCAGCATGGCATTTGTAGTAAAAAAATTTAAATGAATTTTTCATAATTTTTCCTAGTTTTTGGCTAGCTTTTGCATGGCCTCAAGAAAAATTAGATTATCCCTTTAAAAAGCAAGAGACTTCAGTCACAATACTGATTAAGGCCATCCTGAAAAACATGTGCCCCAAAATTTACCTTACTTGTTGTCTTTAAGAATACACCTTACTTAGGGTACACCAGACCCTCACTCACTTTCTGAAATGAAGAGAGAGCACCCTCCAACTTGCCTCAACAGCAAGTCTTGAACATAGGGGTAGTCTTTTCTCTGGCCCAGACTGACAATTTAATAGCTATGGTTGATGCAATACACTACAAAAGCACAACATTTTGACTAAATTTGGCCTGCAAACCATTTGAATATCCTATATTCACTCCTATATTATCGAAATTCAGGCCAACCAGTTTTGATTTGAGCTGTTCTGCCTTGATCTCCATAACTCCTAAAGGTATTTCTATTCCCTATGTCAAACCATCAACTGTTCCAGTTTCCATGTCACGTCAGCAAAGAGAGTATAAGGTGTCCTATTCTGCACACATCTGACATACATCAACTCCTGCTCAACTACAGATCTGTCAGCAAGCACAATAATAACTCTAGCATTCTGTATACAGTTTTGAGCCACTTCATTAAGAAGCTTTTTAATTGTTTCTATAAAGTTTTCACTCCATGAGTATTAATATAGTTTATACTAGTTAAGATAATTCATGACCATGTAATTGGGAGACTATTTTGTAATCTCTAAAACCGAAATCATGTTTAGCAACTGCATTGGTGGAGATAAATATGTTGGCAAATTATTGAATCACCTCATTTTGCATTTTATGGAGCAATGTAGTAAGAAACTGTATTTGAAGACTGACATGCTTTCTGCTTCCATGCATTTCAGGTTAACAGCAGAGCAGCCACGTACATGTAGGGAATGAGTTCTAAAGGTCTTACATCCACTTACAGTAGGTCTGGCCTTAATATAAAGCTTCTTAGATGCTTTTTGCCAATTACACAAGACATTTTACCTTTCTGACATGAAACCCAAGGGTACTCAGCTTTCCATGAATTCTGGAAAGTGAGTTCATATCTTAGTTTGTAATATTTCTTAGTATACACTTCTTTACCATATGGTCTACCATATGGTGCATTACCCTTACTTGGCTCAGGACAGTCAGTATTATTACTCTGTAAACAAACTGTCTGGCAGCCTGCCAGCAGATTATCCTGATGGGCTGCATGCGGGCCACAGGTTGGCCACCATTGATTTAGGCTAACGGTGCTGGTAGGAGGGTTACCAAAAAGAACCCAAGGGGATTTTTGAAGAGTTCTGATATTTTTCAGCTATTTTTTAAGTTAACCACTTCTCTGTGTGTGTGACTTTTTTACAAATAGTTTGTGAGTCAGATAAGAGTTTGCAAATTAAGCTACCTGGTCCTGGGGGCAGTAAAGTTAGCTGGCAATTGCAACGCTGTAAAAAAATATTGAAGAGGCCATCTGCCTCCTAAGTTCAAGTCAAGTTCTGTTTTGCTGCACAGAAAGTAATAACACTGTATGTTATTTTAGTACAAAACCTTTTCTGACTTGGATGGCAAGTTAAAACCTTGCTTGCCTTTTTGTCAAAAATAACAGCCTTTAAACTACCTAACCTTGCCCTATTGTTTGCAAATCTTATTCTCCCTCTTAAAATTAAATCAAACAGCCTTACAGCTATTGCTAAATTTTGCTAAGCTCTACAGGTTGCTATAGAGCTTTCACTAGTTTGGTTAGGAAGTTAAACTACTGCTTCCTTTGCTAGGAAAGATAAAAGCGTTTGAACTACCTGACTGTAGCTGCAAGGCCCAGACCCAGTATGTCTACACTGGCAAGTTTCTTCAATGTAAATTATGCCACTTTTATTAAAACGCTGGAATTAAACCGCTGTTGCGTGTCCACCCTGTGCTCCTTGTGACGCTGGAGCACATCCACATTAGCAGCTCTTGCAACAGCAAAGAGAGCAGTGCATTGTGGTCGCTATCCCACTGTGCAGTTGGCCACAGGGTGCTGTGGGAAGAGTTTGCTATGCCTCATGGGGCAGGCACAGAGTCACATGATGCAGGTTTTCCAGTCCCATTGTTCCATGGGCATCGTACTACACTGTCAGCTGCTTTTCAACTGGGGCGGGGGAAGGGTGTGTGACAGGGTGTGTGTGACAGGGAGTGTGTGTGTGTATGGAGCAGGGGTGAGAGACAGTGTGTTATGGGGGACAGACAGTGTGTCAGCAAGCAGTCTTGTAAATTCAGACAGCGGCAGGAAGCAACCAGTCCTGAGGCAGGGGGAGGGGGAAACCCTGGGTTCTCTGCACAACAATCTCTCTCTTTCTCACACACATACACACAGACACCTGCCTCTGTGTTAAACAGCATGAGCATGCCACATTAATGGTTTGCTTTGTGTCCCGGAGCAGATCAGCACAGCACGCAAGGGCTGTCAGAAACAGTACTTTGAAAGAGGAGGGGCTCATGTCTCCAGGGCAGCCGAGTTCAAAACAATGAGCAGAGCAGTCACTTGAGGCATTATGGGACAGCTCCGGAGGCCAGTTACAGCGCAGAAAGCAATCAAGTGTCTACACTGGCAATAGAACGCAGGAGCCTCTGTGCAAATAGCCTTACGACTCTCGTTGAGGTGTTTTTTTTGCAGCACTGCAACTGAGGAGTTTCTGTGCACTAAGTGGCTTGGCAGTGTGTACATGTCTGCAGTTTGAGCACAAAAAGCTGCTTTACTGCGCAGAAACTTGCCAGTGTAGACAAGCCCCCAATCTCCCACCATCTCCCACCACAGACCTCTAATCAGAGAACTAATAGACAATACTTTCAAGCTAAGGCTCATCCTCATGTTCAGCAGCATGCTTCTTTCTTGTCCCGTATCCTTATCCAAGACATTTCTTGTGTGGCTGACATTGATAGACCCGTTGACCTCCCTTTCAAATGGGTATCAGCTATAACAGTCTGTTCCACCTCCTCCCCTGTGACTGGCAACTGAGTTCTATTGCCTCTTTTTTTCTGTTCCCTCTGACAGCTCAGTCCAACTGCCCTGTTCACCCCTTCTCCTCAAACGGCTCAGTTATGAGTTCTCTGCTCCACTAAGTTCCTCTGATAATCCTCCCCTGAGATATAAACAAAAAATTAGGGACAACTTCAGCCATCTGTAATAAGCAATTTAAGGATTATCTACATGGGAACATCCAAGAAAGTTAATCCAAACTACCTAAAGGTGTGAATTTGAAGTGGATTAATTAAACCACATTAAACCCCTATGTGAACACACTAATTCAGAATCTAAGTAACATTTTTTTGGTTTATTTTAATACACTTCCAGAGTGAATTAAAATAAACTGAATTAAGGCCACTTTAATTCTAAATAACAGCATTCACACAGAGGTTTAATGTGGTTTAATTAAACCACCTCAAATTCACACATTTAGTTAATTTGGATTAATTTTCCTGGCTGTTCCCATGTAGACAAGCCCTTAACCTCAGCAGTGACCACAAAAATTAAAATGCTTCACTCTTATTTATTCAGTAGCTGTAGCCATGAAGAATTTACAGAAAATACTGTGACAGGGTCAGGCCATATGGCTACAGGAGAGTAATAGAGGGCAGATATATTAGCTCCAGGCTAAGTAGGTGTTGGGAGGTGGCCATGGGGAAGTAGCCCAGGGAGTTGTAGCTGTCACACAGCTGTTCCAGGAGGCACTCTAGACAGCTGCATTCCACAAGGCCCTGGGCTGGAACCCGGAGTAGAGGGCGGGCCCGGGTTTCCCCCAAATCCTCCCAACTCCTGGTCAGACACAGGAGGAGTCAACCTGGACTGTGGGTTCAGAAAAACGGCCAAGCTGAGGGCTGCCGTGAAGCTCCAAGGTGAGCAAATCTGCCAATAAGCGCAAGACCCACCAAGGTAGAGGAGGAACTTTGTCACAATACATACTTTTGTTATTTAATCATGCAATTAAAAATTAATTGTGATTAATCACGCAATTATCACACTGTTAAACAATAATAGAATACCATTTATTTAAATATTTTTGGATATTTTCTACATTTTCAAATGTATGGATTTCAATTACAACACAGAATACAAAATGTACAGTGCTCACTTTATTTTTTTTTACAAATATTTGTACTGTAGTGCAATATCTTTATCATGAAAGTTGAACTTACAAATGTAGCATTATGTACAAAAAAAACTGCATTAAAAAATAAAACAATGTAAAATTTTAGAGCCTACAAGTCCACTCAGTCCTACTTCTGGTTCAGCCAATTGCTCAAACAAGTTTGTTTACATTTGCAGGAGATAATGCTGCCTGCTTCTTCTTTACAATGTCACCTGAAAGTAAGAACAGGCATTCACATAGCACTGTTGTAGCCAGCGTCCCAAGATATTTACGTGCCACATGCATTAAAGATTCATATGTCTCTTTATGTTTCAGCCACCATTCCAGAGGGCATGCGTCCATGCTGATGATGGGTTCTGCTTGATAATAATCCAAAGCAGTGTGGACGGACGCACGTTCATTTTCATCATCTGTCAGATGCCACCAGCAGAAGGTTGATTTTCTTTTTTGGTAGTTTGGGTTCTGTAGTTTCCACATCGAAATGTTGCTCTTTTAACTCTTCTGAAAGTACCTTCCACACCTCCTCCCTCTCAGGTTTTGGAAGGCACTTCAGATTTTTAAACGTTGGGTCGAGTGCTGTAGCTATCTCTAGAAATCTCACATTGTTACCTTCTTTGTGTTTTG
Source organism: Eretmochelys imbricata (assembly GCF_965152235.1). Lineage (NCBI taxonomy): Eukaryota > Metazoa > Chordata > Testudines > Cheloniidae > Eretmochelys > Eretmochelys imbricata. The sequence goes on from NC_135572.1 coordinate 102,547,847, forward strand.
TCAAATCTGCAGTGAAAGTGTTGTTAAAACGTACATGTGCTGGGTCATCATCCAAGACTGCTAAAACATGGCAATATAGTAATGTGGGTAAAACAGCAGGAGATATGCAATTCTCCCCCAAGAAGTTCAGTCACAAATTTAATTAACACATTTTTTTTTAATGAGCATCATCAGTACAGAAGCACATCCTCTGGAATGGTGGCCGAAGCATGAATGTTTAGCATATCTGGCATGTAAATACCTTGCAATGCCAGCAACAAAAGTGAAATGGAAGCCTGTTCTCACTTTCAAGTGACGTTGTAAATAATAAGTGAGCAGCATTATCTCCCATAAATGTAAACAAACTAATTTTTCTGAGTGATTGGCTGAACAAGAAGTAGGACTGAGTGGACTTGTAGGTTCTAAAGTTTTACATTGTTTTGTTTTTGAGTGCAGTTATGTAACAAAAAAATCTGTTTGTAAATTGCACTTTCATGATAAAGGGATTACACTACAGTACTTGTGTGAGGTGATTTGAAACATACTATTTCTTTTGTTTATCATTTTTAGAGTGCAGATATTTATAATAAAAAATAATTATATGAAGTGAGCACTGTACACTTTGTATTCTGTGTTGTAATTGAAATCAATATATTTTAAAATGTAGAAAAACATCCAAAACTATTTAATAAATTTCAGTTGGTATTCTATTGTTTAACAGTGTGAGTAAAACGGCAATTAATCACAATTAATGTTTTAATTCGCGATTAATGTTTTTGAGCTAATTGCATGAGTTAACTGTGATTAATCAACAGCCCTAGTTATTAGTATTATTTTTTACATTACCCAGAGGTTCCAAGCAGTTTTGGGGCGGTATTGTGGTTGTGCTATTTTTGGGGTTGTATTGTGCTATACGGACAAATAGTAACAGACACTCCTTGCCCCCAAAAAGTTTACAAGATTATGTCCTAATTCTCTTCTGCTTTGCAGCTGGCATAGTCACTTAGGCCCAGATCCTCCAAGGTATTTAGGCTCCTAACTTTCATTTATCTTTGAAGAGCTGGACCACAGAGCTAGATTCACACAGGGTCTTAAGTATCTAAGTACCTTTTAAAATATTTCTGGGAGCAGAGACTTCAACCTTATTTTCTCACAGCCCAGGTGAGTGCTATAACCATTGGGCTATAGAATCAATCTCTCACTGCTTCTTGCTTGCTCGCTCGCTCTAGCACAATGACTACATTATTATTTATACTCAATGGAAGAGCTTCAACAGGGTCAGACAGAGATTTTCCCCAGTCCAGAATACCCAATAGCTTGATGGTGAGATCATTCACCTCTGAGATAGGAGACCAGCATTAAAGTCTCCGCTCCAAATTAGATAGAGCAGGGATCTGAAAACAGGTCTCCCAGCTCCCAGGTGAATGCCCTGGTCCCTAAGTCCCTTTGTGTTTGTGACCTATAAGCCCTGTCCTTTCTTCTGCATTTCACTCCTGAGTAGCTTAAGCAGCTATTTGCTGGCTTATGAGGATCCCTTTCTTAGTCACCTCTGACTATGCAATACATGGGGTTCCTGGGAACCTAACTCAGGACTGAAAATTTCATAGGGAGGCAGGGCACGTAGGAGTTAGGTGTTAGTGAATCTAGTCCTTAGGCCCTGCTCCTGTGCTTAATTTTCCACACTGCAAGTAATACTGTTGACTTCAGTGGTATTACTCTCAGTGCATAAAATTAAGTATATGTGTAAGTATTCATAGGATTTGGGCCTAGGCCCTGAACCACAAAGGGACTTAGTCCGTTAGAAAATCTCTGACTGGTTTTTGAATGTTATAGTTCTGGACGTCTGATTTGTGTCCATTTATTCTTTTACATAGAGAGTGTCCAGTTTGGCCAATGTACATGGCAGAGGGGCAAGAATTATAACATTCAAAAACCAGTCGGAGAACACTTCAATCTCTTTGGTCACTCGATTACAGACCTAAACGTGGCAATTCTTCAACAAAAAAACTTCAAAAACAGACTCCAACGAGAGACTGCTGAATTGGAATTAATTTGCAAACTGGATATAAGTAACTTAGGCTTGAATAAAGACTGGGAGTGGATGGGTCATTACACAAAGTAAAACTATTTCCCCATGTTTATTCGTCCCCCCACTCCCCACTGTTCCTCAGACTTTCTTGTCAACTGCTGGAAATGGCCCACCTTGATTATCACTACAAAAGGTTCCCCCTTCCCCCCCCCACTCTCCTGCTGGTAATAGCTCACCTAAAGTGATTACTCTCAGTACAGTGTGTATAGTAACACCCATTGTTTCATTTTCTCTATGTATATAAACCTCCCCCTGTATTTTCCACTGAATGCATCCGATGAAGTGAGCTGTAGCTCACGAAAGCTTGTGCTCAAATAAATTTGTTAGTCTCTAAGGTGCCACAAGTACTCCTTTTCTTTTTGCGAATACAGACTAACATGACTGCTACTCTGAAACCTGTCTTCCCCTTCTTTGTGAATCACTCTGGGTCTTAGGTGGGAGACTGGCATATGGACTCAGAGTGAGGCAGCAGTGGGCGTGCCCAGAGACAGAAACTTAGATACTGAGGGAGGTTTTACCTTGAAAACTTGAGTTCAGGTGCTTACAGCATTCAGCTTTGTAGCTCACAGTGGAGCCTAAAAATGGATCTGAGGCACCCAAACCCAGGACTTAGGAGTTGTCTGCACTTGTAATGCAGAGTAGGCTTTAAGGTAAATGAGAATCTGGCCCAGTTGTTCTACATTCTTTAAGACACTGTGTGCCATTTAACACAGATCTAGTGTATCTGTGTCCACAAACCTCTCAGGCTCAGATCATAGCATTTATATGAAAAGAGCAAAGGCTAAAGAGCAGCAATGAAGCATCACATTTGGAATCAGAGATACGTACATATGAAAACAATTATAAAGCCAGTGCTCTAGGGTGCATGCACATTCTTGATACTCCACCCTCATGCTGTATAACTACAGTGTCTTCTCCAAATTTAAAATGTCCGGAGTCAAAGACTGCACACTAGTTTATGTGAGGAGAATGGGGGAAGATTAAAAAAAAAGTGGGAGTGGTATGGTCACTGTATCAGGACAGTATTTTTTCCCAGATATAAGCCATAGATTACAGACTACATGAAGCTCTTGGACACACACATACACACACACACTTGGACGCACACACCCACCAAGCCAAAGGTTGCAGACTGCATGAAGCTATTGGACACACACACACACACAAACACACAAAATTTAGTGGGAGAGCTCAAGGTAAGTTAAGTGCCAAATGATGGAATTTCCATCATTTCAAATGTAATGTTTCCTATTCATTTTACCTGAACTCTGAATTTCCTGGGTTTCTAACAGTTGTATTTTGACAACTACAATGTTCTTGTAATTTTTTCCCCTTTCAAACTTGTTGCTTTTGTTTTTCTCCAAAACTACAAATTAACTTTTAAAAACTATTGAAGAAATATAGCACTTAGTTCTGCATTAAGGATGGGATTCAAAATAGAGGGCTCTGTCTATTTTTAAAGGCCCTGATCCTGCAATCAGTACTTAACTTTTTACCCATGAACAGGCTCATCAAGTGAGCAAGGTTAACACGAGCATAACTGCTTGCAGGATTTGGTCATAAAGATCATGTTCTCAGTCTTTCAGTGAGATCTGCACAAACCTGGGATCTCATTGCAGGATCAGGATCCATATTATCATCAGTAGACAGTCAATTTCAACATATAATGCTGTAAAATGAAGTAATAATGTGTTAAAACTTATTCCTTAACATAAGCTAAACATGTACAATTATGTAACACATTTCTACAAGTGAGTGTCATATCTATATTGTTTCATGTCAATATGTGTCCTTTCGTTTTATAATTATTTTTAAAAAAGGTAACATAAATTACAATAGCAAACCTACAAAATAAGTTTGAGCAGTCTGGGGTTCCCTGGTAGAAAAATTATTTTGAGGAAGTAGGGGAAACAAGTATTGTTTCCAATAGGTACTGATTCTTTATAATTTTTATGGATATAAGGAGATCAGAGGGTGATTGTTGACTATTATGCAGGAGAGGTTTTCAACACATTGCATAGATTGGTAAAAGTATTCATCAGCATGAATGGCAAAAGTTTGGATTGTTTTTCTTTCATTTTTTAGGAATAATCACACTGTATACTGTCTGTACTGTACAGCTGCAATTTTCTTTAAAAAAAAATCTTCAGTTAGAAAGAGTTGTTGAAAACCTTGGTCCACAAACTAGGAACTCGAATAAATAAAAGCTTTTAATGTCAATAGCATGACTTCTTGGTTCAAAAAATGGAATTGTATTATTGGGGGAAGAAAGAACATCTACTACAACACCCATATTCTACTAATGAATTTTCTTCTGTGGTGTAAGTTTTAAGTTTTTCTAATACCATTCAGGCTCAGGAATGTGTTGGGCAATTTGTGATTCTCCAGGACAATCAGAGGGATCAAAAACTGTTAAAACTTCTATGAAGTATAAAGAAATGTTATGGCCAGTCCTGCCAAGTCACACTCATTTGGAGGCAGACTCCCTCATTTTGGATTAATTTTATGGTATTTCCAAATATCTAACTCTTGGGGTGAAAGCCTGAGCTGAGTGTTTTAATGAGGCATTTTAAAAGCTAACTGATATTTTTGAAATTGCAGTCACTCAAACTGTCATAGCTTGACAGCCCTGAATGTCACACTGTAAAGTTTATAGCATGTAATGTTTGAGAACCAAGGGGAAAAATGTACCCACATAATTTTAGTTCATGCTAAAAGTGTAAAGCATTTACCTGACTGCTGGCAATACACTCAAATACAGTTGGAAAGTATTGTTAATGTCGTCTGCCAAAACTGACAAATGTACATTTCCCCAATCACATTACTAAGATTATCTCAAACATCTATTAATCAAAGTTAACTCAAATACACTTTCCTCAAATATTTATAGTGCTTGTATTTCAAGACTGAGACAGTTTGTTCAATCTGTGAACAGGACACTTTTTATGTCAAAATAAAACATCTGGCTGTACAACTGTTTCTAATTAATTTCCTGCCTAGACTGTGAGCATTGGGGTTTGGCACCAATCTTCCTCCCAGAGTGCTGCCCAAATCCAGCTTCCAGGCAGCTAATCAAAGGCACTTGCAGCACCGGGGGAAGCAGTGTTGAAGCCGGTTTTGGCCAGCTTGGGGTTTTGCAAGCCCAGTGGGTCTGTCTGTCCATGGGACTCTCGTAGAGAACATCAAACTTCCTCAGTCACTGCCTGCAATCTAAACATGTGTGCACAGGGGTTCCTCAAGTTGGTGCTGCTGCTGGCTGCTTCGCTTCTAACTCTGCTGCCTGCAAGTCTTCAAACTTTCTCCCTGGCCCTGCGGTAAGTTTGTCTTTTAGATTAATGGGTTTATTTAGCAGTTGCTTTATAGGCTGGACTTTAACTGGTAACAAGTTGCAACAAGCAACAAAAATCTAAAATCTTGTGTATACCATACAGGCAAGGATGGAGTATTTTCAACCTGTTGCTATTATCTGTTGAAAATTAGTCACATAATGTATAATACCCACACACATTGCGTATATATCTAATGCAAAGTTATGTGTGCACTATATTGTAGTTAGGATCACAAATGTGTATAGTATAAACTACATTGGATCACATAGTTTATGTAGAAATGTATCTTTCATTATACATGCAAAACTTAAAACAGGTATCTATGGGGAAAAGCTAAAAGATAGCTTCTGCTGTATCCTGATGATTTTTGTACCCAACTCTCCAAATTCAACAGGCTAAATAGACAGTAAATCCAGCCACTCCTAGTGCACCAAACATCCTGGATCTGGTTACATCCTGGAGCAATGGCACAAATCCCCCCAAAACTGACCCACCAACAGCACACAACCCACCCACCAGATCTAGAACCTAGCTCCTGCTGGATTCAGCAAAATTTTGGCCTCAGTGCACATAAATTCTAATGCCTGAGGACAAGTGCAGATGCTATTACTGCACCAATAAATCTGGACCTCCAAATCATCCTGGTCTAATGGTGCTGCCCATGCCTATATCTCACACCTGGGTCTGGATAGGCTTTTATCCCAACCCTCTACCCCAAAATCCTAATGCCACCACAGGCAACATGTTTAGATACCCCGATGCATCTTAAAAATCCAGACCCTGCCGCACTCCAGTATGACAGAGCAGCAAAAATTCAGATTTGACATCTGGCTCCTGCTGGATCTTGCCAAATTTGAGCCATTAACCCATAAATTGTACCATTCAATTAAAGAACAACTTTTACTTCAGTTATTTAAATAAATAAATTAAACAAATCTGGACCCAACATATCCTGGTACAAGGAAGCGTCAAAAACCTTAATTTGGCATCTGTATCCTACTATTTTTTGTCTTCATGCCCTCCAGTTCTAATATCTCAAATCCATCAGAATAATCCAAATCCAAATCCATCATTTAACCGGGTATATCTACCAAATCTATCACAAATGTGTGATCCCAATGTAAGTTTGCAAAGGGGTTCCCAGCCTTTTGCAAAATAATTAAAATTCAATGTAATATGTCCCAGTGGGTGACACACTGGATTAATAATAACCCAGCTGTTGATCCCCAGGCTCTCAAAGGGCAAAAATCATGGTGCTTTGAATTATTAGCCTCTGTGCTGCTATTATATGCTAAATAAATGGCTGTAAAACTGCAGGTAATACAAAAATAAAAGAGTTTTAAAGTAATGGGTAAATCCACTGCAACAGTAAGGATCTCTGTCCCAACTCTGATCTCATCCACTCTATGTAGGAGCACCTGACTTTGTCTGCAGCTCGTGGTCTTTGTTGTCCTCTGCAGGAGTGGCTCCCGCAGCGTCTCCTCATGTAGACTGTCCCGTGCTGAATCGGAACGCAGGTGTCATGTCCCAGGGGGAAAGTTGTGCAGTGGCAGAGGCCACTGTGACTGCGGTGTCTGCATCTGCCAAGTGACTGAGCCAGGCAAATACTACGGTCCACTGTGCGAGTGCCACGAGTGGGTGTGTGAGACTTATGATGGCGAGACTTGTGCAGGTAAGGAAGCCACAGTATTCGGGGAGGCTTCCCCAGTGTGATGAGGATGCTGGCATGCTCCTGGCATCTCTATGCACATCTTTGCCCGTAGGCAGGCTGATAGCTTCTCATACCAGTGGCAACTCTGTACACTACAACTACTGGTATGTTAGGGGACATAGCACAGTTCCATTTTTAGAGTGTAGACAGGACTGTAAATGTGTTCCTGGCCATGGCTTTTGTCTGTTCGCTGACACATCAAAGCTTTTAGTGGGGCTTGGGAACACAGTTAAGGGATCATGTCTCCCACAAAATTATGTATGTTATAACTGGATCCCCTTGACTGGTTGTACCTGTAGCCTAGACAAGCCCATAGGAGGTTCCTCATGGTGGAGGCATTGCAAATCCATTTTGAGTCAGATAAATGAGCAGATCCTGCTTGTGTTAAACGTGTGAGTAGCTCTGTTACTTTCATTGGAACTACTTATGTGAGGAAGGAGAACACAATTTGAGCCCCCATGGAAACTTTCCCAGGGCCGCACAGAGGTTTTTGGCAGCCCGAGGCAAAATCTGAAACTGTGCCCTCCCTTCACTGTACCAAAAAACCAAGTGTACAGAAACAGGAAGGGGCAGGGTGGTTGGAGAGTGAGCATACCCTGCACTTACTCTACAGCAGCGGGTCCTGTCCTAATGGGCTGAGCCTGGCTCGCCACTCTGGGTGTTTCCACCTGGTGCATAGGATCACAGCACCACTTAGGTTTGCCCCGGCTGCCCCTCCTGACCAAGAGGCAGCCAGGCCACACCTGAGTGGCTCTGTGATCCTGTCACAACCACATTCAGTTTGGGGACCCTCTCAAACAGGGGCCCTGGGCAAACTGCCCCTTTTGTTGCCTCCCTGGGCAGCCCTGCCTTTACCTAGGGCTGTAAATTAGTTATGAGCACTGCTTCACTTGTTAGTTCTGCTTGCTTTCACCCTCCAGTGGATACAGAACAGCAACTTTGTAGTTGGGGAAAGACCACCATAAGAGTTACACCATGGCTGTGTACCCTAAAAATGCACCTGCTTTTATTATTAACCATCTGTAATGTCTCTCTAAGTATACAAGTGACTTTACAAAATATGAACTAAGGCAGCATAGGCAAATTCTGCTTTTAAATACATGCACATTAATTCCATTGACTTCAATGGGAGACACATGCATATACATTTCTGACACATAATGTGGGCTCGTGATCATAGGAACATGCTCAAATGGTTTGCATCTAACTTTGTCACTTTTGCATCTTTCCAGCTGTCTTAGTTTAAGTTTCTGAACTGTTTTCATCAGATCGGGGAATTTTTTAGCAGCTGCAGAATAGGATGTGAGAAAAGAAGAGAAGGAATGAATGTTATCTCCTCATATTCCTAAGGGGATGCACCCTGATGATGCACCTTGATGAAAGAGGAGTCACAAGGGAAATTCATTTCAAGTGTCCCTGCCTAAACATCTTAAGCAGCTTTGCATAAACGTGTCATCTTTTCAGGCCAAAACCCACAATTAGGTCAGTGGGAATGTTGCAGGAATTCTGTTAGTAACATGATAATACAAATGCATTCCAGCAGTGGGTTTGGCAAATTTTATAGGAAAAAAAAACTTATTTGAGCAACAGCGTAGTTAAGAATAAGAAGTCCAATAATAACATGAAAAGATCAAGAGTGGTGTTATAAGAAAAATATTTGTACTTGGCACCTGAGACACAAGTTTCATGGAGAATGTGCTTAATATGCACCCTGCTCAGCAGTGCAAGATTAGTTATGCAAGTAATTTAGGGGAGCACAGGTACATTTATTACGTGGTTTGTTCTCTCCAATCTAGATCTTCTGATGCATCTTTATGTTTAAAAAGCTGCAGCTTGGTATTGCAACATCACTAAATGTAGAAGTGGGGTGATCGTTTGGAATGAAAGTGAAAGTTACTCATATTTTAAGATTTCATTCCAAATCCAACTGCTCTAAAGTTTTATTACTGTTGGCTTCCCCTTTGCCCCCCACCTTCTAATGCCACCATCAAGTAGCTGAGAGCTTCATTAGTGGTTTAGTTGGAAGGCGAGAACTGAGACTGAGATACTTCTAATAATAAAAATAATATTTAGCACTTACGTAGCACTTTACATGTTCAAACTTTAATTCATTAATCATCAGAAGACCTGACAGTGGCCTTTTCTAGTCTGAGCTGTGAGAACTGAGATATGAAACTATTTAATCGCAGTCCTCTGCCTTAATTGCAGTATAGATAGGACAAGAAAGGTGAAGGGCCTCATCTTCAGAGCTGCTGAGCACCTACAGCTCCCGCTGACTTCATCTGGAGTTTAGGGTGCTCAGAACTTCTGAAAAGCATGCATGAAAGATTTGCTCAATGCCAAACAGCAAGTCAATGGCAGAGCCTTGATTATAATTCTGGATCTCTGGGTTTCCAGTAACGTTCTCAGTCCACTCGGCTACACTGCATTTTTATCCAGTTAACTTTTTGTGTGGGTTTTAATAAAGATGTGATGCACACATGGTCTTTATTTCCAGTCCAAGTCACATGACATGGGGCAAGGTTGTATAAGTGTATAGCCCTGTCACTTGGCAGGTGTCAGTATATACTCACTCCAAAAGCTACTGTTACATCTTCTTTAAAAATAATCAAATGTAAATGAAACATAGTATGAATCAAAACCAATAACCAGAAACTAATGCATACTAATAGAGGTACTCTTTCCAGCTTAATTCAAATAGATCTATACCAACCTTGAACCAAAGATGACAAATACTCTCAAGTGTATTTCGTCTGTTCTGTCCTCTTCCTGTTAAGGTCTCTCTGGATATGTCATAGTTTCTGCATTTGGGCCAAATGATGGAAACACAGTGTTGTGACTCTGACAGACACTCATCTGTTTCTCAGGATCTCATTTCGGAGGATAATTTTGTTTTTAAAAATGATTGAAGATTGACTGCCACAGCTTTGAGGAAGCTCTCTTTGAGGAAGTGATGGATTTTTAAAAAGTACCATAATAGAAAGAGGAGGTGCACTGAACTCCTCGGTGCTTCAAAGGGATGGAATATGAATCTTGAAGTGATAGACCAGGGATCGGCAACCTTTGGCACGTGGCCCATCAGGGAAATCTGCTGGCAGGCCGGGATGGCTTGTTTACCTGCAGCGTCCGCAGGTTCGGCCGATCGCAGCTCCCACTGGCTGCGGTTCACCGTTCCAGGCCAATGGGGGCTGTGGGAAGTGGCAGCCACCACATCCCTTGGCCCACGCTGCTTCCTGCAGCCTCCATTGGCCTGGAACGGCGAACCGCAGCCAGTGGGAGCTGCAGACTCTGCAGGTAAACAAATCGTCCCAGCCTGCCAGCGAATTTCCCTAACAGGCCGCATGCCAAAGGTTGCCAATCCCTGTGATAGACTAAGGTTTCAAATTAGACACTTGAATACTTTTGGGAAGTTTGTTTTTTCTCAGCTACTTTGAGAAATCTGGCTATATGAGGGTGAACTGACAACAGTCCTCTCCTATCTGAGAGCAGATGATTGAATTACCACATGTGCCTCCAGGATGTGGTCCATAAAGGCCATAGACAGGCTGCCCTAAAGGAACTGCAGAATGGAAAAGGTGTAGATTGCCTTGTGGTTAGTGCTGCTGTTTGTGCCCAGCCTATGAAATGACTCCATGTAAATGAAATGTTTTGGATATGAGTTGTTTCCTAAATATGAGAAGACTGAAAAAAATAGCCAGTTCTTCTCAACTGGCTTTGTTCAGCATCCATACTGTGAAGTTTAGGTGTTCAATTTCCTCCCTTGAGTGGACATTGTGTTAGCAGGTCCTTGAAGGGTAGTAGATGAAAGGACTGTCATGAACGATGTACAAGGAGGAGATGGAATTGGAATCAACTGTGTGCTTACTGCACCCCTGTTGGATTTTTTTCCCTTGAGTCCTCAGGAGGGCCGAATGTCCCTTTCAGAGGAATTCTCTGAGGTGAGATACAGAGGAAATAAACTATTTTAGTACCCCTTTTGCATGTCTGTTTCAGGGTTCCTTTGCTTCTTTCACAAAATTATTGCTGGAAGGAGCCTTAGGTGTGACCCTAACCAGATCCAAGCTGCTCTCCTAAGGGAAAGAGAGACTGGGGGGCAGAGGAGATTCCAATTTGCTTGCCTAGGACTCTCCACATCTGTATGATCACCTTGGCATTGTAAACAGAAAAGGGAATTGTCTGAGGAACTGAGCATGGGATGTAGTGCAGACGAGAAGCAGCAAGGGGCTCTGTTCCATTATTCTCTCTTTTATGGCCTTTTTGTGCTTCTTAGAGAGAGTATTGTGATGCCATAGTTGCTCTTGTTCCCTGTACTTCTTGCTGCCAGTGAGGCCTGCCTCTTTTATTGGTCTTGTATTTGACTGTGTGGCAGACCAGCTGCAGTTTCAGAGATGCTGCTCTGTTCTGGGCTACTTGGAGAGCCTGGCCTCTTCAGTTGGCTCCTCTCACACCAGCTACACCAAGGTGGGGCAGAAGAGGTAGGAGTTGTGTTGCAGCATTGAAGTTGCAACTGCGCTTGCAACATTAGTGATGTTCCTGTGTCTTCTGTCTTGTGCACCTGACCTGAGAGGCTCCTTGGCTGAGGGAGTGCGCTTTGCACTGTGGGAAGGGATGGGATAAGAGAATTAAATAGCAAAAGGCTGAATTAAAAGCAAAGGGTTTGACTGCTAGGAAATAAGGATTTTTGGAGATGTGAGGTAGAGGCCTTCTTAGTTGCCTGCCTGTCTCCTCAGCAAAGGCAGAAACTTCTGTCATGGCAGTTGACAGCTACCAATGAGTGAGGGGACCTGACCTACAATATGTAGAAGAATTGTGCGTGTACCTTTCAAAGGAGAACCACTGTTCAGTGTAAAGGGAAGGGATTTCATGGAAGTAGGAATTTTACATTGGAAACATAGATACTGAAAGGAGTCTCTGTTTCCTCGCAAGAATTTTACAAGTTTAAGATTATTTCCATGTGGTGCTAAAACACTAACTGTGTTTATGACTGTTACCCTAAGATTTAGGTGCCAATTACATTACCTATCAAATTGTCTAATTTAACAAAAAAGGGTAATCAAGGTTGTGGTCCGCCCTAAAGGAATTTGCCAGAGTATCGCCAGGGTGCTTGTCTCTGACCTGCAGAGGGCTCCGCAAAGCAAGCTAGTCTTGCTAACTCCTGAAAGGACACGGATACAGCCTTCCGATCAAGGATAGACACACACATAGAAATTCTTCAAAAACAGAAATAATATTTATTTAAAAGAGATAAAAAGTTACAGGAGATTTAGTAAAGGAAGAAAGAATGCATGAAACATAAGAAAATACAATAGAACTACATGCAGTAACTCAGCACAGCAAAATAAAAGGCACAGACTCCATAGACTAACTTATCACATGTAAAAAAATACAATAGTTTCAATGTAACATGCATATAGAGATCCCGCATATACAAAGGCTTTTTGTTCTAGTGATACAATTGATTACAATAAGATTGTAATAAGTGAGGCTTCTATATACACACATGAGCACATTCACAATTTAAAACAATTACTTAACATTAATACTTAACATTTAATATTTAATACGTTAATACCTAACATCAATTACCCACATTAATAGTTACACTAACATCCTGTGAGGGCAGAGCTCGGGCAGTCACAAAATGGGCACGGGAGATCTCATTCAAACCACTAACATCTGGCTTTATTTACAAGCAAAACCCATACATTCCTCAATAGTAAATCAAAGACTACACTTACTTCTACCATTCTTAAATCCCTCTGTATCGTTGGTATGGTCCTTCTGTTCTGTCAAGGTTTACTGCTGCTTGTTTGGTGTTTGAGAGCAATGACTGCTGCTAAGGAGAAAGCTGCCCTCTGGTGACAGAGATGGAAGCCCGTGCTGTCCAAAGGCTGCCGTCTCCTCCATTGGCTGGGTTGCTATGATAGCCATTACCAGGGCAACCTCAGGGTTCTGCTGCTGCTGCTTGGTAGATGCTTCTTAGGCAGCTGTTTAAAGATGTTTGATTCTTCTTCTCAGGTGTCTTGTAGCTCTGTTCTTCTTAGGAACCCCAAACCCACTACAAGTTCAGCCTAATGGGGGCTGCCCTTATATGCTGTGTGCACTCTCGAGGTTTGATCCTTTCAGCCAATCAGCTTTCAACTTTCTAGCTCCTCCTCGAGCCCTTCCCTTGTGAGGTTAGCTTTAAGCCCCTCGTAGTCACATGTACCTACATATGACCTATCATCCTTTTATGATATCATCTTTAAGCTCTGCCCCATGCCATCTTGGATTGTAGGGTTTTTTGCTGAGTCATTCCCCACAGGAAGTGGAAGTTCCTACTATCTCACAGGAAATTGAATTTCCTACTACTTCACACTGTGTCTCTCAGAAATGAAATCTTCCACTATCCTCTACCTATATCCACCATTTTGATTGGCCATGTTGGATTTTCTAAATTTAAACTATCATTAATTTCTACTTAATATAAGCCTTTATCTTAAAACTAATTACTATTTTATGCAGCCCAAAGGGTCCTGATACTGGTACCACTCTAATTATTTCAATTTGGGGGAAGTGAATTTTATAGCATTTTTAACCCCCTTCCAAGATTTTTCTGCAAGGTGCTGCAAGGTATTTCAAAACAGCTAAAGCAAAATCTCTTCGTACATATCTTGCATCCTGTATTGCAGTTAAACACAAAAGGATTCATGGAACTAGGAAGACACATATACAGATCTAAAGTGGCACTGACCTTCTTATTGCCGCTTCAGAGCCTCATCTAGATTCTTCCTCTACTATCCACTTGTAGTTAACTGTTCACATCATAGTCACTCTCTCTTTGTGGTCAGTCTTTTTACTAGTCTATGTAATAGAATCCAACTTTTCTATACTGAAAGGAAGTTTCTGGTTAGCACAAGCCACTGTCACATGTACAGTACATGCTGTCGAGATATATTAGGCAAAACGTTTGTAGTTATGGTGATACATGCAAATAAATGGCAACAGTTTTGGCTTCATGTATCATATGAGCTCAGTGCTTTCTTACAAGAACACATTAAATCTGTGTTATATGAAAAGACCAAATGGCATAGCCTTAATTTCTGCAGAGGATCGATTAGATTCCTATTTTTTCAGTAGTATTGTAGCACACAGAAATCTCAAATTGAATGAGATTTTGTTCATAATGAGTGAAGACATTTAGTTAATATGTATGTCTGTGATTAATGAAGATCACAAAGTTTAAATAAGCATGAATTCTTATGGCCAACTACAGTGGAAACACTGTAGATAATGCAATAAAATAGATCACAGAAGTTGTGTCCAGTGAATCATGAGGTAGCAAAATTTCTTATCACATGGAATATTACGCTACCATTACTTAAAATCTATTGTCTGAATTTACATCAGTATAAATAAGAACCAAATTTAATCATGTGTAAACAGAAAAATGAATGTAATAACTTATTTTTTTCTATACTGGAGTGCTGTTCAGTAGGTGTAAATGAAATTATCATGAGTGCTGCAGGGGTGCCATTTAAGGAGGGCAGGGGGGCACCCGGCCCCCTGAGTTTCATACCACAGCAGAGCAGGGGTGCCATTTCAGATTTTGGTAGGTGTAACACACAACCCCCCACCCTCCTTAAATGACGCCCCTATGGGCTAGCTCCATGGCACAGCATGTCAGGCTCGTGCTGCCAGATCCTGTACCCATTCGCCAGGGAGTGGCACCAGCAGGGGCTGTGCTTTGCAGAGGGAGAGCTGATCACAGTGCTGCAGGTGCTGGACGGCGACTGGTGGGAAAGGCAGAAGGAAAATGGCTGCATGGCTGGTTCCCAGTAAGCTATGTGCAGCTGCTGGAGGTTGGATACCGGCTGCTCTGAGTGCCTGTGGGGAGGGGGCACAAGGAGGAGGTGCAGGGGGCTAGGGCCATGAGGGAATGTAGGGCTTCGGGGAGAAGGGGCACAGGACGGGTTGGGGGAGTGCAAGGGTGCAGAAGGGGCGTGCAGCAGTTAGGGGAGAAGGGAAACATGAGCATCAGCACAGCTGCTAGGATGGTAAGGGGTGCACAAGTTGGGCCAAATGTGCTAGGTGCTATATGGATCTGGCACTCATTGTGCTCAGCTCCATGGAACTGGGGAGTCCCAGGCTGGAATTCCAGCTGAGGGGTCTGGTGAAATAATGGCCCTGTCACTCTCAAATGGATTTCAGATTTCAGATTACAGTGGCCAGCTTTTATTTGACCCTGTTCTATTCTCTAACAACCCTTTCACGGCATTGAACAGCTCACGGGGCCCTGGGACGGTGCAGGAGTAACGCAGGGAGGTACTGCTCTGTTGTGACAGTTCCACAGCCTGTGGGAACCGCCATGTGTCACTGTGCTGCACACAACCGCCTTGGAGAGCTTCACAGCTACGGTAGGTGCCTGTAGCCTGCACCAAAGCACAGGAACCTGATGCCTGCGCTAACAGATAATCTCTGCTACCTGTTAGCAGTGTAGGGCCCATGACCGCCAGGGAAACCACAAGAGGTACATGGTGCAAATACACACCAGCCTGTTCATTACACACTTGCCTAGATAGACATAGCTTGCCCTCAGAACTAGCTGTTCAGATGTTACTTCTCACATCAGCGTAAAAAATATCTGTGCACCAAATGCTTCCACCCCGTACCTTCCACAGTCTTTGCTTGAGCTTGTCTGATATGGGATCTGGGGACCTGTCGTTCCCAAATCCAGAATTCTCCCCCGAGAGTAACAGGCTTTTCAGTGACTGCAGCACCCCTGCCTCATATAGGATTTTATCTTGGCTATGGGGATTGAAATGGACTCCTTCCATTCCCAAAGCACAGGCTCCTCCCCTCCACCAACTGAGCTGAACAAGGGTATTAATAGTTTAATGGCAGGACACAGCCAAACAGTTCTGACTCCACCTCAAGGCTCAGGATTGGGAATATCTTGCTGTATTATCTCCTGGCTTTAATTGGTGTCTGTATATATAGTTTTCTTTCTTTATATAGGAATTAGATACAGTGCTCCTGTCAGCTAATTTCTAAGTTACTATCTGCAAAAACCCTAGAGTTTTCAGGTACCTAAATAGCCCACGGAATCACAGTGAAAGTTGCGCTCCCCTACCAAAATCTGAAATGGCACCTCTGAAGTGTTAAGCCAAATTAGCCACTGGCAAGAGCAGTTGCTGCTTCACTGAAAATCAATGGAGTTAAAATAGACAGGTGCAGATAACTTGCATTCAAGAGTTTAAAAAGATCTGGCTGAGGAGCTCACTCAACCATTAATGTTGCTTTTCAATAATTCTTGGAGCACTGGGGAAGCTAATATTATGCTAATTTTTAAAAGGGTAAATGGGGATGCCCTGGGTAATTATAGCTCTGTCAGCCTGACATTGATCTGGGGTAAAATAATGGAACAGCTGATATGGGACTTGATTAATAAAGAATTAAAGGAGGGCAAGGTGTTTAAAGAAAATCAACCTGGGTTAATGCAAAATAGATCCTGTAAAATTAACTTGATTTTTTAATAAGATTATAAGTTTGGCTGATAAAGGTAATAGTGTTGATATGATATACTTAAACATCGCGAAGGAGTTTCACTAGGCACCACATGATATTTTTGTTAAAAAACTAGTATGATATAAAATTTAACACATTAAATGGATTAAAAACTGGCTAACTGATAGGTCTCAAAATGTAATTGTAAATGGGGAATCATCACTGAGAAGGTGTGTTTCGAATGGGATCCCACAGGGATTGGTTCTTGGCCCTGTTCTATTTAATGTTTTTATAAGCGACCTGGAAGAAAACATAAAATCATCACTGATAAAGTTTACACATGACACACAAAGTGGGGGAGTGGTAAGGAATGAAGAGGGCAGATCACTGATACAGAGTGATCTGGATTGCTTGGTAAACTGGGTTCAAGCAAACAATATGTGTTTTTTAATACTGCTAAATATAATTCATACATCTAGGAACAAAAAATGTAGGCCATACATACAGGACAAGGATTCTCTCCTGGGTAGCACTGAGTCTGAAAAAGATTTGGTGATTGTAGTGGATAACAACTGGATCGGTGCTTCCAGTGTAATGCTGTGGCCAAAAGAGCTAATCTGATCCTGGGGTGCATAGACGGAGGCATCTCTAGTAGGAGCGGAGAGATTATTTTACCTCTGTATTTGGCACTGTTGTAACTGCTGCTGGAATACTGTGTTCAGTTCTGGAGTCCACAGTTCAAGAAGGATGTTGATAAATAGAGTGCATTCAGAGAAGAGCCACGAGAATGATTAAAGGATTAGAAAACATGTTTTAGAGTGATAGACTCAATGAGTTCAATCTATTTAGCTTAACAAAGAGGAAATTAAGGGGTGATTTGATTACAGTGTATAAGTACTTACATAGAGAACAAATATTTAATAATGGGCTCTTCAATCTAGCAGAGAAAGGTATAACATGATCAATGGCTGGAAGTTGAAGCTAGACAAATTCAGACTGGAAATAAGGTGTAAATGTTTAATGGTGAGAGATGGAGTCACCATCACTGACAATATTTAAATCACAATTGGATTTTTTTTAAAAATATAAGCTTTAGGAATAATTTTGGGGACATTCTATGGCTTGTGTGATGTGGGAGTTCAGACTAGATCATCACAATGATTCCTTCTGACCTTGGAATCTATGAATCTAGTAGTTGCATTGTGCCCATTTATGCCAGCAGTAGATTTGTCTCTTTCTCTATAGTTGTAGTCATTGTGACTAGAGTGAATAAATTCAATACCTTTTTTGAGGATGAATTAGCAAATTAAATTATGTTGCTTATAATAGACTTTAACATCTGCAAGTATTGGTATAGCCACATGCACGAATCAAAATTATAAAATTTATGAAATATGACATGAGAACTCCTCATTGTGAGCAGTTTACAAGAAGAACAAAAATCCATGTACTTATATTCAGAACTTAAGGATTTAGAGGAGCACTTAGAGGAGAGGAAAGTGATCAGGAACAGTCAGCATGGATTCACCAAGGGCAAGTCATGCCTGACTAATCTAATTGCCTTCTATGATGAGATTACTGGTTCTGTGGATGAAGGGAAAGCAGTGAATGTATTGTTTCTTGACTTTAGCAAAGCTTTTGACACGGTCTCCCACAGTATTCTTGCCAGCAAGTTAAAGAAGTATGGGCTGGATGAATGGACTATAAGGTGGATAGAAAGCTGACTCGATAATCAGGCCCAATGGGTAGTGATCAAGGCTCCATGTCTAAGTGGCAGCCGGTATCAAGCGGAGTGCCCCAAGGGTTGGCCCTGGGGCTGGTTTTGTTCAATATCTTCATTAATGATCTGGAGGATGACGTAGATTGTACCCTCAGCAAGTTTGCAGAAGACACTAAACTGGGAGGAGAGGTATCATAGAATATCGGGGTTGGAAGGGACCTCAGGAGGTCATCTAGTCCAACCCCCTGCTCAAAGCAGGACCAATCCCCAATTTTTGCCCCGGATCCCTAAATGGCCTCACAACTCTGAGTTTAGCAGGCCAATGCTCAAACCACTGAGCTATCCCTCCCCCAGGTAGATACGCTGGAGGGTAGGGATAGGATACAGAGGGACCTAGACAAATTAGAGGATTGGGCCAAAAGAAATCTGATGAGGTTCAACAAGGACAAGTGCAGAGTCCTGCACTTAGGATGGAAGAATCCAATGCACCACTACAGACTAGGGACCGAATGGCTAGGCAGCAGTTCTGCAGAGAAGGACCTAGGGGTTACAGTGAGAGAAAAGCTGGATATGAGTCAACAGTGTGCCCTTGTTGCCAAGAAGGCCAATGGCATTTTGGGAAGTAGGGGCATTGCCAGCAGATCGAGGGACGTGATCGTTCCCCTCTATTCGACATTGGTGAGGCCTCATCTGGAGTACTGTGTCCAGTTTTGGGCCCCACGCTACAAGAAGGATGTGAAAAAATTGGAAAGCGTCCAGCGGAGGGCAACAAAAATTATTAGGGGACTGGAGCACATGACTTATAAGGAAAGGCTGAGGGAACTGGGATTGTTTAGTCTGCAGAAGAGAAGAATGAGGGGGGATTTGATAGGTGCTTTCAACTAGCTGAAAGGGGGTTCCAAAGAGGATGGATCTAGACTGTTCTCAGTGGTAGTAGATGACAGAATGAGGAGTAATGGTCTCAAGTTACAGTGGGGGAGGTTTAGGTTGGATATTAGGAACAACTTTTTCACTAGGAGGGTGGTGAAGCACTGGAATGGGTTACCCAGGGAGGTGGTGGAATCTCCTTCCTTTGAAGTTTTTACAGTCAGGCTTGATAAAGCCCTGGCTGGGATGATTTAGTTGGGGATTGGTCCTGCTTTGAGCAGGGGGTTGGACTAGATGAGCGCCTGAGGTCCCTTCCAACCCTGATATTCTAAGATTCTATGGTTTAGGAATAGTGGAAATTAAACTAAACAAACTAATGAATAATAAGAGATAGACAATGGACTTGATTATAAATATAAAAATAAATCTAGTTTAATTTGTTACGATATGTGTAGTTATGTATCTATACAAATATATATTAAATGGCAAAAAACCCTTTTAATGCAGAGTTAAGTTTGCTGGGTGGTATGTTGTCCCCTTGCAAGAACAGTGAGTTGAGCAAAACTCAAAACGTCTGAAAACCAGGAAATGCAGAGTTAAGGTTGTTGATGCATAATTCATAGGTAAGGCTGTGACTCTGTCACAGAAGTCATTGATTCTGTGGCTTTCCGGGACCTCCATGACTTCTGCAGCTGCAGTGGGCCCGGAGGGCCTCGGAGCAGCGGGCGGCAGTCAGTCCCTACCACAAGAGCAGGGGCCAGCGGTTGGCCCTAGGGGTCCCCCAGAGAAGTGGCGCCCCAGGAGCTGCTAAGTTTTAGTCAGGGGTATTTATAGTAAAAGTTATGGAGAAGTCATGATCCATGGATTTTTGTCCATGACTTTTACTAAAAATACCCATGACTAAATCTTAGCCTTATTCATAGGTGCATTAAAAGACAGTGTGATATTCATAAATGTACTCCAAGCACAACACAATTCCTAATAGCCCCCAAAACTTCAGGCCCAGGTACAGCACAATCCAACACACCATGTTACCATGGCTGATTATTAAAGTGGTCTTTCAAGACCTCCTTAAGCCACATAGCTCTGTCCTGAGCTCTTCTAAAGGCCCTTGTGTCTGGCTGCTTAAACTTGCTAGAGAGCTGCTCCACCTCCGCTCTCTGGCAGCAACTTCCCCCTCTTTGCCTCCTGATATTACGCAGAACACAACAGGCAGTTATAACCACTTGGATATTTTTCACACTGAGACCATCTTGTGAGTAAACATCCCTTCAGTCCAGCAGAAGCACAATCATCTATTATTCTGCACCTGCTGAACTGGTAGTTGAATTTTTCCTTGGAGCTGTCAAGGTGGCCGGTCTATAGCTTCATAAGCCAGGGGATCAAGGATTAGGTTGGGTCCCCAGAATCACTACTGGAATTTCAACATTGCCAATGGTAATCCGCTGGTCAGGAAAGAATGTCCCTGCTTGCAGCTTTGTGAACAATCTTGTGTTCTTAAAGATGTACACATCATCCATCTTCCTTGATCAACTCACACTGATAATGGTGAAGGGTCCCCAGTTATTCACCAACACTTGCATAAGCATAGAAAAATAGCCCTTTTTATTGATGTACTCTGTGGCAAAGTGGGATGGTGCCAAAATAAAGGTGTATATGCTGTCTATTGCCCCACCACAGTTCAGGAACTCCATTGCTGTACATCCATCAATGTCCTTCACATTGCTGAGAGTCACAGTCCTGTATAGATTAAATGATTAATGGCCCTAGACACTTGCATGACAATGTCCTCCACTGTGGATTTTCCAAGTGCAAAATGATTGCCCATTGACTAGTAGCAATCCAGCACTGCAAGTTTCCTCAGAGCAATTGCCACATATTTCTCAATTGTTGGTGCAGCTTTCATTCTAGTACATATGCATGGGAAGGCTGAAGTGAGCTTGGCACAAAGAATCAGGAATGTGGCCTTTTGTGTCCAAAAGTTCTGCAGCCATTGCTTATTGCCCCAAACTGGCATTAAAATGTGATCCCACCGGTCAGTGCTCATTTCTTGGGCCCAGAAGCAGCACTCCATCATAGAATCATAGAATATCAGGGTTGGAAGGGACCTCAGGAGGTCATCTAGTCCAACCCCTTGCTCAAAAGCAGGACCCATCCCCAATTAAATCATCCCAGCCAAGGCTTTGTCAAGCCTGACCTTAAAAACTTCTAAGGAAGGAGATTCCGCCACCTCCCTAGGCAACGCATTCCAGTGTTTCACCACCCTCCTA
Source organism: Eretmochelys imbricata (assembly GCF_965152235.1). Taxonomy (NCBI): domain Eukaryota; kingdom Metazoa; phylum Chordata; order Testudines; family Cheloniidae; genus Eretmochelys; species Eretmochelys imbricata. Next base: position 102,569,298 of record NC_135572.1, read on the forward strand.
GTGAAAAAGTTTTTCCTAATATCCAACCTAAACCTCCCCCACTGCAACTTGAGACCATTAGTCCTTGTCCTGTCCTCTTCCACCACTGAGAATAGTCTAGAACCATCCTCTCTGGAACTACCTCTCAGGTAGTTGAAAGCAGCTATCAAATCCCCCCTCATTCATCTCTTCTGCAGACTAAACAATCCCAGTTCCCTCAGCCTCTCCTCATAAGTCATGTGTTCCAGACCCCTAATCATTTTTGTTGCCCTTCGCTGGACTCTCTCCAATTTATCCATATCCTTCTTGTAGTGTGGGGCCCAAAACTGGACACAGTACTCCAGATGAGGCCTCACCAATGTCGAATAGAGGGGGACGATCACGTCCCTCGATCTGCTCGCTATGCCCCTACTTATACATCCCAAAATGCCATTGGCCTTCTTGGCAACAAGGGCACACTGCTGACTCATATCCAGCTTCTCGTCCACTGTCACCCCTAAGTCCTTTTCCGCAGAACTGCTGCCTAGCCATTCGGTCCCTAGTCTGTAGCTGTGCATTTGGTTCTTCCGTGCTAAGTGCAGGACCCTGCACTTATCCTTATTGAACCTCATCAGATTTCTTTTGGCCCAATACTCCAATTTGTCTAGGTCCCTCTGTATCCTATCCCTGCCCTCCAGCGTATCTACCACTCCTCCCAGTTTAGTATCATCCGCAAATTTGCTGAGAGTGCAATCCACACCATCCTCCAGATCATTTACGAAGATATTGAACAAAACCGGCCCCAGGACCGACCCCTGGGGCACTCCACTTGACACCGGCTGCCAACTAGACATGGAGCCATTGATCACTACCCGTTGAGCCCGACAATCTAGCCAACTTTCTACCCACCTTATAGTGCATTCATCCAGCCCATACTTCTTTAACTTGCTGACAAGAATACTGTGGGAGACCGTGTCAAAAGCTTTGCTAAAGTCAAGAAACAATACATCCACTGCTTTCCCTTCATCCACAGAACCAGTAATCTCATCATAGAAGGCGATCATCTGCAGCTGCATCTGCAGCTGCTCCATGAATGCCACCAACAACTCTTGAATTGTTTTTCTCTGTATCCCTCAGAAAATTGTCCTTCAAGAAATCCCCGTTCCCCATTGTTGCAGTACTTCCTGTGACTCTGCAAATGCCTGTGTTTGCAACGTTCATGACAATAGTGTAGAGCTCTGCAGGCTCCATACAAAAAAGGTGTGAAAATTATGGGATATGGATGGCATTATGGGATGGAGAAAGTTGCATGATGGGAAATTGAACCCTTGCTCCTTGTCACTCCTGAATGACATCTTTCCTCCCATCATGCACTGCAAATTTTCCCCAAAAGACAGTGTGCTGGCAGAGCCATCCCATCCATAGGATGGACCAGGGCAACTGCCCCGGGCCCCATGCTTTGAGGGGCCCCGCACTTCAGAATGTGGGATCCAGGGCAGCCTGGTGGGTTAGTGGGGGGCCTGGTGCCAGTAGCAGCGAGCAACCCGGCCCTGGCTCACTCTGCCCTGCTGGCTCCCAGAATTGCTCGGGGGAGGGGGCGGAAGCCGGAAAGAGGCAGAGTGGGGACTTGGGGGAAGGGGTGGAATGGTGGCAGGGAGGGGTGGACCGGGCAGGAAGAGGGGGCGGGAAGAGGCGGGGTGGGGACTTGGGGGAAAGGGTGGAGTGGGAGTGGGGTCTGGGCCAGAGGTGGGGGGTTGTCCCAGGCCCCACACCCCCCTAGGGATGGCCCTGTGTGCTGGGCAGTAGCAAATGGCACATTGAGATACCTACCCATGGTTCAACACACTGCATTGACATAAGCAATCCTGGTGAGTACACGTGGCACTGACAGAAGCAACCAAGTATGCAAACATATGAGCAATATATTAACTGTGGCAGCTTTACACCAATGTGACTTAGATTGGCCAAAGTTTGTTATATAGATATGGCCTAAGCGAGTGAGTGTAAACCAGCATCCAGAACCTCCTGAATTTTATAGTGCCAAGGGCCAGTGTGAGTATGTCCATATTGAGGCACTGCTCCAAAATGAGCAACTTTTTCCCCCGCTCACATTTTTGTCCTTTAACAGTGTTTGATGGGATCCAGTTGGTGAGAGAGGATGAGTTGTAAAAGGAGGCAAAGACCTTGTACATTTCAAAAATGGTGGGGTGGCAGAATAGAAGTATGTGTATTATTGGGGTACACTGGGGCATTGCTGAAGAGGGTCAAGTTAAGAATGCATGGGGAACCTTAACTCTGCATTTCCTGGTTTTCAGAAGTTTGAGTTTTGCTTGACTCAGCATTCTGCAAGGGGACGATATAACACCAACAACCTTAACTCTGCATTAATGCAGTTTTTTGCCATAGAATTTCCTAGTTTTTTAAAACAGCAAAATATATGTTGTTGATAGGAGTTAGTAGTCATTGAGGTAGTTGTCTATCATGTCCCACAGCCACAGTTAGCATACCAAGCCAATCACCCCTCTCCTCCCCCACATACAGGGTGGTTAGGGTGCACTGGCAGAACTGGGGGTGATATGGATCCCTCATCTGAGCCTCTAACCTCTCTCAGCTCCCCTACCATACATCCCTATAACCCCCCATTCCTCACTTCAGCCTCAACCCCCTCCCTATTCCCTGCACCTCCTAATACCTCTCCCCTCCCAAGAAGCATTCACATATCTTATTTTCACCCTTCAATAAAATTGCTGCCCATGATATGCAAATTGTAGCAACCTCCAGCCACTCAGTTCAAAACTCCTTTTGCCTTAGGTGGGGCTTGAAATTAATTTATCCTTAGTTACATTAATGGAAGGGTGAGTTCACAGCAGCCAAGAGGTCTGTGATTCAGCCAGTCGTCTGTACCCCTCTCAACTTATCAGTAGAAGGCAGCAGAAGGAAACCCTTTTTGGTGGGGCCTGCATCTCAAGAACCCCTTGGTTAAATGACCCCATCTTCTACAGCTACCCCACACCCGAATGAGGCACTCAAAGCAATCTGGGGCTTGATCTACACTAGTGACTAATGTCGGTATAACTATGTTGCTGAGATGGTGTGGAAAATCCATACCCCGGAGTGATGCAGTATACTGACCTAACCCCCAGTGTAGACAGGAGGGCTTCTCCCTTCGACCGAGCTATGGCCTCTCATTGAAGTGGATTTCCTACGTTGATGGGAGAAGTCCTCTCATTGGCATAGGGAGCATCTCCAGTGAAGTGCTACAGCAGTGCAGCTGCACTGATGGAGCATTTTAAGTGTAGACAAGCCTTAAGTAACTTCAGAGTTTAAAGCACTTACAAAAGTCAAGTTTAAAGTATATAAAATGGCAGGAATGGAAACCTTCTAGCCATTTTCCTGTATCAGTGCAAGTGCATTATAAAAAATGTACATTTTCTTAAATACTGTTCTTGCTTTGGGTCCCCCAAAGATTTAGTGGGTGTCATGCACTACCTTGGATAAAACTTGACACCAATAGTTTGATTTTAGCTCTGGACAAAAAAAGCCCCAAACACAGAATTATTTTAAAAATGGCAATTTTTAGGGGCTTATATCTCCAGAACCCCTGGCTCAAATGACTCCAACTATTAATGTTACCCTGCACCTTTCTGAGTTACCCCAAATTTCAAAGAAATCCAACTAAGCATGTCGATTTTAGAGGGCTTAGAATGGACAATCTTTAAACAGATGTTGTGATGCAACTTTAATTGGTGCTCCTGTGCCACTATATTTGTCCTCCCAAACTGGTAGTTGCCCATATGCTGACAACAAAGTCCACAATATCAACTTGTCTAGATAGCATTGTTATAATCCACATTATTTCTGAATGCACACAAATATCCTCAAATGGAAGCCATGCACATGTATTGAAAGGAGAATATACTGTAAGATTACACCCAATAAATTTATGGAGGAGAGGGTATGATGGGATAACATGGTTTTGGTAATTAATTGATCTTTAAATATTCATGGTAAATAGGCCCAATGTCCTGTGATGGGATGTTAGATGGGGTGGGATATGAGTTATTACAGAGAATTCTTTCCTGGGTATCTGGCTGGTGAATCTTGCCCATATGCTCAGGGTTTAGCTGATTGCCATATTTGAGGTCAGGAAGGAATTTTCCTCCAGGGCAGATTGGAAGAGGCCCTGGGGGTTTTTCGCCTTCCTCTGTAGCATGGGGCATGAGTCACTTGCTGGAGGATTCTCTGCTCCTTGAAGTCTTTAATCCACAATTTGAGGACTTCAATAGCTCAGACATAGATGAGAGGTTTTTTGCAGGAGTGGGTGGGTGAGATTCTGTGGCCTGCATTGTGCAGGAGGTCGGACTAGATGATCATAATGGTCCCTTCTGACCTTAGTATCTATGTACCAATGTATCACGGAAATGGATATGAGGGAGAAAAGCACAATATAGCATTGCATCACCTGTATATTCAATTAGAACACATTGTTGGCTTGTATACAAGCCAAGCAGCACCCATAAATGTTAGTGTGAGTTTCATGGGTCAGGCCCCATGCATAGGTTTAAGGATAGCATGCTCAAAGGAGGAGGCTTGGGGCTTTCATGAAAAAATGGGGACACCATTTTTTGCTGGTTGTTGATAAAAGCACTGATCGAATGTCGACATCTGCTACTCAGGTGCAAATCTAAATGGGCATTTATGCATGCATAATCACAGTAATTGCAGAGGGACCTCAAGACACCTCCTTTAAAAATGTGGTTCTGAGAAGTATATGTTACATATACAGCTGTCTCTGCTATAAAATTTTGGACCTGACACTGCAGCATTTGCATATCCAAAACTCTCAATGAATTCCGTGGGAGTTTGAGCTGTGCCATAGCTACAGGATTGGGCTCTCGATATGAGAAAACAATGTTGTGATACAAGTACTAACTCTCACCAAGCAACACTTAGTAAGTGAAGGATATATTATACTATCTCATCTCCCCTTTTGTTCTATGTGTATGCAATGCTGTGAGGAGGGTTATTATGAGTTGCAATGTCTTCAGCATGCCCACGACACCCAATTTATATTCCATATCTTTAATTGCTGTGTCAGTGAAATGACTTACTTGGCATATAATAGAGACTGTGGGGTGTATGGGAATAACTAGCTGAGATTCAGTACAAAATGGGCTAAGGTATGTTTGTAAGGTGGGGAGGAATAAGATGGAGGAAGCAAATAGACACAGCCTTTGCCACAGTTATGTATGTCATTGTCACCCTGACTTTGAATTGTTGCAGTGTCATTCTCCATGGGAACACATCTGGAAACTGCAGCTAGTGCCAAATACGACAGGTCGTATAGTGAGCACTGTTTCCGACAAGGAGCACACTGCACCTTTGCTCTGGGAACTTACTGGCTGTCAGTTGATTAGGGACAAAATTCAAGGAATTGGTTTTGACCTAAAAGATTTGGGTTAGGGATGTAAATATTGGTTGAAAACGCTAACCAGTTAAACGATTAAAATTATATCGTTTAACCGATTAACCGTTAACCGAGGTCACTCTAGCCAGCCGGCGTGGGGCAGCCGGGGCTGGGGTCATGCTGACTCCTAGCATCATCAGCTCATGCACTATGTGGGAAAGAGAGGGGGGGCACTTTCTGACTGAGGGAAACCGGGAGTCTCTGCCTGGGTGGCTAGGATGAGCAGGAAGTGGAACGGGGTCCCTGCCAGGGGGCAGGGACTGGAATTGTGCCCCCCCCTGAAATGTCTGAATTGGTGTAACTGCTGCAGACCTTTTAAAGCCAAGTGTTCAGAGCACTGTAATCGAGAAGGAGCACCTGCTTGGGCAGGAACAAGGCTTGCTGAGGGAAGCAGCTTATAAAAGCTCCCTGTTCTTAGTATGAGGGTGGAGCTGGTTGCCAGTGGACTCCCAAGCATGAGAGGAACCAGGGGAAAGGTCATAGCATTGAGACCAGAACAGATGAGCGTTCCTATGCATCGGGCCTGCGCCTGGAGTCCAGTGCAGAAGCAGGGATTGGGTGCCACTGCACTACAGTTATTTTGCCTGATTGAACCTCTGCTGCATCCTGGGGGATATGGCAGGATTATTAAACCTAGGGGAGGGATAAAGAAATTGTTTGTTTCATTCAGGACTTTTGTTTGTGCCCATAAGGAGAAGACTTTTTTTGACTTTTACTAGAGGGTCCAAAGTACCAGAGCAATCTAATCACTTGCAATACATTGTTGTTGGAAGTTAAACTGAGGCACGGACAACTGGGGCACGGACACTACTGGACACCAGAGGCATATGGCTGCACCCTCACAGTCAGGTACTGACCTTTTGTATTATAGGAAGAAAGAATTGTATTTCTTATAAACAGTACTTCCTTCCAGAATGACTTTGTTCAGAAGCCTCATTTGCAGCAGGGTGTATGTACTAGGCTGCAGGTGGGAGGTGAATTGGCCACAGCACCTTCAGAATTTGAGTTCTCCCAAGAAGAACACAGCTTTAACAGACCTGCAGCTTAGCTGTATTTATTTCCCAGTGCCTCTCTCCCTTCTTGAATCACCACTAATGTCCAGAAAGCTCCTAAAACTGCTTATTTTCTATCTGCTGCTTGGCCATCTGAAGTAGCAGTGAGGCGTATCAAAGGGCTTTGCTCCTGTCAGTGGCATCAGCAGAGGCAATCAGAACTTTCTGAGGTGTATCTGGGCCAGTGTATGAGAGAAATAAACAGCACTAGAAACTCTGATTACACTATTAGGGTATGTGGATTTGAAGGGAACTAAATAAATGACCGCAAACATTCTAAGGCTGGGCTAATGCTGCTGCCAAAGCAGCAACAGCAGACTCAGTACTGGGAATGCCACAGAGCTAACAGAGTAGCTGTGGCGGGAGGAAGAGAGCTGATCTGGGGTCCCTACAGTCCCTGACCCTGCATGTGGCCCAGGGCTTATGGGATTACCACAATTCTGATGATGTAGTGTAGAGAGAAAGGGAAATGGGTCAGGTTCTGCACAACCCACCCTATGGACCTAGCACATGGCTCCAGCAGCTCACCTAGGATTGCCAATTTTCTACTCACACAAAACCGAACACCCTTGCCCTGCCCCCACCCCACTTCTGAGGCCCCACCCACCTCAGAGGCCCTGCCCCCTCTGAGGCCCCACCCCTCGCTCCCTCCATTGCCCCCACTCACTCGCTCATTTTCACCAGGCTGGCTCATGAGGTTGGGGTACAGGAGGGGGTGAAGGCTCCGGCTGGGGGTACAGGCTCCGGGGTGGGGCTAGGGATGAAGCGTTTAGGGGGCAGGAGGGACTTTGGGCTGGGGAAGGGGGTTTGGGTGGGGGGGTGAGGGCTCTGGCTGGGGGCGCAGGCTCTGGGGTGGGGCCAGGGATGAGGGCTGGGGCAGAGGGTTGGGGTGCAGGGGGTGAGGGCTCCGGCTTGGGTGTGTGCTAGAGGGTGGGGCCAGGGATTAGGGACTCAGGGCTGGAGCAGAGGGTTGGGTGCAGGAGATATAGGGCTCCAGCTGGGGGTTTAAACTGCCGGCTTGTTTCATTTGCACAATGCAAACTGGATATTTGAGAAGACTAGGATGGGTACTAATAGCTCAGTAGTGGCTGAAGGCACTAGCTTGTAGAAATGGATAGTGAGTGACATTGGTCTGTTGCCAGAAGGGATATATGTCCACTAAGTTTTAAAGCATTATGCCAATGGTGATTATATGAACAAACAAAAAAATGTACTTGGTTTTAACCTTTTCCAGTTGTGCACCTATCAGCTGCTTGACTCATCATATAAGAGAATAGACATTGCTCTGTGATTTTTAAGTTAATACCAAAGCCCAAACCAAACAAAATACTCTACATGTATAAATAGTTTCTACCACACAAAATCTATTACTGTTTTACGCTCAGTCAAAAAGGGACCCCATTAAAAGTCCAGTTGGCTACTCACAGCAGGGCAGGCAAGCTCCCTACCCGGCTCTGTGTGGCTCCCGGGAAGCTGCCAGCATTTCCCTCTGACTCCTAGGCACAGGGGCAGCCCCTGCCCCAATCGCTGGCTCTGCAGTTCCCATTGGCCAGAAATCGCGGTCAGTAGGAGCTGCAGAGGCGGCACCTGCAGACGGGGCAGTGCGCGGAGGCACCTGGCCCCGCCTGAGCCTAGGAGCCAGAGGGAGATGCTGGCAGCTTCCTGGGAGCTGCCTGAGGTAAGCACCATCTGGAGCCCGCACTCCTCACCCCCTCCCGCACCCCAACCCCCTGCCCCAGCTTGGTGAAAATGAGTGAGTGAGCGAGGGTGGGAGAGAGCAAGTGACGGAGGGAGGGGGGATGGAGTGAGTTGGGGGCGGGGCCTCGGAGAAGGAATGGGGCAAGGGCGTGGCCTTGGGGAAGGGGTGGGCCAGGGAGCATGGCCTCAGGGAAGGAGTGGGCCGGGGGGCGGGGCAAGGTTGTTGGGTTTTCTGCAAATAGAAAGTTGACAAACCTAGCATAATGTGGGGCCAGGCCATGGCACTGTACAATAAGGCACAATAGCAATAAGTACATGTTAACAGTATAAGTTGTAAATTTTGCCCATTCTTTTTTTGTTATATTTGTTAACTTAAAAATGGCCGAAGCCCATTCTAATATAATTTTTTAAATGTTCCTTCAGGCTGGTAGCTTATGTGCCAAATTTCAGCCAGGAATGGAGTTTTTAGGACTGTTTTTAAACCTCAGAAAAAGAAGAAGTCTAGCTGGTGCTATTATAATATCTTGTAAACAATGATCCAGAAAACACTCCTGCAAATGGTTATGCCACACAATTTAGCTCAGGATTAATGGGGAAAGCCTGCCCCCTCCTGCAGGAGTATGCAAGGCTTGAAAGGCAAGGGCATAACTGTGGTTGTGAGTGTGCTTAGGGAGGGGGCGGGGAAGAGGCATGGCTAGTCAGTCCATGAACTACTGGGATTTTCTGGTCAAGCACTCTGGGTTGGGGGTGTGTAACAGTGTTCATCCATTACAGCAGCCCAACACTTGAAAGAGCAGCTTGTGCCTTTCAACCCCTATGCACATCACCTGTACAAAGCCCACCTACCCTGGCTTTCATGGCTCCTGAGGCTTTCACCCTAAGAATCCATATAGAAGACGTCTGTGTTCAGGTAATTTTTAAAGTGAAGAAAAGACTGGCCATCATGCAAGAGTACAATTGGAGCCTTTTCTTCAGTCATAAACTTGAAGCTCTTGTGCAAACACATTATAGAAGGAAATCCCTTATGACAATGTTTTATTAGTCAAATAAAGTCAGTTCTAATGCTGGTGCTGGTAAGGAGAATGAATAAAAACATAAAACTGACTTGAGATGTGAGATTAGGATACTACATTGTGCATTTAAAAACTGGGACCTCTCGCACTTCCTCTTGAGAGAATTGTATTTCATCCTCATTTCAGTTTCAAGTCACAGGTAAGCCACATCACAAACACAGCAAGCATAATGAAGCACTGTTTCTAGTTTGTGCTCAGGGAGAGGTTCAGGTGAGAGCTATCATTGAACCAAAATTGATTGTCACCTCCAGAGAGGGCAGTTTCTCTAGGTAGGAATTGAGGATATAGGAGCAATTCCATTTAAAGTTAACAATTCTCCAAATAGGCAGATTCATCCTGAAGTCAGCATTTGGAGATATTCTCACACCATCCTAGTCAGTTGTTTTTCCATTGCTCATAACAACACAAAACCATCACATTTTCTGAGAAAGGTTGATGCTGCAAATACAATCTATAACTCAAGAGCATGACCTTTCAAACACAACCATCAATCACAGACTACATTGCTATTAATTACAAATGACATGTTGTCTTCTATGTTGTTGGAATCGTGAATTCAGATTCTGCCTGCAATAAAGTATATTAATCACAAAAGCATCCCTTTTTTCTGTTGTACATGTCTTCAGGGTATATGATATAAATAAGTGACTACAATTATTAGACAGACATATATACATCTCAGTGAAGCTTTGCCTGTTTCCATAGGCTGCCAAGTTGCTATAGAGTCCAGTTTCCTTAAAAGGGATTTAAAAAACAAATTAATCCAATATCAAACTGGATAGACTGTCATACAACTTCTTAACAACTAGAAAAAGAAAAGTCATAATGTGTGACAAAACCAGGCTTTCCGTTACAATGAAAATAAAATACACTTGGCTATAACACATAACTCCCGCTTAAAGTGAAGTAGGTAAAGTAGGTGTTTTTATGTGTGGGAATTGCAATTTGCACAATGCAGTGCATATAAATCATCTCAGAATTTACATTCTATTTCATTGTGAAACTAAATGGAATATTGCCCTATCCAAGTTCTCTAGAAGCTCACTGGTAGTCTCTCACTAGCCTTCCTAAAAGATGCTGGCTACCAGCAGTCTGATGTTTAAAAAATGTTATTAGAATTTTATTTTACCAGTGACCCGCCAGTTTGCCCCTGAAGTTTTGCCCTTTGATATCGTCATTGAATGTATAGTCTTGATTTCATGCCTGCACTGGTGCTGAAACCACTACTGAGACAGAGGGAAAAGAAATGCATCTCTTATCTTGGGCTGATTTAGCCCCCAGAATGCGTCGTTAGGGAAACCCTCAGAGATTCCCTAACAATTATTGTGCCTTGGGTATGATAGACTTTATGGGCATTGTGATTGCAGGGGAATAGCCAAGGGCATAGGAATGTCCTAACCATGACTATTTCCTGCCCTGCCCAACCCACCCTGTAGGGTTCGGGGGGAACAAAACCACTTCTGCACATGCCAGAGAGCCTTTCCACTAGAGGTATTGTCAAGGGTAGGATGGCAGGCAGGAGGGCCTTGGGGCTGTTTTGTGCTGAATTTGTCAGTTCTACTAGTCAAAAGTGTCAATGGGGCTTCCCTGAATCCACCTCACAGCATTGCTAAATCCCTGACACTAACTTTAACCTGTTTTTCTTTCTTTTTTTGGGTGTGTGTGTCTGTCTCGTCCCTAACGTTCTCCTGCCCATCAAAGAATCACATCCCTTTTGTGCATTGGAGTGAGAGTCTACCCCCCTTCCCTGTTTATTTCTTCGGCATGGGGGAGGGTGCTATGTATGCCTGTCCTGGGGAAGGGAGGGCAAATGCTTCTCAGTATCAGGTACAGGGGAGGTAGACTACTTGCCTCCATCATTATGCAGGGGTTGTGGGGGAATGATCCTGTATCCCCATCCCCCCCCCCCCATCACTCTCAAACTTCCTATCTGCTGTAAAGGAACCTCAAGCTTCAATCTTTAGCTGCTGGGCGGCTGCCTCTTGCTGCTACTTTTGGTAGGGAACTCAGGGGAACTCCCTCTCATATGTCATAGTTGGGGTAGGACTTAATCTCTGAAACCCTAATTCTGTCCTTCTCTCAGAAATGCATTAAAAATTAAAACACATGTAGCATATCAGGCTAAAATGGACTTTAGTGAGGGTCAGGAAAAAGTGAGGGCAACAGTCTGTCTCTGAGGGATTGCCCCATTGATGTCATCAATGAACTTTTCAGTGAGCATGTTCTACTCCTGAAGGAATTCTGCATCACTGTGCGTGCACAGAATTCATGTCCCTTGCAGGTTTCTTTGCTTCCCTGCAGAACAATGTCTTCTGACGGAGAAGCAAAGGAAAAAGCACAAGAGCAGTCATGCGCTGATCCCTGGCTGCACAGGCAGGTTTGTTTGGGCACCCGGAGCAGCTGGTAGAGAAGTAAATCACCACCGGGAGAGAGTGGGCAGTCATGTGTGTGTGTATTTGTGTGTTTGTGTGTGTGAGAGAGAGAGAGATTGTCCCTCTTGCTCACTATTGCAGTACACTTTGCATGGAGGGGAAGGGCTTCGGGGTGTTTCTGAGGTGGTAAGCGTGTGGCAAGCTCTGTTCCCCTCAGAGCAGAATGTAGCAAGGCTTAGTGAATTGTTCCCATTGTCTTTGTGAATTCCCCAGGAGTATAAAACAGGTGTAAAAGTTTACATTTACATTGACAGAGTGGCGTAAAGGACAGTATGGCCTTATAAATGCTTATGGTGCTTTAGTGATTAGAACTGGTCTAAATTTTTGGACTGAAAAAATTTCCTGTTAAAATGTGCTCCATGAACTGTTTGCTACTGACCTTTCTGGAGATGGTCAGTAGCCAATATAAATTGTGAGTTTGATTCCCCAGCCCTCACCTGCTCTTCAGTTGCCTGTGATGTAACACTGAGCACATGGCTGCATGTATCTGTTGACTAATAACTAGAAATAAAGGGTTAAACCTAGCTACATTACTATTAGGCAAGAGAGTTTGGGGATTTCCTCTAATGCTCCCCACTCCTGTTCTCCATCGTACTGTAGTTTAAATAAATTACCCAAAAATTGAAACCAGAGTAATTATATTGCATTATTTTGACAAATAAAATATGCAGAATTTTAAAATATTTCGCACATAATTTTTAATTTTTGGCGCAGAATTTCCCTAGGAGTAATGTTCAGATTTGTCACAGTCAGATGTCTGCTGAGAGGGAGGGATGTAGGCCCATGTATTCTGGCAGTCTGTGGAATTTGCTGCAGTGTTCAACTTGTGTTGCACAATTGTGTTCCAGAATCTAAGCTTTTGTTTATGACATCCTTGTTAATGTTAATTAAGGGCTTTCGTGATTGAAAAGAAAGCTTTTAAAATATTAATGGTTGCAGTGTTGTCTTTCCGCTTCTAAATACCCCTCATGGCATGAACATCTCACTGGATTGTTGACTCTGAAACTTAAAGATGACAATTTAAATGCCAACATCCTTGGCTGTTTTACTGTTTTGAAGATATAAGCAGAAACAGTCAACTAATATACTTATCCTAAACCATCTCAGGTGCTCAAAGGCTCAAGCATCTCTACCCAGCCGCCAAAACCGGCAGTTTTCTTCCCGCTAACTCTTGTCAAGTTGTACAGTGCAGCTATGCATTGTCAATAGTAAATCTGTAAGATATTGAAAGCTGAAAGGGTGAAGACCAGTCAGAATTGAAATTTAAAATAAAAATATGTAACTCCTGGGGCTATTGTACTATGGATTGTATTATTCATGGGAAATAGTGTATTTTTGCATCTCTCCAACGGGGAGAAATCTGTTGCCCTGCTGTTCTACCATATATGAGGCACTGAGGCTTAGGAGTAGTTTCACTGCTGGCATAAACCATTCAATTTGTTAGCAGTGAATTTGTCTCTGTCTCTTTCCCATTCAGTGCCAAGTGCAGTTCTTATGTTCATACTCGCTGTATTTTTAAAACCTTTTGACTGTTCGTGAAAGATGTTTGTTTGACAGCCCCAGTGAAGAAATTCCCTAGCACAAACCAGATTGTAGCACAGGAGGTGACAAGGCAAAACTGGGTAGCCTCATGACAGCGTTTTACTTACACACCATGGAGTCTCTTCTTTATAAAAACCTAACATAATTTTCAGAGAAATTTCCGTTGCTGATTGATCTCTCATAGTACACTGGATGTTGTGTGTGTGTGTGTGGGGGGGGTGTTACTAATTTTATTAGCATTTCTTTACTCTGGCAGTAGGTATAGCAAATGCAAAGATTGAAACATGCATTAGATGTAAAACATTACCCCTCAACCAAAAGAAATTAAACACTAAAATAGATGTGACTTGTATTGTACTCCAAAGATTCCTAATAATAGGAAGACATAATAGTCCATAGGGAATCATATTCATAAGGTCAAACTCTCAGGAGGAAAATGGTAGAACATGGTAGTGGCATGCTGAAACTACTATGTAAATGAGGGAGCAGGAGCAGAAACTACCATGGAGTACAGATGCTAACAAGAAAGGCGTATGCACAACCCCATGGAGCCTATGCATGCCCTTCTTTAGTTCTGTGCCACATTGGGTACATTTGACAGGTGAAATTCAGGAGGAGGAAAATGTGAAAGATACCAGAATCAGTTCAGAAAACACTTCAGTGTTGCACAAAATTATTCATGTTCTTTTCTGCTAAATACAGCACACATCAGAGACTAATAAATATTAAGGTAGAGTATTTGACCCTTTAGATGTCTGACAGTAATTGTAACTAAGCTTAAATATATACTTACTGGGCAAGGGCTGTCTTTATTTTTTATGTACTGTAATAGTATTGAGATCATTGTTGGTATTTGTGATAGGGGACACCCACCTCTCATGAACACCTCCTGTCAGTCAGGTACGAACCTGCACTCTCTCTCTCTTTCTGCTTGTGATGCCCCCTGTCAGCTGTTGCCCTTGTCAGGTAGCTCTTCAGTGGCTCAGCCATCTGGCTAAGTCACACAAAATCTAAAATGGATGACTATCACTCTGTCCTTGTTGGTGTCTGTGGCCCTGTCTCTGGGCTCGATTCTCAGCCTCTTCTAGGCTAGCTTCAAGTCCACCCTGCCCTGTTATATAGCAGTGTCCCCAGGGCTTCCTCCTGGGAGACTCTGTGTGCTCAGTGGTTCTCACTGACACAAGCTCTCCAGTCGGGTCACTTCTCACATTCAGTCCCCTTCCAGGATGAGCAACAAAGTTCAACAAATGCTTGGCCTTCCCTACGGTCTTCAGCCCCATCCTTGAGCCCTTTAAATTCTAGCCCTTTTCTTAGGCTTCTTAACAACACTTGTCCTCTTCTCAGGGCTTTGGCCCCTCAGCCAGTTTCGGGGTAGGGGGGACCCGGGCCCACCTACTACTCCAGGTCCCAACCCAGGGACCCTACAAATAGCAGCCACATGCTGCTTCCTTTAATAATTATTATTGTTATTCCCTGGGCCACTTCTCACATAGCCTCTTCCGCTCAACCCTTACCTCAGGGCTGAAGTTCTTCCTCACGGAATGCCAATGTCACCAGAACCCAACTTCTGGTTCTCCCTTGAACTCCAGCAAGAAGCACCTTCCTTGCTCCTCTGGCCCTCACCAGCAATGGATCTGCTCAGCTCGGTTTAACGGGTACTGCTGCGCTCTGATTGGTTACTTCCTTGCAGCCTCTCTGCGCAGGCCTGGAGGACCCACCTTCACTGCTCCTTTTCTGGGCAGGGTGTGATTGACTGCGAGGCCTCTAGGAGAGGCCTCAAAGAGCCTGGTACACCTCATCACAGCATTCAATAAGTAATAACATTAATCTGAGATGTTGTTGTATTAGTCATTCAAATATGGAAAATGCTTCAGGATTTGTGTAGTTCCTTAAAGTATTCTTAACTAACATTAAAAGGCTGAGCAACCAGACCCCTCACCCCCTTCCGCACCCCAGACTCTTGGTACCACCCAGGAGCACTATAAACAAATTCAGAGGGACATAAGTGGGTTGGTGATACTAGTGAGTTGGTAAAACTTATTTGATTAAGCACTGAGAGATTGTAGCCAAAAAACTAGGCTATTAGTTTAACCTCATTGTCTCCACCCACCCAATTATGGGTAGTACGGATGGCTGCCATGTTTCCCTGTCACTGGCTTTTTGTATATTGCCTGCATACCTGTAGGTTACACAGTGCTTAGGGTACGTTGCTGCTTCTCAAAACAGCAAAATCTCACAGTATGAAGCTTTTCTAAATGTCTATTATACTGTCATGAAAGAGGACCATGCTTGGTAGAATGGCCTCCTCCTCCCCCAGCAGCAGGCTACATTTAGGGTTGTCAGGTGTCCAGTTTTCAACTGGAATGCCCGGTTGAAAAGGGACCCCGGCAGCTGTGGTCAGCACAGCTGGCCAGACTGCTAAAAGTCCAGTTGGCTGCAGCAGGGCTAAGGCAGGCTCTGTCCCTGGCTCCATGTGGCTCCCAGGAGTGTCTGGCATGTCTCTCTGGCTCCTAGGCAGAGGGGCAGCCAGGGGGGCTTCCTGCGCTTCCCCCACCTGCAGGTCCTGATCTGAGTGCTGGCTCTGCAGCTCTCCAATGGGAATTGCAGGGGCAGTGCCTGCGAATGGGGGCACCACATGGAGCCCCATGTCCGCCCCTCTGCCTGGGAGCCAGAGGGATATGCTGCCGCTTCTGGGGAGCTGAGCAGGCTTCCTCTGTCCCCAGGAAATGCTGGGGCTGCCTGAGGTCAGCACTGCCCAGAGCCCGCACTCCGAACCCCCTCCAGTGCCCCAAGCGTCTGCCCCAGCTCAGAACCCCCTCCCACGCTCCAAACCCCTCGGCCCCAGCCTGGAGCCCCCTTCTGCACCCAAAATCCCTCATCCCTGGTCCCAACCCAGAGCCCACACCCCCAGCCCTCACTCCCTCCCGTACCCCAAACCCCAGCCCAGAACCCACACCCCAAACCCGTCTCCCCCGCCCCACCCCAGAGCCCGCAGCCCCAGCCAGAGCCCTCACCCCCTTCCGCACCCCAAACTCCTGCCCCAGATTGGTGAAAATGAGGAAGTGAGCGAGGGTGGGGGAGAGTGAGCGACAGAGGGAGTGGGATGGAGTGAGCAGATGGCAGGGCTTCAGAGAAGGGGTGGGGCAGGGACGAGGCGTCGGGGAAGAGGCGAGGCAAGTGTATTTGGTTTTCTGCAATTAGAAAGTTGGCAACCCTAGCTACGTTCCCTTTGCTGGTATGTTTTTATCTATGTCAGGGGTGGGGAACCTTTTTTCTGTCAGGGGCCATTGACCCACAGAAAAAATCAGTCACAGGCCACACACAGCCCCACGGGGTGGTAGCTTGGAGCTTCCCTTAGGCTCCGGGGTGGGGCCAGAAATGAGGGGTTCAGGGTGCAGGAGTGGGTGAGGGCTCTGGCTGGGGGTGTGGGCTCCGAGGTGTGGCTGGGGATGAAGGGTTTGGGGTGCAGGAGGGGGCTCTGGGCTGGGGCAGGGGGTTGGGGTGCAGGAGAAGGTTCGGAGTGCAGGAGTTTGGATGCAGGAGGGGGGGTCATGGGTGGGGCAAAGAGATGGGGTGTGGGCTTCGGCGGGACAGTGCTTACCTCAGGCTGCTCCCGGTCGGCAGTGCAATGGGGCTAAGGCAGGCTCCCTGCCTACCCTGGCTCTGTGCTGCTCCCTGAAGTGGCCGCCATGTCCGGCCCCTAGGCGGAAGAGCGATACAAGAACCGTATAGAATAGGATAGTATTAATAAGTCCAAGATGTTATAGACCTCAGTTTTTGGCTTGTCTCCTTTCAAATGCTATACATGATGCTCATGCACTCTCAGAGAGGATGCTAGGATAGGGTAATCAACTCTTCTTGCCATATCTAGACCTTATAGGACCAAGATCCAAGGTCTCCTACATTGTTGTGCATTGAGTTAACATCCCTTGTTTTAAGTGGGCACAAATGTTCACTGGAAGCTTGACAACTTTAAACACTCTATTACTGTAATGTGTTGAAAGAACTCTTAGTAAAATGGAAATGTTTGGCTGTGTTTCTTTCCTAAACATAGGATTAAATTCTGTGCCATTTTAACTCCAATGAAGCCAGTGGAGTTATGCCAGCAAAGCATTGGGCCCACAATCTTTCCTTCCATTATTTGAATTAAATCTACACCTTTACACCTGTCAAAATTAAGACAGCAACATGCAGACCACATCAGTTGCTTGTAAATGATAATCAAAGTTTCACAGTTTAGAAATGCTTTTACTCCTGACTAAATTCTACTTGATTGACTATTCTTTTTTCATTCTACTTTAAACCATTAAGAATTACTCAGCAGTAGTTTGACAGGACACTTACCAAAATAATTTTTCTTCAAACAGAGTTGAAGTGAAAAAAAATTAGAGATTTGTGTGAAAGCATTCCAACAATTCAAAAATACAATTCTTTCAAAGCAAGTCATAGGTGCAGTGTTAAGCCAATAAGGGAATTGAATGTGCTGACAGGTAAATCCAAAGTTTTATTAAGTGACCTGTTCTATGGGAAGTCAGGATGATATTGAGAGATCAGAATTGGATGTGCAAGAGATTGTTCACAGCATTTTTCCCCTTCCACTTGAGTTATCTGGAGAACTTCTCATAAATCAGAACCATCCATCTTACATATCCATTAAAGAATTTTGTAACAGCCATATATCTGCTACACTCATACAAGTGCCGTAAGACATTTCATCTTCAGTAAATGCCCAGAGTACAGTGCAATCAGTCTACAGTTAATTCTTTGATACTTTGTCATATTATAGGATTTTTTTAATGGAGGTATTGCAGGGTGCAGTCCCAGATCATGCCTCCCCATGGTGTGATACTGCAGTCACTCCACCTCAGTTCCCTCTTGGTTCTCTATCAACTTCCACATTGCCAAGAATTTTAAAGTGACATGCTTCCTCCTGGCATCTGATTTATTAAGCCCTTACAAAATAAACACTCAGTTCATTTGGCCCTTCCAGACTCAAACCCTTCCTTCTTCCCTCAGGGCTTTCCATTTCCCCTTGTTTAAGAGCTTCTGTCTCCAGCTCTCTCTTGACTCACTGCCCCCACTGAGTAGGGGGAACTGTCAGTCCCACTCTGGACCCCTGGCCACTCTGGCCTTTTCCTAGCCATGGTCTTGGGGCTCAAACTCCTCCTGCCCTTTGGGTAGGGTCTCTACATACCTCCTTCTTGGGACTATTCTGGAATCCTGGCAGGCTTCCTCAGCCCACCTTCATCCTGATTCTACTACGGAAGACAGGTTTCAGAGTAACAGCCATGTTAGTCTGTATTTGCAAAAAGAAAAGGAGTACTTGTGGCACCTTAGAGACTAACCAATTTATTTGAGCATAAGCTTTCGTGAGCTACAGCTTACTTCATCGGATGCATTCATCCGATGAAGTGTGCTGTAGCTCACGAAAGCTATGCTCAAATAAATTGGTTAGTCTCTAAGGTGCCACAAGTACTCCTTTTCTTTTTACTAAAGAAGAGTTTCCCTTGAGGTCTCTCTGAACTCTAGGCTCCAACTGTTGGAATTAAAAGCCCACTTACAACCCTCAGCAAGCATGACTTGTGTACCTGGACCCATTCCCAGCTTGGTCCGGTGAATCTTCCTGGAACTATTTGTTCTTAAAGACGCCTGTTTGTGTTAATTTTGGTGGAATAAATGGGCCCCTAAAGTCAAATGTGTTAACATGACTGTCACTGTACAATATTAACAGTTTTAAATGACGTTCAGGATTCCGAGTACAGACACTTGGTACTGCTCAGCCTGCTTAGTACCCTGGCAAACACATTAGGAAATTTATGCAAAAGGTTAGAAATTTATTGATTGAAGCACACAAAAGGAGAAGAATCAAAACAAGGCAAAAAGCGTAGAAAGTGAAATTGAGTGATTATATACAACAAACTTAACCAAGTCCTATCAAAGTCTCTTTTTAAAGAGAGAGAATATTGGTTATAGTGTCTTATTCTGTCAAGCAGCCCTTGTTAGTGGGGAAGAAAGGAGTTAGTTCTATAGTTCAGTTTTGAGTCTGGACTGATAATCACTTTCCTGCTTTTTGACAAAACAGACAGCCACAGAAAGGAGAGAAGAGATAGGATAGTAAAATATGAGGGTAATACACCTTTTGTTGATGTTCTTAGGATATAGGCATAAGCTTTCGTGGGTAAAAAACTCACTTCTTCAGATGCACGCATGAAGAAGTGGGTTTTTTACCCACGAAAGCTTATGCCCAAGTAAATCTATTAGTCTTTAAGGTGCCACCTGACACCTTGTTGTTTTTGTGGATACAGACTAACATGGCTACCCCCTGATACTTAGGATATAGGGTGGCTGGTCAGTCATGGACAGACACTTTGGGCTGGCAGGTCGGCCACAACTGCTGTTGCCCTGACACCCAGCTTTCCACTCCAGTCAGGGCCATTATCTGGTTGGTCTGATCAGGACCCTCTCCTTCAGGACAAGCAGAGCTGGATGAGCCATCTCGTCTCACTGTGCTGGTGCCATGGCATGCAGTTAATTTCAAGATCAGGTGAAAAGACAAGAAAGAGAGAGAGGACAGGAGAAAGATAATGGAGGATGGAGAGGGACACATGAGAGAGGGAAAAAGAGAACTAGATCTCACGTGTATAAGGCTGGGGGTCCTCACTGGTGTAGCAAAGGTGGTCAAGCATCCCCACTGGTGTGTCAATGTTTGGATGTCACAATAAAAATTCTTCTTCCATGGTAACAATAGTGGTGGTAACAGTTCATTTTCTTCTCCAAGTTCCTTTTGCAGGCCCCCCAAAGCGGGGCAATGGGCAGAATAGCCCAGCCTCTCATTATCGTGTTCACCAATTAAGTCTAATTTCTGAAGCACCAATTTTGGTCCATTGATTACTGGTCTTGTACTCCTCTTGTTTACCAGTCATAATCTTAACCCAGGCCTTGGGTGGTATCAGTAGATCCTCTCTGTTTAAATTAGTTCAGTCTTTCTGTGTCCTCCTTACATATTTCTTAAACAATTTTATTTAACAGAGCATTGTGACAGTTCATGAATCTTTACCCATTTCCACCAGTTAGGCTCACAGTTAAAGCAGGCCTGCTAGGCCACAATTATTACAAGAGGCCTTAGAATAGGGTTGGATGGCCCCACGTCCCACTACCCTTAAAGGGGACAGACTGCCTTGTTACAAGATGCAAACACAATATATCTGTTGTGTGTCAATGACATTAATTATGGAGGTCTTGGTAGTGATTTCATGGTTAGGGTTGCAACCTAAAAAGCACTTGAAATGGGGCATAAATTCCTGTTTTTTCTCCCCAAAATTATGTGGCTAATCAGTGAAATTTCATACTGAGTTACTTTTATGCTCTTTGATTTTTCTATGTAGCTCTTTTACTGTAGACTGGTATACAGAGATGGACAGGAGTGGGAAATCCTGACAACTGTGCAACCAGCTCTCTGAACCGGTATTCTGGTTTAGTAAAGAAGATCCATTGTAATTCCATGGATTAGAGTGCTACTAGGATTGCCCATAGGCACTGCTTGAAAGTCACTGGTTTTACACTATTAAAATAATGTACATTCAACTCTTGCACTTATTTATGAAACCTGAGAAGCATAGTTAGCTACTCAAGAATTCATTTTTACCGTGTGGACCACATTTTCCAAAGAGCCTCAACCCAGTCTTTTAAGCAAAAGATGAAAAATAAGTGAGAGGCTCTCGGGACTTAGTTATCTATTTAAATAAAAATAAGTACATTTTCCTTATAGTTAGAAGAACACAGCTCATGCTGATAGATCTAGGTGATGGATTTACATATGTAAAGAATTAAGAAACATTTTAAATTGCTCTGTGTGCAATGCTTTGCACTCCGTTTCCTACAACTCCAACTGTTGGGGAGTATAGTTGATTGTGAACATATTTAGGCAACATTTTCACTATTATATTTTAAAATTTGCTTTGCACACTCAGTCAATCATTAACCTAACCGACACGTGTGGCTAAATGCATGAAACAGCAAAATACAAATCAAAAGTAAAAACTGATATAGGACAATGGAAATCATGACTAACGAACTCAAGAACGATAGAAAACCTTTATCCATGTTAGCTTCACTAGCACCTATTTATTCAAATAACAAATAACTTATTTCTGGAGTAAGACACGAATTTGTTCTGCCTTTCTCAGTCCAAATGAATATAAAATGAATTGCCAAACCCTGATAATCTTGTGTTTCATCATATATTTGATAAAAGGGAAAAAGATACAGAGAGAAAGTGGTGTTACTTAGCTTGTAAAACATATAGACAGAGGACTGAAAGTGTAAGTGTTATAAACTGTAACTTAAGATCTGTAGGCCATAAAAACAGTTGAGAGGAAAAAATGTTTCTTATTTTATTAAACAACAATTTGGCCATGGCATCATTAAAATAAAAGTTTCAATTAGTGCGACAGTGGACTCCCTTTTTGATAAAGAACATATTTCTGGAGTGCACTAACAAGCACAAATTGGAGTTTTGTACAAGCAGTTGGGAGAGATGTGTGCTCATCTAGCTGCATAAGATTATGCCCACTGGGGTGGAATTATTCTCAGCTGCACTATGTGCTTCAGTGGCTCTTCTGACCACAACTTTGGATGAGCTATTACCAGCAGGATAGTGAGTTTGTGTGTGTGGTTTTTGGGAGGGGGGTGAGAGAACCTGGATTTGTGCAGGAAATGGCCCAACTTGATTATCATGCACATTGTGTAAAGAGTTGTCACTTTGGATGGGCTATCACCAGCAGGAGAGTGAATTTGTGTGGGGGGGTGGAGGGTGAGAAAACCTGGATTTGTGCTGGAAATGGCACAACCTGATGATCACTTTAGATAAGCTATTACCAGCAGGACAGTGGGGTGGGAGGAGGTATTGTTTCATATTCTCTGTGTATATATAAAGTCTGCTGCAGTTTCCACAGTATGCATCCGATGAAGTGAGCTGTAGCTCACGAAAGCTCATGCTCAAATAAATTGGTTAGTCTCTAAGGTGCCACAAGTACTCCTTTTCTTTTTGCGCATACAGACTAACACGGCTGTTACTCTGAAATAAGCCCTCTGTGTGACATATCAGAGCATTCATGGCCTCATGCCTCAGAACACACCCAAAGCATGCACTGATAGCCAAGAATTTCATACCCTGTTGTGGCTTATTGCTTCATTAGAAGCAGAATATAAATGTGTACAGGGAGCTTAATGTGGTTGTGGGAGTGAGATGAAGATGGGGGCCAGAGGGGCAGGAAACAAACCTGAGGAGTTAATACATGAAATTACAGGTGAAATGTATGAGAATGTACAGTGCTGCACAAAATGTTCTTGATCAAAGGAAAATGTAGAAATGTTATTATAGCTGCATATGAAAAAAATAAAATAAAAGATAATCCATTTCATGACACTTCTTGCCTGATGATTTGTGCAGTATTTAAGCCAAGGAGGTAAGACCCTTTCCAGTTCTCAAGATCGGGGGTTCCCATACTGTGGAATACATACCACTGATGGTGTTTGAACTTGATGTTCCATTGATAAACTTCATGACAATTTATGAAGAAGGTGGAACATGAAACAATAAAGTTTGGGAACTGCTGCTCTGGACTACACACAAGGCAAGCAGTTGCTCTATGGAAAGGTGATAGGGAAATTTAAAAGACAAATGCCAAGGCTTGGTGGGGAAATACTAATGTCTTTCTAGCAATGCAATGAGGTGGGAAAGTTCTGCTCTGGAAAACAGATGATCTAATAGACAACCCAGTATTAGCATTTCTAGATAGGCTTTAACATTTTATTGTAATGAGCAGGAGCACGCACAGTAGTTCAACAGCTTTGCTGCTTGTCTGTCAACACCTTCTTCCAGTAGTGTTACAGTGGAATAGCACTTTGATTCACTTTGTGATGACATAGAATGAACTAGAAATGTAACTTTTAACGAAAAGCTTATATTCTGCAAAAAAGAGAAGCAGAAACTAGGACACACAAAATGAACAAAAGTATTCTAGCCTGGGGAGCACTTAATCATTTTCAAGCTGGGGAGGATCTGATCTGTCTCCCAGCTTTTACTTCTGAGGGAATCAGGTTCCTCTTAGTTTCCGGATACCTGGTTACTCAGAGGACCTTCAAAGGCAAAGGGGTGGCTTAGTGGCCTGAACAGAATGTTTGAAGCAGCTAACCTCATAGGAATCAAGTTATTACAGGGATGACTCAGTCCTTCTGAGATAGGCAAATTGGGTTCTCTGTGTTTCTGAGGGGTTTGTATGATTATAACTTTTAAAAACAATAGTTTCTTTGGCTCTGTGCGGACTTTAAAAATCCCACAATCTTTTTAGGTAGGATAGGGGTTTGTCCTGGTGTCCTTTGAATACAATTTCCCCTCCTTCACGTCTTGTACAGTGTGCTGATTGCTAACTCCCACCCCAATAGTGTCTGCATTTTGCTAAGATCTACGAGAAATTTCTTTGGTGAAACAAGTACTAACAGAGTAAGTCCTGTTGATGATTTGTTTAAGTGTGGTTTATACAAGTGCATACAGCATGAGATTACTTTTTTTCTTTGCTGGAGACTATTGTAGTAAACAGAAACATTTTCACCGTGTTTTCTTATCCACCCTGCCTCTAACGAAATGGGGGTTTAAAATATTCTTTATTTGTTGTTGACACATTACAATGTCTTGTACAGATATTTAACTCCATAGAATGATCTCAGATTTTCAGCAGGTAATTTCTATTAGTTTCCAAACACCTTACAGTAAAGCATGCTGCAGAGGGCGCTCTGTGTATTACAGTGTAAGACAGTGTATTACAACTAATACGTCAATATCAGTCCAAACCCTCAATTCCTTTTTTCTCTCTTAAATATATACCCTCATGTAATTACTGTGCTGGGAAATCTAATAGCTTTTGCTGTTTTGTCATTAATGGTAAATAATATACTTGTTTAAGTTAATAAATATTGGTTTATGAAATGTGATTCAGAGCTTTGCAGTGTACTGAATAAATTTTGGTGTTCTATCCATAAATCTGTTGTGAATTTCTAAGAACATTTGTAAGCATTTGAGTAGTGACATATAGTTCTCAGGGTTCCATAAACAGTGATATAACTTTAGATGAATCTATGAAGAATAATTACTTGACAGTAACATTGGTTTTGGAACAAAGTAGATGTCAGTAATGAAATACTGTTGCAGAAAAAAAAAGCAAATATCATTCTGGGATGTAATAGCAGTTGTGTTGTAAGCAAGATGCAAGATGTAATTCTTCCATTCTACTCACCCCAGATGAGGGCTCAACTGGAGAAATGTGTCTGGTTCTGGGCACCACACTTTGGGAAAGATGTGGAGAAATTAGAGAAAGTCCAGAGAAGAGCAACAAGAATGACTAAAGGTCTAGAAAACATGACCTATGAGGAATGATTGAAAACATTGCGTTTATGTAGTCTGGAGAAGAGAAGACTGAAGGGGACATGATAACAATCTTCATGTATGTAAAAGGTTATAAAGAGGAGGGTGATAAATTGTTCTCCTTATCCACTGAGGACAGGACAAGAAGCAATGGGCTTAAATTGCAGCAAAGGAAATTTAGGTTAGATATTAGTAAAAACTTCCTAAATGTAAGGGTAGTTAAGCAGTGGAACAAATTACCTAGGGAGGTTGTGGAATCTCCATTACTGGAGGTTTCTAAGAGCAGGTTAGACAAACACTTGTCAGTGATGGTCTAGATAATACTTAGTCCTGCCTCAGTGCAGGCGACTGGACAAGATGACCTGTGAAGGTCACTTCCAGTCCTACATGTCTATGATTCTTTGAAATAGTACAAAGGTGTCTTAGGGCAGATTTTAGTTTGAAGGGAAGGGGAGATGAGACAAGAAATATAGTAAATAGGCATAGATGAAGCTAGTAATAGCCATTGGAATCAACATTTGTATTGCATCATTACTTTGATTTCCTGCAAAACAATCTATTTAAAAAGCATATAAGTGGAGAAAATGCATTGACTGTAGTGAAATTAACATATATGAAAAGGGCTTAGGAATGTCCATTGGTTCTAGCAACAGAGAATACAAAGCCATTTCAGGCAGCAGAAGTGGCAGCATTCGGAACATTAATATCAGGAATATTAGCACAGGCTGTGGTGGGCAGCTCTTTCAAGCCCCTCATATGCTGATGGCAGCTGTCCATCTGTGGCATAATATCATGTACACTGCACATTAAGGCTTGCACTCTTCCCTTACATGGTCAAAAAAGGGAATCCCCATGCTCATCTTTGAAATCCCCATTCACATACATAATCTGCCAAAATCCAGCAGAGATCGGTTCTTTTACTTTGTGTTTTGCCAGAGTACCATATTGCTAGGGCACCTCTCCTCTTGAGCAGAAGATCCACCAGAGACCAAAAGAATGTGTACACATACATTTTAAAAAAGGCTGAATCAGAGCCTGTTTGCTATATACCTTTTGCTATATACACAGTAATCTATTTTTCTATATGGGTATGCTCCATAAAAATAAAAATTAGCATTCACAATATTGTGCCTAGGCAAGCAAGTTCAATGTGAAAATTGAGATACCCAACTGAGATACCCAACAATAATTTAATCAACATTGGATGACTTGTGAAAACAAATAGAGAGCTGACAAGAACAGATTCCACCCCCTCAATGTATCACAGGCAGTAAGCCAAATGCCGCCTATGTGATGAGGTTGATAGTTTCAAAGGATACTCAAATACAGAAGTAGGCCACTAAAACAGCATTTAGTTCATCTGACTCACTGGAAAAAAGATAGAAAGCTTTAAAAATTGTATTGGACAAGATTGAAATCTTGGTATGGTGATAGGTTATAAAATCAAAAATTTCTTCAGCTGTTTTGCAAGTTGACGTTATTAAGAAGTATAGTAATTGCTATTACTTCACTATGTTAGTTCTTTTATAAAATGTGGTGTAGACACAAGAGCAGTAAAGAAAAATCTTATTTCAAGTTGTCTTTTAGGGAAGGGCTAGATATTAGGCTTCTTTTACCTAGTCTCCACCATGCAAAAGCAATAGCTTTTCCCCAGCCACCTTTCTTCCCTCCCTCTGTGACTCTCACTCAGACTCTTAAGACTTCATGGCAGGTTCCAGCCCATCTCCCTCTTTCTTCTGGGTATGTGCCAGCTAGTCAATTCAACTCTTCCTGTGTTTCCCCAATGAGATGTGGAATGAACTGTGAGGCACATCTGATGGAAAAACCCTAGACAGGTATGCAGTATGGAAAGATTGGTTGGCCCTAGGGCAGCAGGGAAATGGACTTTTGCTTAGTCCTGCAATAACATTTTGTTGAAAATAGAATAGCCTGAAGGACATAGTTTGTGAGTCGAAGCTTACAAAAGGGATACAGAGGAAGGAATGAACAAGAAAATTTCTCTCACTCAGACTTTAAAAGAGATTTCCATCTTGCTTTTTGGTTTGGGTTCATAGGTATATTTTTTTTTACTACTATTGGGCCCAATCGTACAAAATATTTGCTGAAATAGGTAAAAAGGATACTTAGCACCTGATTGGATGTGATCAGCGTGATCAGCAAATGTAGGACTGTGCCAATAGTCCATAGTCCATGTTATATCTTTTCATTACATCAGGTTGGCTTATCATTAGGCATTGAAGGCCTGTTCTTCAGAGAGGCTCAAAAACCTTGGCTCCCATTGACTTCAGCTGGAGGTGAGTTTTCAGCACTTCTGAAAGTCAGGCTTTGGTCAAACTGTGTGCTGACTTACACCCTGTGCAATCCCAACTGCTTCACTGGAGATTCATGGTGTTTCCTAGTGGTTAGAACATGGGACTAGGAATTAGGAGATCTGGATTCTAGTCAACACTGCCACTGGCTCACTGTGTGACTTTGGACAAATCACTCATCTTATCCTCTCTGTGCCTCAGCATCCCACCTTTAAAATGGAGATAATACTTATTAACCTTTTGTAAAGTTCTGTGAGATGTTTGATAGAAAAGAACTATAGAAATGCTCAGTATCATAGGTACTTAATATATCATTGCAGGATGTCAGAGTAAACTGAAAAGACAGACATCAATAATAATCTACTAGCAAGCAGTCAGAAAATCCCTCATAAATGACCTTTCACTCTGTTCATCTGGTACTGGGGGAGTAAACAGTTTGTCTGTGATTGCCTGTCTCACTTTTCTATTATAGTCTATTTGTTCTAGCTACCCTGTAATTACTACTGGATCTGCTGAAATCATCCTCTGATTCACATTCTAACTATCTGCAAGAGTACAATTTAATTCTTCCTTGATATGTTATTGTATAGTTTATGTGAAATGAGGCTCATGGCTCACTGTATAGTGTACTTTTCAATAGCACTGAGAGTTTTTTGTTTTAAAAAGTGTAAATCTGTGAGAGGTTTCAGTCTGACAGCCTGGGAGACTGACTTCCTGGAGAGACAGGACCCTACTGGCATAGGCAGCATCAGTAGAAGCCTCCTCATACTGTCCCACCAATTTGCTCCACTCCTGGCCCAAAGGCATCATCTTCAGGGGGTGACAGGGTAATTTGATATCCTTATCCATTGTGACAGTTTAGGAATCCATGTGAACTTATGAATTCCAGCCTGACTTTTTGAACTCTCTATATAATTATACCCTTATGGTCTTTTACTGTATCCTTACATCATACCTCTTGGTTTAAGGAAGGGGAACTGACAGCTAGATGTCTACCCTTGAATGGGATTATACTAAGGACCATCAATAATTGAATAAACTTGCCTTAGCGGGACAATGGAAATTCCCTGGAACAAATATTGATTTGCTAATGAATTTTATTAGCTCCAACCCCCATTCCCCAATTCTGTGAGATAAAAGGGGTTGTGCATGTGAATGCAGCGTTCCTGAGGAATGAGGTACGATACTGGGACTCATGTCCAAACCCGTGCTTATCAGCAGGAGAACTTGTGTGTGGGTTATGCTCGAGCAGAGAGACCAAAATCAGAAAATAAGAGTAGGTAGAAGCAAGGGAGGTGAAGAAGAATCCTGGGCTCCCTGAAAGATATGAAACATAAAGGCCTCTCAGGAAGGGTGAGGAAACGGAGGCAGGGTATTGCATGCAGGTGTTTGTTGTTTTTCCATAGATCCATATATCTCTTTTCTCTAAGAGCAAAGCGCGTGTGTTCAGAAATTCCTTTTCAAAGTCTGTGTTACTTGCACGGGCACAGTAAACCACAGCTCAGTGGAACTCTGGGAGACATGGCAAGCCAGCACTATTTTCAGGGCCTAGGCACTTGGACCATAGGGTCCCCACCGCCAAGAGGGGTGTCAGACACTGCCTGCACCTGGATTGTGTGCCTAGAGGCCCAGAGACAGTGCCGCCTAAATTCTGCCCAGGCCAAAGGAGCCAAGAGTACATGGAGTCCAAAGATTGTGTCTGGTACAGCAGCCTCATAAGTGTTCACTAGTAGGAGCTTATGTAGGTTCTTTGTCTCTGTAAGACACCTGACAAACGGTTGTGCTGTGGATATCTATCTGTACACCAAGAACTGGACTGAGTCCAGCAACTCCTGTTATCTAGGCCACTGAACAATAATTTGGGTCGCTATCTGCAACAGATTTAAACCAGTGATGTAAACATCAAAGGCTTTAGAGCCCATTTCCACTCTGAGCATTTCAATTCCTTTGGGAGCTGCTTATAGGTTTTTGCTGTATTTCCTCTTTTTTTTCCTCTCCCTAATATTTTGGTACACAGTACTAACCTCACTTTAGCATTTTTGAAATTATGCTGTAATTTACTGCTAGAACTGACAGGCTGCTCTTTGGGATTTATGTGTACAGGAGTTTGGTCTAAAAATAACATACTAAAAGGTTAGCGGAAAAAATAGAGCAAAACCTTAACCAAAATCATTGCTTTTGCTTAGCTGTGGGGGGATGTAGAACTATCTTTTGTACCCACCGTATAATATTTTCCTAACTAGATAAGAATACTGTTTGAATACGACATTTTGAGTCAGTAGAGTGAGACAGACTGAATAATACATTTTCTGCACCATCCCTAGGGAAACGCACAATTCCCTAGTATTCCCAGAACCTGCTTCAGTCAAAATAAGAGAATATTTATTAGTGTATAAATAAAAATGAACCTCTTTATGTATTCCTGCATATCTGCTTTACAAATTCATTCTTTTGTAAATGTTGAATGAATGGTAGAGCTAATATAGGCTTTTTATAGTGTTTCTGGAAAATATGCATCATGGCTGGAAAGCATGAGTAAACAGCATGAATTTTTATAGGGCTGAAACAGCATTTAGAGTTGCTAGGGAAACATTTCTCAGAGTAGGAGCCGTGTTAGTCTGTATTCGCAAAAAGAAAAGGAGGACTTGTGGCACCTTTTTGTTAGTCTCTAAGGTGCCACAAGTACTCCTGTTCTTTTAGGGAAACATTGCTTTGCTTTCCTTTTAATTATATATATTTCTTGGCTTTCTCCCTTATAATAATAGGCATTGACACGATGTATACTCTCTTGTC
Organism: Eretmochelys imbricata; assembly: GCF_965152235.1. Taxonomy (NCBI): domain Eukaryota; kingdom Metazoa; phylum Chordata; order Testudines; family Cheloniidae; genus Eretmochelys; species Eretmochelys imbricata. The sequence goes on from NC_135572.1 coordinate 102,599,044, forward strand.
CTCATCATTTTCAATCTCTTCTCCTGAAGTACATATAAATTGAAATTCCCAGCACTGCTGACTTCTGCCTCGTTAGTTTCCTTTTGGAGACACTTTCTCCTTGCTTTCACAGAGCTGGGTGTCTTCATCAGACAATGGACTCCTCCATCGTGAATCTTGTCTGTGGTGTTAGGGTCCGGGCTACTGCAAGGAGTGGTACCTTATGCCTTTGTGCACGAACTTGTTCAAACAAAGACCATTTTATATATAAAAATGGAAAATGATGTACATTTTTTAGAAACCTTTTCTAAGTAACAAGTCTAATTCTTTTACAAGTTGATAATAAGAGATTAGAAACATTTAATATTTATTATAACCAGATAACTAGTATCCAACAGGATACAAGAAAGGAAATTTTATTAGTCATTTTATAATCTCACTTGAAGTGTAGTTGTGCTCTGAAAAGTAACTCTAAAGATGGCAGTGGGAGTTCTATGTTAATTACGTTTCAATTATTTCTAGATCAACAGATAACAAATAGATAAAAGAAGCAACAGAGAGCAATCAATATAAATGATAAGTTATGGAGCATAGAGCATTGATAAATTCACAGAAAAAATCCACAGGTGGCAGGGCTGAGGACAATAAGAGGTTTTATAGTATATAAGAAACAAAAGAAATCCTAATAATACTATAGGCCCAGTATTAGATGGAGATGGTAAAATTGTTAATAACAATGCAGAAAAGGGAGAAGTTTTCAATAAATATTTTTATTTAGTATTTGGGAAGAAGCAGGGTGTACTCATATCACATGAAGATGAGAAAGTACTTGCCACTCCATTGGTAACTAAGAAGGATGATAAATAGCATCTACTAGGGATAAACATTTTTAAATCAACAGGCTCAGATAACCTGTGTCCAAAAGTCCTGAAAGAGTTAGCTAATGGGGTCTCTGACCTGCTGATGTTAAATCTGAATAAATCTTAGTATAATGGAATAATCCCAGAAGATTAGAAAAAAAGTATTAATGTCATGCAATATTCAAAAAGGAAATGTGGGATGACTTGGATAACTACAGGCCAGTTAGCCGGACATCAATCCTGGGCCAAATAATGGAAAAGCTCTTACAGGACTCAATCTATAAAGAATTAAAGGATGAGAAGACAATTAAGGCCAGTCAACATGGTGTTATGGAAAAAAGGCCTTGTCAAACAAACCTGATTTCATGTTTTGATAAAGTTTGAATGATAAAGGTAACTACATATATGTAATCTGCTTAGACTAGTGTAATGTTGCTGTAGCCATGTTAGTCCCAGGATATTAGAGAGAGACAGTGAAAGAACTCTCTGTAACTTGAAAGTTTGTCTCTTTCACCAACAGAACATGGTCCAGTAAAAGATATTACCTCATCCACCTTATGTCTCTAGACTATTGTAAGATGTTTAACTTAGTACTGCATGACATTCAGATTTTAAAATGTGCACAATACTATGTCAGTAAAGCACATATTGAATGGATTAAGAATTGGAAAAGTGGCAGATCTCAAAGAATAGTTGTCAATGGGGAATCATTATTGAACGTGGGTATTTCTGGAAAGATTGGTACTAAGCCCCACTGCTTGTCAATGTTTTAATCAATGATCTGGAAGTAAATATAAAATCTCTGCTGACTAAAATTTGCAGATGACACAAAGATTGGCAGACTGGAAAATAATGATGACGACAGGGCAGTCAAGCAAAGCAGTCTGGATAGCTTGGCAAGCTAGGCCTTGGTTTTTTTTTTTAAAAAAAATTAATATAGCCAAATGCAAAGTTATACATGTAGGAACAGGGAATGCAGGCTAGACCTACAGAGTGGTGTACTGTATCCTGGAAAGCAGTGACTCTGAAGAGGACTTAGGGTTATAGAGGACAAGCAAGTCACCATGAACTTCCAATGTGATGTGAGGCGAAAAGGGATAATGCAATTCTTGGATGTATAAACAGGGGACAGGTTTCAGAGTAACAGCCGTGTTAGTCTGTATTGTTTCATGATCTCTGTGTGTATATAAAGTCTGCTGCAGTATCCACGATATGCATCCGATGAAGTGAGCTGTAGCTCACGAAAGCTCATGCTTAAATAAATTGGTTAGTCTCTAAGGTGTCACAAGTACTCCTTTTCTTTTTATAAACAGGGGAGTAATTAGTAGTAGGGAAGTGATTTTACCTTTGTGTATGGCATTGGTCAGACAGATACTGAAATACTGTATCCAGTTCTGGTGCCCACATTTTACAATGGATGTTGAAAAAAATGGTGACTGTGCAGAGAACAGCCACAAAAATGATTCAAGGGCTGGAGAAAATGCCCTATAATGAGAGACTGAAGGAGCTCATTTTGTTTAGCTGATCTGAAAGATGATCAAGAAGTGACTTGATTACAGTATATAAGTACCATCATGGGGAGAAACGCCAGGTACTAAAGGGCTCTTTATTCTAGCAGAGAAAGAACATTACAATGAACATAGTGGATCAGCCAGTGGTCCGTCTAGCTCAGTATCCTGTCTCTGACAGTGGCCAGTGCCAGATGCTTAAGAGGGAATGAACAGAATAAAGCAATTTTGAGTGATCCAACCCCTGTCATCCAGTCCCCGTTTCTGGCAGTTGGACATTTAGGGACACTCGGAGCATGGGGTTGCATCCGTGACCATCCTGGTTAATAGCCACTGATGGACCTATCCTTCAAGAACTTATCTAATTCTTTTTTCGAACCCAGTTATATTTTTGGCCTTCAAAACGTTCTGTGGCAACCGGTTCCACAGATTGATTTTGCGTGTGTGAAGAAGTACTTCCTTGTGTTTGTTTTAAACTTGATGCCTATTAATTTAAATGGGTGATCCCTAGTTCTTGTTATGTGAAGGGCTAAATAGGACTTCACTAGTCACGTTCTCCACACCATTCATGATTTTAAAGACCTCTATCATATCCCACCTTAGTTGTCTGTTTTTTAAGATGAAGAGTCCCAGTCTTTTTAATCTCTCCTTATATGGAAGCTGTTCCATACCGCTAATCATTTTTGTTGCCTTTTTCTGTACTTTTTCCAATTCTAATATATCTTTTTTTGAAGTGGGACAATTAAAACTGCACACGGAATTCCAGGTGTGGGTGTATCATGGACTTATATAGCAGCATTGTGATATTTTCTGGCTTATTATCTATGCCTTTCCTAATGGCTCCTAATGCTCTGCTGGTATTTTTTTTTTTTTGACTGCCATTGCAAACTGAGTGGATGTTTTCAGAGAACTGTCCATGATGACTCCAAGAGCTCTTTCTTGAATCATAACAGCTAATTTGACTCCATTAAAGGCATAATTTTCAATTTCTGAAAGTTAAAAATAGACAAATTAGAAATAAGACACATTTTTTACAGCAAGGGTGATTAACCATTGGTGCAAAATATCAAAGGACGTAGTGGATTCTCCAACTCTTGATGTCTTTACATCAATTCTGGACGCCTTTCTGGAAGATATAGTTTAGTCAAACACATGTGATTGTACCCAATACCGGGGTAAATGGGTGAAATTCTATGGATTGTGTTATACAGGAGGTCAGATTAGATGGTCCCTTCTGCTCTTAATATCTGTGACTCTATTAAACATACTCAGTTTACAAGTAAAAAGTGTTTGTTTTTACTGTGCATCCTGCAAACTGAGCGTAAAACTGGGTTCTTTCATTTTCATGTGCCATCCTGGGAAATTTAAGTTATACTAGCCAAAATTAGGATCTCAGTGGCATTTGTACAACACCATTGTCTTCTAACTGTGACATCAGTGATATCTATAGAGCCCAATTGCCCTGATGGGTTTGCACAAGTGCATCTAATTTGAACCTTGTAAAGAATTCTGTTGATAGACAAGAGGAAATAGATTCAAGCTCAGTCTGAGCTGTGCTGTCTTTGAAGTATAAAAAGGAGTTAAAAAAAAAAGAAACTCAGAAAAAAAGTACTTTTATTGCTAAGTTTGGAGTATCTGATTCTTCATATCTCCAGAAGCCCAGCTGAGGAAGAAGGTGCTATTTTTACTGAACTTCCCTTTTCAAAGTAAGGCTGTGCTTTAAACCATGAGAGACATGGCGTCATAAATATAAAGGGAAGGGTAACCACCTTTAAATCCCTCCTGGCCAGAGGAAAAAACCCTCTCACCTGTAAAGGGTTAAGAAGCTAAAGATAACCTCGCTGGCACCTGACCAAAATGACCAATGAGGAGACAAGATACTTTCAAAACTGGAGGCGGGGGGGCAGGAAACAAAATGTTCTCTCCGTCCATGTGTGTTTTGCCGGGATCAGAGCTGGAATGCAGGTCAGAACTCCTGTAAAAAATCAGTGAGCAATCTAGTTAGATATGCGTTAGATTCTGTTTTGTTTAAATGGCTGATAAAATAAGTTGTGCTGAATGGAATCTATGTTCCTGTTTTTGTGTCTTTTTGTAACTTAAGGCTTTGCCTAGAGGGATTCTCTATGTTTTGAATCTGATTACCCTGTAAGGTATTTACCATCCTGATTTTACAGAGGTGATTCTTTTACTTTTTCTTCAATTAAAATTCTTCTTTTAAGAACCTGATTGCTTTTTCATTGTTCTTAAGATCCAAGGGCTTGGGTCTGTGTTCACCTATGCAAATTGGTGAGGATTTTTGTCAAGCCTTCCCAGGAAAGGGGGTGTAGGGCTTGGGAGGATTTGGGGGGAAAGACGTTTCCAAGCGGGCTCTTTCCAGGTTATATATTTGTTAGACGCTTGGTGGTGGCAGCAATAAAGTCCAGGGACAAAAGGTAAAATAGTTTGTACCTTGGGGAAGTTTTAACCTAAGCTGGTAAAAATAAGCTTAGGGGGTTTTTCATGTAGGTCCCCTCATCTGTACCCTAGAGTTCAGAGTGGGGAAGGAACCTTGACACATGGCCAATGTGTCAAACATCATAGGTAGGGCCCTACAAAATTCACAGTCCATTTTGGTCAATTTCATGGCCGGAGGGTTTTTTAATTGGTCAATTTCATGATTTCAGATGTTTACATCTGAAATTTCATGGTGTGTAACCATGGGGGGGCCCAACCCAAAAGGGGATCATGGAGGGGTTGCAGGATTGTCACCCTCACTTCTATGCTGCCTTCAGAGCTGGCCACTGAACTTCTGCAGCGGGAGGAGTCTCCTGTAAATGGAGGTGAGTCTGATCTCCTCATGCTGCTGAGAGTGCCCCATCCATGGGTTCCTAGATGCTAGTCCTGGCTGGCAGGGGAGGGACAGGGCTTGCTCTTCCCCTGCATGGCCCCTCTGCAGGGGGAGATCAGATCCACCATCCAGTATCTCCGCCAGCTGCAGGAAGCTCTGCAGCTGGAGGAGATTCCAGGAGGTGGAGGTGGTTCCGATCTTCCCTGTGCTGCTCCTAGCTGCTAGTCCTGGCCAGTGGTGATTAATGCAGGGGTCCACAGGGCCTGTGCCCAGTGGCCCCAGTGCCCCCTGGAAAATGGGTGCCCTGAGCCGCAGGGGCAGAAGCCCCGAGTGCAATTCCAGGGATGATGCAGCAGTGAGGGTATACCACTGAGTGTGGCCGTGCAGGGAAAGGACAACTCCTCTTCCTCCCCATTCTGTCCCGGACTAGCAGCTAGGAGGTGCTCCCAGCAGCAGGGGGAGATCAGATTTCACAGGGAATGGCTTATTTCATGGTCCATGACTCGTTTTTCATGGTCGTGAAATTGATTGGGCCCCAACCGTAGAAATCAACATTTCCAGGGAGTGGCCTTCTGATATAGCAAAGTCTTAGGGACTATTGTGAGTACCTCAAAAAAGGAACTCTTAAAAAAAGTAACATTTGTAAATAATCAACATAGTAGCAAATGGGTTATTGTGCCTTATTGCTGTGCTTTCTCTGAATTCTTCAAAAATGTTATTGCCATTACAGGCTAAGAGGATGCAACTACATGGAATTTGCCTCTATTTTTAGCTGCAGATTGTCAATAGGTATTTGGTAAAATTTTTGTATTGGAAATCAGTTATGAAGATGCTGAACCACAGAATAGAAGAAAAAAAGTTGGGGGATTGAGCATTTCTCTGAAACTGTAGAAAAGAAAAATTAGGCTTAGACTGAAAGCTTCAAAACAGAAAATGAATATGTGATAGAGTACCGTAAATACCATTACTTATTCATTTGCTTTTTAGTTATATATTTTAAGTAGTTTGATAAGGACAGTGAGTAAACTTTCTGATTTGGAGATGTGTTTAAATTAGTAATGAAGAACAATGCCATCTGACAGATTATGGAAGGATTTAGATAAATTAAATGGATGGGTTAATAGATGCTAAATTTCAGAGTAACAGCCGTCTTAGTCTGTATTCGCAAAAAGAAAAGGAGTACTTGTGGCACCTTAGAGACTAACCAATTTATTTGACAGGTTTCAGAGTAACAGCCGTGTTAGTCTGTATTCACAAAAAGAAAAGGAGTACTTGTGGCACCTTAGAGACTAACCAATTTATTTGAGCATGAGCTTTCGTGAGCTACAGCTCACTTCATCAGATGCATACCGTGGAAACTGCAGCAGACTTTATATATACACAGAGAATATGAAACAATACCTCCTCCCACCCCACTGTCCTGCTGGTAATAGCTTATCTAAAGTAATCATCAGGTTAGGCCATTTCCAGCACAAATCCAGGTTTTCTCACCCTCCACCCCCCCACACAAATTCACTCTCCTGCTGGTGATAGCCCATCCAAAGTGACAACTCTTTACACAATGTGCATGATAATCAAGTTAGGCCATTTCCTGCACAAATCCAGGTTCTCTCACTCCCTCACCCCCCTCCAAAAACCCACCCCCATACACACACAAACTCACTCTCCTGCTGGTAATAGCTCATCCAAACTGACCACTCTCCAAGTTTAAATCCAAGTTAAACCAGAACATCTGGGGTGGGGGGGGGTAGGAAAAAACAAGAGTAAATAGGCTACCTTGCATAATGACTTAGCCACTCCCAGTCTCTATTTAAGCCTAAATTAATAGTATCCAATTTGCAAATGAATTCCAATTCAGCAGTTTCTCGCTGGTAATGCAAGGTTATGCAAGGTAGCCTATTTCCTCTTGTTTTTTCCTACCCCCCCAACCCCAGATGTTCTGGTTTAACTTGGATTTAAACTTGGAGAGTGGTCAGTTTGGATGAGCTATTACCAGCAGGAGAGTGAGTTTGTGTGTGTATGGGGGTGGGTTTTTGGAGGGGGGTGAGGGAGTGAGAGAACCTGGATTTGTGCAGGAAATGGCCTAACTTGATTATCATGCACATTGTGTAAAGAGTTGTCACTTTGGATGGGCTATCACCAGCAGGAGAGTGAATTTGTGTGGGGGGGTGGAGGGTGAGAAAACCTGGATTTGTGCTGGAAATGGCCTAACCTGATGATTACTTTAGATAAGCTATTACCAGCAGGACAGTGGGGTGGGAGGAGGTATTGTTTCATATTCTCTGTGTATATATAAAGTCTGCTGCAGTTTCCACGGTATGCATCTGATGAAGTGAGCTGTAGCTCACGAAAGCTCATGCTCAAATAAATTGGTTAGTCTCTAAGGTGCCACAAGTACTCCTTTTCTTTTTGCAATTTATTTGAGCATAAGCTTTCGTGAGCTACAGCTCACTTCATCAGATGGTAAATGCTACTGACTCCAGATAAATGTGAAATATGCATAGGAGTAAAGAACAAAACCAAGGAATATCTGTTAACTGGAAGTGTGCTTCAGAATACTGACCAAGATAGAAATAAAGTGATGTATTACAGAAACAAAGCATTAAGCTATCTATTCAGCAACAGCAAAAACAGGAAACGCAGTCCTGAGATGCTTTTGCTCCTATAACTTAAAATAATCACTTTCTATGGCCCAGTTGCTCCCAAGTACAGGTCAGCCAGAGGGAGACAACTGCATTTTCAGCATTCTATACCAATGGCATCATCTCTTACCCAAGGTTTTCAGAACCCCCAACAGGGACAACTTAATTATTTCACTCCAGGTGGTGTAAAGAATAAATCAACAGGAACACAGCAATTCCATCTGATAAGATTCGTGCAAATAAGCATGCTCTATCTAAAACTGCAGTTTTATTAGATTTAAGCACACACAAACATAAGCAATAGGTTTAGAACATCCCAGATATTTACCTAACGTCTGGAACGGTATTGAGTAATTAACAGAAGGTTTGCAGTGGCCAGTCGCTCACCCACCAGGGAGAAAAGGTGTCAGGAAAAACATCTCTCAAGATGGCTTCAGAGAACTAATACAAAATACACTCCATTAGCTAATCTTTTATAACTCTTTTCTACAAAACACATAGGTCAGACTGACCCCTACTCTATCATCACTTTTCTAACTTTCAATAAACTTTTAATATCAGAGGTATCTAGACTCAAGATTTTCCAACCGCCAAGGTTTTTAGTCTCAATTGTTTACATATTTGTCCCCTCCTCCCATTCTGATTCACAGAAACTGTACCTAGTTTTGACCTAGCTTCTGAAAATCTGTCTCCAAATTAACCCTTAACTATGTGGTGTTCTATTTAATTAATTCATGGTGACTGAATGCACATAATATGGTTGCAATTAGCTTGATCACATGCTGGGGTATACACACCTCTCAAATCCAGGGCAACACATCCACCCTTTCACTTTCTCATATTTAAGCTCTGCCTTAGTTGAGTTGTCATGGATATTCTCTTCAACAATGAGGACTACATATATTTAGATATATCTGTAGACATATCTATATATCCGCAAAAAGAAAAGGAGTACTTGTGGCACCTTAGAGACTAAATATATATGTCAGGGATACTCAGACCTCAGTGGTCCAGGAGCCAAATTAGTGATTAACATTACCCAAAACAGCCAGAGTAGTGTGAGTTCATTGTTTCATTTACGATAGTACTATATAGTCATATTTAAACAGTATGATGGGGAAATATTTAGTTTTCATATATATATATGAAAACTAAATACTTAATATCAGTGATGAGCTGCCAAAATCTTAACAACGGGTTCCCTCCTCACCCCACGAGGGGGTCGTTGCCCACCCCAACCCCCCGGGACCCCTGCCCCATCCCCCCCCCGCCCTGTCCCCTGACTGCCCCCAGAACCGGGCAGGAGGGTCTTGTGGGCCAGCGTAGTGGGTGCCCACCCCACCCCTAAGAGCCAAAGGCACCTGCCGGGGATGAGGTGGGGAGTCCCGGCGGTGCTTACCTGGGGCAGCTCCCAGGAAGCATCCAGCAGGTCCCTCTGGCTCCTAGGGGCAGGGGAGCATAGCTGGGGGGGAGCAGGGGGAGCGGCTGCTTCCCCACTGATCACATCAAAAGTGGCGCCTTAGGTGCTGACTCCCTGGGTGCTCCGGGGCTGGAGCACCCACGGGGAAAATTTGGTGGGTGCAGAGCACCCACCGGCAGCTCCCTGCCCCGTGTCTGGCCCCAGCTCACCTCTGCCTTCGCCTCCTCCCCTGAACGCGCTGCCCCACTCTGCTTCTCTGCCCCCTCCCTGGCTTCCCGAGAATCAGCTGTTCCACGGGAAACAGGGGAGGACTGAGAAGCAGGCGGCGGCTTCACACTCAAGCCAAGGGTGGTGGAGGTGAGCTGGGGCAGGGAGCGGTTCCCCTGCGCCCCCCCCTCCGGGTTACCTGCTGCAGTGCAGGCGGCCCTCCTCACTCTCCACCCCGCCCGAGCTCACCTCCGCTCTGCCTCCCTGGGCCTGAGTGGGAAGCTGCCGCTTGCTTCTCAGCCCGCCCCGGCTTCCCGCGTGAACAGCTGATTCGTGGGAAGCCTGGGGTGGGGGGTGGAGAAGCAGAGAGGGGTGGCGCGTTCAGGGGAGGAGGTGGAGCGGAGGTGAGCTGGGGTCGGGGTTGGGGCGGAGAGCTGCTGGTGTGTGCTCTGCACTCACCAGATTTTCCCCTTGGGTGCTCCAGGGCTGGAGCACCCATGGAGTCAGCGCCTAAGGCGCCACTTTTGGCCAGTTAAAGCCCTCGCGGAACAACCAGTTCTAAAAGGGCTTCTAAATTTAACAACCAGTTCTAGCGAACCGGTGCGAACCGGCTCCAGCTCACCACTGCTTAATATACATAAAATAAACTATAATTGGTTAATAACATAGAAAAAGCATGTGAATTGGTTAATAACTTAGATTGGTTAATAATTAAATCACACTGTGTATTAACACCATGTGCTGCAAAGAGCTGCAGGAGACACATTAAAGAGCTCCTTGTGGCTCACGAGCCTCAGTCTGAGTGTCACTTGTAATATATGATCATTTAAAAAAAGAAGCATCCATAAGGAGCAAGTGCTCTGCTTCTAGTTCCGTTCTTCAGTCTAGCAGCAATTTTTGGTGTAATTGACACAAAATGGTCTATGAGCTTCCCATTTCAGGCCTTGCTTCTCAATCCATCCCTGACTTCCCCACAAAAACATACTAATCAAACTGAAATTTCACATGCAACATCTCATCCCAGGATAGAATCTTTCTGGTAAGGCAGTTGGTGGATGGGTGGGGATGCGAGGAGGGGAGAAATCATTCAACAAGGTTTAAAGATATGAGGCTAGAATCTTAGCTATGTTCAATGTGGACAAATCTTAGCTGGCCAGATCTGTTGGTTTTAATGCATTTGTCCCCTACGAGGAAGCTGTAGTGAGCCACTGAAGGGTTAATGGACCCAAAAGTTTGGTGTTATTTTTTAAAAAGTCTCTTCTCTAGAGTGCTATGATTTAGAAGCCTGTTTTAACACTAAACACTCCAAGTGCTATTTTGCAAAGTGTTATTACAACACTGATTTGCTTTGGAAAGCACTCCTCATAAGGCTTTCCGCAAGATGCCAACTGCTTGAATAAGATGTGTCAGGGCTCAGTGCCTGCACAGTAGTGCCTTTCCCACAACACTGACTACAGAATAAAACTGGCTCATTATAATTTAGCTTGGCAGATTTGATATTTTCTTATAGCATCAATGTATATTTATTTTTAAGCATTTTTTATCTTTTAAACTTTCATCATGATAGGAAATTATGGGGTGTGTGTCAGACAATGGGGTTGGGGAGGTTAGACAATAATTATTTATTAACAGTAAATATTGAGATGCAAAAAAACTGTTAAAACACAAATTGTCAACATCACACATCAAAATATACAAAGTAAATCTCCTTAAATAAAACTCTAATACATTCTCAAGCAGCATTTTTCTTACTTTGCCTATCTGTATATTGTCGTGATCATCCATGGAAATGCTTTTGTTCATCAGTTTGTGTATGTACAATGAAATCAATGTTTTCTGACCAATAAAAATCTAGTCCCTTGAAGCCTAATTATAACATTGAACAGAGTCCATTTCATTCTGCGGGTCAGCATTTGAGACCCCAAGCTACTACTGGTGTGATCCTTTTCATTTGCAAAGGCCTTAGTTCTAGGTTTTTTTAATTATTTAGATGTTGCTGTCGATGGGATTTAGGCTCCTAAGTGCCTAAATCACTTTTGAAAATGAATTTTAGTCTCCTAAATTAGTTAGGCATTGCAGTGCTGAGCATAGCAACACCTAAACACCTTTTAAAAATCTGGGCCTCAGAGATCATGATAAAAGGTGGTTGGTGGGGAGGGAAGGACAGAGATTGATTCAGATGAATAAGGAAGCAAGAGACAGAAAAGCGGAGAGAGATGTGACAGTTCAGGAGTTTGGTAACTGATCACAACCCTTTCATTTCGGAGTTACATACAGGTTGGTAGTGACCAACAATTCCTTGGCCAAGGGTGAAACAGGTATGACCTCTCCCCTCTCCTGCCTCATGGGCCCTTATGTCAAGCTGAGGTACAATAGCAGGACGGGGTGTAGATGTGTGTACTCTGTTTTTTATTGGGCTGTTTGGTGGATGAACGGAGGATTTCAGCCTCCAAGGTTGTTTGTACAGAATGTTTCATGGGAACTAAATTCACTTGATTGGTTTTAACAAAAAATATTCTATATAACTTTCATACCAAAGTTAGTAGTGGGCTACTCTCATTTAATAATTACAGTCTGCTACCAAACAGTAAGCTCTAGTAAAGGATTTTCTAAAGGGTTCAATCTGATCCTCAGGGACCTGCTTTCTTTTCTTCCAGTGGGAATATGTTAGGCCCTGATCCTGTATTAAGCTCAACGGGACTACTCACGTGTAAAGTTAAGCCTATATATAAGTGTTTGTCGTATCAAAGGCCTAAGTATTTGCATTAACAGAATATTAAGGAAAGATCCATCTCAATCACTTATTTGTTTCTCATATGTATTGATTAAAAATGAATACATATGTATTCTGAATAAATTGGAAAAATCACATTAGGTGGTTGGAATGTACTCTTGGGGGAGATTTTGAAGATTGCCTCAAAAGCCAAAGCGCTCCTAAATCCCATAGGTGCTTTTGAATATCTTCCCTTTACATTTTCATTCTGTGAGTTTAAAAGTAAACTGCAAAGCTAAAATGAAAATTGTTACTCATTATTTATACAGCTCTATCGGTGTGCATGGAAGTAGAGAGACAAATGAAAATGACAGGTTCCTGTCCCGAAGCTCTTAATTTATCTGAGCTTGTAACACAGCAAAGAATGAAAATAAAGTAAGTGTGGGAGGAGGGAGTGTAGAGGAATGAGCATTAGAACTGTGAAGGACTGAGGTGTTTGGTTTTACACACAGGTCTAGATAGTTCCTCTTTTAATCTGCATTTGTTAAAATTTGTAGACAGTGTTTAGACTGAGTGCTGCAGTGTTAGTCAGCAAAGGAAAGCTAAACCTCTGGAACTGAGTTTGAAGAAGGGAAATGAGGTTGAGTAGTGCATGGGATCTGGGAATACACGCCAGAGGCAGAGTGAGGAAAAAGTGCAGTCATTTGAAAATTAATTCCAGATTTATGTTCTTTATGCTCCTATTTACCAGGCTGGGTTATCTTCAGTGAACAAGGGAATGTAAGTGCTTTTCCAACAGTGGGAATAAGAATTTAAAATAACGAGAGTTAATACTTGTTGGTTTGCTGAATGCTTCCTACTGCTTGCCTAGTCAGGACATTCAGCACATAAATCTGGAACTCAGGGCCTGATCCCACAGCTTATACTGACACAAATAGTCTTTTCATATGGATAGTGCCGGGGCTTCAATGCAACATTTTGTGGGCTCAGACCTTTAATTTAAATTTAATTTTGTTGTTTACCTTTTAATGCAGATCTTTCCTAAATTTTAAGAAATATATAGAAGCTAGTCATATAATTCCCTTGAACAGCAGTTGAAGTTGAGTGAATTCATCTTCCCACAGTGCTTTCAAAATGAAAGAGTTTATATTTCTTTTAAAATGTCTTCCATTCTGAGTAAATGTCTCCATCTTGGGTCTAATCCAAAGCCAACTGAATGGGCTATGTTCCATTGACTTTAATGGCTTTGGATCAGGAAATATGTAGCCAGCTGGTAGAATCTTGGTACAAGCAAGGAAATGGTCCTGCTATCATGGGGAATTTTCCTGGTTTCCGTATTACCCTGGTGGAATTGGATGGTGAAAGGTGGAAGGATCTGAGTCCCTGCCCCAGTTCCCTTTACTTGGATGCCTGCCTGATCTTGAGCACTCATCTTTCTCTCTCCCATGTGGTGGAGTCCTCATAACCTCAGTAAGGCTGGGTCCAAGATCATTGTGGAGCTTAACTCCCAGTCTTGTTGTGGATCACTCAGATAGAGGTTAGGACATCCCCGCTCTCCTCAATGGCCATTTCCCTGACCCAGTGATCACTACATTGAGTACAAACCACATGCAATTTATTAAACAGCCACTGTAAACAAATAAGGGAAAAACTGAGAGGATTAAAGGATGAAGAAACCCCACACTATAGGCATGGGGAACACTGTAAACAATAATCTCGGGCACCGAAGGAATTTCACAGCCTATTCCTTACACGTCCTGGACGTTCTGCAATGATACCGCAGGTAAGACATCTGCTTTGGTGGTGGCGACACACCCTCAGGCTCCAGGTAGCAGGAGCCTTCTCCCCAGTATTGATCCTCCTGTCAGGTTCGTGCCTCCCTCCCCCAAGTCCAGTCTTTGTGATGTCTCTCTCCATTGGGCCCTCACTGCCCAGGATTCCCACCTCATTCTCTCTAGCTGCTCACCACGCTTGTCTCCAGTTTACTTGTTGCATGGTGGCTCATCCGTTATGCTGGCTCTGGTCCTGTGCCTTCCCACTGTAGCTCAGTCCTGGCTTACCACTGGTGCAGTTGGTCTTCGCTGCGCCAGCTCCAGGCTGCTGCTCTGGCTTCTGCAATCTCCCTGGTTCTGCTCTGGGATCTAGTTCCCCAGCTCTGGGCAGCTGCTCGGGCTGCTGCACTCTCTCTGGCTCTGCCTTACTCTGCCCTGGTAGCCCCAGCTCAACTGGAGGACTGATCTTGGGCTCTCAACCCCCTTATTGGCCTGCTTATTGGCCGCTGTCAATCTAACTGACCTCTCCCTGTTGACTCTGGGGACTTGTCAGTCACAGGATCCTGACTCCTCTTTGGTATTGGGGAAGGGCTAACCAAAAAAAAACAAAACAAAAAAAGTTTCAATAAGAAGCCAACAGGCCTCTTACTTTTAAAAATGGATTTGTGTTGTAGGTGTTTGGTACTGAAACAGTACCAATGTATGCAACGAATAAGAAGTTTATGTATTTATTAAACATTAACTGTCAACTCTTTTTTTCCAGTATTTTTTTAAACTTAAAAAAACTTGTAGCATTTTACAAATATCCTTGCCAAAAATTGACAGTAATGTGGGCCCAAGATAACTTTTCCTAAATTAGATTTGAGCCATTAATTTTCTACTATAAATAGTATTGGCAGAAATTCACATGCCAAGCTCTGGGTGCATTCGTGTAGCAGGAGCAGCTGGCTCTTTGGCAGACTCTGCAGACAAATGTGTTGCCAACTTTGGAACGGCCTCTTGGTCTTTCACATAATTTGGTTTCTGCTGGCAGGCAGCTTTGTCTTCCTTAAAGCCATTTCTTGCAATTTTACTTTGACTTTAAAAAACTGACTTATTTTTGTCCATTTTAAATTGTGTTCTGAATAAAACTTTTACTGAGTTCTGTACAATGCCTTATTATAGTCAAAAGCAGGCTCTTTCTTCCACATCCACATTCAATTATTGGGTATTCTAAGTGCTGATCTTAGAATCAGCCATTTGCTGATGTGTAATCTATGCGTACCGTACACGGGTGACAACATTTAATTTGTAAATTCAAGTAAACCATTAATTTTTGTGCAGGAAGCTGATTGTGAAATTGCGTTCAAAACAATATCCTTTATACTGCAGTTTCTTAAGCAAGAAACAGTGTCTGACTAGATCAACTATGGGCTCATTAAACTATTGTCTGATGCTTCGGCAATTACAAGAAGATTTAATTGCTCAGAGATAGTGTACTTAGTATTTCTAAAGAGGAGTTAGGGCAAATCAGCTGTCTTTGAGTATCATGTATTGTAACAAGTGTCCTCTATTTCACTTTAATTGTTCAGCCTGTTTTTGCCAGTATTATTCTGGATGGAATTTGTTTTGTACTTGCTTTTTAAACAGAGTGCATACTACATTTTGAAACCAGTGCCTGGAGATGTAAGCCCACCTCTTCCTATGATTAATAAATAATAGTTTCCACCTCTGTACAACCTGACTTCAACCTCAAGATGTCAAAACATTGTCATGAATAAATTACAATACCCCTGTCAGGTGGGTAAATATGAATTTAAGTACCTAACTTAAAGTATGAACATTTTGTTCTCAACCTTTCTACATCTCTGCTTCCCAGCCCATAACATTTGTATAATAATAATAATAATAATTAATAATAATTTATTCTTTGTACTACGTCAGTGATTAGAGGCTCCAGTCAGGATTAAGGCCACGGTCTGCAAGTGCTGTACAAAAGCATGGTGTAGTCTTTCTCCTTCACAAAGGAATGGGAGAGGGAGAAGGGAAGAAGTGATAACCTCATGTGTTTACATAGACTAATTATGCATATAATTAGATGGTTTTGAGTCAGTTATTAAATATTTATATTCTGTTAGTGCCTAAAGGTGCCAATCAGGATTGGGTTTCCTTTGTGCTGGGTGCTGTACAAACAAGGATAATGAGACAGTCCCTCCCTGGAGGGTTTTACACAGTGGCAATGTTTGCACAGAATATAGCATGTACATTTTGAAATTGCAAGCACCAGGGTCCACCCAAAAAGGCTGCCAGATCTAAAAGTGCCCCTTCTAACAACATCTTTAAAGTACTGTGTGTCAGAACTAAAATGGCTTTGCAGGACAATAAATGACTGTGTGGGAAAGTCCTGAAAATGAAGTTGTGTATGAGGCTGTCCAGGAATAGGCACCCTGGGTAAAATCCTCGCCCCACTGAAGTCAATGGCAGAACTCAATGGACATCACCCTCCACATGTATTCTTAAATAATGAGAGAAAATTAATATACTGTTCATTTTTAGTATACTGTTTTCACTCGTGCGTTGCATATATCTTAACTTCTCTGTTGTTGACCTTATGACTGTGCTTTTATACATTATAGGTGTAGGTGAAGCTGGTAGCACTATGTATTATTAAGGTTTTTGCCATACAGCGGCAGAAATTTTCCTTTTGGAAATAAAATATTTTAACTAAAAGGAAAGCAATTTACTGTAAATGAAATGTAAAAATTTGTTGTTGCCTGTATCATTGGCAAAACTGGCAAAAGGAAACATTAATATACACGCACACTTCTCAAAAAACTCGCACATCTTGGGAATTGATGATACTTTCCATTATCATCAATGGAAAAGTTATTTTGCCATTATCAAAAATGATTTTGCTTTTTATAGTAAGATGACTGCCATCGACCCGCAGCTCAGAAATGTCAGTTGTATCTGCATTCCTGGTGTGGAAATTCTTACCTTTTAAAACCTTTAATTTGCTGGGCTGCCTATGAGAAAATATATATAATTATCTTTTATAGAGCTAGAAAGTCTCTCTGCATTTAGGGTAATTTTTAACTTCTGTGCCTTCTCTGTCCACCCTGTGATTTCAATCTGGATGACTCACTACCCTGTATCTCTCTTCAAATAATGTCAGATTGTGCCCATTTGCATTGACTCTCATATAAATGCCATAACCCTCAAGTGCTGGAGACAGTGACAGACCGATGTCATTACGGGAATATCAGTCTTGTGGCCCACTGTGATATTTCTTCTGTCTGACATCATGTGTTCGGAGTATCATGTTTTGTCCGGGTTGTTTCTTTTTTTCTTTGCCTGGGGCCTTTTTCTCTGAGGTGTCTTACAACACAGAGCAGTGAATACATGTAAAATGTTATTGAGTGGGATTTTGAAAAGTGGATAAGGGAGGAAGGTGCCCAGTTTACTTTTAGTGAGCTAGGCACTTTTGAAAATGTCATCCGAACACTTACTGAAAGTCAGTGGGAGTTGGGTGCCCTTACTTGTTTTTGAAAATCACACCCCTTGAGTAATATGATATACCCATGGCTTTATATTTGTACTTACAGTCACATTTTTCTTATATTATTGTGGTTTATATTTTTCCTTCATACAAAACAAAAATAATAAACACCTGAGTAACATAATCTAAAACCTTCCCATTGGGATCAACATTTAAATATCCTTCGTATCCTCCAAACATGCTATTAAAGAAGGTTATTTGGTCCAAATTAGCTTGCAAGGATAAAACTAGCCCAGCTGAGAGATATTAATCTTATTGGCAAGGCCTTTTGCTTGTGTCAAACTCATATGGCTAGGCTTGGTGTTAGTGGGATTCTATGGAGTTGGGATAGAAACTGCCCCACTTAGGGTTGCAGTGGCTTCCGCTGCACTTGTTTCCCCTGCCTATCCCCAACTCTCTGCAATAGCCACTGCATTCATGCAATTATAGATCCAGTGCTGTTTTCCACATTCCATCCCACCTGTGTCCTATCTCCACATGCACAGGGTACAGTGAGCCTATGTGTGCCTGGGCTACATGGTGCACAGAATCCCAGACCCTTTATGTGAGGGCCCAAGATGATGATTTCACCATCGTGAGGGCTGTGGAGGGTGGGATAGAATTTCCCTCTTACCGCAGGTGGCAACGGTGGGATAACTCCTATACTTGTCCAGTGAATGAGCATGGTTCTTTAAATGAATCCCAATTTAGCTTTTTGAAGCCAATCAGCCTGTAAGACAAATCCAAATTAATCATTAAAAGATGACTTGTCTGATTATTTCTTAGTGTTGGCAACACTCCCATCTCTTTATGTGTATACATGAACTATACTGCTGTATTATTGAAATATCAATAGAAAGAAAGGCTATGTTAGAACCGGGACTGACATTTTCAGATCTGTGAAAGATCAAAGTAATCCTACATAGCTGCTTTTGAACGAAAGCCCATTTATTCCTAATACATTAGAGCAATTATTCAAGAACATTTTAACTATGTGAAAATATGTCCCCTGTGGTGCTGTCAAAATCACTGAGACCTTAGCTTAACTGCTTCAAAAAGTGCCTGCCAAACAACTGAGTGCAGCTTTAATTTACTTCTCTCACTTTTCAAAAATTGTAGACAAATACATTCATATTGCCTTAGGCTAATTTGTCTTCTTTTCCTAATGTGTCTGCGCCATTTTGGGCACAGGCTGTTCAATATGAATGAATACTCCTGATGAATTAACACAGTTTACGCCAAAGTTGAGTACACTGAAAAGGACAGAACTGTGTAGCTCCAGTTTTTTGCTCAAATCAAATGGTAATTTGAGGCTAGCAGAAGTAGGTAAAAGCAGATTGTGTTCAGCATGTCTCCTTCACATGAAGAGCTTGACACTTTAAGTGCAGTTCAGTTCTGGAAAATGACTATAAAATGTGATTTTGGGCTTCTGTATTTGTCTGCTAATGATTTTTTTACCACCGTCTGTGAGGAAATAGGGCAATCTCCTGCAATCTCCTGGATAACCTTTATTTAATTAAGTTAAATCTTATTGAATTAAGTTTAATACCTTTGGGGTCCATTGTATTAAAAATACATTTGTTTATTCATTATTGTGGAATTGTATGTAACCCCTCTAGGAGATGTGACTAATGTAAACCTTGAGAAATGTGAAGAACTTCAAAGGACTTTTTGAAACAACAATAACTTCTAAATTTAAGTGAGTTTCCCAGGAAACCTCTAGGAAGAGGGGAATATGCTAATGTAACTCCTTCAGTTAGGCAAGAAATTAGCCGTTTGAAGCTTCGCCCCACAGATGGTATCCATTGTTTGGGTGATTATCCAGTTTGGGGTCTTTGAAGAGACCATGAATAGGTAAAGCACTCACTTACAAATTATATGGGTTCTTGCTCTGAGAAAAGGCTGTTATGAACTTGAACCCAGAAGAAAACCCTTGGATGGGGTATGAAAGACTGCTCACCTATCAGAACGCATGTTGGAGTTGGAGTGATGTCTGGTAAGCTTATTAGCATATGTGCAGGTTGTTTTATTGTTTTTAATGTATTTTCTCTGTAATGCTTTTACCCTAAGAATAATATGTGCTTGCTTAGAAAGAGCTGTATGGTCGATTAACTGTGATAATTACCCCGATAACCATTTCTGAAGAGAAGGCAAAAAAAGCCAGCTTAGGCAGCCTTTTTTTTGCTGGAAAAGCACAGTGTAGGCAGGGAGCTGTGCAGCTTGGAAATACCCTGGTCAGAAGGGAGAGAGATGCATATTTCTAGCCAGGAGAGGTAATGGCTGGGGACCCGGAAGCCTAAAGTGGGTGCCCTTGCTGGACCATAGAGGGGAATATAGATGCAGTTCCCCTAAACTGTGACACTATCTGCTCTTCATAGTCTGTATAGTTTGCATAGTCACCTCATTCTATAACTGATATATATACTTACAGGTCTTGAGCCTGATTTGCCTTTTTTAAAAAAACTTCATTTGCGTGAGAGGGGTCTCTCCTGTGCCTAGTTATTGGATGGAGACCATTGAGATTTTCTGCTTTGAAAATAATGGCAGAACTCCTATTGCCCAAACTGTCCTCTTTCCCTACATGGTCATAATTTTTTGGAGAAATAAATTTTCAGCTTCTTGGGTCCTTTTGTCCTTCCAAGTAGAACTACATAATAAAGCTATTAGCCAGAGAGATGTGATAGCAAGACTATACAATACTATATTTTCTTCTATGACTGCCAAAGAGTCAACCAGAAAGAACCTCCTCTGGTGTCAAGCAATTCTGGAACACATTACTCCATGCATCCCCTGACCTCAGTTCCATGAGGTCAATTTGCTATGTGTTGCAATTATTTGGGTGGAGTCTCAGGTCATGGCTATACTGGAAACTTCGAAGCGCTGTCGCGGGAGTGCTCCCACGGCAGCGCTTTGAAGTGTGAGTGTGGGAGAGAGCTCTCCCAGTGCTCCTGGTAATCCACCTTCACGAGGGGATTAGCTCCGAGTGCTGGGAGCATGGCTCCGAGTGCTGGGAGCCTGTTTACACTAGCGCTTTAAAGCGCTCTGATTTGCTGCGCTCAGGGGGGTGATTTTTCACACCCCGGAGTCAGCAAGTTAGAGCACTATAAAATGTAAGTGTAGCCAAGCCCTCAGACTACATAATCAGAAATGAAGCAGGTTTTGGTGGCTTTTTAAGAGGCATATGAGGGAATAAGAAATAGGGAGCAAGCACCACAACTGTGGAGCCCATGAAGCTTTCAGAACCAATAGAGGCATAGAACAGGGTGCTCAGAGGACTGGGTGGCCTAATGAAAGTGTGCCTGACTTCCTGCCCTTGCTTCCCTGGCAGAGGTGCTTCAGCTCTTAGGGAGGTAGGGGGACCTAGACCCTCCCTTTCCACTGGGTTGCAGCCCAGAGCCCTGGGTGAAGCAATGCTGCCAGGGTCCCACCAGCACAGAGTATAAATCCACTGCCCTGGGATTTACTTCCTACCTTTGTCTTGCATTTTGGGGCGTGGCCCCTATAGACCAAACAGTTTGGTGTGGTTTGACTCAAGTAGCACCCACTTGTGGACCTTTTGTAGTGTCCTGCCACGGCCTCAGGTCTCTCTGTGTTGGGTGGTGGCTGTAAGACTGGCAGGGCCTAAACCCACAATGTCTCTATAGTTAACTCACACAGTTCACTCCATGTGGCATGGTCCTTGGTCAGGGATGAAATAAATTTTCCCCAGTGGCTGTCTGGCTCCTAGTGATGCTCCACTCACGTAGGGAAGCAGCTGGCCCCTTTGCTAGACAGCCCAGAACTGAGCAATGTTCTCTCCTTTTCTTTTCCCTCCAGGCCTGGCATTGGCTGCAGGGATAGTGGGGCAGGGTTATCTGGGCCCATAGGCCTCTTTAAACCTTTTCATGCTTGTGTGAGGTTTCTCAGCTTCATCCCAAGACATTTTTTGGAGTTGAGAGAGTCCATTTAATGTATTTGTGTATAAGTAAGGGATCACTCTCTCAAGTCCAGTTTTTTTCTATGTGCTTCTGCAGTAAAATTATACTCATGTGCTTATTTATTTTGGGTACCTATCCTTCATCGTACACATCATATTCAAAATTATGTGTCACATCTAACCTTTTATGATGTGAGAAAACCACAGGTGTTGGCTCCACAATGGGGAAAGGTCAGCCCCACAGTAGAACAGTCAGGAAAAGAAATTCAACTGAACTCTGGAAAGTTGCAAAGCTGATCAAGAGAATTCATGTAAATGAACTTTTCAGTGCTGCAACTAACAATTCTCCCCTTCAAATGTATGCAGAAGTGCTGCGATTGGTAAGAAAGTTAAAAATGTACCAAGAGTGGAATCTTGAGGAAATAACTTCTTCTTTGGTGATCTGGTCTCTTGCCAGTCCAGACTTAAGGAGAAACTCCTAGAGGATTTCTTTCCTCTCTTGATCACTGGCCATTGTTTAAGGCTTCTGTCCTATCAATAGTAATAATAATTATTAGCATTTAAAAAATTAGCAATACCATTGTTTGCTAACATAGGACCTGCTCCTGCTTTCATTGACTTGAATGGGAGCAGGATTCAACCCATAGATAAAATACACCCGCAGCCACGAAGCTGTTTACAGTCTAAGTAAAACAAGGCAAACACAGGGCAAGATAGGTTTCAGAGTAGCAGCCGTGTTAGTCTGTATCTGCAAAAAGAAAAGGAGGACTTGTGGCATCTTAGAGACTAACCAATTTATTTGAGCATACGCTTTGGTTAGTCTCTAAGGTGCCACAAGTCCTCCTTTTCTTCTTACAGGGCAAGATACACATCCTTGTAAAAGTGTTACCTGTTTTCCACCTACTGAAAAGCCACAAAGGCGCAAACCATTAAAGCAAGGAGAGCACATACATACACACTCTCACTCAGTCTCTATTTCCCCATTAATATTTGTAAAATACAGTAGGTAGTACAGGAGTTGAGACCATTTGGTAAAATAAAGCAGCATTGCTCTTCATAAATAATTCCTAGAGTCTATTTTAACTTCTCATTTTCCCCATTAGTCAAGACGCAATTAACATTTTTGTCTACGTGCTAATTTCTAGTTTAATAACAGTCTAATATCAGGTGATATTTCTCTGAGATGGGAACATACTGTGATATGATATTATTGTATTAGCATGATTATAAAGATAGTTGGGGGGAAATGCTTTACTATACGTTTCAATTCAGTATAATGATGAAGTAATACAATCTGGATTTCTAGTAGGCATGGAAATTTGTTTTCTATCAGGAATGTAACTGAAAACATAGGTTTCAGAGTAACAGCCGTGTTAGTCTGTATTCGCAAAAAGAAAAGGAGTACTTGTGGCACCTTAGAGACTAACCAATTTATTTGAGCATGAGCTTTCATGAGCTACAGCTCACTTCATCAGATGCATACCGTGGAAACTGCAGCAGACTTTATATATACACAGAGAATATGAAACAATACCTCCTCCCACCCCACTGTCCTGCTGGTAATAGCTTATCTAAAGTAATCATCATATATAAAACTGAATATTATATTTTATATCTTGGGAATCTATTTAGGAGAACTATTAAGTAGAGCTGGTTTAAAAATAAAAGTTCAAACATTCTACTGTTTTTGAAATTTCAAAAACTGATATTTTTTCAAAAATTAGAAAATGTTGCTTAGCTCTACTACATGGGTTTGGAATGCTTTTCTGGATGCTTACCATCTGCCCCCTCCAGCCATCTCACCTCATTGTCTTCTAATTATCACCTAAGTGACACTCCAGTGCTGTCAGTGGTTTTGCATAGTAAACTGCACACTAGTAAAAACTTTTGATAATGCACAAGAAGGAACAGAAACCTTCCAGTTCACTCTTTATTTTTGTTCACTCAAGTCAGACAATAGAACTCTGAATGCACACAGGGAGTATGGAGCTGCTGGGTAAGAAGGCACTAATTTTACAGTCAATTTTCAGAGCAGAACCACACTTTTTAAGCCTCCTGTGTGGGAATGGCTTAATGTAAATTGTTCTCATGTCATAGGCTGAGTATTTATTACAAACATTTACAGGGGAACTTTTGTACAACAGCAAACTTTTAAATGAGAATGCATGTAAAGTCAAAAAAGTACTTGGACATGATTTTTTGGCATTCACTTTGATATTGGGCTCTAGAGTAGCCATGTAAGGCGCCATAAGCTACCCCATCAGACAATTTCACTTATCCTATGACAGCATCTCACATCAGATCAACATAGTTCTTTGTCCACAGAGAGTTACTATTATTTATGATTGTGACAGTGGGCGACTGGCCAGTCTCTACAAGACCCTCCTGAAGAGACCCAAAGAGGCTGTGAAAATAAATGTAATTGTTCTCTGTTTTCCCTTTCTTTCTACACTGTCGCATCCTTTTTTACAGGAGCAAAATATTAGCTGTAGACCAGAAGCACGAGACAGATCTGGATTTTTTGACCCTTTATTAAATAGCATAGTTAGCAAGGTTATATTTCATTAACTACATGAACTAAAGCTCAAGATGGACAGAAGGCTGGATGCTGTCAGCTGGGACTTGTATTCTGGACTACCACAACCATTTTTGTTACCATTTGACTAATGTTCAAATAATACGGAATTGCTTATAAAAAAGTGACAGTATGAGAAACTGCCAGATTTGATGTTTGCAGGTGAAAATATTGCCTGCGAGCATTAAGTTCCATTCCTTGCTCGTGAGGAGAGCTTGAAATAACGAGATGGCAAGTGTCTTCTTTTTTAGTATAACTGCCCAATTCTCCACCACCACCTACAATATTCTTTTTTAGAAGAAAAATTATTTGAGAATAAATGACAATCTCAATTGCAAATGCGTGAATTTGACTGCATTACATATTCAAAAAGATGCACCTGTGTTGCAATCTGCAGGCAATTGTCCACCTAAATGGTTTGTAATTGCATGTGCATACACTTTAATATTTCTAGCAGGTTGCTCGTAAGAGCACAGTAGCAGGTTGCGTGGACCCAGACGCTTACCATCTGTTTAAGCATGGAAATACATTTTCAACATAATTGGGCCACCCACGTTTAATCAAAGTACTTGCACGTGTAAGTGATGATGGCTTATTTAAAAAGCACCATGTAGGCTTTGTTTTTCATTTCTTACAAATGAAATTATTATAAAGTCTCCAAAGCAGGGGCTATGGGTGAAATCCTGGCCCCAGTGAAGCTAATGGGACTGTAGGCATTGACTCTAAAGGAATGAGGATTACATGCTAGTTTTTGGGGTGTTTGTACAGTGCCTGTTTCATGGGGGACCTGTTTCCTGACTTGGGCCTTTGGCTGCTACTGCAATAAAAATAATTATTATAAGAATAAAGGCAGGCTAGATCTGAAAAACATTTTCAAAATTTTGTTAATTTCTTTTGAATTAAAGCTTTGTGTTAAAAAGCACTGGACAAAGAACAGGTGAGAAACTGGGACAAAATGCAATACAACCAAATAGGAACAAGGGTTTTTTAAAAAATATAACACAGAATTATATAAAGCATTCAAAGATACTTTACTTCTCTACAGCAATTTCCAATCCATAAAATGTGGATCATAATATATACCTGCTGTTTTCCACAGGGATGTTGTGGGAGATAACTTAATTATCTTATTAAACACTTTGAAGATTAAACATTCTCTAGAATTGCAAAGTGTTGTTATGATGCAAGAAAATCACTTAGAGTGGCCTAGACTCATGCATGCAACTCCCATATCAAGGGAATGAAATGATTTATAGCTACAACAAACAGACCATATCCATGTCTAATCAGTTTAATAAATATTTATGTAAATAATTTTTTCTTAGAAAGAGAACCCCAAATTCAGCTTGTAGATCGAGCAAATGTAAACAGGCTTCTAACTTTTCCTAATGGTGTATAAATCCCAGCGACCTCATGTGTTTTCATTAGAGATAGAAATTCCCTGAAATTAGCAGGAGAAGAAGGCCACAGGGAGAGCAAGTATGCAGAGGATGCTACTCAATCGCTGGTAAAAGCTTCTCCACATTAATGCGAACGAGATGGGATGCTGCAATTATAGCATGATACAGAGCTAGGGAGACACTACTGTACAGCATGCTCTCCTCTAACACTGGTGGATTTGTGGGTGGAAGTCCATGCCATTATTACTGCTGTTCAAATTGGCATTAATTTCCCATTGCTGCTTCTTTCAGTCCATCCACTTCAGAGAAAACAGAGTAAGTTTTGCAGACACAGGAAAGAAAGTTAGTGACTCTTGACTGGAAGAGGATGGAGTCCAGAGAGCTGCAAGATGAATCAAGGCCCCCTCTTATGGATGAGCCAAGATCTATCTATAGGGCGAAATGCAATGATAGACACCAGAATATGACAGAATTGTATAAATATGCTGAAAATAGCCTCCCCCCAAAACTGGCAAAGTGCCCACCACCCCCCACAAACACACACACACCTCTTCAAAAGCATCCACCTGCAAAAACAAAATTTGGCGCCTATGCTCAGAGGTGCCACAATAAAGAAGGAAGGCTCTAGGGCCATATGACCAAATGATACTTCAGGAAAACAAACAAATGGTTAAATTCACATAAAAAACCCAAACCCAATAGATACAGTTTTATATTAATTGAACTTAGTTTGTCAGCTGTACATTCTCTTTATGTATTACATATGAGACCAAAAACCATGAAAATGAAAAAAAAATATATTGAAATATATTTCTAAAGTTATTTGACTTATTTTAATTTCACTGTGTATCCTGTGATTATCATCAGATACTGCAACTGCACTGAAACATACTTTCATGGTAACTACAATTTTATTCTAGATTTTTAATGGCTAAGTATTTGTCAGTGTCTTTGGTTTGTTGTAACCTTGCAATGTTAAGTTCAAAGTAGAATTAAAGGGCAGTCTTGGGAGTTTTGCCATTGATTTAACTGGGATCAGGATTTCACCCAAGGCAAGCTACTCGTGTAATGTAAGTGGGTATGATGAAGATATATTATCAGTTGCATTGTACATTTTTCTAAATCTTTCTGGATTATAGGAGAAGATTGACATTGTGTATGAAACTGTAAGGCAGTGACTCTTACGCTTCAGAGAAGGAAAACCTAGTTTTTTTAGGACTGCCTCAGTCAAGTCTTTTGATAACTTCAGTTTCTTGTTGTTTAGTGGCTAAATGCTGTACTTCAGTGATTATGTGGGAAGTCCATTATCTTCAGTTCACTTCAAGATCATGCAAACATTAACTTTGCCTGGATGTTTTGCCTCTAGAAAGGTTTCTGTGTGTAGTTCTTGTTCAGAGCTCCCTAAATGAGTTGTACACAGTGTAGCAGAAATGTCCTGTCCTGACCCTCTTTGCCAGAAGTAGTGAGAGGAAGATTGAAGATTCTGGCTAAGAAAATAGATTGGGAGAGGGGGTGAGGCAGCTATTATATTCCTACTCATAGTACAGTGAGAAAAACAGCTCCTACATAACTGTGAATAATGTTTCAACAGAAAGTCAGAGGCTACCGCAAAGACAGATGGTACAGTTCAAATGATCGGTTTCAGGAAGTGATTAATTATTGGAGGTTGAATTTGATTCAAAATGGGTTCCAACACAAAATGTGTATCCAGATTTGTACATCTAGCACTCCACAGTTCGGGGGCGTTCAACTGTAGAGGTTTGACTTGGCCCATTATCAAGATATAGACTATAAGATTTTCTTACTGGAGCTCTAGATTTGAGTTCTGATTTCAGATAGACCAAAACATGTGGATCCAGGCTTTGATGTGGCCGCTATTTAAGAATTCTAGTGAAGAACAGTAGTGGCTTAAAGTTTTAAAAGTAATATTAGGGCTTTGAGTACAGAATTGATATCTATTAAATTGTGGGTCTGTATATGGAACTCACTATGAACCACTTTGAAAATAAGACCTTTTCTGCAATCATTAACAGTTAAAAATTACTAACTCTGTATGAGTGGTCTCCCACCTTTTTATGCCCAAGATCACTTTTTGAATTTAAGGGAAACCCAGGATGTGCCCTGTCCCTTCCCCAAGGTTCCGCCCCTTCCCCGAAGCCTGCCCCGCTGACTCCATCCCCTCTCTCTCCGTCACTCACTTTCCCCCACCCTCACTCACTTTCACTGGGCTGGGGCAGAGTGTTGGGGTTCAGGAGGGCGTGCGGGCTCTGGGCTGGGGCCGAGGGGTTTGTAGTGTGGGAGCAGGCTCCAGGCTGAGCCTGGAGCAGAGGGTTAGGGGTCAGGAGGGGGTCAGGAGGGGGTGAAGGGTGCAAGCTGTGGGAGGGAGTTTGGATGCAGGAGGGGGCTCTGGGCTGGGGCAAAGTATTGGGGTGCAAGAGGGGATGCGGGGTGCTGGCTCTGGGATGGGAGTCAGGGCTGAGGCAGGGGGTTGGGGTGCAGGAGGTGGTTTGGGGTGCTGGCTCTGGGAGGGGGCTCAGGGCTGGGGCTTTGGATGCAGGAGAGGGTTCGGGGCGCTGGCTCTGGGAGGGGGCTCAGGGCTGGGGGGTTGGGTGCAGACTCCTGCCAGGCGGCGCTTACAATGGGTGGCTCCTGGTCGGTGGTGCAGAGAGGCTAAGGCAGGCTTCCTGCCTGACCCAGCCCCACACTGCTCCCGGAAGGGGCCAGTGTGCCCCTGTGGCCCGTGGGGGGAGGGCATGTGGCTCCATGCACTGTCCTTCTATGCCGGCACTGCCCCCTCAGCTCCCATTGGCTATAGTTCCCCATTCCTGGCTGTGGGGGTGGTGCAGTGTCCCGTTGCCCCTCCCCCCCACCCCCCCACGGGGCCATGCTGTCTGCTTCTGGAGAAGGCAGGCAGCAAGCCTGTCTTAGTAGCAGCCCCGCTGCACCACTGGAGATCGCAATTGACTGGGAGAGTCTCCAGCATTGAGCCGTCGATTGTAATTGACTGGTTGGTGACCACTGCTCTATGTTTCCCTTACTTATTAGCTTCCTTAATTTGCCTTATTACACAATTTAAAACGATTTATATTTCATTTTAAAAAATCAGCTTTCATTTTGATTTCAAATGCTCTTCAGATATATATAAAATATTAGAGAAGTTGATTATAAATTAATATAAGTAGTATATGTTCCCTTTCCCTCTTCTCCTTATACCTATTCCAACATGCATCTCACTTAAAGAATCCAGAGCTGCTGTGCTACAAAACTAAAATAGAGGCAGAGTAATTCCAAGTGGAGACAAAGTACATCCCAATCTAACAATCACTCAGGACTTGATTCAACTGGAAAAATCACGGAGCAGGTCCTCAAGGAATCAATTTTGAGGCATTTCAAGGAGAGGAAAGTGATCAGGAACAGTCAGCATGGATTCACCAAGGGCAAGTCATGCCTGACTAACCTAATTACCTTCTATGATGAAATAACTGGCTCTGTGGATGAGGGGAAAGAAGTGGACATGTTATTCCTTTACTTTAGCAAAGCTTTTGATACAGTCTCCCACAGTATTCTTGTCAGCAATTTAAAGAAGTATGGGCTGGATGAATGGACTATAAAGTGGATAGAAAGCTGGCTAGATCGTTGGGCCCAATGGGTAGTGATCAATGGCTCCATGTCTAGTTGGCAGCTGGTATCAAGCGGAGTGCCCCAAAGGTTGGTCCTGGGGCTGGTTTTGTTCAATATCTTCATTAATGATCTGGAGGATGGCGTGGATTGCACCCTCAGCAAGTTTGCAGATGACACTAAACTGAGAGGAGTGATAAATACACTGGAGGATAGGGATAGGATACAGAGAGACCTAGATAAATTAGAGGATTGGGCCAAAAGAAATCTGATGAGTTCAAGAAGGACAAGTGCAGAGTCATGCACTTAGGATGGAAGAATCCCATGCACTGCTACAGACTAGGGACCAAGTGGCTAGGCAGCAGTTCTGCAGAAAAGGACCTAAGAGTTACAGTGGACAAGAAGCTGGATATGAGTCAACAGTGTGCCCTTGTTGCCAAGAAGGCTAAAGGCATTTTGGGCTGTATAAGTAGGAGCATTGCTAGCAGATCGAGGGATGTGATCACTCCCCTCTATTCAGCCTTGGTGAGGCCTCATCTGAAGTACTGTGTCCAGTTTTGGGCCCCACACTACAAGAAGGATGGAAAAATTGGAAAGAGTCCAGCGGAAGGCAACAAAAATGATTAGGGGACTGGAGCACATGATTTATGAGGAAAGGCTGAGGGAATGGGATTATTTAATCTGCAGAAGAGAAGAGTGAGGGGGGATTTGATAGCCACTTTCAACTACCTGAAAGGGGGTTCCAAAGAGGATGGAGCTAGACTGTTCTCCGTGGTAGCAGATGACAGAACAAGGAATAATAGTCTCAAGTTGCAGTGGGGTAGGTTTAGGTTGGATATTAGGAAAAACTTTTTCATTAGGTGGGTGACCTAGAATGGGTTACCTAGCACTGGAATGGGTTACCCGGGGAGGTGGTGGACTCTCCTTCCTTAGAGGTTTTTAAGGTCAGGCTTGACAAAGCCCTTGCTGGGATGATTCAGTTGGGGATTGGTCCTGCTTTGAGCAGGGGGTTGGACTAGATGACCTCCTGAGGTCCCTTCCAACCCTGACATTCTATGATATTCTATATTCTAACTCCCAATGAAGTAGCTGGAAAGACATCTGGATTGAAATAATTGTGTCTCATTTGGGTATTTGGTAATCTCAATATAACTAAGGGCATTTTACACAAGGATGAAGTTCATGATGTATTTTATATTATGCTCATAAATATAGCACTGCAGACCTGTCAAAAGTACATGTGCTTTTGACAACTTTCCTGTCTTGGTTGTGCTGCTATTTTAAGTCCAATAAGGGTATATTTTTCAGAATTTGCATCACATGTCATTACTTGGAATAGTATTGCATCATATAAATCTTTCAAAGTGTGTCAAAATTGTTCTAAAATTAGGTACACTTTGAGGATTTTTCCCAATCAAGGACTGTACCAGTAAAAAAAGATATTTCGAAGAACTGCTTCTAGACCATAACTATACCCAGGACTAGACACATTTTTATTTGTTGTTTTTTGCACTTCAGATATGGCTCATAAACTCGAATATCTGGTGTCCTCTTCTGAAGCACCGATTAAAAGCATAGCCATTGGTGTTGCTGCTTCCATACCAGAATTATCCATTTGAAATTTCTAGGGAGGGAGAAAGGGAGCAGTGGTCCAAAGGAAGTCACAAAGAGAACTCAGAGAAGTTGCTGCACAAGACAGTGCAGTTTCACAATAGAAAATAGAGGTTGTAACTTTGTATAATATTGGAACCCTATATTTTATATTTTCCTGGAGACACCTGTATTTTCTAATGGAACTGTTGGGTAGCCTCTGATTTTTGAAGTTGAGAGCGATTAACACGTAGTTGTCGTTCAGTTTGTTAGCACCTGCACACCCGAGTGTGAAAGTGATTCATCTGATGAATGATGGGGGCATCCAAATTATGTTTGAGAGGCCGGATAAAACACCACAGGGGGAAGCTGCAAGAAATGAGAGGAAATTATGTGATTCATGAACAGCCATGAAAGACTGTGTGAAATGATTTGTTCAGTTTTGGTGTAAATCTGTTGTGTAATATTCCTGGGAATCTATATCTGGAGAATTTTTCTCCAGGGGCAAGAGCTTTATGATGAATGATTCTAAAAACTTCACAGCAAAGGGGAATGTTAGAGGGCTATCTGGGGATGATTCCACATATATTTGCTTGAACTGTTCTTTGGGGTGTGCTGAACATTTCTGATAGGATGAGAGTGTTTGTAACTCCAGTAAGACCAGCCAATATGCAGGTAACTTCTAGAAATCAGTACACCTAATTGCAAGACCTAGAGCAAGTGAGATCTTGGTTGATTCCTGCTTTGGAGAGAATGTCAGCAGCACGACAAGAGAAAGGAGAAAAGTGTCCAGCTTGCAGAACTCTTCTTCTATGCCTTGCTGTGCATGGACTTCACTGGCTAACAATCATGGGTCCAGGTGAAAGAGGTTAATAATAATAATGAGCACTTTTATAGCACAAATTATAGAATACGTGTCCAGCATTATGAAATCATAACTTAATTCCTGATCCTACGTGGCTCTCACTGTAAGCACACCTCCCACTATTGAATTCAGATTCTGTGTGGATACAGGGGTCTGTCCATGAAGATCTCATTGCAAGATTGATGCCTTATTCAGGACTGATCAATGAACTGCTTCATATGCTGAGAAAATCATAGTTACTCTGCATGTAAGAACCATGGATGGACAGTACTGTGTAGATATATGTTAAACTTTATATTTTATTATTTATGTGTACAATGGTTGCACTTTCAAAGTATCTTCCAGGTTACATGATAACCATTATATTTCTTAGCATATGCGCAATGTGCCTTAGGTGGCATGTGACCATGATTCATTACCGAATTTGGTCCGCTGGTTGGATCATTAGCTGCCCCAGCATGGCCCGGGTACTGACAGGGAGTGCTCCGTGAACACTGATCCATGTTCCCCACTTCTTCACATGGAGAATACTGATGGAACCAGTAATATTTCAATGTTGCTAACTCTTGCAATTTTTTGAGAATCTCACAATATCTGATGTCTTTCTTAATGCCCCAGCTCCTGTAGTCATGTGATTATGTGAGACTAGCAGCTTTCATTTAAAAAAAAGGAAGTTTGTCAAGGAAAGCTGAAAAATGTGGACTCCACAGGCTCAAAAACCAGAAGGCAAATAAAAAGGACCCTAAATGTGGTAATGATTTTCCAGACAATCTCATTATGTTTTTCAGGCCTGACTCATGACTTTTGAATATAAGGGGTGGGGAATACCAATTTCCCCAAATGCAAGACTTTTTCAAGTGATGACAACTATATTCATCTGTTTCGTAAATTTATTATTCTATTGTATTATTGTTGCTGCTTTTTGCAATGCATCTATACTTAGGCAATGATTTTTTTGAAGTAACCTTCCCTTGAAAGTTGAAGCAATCAATAAAATCCCTTCTCCATACTCTAGCTTTAGTGATGGCCTTAAGTCTGCCCCTTCCACAGCAACCTGCCCAACCTACATTTCTCGATATTCCTGCAAGTACACTTTGTGCTAAATTAAATATTTTAATTTAAAATGATATTTAAACAGTACAAAAGAGGAATTGTCTGAAACGAAGCATCTGAAAAACAAAAAGGAAAAACGTGTAGCTTTCTTGAGTTGTTCAGAGTGAGGTGTAACAGTCAGATTCTTTTTTTATTAAGTAAATATTATACACTCTTTTCCATCAGACACCCATGGAGAGGATGAGAAGCAGATAACTGTATTAATTAAAGTTCAGTGTGGGAGATTTTACAACTGTGTTCATCATGCTTTTGTTTATTTTAATGTAAATGTCCAGCTGCAGAAGTTCTATAGAAACTTATGTTTTGGACTTCATTGATTAAAATAGAAATCTCATATAATAGATCTTACACATGATCCCCCAGCCCCCCAGCATTTAAATTAATGCAAACAGTGTTGGCAATTTCTAAATTTAGAAAATAAAGCACCTTTTCTGGCAAGATTGAATTCTAAATCCAATAGCTAACCTAGAAATCTCTGGGGGGTAAAATCTTGGCCCCACTGAAGTTAGTGGTATTTCACCTTAAGCATTTTACTGGATGTGTTAAATTTTAATACATTTATTTAAAATCTGTTGGGGTGTATTAATTTGTTAGAATAATGTTCATGAAGAAATTATATCTGGTTGTAAAGGGTAAAAATTTGACCATTCTTTACTCCAATTTGGTTCATAACCCTTTGTGCCTGCATCTTTGGACTAGCCTTCTGTTGCATTCTCTCCCCCAACCCCATTCCCTTAAAGGAGCCATTGACTATTTTCTTCCTTCTGGCAGGACAATGCCTCCCCACTCCTAGAACATTGTAAAGCTCCCTTTATTAAAGCCCTTTGGCTTGTGTTAACTCATTTTGCCTTTTCTGTTGGACTTATGTTTTATCTCTTAGTGGATTCTGAACATTAATGTTTGGTTGCCTCCATCCTTAATTTCCATGACTGGTTTTCTTCTTCAGATTATTAGTAGCATCTTGTGAAGCCACACTGGCCAATTCTTATTTTTCCATTCTTCATTTCCAGAAGGATTGCACCTTAATTATGGTGTCTCTTACAATTCCCCAGCTCTTTCCCACACTGATGAATTTTAATATTTTTCCTTTTGCTTTTTATTTATTGCATTTCTTCATTCCCCAGAATCATAGAACAATAGAATCATAGAGCTGAAAGGGACCTAGAGAGATCATCTAGTCCAGTCCCCTGCACTCATGGTAGGAATAAGCAGACAATCCCTGACTGTTTGTCTAACCTGCTCTTAAAAAATCTCCTATGATGGAGATTCCACAGCCTTTCTAGGCAATTTATTCAGTGTTTGACTACCCTGACAGTTAGGAAGTTTTTTCAGATGTCCAGCCTAAACCGCCCTTGCTTCAATTTAAGTCCATTGCTTCTTATCTTATCCTCAGAGGTTAATGACAACAATTGTGACAACCTTTTATGTACTTGAAAACTGTTATCATGTCTCCTCTCAGTCTTCTTTTCTCCAGACGAAACAAACCCAGTTTTTTCAATCTTCCCTCAAAGGTCATGTTTTCCAGATCTTTAGTCCTTTCTTGTTGCTCTTTTCTGGACTTTTTCCAATTTGTTCACATCGTTCCTGAAATACGATGCCCAGAACTGGACACAATACTCCAGCGGAGGCCTCTAATCATCATGGAGTAGAGTGAAAGAATTACTTCTCATGTCTTCCTTACAACACTCCTGCTAATACCTCCAGAATGATGTTTGCTTTTTCTGCAACAGAGTTACACTGTTCACTCATATTTAGTTTGTGATCCACTATGACTCAGGCTAAGATTTTGTCATGGATATTTTTAGTAAAAGTCACGGACAGGTCACAGGCAATAAAGAAAAATTCACAGAAGCCTGTGACCTGTCCTTGACTTTTACTAAAAATGTCCATGACAAAATGGAGAGCTCAGCTGCAGGGTCCCCACACCACCCCGAGAAGCTATGCAGTCGTGGGGGCCGCTTGGAGCTCTGGGAATGGCGAACCGTGTCCACTGGGAGATTTGGGCAGCCGTGCAAATGTAAACAAAGTGTCTTGCGGCCCGCCAGCAGATTCCCCAGATGGACCGCGTGTGGCCCATGGGTCGCAGGTTGCCCACCACTGATCTAGACAGTATCTCACTAGTTTGTTTATGAGAAGGTCTTGTGAGACAGTATCAAAAGCCTAATAAAGTCAAGATATACCACATCTACTGCTTCCCCCCCTCCAGAAGGCTTGTTTCTCTGTCAGAGAAAGCTATTAGGTTGGTTTGCCACAATTTTTTCTTGACAAATCTGCTGATTGTTACTTATCTCCTTATTATCTTCTAGATGTTTGCAAATTGATTGCTTAATTATTTTCTCCATTATCTTTTTTGGGTACTGAAGTTAAGTGGACTGGTCTGTAATTCCCAGGGGTGTCCTTATTTTCCTTTTTATAAATGTGCACTATATTTGCCCTTTCCCAGTCCTCTGGAGTCTCTCCTGTCTTCCATGACTTTTCAAAGATAATCTCTAATGGCTTAGATATCTCCTCAGTCAACTCCTTGAGTATTGTAGGATGTATTTCATCAAGCCCTGGTGACCTGAAGACATCTAACTTGTCTAAGTAATTTTTAACTTGTTCTTTCCCTATTTTAGCCTCCGATGCTACCTCATTTTCACTGGCATTTACTATGTTAGACATCCAATCACTACTAATCTTTTTGGTGAAAACTGAAATGAAAAAGTCATTTGGCACTTCTGCCATTTCCACATTTTTCTGTTATTGTTTTCTCCCTGACCCCCCCATTGAATAAAAGGCCTATCCTGTCCTGGGTCTTCCTCTTGCTTCTAATGTATTTGTAGAATGTTTTCTTATTACCCTTTCTGTCTCTAGCTAGTTTAATCATGTTTTGTGCCTTGGCCTTTCTAATTTTGTCCCTACATACTTGTGTTATTTGTTTATATTCATCCATTGTAATTTACCTAGTTTCCACTTTTTGTAGGACTCTTTTTTGAGATTCAGATCATTGGAGATTTCCTGGTTAAGCCAAGGTTGTCTCCTGCCATGCTTCCTATCTTTCCTGTACAGTGGGATAGTTTGCTCTTGCTCCATTAATAATGTCTATTTGAAAAACTGCCAACTCTTTTGAACTGTTTTTTTCCCTGAGACTTGCTTTGCCTGGGATCTTATCTACTAACTCACTGAGTTTGCTAAAGTCTGCCTTCTTCCATTATCTTTATTGTGCTGTTTTTCCTCCTACCATTCCTTAGAATTGTGAACTCTATCATTTCGTTATCACCTTCACCCAAGCTGACTTCTACTTTCATATTATTAACCAGTTCCTCCCTATTTGTCAAAATCAAATCTAGAACAGCCTCTCCCCTAGTAGCTTTCTCCACCATCTGAAATAAAAAAAAAATGTCTCCAATACCTTCCAAGGACTTGTTAGATAATCTGTGCCCTGCTGTGTTATTTTCCCAACAGATGTCTGGGTAGTTGAAGTCCCCTGTTACCACAAAGTCCTGTGCTTTGGATGATTTTGTTAGTTATTTTAAAAAGCCTCATCCACCTCTTCTTCCTGGTTACGTGGTCTGTTGTAGACCCCTACCATGTTTTTTACCCCTTTTATCCTTACCCAGAGATTTTCAACAAGTTTGTCTCATATTCCCATCTCAACCTCAGTCCCAGTGTATATATTTTTAATATATAAGGCAACACCTCTTCTCTTTTTTCCCTGCCTGTCCTTCCTGAGCAAGCTGTACCCTTCTATACCAATGTTCCAGTTATGTGTATTATCCCACCAAGTCTCTATGTTGCCAGCTGTGTCATAGTTGTGTTTAGTAATTAGCATTTCAAGTTTTTCCTGCTCACTAGGTTAGCCAGTCCGCATCCAAATATGCTCTTCCCCTTCCTTGATAGGTGAACCCCATCTCTGCTTAGCAATTCTTCTTCCAGGAACAGCATCCTGTGGTCAAGAAAGCCAAAGCCCTCCAACCAAAACTATCCTCACAGCCATAAATTCTAATATTCTAGAATCTAATTTCCTTGTACTTCTTAATTCTCCAATCCCATTCCGTATATTTCAAATTCAGATATCTTGTGGTTCCACATTTCCCTGTTGTCCTAAGATTCTCAGTAATTTTCTTTCCCTATCAGAAGTAGATCCAGGATGAACTCTCTGGTTCTGGATGAAAAATGAAGCTGTCTTCAACACAACTGAGGAACCTCATCTGATGAAACCTATGTTGATGTGTACATTTTAAACAAAAAGTACAAGGATAGACAAAAATCAAGCATGTGTACAAAACCTACAGCTTTGAATACAATGAGAGCTGGTGGAGGAATTTTTTACTCCCCTTCTCTTGGGCAGATAACCTGTATGATAACTTACTGTTTTGCACTTCATTCCTCATATGCTCATCCAAAGAATTTCTCTGCCACTCTCTCAAATTTTTAGATTTGTATCATTGTGAACACTTTTGATAGGCAGTGCCACCCCTCCAACTTTTCTCCCCTTTCTGTCTTGCCTATCAGACTAATCTCTTCTATGTTGACATTCCATACCTGAGGGGAGTCCTACTTTGTTTCCCCACCTCATCATCTGAATATGTTGATAAGTATTTTATTTTTAACTTTTGAGGCTTAATTTTTCATATCAGAAATGGTCTTTTTCCTAAAATGTGGTGATTTGCTGATATTTAATCTACCTGCTTTTTTCTTTGAGTGATGCACTCCTCCCAAATCTACAACCGTTAAAAAAATTAAGGCATCATTCCATCTATACAGATACAGAAAACAATAGATATTATGTATAATGTACACCTAACATTACATTCATTTAGATTTTTTATGTTCTTGGAAATCTTATTGCAAAACACAGTCTGTGCAGCTCTTTCTGCATGCTTGAAGGGATTTATGGATTGCTCCTGTGCAAAGTGTGCCAACCAACATAACACTTCAAGGTAATCTACAAATGTCTGGCAACCTAGCTAGTATTAATCCTAAAATGCTTTGAACACAGGTTGTCTCAAACATATTTCTATAATTAATGTAGGCTAATGCACTCCATCTACCACCTCCCCACCACCTTCTTTTAGAGATCTGCAAAGCCCCAAACCCCACTGCTTCCATGTGACTGCCAGCTCCGTAGGGCATAGAAAATAAAGTATTAGGGCTTTATCCTGGGAGACACTGAGCTCCCTCAATGCCCCTTCATTTAAGTGGGAGTTGAAGAAGCTCACAGGCATTGCTGAACAATCCATGCAATCTGACATTTCTAAAATAAAACCTTTATTATAAATGTACAACACTGGGGATGAGGTACATAGAAGTGGGACTTGGCTTTTCTCTAGAGAAAAGGTCCGGTGTTCACTTTTGTTCTACAGTATGTTGAGGCCTCAAAACTGAATGGGAGCTGGATCTAGATTTTGTGTGGACTGGAAAGAGTATTGGAAAAAATAATTTCCTTTAGAAATGCTCCTTAAAATGCTAGCCAACAGGTTAGCATTTAATAATGCTAATATAGTATTTTTTAAAAGAAAGATATTTAAAGTACTACTCACTATTATTTGATAGATTGAAATATGTGAATTGACATGTATCGTGGAGAAATAATATACTGTGGTGATGGGAAATCTACAAATAGTTAGAGGCATGCATTACAATGTATATTGTCTCTGCATGTTGGCTTTTAAGTCTTCGTAAGATATAGTATAAAATCAACTCTCTAATCTGGAATAAACCAGTGTCCCTATTAGCTCATTAAAATGAACATTTTTTTTTATTAAACACACCTCACACAGACAATTTGAATAGTACCTATAACAGACAGCACATTCGATTAATCATATTCAATTAAAGAATAACGGTTGCTGTATTTCACCACGAGCTAAATCAGTTTTCCCTCTTGGATTTTTATGTGGTAGTTATTTTCCAAAGATTCAAGATATGTACATTTTGTAGCTTTGATTGGCAACTGTAATATAAATTAGACCATGCTTGTTCACTAATTGCTCATGCAGGCAGGGAATATGTATTTGAAATAATGGCAAGAAAATTAAACAGTTCTTCTCCTGAGTTGTTAATTCTAATCATCATAAAGCCCTTTTCCTGCGGGAAATTATATTCTTTCACACTGCATTTGGGAATCTCCTCTGCAGAGCCTACCTCAGCTCTTCCTGTGGCAGGACCTCCTCTCCATGACTGACAGATGCAACTCCTTTTGCCCCAGTGGATTTTCTCCATTTCTTTCAGTTTTCTTCCACAGATTTTTTTCTCATCTCTTTTCATGTTAGGGTGGAGACATTTTTTAATACTATCGACTCTCTTCTCTCTCTTGCTTTGCCCCTTTGTTTCTCCTTTCATTTATGTGCTCTGAATCTCTTCCTGTGGCCCTGTTTCTGCTCTCTTTGCTGTTCACCTTGTACCTTCAATCCATCCACTCCTACCTTTCTTCTCTTCCTACCTTCCCCAGTTTTATCTCTTGGTCTGTATCCTTCAACTTCCTTTCCCCCTTGCTTCTAGGTTTCTCACAAATGCTATATCCTCTCCCTTCTTTTGTCTGGTTCAGTTGGTGTTTCCACTTTGCCCAAAAAAGCTACCTTGAATTATTTGAGTTATTTCCTCTCCTATCCTGTTCCCTGGTCCCAGCCAGAACAAACTGATCACAGATTGTAAATCCTTAAGGAAAAATTATGTTACTTTATTTTTATTTTATGTTTTATCTCAAAGGAACATTTGTACAATAATTAACATCTTGTACAGTCATTTACTTTTATTTTCAGGTCTAAGTCTTCAAAGGCAGACTTATCCATATTTATAAGTTTCACAATGTTGACAGAGATTTGTTGACCTTTTCTAATATTTCTCTCAAATTGATCTGCTTCCTAGAACAAGTAACATATCCATAATAAGCAGCCATTATTAATTTATTTGGTAATTGATTTTTCACAGAGTGGTAAAGCAGTGTTGTTTTGTAAAAGCTTTGTGAAATAGGTCTTTGCCACCAGCAAACAGAATTTTGAATTGCCTCTTGCGTTTGACTCTAAATACAGTTTTAACAGTGAACAATTTTGTTCTTCTCATTCTTGACTAAATGTACAAAATTAACTTTTAGTTACATTTTTGTCTTTTCTTTAAAGCTTTATCAATAAACATTATTCTCTGACTTGCCATGGTCTCTTTAACTAGATGAGCTTGTTCTTAAGGCATGCTTGAAAAGGTCTGAACAGCCAGTTGACCTGAAAAAATATGAGTACAAAACAGATTGTGTCAAAATTCCTGTTAAGTGTCTCACAGAAAGTGAATAGTAATACTGCCTTGCTCTTATTCTTGCTTCCAGAACTTTCTCTATCATTGTCTAGCTAGGGCTTCGACCTAAAGGAATGTTTCAAATGTTTGACAATTAAGAGACAGCTCAGAGGGGAAACTGAAAAAAGGGCTTCTGTTTGTGCCAAGGCCAGGTAACATAGTCTGATTAAATCTCTCTGCCTTTTTATGTCATATTTCTTATTCATCCATTCTCAACTATTTTGCATGGTGGGCTCTGAAATAGTCAACATCCTCAGCACAAATTCAAGTGAGCAGGAGCAACCCCAAGCAACCAAAGAGGCTCACATTTAAGTGGGACTCAGGGACACTACATAAATGATTAACCCTGGAGATGTCTCTTGCTCTTTCTTTCTCCTAACTGATTGTCTCTAATAGCTGAAGCTTTTGTGATACTGAGGTAGAGAATCTGTTCTCTTCTCTTCTCTTGGCAAACCTGAGAAAGCACCTCCCCACTCTACAAGAAATATTGTTGGTAATGGCTCTTCATCCCCACAAATCTAGGCTAAAGCAGCCTTCCCTCTTATTTTTCTGGTTGAGGTTTGCCTTCTATTCTCATTGACTTCTCCATTTGAGGAGTAGTGGAGAGACTTCAATTTCATAGGCTTGGGAACTATCACATTTGGGGTGAAATCCTTCCTACTGAAGTCAACAGAAGTTTTGCCATTAACATCAATGGGGCTGGGATCTCAGCCCTAAATTTTGTTTTCACAGCTCTGCCACATGTTTATTGTATAATCTTGGACAAAACTTCGGTGCCTCAGTTTCCCTCACTTAAGAAAAGGAAATTAGTACTTAGGAATGAAATGCAGGATGCCCCATGTGTCCACAATCACTTGAGTTTCTTCTTTACTGTGACTAGACTTGATCTAAAGCTAGTCAAGATGTACTCCTAATGATATTTTCACAATACTCAAAAAGCCTCTGGCTATCACGAACATTATATACTCTTCTAGACAATGAATGTCAGAGAGAGGTGGATAAGTGGATAAGTTCTTCCATACACTGGCTAGCAGAGAGATTGTAGCTGCCTCACAATGCATACAGGGCTGACGTCAGGTCCTTGACACTCTTGAAGTCCATCACTTCATGAAGCAAGCTGAGAGGAAGGCTTGTCCAGTGGTTAGAGCATTAGCTTCAGACATGGGAGAGCTGCGTTCAAGTCCTTGTTCCTCCACAGATTTC
The DNA here is from genome assembly GCF_965152235.1 of Eretmochelys imbricata. Taxonomy (NCBI): domain Eukaryota; kingdom Metazoa; phylum Chordata; order Testudines; family Cheloniidae; genus Eretmochelys; species Eretmochelys imbricata. The sequence goes on from NC_135572.1 coordinate 102,640,038, forward strand.
CTATCTGACTGTGGGCAAGCCATTTAGCTTCTCTGTCTCTCAGTTTTCCATCTGTAAAATGGAGATAATCTTATTAACCTACTTCATGGGTTTTATGGCTAAATATACTGTGAGGTGCTCAGATACTGTGGTAATGGGGGCCATATAAATAGCTAAAATAGAAAGACCTAGAGACACAAGCCAGTTCAAAACTTTGTGATGTACTTTGTACACTGCCAGTCATTAAAAATGTTGTTCAGTTGCTCAACCTTTTGAATTAAATTTTTCTATAATTCATTAGTTATTAGCTCTGCACTTAAATGTACATCAAGGAGAATAACAACACAAAGGGACTGATTAGCTCAATTACACCGCCCACACCTAGATAGCGTCTTTTTAGACTGCAATTCTGAAACATGATGTTTTAGGAGACAATAAAACAATCTGTCCCCTTTCATCTATTATGGTCTCCTCGTTTAAGAGGCTTTTGTGCTTTTTTTTTCAATCCAAGGAATAAAAATAGAGTTAATGTTGGTTTGCCATGCACTGCAACCTCTGATATCTTAAAACTGTATAATACATGTGCTGATTACTCTTTGTTTTAAAGCCTGGTAATCTTTGCATACCGTCACAGTTTGAGACTTGCTCCCACCTGCTAGCTATTTTCTCCCCATCTCTCTGGCGGAGTTGGGGTTTTTTTCCTGCTCTTCTCTAAGCTGTATTATTTATTTTGTGTCTCTGACATCAGTACATACTCTGTAAAGATGACAGATTTGTCTATCTGTTTCTATCTATATGTCCTGTAATCTAATATTTTTATACCATGCTCCTCAGAGTGATGTGTGAATGCCTTCCATAAATTATCAATGTACAGTGTAAAGAATCTCCTGAGATCTAATGTGGTTTCTTTCTTCTTTCCCAGTAAACATCTGGAGAGTTTTTTCGCCTTCTGTGTCCCCGCGTCTCCTTTTTTCATCTAGTTTCTTTTCCTTCCTTTGTTCATATTTTTTATTTTTATTGTGGGAAATAAGTACTTTACGTTTTTTCTGAAAGCAGTCAGATTTAGTGGTCATTCTCACCTCCTCTGTAAGAGTTACGTGGCTTTAGTTGAACTGCCAGTAAAACTTTGTTTGCCACTCTCATTAGTTTGACAGTTTCCTAGATCCTGGGAAAGTAGCTGTCCAGGGGAAAAAATGGTGTTTTCTTAGTGTCTGGTCTAATGACATTGAAAGGACTTAAAGATGAGAACTGAGACCTTGAATTTGACTCTGGATTCTGTGAGGTGCCAAGGTAGCGAGCAGAATATTGGGATTCTGTGAATTGATGAGTATTCCTTATGGGACTATGGGTTGCTGTGTTCTGACCCAGTGGCAGCCTTTTTAAGGATGGTGTACTCATTTTTAAATATAGTGAGTTGCAGTTGTCCAGCCTACAGGTCACAAAGACGTAGATTACACTGTAGGTAAACACATGCAATTAAATAGTCAGTATCAACAATTAAAATATGTCCCAATGTGCAAAGTGAATAATTTAATTAATGGAAAAATTGGACCTTCCTTAGAATAGGCTAAATTGGAGGTCTGTATCATGAAGTGGCAATGTTTGGATGTCTCTGAAACATGTTGTCATAAATATAAAGGGAAGGGTAACAACCTTCCTGTATACAGTACTATAAAATCCCTACTGGCCAGAGGCACAATATCCTTTTACATGTAAAGGGTTAAGAAGCTCAGGTAACCTAGCTGGCACCTGCCCAAAGGGACCAATAAGGGGACAAGATACTTTCAAATCTGGGGGGGTGGGGGGAAAGGCTTTTGTCTGTCTGTTCTGTGTGCTTGCCAGAGAGAAATCAAGTAAGCAAGCAATCCAACTCCATTAGAATTAGTAAGTACTAGCAAGGAAATGCGTTAGTTTACTTTTGTTTTGGCTTGTGATGTTCTCTGTGGTGAGAGGAAGGTGTATTCCTGGTTTTGTTTTTGTAACTTTAAAGTTTTTGCCAAGAGGGATATCCTCTGTGTTTTAAATCTGATTGCCCTATGAGATTAGCTTCCCTTCCAATTTTACAGAGGTGCTTCTTTTACCTTTTTCTTTCTAATAAAGTTCTGTTTCTTTTAAGAGCCTGGCTGATTTCTCTATTGTCCTAAGACCCAGGGGTTTGGGTCTGTGATCACTTTGTAACCAATTGGTTAGGATATTATTCTCAAGCCTCCCCAGAAAAGGGGGTGTAAGGGCTTTAGTGGATATTTTGGAGGAATAGGAACTCCAAGTGGTTCTTTCCCTGATTCTTTGTAAAATCACTTGGTGGTGGCAGCGTACCCTCCAAGGGCAAAAAGTTTGAGCCTTGAGGAAATTTTACCCTAATCTGGTAAAAATAAGCTTAGGGGGTCTTTCATGTGGGTCCCCACATCTGTACCCTAGAGTTCAGAGTGGGAAGGGAACCCATATTCTGAAAAAGAATATGCCCTATTTCATATTGTCTCCATAAACCTTTCAGTTGCACCATTTATTCTTTAAATAATACATCCTAAGTTATCCTGAGGTAGCGTCACACTGGTGATTTTCTACATATTCCAGGTACATCTCTTGCTTTTGAAATTAAAGAGAAGCTGATCCAAATCACTGGATTTTGAACATCCCCAGTCTTCAGTTATGTTCAAAATCTAGATCTGAATTTTGCAGCTTGAGACCATCTTTACTTGAAATAAATTTTCATTTTCTATATTTGACATTTGTGTCAAAAAATTAAATTGTATCCAAAAAATTAAAACAATAGACTTTTGGAGTTCACATCATTTTAGCCACATCTCAAAGGCACCACCCCATTCGAAAAAAACTGGCAGCCTCTTTTGAGAACATTTCCAGAATAAGAGGAGTGTTGCAGATGGCTTGGCAGCACTTTATGTATAAAGAAATGTACATCCTGTGCCATTCTTACACGCTATTTGCTTCTAGACAGAAATACCAGTCTTCTGTTAAACTCTAAAATTCTCCAGAAGCTAAAACAAACTAACAAACAAATGTATGGTGTCATTTAAGAGAATCTTAGAGAAGTTTAAAAGTACACAAAGATTTATCGTTTCTGAAAACACAGAGAAAATATTAGACTGAAAGCAAACAGGAGGGTAAATTTAAATGTTCGAAGTGGCTTATAAGGACAGACTAAACATAATATCTAGCCACACAGTTGGGTAAAAAGAATAGCAAAAGTAAATGTTGGGAAACATATTTTTCTAAACTCTAGGCACTGCCAAACAGAGTGGGTAGTTTTGGACATGTTATTGCCTTACCCCTTTGGAATTATGTTTCTGGTTTCATCCAAGATCTCCCTTGGAATGTTTGGGTACACCACTATTGATGTGGCCTTGTCTGATTTTTCACACTAAGGCCTTATCTAACAACCTTTGTACCCATTTTTCAGCAGTAGGGCTATTGCTACTCTATACAGACCTCAAGTGTCTTTATTCTGACCTAAAGTGTCACAAAAAACTACGGATACTAAAAACACCTGAGCACTTTGTAGGAAAGATAATGTATAAAACAAAACTTAATTGAGCAACTGCTTAGTTGATTACCCATACTACCTTTTTTTGGGGTTCTTTTAATTTTGATTGCTTAACTAAAGATGAGGACTCAAGAGTTGAGCTTAGTTTTGTAAAGTTTTATTGACTACTGTATCTTTAACAACAGCACAAATAGTATAGGATATAAGAAGGCAAAAATGGTATTGGACTATGATTTGGCTAACACAAACTAGAAATGTGGCTGATATAACCATTCACATTTTCAAAATCAAATCACACAACCAGGGTGGGCAGGAATGGTGTCCCTAGCCTCTATTTGCCAGAAGCTGGGAAAGGGTAACAGAGGGATGGATCACTTTATGACTACCTGTTCTGTTCATTCCCTCTGGGGCACCTGGCATTGGCCACTGTCAGAAGACAGGATACTGGGCTAGATGGACCTTTGGTCTGACCCAGTAGGGCCATTATTATATTCTTGTATTCTAATAGGTAATAACACTTATACTCAATTACTATCTTGTGGAGGTGACTTTGTTTAGTTTTGATTGAGTCCCTCAGAATAGGGCCTCACTTGTGCCAATTGGTTATCAACTCTGCTGTTGCTAATGCAACAGAGGAAAAACAATCCCAAACTGGATCATAGTAATTACATGCCGATTCATCAAGGTCTCCTTCCCAATGGAGCTACAGTAGTCAACCCTTGTAACCTATTTCCCAGTGAATGATACTAGCCCCAGGACCTAACAGTCCGAACTACCTACAATAAACTCATACCTTTATGACAGACAGTATAAACTGAGTGAAGTTCAAAAAACTTGCACACTTGGTCTCATTATTATATCTGTATATACCTAGAACTTAAAAGGCAGTATGAAATCATTAATGACAGCAGACACTTGTACCATTTTCCACAGTCTTGTTTAACAAGCGTGACTTGTTCAGTTTTAAAGCTACTTTAGAACCTGTTACAAAACAAGCACACACACAGTAACTCTGTGACAATCTTTAGAACACATACCTCAGCATGTACGTTTCCTTTATAATTTGGTTCCAGTTTCAGGAAATGGTCAATTGACTGATTTGGGTTGTCATCCAAGAGGAAGTCTGTGTATTACTTATCACCAGATCTTTGCTCAGGTGTCAGCTTTCAGCTCAGTTGTCATTCACAGCAGTCGTTGACACAGCACCACAGTTGGAGTAGTCTTTTCTAAGTGTGCTAGCGGGTAACCCGAATTGCTGGAAAATAGAAAGAGACAGTTAAAGGTACCTATCTGAGACAGGTACTTGGTGTCACCAGAAGGACTCCCAGGTGGCTGACCCAGGACCTCAGTCTTCTCCCTTCCAGGAGTCTTTGGGTTTCAGGAAGTGATGTGCTGAAGGGAACAGGGTGTTTTACCTATTTCTTCTGGGTGGTCCAAGTTGGTTCCTCTTCTTGGAAGTGCTGGGGCAGACCAATCAGATGGTGACCCATACTTCTGCTGAAGATCCAAAATGTCCAACCAAAATGAGAGTTGTCCTTTCTCACCATGCAATGAGCGAATGAGACATCAAATTTTGAGATATTGCAACTGGGACTGGAATTTTCCAGTATCTTTGTGCAGTACATCTTCCGTAAGACAAATTAGGTCATAAGTCTTGATCTTTGATCTTCCTGGCACAGCAACTGGTTTGCTGCGGTCAGTAACTTACCTCTGCAAGTCACTGTCCATGGGCCCCTTTGCAGTGCCTTCTTTCGCCAACTTTGCAGTTATGCTTGCTCAAGCTGCAGTTTTCCAATCAAGGCTGTGATAGCTGCTGCAATGACCAGTTTAAAGTTCATATAATTTACACAAAGTTTCTCCACATTCTTTGACACTCTTTAAACTTGCTTTAACAGTCTATTATACAGTGCAAAGTCACTGTACTTCTTCCTTTTATAACTTTAATATGAATACAACCCCTTTCTTTCCTAACAGGTTTGCCCACAAAGTAAACCCTATCATTAAAGATTACAATATTTTGCCCAAAGCTGTATCTCTTATAATTGACTTCCCCTTTATACTCATTTTAATTATAATACTAGATTCCATGAAGGTCCCTATTTTACTACTGTATCTGACATATCCTATAATATCAATGCTTGATATACGTTGAATATGATTTTAATTTGTTTACTTATTCACAGATGGAGCGGGGAGGGGAAGTCTCTTTAGATGCACTGGGGATATACTCTTGCGCAACGCTACAGCAACTCTGAGTTTCCTCATGCTATTGAAGAAATCTAGTCATTTGGTCTTGGGTTTTTATTCTCTTAGTCCTCTGTTCTTTTTTTTCCAGAAGGCCTTCTTTCCTGGGCAATTCTTGAATAGTAATAACTAATAACTTTGGAGCTTTTGTTACCACAACCTGAGTATTACCTGCACTACACATATACCATTGGCTGCAAGAGTGCAGCAGTGCTCTTGCTGAAAATCGGGTACCAATTTTGTGTGGACACATCCTAGTGTGGAAAATTCAGAATTTCAACACAGCTAAGATATATGGACCATAAGTAATGTTCTAACTTTGCTGTGAACTAGGAGGTTGAAAAATATTATCACAATTTAAATTTGAGGAAACTTGTAGCATCTTTATGCTTTTTTGTTGAAAAGCTGCTGTGTGAGGCACCCACAGAGTTTATCTTAAATTATGTTCATTAACAAGCAGGAAGGACAATATGCAAGAACATCCTTTAACTTGCTATTTAGATAGTGGAACCATTAAATAAAACTGTTACTCATTCTAATACAATTATTTCCTCCTATAAAATAACTAACTTTACTTGGCACTAAGATTAATAAAGAAATAGTATATAATGCTATAACATTTCTTCACATACTGCATAGCAAGTTTAATACTACATCGAATAGATGGTACATGTTGTAGTCTAAAATTATTTAACTAAAAGTAATCTCTACGATAGGTAGGTATGTATGCTTAATTGGATAGTATTTGTTTGAAAAAGTCCCTGGATGGTCTCTTCTTGACCCTTCAGATGTAATTCTTGACCCTGATGAACTGTGGAGTCTGTAGCCATTCTGGAATATCAGTAGTTCATTTTTTCTCCATTTCCCAATCCAAGGGAGAATTAGTATAAATCACTAGGTTTGTGTTGCATCCCAGTTGATGGTGGTGGTCTTGTAATAAATGAGTCTGTGTGCAACAAGCTGGTTAGAATTAGGTATTGGCTCTGCCACATCTAGCTGATATAAATGTGTGTGCAAGATTTTGTCATCTTTGACCTTTGTTGCATGCAACTCTGGACAAAAGTGTGATATAAATGGTACCTAGGACTCAGTTTTGTTCTCCGTAGTACCGTCATCCCTAAATGTATGCAGCAGGAATGTGGTCTACTAGCTTGTTTAACTTGCTTCTTATAAACAGATCCTAGAAGGTTTGACTTGGAATACAAGTCAAAAATGAAGGTTATATTGCTCCCTAAAAAATAAATTAAACAGATGCTGTGTGGAGCATTTCTGAATGAAAATAATAAGTAGGTCAATTTCTTTTCAAAGTGTCCTTTTCTGTTTTTTATAGATTGTAATCCTGTTTTTCACATTTGAACAAACTGTTCAGCCAAGTCATTGAAGATGGTTGTGGAAAACTGTGGTTACATGCATGATTCCATTTCACTTAATTAATTCCTGAAAATCTGATTCTGTAATATGTAGACTGTTACTGCTGATCTGCTCTGGGATACCAGTTCTTGCAAATATAATGCAGAGTAATTCAGGGTTATGTGCGGTTACTTGTATGACAGAAGACATACAAAATACCTCCTGCCATTTTGAATAGACATTGATTATAAGGTAATTTTGGACCTGGAAAGGGTCCATGAAATTCATTCTGTATTATGCACTGTCATGGTACATGTGGGCACTCCTATGGGTAGTATGGTACCTTGTCTGGTGTATTCTGCAAAACGTGATACACTACATTCTTTGGCTAACCTTCCAATTTGGCTATCAATGCTTGGCTTCCAAACTTGGATATTTTTTATTGACAAATCTTTCATTTTAGCCACCTATAGATGTCCTAAGTGCTGTCTTTCTGCACTGTTGGTTGTCGCATCCCAGTCATGACTATTTAAATGTGCCACAACCAGGCAACCATCATTAATAGCAAACGTATTGCTCTGACTATTCCCATTCTCTATACTTGTGCTCCCCTTCCATCCTATGTGCCTATGCTACAAGAAAACTACTCCTAGTTGCCCTTTTCCACATCACACAGCTTACTGGTTACACCGGGAGTGGGAAAAAGTCCACTATATTTAGGCTGCCTACCACTTTCTCTGTTATAAAGGCCACTTGAGGATCTTCTGTCTGAGAAGTTCTTACACCTTCATTGTTTGCAGCAGGTCTTTAATATTCAGCAAGAGAAATGCCCTGAAGCTAACAGAAATATTTTTTTCTTCATCCCATGAAATTCTGTCCAGCGTTGCTTAGATATAAACAGTTAAAATTGTCATTTCCTTTCTCTCATATATATTTCCCAGGACATTTTCTTGGCAGCCTACCAAAATAATAACTAAGAACATGAACATACAAAGTGCTGGGTTCATGCTGCTGCTGAAGCAGCAGCAGGCACTGTACTGGGAACACCCGCTAACTACTAAACATGTGGAGGAGAGAGAGGGAGTCAAACTGCTCTCCCCTACTGAACCGTTCACATGGTCCCAGAGGTCTATTTACCCCCCACTTAGTGGGCACCACATGGATCAGGAGCTGCTCCTTCCATGGGGGAAGAAAAGACAGAGGGAGAATCAGATTGGGCTACCCCTATGCCAATCAATGCCATCACCTGACCCCAGTGATCCATCTCCCTTCCCTACCCCCTATGGGATAACATCCTGCTAATAGCTAATATTGCTAGCCCTGTACCTGCACGTGCTCAGGTGCTGAAGGTTCAGGGTTAAAACATTGCTGATGATGGATGAAGGGGGTGCTGTTATGGTTTTTCAACTTAAAAAAACTCTAGGAAATTACTTACGAAGACCTATGTTAAAACAAGATCCTTTGGGTTGTAAAGGCAAAAACTCACAAGTTAGGAAATGACAGATGTATGGTTTCCTGTGCAACCTGAATTCAGCCACCTTGTACATACGCATTAGGATACAGCCTTAAACTGTATGATCACATAGTATTTTTCCAGGACCTTCCATGCCTCATTCACTGCAAAGATTTGACACAGAGTGGAGCAGCATTTAGGTTGTGTGGACCATTCTAAATCTGGCATTTGAAAACTTTTGAGTGCTTTGTTTTGCCATCTAAATAACATTTTTCTAACACAGGTTTTTTGTATGTAATATTAAATAAATCCACAAGTCTACACTGGAAGTTAATAGTCCACTATTTAGAGGCGCTCATAAAAGTCCATCAATATTTGAATGCCTTGCTGTTTTCAAATCAATTTTATATTAGTAAAATGACAGCTAGGGACACAAGGAGAAATTCATGACCGGCTGAGTTAAAGACAAGGAGAAGGGGTTTTTAAAGTACATTAGGACCAAAAAGAATCCTAACAATGGTACTGGTCAATTATTAGATGGAAATGGTGGAATTTTCAATGATAATGCAGAAAAGGCAGAAGTGTTAAATAAATATTTCTGTTCTGTATTTGGGAAACAACAGATGATGTAGTCATACCATATGATAACAATTTTCCACTTCCCCTAGTATCTCATGAGGCTGTTAAAGAACAGCTACTAAAGTTGGACATTTTAAAATCAGCAGGTCCAGATAACTTGCATCCAAGAGTTTTAAGAGCTGGCTGAATGGCTGATATGGGACTCGATTAATAAAGAATTAAAGGAGGGTAATATAATTAATTCCAATTAGCATGGGGTTTTGAAAAATAGATCCTTTCAAACTAACTGGATATTTTTTATGGGATTACTAGTTTGGTTGATAAAGTTGATAAACACTAGAAAGATATAAAATTTGGCACACTTTAAATAGATTAACAGCTGGCTAACTGATAAGACTTAAAATTTAATTGTAGATAGGGAATCATCATCAAACAAGTGTGTTTCTAGTGTGATCCTGCAGGGATTAGTTCTTGGCCCTACACTAATTAACATGTTTATCAATGATCTGGAAGAAAACATAAAACCACCACTAATAAAATTTGCAGATGACACAAAAATTGGGGGAGTGGTAAATAATAAAGAGAACAACTCACTGATACAGAAGGATCTGGGTTGCTCAGTAAACTGAGTGCAAGCAAACAATATGCATTTTAATATGGCTAAATGTAAATGAACACAACTAGGAACAAATGATGTAGGCAATACTTATAGGATGGGGGACTCTATCCTGGGAAGCAGTGACTCTGAAAAAGATTTGGTCAGGTGGATATTCAGCTAAACATGAACTCTCTGAGCCAAAAAAATCGAATGCAATTCTTGGATGCATATACAGGGAATCTCGAGTAGGGGTAGAGAAATTATTTTACCTCTGTTTTTGGCACTGATTTAACCACTTCTGGAATAGTGTGTCCAGTTCTGGTGTCCACAATTCAAAAAAGATACTGATAAATTGGAGAGGGTTCAGAGAAGAGCCAGGAGAATGCTTAATGATTAGAAAACATGCCCTATAGTGATAGGCTGAAGGAGCTCAATCTGTTTAATTTAACAAAGAGAAGTTTAAGGAGTGACTTGCTTACAGTCTGTAAGTACCTCCACGGGGAACAAATATTTAATAATGGGCTCTTCAATCTAGCAGAGAAAGGTATGACACAATCCAATGGCTGGAAGTTGAAGCTAGACAAATTCAGACTGGAAATAAGGTGTTCATTTTTAACAATGAGAATATTATTAATTTAATAATAAATAATAACAACTTACTAAAGGTTGTGCTGGATTCTCTGTCACTGACAATTTTAAAATCAAGAGTGGATGTTTTTCTAAAAGATATGCTCTACGAATTATTTTGGGGAAGTTTTGTGGCCTGTGTTATACAGATTAGATGAGATGGTGACAATGGTCATTTCTGGCCTTAGAATCTATGATAATGAGCAGCGGGCAATTCAGGAATTTATTTTCTGGACAGCACAATGGGTGGTTTTTTTTCTCCCCCATGCACCTTACCCAACTGTTCTAAGGAATGGAGTGGGATAGGGGGAGAATAGAAGGCACACAGCAACTGCTTACTTCAGGATATCCACACTCAGGGTCTGAGTCGCCCATGAAGGGACACAAAGGGGATATTACACCTTTTAACTCCCTGAGTGAGTATATAATCCAAATCACTATGTATCCCCAAATATTCCTGTGGTATAAATCTAAGGAATATCTTATGATTTGGGAGTATAAATTACTGTTATGTATTTTGGGAAAAACAGATAATTTTTAAAATTGATGCCTTTTTAATGCTTAGGGTCCTAATCTCCCCTTTAACCCATGGTATCAAGAGGATCAAAGTGCAGTAAGAATACTGAAGGGGGTAAAAAAACCACAGAAGCAGGAAAGCAGAGCAGCCACAGAATTCTTCCCTAAGCCTTAAAAAGAAAAGGAGTACTTGTGGCACCTTAGAGACTCCTTTTCTTTTTGAGAATACAGACTAACACGGCTGTTACTCTGAAACCTTCCCTAAGCCTTGTAAGTCCTCAACAACACATCTTTATAAATAGGTCCCTTAGAGCTCCAAGTGATATTGGGGTGTAGGGAATGTGTGTTGTGGCTGGCTAGATGGTGGGATGGAGTCAGGGAGTAGTTTAGGCAGGATGATCCAGTTACAGACATGCAGAATATTGAGCAACAACACCTGGAAATTAATGCCACGCTGAGTTGTATAAATTTTTGATCTGCAGCTTTTATCTTGCACTCATGAAGAAAGAGGTGATGCACAGCATCCAGACTGGAGAGCCAACCAGCTCCTTTCATTTGAGGCTCCACCCCTACACCCGCTGGAGCCCTGAGACACACCAGCCTTCACTCCGCAGCTGGAGAAGCCCCATCCCGCCTGCCTGAGACACCCTGGCCTCCCCCCAGCAGTGCTGGTCTGCCCACTCCAGCCATGCTGGCTGGTACCCACAGTGCTGGCCCCAGAACCAGGCCAAGTCACCAGCTGGCCCGAGCATCAGGCTGGCACCAGAGCTGCTCCAGGCCGCTACTGACCGTTGGTGGGCCCAGGCCAGCTGGAGTTGAGTGAGCCCCCACCAGCTTCAGGGTAGAGGGGGAGAAAGGGCTGGGCCTCGGGGCAGAACATGGACGAGTCTGGGTTAGGGGAAGCCTAGCCCTCTGAGGCCATTCATCTCTTTGCCTCATAAGGCAGCAGTCTTAGGTTCTCTACACAGTGACAGATGTAAAGTTGTCCCCTTCCTTTCCCCCTTCTACAGGTTGCTTGATGAAAAGGGATTATTTGGGCCTAAGGGTGTAATTTATTTTTACTGTGTGGGAATATGTGTACATAATTGTCTGTGCAGCAAGAAAAGGTATACTAAAAAGTGATCTCCTCTGCCAAAAAAAAAAAATACATTTTAAAAGTAGCCTTGTCTGCTAAAAGAATTTCCTACTTCAAGCTGTTTAAAAATAACCTTTAAAAATTAGAAATTATTCATTAATAAGGTAAAAAAGATCTTTTACAGAACCATTGAATTGTTAACTCAAGCTTTGACTCTAAACTGTTTTGATGGATAAAGCTAATTTATCTCTGTCTTCCTGAGATATTTATGTCATCTGTCTAAACAGCATGAATCACATTTAAAATTGTATCAACTTGTGCCACCTCCAGTGTAAGAAACTGGAATTGAATCAATTTAGTGTAGCTTTCTGGATTCCTAGTCATTCAGAATATCCAATTGATTTTTATTACAGTTTAGTAACTTCACTTTAGAGAAGATTTGTATTCAAGTCCAGAGCCAAAAAACAGAAATGTAACTTATTGACAGTATTTTCCAACTTGATTACATTTTATATCTTTTGAAATACAGGTACTGGAGGAAAAAAAATAAGTGCTTTTGTATAAGTATAAAAAGCGTGTGTGTGTATGTGTGTGTGTGTGTGTGAGAGAGAGAGAGAGAGAGAGAGATTTTTCCTTCTATTTCAGTTAGTTTTCAAATCCTATATTTGGTATTTCTTATTATGGGGATGCCAGAGTGGCTGCATAGTTATTGAGATTTGTAATTAAACCTCTTTGGGTTATTTTAATGAAGAATTCAATGTATCTTCCCCAAATTTACAGAACATAGTAATTGGTGAGTAAAGATTTTCTGAGGATTTACAAATAAATCTGCTTAAATAGTTTGTGGGATAAAATCTAAAAGTACTTTAATAAGATTTTTGGGATTACTATTTCCTTTTAGATTGTCTATCTGAACAACCACAGTTCCCAGAAAACCAAAAATTCTCATTCTCTCTGTTGAATAGGCTACATTTGAAGAAACTAAGATGTAACTAAGAAAAATTATTAGCAATATTGCCTCTAATTATTTTGATTATACTTAGGGCCAGGGTATTCTGAAGTAATGTTATTGTGACATCAGAAGTAATTCAACCAGTCATTGGCATTCTTCTCTAGTTCATTTGAATGTTGCAGTTGTATTGTTTATGCAGCTGCAGCAGGAGAAAGGGCAATACTGTGTGGAAATGGGCTCGAATTTCTAAAAGGCCAGTAGGCCTCAGATCATTTACAGTGCTATGTCTAATCCACATATATTTGTGTCTTCCATCTGTCATATCTAGAACTGGTCAAAATTTGGAATTTCTGTTCCATGGGAAATTCAGAAAATTTCAAAATTTGTTTTTATTCAGAATCTGAACAAAAAGGGGAAAAATTAAATTTCTTGTTAAATTAATTTTTTGATTCAGTATTTTATTTCTGATCAATCAAAACATTTGTTTAGATTTTGAATGCATTTTAATTTCTTTATTTTAAATTATATTCAATTCAAATTTGTATCAGTTTTATTTGTTTTTCATTTTTATATCATATTTTATAAAATACAAAATAAAGTAAATTAGAAAACAAAACATTGTTTCAAAATCAAAATGTTACATTCCAGTAAGGATGAAACAGAATGTTTCAACCTTAATGACATGCTTAATCTTGATTTCTTTCAAAAAGAAATTTCAACGAAATCAGCACATTATCATGAATATTTCAGTTCTGACAGATTAGAATTTTGTGATGGTGGACAAATGTTGTGTCAGAAAACATTCAACCAGCTCTAGTCATAACATAATTTTCTACATAACTTTTCCCCCCCAAAAAACCTGGGAAATCCATAAACTAAAACTCCCTTGTGAGACAAGTTTGCTATCCTATATGTTAACATTACTACCAAAAACACTTCAAACTCCCCCTCCCCAGGAAGTGAACGATAAGATCATCATTTAATCAATATCCAAGCAGAAATGTCAAATGTAATGCCTGTTCACCCACAGAACAAATTCACTATACAACAAACAAAGCCCCAAAATCCAAACAAAAACAGAAAGTACAACCATATCTCTAACCACAGTGGTGATAGGTATAAGACTCCAGTGGGGAATGTGTGTGTCTTTCTGTTGTACGTATGTGTCATGAATATTGACTGGAGTCAAGGCTGCAGGTTCTTTATGTAGTTACATTGTTAGGACAATAGGAGATGAACTGAGAATCACTGGACATTCTTCCAATAAAAGGAACTGTCAGGTGTCATGTGGTTTGTGTGGAATCTGTGACTGCATTCTAAGGAGAAGTTAGCTTTTGGCAGCAATGGGATTCAGCATTACAAGATTAGTTCCAATGTGGAAATATTGGGTAGCAAGAATACGTAGCAACCCCAAAGACTTCATAGCCTAGGAGGCCCATGGACCAGCTAACTGTGTACGCAAATCTGAGCTGCACTGAGCCCAGAACTTTGTTTGTCACATATGTGTAGTCACAATAGAGAAAATAAGGAAATTCTTGATACAATCACATTTGAAAAGTCAAAAAGGAACCATACCTTACCTATATCTAACATAATCCATTTTCCTTTTAACAAGAGACTTACTGAGGACAACTGCAACTTAAATACTTTCTTGAAACCTAGGGGACAAATTCTGCCTTTACAGACCCCCGCTACTTTTTCTTTGTAGTAGTTTTTCAATTTGAGGTCTTCTATATTAGTAATATCTCTACTACATAGAGTTGACAACGTTAGCAAAGCTTAATAAAATGTATTTCTGCTGTATACCCCAAAATAAAGAAACACAAGGCCATATTGTGTCCTGATGGGCACCTATTATGGTCAGTGGAGTTAAATAGGGGTCTAGTAGGACAGAATTTGTCCCATAGTTTTTAAGAAAGCATTTAAATTGCAGTGGTCTTCAATAAGTCTCTCGTTAAAAGGAAAATGGACAATGTCTGTTATAGGCAAGGTCTGGTGCCTTTTTGACTTTTCAGATGTGATTGTATCAAAAAATGGTGTAGTCTGTAACAATTTTATCTACATGTATTCCTTACTGAAGTCCAAAATGAATTATAACTATCAGTTTCCTCCCTTTGGATCATTCTCAATGTCCTCCTTCTAATTCAAATTCCACATGTTTTTTCTCACTCGAAAAATAGTCATGTATCAATACTCTCACACTTCAATCCTGGTTATTTATTTTTTCTAGATGTTTTTTAAAGTGACTCTGTTGATCATGTCAATCCAGATTGACAGCCCTGGATAGTCAAGGTCTACTGAAAATGCTCGGCTTTGGCAGCCTCTGTGTATGCTTCAGCACTCTGTCCCACCAGAATATCTCAACCCCACTTTAAAATCTCCACTCCTAGGTGAGAGGGTAGTCCAGTCTCCATGCTCATCCAATCCTTGGTGCATCTGCTGTCGAAGTGCCAGCTGTGATGGGGGTTTTGAGTTGTGGACACCTATCTGAAAAGGACTGGAATGCAACTACTAAATTTGGTATTTTGATATAGCCAAATGCAAGGTAATACACCTAGGAATAAGAATGCAGGCGATACCTACAGGATGGGAGACTGTGTCTTGGAAAGCAGTGACTCAGAGAAGGATTTGGGGATCTTTATTAGGACTACATTTATGTCACGGAGGTCATGGAAGTCATGGAATCCCTGACTTCCAGAGACCTCCTTGACATTCTCTGCTTCAGCCCCAGGGGCTGCGGGACTCTGGAGCAGGCAGCCAGTGGGGCCCTGGCAGGGTTCCTGTGACAGGTGACAGACTCCTGAGGGAGCCCTCCTCAGGGTTCCAGCAACGGGTGACAGCCTCGCGCAAGGGGGGGAGGGAGATGCCTTGGGAAAGCAGCTGGGGGTGTCCCATTTTCTCTTTGGGAAATATGGTCACCCTGCAGCTCTCAGGCACTGTGGGCAGGCAGGGGTGGGTGGGGAGGAGAGAAGGGGGACTGCAGCTTCCGGGGGAAACTATGGAGCTGCAGCAGCAACAGTCACAGACAGGTCCTGGCTTCCATGAATTTTTGTTTATTGCCCGTGACTGTCCATGACTTTTACTAAAAATAACCATGACAAAACCTTAGCCTTAATCATCGTAGATAACTCAACATGAGTTCTCAGTGAATATTGTGGCAAAAAGGGCTAACCTGATCCTTGGATGTATAAAATGGAGATGTACAACATGGGGATGATCAAGTAGAAGTACGGATGTGATCTTATTTCTGTACACAACATTGGTAGGACTGCTACAAGAATACTGTGTCCAGTTCTGGCGTCCACACTTCAAGAAGGATGTGGAAATACTGGTGGAAATTTAAAGCTTATCAAAAAGGTGTGAGAGGTGAATTGATCACATCAGTCTTAGTTTTACTCAAGTTATTGGGCTCAGTGTAGGGGTAACTGGGTGAAATGTAATGGCCTTTGATATACAGGAGATCAAACTAGATCACATTATATCACATTGATAACCGTGAGCATAATTAACCATTGGAACAATTTGCCAAATGTTGTGGTGGAGTCTCCATTACTTGCAGTTTTTTAATCAAGATAGGATGTTTTTCTAAAAGATGTGTTCTGGGAATTATTTTGGAAAAGTTCTATGGCCTGTGTTATACAGGAGATCAGACTAGATGATCACGATAGTCCCTCCTGGCCTTGGAATCTATGAATCTATGATCTACTGGTTGCTTCTGGCCTTAACCTCTATGAAACTATAAAATCCATCAGGAGGTGGTAGCAGATATCCATCAAGAGGTGGCAAGCATCAGTTGTCAAAACTGGTTACTGGGAGATGAAAGTTTCATTACCAATTTCCATTCTGGAGCCTATGTAAAGTTCTGTGCATAAAGTTCTGCATGCAAGGGTCTGCACATGCGTACACACATTGAGTTTCTCATGTTTTACACTTATGGCAGTAGTAAGGAAAGTTGGCAAAGTATAGTGCTTGGTGTTTGGAAGCCAGATTTTGGATGCTCTTGCATGGTGTGCAGGTAAAAAGAGTGAGAAAGTGCAGGGAAACCTTTCTCTGCCTTTGGGCAACTGTATGGTGACAGCCAGAATCCTGGTGCTTGTGCTGCTTGAACCCCAGGTGCAGAGAGTTAGTGCACTCAGTGACATCACATGTCCCAGTAGGGCAAGACTGCATGGAGTGAAGGTGGTGCCATGGACCAATTCCTCTATTCACAGATTGAAATTCGTGGCTGGCACTTGGCAGTGCATCTTGTTCCTCCAAATCGGCAGTGGAAGAGCTGCTCCTGAGCATGCTCGACCAAAGCACTGCAGGCAGAATATGTTCGGCCACTGCTGTCGGTGTGGTGCACTTCTGCAACCCTCTGTCAGGGAAGTGGCCATGTCAAGCCATAGCAGAACTCAAGCTGTGTATGCTTAAGCATATGAAAACTCTGTTCTGATATCTCAAGGTACGTCTATTCTGAAGGGAAAAAATGTGCAGAGAGTCTCAGAGCCCAGGTCAAACAAGGAACTGATGAGAAAGTTGCTTCCCTTTCACTCCTGCCTCCAGCAAGCCATTGCTGTTGGTCCTGATTCCCCACCAGCCCCCAGCAGAGCTGGAGCAGTCTGGTTAGCAGGCTACCAATCCCATCTCCAGAGCCTTGGAGGTGCCAAAGAGAGGAAGGAAGGTACTTCAGTCAAAGCCAAAAGAAATGTGGAATGCATCCGATGAAGTGAGCTGTAGCTCACAAAAGCTTATCCTCAAATAAATTTGTTAGTCTCTAAGATGCCACAAGTCCTCCTTTTCTTTATGCTGGGAACAGGAACTCTGCTCTGTACTCTCGACTTGTTCTTTGCTGCAATCTGACTCCACACTTTGCTTAGAGAAGAAACATATACCAACCAGAAATGTGACAATTAGATGGCCCCTCACAGACATACACCCTTCTTATGCCTGAGGGCATGAATGTAAAATTGGACGGCCCTATTAACTCACTCCCCACTTACCAATATGTAGACCCTGGTGGCCCTCCCTTCCGAGAGCCACGTATCTGAGTCCCTTGTCTGCCAGGGTCTGAGAGGAGGGGTGAAGATCCTTGTGGCCCTGCCCAGCTTCCTTTCCCCAACAGGCCTGGGAAGGGTGGGGAAGTACCTGCTCCCCTTTCAGGTCTGAAGGAGAGGGGAAGTTGCTCATGGTCGTTCTCTCCACCACTCCTGCAAGCCTGAGGGGAGAGTGACGGACCCCAAAGCCCTCCCACACTTACAGGCCTGAGAGGGGCTATGAGGATCCCAGTTGCCCTGCCTGTGCTGAAGGGGGAGTGGGTATGTTCCCAGCAGCCCTGCCCCTAAAGCCTGGAGCAGAAGCTGAAGAGTAGCCCTGCAAAAAGGTCCCTGATTTTTGGGAAGAACTTCTTAGAGCAGGGGTAACATGAATTGATTTGGGAGGACATGTAGGTTGGTTGGAAATATGTTTCAATCTCATACTTCCCAATTTATTTATGATGATGACAAATACCTTGGTTTTAAAAATATTTTAAAAATACATTTATTTATCTATGTGTTTTAAAAAAATATATAAATTTGCTGTAATTTAAAAAATACAGTCTGTGCAGTTGAAATAAAACCTTCAGTTCATGGTAACTATATTTTTAATACTCCCAAGCTAAATGTAAAATTATGCATTATTTGCTATTTTGTCTCTACATACAGATGTAGCTGAGTCTTTTGGGATAAAAAGAGGATAATTAAAATCTCAATAGTGAAAACCATTCCTCCTTTATTTGCACTCATTTAAGGAAACTAAGTAAGACAATATATTATGCAAATTCTGATAGTTTTATCCTACAATGATGAAGTTTTGTTTCTACCAAATCTTGTACAATATTTTTAATGTCAGAAATATTCTCCAGAGGGCAACATTTTGACTTTTTTTATCAGTAATTTGACTTTTTAGTGTGTTACTGTTTCTAAAGCTACTGATTTATAATATATTATGTGATCCAGATCTTCCCTCTGCTATTACTATAATAAAACAGCAAATACTGGATGTTTTCCCCTAAAACGAGCACTAAACGTTACATACAATGTACAGCATTGATGTTAGCCTTAAGCAGTTTCTTAAAATAATATTATTTGGTAACAGCTAATATGTAACAAGGGCTGCCTCTTCTAGAACAACGATCTTTTCAAGTGAAATAATTTTGTATAGCGGTATGTGATTAGGTGATTTTGAAATTGCTGCTATCAATCACACTGACCATAATTTATATAGAAACTAGCAAAGTACTTACTCCTTACAGCAATATGATGAATAAAAGGGATATCACCTGTAAGAAATATTAAATGATATAGTGATATTGTGTGTATGCTTATATATGTGCATATGTATGTGCATATATGTGTGCGTATGTATGAATGTGTGTATAGAAATATATTATATATAAAAACTATCATCATTTAACTTTTCTGTCATTTATCATAACAGTTTAAAATCTGATAACAAAATAACATTGGCAGTACTGATTTTTTAATTTGTTTTCTGAGGGCATATCTTAATATTTTTAGATTTGTTCTGACTGATTCTCCATTTGGAGCTTTATTGAATGGTATAGCCCAGGGATGGGGAACCTTTTTTCTATCAGGGGCCACTGACCCACAGACAAAATCAGTTGCAGGCCACACACAGCCCCATGGGGGGACACGGAAGCTTGGGGCTTCCCCTAGGTTCCAGGGTGGGGCCAGAAATGAGGGGTTCAGGGTGCGGGAGGGGGCTCCACGGTGGGGCAGGAGCATGGGAGGAGATGAGGGCTCCGACTGGGGGTGCGGGCTCTCAGGTGGGGCTGGGGATGAGGGATTTGGGGTTCAGGAGGGGGCTCTGGCCTGGGGCCAAGGGGTTTGGAGTACAGGGCAGGGGGTTGGGGTGCAGAAGGAGGTTTGGGGTATGGGCTCCAGGAGGGAGTTTGGGTGTGGGAGGGGGTTCCAACCTGGGGCTGGGAGTTTGGGGCATCACTTAACTCAGGCGGCTCCCAGTCGGCAAAGCAGCAGGGCTCAGGCAGGCTCCCTGCCTGCCCTGGCTCCCTGCTGCTCCCAGAAGTGGCTGCCATGTTTGGCCCCGAAGTGGAGGGGCCAGGAACCTCTGAAAGGTGCGCATTGGCTGCACCTGCAGGCACCGCCCCTGCAGCTCCTATTGGCCATGGTTCCCAGCCAATGGGAGCTGTGGAGCCGGTGCTTGGAGCGGGGGCAGCGCTTGGAACTTCCCTGATCACCCCTGCTCCTAGGGGCCGCAGGGGCATGCCGGTCACTTCCAGGAGCAGCATGGAGCTGACTGGAGTTTTAATGACCTGGCAACCCCAGCTTCCCCCTGCAGTGGGGCGAGATGGTGCTCGCGGCTCCAGCCCTGGGGGCGGCGCCGAGGTCCAGGGCGACTTGCCATGGGCTGGATGAAATGAAACGGGTTGTAGGTTTCTCCACCCCTGGTATAGCGGAAAGAAGGTAATTCAGCTTCCATCCTGTTTAATCCTCAATGCCTCTGTTAATACTGCTAATAGAGTCAACAATTAATGCTATTTATAATGGTGGTTATTTATTGTTGTTGTTATTGCCCATCTGTTAGACACTGGGACTACTGTGTCGCTTGATATATACCACTGAGCTGTTTGAAGATATGAATTTCTAGTCCCTATCACTCTGTGCTGGCTTCAAGTGTCTGAATTCCCCTAATTTTAGGTGTCTTAAAATTAAAGGACTCCATATTTCAGGAACACACCATCCTGGATTAATAATAATAATTAATAATATTAATTATTTATTGTAATAAAAAGACAGCCTTTTTTAACCAATCAATTTAATAATGTCACTTTCCGTTAGTGTTTTAGCCTGTTAAAATACATTTTGTGTAGCTTTAGTGGAGAAAATTAAACTAAATAAATAAAATAAACTAAATAAATAAAACTAAAACATGGCTGAAAAGAAAAGGCAAAAGCTGCATTTCACCTGGCACAGCATAGGCCCACCCTGGAACAGCAAGAGATTGTGAGTCTCAGGCCTGGACTACGCTACAGAGTAAGGTCGATGGAAGCCACCTTAAGTTGACCTGTTAATGTATTCGTCTACGCTACTGGTCCTTTACGCTGACCCAAGTCACCTCTAATGTTGACTTCTGTACTCCATCTCCACTAGAGGTGTAGCACTTAATTCAATTTTCATGGGTCGACAGCGAGGTAGTGCAGATGCAGCATTGTGTAATTTGACTTAATTGGCCTCCCGTTGGTGTCCCACAATGTTCACCTGTGATCACTCTGGAGAATCGTTCTCAATTCTGCTGCACTGCAGCCAGGTATGTAGGAAACAGCACTTCCCCTGCTAAAGCCCTGGGAACTTTTGAATTCCCATTTCCTGTTTGATTAGCATTGGGAGCATGCCAGCACAGCTGATCATGGAGATGCCATGCTCCAAACGTGCTCCAGCCTGGTCTGCACAGGAGGTGGTGGACTTATTGTTGTGTGGGGAGAAGATTCTATGCAGGCAGAGCTCTGATCCAGCAGAAGAAACGCTGACATCTGTGCCAAGATTGCATTGGGTCATGGGGGAGAAGGGCTACACGAGGGACACAGAGCAGTACCATGTGAAAATAGAAGAACTTTGCCAAGTGTACCAGAAGGCAAGGGAGGCAAACAGTCATTCTGGTTCTGACCCCCACAAGTGCCAGTTCTACAAAGAGCTGCATGTGATTCTTGGGGGTGACCCTACCAGTACTACCAAAAGCAACGTGGACGCCTCTCAGATATGTGAGTCTAGGGACAACAAGGAGGACAATATGGTGGATAAGGAAAAGGAGGAGGAGAATGGGAGGCAGGCAAGCGGTGGATCCATTCTCCCCGAGAGCCAGGAAATATTTTTAACCTTGGAGCCCTGTGGGTCGCAGGATATCATGGTGGCTGACTGTGATGCCGGGGAAGACACCTCTGGTGAGTATAAAGTTCCAATCAAATTCC
Source organism: Eretmochelys imbricata (assembly GCF_965152235.1). Lineage (NCBI taxonomy): Eukaryota > Metazoa > Chordata > Testudines > Cheloniidae > Eretmochelys > Eretmochelys imbricata. Next base: position 102,661,881 of record NC_135572.1, read on the forward strand.
AGTTAAACTTTAGCGGGTGCACACATTCAGTTTTATTGCAAGTTTACTATGAAGAAAAAGCGAGGTGCAGTAGGTCTCTACTTCCAAGAGGCCACTCCAGCTACGCAGAGGGTGGCCTGTGGAAAAGACTGTTTATGTAGACTGGGATAGCCCAGGAATCCTCCAGGGAGATCTCTAGAAAACTTTAATGGAGGTACTCTACAATCCTTTGCAGAAGGTTTCTGGGGCGGAGAGCCTTATTTCTTCCACCATGGTAGGACACTTTCCCATGCAACTCCTGGATTCATTCTGCTGGCATCATTGCAGTACACAGCATAGCAGCATAAGGACCAAGTCTATACACAGACCTTGCAACATCTCCTTCCTTTCCGCCTCTGTTATCCTCAGGAGACTGATATCATATAGGGCTGCCTAGAGGAAATGGTGGAAGTTTTCATTAAAAGTGCTCGTACAACAAACAATAGAGCATGTAGACGCCCTGCTCCCTCACCACCAAATTCTGGATTGCCAAACCACACTGCCACTAATGTGTCTTTAATGTGCTCGGCATGTAGTTCAGGTGGCTGATACAGGACTGGGGTGGGCTTCCTGTGTTTTTCTCCCACCCTTTTGGAGGCCCCCCATGTGAAATTCCAGAATTTGGGAGTGAAAAACGCTCCCCCCCACTTCTTAAACAACAGCACAGCATTATTGCCTCATATTTGGCTGCTCAAACAGAGCTACCTATCTATCTACCTCCATGCCTCACCCCAGCAGAAACTATTCTCCCTTTGCCTCACAGACATTATGAAGCTCACAGCAAGCAGCTATAACCATGGGGATGTTTTCTTCACTAAAGTCCAACCTTGTTAGTAAACTTCTCCAGTGCCCGTTTAAATGGCCAAAGGCACATTCAACCATCATTCTGCACTTTCTCAGTCTGTAGTTGAACCGTTCCTTACTGCTGTCCAGATGGCTGGAGTACAGCTTCATGAGCCATGGGAGCAAGGGGTAGGCTGGGTCCCCCAGGATTACGATTGGCATCTCAACATCATCAGTGTTCATTTTGCAGTCTGGAAAGAAAGTTCCTGCTTGCAGCTTTCTGGAGTTCCTAAAGATTGGAGTTCCTAAAGATGCGTGGGTCATGCACCTTTTCCGACCATCCCATATTGATGTCAGTGAAAGGCCCCCTGTGACCCACCAGCGCTTGCAACACCATTGAAAAGTATCACTTTCAGTTTATGTACTCTTTGGCAGGGTGGTCTGGTGCCAAGATGGGGATATGCGTTCCCCAGCGCAGTTAGGGAACCCCATCGTGGTAAAACCATCCACTATGTCCTGCACATTTCCCAGACTCACTACCTTTCATAGCAGAAGTTGATTAATGGCCCTGCACACTTGGAGCACAGCAGCTCCCACTGTTGATCTACCTCAGTGATGGGCAACCTGCGGTCTGCAGGCCACATGCGGCCCGTCAGGGTAATCCGCTGGCAGGCCGCAAGACACTGTTCTCCCAGTGGCCGCGGTTCGCTGTTCCAGGCCAATGGGTTCTCCCTGCGGCCCGCGCTGCTTCCCACAGCTCCCATTGCCTGGGAATGGCGGCCATGTCTGTGGACGGTCAGTTTAAACACTGTCTCACAGCCTGCAAGCAGATTACCCTGATGGGCTGAGTGTAGCCCGCGGGCTGCAGGTTGCCCACCACTGATTTATGTACTGCAAATTGATTCCCCACTGACCAATAACTGTCATAATAATCAAAAAGTGACATCATAATCAAAAAGGCTGAGAAAGGAGGCGCTGTCGTCATCATGAATGGGTCGGAATATGAACAAGAAGCTGCTAGGCAGCTCTCCAACACCATTTTCTACAAGCCATTACCTTCTGATCCCACTGAGGGTTACCAAAAGAAACTACAGCATTTGTTCAAGAAACTCCCTGAAAAAGCACAGGAACAAATCCGCACAGACACACCCCTAGAACCCCGACCAGGGGCATTCTATCTGCTACCCAAGATCCATAAACCTGGAAATCCTGGACACCACATCATCTCAGGCATTGGCACCCTGACAGCAGGATTGTCTGGCTATGTAGACTCCCTCCTCAGGCCCTACGCTACCAGCACTCCCAGCTACCTTTGAGACACCACTGACTTCCTGAGGAAACTACAATCCATCGGTGATCTTCCTGAAAACACCATCCTGGCCACTATGGATGTAGAAGCCTTCTATACCAACATTCCACACACAGACGGACTACAAGCCATCAGGAACAGTATCCCCGATAATGTCACAGCAAGCCTGGTGGCTGAACTTTGTGACTTTGTCCTCACTCATAACTATTTCACATTTGGGGACAATGTATACCTTCAAATCAGCGGCACTGCTATGGGTACCCGCATGGCCCCACAGTATGCCAACATTTTTATGGCTAACTTAGAACAACGCTTCCTCAGCTCTTGTCCCTTAATGCCCCTACTCTACTTGTGCTATATTGATGACATCTTCATCATCTGGACCCATGGAAAAGAAGCCCTTGAGGAATTCCACCATGATTTCAACCATCCCACCATCAACCTCAGCCTGGACCAGTCCACACAAGAAATCCACTTCCTGGACACTACGGTGCTAATAAGCGATGGTCACATAAACACCACCCTATACCAGAAACCTACTGACCACTATTCCTACCTACATGTCTCCAGCTTTCACCCAGACCACACCACACGATCCATCGTCTACAGCCAAGCTTTACGATACAACCGCATTTGCTCCAACCCCTCAGACAGAGACAAACACCTACAAGATCTCTATCAAGCATTCTTACAACTACAGTACCCACCTGCTGAAGTGAAGAAACAGATTGACAGAGCCAGAAGAGTACCCAGAAGTCACCTACTACAGGACAGGCCCAACAAAGAAAATAGCAGAACGCCACTAGCCATCACCTTCAGCCCCCAACTAAAACTTCTGGAACGCATCATCAAGGATCTACAACCTATCCTGAAGGACGACCCATCACTCTCACAAATCTTGGGAGACAGGCCAGTCCTTGCCTGCAGACAGCCCCCCCAACGTGAAGCAAATACTCACCAGCAACCACACACCACACAACAGAACCACTAACCCAGGAACCTATCCTTGCAACAAAGCCCGTTGCCAACTGTGTCCACATATCTATTCAGGGAACACTATTATAGGGCCTAATCACATCAGCCACACTATCAGAGGCTCATTCACCTGCACATTTACCAATGTGATATATTCCATCATGTGCCAGCAATGCCCCTCTGCCATGTACATTGGTCAAACTGGACAGTCTCTACGTAAAAGAGTAAATGGACACAAATCAGACGTCAAGAATTATAACATTCATAAACCAGTCGGAGAACACTTCAGTCTCTCTGGTCACTCGATTACAGACCTAAAAGTCGCAATATTACAACAAAAAGACTTCAAAAACAGACTCCAACGAGAGACTGCTGAATTGGAATAATTTTCAAACTGGATACAATTAACTTAGGCTTGAATAGAGACTGGGAGTGGATGTGTCATTACACAAAGTAAAACTATTTCCCCATGTTTATTTCCCCCCCTCCCCCACACACACACTGTTCCTCAGACGTTCTTGTTAACTGCTGGAAATGGCCCACCTTGATTATCACCACAAAAGGTTCCCCCCCCACACTCTCCTGCTGGTAATAGCTCATCTTAAGTGATCACTCTCCTTACAGTGTGTATGATAACACCTATTTTTTCATGTTCTGTGTGTATATAAATGTCCTCACTGTATTTTCCACTGAATGCACCCAATGAAGTGAGCTGTAGCTCATGAAAGCTTATGCTCAAATAAATTGGTTAGTCTCTAAGGTGCCACAAGTACACGGCTGCTACTCTGACACCTGTCTGGTGTTACAAGCTTCCATACAGCGATTGCCACTTGCTTCTCCTCTGTCAGAGCAGCTCTCATTTTTGTGTTGCTGAACTGCAGGGCAGGGGAAAATTCTGCACAAAGTTCCTGGAAAGTGGCCTTAGGCATTCGAAAGTTCTGCAGCCACTGCTCGTCATCCCATACCTGCAAAATGATGCAGTCCCACCAGTCAGAGCTTGTTTCATGGGGCCAGAAATGGCGCTCAACCATGTGCAGCTGCTCTGAGACTGCCAGCAGCGATTGTGAATTGTTTTTTTCAATGGTTTGCAGCAGGGCTGCTTGCAGGACATTGCGCAGCGGCCCCATCTTGGCTCTGGAAATACTGCAGGAGAAGGTGCGAGGTGTTTGAGATGCTCCCAGCAAGAGTGCACAACTGAGCAGGCTCCATGCTTCTTCAGCTATGGCGTACACGTGGTGGTTTCAAAATAAGGCATGAAAACCACTGGGATGTTTGCCATTGATCTGAGGGAGGGAGGGCAGTGCATCATGGGAGGCCAATGCAATGTTCCCATTCTCCCCTGCGACAATGCTTTGGTCCCACGAAGCGTTGAACAAACTTCCCAAAACACACTGCGGCAAGCTGCACTTTGGGATAGCTACCCATGATGCACTGCTTTGTGCATCAGTGCCGACACTGCTAGGGAGGACGCACTCCACTGACACAACGAGCATGGTGTAGTCACGCACAATCGACTTAATTAATTCGGAGGCTTGAGGTCAAATTACATAAAGTCGACTTTTTTTTGTAGTGTAGACATGCCCTCAGTCTCCCTCTCTGGCTGCTGCCAGGTGCATCACCAAATGTCTGACCCCTCTTACTCTGGTTTAGTTCACAGACTGGCGAACTGGCCCATAATAAACAGAAAAAGAGAAAGGCTAACTTAAGGACTTTACACTCAGATTTTTTTCACTTTTAAGAGCCATTATCAAAATATTTTCAAATGTTTGTTTTTCTAAAATTTCTGCATTCATTTCTGTTCTTTGGAAAGTTCCGGGTGAGCTATGTGGATAATGGATCTCCTGTTTGCTAACAATTCTGAAAAAGTAGGAAGAATAATTGCTTTTAGGTCAAACAAAATGGTTTGTTTAGATTTTGACCGTTTTAAAATGCTCATGATTGCTTTTTAATAAAATTTTAAGAAATTGGGAAAAGTCATTTTGAATTGAAAAATTTAAATGATTCATTTTGAACATGTGGCAGCAAAAAGGTTTGGTTTTTTTAATTGTCTTTGTTTTTTTAACTGCACCAATGTGGCAAAACCAACACAAATTAGTTACTGAATCTGAATTTTTTTGCTGGAAAAAAATTACAGACAATTTTGTTTTGCCCACCTCTTATCCTTATTGAACTCAATGGGAGTTTTGTCATTGACTTCATTGGGGCCAGTATTTCACACTTGGTATGTAACAGCAAAAATTTCAGAACATCTCTGTGCTATATTTGTGGCATCAACATTTAGAGCAGATTCTTCCCCTTGTTTTTAATTTGGTTTGGTGGGGGGTTAGATTTTTCTTTAGTCCAAAAATGGTTTGTTTTTTATCAAAAAGAACCAAAACTATTTTGTGAAAAATTGAGTCTTTTAAAATATCTTTTAAAAGATATTTATGGACATGGTCACTGAATTCTTTCATTTACTGAAAACCCAGTAAACTTTAAAATTTGATAATATTTTCAATACATTTTTGAAAAAGATATAGAAAAAATTAGAAATTTCAAAAAAGAACCACAAAAAATGGGTGAGTTTCAAAGACTGAGAAACTAAAACAACCTGTGAACTGGTGTGGATATTAGAACATCTCCTTTTGAAGTAACATGGAACAATGTTTTCTGAGGTACACTTGGGTCATTCTTGCATATTCTGATTTGCAAATGGATGAACCTGAGGACACTGCAGGTAAACAAACTGTCCCAGCCCGCCAGCGGATTTCCTTGATGGGCCACGTGCCAAAGGTTGCCGATCCCTGTTTTAGACTGTAAACTCTTGGGAATGAGGACTATATTTTTGTGTCCTGTTAGTGCTCAACAAATACAATAAATACAATAAATGAGACATGAATATACAAATACACTCTTCCAGTCTTACCCCTCTTACTCTGGTTTAGATCACAGACTGGCGAACTGGCCCATAATAAACAGAAAAAGAGAGAGGCTAACTTAAGGACTTCACACTCAGATTTTTTCACGTTTAAGTGTGATTATCAAAATATTTTCAATTGTTTGTTTTTCTAAAAGAGACATGCATACACATGTACAGTCACACTCTTAGGTTTTCTCCTTTGTGCACTAATGTATGTTGATTAGTGCCTATCTCTGATGACTGAGAGAGATCAGTGCTGCCAAACCAAGTAAGGGAGAGTATGCAGCCGTTGCCACTGAGTTGCTGTATTTTTTAGTTAAAGGAACAACAGCAAAAAAAAAGTATTTCTCCTTTTTATTGGAGCTTCTTTTCTTTACCAGCAGAGATTGAACCAGTAAATCAGCAGGGAAGCTGGGATGGAAGAAGCCTTAGCTGCTGTCCAGAGTATTCTTTAAAACGGGGAAGAAAATGGCTTTTAGTTGTTTGTTTTATTTTGGTTTGGTTTAGCTGCACTAGGGCTTATCTTCCTTTACCAGTGCGGGTTATGCCATTAACCATCACTGAAGCAGGAAAATGTTATATAAATATTGCGTCCCCCACTCTCTTTCTTCTGGCATTCACATTTTTCATGTGCAAACAGAGATCATATGAACAAGTCATGAGACAAGTCTTTAGCAAAGTTTTTTTATTTATTTACTTGATTTATTTTTTTAGAAAGAACTGAATAATGATGTTCTTTAACATGTCCTTTAATTATTGAGCTGTGTCTCTGGACCACCGGAGACAGCAAATACAAAATGTATTTAATTAGCAAACAAACTGGTTTTACATCATGAAAGCAATTTATTTACAATAGCTTATTTAAATTCCACTATATCAGCAGAAGGTGTGTTGTACTTTAATGTTGTTTCTGACCGCAGACAAACTGGCATATTTAAAATCAACTGTGGTAAGATTTTATTGATGAGAAATTAAGTGACCCATTTAGAATGCTCACCTGCCAATTAGATAGATGCCCTTTGTGTACAACTGTTTGAAGCCATATGTTGTTCTTGATAGAATGGTTTACGAAAGATCATACATAGTCTAAAAGTGTAAAGAGGAAACTCGAAATTAACTGACTGTAATTTATGCTTAATGATTAATTTGGAATACAATGATTCAACTACATCATAAATGAACAGTGCAGTCAGTGATATAGTCAGAAATCTTTTAAGACATTTAAAGGATTTGTAAAAACCTATTGGACCTTGTGTAAAGAGAAAGTAGTCGAAATGACACACTTTGCTCATGGTTCATATGGATATCTTTGCCCTGAGAGACATTGCAAAAGACATGTAGTGTACAGATCTCCGCTGATATACACCATGCCATCTATTGATGGAAGAAGCAGTTGGATTGGTCCTTGAAGCTCTTGCAGTGCTAATCTACCAAGCAATGATATTGATGCTACTCATGAATATGCATCCCATTGTCTTTAAACATTATCACAAGCTCTCGCTATCATTTTATTGAGATAATAATGGTTAGCAATTAAAATACTAAAAAAAAGATTTTCAAGCTATAAATATTGTTTATGTACTAGTAGTCTAATTCTGTAATCCCTTTTAAAAATAGCCATTCAGGACTATCAAAATAATGTACTCTGAAACTAAAGGTTTCAGAGTAACAGCCATGTTAGTCTGTATTCGCAAAAAGAAAAGGAGTACTTGTGGCGTTGGTTAGTCTCTGAGGTGCCACAAGTACTCCTTTTCTTTTTTCTGAAACTAAAGTTACATACATTTAAAATCTCTCTTCAAAATTATTTTAAACTTTTTCTAGCTTTTAGAAAAGAAGTCATGTTTATAATTGTGCAAAAGTGTCTTAAAGAGAATCTGTTAAGGATGTCAACTTTAAACTTTTTTGATGCAACTGTAGCTTTTTAAAAAAGGATATTAGAAAAGATGAGTTTGAATGATAACTGATTTTGACACTGTTTCCTTAAATTCCTAGGCCATGGAAAGTGTGACTGTGGGAAATGCAAATGTGATGAAGGCTGGTATGGTGATGCTTGTCAGTACCCAACTACTTGCAACCTTTCACGGAAGAAGAGCAATGAAATGTGTAAGAATTCTCAAGATATTATCTGTTCTAATGCAGGTAAGAGATTTTCCTTAATGGTTAAAATTCTTCCTGTGTTACCTTGTATATCACGATGACATGTGACATGGTTTAATTAAAACTTCACAGAATATGGTTTTAAAGATTGATTAGTATACTTAAAGAGACATGCTAAACTTCTGTGAAATTCTATTCGTCAGCGTATGTGTGTGTAATGGGAGTCAGATAATACAATGAAAATAAGTCAGCAGGCTGAGTCTTTCCTTTGAAATTGACATGGACTCCAGCTGTTCTGAATGACTTCTTCATCCAGAAAAATCAGTGGAAAAAAATGTAACCTAAACTGTAGTATGCAGATTGCTAGACACGATATGCAATGCTCGTTTAAACTTTTTAGCAGGATTTATGTGAAAATATTTTTATGACTTTTAAATTACCTGTAAAGTGTACTCAAAATGCTTTCTTTAGAATTCTGGCTCATCCATAACTATATTAAACTGATGAAGACTCCAGCTGTGCCAGATGTTTTACTCATCAAAAGGATGTGATAACAACATTAACACTGAGAGAGGTCTTAGATTTTTTTGTTTTGGTCGGATGCAAAGGAGGCATTTACAGACATCCTTTCTGGAAATTTATACAGAAGCTTTGACATTGATTATTAAATCTTACTATCCCAAAACATTTGCCAGCCAAAACCCTGGTACGAGCTGTTGTAACTCTTTTTATCCTTTGTTTAAGTTTTATGATTCGTGCTAACCTCAGTGGGAATTACCAAGTAAATAAACAGGGGAAGAAGATACAACTGTCTTGAAGGTCCAGCTGCACAGCCTTAAAATTTTGGTGGACATTTGCAGGCAATCTGAACTGAAATCAGATTCTGCTGATTAACATTCACAAATCTCTATGTGAATCTGGCAGTGGGAGGAGTTACCAAGTTCACACTTTTGCCCAACATTGCCAGTATTTTAATTTACATTGAAGCCCATACACGTATGTAGCTTTATACTTACAGGATAGTTCTCTTACTCATTGTGTCATCTTGGCACTAAACTAATGACTAATGACTAAGCACTGTCATTCCTTTGCTGGAGATAACGTAGACTGCAAAAAGAACAGGAGTACTTGTGGCATCTTAGAGACTAACAAATTTATTAGAGCATAAGCTTTCGTGGGCTACAGCCCACTTCATCGGATGCATAGAATGGAACATATATTAAGAAGATATATATATATATTTATATATATACAGATAAATTGGAAGTTGCCATACAAACTGTGAGAGGCTAATTAGTTTAGATGAGCTATTATCAGCAGGAGAAAAAAACTTTTGTAGTGATAATCAAGATGGCCCATTTAGACAGTTGACAAGAAGGTGTGAGGATACTTAACTTAGGGAAATAGATTCAGTACGTGTAATGACCCAGCCACTCCCAGTCTCTATTCAAACCCAAGTTTATGGTATCTTGTTTGCATATTAATTCAAGCCCAGCAGTTTCTCATTGGAGTCTGTTTTTGAAGATTTTCTGTTGCAAAATTGCCACCCTTAAATCTTTTACTGAGTGGCCAGAGAGGTTGAAGTGTTCTCCAACCGGTTTTTGAATGTTATGATTCCTGATGTCAGATTTGTGTCCATTTATTCTTTTGCATCGAGACTGTCCGGTTTGGCCAATGTACATGGCAGAGGGGCATTGCTGACACATGATGGCATATATCACATTGGTAGATGTGCAGGTGAATGAGCCCCTGATGGCGTGGCTGATGTGATTAAGTCCTATGATGGTGTCACTTGAATAAATATGTGGACAGGGTTGGCAACGGGCTTTGCTGCAAGGATATGTTCCTGGATTAGTGTTTTTGTTGTGTGGTGTGTGGTTGCTGGAGACTGCAAAAAAAAAAATAGACCACAAAAGTACCAGGAATTATCTGAGTTGAATTTAATCCATTTTTGATATGATACTTGTTACTTGACTATAGGTAGGAGAGGAATTAAGGCAGGACTGGTTGGTGAAGACTCAATCAGCTGCTTTAAGGTAAGACTGAGAGCTCAATTATAAAAAGGGAGGCAGTTTGTGTGGAGGCAAAGTTCTCATTAAATACTAGGTTTTCTTGTAACCAGAGCTGGACTCTCTTTCCTTGTGCTTTTCTGTTTATACAAAAAACTTTAGTTTCCTCCACCTCCTTCAAGTGGTGCACCTTAAAACATGACAGTAAAACCCTGATTTGTGGAATTCTCTTTGGGAGAGATATCTGGTTACTGGACTTAGGTTTGTTCTATAGAGTCAGTTTATATTTTGTCATGTTTTGGTATTCTCTTCAATGCAGTAGTGAAACACTCTCTGACAGCTTGTCAGATATTGAGCTACTGATGGGCAAAGGGAAGTGTTGAACAATAGAGGGTCATTATCAAGTCTTACACCAGAAATGAGCCATGATCTAATGTGTCACAGAGAGAGAGAGAAAGAGAGAGAGAGAGAAACTACATAAACAAAGTAACTGAGTTACCACTTTGGACAAGAGAAGGACCACATCTTGGCTATAAAACTACATCCACACAGCTCCCTCTATGCTAAACATCATATAGACCCAGATTAGGGAACTGGAACACATGAGTTATGAGGAGAGGCTGAGGGAACTGGGGATGTTTAGTCTACGGAAGAGAAGAATGAGGGGGGGATTTGATAGCTGCTTTCAACTACCTGAAAGGGGGTTCCAAAGAGGATGGCTCTAGACTGTTCTCAGTGGTAGCAGATGACAGAACAAGGAGTAATAGTCTCAAGTTGCAGTGGGGGAGGTTTAGGTTGTGTCAAGGTTCCTCCCCCACTCTGAACTCTAGGGTACAGATGTGGGGACCTGCATGAAAAACCTCCTAAGCTTATCTTTACCAGCTTAAGTCAAAACTTCCCCAAGGTACAAAGTATTCCACCTGTGGTCCTTGGAATGGCCGCTACCACCACCAAACTAATACTGGTTACTGGGGAAGAGCTGTTTGGACGCGTCTTTCCCCCCAAAATACTTCCCAAAACCCTGCACCCCACTTCCTGGACAAGGTTTGGTAAAAAGCCTCACCAATTTGCCTAGGTGACTACAGACCCAGACCCTTGGATCTTAAGAACAATGAACAATCCTCCCAACCCCCCTTTCCTGGGAAATGTTGGATAAAAAGCCTCACCAATTTGCATAGGTGACCACAGACCCAAACCCTTGGATCTGAGAACAATGAAAAAGCATTCAGTCTTTTACAAGAAGACTTTTAATAGAAAATAGAAGTAAATAGAAATGAAGAAATCCCCCCTGTAAAATCAGGATGGTAGATATCTTACAGGGTAATTAGATTAGAAAACATAGAGAACCCCTCTAGGCAAAACCTTAAGTTACAAAAAAGATACACAGACAGAAATAGTTATTCTATTCAGCACAATTCTTTTCTCAGCCATTTAAAGAAATCATAACCTAACACATACCTAGCTAGATTACTTACTAAAAGTTCTAAGACTCCATTCCTGTTCTGTCCCTGGCAAAAGCAGCACACAGACAGACACAGACCCTTTGTTTTCTCTCCCTCCTCCCAGCTTTTGAAAGTATCTTGTCCCCTCATTGGTCATTTTGGTCAGGTGCCAGCGAGGTTACCTTTAGCTTCTTAACCCTTTACAGGTGAGAGGAGCTTTCCCCTGGCCAGGAGGGATTTCAAAGGGGTTTACCCTTCCCTTTATATTTATGACACGCCCCCCAAATCTCAGCTAGGGTGAAACACTGGCTGGGATTTCTTCCTGGAGCTCTAGGAAAAACAGAGTTAATAAGACACATGCATCTCTAAATATACTACCAAGTACATAAAGACTAACAATATTTTCCACATCTCAAGGACGATTTTAACCAGTTGACTCTGGGAAACTTTCACGGGAGAGTGCATCAGCCACTTTGTTAGAAGCTCCTGAGATGTGTTGAATGTCGAAATCAAAATCTTGGAGAGCTAAACTCCACCGAAGAAGTTTTTTGTTAGTTTCCTTGACGGTGTGAAGCCACTTCAGTACAGCATGGTCGGTTTGCAGGTGGAAACGCCGTCCCCAAACATATGGGCGTAGCTTTTCCAGAGCGTAGACAATGGCATAACATTCTTTTTCAGTGACTGACCAGTTGCTTTCCCTCTCAGACAGTTTTTTGCTGAGAAACACTACAGGGTGGAATTCTTGATCAGATCCTTTCTGCATTAAAACTGCTCCCACACCACGCTCGGATGCATCTGTGGTTACTAGGAACGGTTTGTCAAAGTCTGGGGCCCTTAGTACAGGGTCAGACATGAGTGTCGCTTTAAGCTTGTTAAAGGCCTTCTGACACTTTCCGGTCCACTGAACAGCATTTGGCTGTTTCTTTTTGGTTAGGTCTGTCAGTGGGGCAGCGATTTGGCTGTAGTGCAGTACAAATCGTCTGTAATAACCGGCCAAGCCTAAGAAGGATTGAACCTGTTTCTTTGACTTTGGGACAGGCCACTTTTGGATAGCATCCACTTTGGCCTGTAGGGGGCTGATAGTTCCTTGACCCACCTGGTGTCCAAGGTAAGTCACTCTGTTTAGGCCTATTTGACACTTCTTAGCCTTAACAGTTAGTCCTGCCTCCCTTATGCGCTCAAGGACTTTTTGTAGATGTTCCAGGTGGTCTGCCCAGGAATCCGAAAATATGGCCACATCGTCAAGGTAGGCGACTGCATATTCTCCTAATCCCGCTAGGAGACCATCTACAAGTCTTTGGAAAGTGGCGGGTGCATTTCGCAGCCCGAAAGGGAGTACATTAAATTCATACAGCCCGAGATGTGTGATGAAGGCTGACCTTTCCTTGGCAGATTCATCTAGCGGTACCTGCCAGTACCCCTTTGTTAAGTCCAAGGTAGAGATGAACTGGGCCCGTCCCAGTTTCTCTAACAGTTCATCTGTGCGTGGCATTGGATAGTTGTCTGGGCGAGTTACAGCATTTAGCTTACGGTAGTCCACGCAAAAACGTATTTCCCCATCTGGTTTGGGAACTAGAACCACTGGAGATGCCCATGCACTTTCAGAGGGGCGGATTACACCCATCTGTAACATATCCTGGATCTCCCGTTCTATAGCAGTTTTAGCTTGAGGAGACACCCGGTAAGGTTGGACCCTAATTGGGTGAGCATTACCTGTGTCAATGGAGTGGTATGCCCGTTCAGTCAGTCCTGGGGTGGCTGAGAACGTTGGCGCGTAGCTAGTGCACAGCTCCTGGATCTGCTGTCGCTGCATACGGCCAAGGGTCATGGAGAGGTTCACCTCTTCCACACCACCAGCACATTTCCCTTCGTAGTAGACACCTTCAGGCCACTCAGCATCATCTTCTCCCTGGGCTGTAAACTGACAAACCTTTAATTCTCTGGAATAAAAGGGCTTTAGAGAATTAATATGGTACACCTTAGGCTTCCGGTTGGAGGTGGGGAATGCTATGAGATAATTAACAGCTCCCAGGCGCTCCTGGACCATGAATGGCCCTTCCCACGATGCTTCCATTTTATGGGCCTGGAGCGCCCTTAAGACCATGACCTGGTCTCCTACTTTGAAGGAACGCTCTCTGGCATGTTTATCATACCAGGCTTTTTGCTCTTTTTGAGCATCCTGTAAGTTTTCTTTAGCAAGGGCTAAAGAGGTTCGGAGGGTGTTTTGTAGGTTGGTTACAAAGTCCAGAATGTTAGTTCCTGGAGAAGGTGTAAATCCCTCCCATTGCTGCTTCACCAACTGCAATGGCCCCTTAACCTCACGGCCATATACAAGTTCAAATGGGGAAAACCCTAAACTGGGATGTGGTACAGCTCTGTAGGCAAAGAGCAACTGCTGCAACACTAGGTCCCAATCATTGGAGTGCTCATTTACGAATTTACGTATCATGGCCCCCAAAGTTCCATTAAACTTCTCCACCATGCCATTTGTTTGATGGTGGTAAGGAGTGGCAACCAAGTGATTTACCCCATGAGCTTCCCAAAGGTTTTTCATAGTTCCTGCCAGGAAATTAGTCCCTGCATCTGTGAGGATGTCGGAGGGCCAACCTACCCTGGCAAAAATGTCTGCTAGTGCCTGGCATACACTTTTAGCCCTGGTGTTGCTTAGAGCTACTGCTTCCGGCCATCGGGTGGCAAAATCCATGAAAGTCAGTATGTACTGCTTTCCTCTGGCTGTCTTTTTCGGAAAAGGACCCAGAATATCCACAGCTACTCGCTGAAATGGAACTTCAATGATGGGGAGTGGCTGGAGAGGGGCTTTGACCTGGTCTTGGGGTTTTCCCACTCTTTGGCACACCTCACAAGACTGGACATAGGTAGAAACATCCTTGCCCATTCCCTCCCAGTGGAATGACCCCCCCAAACGGTCTTTGGTCCTGTTCACCCCAGCATGGCCACTAGGGTGATCGTGGGCTAAGCTCAAGAGCTTGGCCCGGTATTTAGTTGGAACTACCAACTGTCTCTGAGGATGCCAGTCTTCCTGGTGTCCACCAGAAAGAGTTTCCTTGTATAAAAGTCCTCTTTCTACAACAAACCTGGATCGATTAGAAGAGCTGAGAGGCGGTGGGTTGCTCCGTGCCGCCGTCCAAGCTCTCTGGAGGCTTTCATCTGCTTCCTGTTCAGTCTGGAACTGTTCCCTTGATGCTGGGGACATCAGTTCCTCATTGGATTGTGGACCTAGGCTTGGTCCCTCTGGAAGCGATATAGGGGATGGAGCTGTTTCTGTTGACTGTGAACCGCTCTCCGCTGGTGCACTAGGTTGGGATTCAGGCTCCGGCTGAGCCTCTTGTGTAGGGTTATCGGCTGCTGCCAGTTCAGGTTCGGTGGGGCCCTCTGGTGTTGAGGTTGCAAGTACTGGATTCAGTGCTGGCACGGGGTCTGGTGTTGGTTGTTCGGCTGGTTCCGGTTCTGGGACTGGTTCCGTCTGGGTCTCTGGGACTGGATCTACTACTGCTGTTGCAGACATTGGCCTGGGGTCCGGGTCCATCACCTCTGACTGGGTCCTGATAGAAGTTTCTGGAACAGAGCTAGGCCTCACGGCTTGTTTAGCCTGGCTGCGGGTGACCATTCCCACCCTCTTGGCCTGCTTCACATGATTGGCCAAGTCTTCCCCCAACAGCATGGGGATGGGATAATCATCATAGACTGCAAAAGTCCACATTCCTGACCAGCCCTTGTACTGGACAGGCAACTTGGCTGTAGGCAAATTGAAAGAGTTGGACTTGAAGGGTTGAATCGTCACTTGGATCTCTGGGTTGATTAAATTGGGGTCCACTAAGGAAGCATGGATAGCTGACACTTGTGCTCCGGTGTCCCTCCACGCGGTGACCTTCTTCCCGCCCACACTCACAGTTTCCCTCCGCTCCAAGGGTATCTGGGAGGTATCTGGGCCTGTGGATCTCTGGTGTGATTCCGGTGCAATGAACTGTAATCTGTTGGGGTTCCTAGGGCAGTTGGCCTTTACATGCCCCAGCTCGTTACATTTAAAACATCGTCCAGCTGACGGGTCACTGGGGCGAGGAGGGTTGCTGGAGAACGGGGTGGCAGGATGATAAGGGGTCTGGAGGGTTCTTTGGGAGGTAGGTGGGGCCTTGGGCGGCCCCCGGTAATAGGGTGTGGTCTGGGGTGGTCCCTTCTGGTCTCCGCTCCAACTGCGACCAGTTTTCTTCTTCTCTGCCACCTCCACCCATCTGGCTCCAATCTCTCCTGCCTCGATTACAGTTTTGGGTTTCCCATCTAGGATGTATCTTTCTATTTCCTCAGGAACACCCTCTAAGAATTGTTCCATTTGCATTAGGAAGGGCAAATTTACTGGAGATTCAACACTTGCTCCTGATATCCAGGCATCCCAATGTTTCACAATGTGGTAGGCATGTCGGGTAAATGACATGTCTGGTTTCCACCTTAGGGCTCTGAACCTCCGACGAGACTGCTCGGGTGTTATCCCCATTCTGACTCTCGCCTTGGATTTAAACAGTTCATACTTGTTCATGTGTTCTTTAGGCATTTCAGCTGCCACCTCAGCTAAGGGTCCACTGAGCTGCGGCCTCAGCTCTACCATGTATTGGTCAGTAGAGATGTTGTACCCAAGGCAGGCCCTTTCGAAGTTTTCTAGGAAGGCCTCAGTATCATCGCCTGCCTTGTAGGTGGGGAACTTTCTGGGATGGGAAGTGGTACTTGGAGAAGGATTACTAGGGTTTGTTGGGATATTCTGCTGAGCCTTTATCTTCTCCATCTCCTCCACATACTTCCTCTCTTTTTCCTTCTCCTCCAGTTCTTTGTCCCTCGCTTCCATAGCTCTCCTGTGAGCAGCCGCTTGGTGTTGTTCTGCCTCCCTTTCTTGTTCCTTCTTCAGCCGCATGAGTTCTATCTGTCTTTCATGTTCCCTTTGTCTTTCCTCAGCCTGAAATTTGGCTAATTCCAGCTGTAGTCGAGCTGAGGTCATTCTAACCTCTCTGTTTTTAACTAACTTTACACCCGAGGTTTAGAAATAAACAAACAAAACTTGGCTGTAAAATTTTGCTGTGCTGGAATAGAATACCTATTCTCTGATAGTGATTGTCAGCCTACAGAAAAAGACAATTCCCTTGTCTCTGCTCTGGGCCCAACTTAAAGCAAAAAACCTCCAACTACTTGGAAACCTGCTTACCCAGCCCAAAGAAAAAGCAAATGGGTAGAACACACACCCCTTATTTACTTTTAGGAAGAAAAGAAAAAAAAACCTCTGGGTTGGAAGACTGTGAATTTCCCTGCAGGAGTTAAGTACCCTGCCTCCAGGCAAAGAAAACCTGCAATTCACAAGATAATCCCCTTTTGTCTCTGCTTGGCCACAAAGCAGGGAAAACCGAAGCTGCTTTCAGTTTCAAAGCTGCTTCAAAGCCACAGGAAAAAAAAATTCCTTTTTAAAATCTGTATTTCTAGTTCAAAAAATCTCAACTGGATCTCAAAATGATTTCAGGTTAATCCCACCACTATGCCACCATGTCAAGGTTCCTCCCCCACTCTGAACTCTAGGGTACAGATGTGGGGACCTGCATGAAAAACCTCCTAAGCTTATCTTTACCAGCTTAAGTCAAAACTTCCCCAAGGTACAAAGTATTCCACCTGTGGTCCTTGGAATGGCCGCTACCACCACCAAACTAATACTGGTTACTGGGGAAGAGCTGTTTGGACGCGTCTTTCCCCCCAAAATACTTCCCAAAACCCTGCACCCCACTTCCTGGACAAGGTTTGGTAAAAAGCCTCACCAATTTGCCTAGGTGACTACAGACCCAGACCCTTGGATCTTAAGAACAATGAACAATCCTCCCAACCCCCCTTTCCTGGGAAATGTTGGATAAAAAGCCTCACCAATTTGCATAGGTGACCACAGACCCAAACCCTTGGATCTGAGAACAATGAAAAAGCATTCAGTCTTTTACAAGAAGACTTTTAATAGAAAATAGAAGTAAATAGAAATGAAGAAATCCCCCCTGTAAAATCAGGATGGTAGATATCTTACAGGGTAATTAGATTAGAAAACATAGAGAACCCCTCTAGGCAAAACCTTAAGTTACAAAAAAGATACACAGACAGAAATAGTTATTCTATTCAGCACAATTCTTTTCTCAGCCATTTAAAGAAATCATAACCTAACACATACCTAGCTAGATTACTTACTAAAAGTTCTAAGACTCCATTCCTGTTCTGTCCCTGGCAAAAGCAGCACACAGACAGACACAGACCCTTTGTTTTCTCTCCCTCCTCCCAGCTTTTGAAAGTATCTTGTCCCCTCATTGGTCATTTTGGTCAGGTGCCAGCGAGGTTACCTTTAGCTTCTTAACCCTTTACAGGTGAGAGGAGCTTTCCCCTGGCCAGGAGGGATTTCAAAGGGGTTTACCCTTCCCTTTATATTTATGACAGGTTGGATATTAGGAAAAAACTTTTTCACTAGGAGGGTGGTGAAACACTGGAATGGGTTACCTAGAGAGGTGGTGGAATCTCCTTCCTTAGATATTTTTAAGGTCAGGCTTGGCAAAGCCCTGGCTGGGATGATTTAATTGGGGATCGGTCCTGCTTTGAGCAGGGGGTTGGACTAGATGACCTCCTGAGGTCCCTTCCAACCCTGATATTCTATGATTCTATGATTCTATGATAACCAGAGGTGGCTCGAGCAATTGTGGAAACATAAAATATACACGCGTGTTTAAATTAGACACACAAATAACTCACGTATATGTGTAAATGTTAAGCAGAGCATTCTTCTGTGAGGTGTTCCAAGATCTGCACTGCCTACCTGTTTCTTTCTGGGTGGAGTTTAAAATACTGTTTTTGATAAAGATCTAAATGAGGGTCTGGCTCTCACCATAAGACTGTGATCAGCGGAAATGCATGAGCTGGAGCCCCTGCAGGGTAAAAGAGAGGATGCTGCTAGTAACATTTTCTCCATGAGGGCCTCTTTCCTTTTGAATTCACTCTCCCACATCTCTTGGCTGGAGATGGCCTGAGTCTGTTCATTTCTGGGATTCACTGAAAAGCCCAACTAGTTGAGCAGCCATTTGAGGTGGCTGAGATTGGAATGGTTTGGAATAGGTTGTGGGATTTGAAGCAGGAATGTTTTTGTTTTGTAACAAATGATGATTGGTGTTGTGTGGGTTTGGCCACTGGGCTGCTACTATCATTTTGTTTAGTTAAGGACCATGTTTTTAAATTATTGTCAGATTGCCTAGCACCTGGAACGGGTATCTGATATATGTGTGACACTGAAGTAACAAGTAAATCATCATGTATTTATTGCAAGTACTTGCCCAGTTAGGCACCAGGTCTTTCAAACAGGGAGTTGGCCTTCATTGCTTTATTCTTAGATTCTAGGGTTCAGATCTGAAGCAGAAAGAAATATATATATATATATTTTCAAAAACACAAGCCTAGCATGATGATAGGAGCCCAACTGCCCAATGTATTTTCTATTAATGCATGCACACAATTGTACATAAAGCTGGTTGAATAACTTTTAATGAATACATTTTCTCTCCTTTTCTGTTTGTGAATCATCTACTGAGAAATTGGAGTTTTCTTGAAGTTTTTCATTACCTAACCATGCTCGCTAAGTAACTTCAGCAAATAATTTTAGATCTGTCGTTTATTTGTAATCAAGTTCTTGTCATTGTTTTTAAATTTAAGTTGTTTAGCTTGGACATGGCAGGTTTCTATTCCCGATCTGAATGAGTGTGACACTCAGTCTAGTTTCCATTGTAAATACAAATCTGAATTTAAAAACTGATATCTGCAATAGTATTAGGCATTATTAGCTTACACGTGCTGCTTTGGACACCAGGTTTTTATTCCAGTAATCTCATCTACTGAATTTTGGTGGAAAGCAACTACACAAGAGGCATGAACACAGCTGAAGCGACTCCTAGGTGACTTAGGAATGCAAATTGCTGATTTTCTTATGTTCATTCTGGTAGTGCCTAGGGCAGCGGTTCCCAAACTTGTTCCGCCGCTTGTGCAGGGAAAGCCCCTGGCGGGCCGGGCTGGTTTGTTTACCTGCTGCGTCCGTAGGTTCGGCCGTTTGCGGCTCCCAGTGGCCGCGGTTTGCTGCTCCAGGCCAATGGGAGCTGCTGGAAGCGGCGCGGGCCGAGGGACATACTGGCCGCCACTTCCAGCAGCCCCCATTGGCCTGGAGCAGCGAACTGCGGCCACTGGGAGCTGCGATCGGCCGAACCTGCGGACGCAGCCGGTAAACAAACCGGCCCGGCCCGCCAGGGGCTTTCCCTGCACAAGTGGCAGAACGAGTCTGGGAACCTCTGGCTTAGGGGCTAAGCAAGAACAGGGTCCTACCGGGACAGGGAACGTACAAACATAGAATAAGATAAAGTCACTGTCCAAAAAAGCTTATAGTCTAAATACACGAATATGATTATTATTTTTATTATCATAGCACTTAGGAGCCTAGTCATAAACTAGGGTCCCATTATGCTAGGAATTGTACAAACACAGAACAAAAAGACAGTGTCTGCCCCAGCGAGCTTACAATTTAAGACAAGAGACAACAGATGGATGTATACAGACAGATAGGGGAGTACAAGGAGGCAATAAGACAGTATTGTCCAGCATGATGAGCTGTGGTCTCAATGCACCAGGAGGGAAAAGGCAAAGGATATAACATATGAGCAGAGTCCTCAGCGTGATGATCAGCAGATGTTATGTTAGTTCCACAGGTTTTTGTTTTGTTTTGTTATTTAAGCCCTTTCAGACAATTTTTGCACTATTTGTCAAGCTGTATTGCTGTGTCAGCTTAC
Source organism: Eretmochelys imbricata (assembly GCF_965152235.1). Taxonomy (NCBI): domain Eukaryota; kingdom Metazoa; phylum Chordata; order Testudines; family Cheloniidae; genus Eretmochelys; species Eretmochelys imbricata. The sequence continues at coordinate 102,682,256 of NC_135572.1, forward strand.
AAATAACATGCACGTTAATAAATCTGTTCACTTTCAATGGAACTATGTCCTGCTTTATGAGATCCATCACAAACAGGGGAAATGTGTCTCTAGAAGTCTATGCTGTATGGAGGAAGACATAGTCTGGGTATATGAAGATATTATCATGAATGTAACCAGCAGTCCTTCAAATGCATTAACTAATCCAGAGTTTGAAGGTCCCCAGTCAATATCTGAAGGGGAAAAATGAGCCCTTTGATACAGGTTGCAATGAAATAGTGAAAAATAGTGTTGGGCATTTGACCAGTTCAGAAATAATTGGCCAGCTGACCAGTCAAATATAGGTCAAATGTTGTCAGAAAATGTAAAAAACAGTAAAATATTTTGAAGCACTAATATATTAGAACAATAACATCAGTTAAAAAAAGACTTTATGGTCTCCACTAGGCTTAGGCTTAGATACTTATGCCTAATTACAAAAACTAAGTTGCTTAAGTAAGTTATTTTAATGCAGAAAAATGCAAAACAATGAAATTAAGATCTAAAAAAATGAAAGAATGGCACCATGATGCCATCAAAAGATAGATTGCCATCTACATCAGGGTATTCTTGCTGCAATATTTTACAATATTTGACCATGACCAAATAATAGGCAATCAATTGACTAGTCATTTGACATTATTTGAACTGTCAATTGACCGGTTTGCCAAGCCTAGTGAAAACTACATTAATGGATCAAGGAACCTTCCCTCATAACCAAGGAATGTCGCAGAAAAGTTTAAGATCAGTGAGTGAGGGATCAATCCTTCAGTCTTATATCACATATCCCTGGAATGTACATCCTTGCAGAAAAAGCTCACAGTTCTATTAGACATTTCTAATTACATATTGGTAAAGTACTTACTGTTTGTTTCACATTTTCACTGCAATTAGCTAGTCAGTTGGCAAATTCAAGGTATTGCTGTGATAATTACTATCTAAAGTTGAGTCCTCTTCCCTGACATCTGAGCATGAGTTCTTACTGCAGGTGGTGCTCCCCCAAAATTAGTTCAGACTGATTTCTTGGGGTTTTCTCCATCTCACTACACTGGGACCACATTCTCTAAATTATGATTATGTAGGAGATTCATAGATACTAAGGTCAGAAGGGACCATTATGATCATCTAGTCCGACCTCCTGCACAACGCAGGCCACAGAATCTCACCCACCCACTCCTGCGAAAAACCTCTTACCTATGTCTGAGCTATTGAAGTCCTCAAATCATGGTTTAAAGACTTCAAGGAGCAGAGAATCCTCCAGCAAGCGACCCATGCCCCATGCTACAGAGGAAGGTGAAAAACCTCCAGGGCCTCTTCCAATCTGCCCTGGAGGAAAATTCCTTCCTGACCCCAAATATGGCGATCAGCTAAACTCTGAGCATATGGGCAATTAGGATGTTGTGGGACTCTCTAAATATACTGAGGGAATTCTTCCAATATTATTTCTAGGATCTCAATTATCATGTCATGCTTGTCTGTTGCCATATGGCCACTGAGCTGGACAAAGTCAGGTTCCATGAGAAACTGGCAGTATAGAATTCAGCGTTCTTCCTTTATGAGAGAAAGAGAATGTCTTCCACTGTTGCATTCATGTTGGTGGATTTCATGATGTCTTTGGGGTAGCTGTTGACAGACAGCCCTGGAGGTGAATTTTACAGGGCTCTAGAGAAGTATGATACTTCTTGTTATGGTTCTTTATTCTTTGTAGAGTTAGACCAAAAAACATCTATTTACACTTCAGATGGACTCCCCTGGCCCCCGGGTTATCTTAAGTTTTGAGTGAGCTCAGCAATAAGGTATATAAAACCACTGTTGGATTAATTAAAACAGCAACAACTACTCTTTCTATGAACTATAATCACAAGAGTGTTTTTTTTTAATGTTTACAGGCATATGTCAATGTGGCAGATGCAAGTGTGAGAATTCGGACGGGAATGGACTGATCTATGGTAAATTTTGTGAGTGTGATGACCGAGAATGCATAGATGATGAAACAGGAGAGATCTGTACAGGTAAGTGCATTAGTAAATAAGTACAATAAGAAGATCAGTCAAAGCTGGTTGAGACATGCAATAGAGTAATACAGTATTTCAGATTTTTACTTATTGGAATTATAAAATGACTTTATTGCATGCATGCATTGAGAGACAAAGAGATAAATAGCATGAATACCACTGTGAATGGTGAGTAAAAATTTCAAATGAGCAAGTGGCCTGAACAATAAGCGGTGGAACGTAGCAGCCCTGAGCCACTGTCTCCTTTTGTGAAGAGAAGCAGGAGCCATGGTGCATAGCACCACAAAACTGCTAATTTTCTAACAAGTGAGGTACATGGAAGTGGATCTGTACGAGGATGGAAGAAAGAGGGAGAGACTGAGCTGATACATTAAAAATAGAGAAGTACAGTATTGAGACAAGTGGGATTAGAAAAAGGAGTAACACACACCCACATACACAATCCCGATTCATCCCCATAATACTGCAATTTTACGTTGGTGAGTGTGTGTAAAATATGTATTACTATCTGTATTTATCCATGTGTGTATAAAGACCAAAATAATTTCTATTTGTTTAACTCTCCATGCTGCTCTTGGGAGAGAAAAGAACTTTAGCTGTACAGAATAAGTTGTTTTTTAAAATGATAGTAATATGACCCTCTAAAGAAACCATATCCTGGGACTGCTGGCCAAATTTATCAAATAATTGATCAAAGTAAAAGCTGGGGAGGGATATATGTCAGTGATTCAATATATATTTTATTTTACCAAGTGTGAAGAGAAAATGCCACACTTTATTACATTTGATAACATTTGACATTTTACAAAACCCCATTAAACTCTCCTGTTGCATTTTTCTGTGTATCCTTTCTCATCAGTGCAGTGTCTCATGATAAAGCTTTTTCCTATTCCCTACCCTTGTTTCATTCAGTGATGCCATAATCCAACTGGGGACTAGATTTATCTCTGTAAAACTCCAATTTTATGTTGATGTGCCTGTTGAATACTAGAAAAGATAGGATGCTACACTTAGTAGCGAGATATCCCTGTAGTTGTTGCAGTCACCCTTTTCACCTTTATTTTTATACAAAGTGGTGATGTTTGCATCACAAATCTCTTGTGGTACCTGACTCTCTTTCCAGCATTTAAGTAGCAGCTGATGAAGATATAGTAATAGGCTGTCTTTCCTGCACTTGAGGATTTCCTCTGGGATGCCGTCTTTTCCAGGAGCCTTGTCACTTGATAGCAAATCAATGGCCTTGCTTAGCTCTTCTGCAGTGGGCTCCACATCTAGCTCTGGCATGACCTGTATAATTGGCATTTGGTCCAGTGATTCACTGGTGATGTTTCTTTTTTGTGTGTATAGCTCTGAACAGTGTTCAACCCAATGGGACAACTGCTTGCTTTTATCTGTAATGATTTCACCACTGTGCGATTTGAGAGTGGCAACTTTGTTGACAGTGGTATCTAGAGCTTTCTTCAGGGCATCATACATGACTTTGAGATTTCCTGTGTCTGAGGCTGTCTGTATCTCTTCACAGAGCTTGATCCAGTAATGATTTGCACAGCATCTGCTTGCTCACTGCATCTTGGTTTTTGTATGTGTCTCACTTTTTGATGCTCTCTTTTAGCTTCTTCTTGTGTTCCAGATAGACTGTGTTCTTAATATTGATGTGAGGTAATAGTTCCACTTCATTTTCTTCAAACCAGTCCTTTTTTGATGGTCTCTTTCACCAAATGTAGCCAAAGCTGTTTCATGGATTGTTGTTCTTAAATCCTCCCAAAATTCCTCTGCCTTCTCTGGTAATGACTTCCCATGCATGCTAAGTTCAAAAGCCTGCACAAACTCCTGGCATTTCCTCTGTTTTTTTGGTATTAACAGCATTGATTTTGGGCTTGCTCCTAGGTTTTGCTCTATGTAGTTTCTTGGCTGTAATCTTGACTTTGCTAATAATCAAGAAGTGTTCAGTGTCACAATCAGCGCTGTGAACGTGCAAGTGTTCTGTACTAAGTACTAGGTCTTTCCTCCTGACGATAACAAGGTCTAATTGGTGCCAGTGGCGTGATTGTGGATGTCGCCAGGACACTTTGTGGTGATCTTTTCCTGTAAAATATGAATTGGTAATGCACATTTGGTTTTGGGTGCAGAATTCAAGAAGTCATTGGCCGTTCTCATTCATCTTGCCAATGCCAAAATGTCCTAGGCAATCTAGCCATGAGTTGTTGTCTGCACCAACTCTTGCATTAAAGTCACCAAGAAAGAAAAGTTGCTCAGTTGATGGTATTCTTCTGATGACTTGATGCAAAGAGTTGTAAAATGTATCCTTCTCCTCAGGGCTAGATTTGAGTGTTGGTGCATAGGCACTAATGATGCTCACAGAGCCGATGGTTGTCTGAAGTCTAAGTGAAATGATACGCTCTGACTTATCAATTGGAGTTTCTAGGAGCTTTACTCGTTTCTCAAAGCCAAACTGACACCGTGCAGAGGATTTTCTTTGCTGGTTTTACCTTGACAAAAGAAGGTGTAATTGGCCTCTTGGACAGAACCAGCACCTGCAAGTCCTGTTTCCTGGAGTGCTGCAATGTCAACATTGAGTTTGTTCAGCTCACAGTCTACCAAAACTGACTTCCTTATGCTGCTTGTGAATTGTAGGTTGTCATTGTCTGTCAATTTTGGACACACGGTACTGACATTCCAGCTGCCAAGCCAGAAAGTTCTTGGTTTCTTATTTTTGTCAGGTGCAAGGTTTCTATCTGCCATTCAACTTTTGGTCTAGCCTCACACACCCCATGGGGAAGGCAGACTGTCGTGGGTCAGCATGTAACTGTCCGCGGGCAGCCCAGCTTTGTGGTGGGTGGTGGCTGACTAATGGAATGGAGTGATTGCTCCCACCATTGTCACTTCTGCTCCAAGATGCATGTTGTCCCAAAGATACAGCATCCTCTTCAGGACACAGCCCTCCGGCTATGTCACACTCTGTTCTCTCCCCTTTCCGGGGAAATGGCAGTCCACTGTTCAGCCACTTCCTCGATGGTGAGTGGCGGGGGGGGACCCAGGCCCACCCACTACTCTGGGTCCCGGCCCAGGAACTGTGTAGATGTCAGCCACATGCTGCATCCCCTACAACCCCACAGCCTACTTCCCTGGACCACTTCCCCGCAGCCCCAGCACCTTCTCCATCCTTGTCTCAGGGCCCTAGCATGTCAGCAATCAGCCAGGAGCTCACTCTCACTCCCCTGATCCTGCCCAGCACTGCTCTGTCCAAGATGCTAGCTGCCCTCTGCCTGCAAGGCAGCCAGTCCTCCTCCCTCCCTGAGCTCCAGGGAGTGACTGTCCTGCTCTGCCCTGCAGCTCTTCTTATATGGGCCTGCCTGGCCCTGATTGGCTGCTCCTCATAGCCCTCTCCAATTGGCTTTCTCCCTAGGGTCCTCTCCCATTGGCTGTCTGTTGTGCAGCCTCCCTAGGGTTCTATTAACCCTTTATGGGCTAGTGTGGGGCAGAGGCCCCATCACGGGGGCATTAGCCATAGGGATTTCATATTCAGTTTCAACAAAGATACGGCCTGATTTTTAACATGGACCATATGATAGCTAACTAAACTCTGATCCTGCAATTTGTTGTTGTGTCCTCATAGAACAGCATTGTCTTCAGTCAGAAACCATAGATCCACTATTGATAATTGTAAGATAATTGTAGATTAAATTATGTAGTTCATACTAGTTCTGGGTATCTATGAGTATGAGGGAGAAAAGAAGAGGTCAAAGGTGGTTGTTATCCTTCATGGCCAAACATGATGCTGACAATGGTTTTACGTCTTGTGAGCATAGTTGTGGCTAAAAGAACCACAACTATGAAAAAGAGTCTTTCCAAATAAAATGCTTAGGTAGTTTGATGCCAAGGAAGGGATTACAAATTATGCCTGCCAAGACTGCTGCTGTTTATGTCTCAGCCTCTGTGCCTCAACAACCATAAGACAGTTAATAAAACTTTGCCCTGTCATCAGGACACACGCGTGACTTGTTTTCAATGGTGATGGTTTGTGTTGCGCCATCCACACTCGCTCGCCTATTCATCTGTGCTGTAGTGGCACACAGTCACAAGATGATTGGCAGGGGTGCAGTCTGTAGCCAATGATGTGGAATCGTTCCATGAGCCCTCTTTAGTCAAAGATAGAGATGGTCAAAAAATGTATAACAATTTAGTTCACAAATTTAGCTTCCTTTCTACCAGTGTGAAGAGTCTGCAAAAAATTGCCTAGTTCTCAAATGTATTTAGTTTTAGAAATTATTCACAAATTTGTTCGGAAATAATTCTTGATTGCTTTCATGAACAATTCATTGTGAATATTTGAAATGCAAAATTTGCTCTGGCTTGGTTAGTTACATAAGTCACACAGAACTGTTTCTTTTCCCTTATTGGTTGACAGCTGTGGAAATGTCATGTTTGACTGTAAAATTTACATTTCACAATTCAAAATTTGCACTGTTGATAGTAAATGAACATGAGATATTTGAGGACAGCAGCTGATCCAGTTCTTGCAGAGACTTCTGGGGCTGTTGAGTCTGACACTCAGGGTAAAGTGAGAAAGGACTTGATCCTGCAAGGTCCTGGCTCTGCTCACCAAAGCACTTAACTATGTACTTAACTTTAAGCCCATGAAGAGTCCCACATGCTTAATGTTAAACACTTGGGTAGTCCCACTGAAGTCACTGCACTAGTCACCTGCTGAAAGTTAGGTGCTTTGGTGGATTAGGTCAGAGGGCTTAAGTAGAGTTAGTAGGATTAAGCCCCAAATGACCAAAGGCAGGACCTGTTCGGGATTTTGAAGGTGGGGGAGGGATATTAGGTGAATTTGTTAAAGGTTTGTTTTGATTCATGGAAGGGATTGATCTTCCAGCTAGCTCTTAATTTTTAAGAGCTGATTTGTCTCTGTCCATAATTTCCCTGTTTAAAACAGATACAAACAAAAGCCATAGTCCTGCACGCTGCTCAGCACAGGTGGAGCCCTCCACTGGCACAGAACCCCATGGAGTGAATCTTGCAAGGGGCCGAGCTCCCTCAGCTCCTGTTGTTTAGAAGTTGCAAGTGCACAGTACCCTGCAGTTCATGACAGAGATTGAGCCACAGTAGTGTATTTAAAGTTGCTCTTAACTTTTTCTGTTACATTCACGATCTACTAAATTTACCCATCCATACTCAAGAATTAAGTTTAATGACTGTTTAAAGAATAAGTTTAAATTTAATTTTATTATTATTTATTGATTTATGTATTGCAAATGAAGAACATTTGTAAAATAGGTTTATGGAGGTATATCAATATAACATAATTAATTGCTTTTGTAGAAATCTGATTTTATTCAGAAATAAAATCTGTCAGCTGCTTTGGTTGTGATCATAACACTGCAAGGATGAAGAGGAAAATTAGTAAAACTGGTTAGATTGTTAATGCTCTTTTAAAAACTTGTCTTTTTCTCACTGTATAAAATTTGCTTTGGGTTAAGGCCATGGAAAGTGTTACTGTGGAAACTGTTACTGTGAGGCTGGTTGGCATGGAGATAAATGTGAATTCCAGTGTGACATCACCCCATGGGAGATCAAGAAAAGATGCACATCTCCAGATGGCAAAATCTGCAGCAATAGAGGTGTGTCATTCACATATTTTATATGTGCATTTATTCTGCACTAGGACAAAGGTCATAATTTTTGGAAATAGTTTTTGGTTTTGCTCTCCTTTCACTTCTGGACATGAATCTTTAAAATTTGGCATCTGTGCATATGTGTGTATACATAAACATACACTTATGTGTGCGTGTATGAATATGTTTGTGTATATGCATACACATATTTCCTATTATATACATATATGTGTGAATATGTCTATGTAAAATATGTATTTATAAGATGAAATTGACCCAAGAATGGGAAGCCCTTTTCACCTCTTGCTCCTACAATGAGGCTGCACTGGACGGGTAATGGGCAGATAACTCATCCTGAGTTCCCAAAACCCCTGAATATGGGCTATGAAAGAACAGTGGTCATTATTTCATCTCATAACCTGGAACAGCAGCCAAAGAGGGCCTGCTCATGGCCTTGGAAGATCAATTTTTTTAACTACATATAGTTCTTTGCACAAAGTCCAATCACGTGAATTTCATCCATAACTTCCATTTAATTTTGCCAATTTGGGAAGAAATAATGAAAAAAATGAGATTTGTATTCACCAGCTGCTATACTTGGCTTCAGTGAACAAATAGTTCAAAGTGAGAATGTTATTCCTTTGGCTGCAGTCCAGAACTATTACAGAAGAGCAAAAGTGCAAGTCTCAAAGATACCTTTCTTAAATATATCTCTACTGACAAAACCTGCTATAGTATGAGCACCTAATTAGCCTGAGAGCATTTAGAAAACTCTCTCATCTTAATTATGGGGAATTTGAAAGCTTGGCTCAAATACAGAAATAATGTAGGCTCATTTAATGTTTGGGCTTTAACTATAAAAAAAACTTGTGTAATACAGGAAACAATAAATGTAGAAACATTATGTGTCAAATTAGATGTTTTATTTGCACTGTAATAGTGATATCTTACCAAAGGGAATTTTAAGATGTCTTACCTAGCAAGCATTTCTTTATCCTTATACTGGAGCAGTGCAAATGAGTGTAACTGGTACCCTTAATAGCTGCAAACTTCTGCAGGATGCACAAGCAAACTACCTGCCCAATACTATTTCCAGAATTCGTTTTAACTTTCACGTATTTATGATTTTGTCCACATGAAACTTCAGGATACCTTGACTTTATAAAGCTATTTCCACTCACTTTATTAATGGGTTTTTGATCAATGTTCCCAATTTACATATTTTGATATATACTAAATATCTAGGGCAGCTGATGAAAAGTCACTCTAAAAATTTACTGTTTGGGGATTACACCATCATTAAATAATTTATCCACTCTAAGAGTTTAACATTCTCTTCACTGAATGAACAGTAAAAGTGTCCATAATATTGATTCATCCAGCCCAGTTCTCTTTAAATACATCATATTATTGTAGTGGAGAGTGCTGGTGGCTGCCAGCAAACTTGACTTTGAACTGTGGGCAATCACAGACCTCGCTGAAACTGATGGATGTACTAGACGACCTTCATTCAGACTAAATGGAAGAAGCAATTAAGCTCCTTTATGAAGTAAGATAGCTGGAGACAATGGAAGCCACTGCATACATTTTTAACTAATGAACATTGGAAATGGTGACCCTGTGCTCACAAAGCTTTTGTGAAGGCAAAATAGCAAGTTTCAGTTCCCACACTGATTCTTATTCATGCCCATTGGTAGGCCCATTTCTGCTCTGTTTTTTTTCTTAGGCACGTGTATATGTGGTGAATGCACATGCCATGACGTGGACCCAACTGGTGACTGGGGAGATATTCATGGAGATACCTGTGAGTGCGATGAAAGAAACTGCAAGGCAGTGTATGACAGATATTCTGATGACTTCTGTTCAGGTAAGGGGCATATGTAAATGTAAACAAGATGTCTGAATTTAATTTTGGAAGAAGGAATGTCCAGTTGGCTTGCTCTTACTCCTCATTCTGTTTCTTTAGTGTAATTTTTGCTCAGCTGACACTAGGGCTCAGACTCTAATTATTTTATCGGAAGTAGGTAATTTTTTTTTAAATAAAAAACCATGCTATTTTGTGAAACATTTAAATGAAATGAAAAATCTTTCATCTTTATTTTTTCCACAAAACATACTGTTTGACCAGTTTTTCTAAATATGAACTAAGGAGCCCAACTGTAAGCACCCATTTGCATTATGCTAAGTACATCGTGTTCAACATAGCACAAACTGAACAATTTGAAGAATGACTGAAGCTGTTAATTTTGGATATACTCTACCACACAGATTGAAACTTGCAAATGAAGACAGAGGGGGGAAAATAAAGGAAAAACTAAAAGAATCCACATTTGTTATAAATGCAAGGTGGTTGGTAGAACATAAAAAAGTGGTATGGTAGTGACTATAGCATCAGTACAGGAAATATGTGTTCTTATTAAATGCTGTTGATTCTACCCCTGAACTGTACCTTGTTGCCCCTCAGAATATTGGATCCAAGATACTCAAGATGCCATTCAAGAATGCAGGGTATAACAAGAAGGTCTTTTCTATTTGCTAAGATAAGAAAATAAAATGGGAAAAGATGAGAGCATTTCTGCGGAGCAGTCATCTAGAACTTCAGCTGTATGGGTGCTCAGCACATTATTTTAATTGTTGTTGAGAAAGATTAACATCTAACACAATCCTAGTTCATTTCTGGAGGTTCAAAAATTCTTCCTCAGCTACCAACATCCTCATGGTATGTTGAGTGAAAAAGAACTGATGCCCCAGCTTCCCAGTGACACTTGGTGGAACACTGGGGAAGATGATGTCTCTTCATTTTTATCCAACTACCATAAATACAATGAAATTAGCACTAAGCATGAGAAGGACTTTGACTAAAACATTGCATGCGTTTTGTGCACCAAGGCACTCTACAGAAGCACACATCTTGCAAAAGCAACTGAATGCATCTTCAAAGGGACTTGACAGATTAAAGTCTGACACTAATATTGCAGGTTTCAGAGTAACAGCCGTGTTAGTCTGTATTCGCAAAAAGAAAAGGAGTACTTGTGGCACCTTAGAGACTAACCAGTTTATTTGAGCATGAGCTTTCGTGAGATTCATGTATCTGATGAAGTGAGCTGTAGCTCACGAAAGCTCATGCTCAAATAAACTGGTTAGTCTCTAAGGTGCCACAAGTACTCCTTTTCTTTTTACTAATATTGCAGTGTTCTCTGGAAATCTGACTTGACCTAATTAAGAAAAAAATTTGGAACCACACAAAATAATTTTTAAAAATAGCTTCTGAAAAGTTTATAGTCCCACCTCCCAGCATGATTGATCCCAAATCAAAAGATCATAGAAGGAGCCTAAAACAGTAAGAGGAGGCTGAAACTGAGATGATGAAATTAACCCTCAGGTCCTTTCTTCTCTACTAATGATAAATATGAAGATCCAGGTTTTTTAACCACAACTATGTTTGAAAAAGAATGTTGGGACTAGAACTGGTCAGGAAAGGAGAAAAAAAGATCTGTATTTCTGAAAATGTTTTATGACTTTTTTTCTTCCCACTTTTTCGGTTGAAATTTTGATCAGCTCTAAGTGTTTAACACATAAACAGAAAACAGGACAATTGAATTCAGGATATTGTCCATTTTTAAGACTTACTACTATCAGCATCAATTGAGTTTTATCACAGTGGGATTGATTTGATTGAACCTTTGTTATATTCCACTTGTAGAAAAAAGCAAATGATTTGTAAAAGTGTATCAGTAGCTAAGGTAAATACAAAAGAGGGTTATGCCTAACTAGATTACGGGTTTGCATTTGTGTTCTTATATTCAAGGCCTTGTTTACACAAATTGTGCAAACCCCTAGCTTAGACACAGTGCACCAATGTAAACTGACTTTCAGTAGTGTGACTTACCCCAGTTCAAACGGGGGTACTTTGCATCTGTGTAAGTCATTGCCAAAACCCATAATGTGGGAAAGCACTTAAAACATTCAAGCTGTAAATTCTGGACAATATATTTACTGTTTTATGTCTGCAGAAAAACAGCGCTTACAAAGTGAATCACAAAGCATATGTGCTATGTTTCATTTCAAAATGTTACTTTTTTAGGTTTTAACAAGTTTTTTTTCAGTGTTTTAGTACAAAATCTACTGGGGTTTATTTAGATTGGGGAAAATCCAGGCAAAATGTCAAACCTGATAGACAATAAAGGGAGCTGAGCTGGTTCAAAAGTTTCTCATGTTGTTCTGCTGCCTAATTGATAGAGGCAGGAAACCTTTCCTGTCCAGATTAGTGGACTGGAATCATAGAAACACTGTTGCAGATCAGAATTTTACTCTGACTGAATGAAATGCCAACAGTCATTTCAAAGACTTTATACCATTGGAATTGGGAGCCCTGCTGCTAAGGCTTAACATCACAGAAGGGTAGCTCCCTTCAGAGATTTCACATTGCCTGGGGGTGATTGGCAATTTACAGTACTTCAAGTTGCCAACTGGATGTCCTCTTTTAAAGAGTTTAATGCTGTTTGGTATCTAACTGCATGATCTTCACTTAGAGGTATTCACATTGTCAAGGGACTGTCCTCCTTTAAAGATAATCATGTTAACATCCTGATATAGAAAGCAAAAACCAACAACAAAATGAGCCTTCCCATAGGAAAACATCCATATTCACGTATAGACTACGTGCTGCTGTCTTGTTCGCGCATACACAGCTGTTTTATCAGGAGAGAGTCAATAAAGTGAATTAGCCTTTCAGAGATGCACATCTGGGTCACAGGGGCATATGGCCAATGCTCAGCCTGCCAGCAGGTGCACAAAAACAACAAGGGACCGAAGAGCGGCCTTTGGCATTTTTAAATGAAAAACAATTAACAAACATAAAGAAAAATCACCTCCTGTGCACCTGCAGAACAGCAGCTGGTCTGCTGGCCTTCCTGGAAGCTTAGGGAGCTCCGTGCCCCCCGCCTCCTCCAGTTTTCTGCATATGAACTAGTAAGTGCATAAATTTTAGACTTATAGTATTTGCAATTGTGAATATTTCAATGTAGTCAGACAGGATCTATAAAACATACGTGCTTATAGTTTGCAAGAAGAAAACCAGGATGGGACAGTGGACAAAAGAAGAGTGGGTTGGACTTAAAGCAGTGGGTGGTGACGGACTGAGGTTCTTGGGAGCAGAGCTGGCTAGGGAGCTGGTCTAATGAAACAAGCATTTATGCCCTCTTTCAAACTTTACTCTGCTGCTGAAGAAAGATTTTGCTGATTGTCACGGGGCTGCAGTGTGTAATGAGGGGGTTGCCCCCTTTTCAAATCATGACATCATATCAGACACAGGCCCACTGAGTCTCTTCTTCTTGCCAGAACATCAGGTCTCATGGCAAATAATCCTCTGTGCTGTACTACTTCTGGCTTCACTCCTGCGGGTGCGGGGGCAGCAGAACAGACAAACAGTCTGGAGCTCTTAGCCTCCTGGCTGGGGCTGACAATAAGAAGTCTGAGGCTTTGGTCCTTGGGGTGGGGCAGAGCAAACCAACAGTCTGTATCAGTGATCCCCAGCGGTAACACCTAGTGGCAAGTGCAGGATGGGGGTAAGGGAACCTGGGCCTATCCTACTCCTCTGGGTTCCGAGCCAGGGCCCTATGAAGCCAGTGATATCCTTATTGAGGATTCAAGTGTCAGCTCCCAGGTCACTTCCTACCTTTGAGTCTCCTGAGGGCTTGTCCTCCACGGGCAGCAGCTTGGTGTCTCTGTTGGCCTCCGTAGCTGGGGGCAGAGGTTCCCTGTACTACTATCATCTGCAGTCTGAGGAGCTGATGGTTCTTCAGCAGGAGACGGCTGCTCCCATCCATCCTCCTCTTCAGCCAGCCCCAACTGAACTGACCAATTGCTATTTATCTGTTCCTTTTATCGGCAGCATGTGCAGCAGAGGCGAGAGGGCGTGACTCTGATGCTCAAGCTTTCTTCACCCAATGCTTAGAATATTTTGTTCTGTCAGGCATCTGCCCCTTTAAGTGATTGATGGAAGAACCTAGAGATCAAGTTAGAACTTTCTCTGCTGGATGTGCAGAGGAGATTTAATTGGATCTTCAGTCTTGGTCCCTTCCCTCCAGACTTTCAGATAGCCCATGATGCTGACCAAAAATGAGTGGTTGATGTAGGCCAGGGCAAATTGTATTCAGCATTACATAATTTGCATGTCAGTTTTTTAAAGCAGAATATATCATAAAGTAGATCTACTTTTTGAAAATAATTATTTAAATATACTGTAGAAATGTGTGGTTTTGATAAGGGATGAAATGTTGAGTATGCCATGAACTTCATATTCTTTTTCTGTGTGACATGGTATATAATATTGCAATTGTCAATAAATTGGAAGTTCAGAGTAAGGGTCTTGCACTGCAGTGTGATTTACAATGTGTTTGTATGTGCATTGTGGGTCATGGTAGTGTTGAACTGAAAGTGAGTGCAGAACAGAAGGTGTGTGCTGGTAAGACAGAGTATTCTGACGGTAGTGAGATAAAGCATGGAGAGTGGTGTTGTGTTGAGTGTGAAAGTTGTCTTATGGTTGCCTTGTTGCTAAGGGTTTGCGTTGTTGTGAGAACATACATTTGAGTGTCTTTACCTCTTTGGTTAACAGTCTTGTGTATCAAGATTTATACTATAGATCAGATGCTACAGTATTTTCTAAGAAAGGAAAAATGATTCAATGGTCTAGAAACTATATAACACAAACAGCGTGGCATCCATTATTATTATCATACAGGAAATATTGATTTTTAGGTGCAATGACTTGATTACATTGAACCTCCTTCCATGGTAATTATTTAATAAAAACTGAGTTTTAGAAATTAGAGACTGTGCTTATTATCATTAGACTTTAATGTATCTATTGCCTTGATTGTGACTGACTTAGAAGACTTTAATTCTATTCATTGTAAAGGTCATGGACAGTGTAATTGTGGAAGATGTGATTGTAAAAAAGGATGGACTGGAAAGAAGTGTGAACATCCACGTTCTTGTCCATTGTCAGCTGCGGACAGCTCTAAGAAATGCCAAGGAAGCTCTAATTTACCTTGCTCCGGAAGAGGTAGGTGAAGTTTGTTAGGATCTTTGTCGTGCCCTCATAATCTACTTCTGATTAAAATTTTTCTATTCATATATTTCTTGTTTTAAAGAGCTTGAACTTTCCTCGTTGTGCATGAGTCATGTCTGCATGATTTATATGGTAGGGTGAAGGGAGAATAGGAGAAAGAGTACCTGTTTTTTCTGGCATCTGCTGCATTATACTATATTTCATTTACTTCAGTGTGTTCAGTTTTTGTAGAGGAGATTTCAAGATCCCTGCTATTAGTTCTTTGGTGAGGATATATTTGGAGTATGGGCCTATTCTTGCACCCTCTGCTTGGAGAAAACTCCCACTGAATGAAAGTGTCATGTCCTCAGCTTGTGTAAATTGGTATAACTCTATTGACTTTGATAGACATACTCAGATATGCACCAGCAGAGGATCTGTCCCAGGGACTGCAGGATTGAGCCCTATATAACAGTTGTTCTTGATAGCCATTTTCTAATTGCCTGCTCACTTTTCAGTTGCCTTTTCAAAAGCTTTGACTAAAACCATTATTTATTAACAGACTTCTATAAAATTAAGTATGGAGTTTCAGGTATGCAGTTGGGACAATATAAACATAAATAACATGCAAGAGGGAAAAATCATCTGAAAGAGAATGGATTCCATTCATTTTGACTTATCAGAATATGAAATACGATTCTGCTCTTGAGACTAGAATGGCAAATATGATATAGACTTTTTTTAGAATTGGTAATTGAAGTTGTTATGAAGTCTGCCCTCTATAGCATTTGCTGGAAAAGGACTAATGCTGTTTTTGAATTATTGCTCAAACCTTAAATGTCATTTAATTTATGATTGCTTCTTTCCCTAATACTGTCTGCAATAACCAGGGTCAAACAAAGGTCATAAGCTATTCACCCAAGTTAGCAGTGCCACATTGACATTTGCCTATGTTTTTCTTTCACAAATGTATAGCTGTTAATAACAGTTCTTGTGCACAACTAGTTATCTTCTGCAAGAACTAGGAATTATCAGCTGCTTTTTATCAGGCTAGGATGGCAGAATGTTGACCTTTTAGCAGAGAAATAGCTGTCACAAGAGGAAGTGCCTTTAGTCATGCTGGAAAAAAATGTTTTCATTTGGCTGGGTGAGGAGCAGGGCCGGGTCCAAGCACCAGCGTTCCAAGCAGGTGCTTGGGGCGGCAGTCAGAAAGGGGCGGCAGAGTTTCTGCAGTGGCGGCAATTCGGCGGCAGCTTCTCCATTCCACCGGCCGCTGTGGTAATTCGGCGGCAGCTTCTCTCTCCCCTGCCGTCTGTGGCGGCAATTTGGCGGTGACAGGTTTTTTCCACTGCTTGCGGTGGCAAAAACGGTAGAGCCGGCCCTGGTTAGGAGTTTTGAATATTACTAATATATTACACATGTGCAGTCAGTTAACAGAAGGAATGTCTATACTGCAATTAAAAACCCACAGCAGGCCCATGCCAGCTGACTTGAGGTCATAGGGCTGTTTAACTGTCGTGTAGACATTTGGGCTTGGGCTGAAGCTCAGGCTTTAGGACCCTATGTGATGGTAGGGTCCCAGAACTCGGGCCTATCGTGACCTCAGTTTCCAGTCTGTAAACTGGGGATAATAATACTCCCCTATCTCACAGGGGTGTTGTGAGCATAAAAATCCATTAATGATTGATTGTGAGGTGCTCAGATACTGCACTGAAGAGGGGCATATAAGCATATAGATAGAATAGAATAGCAAGAAAGAACTAGATGCTAGAAGGTGCACGGGAATATGGAGCCTGTAAGGAGGTTTTATGGATGTAACCGTGGGATTGCCCATATCATGTGGTAAACTATTCCTGAAATTTAAACGTTATTTTGCTAGAGGACCTGCTCAAACATCTTTAATGTAGCGGAGCTGCTTTCCCAACCCCTTATTGGTATCAGTATGTGATTTAAAGGACACGGTTTTCCTGGAATGTGATACCTTACAAACAATTTAGTTTTTGAGTAAATTTCTTCTTGAAACCGGGTTGAGTTTTAAGAATATTCAATTTTAATTTTTTGTTGATTTCTCAATCTGTCCCTTTTCAAACTGGATTTTTTTCTCTTGCTCCTGATATCATAGATATCCTGACTGGGATTTTCAATGGAATCAAAAAGAGTTAGGCACCCATTTCCCATTGAATTTCAATTGGACTGGGGCACCTAAATCCCTTAGGCACCTTTAAAAATCCTTGCCTTTGTTCATGGTGTCTGTACATTACTATTTTGGTCACTTTCTTGTAATGTTTCTCTCTTAGCTCGGATACAAGGAGAAAAAGAACAAATGTGCACTGCAGTATGTAGGAAATTATGCATACAATATTATAATTCAATGAGAATTTTGTTTAGTAAAACAGTTTATCTCTGGGTTAGAAGAGGGGGCTGGGATTCAGGAGATGTAGCTGTGTGTCCTTGGAGAACCCACTCTCTGTGCCCCCGTTTCTCTGTTCGTCAGTGGGGATCATGATACTAAGCCACTTGTTATAAAACACTTCAATATTTTTGGTAAGAGGTGCTAAATGAGGACAAAATATTATGGTTATTCTTAATACCACTTGTACTACACAGATAATTTACTCCTTAGCCATAACATGTAGAAAACAGGAAGCAGAAAATTGTAATTCATACCCCTTTCATCTTTTATATCAAATACTGATGTGCACTGAGAGTTTCAGGTGGAGAATGTTTAAACATGAGACATTTTGTCATGATGTTGGATTCCTAAGATTGTTCAACTCCTTTCTAAGTGGTAGTCTCATGATAAATATGAAATGTAAGTTAGAAATGTTTTATAATTCTTCACTTCAGTAATTGCCAAAGTAAACTCAGTTACTGGCTGAGGAGGCATTGAAGAAACATTCCATAAAAGCTTTGGCTGGCCACCTTGAGGTTTTAGCTTATTTTGCAAAACTTTCTGATTTGAAAATAAAAATCATAAATCTTCCAGAAATTCAACTTTGAATTTTTAAAATCTTGTGTAAAGGACACACAAAGTATGGGCCAGCCCAAGAAAAAAAAGAAAGAAAGGGAAGGGAAGGAAATAAGCCTCACATAACCCCATATAAAGAGAAAGTACATTGGCTTTACATTACTTTGTCCGAGACTAATATTCTGCAGGTGTTTAAAAAAATATGTGTATTGTGTATCATCTGTATCATATCATTTTATTTATAGTAGCTGGAAAAAATGGGCAAAAATCATCCCTTCCACAAGAATTACCTATGTAAGGGAATATAAATGTTCCTTAGTGGGAGTGAGGCCACAGTCTCTTTTCATTGAGGGAAGATGCTTGTTTTCTCTTCTCGGTTTCCCCTCCTATAAAATTGGGATATTATATCTCACAGGGATTAAACCAATAACGTTTGTTGAAGTGTTTTGCAATCTTTGAATGAAAAGCAAATTCAAAGTCTTATGTTTTATTTATTATAGACAATTGTGATATGACTATGCCTATTACGACATGCTTTGGACCAGAGTTGTAGCCTAGGGGTGATTATCTGGGCTGCCATGTAGCTGCCCTGAATGTGATTCCTGTTGGTTGTCTCTCAGCTGCCAGTTTTTCAGTTAAGTGAGAAGGCTCCTCAGCTGGGGAAGGATGATTATCTGTTTGTCTTGGGAACAGCCCACACTGCTACAGCTTATATTGCAACACTCATTCATTTCAGGGAGATTTTTCCCTGGGAAATGGTAACTTGCAATGAGGGGTGGTGATCTTGGGCTCATGTGGATTTATTTGTAATCAATTAAACATAGACCATAAAACTCATCCAAGATTACTTTTATAACTCATTGCTAGTTGGATGATTCAGTGGGCCTATATATTTAGTATGTATATTAAAAAAACATGTTTACATACAGTGTAGGCGGCTTTATCAAAGGAGCTTTGATTTTGTTTTTTTAAATTCCAACAGGTCTAAGTTTTGGGCTAAGCGCGCACACACAAAAACACACACACACACACACACACACAACTTAGTTATAGCAAACTGCCATTTTTATTATTCAAACATAGTGCAAGTTATTTTCTTGAGTGAGCAGTAATAGAGAGGGCATCAACTGTACAAGATAAGAGAACTCAGCAGCGCTGAGGCATCTCATATGCCTGACACATTCAGAATTTTCAGAATTTAAGCTTTTATTTAATTATAAGGATTCCTATCATCACAATAAGAGAATGAAAGAAAGAGAAAAAGAAGCACAATAAAAGAAAAAATTTTAAACATCTGGAGTAAATAAATCAGGATCTTCCTCTTTTTCCCTAAAGACACCAAGGAAGGAAAAAGGAGTTAAGAAGGAAAATTAATAAACCACAGTTTGATAATTAGACTCAGTAACACTGATGTACAATTAGATTGTAACATTTCAGTCTGCCCTGCTCTGTCCCAGGAGCAGACCAGGGAAAGAACTATGACTCTGAGTCACAGCTCCCTTCCAGGCTTCCCACTAACTCTAGGGGGAAGCAAACTGCTACTGGAGAACTGGCTGGCATGTTGGGAGAGCAGATCAAAGACCACAATTATTCCTCACCCGTGTCAGTCCACTTCTTGCCTACTTCTGTAGATATGTGGGGGAGCAGCAACTCCATGATTCTCTCCCATCTGTGCTCTGACCTTTGATACAGATAACTTTTACTAAGGAGTAAAGGGACATTTCACACCCTCTACATCCTTGCATGCTACTGTAAGGGCAGGTCAAAATTTTGCCCTGGTAATTAGATATCCTCTCAGTTACATCAACCTGATTGTTTTCAACTCCAATAGTTCCTCTCAGATATAAAAGAAGAAAAAAAGCAAATGATAGTATTGGAATTTAGACTCACTAGCACTAACTTCTAAAACTCAGGTTTCAGAGTAGCAGCCGTGTTAGTCTGTATTCACAAAAAGGAAAGGAGTACTTGTGGCACCTTAGAGACTAACCAATTTATTTGAGCATAAGCTTTCGTGAGCTACAGCTCACTTCATCGGATGCATAATTAAAGTGGAAAATGCAGTGAGGATGTTTTTATACACACAGACCATGAAAAAATGGGTGTTTATTACATCCTCACTGCATTTTCCACTTTAATTATGCAACCGATGAAGTGAGCTGTAGCTCACGAAAGCTTATGCTCAAATAAATTGGTTAGTCTCCAAGGTGCCACAAGTACTCCTTTTCTTTTTTCTAAAACTCAGTCTCTCAAATACCTCCCTTGCAGAGTTATGTCACAGAGGATTTAGTCTCTAGCTGGCCTTATTCACACAGACTCAGTAACACCTCTAATGTTTTATTCACAGTAGCATTTTTTTATTTTTGGCAAAGTTTCTCAGTGCCAGGGTAATGCTTTTCATAATAAGAGATTGCACTTTTAAAGAACATTATTGTACAAGGCAATCAGTGTCTGAGTTAAAGGAGAACACACTAAAAAATGAAACTCCACGTCGTAAGGAATGTCAGCACTAAAGGAGGCAGCTTATCCCTATCAGCTTTCTAGAACAAGACTAATGACTTTCATAACTTTATATTGGGGAGCACTCTGAGCTTCTCTCTAAGGTTAAAAACAAGTGTCAAAAATAATTTTAAAAACCTCACAGAAGAGAACTGAAAGCAATAAGGGAATTAGCTTATTTCTGAGGAAAGCAGAGGAGAGCTTCTTTATAATCTGTTTTCTCTAGTCAGTCATCGTGCATGAGGGCAACCATCCTGGTAGTCACCCAAAGACAAACACCTAAGCTTCCTCTTGATATTATCTTTTACCATTTTAATCCCTGTTCTGTAATTATGTTTATTTACTTTAAATGCGTGGTGAAAGAGGCTGTTTGTCTTTATAATTGCAAAAGTCTCCCTCTTGCCTTAATACTGAATTGGATGCCTGAAAAATTAGTTTTCTTATCCAGGAGTACAAAATAAAATAAAAAATAATTATACCAGTTACATTTTCAAAACCCATTTTCAAAAGTTGAAAATCAATGGAGATCAGGCACTCAGGTCACCTAGGAGCTCTTGGAAATTTTACCTGTGGATATTGTATAGAAAACAGTACAAATGCATTTTAATCTCTTATTTAAAAATTATCAGTTGACTGATTCAGTGGAAGAACAACAGTGCTCAGTGCAATATTAAAGATTACTCACAGTGAATTGAGGCAATGAATCAATCACAAGTGTAGCACTCAGCTTCCATAATGCATGGCATTAGCAGAATACAAACCCGCATATTCTGAAATCAAAGTTTAGGGTTAATGGTCAGTGAGTCGTATAGTTTAAAGCTATGATGATATACTGTAGCAACTTTCCAGGGTAGGAACAACACCTACCACAATGAAGATCTGATCCTGATTGGGGCTTCTCAGTAGTAACATTGCATAAATATTAAATGCTAGTACCGCAAATAACAATAACAGTCTTTCACAACTCTGACACATGTATCACCAAAGGTTCAATTCATTTAAAATGTTCTGCAACTTCCAATGAGTTTTACAGGGCATATCATTTTCTGAATCATCTCCATACACAAAATGATATGAACAGATTTATACTACACTGGAAGCAGATGCAGTTATGGAATTGACTCTTTTGAGCTTTGAATAGGTGATCCGCATTGATGCTTGCAAGTATTGTTGCAAATGAGGCAAAGTGATTGCCACATGAAAATATAGGCTACATCCTCAGTTGGTGAAAGTCGAGAGTTGTAACACCATTGCAATCAGTGGAATTATGCTGATTTACACCAGTTGAGGATCTGGCTCAATGTATTTACAATTTTTTCCACAATTTTATCCATGCCGACAGTGATACAGAAATAGAAACTTATCACAGTATCACAGTAACGTAGTCAATTTAATATATTCAGCTTGATGGGATACAAATGTTTTTATAACATCATAACATATTTAACATTAAAAAACAAATTTATACATTTGGTGAAATTGTGGAGCTCTGCATAATATAGTTAATTTGTGGGCATTTCTATGGCACTCATTCTTGTAGTGACTGAACATGAATTAAATCTGACCATGCCTCTGTGAGGTAGGAAAGTACCATTATCTGGATTTTACAGACAGGAATAGAAAGAATAAATATCTTGCAAAAGTTCACAAAGAATAACTGTGGTAAGACCAGCGAGTTGAACCTCAATCACTTTGAACTCCCGTTCTGTGCCTGAACCATGGGATTTATTCTATTCTAAACCTACTTCTGCATTCAGATCCTTATTAAAGAATAAATAAAGGTAATGTTTGTACTTTTGCCCTCTTTGCTTGGGTATTACCAGATAAAACAAACAAAAATCCCAGACTAATAAAGTCTCAGGCTGTCAGTCCCGCAAGGTGGGGCTCGGGCTGTCAGCCCCAGGCAGAAGGGCTTGGGCGAAAAGCGACACCAAGCAGCGTGGGCCAGCCCTGTGTGCGGCTGGCCCAAGATGACTGGTGTTGCTGATTACCCGGTGTCCCATTTTCAGTTTAGGTGAAATATGGTCACCCTAATATTACTGTGACATTCTATACCTTTGGGGAGCATCCTGGAACTCCCATATTCCTCATTTTTATATAATCATGATCTTGCATATAAAGCATGCCTTGTAAGATATTGGAGAAAGGTTCTGATCTGCTGAAAGTCATTTCTCTATCCATATATGTGTATCATTAACGCATATGAAGTTATGAGAATTGTGTTGTATAGTGGTCACGAAAACATGCTGTAAGTTGGGGAATGAGACAGATATTAGCTCCCCAGAGGCAACAGCAAGGAAAGTAGCCAACACCCGGATGGGGTGTTAAACAACCCATCAACAGCCATTGTCCAGCAAGGGAGCAACAATTCAATGACTCACGGGCACGAGGTCACACCAGCGGAATTGCTCAACCTTGCCTGGAGACTCAGCAATGCCCCCAGACATGCCTGGACTTGTGCTCCCCAAGCACATGGGACTGAGGTTATAAAACAGTCACAGTGGCCACATGCAGGTGCCTTTCTCCTTCACCCACCTATGCTGCAAGAAACAAAGACACTGACAAGAAGACTGAAGACTCCAACAGACGATACTGGCCCAGATTTAAGGGACAAATCTGTATATTAAGGACTGCAATATCCAGTGGGGGTGAGAAAAACTGCTTAATCTAGATGTTGCCCAGTCTAATAGGGTTGAGAGTTTAGACTGCGTGTTTATATTTTATTTCTTTTGGTAACTAACTCTGACTTTTTGCCTATAACTTAATATCCCTTAAAATCTATTTTTATAGTCAATAAATTTGTTTAACTGTTTATCTTTACCAGTGAGTTTGCATGAAGTGTCTGGCAAATCCGCTCAGGTTTTGCAAAGGCTGGTGTATTTCCACTTTCCATTGATGACGTGGTGAACCAATTAATAAATGTGCACTACTCATCTTGAGCAGTGCAAGACGGTATATTCCTGAGGTACAGTGCTAGGAGTTGGGGGGATTTGGCTCTGATGCCTTTCTCTGTGTGATTCATGAGTGGCTCTGGGAGCATTCATTCAATCTTGCTGGCTGTGGGGCTCCACACGCTGTTGTGCTGAGTGATAACAGCACCTGGAGGGGTTTGCTGCTGGGCAATAGCAAGGCATTGTGAAAGACAGCCCAGGCTGGAGAGAGTTAAGGGAGCACAGCGGACCCACAGTCCCAGGCTGCATCCCAGGGATCCCGTCACAATTACTTCACCTAACTTGTCCCTCTAATAACTTGGGACTGACATGCTTACAGCTACACTCTTCTTTCAACAGCTGGCTTCTGAACACAGTCTATTCTGATAAACTATTCTTAACTCATATCAGGCAGTTAAAATCAGTGGGAGACTCCACAATTGTTGTTTCCTAAATGTTGATTGTTCCATAATTACCAGTAGGTCTTGTGCCATGATTGGCTTTCTCATTTGCGCACACTGCTCAACAGTTAGCTGAACCATGGCGTCCTGTCAAAACCAGGCAGAGAGCTGCAGAGCACAATACAAAACATATGACAAAAACCAATATGTATTGTATTTGACACAGCTTTGATGTAAAAGAAAGTGTCAACACTTATTTGACATATGGCACAGATGTACAGTCT
This sequence comes from Eretmochelys imbricata, assembly GCF_965152235.1. Taxonomy (NCBI): domain Eukaryota; kingdom Metazoa; phylum Chordata; order Testudines; family Cheloniidae; genus Eretmochelys; species Eretmochelys imbricata. The sequence goes on from NC_135572.1 coordinate 102,706,037, forward strand.
AAGTTTGGCATGGTACTGTGCACTTGTACACTATGGGTAACATTTTCAAAAGTGCCTAAACCCAATTTGACTTAGGGGCTTTTGAAAAATCAGTACTGTATTAATACAGTATAATAGCCCACAGTCTTATGCTGGCATTATAGCCTCTGTAATCTGTGCTGTTTACATTTGAAAGAACATAGTTGGTACTCAAAAACTCAAGGCAAAGATTCGCATAAGTGGATGCTGCAAGTGCTATACTTGGAAGCAGACTTGCAATTTTGGAACATTTCCCTGTAGTGACTTGTTATAAATATCATAATTGCCATTACCTAATCAAAGAGTGGACTGACACTAATTTCTGTTAGACTGCCTTCTGAATCCTTGACTAGTCTGTCTCTTCCATTTGATTTGATAGTGAGCTGAATATAGCTGTGGAATACTTCAACATCTTTGATGGATGGCGGGTGCTTGTAGTCTAGAAGAGGAGTATATTGTTGAGAATGCTTAATTAAAAACTGTATTTCATTGCAAGCCTCCCACAAGCTAAAAACATTGTTACACCAATGTTTTTAGCTCGTGGGAGGCTTGCAATGGAGTTTCTTTCCTTTCGCACAGAATGTGCTATAATGATTTAGGAGTACTTATGGCACCTTAGAGACTAACAAATGTATTTGAGCATAAGCTTTCAGCTTTCAGCATAGGCTGAAATTGTGGAAAAGCAGCACCACTTGCCCCATAACCTCAGCCATGCAGAACACAATGCCATCCACAGCCTCAGGAACAACTCTGACATCATAATCAAAAAGGCTGAGAAAGGACACTTATGCTGTCGTCATCATGAATAGGTCAGAATATGAATGAGAGGCTGCTAGGCAGCTCTCTAACACTACATTCTACAGGCCATTACCCTCTGATCCCACTGAGGGTTACCAAAACAAACTACACCATCTGCTCAAGAAACTCCCTGAAAAAGCACAAGAACAAATCCGCACAGTCACACCCCTAGAATCCCGAGAAGGGGTATTCTATCTGCTACCCAAGATCCATAAACCTGGAAGTCCTGGACGCCTCATCATCTCAGGCATTGGCACCCTGACAGCAGGATTGTTTGGCTATGTAGACTCCCTCCTCAGGCCCTACGCTACCAGCACTCCCAGCTGTCTTCGAGACACCACTGACTTCCTGAGGAAACTACAATCAATCCGGTGATCTTCCAGAAAACACCATCCTAGCCACTATGGATGTAGAAGCCCTCTACACCAACATTGCACACACAGATGGACTACAAGCTGTCAGGAACAGTATCCCCTATAATGTCACGGCAAACCTGGTGACTGAACTTTGTGACTTTGTCCTCACCCACAACTATTTCACATTTGGGGACAATGTATACCTTCAAGTCAGCGGCACTGCTATGGGTACCCGCATAGCCCCACAGTATGCCAACATTTTTATGGCGGACTTAGAACAACGTTTACTCAGCTCTTGTCCCCTAATGCCCCTACTCTAATTGCGCTGCATTGATGACATCTTCATCATCTGGACCCATGGAAAAGAAGCTCTTGAGGAATTCCACCATGATTTCAACAATTTCCATTCCACCATCAACCTCAGCCTGGACCAGTCCACACAAGAGATCCACTTCCTGGACACTACAGTGCTAATAAACGATGGTCACATAAACACCACCCTATATCAGAAACCTACTGACCGCTATACTTACCTACATGCCTCCAGCTTTCATCCAGACCATACCACACGATCCATTGTCTACAGCCAAGCTCTACAATACAACCCCTCAGACAGAGACAAACACCTACAAGAAGTCTATCTAGCATTCTTACAACTACAATACCCACCTGCTGAAGTGAAGAAACAGATTGACAGAGCCAGAAGAGTACCCAGAAGTCACCTACTACAGGACAGGCCCAACAAAGAAAGTAACAGAATGCCACTAGCCGTCACCTTCATCCCCAACTAAAACCTCTCCGGCGCATCATCAAGGATCTACAACCTGTCCTGAAGGACGATCCCTCACTCTCACAGATCTTGGGAGACAGGCCAGTCCTCGCTTACAGACAGCCCCCCAACCTGAAGCAAATACTCACCAGCAACCACACACCATACAACAAAAACACTAATCCAGGAACCTATCCTTGCAACAAAGCCTGTTGCCAATTCTGTCCACATATCTATTCAAGGGACGTCATCACAGGACCTAATCACATCAGCCACACTATCAGAGGCTCATTCACTTGCACATCTACCAATGTGATATATGCCATCATGTGCCAGCAATGCCCCTCTGTCATGTACATTGGCCAAACCAGACAGTCTCTATGCAAAAGAATAAATGGACACAAATCAGACATCAAGAATTATAACATTCAAAAACCAGTCAGAGAACACCTCAACCTCCCAGGACACCCAATTACAGACCTAAAAGTCGCAATTATTCAACAAAAAAACCTTCAAAAACAGACTCCAATGAGAAACTGCAGAACTGGAATTAATTTGCAAACTGGATACCATTAAATTAGGCTTGAATAAAGACTGGGAGTGGATGAGTCATTACACAAACTAAAAACTATTTCCCCATGCTAATTTCCCCCCTACTGTTACTCACATTTTCTTGTCAATTGTTTCAAATCGGCCATCCTGATTATCACTACAAAAGTTTTTTTTCTCCTGCTGATAATAGGCCACCTTAATCGATTAGTCTCATTAGAGTTGGTATGGCAACCCTCATTTTTTCCATGTTCTCTGTATATATATATATATATATCTTCCTACTGTATTTTCCATTGCATGCATCCGATGAAGTGGGCTTTAGCCCACAAAAGCTTATGCTCAAATAAATTTGTTAGGCTCTAAGGTGCCACAAGTCCTCCTCGTACTTTTTGCTGATACAGACTTACACAGCTACCACTCTGAAAGCTATACTGATTTGTGAATGAGACTCTTACAAGTAGGACACTAACATGAGTACTTCCTGTTGGAGAAGATCTCCCTAAGCTTAATTTAAAAAATAATAGTGCATTAAGTTTATATAAATGCTTGATCCTGCTTCGGCTCACTTAAGAAGCTCTACCTGGCTTGACGTCAGGATTTATAAACATCCTGAATAGTTTCAAAGATACAAGAGTGAAATAACCCTAAGACTGAAATATCCCTTAGGATAACAGGAAAAATTGCTCAAAGGTAGGTTTATGTGTAACCTTTGTGCCATTCCAGGTATTCAAATTAAAAGAGGCTTTACAGTAGTTTTAAGTGCTGTCCATCTGGTGGGTGGCTCACCTGATGAAGAAATGCCTGAGGTATTTTTGGTTGGCTCACACAGTACAAGGCATTCCAAAAGGAATGAAAAGCAAAAGGCAAAAAAACAAACAAAAAAAGAGCGAGTGAGTGTGTGCACAAACACATTGGCTAAATTCCAATTAATTACTGCAGCTTATGGAAAATAATAAATGTATTCAACATGATATAAAACTGTTTGGTTCTATTTTACATCTAAACAGGGGAAATAAAGGACCATTTTTTCAAAATTTGTTTCCACATGCACTTGTCTATTTTGTGGAATCAATTTGGTTAACAATTATATGAGGAAACTTGCATGTGCAAAAGCAAAGTTGGCAATTGGATGTGCACAGCTTAGTATTTTTAAGTGTAAGTATGATTTTGTACATGAAATTACCAGCACTGGAAAAATGAAGTCAGATCAGTCTGTTAAATCTACGTGCAAGGCCGTGCATATCTATGCAGTTGTCATCAAAAGGGGATGTAATGGATATACTACATATTATAACATTTTACCACATTATGAATAAAATGAATAGAGAATATTTGTGACCTGGAATGCCTGCTGGTGTTGTCCAAATATAAGTCCTTGTACTGAAGATCTTCTTACTTTATAGAACTAACCATCAGGTTTTCTAGAGCTATATTGGCCATATCCTGCCCTGTAGTGTGTTGATGTGGCATTAAGAGAAGAAGTTATAGGAAGAACCTCTTCACTCCTTCCTCTTGTACAGCAGCAAGCAGGATACCTAACTTGCCCTGAAGGGGAGAGGTGTGGCCACACCAATCTCAGTGTCCCCTAGCCAGTTAGCACATATGCTGTGGCCTTTTCAGTGGAGCAGCCATGGGTGAATCACACCATGCATCCCTCCAGCATTCTAGGCTAGCAAGATTCTAGATGCAGCAGACACGCAGGGTAGTGACTCTTCTCTCATTCATAGCACTACCCAGAGCAGGATTTTACTCTATATCTTCATCTTCCTCCTGCTTAATCATTGCTTTGAAAAGGCATACTAATTTTCCTGCTTTCACTACCCCCAAACCATTTCTTATAATAACTTAATAGTTTCTTCTTAAGAGAGTCTGAGGTTTACCACTTCAACAAATTCTACATCTAGCTAACAAGCCAGAGAATTCCATCATGTAAATGCAAAAAGAAAAGGAGTACTAGTGGCACCTTAGAGACTAACAAATTTATTTGAGCATAAGCTTTCATGAGCTACAGCTCCGGTGAAGCGCGCTGTAGCTCACGAAAGCTTATGCTCAAATAAATTTGTTAGTCTCTAAGGTGCCACTAGCTAGTACTCCTTTTCCTTTTGCGAATACAGACTAACATGGCTGCTACTCTGAAACCCATCATGTAAATGGTTCACCTTCCTTTATAACAATGGCAGCAAACATTCAGGAAAAGGTTCAGCTCCATCCCCGAATCTGATTTCGGTTAGCATGACTGAAGAACAATTAATAGATTCCTAAACTACAGCAATAACGGGAGCAGAGGTGTTAATCCTGAAGTCCTCACTAGAACAGGTGTGAAAATCAGGGCCGGATTAACCTTTCATGAGCTTGGTGCCAAACATATTTTTGGGGCCCCATTTAGTTGTTATGGGTTCCTTCTGAGTGTGAGGCTGGTGCGGTGATGCCATTGACACCATAGTATACCTGGTACTAAATCTCAGAGACATTTTTCATTTTGATCACACACCTCTGCAAGACTATCTGTATTGCCATACACAGCTTCCTCAGCCCCCAGGTTTTCTCAGTGAGCTGTACGCATGTGGGTTTACCAGTGTCCACAGTGAGCAGAACTTTCAAAGGGATCAGGGGAAACGCCCCACAGATTTATCTTCTTCCTCATTCAGACATTCTACAGCCATGTCTCCAGTATCACCCTATGTCACCAGTCACTGTACGTGGTCCTGGCCTCAGCTCAATAAAGTTCCACAGCCAGCAGATATCTGATCAGTTCTGAGAAATCCCTCCCCAACCCCCATCCTGCCATTTGAGCAAACCACTTGCAAACACCATTTCCCAACCGTGGCTCAGTGAGCACTTAGTCCCCTGGGAGCCTGAAGTTACCAGCCTTTCTCCCTGTGCTCCCATCTACATGCTATTCCACTACCTGGTTACCAACACCTCTCCCCATGCTTGTTTCCCTTATACCTTGGACATGCTCCCCAGCCAACTGGTCCTATTCTCCCCCTGCAAGCCTGACCTGCTTCCTCTTTCTCAGCTCCCCTTGACATTCATTTCCTATTGATGACCTCTGTTCCTTGAGGTTAACTCCATAGAATCATAGAATATCAGGGTTGGAAGGGACCTCAGGAGGTCATCTAGTCCAACCCCCTGTTCAAAGCAGGACCAATCCCCAATTTTTGCCCCAGATCCCAAATGGCCCCCTCAAGGATTGAACTCACAACCCTGGGTTTAGCAGGCCAATGCTCAAACCACTGAGCTATCCCTCCCCCCTCCAGTTTCTTTATCTGTAACTTCTCTGGCTACAGCCATGGGGCCAATTGCCAGAGGCCAGCCTTAGACAGCTGCAGCTACAAGCTGCGGGAGGGGTGGCAATTCCAAGACTGAGCATGCTTGAACCTTGCAACAGCACTAGGAACTCTCATTCCTCAGCACTGGCCCTAGGAAGCTCTGCAGTTATGTGCTTCCCTATTCCAGAACATGGCTTTAAATACCTGAGATGCCCATCACCTGCAGCAAGGGCCCCCAATTCCCATGCACCTCTCATAGTCATGCAGAAGGTCCAGCCTGGATGATTTCAGAGTCTGGGGCACCAGGAGGTTCCCCATCCCTGAGCAGCAGCTCTGTAACAAGCTCACACCCCATCCCTCTGCTGTGGGACCAGGACCCTATGAAGACAGTGGAGTTACCCCGTGTATAACTAGTTCCACCCAAAGCCTGTTGAAGTCAGTGGGAGTCTTTTCATTGTCTTTAATGGGCTGTGTATAGAAGCAAAGGACCTCATTCTAGACTCTAGGAGCACAGTGCATCCTAAAACTATGCTGCACTGGTTTACTAGTGTAAACAGGAGGGTCTCACATTACAATTAACACCTCCTGCAGCACGTAACTGTTTCTGAGAGGCCTCTCACCCAATTACTAAATGTAAACCTGCTTAGCTTACAAGGTCTGAAAATATCCAGTGGTATGGTTACAAAAGCAAGGCACGTCTGAATTCAGTAGGAATTTTGGATGTGCACAGAACGCAGGACTGGTGCCTGAATGGTTATAGAACTGCAATAAAGTTCAGTTAGTGTGACTGGAGGATATCTGGATCCAGATTGTAAGACTGTCTCCCATAATGAGGAAAAGTTGAGGTGTCTTTGCTGTTCTTTTGTTCCACTCTTCGTTTCTGTGAGGAACTTGCCAGTGCAATATTACTGTCATCTTCTTTTTAAACAAACAAAACTAAAAAAACAAAACAAAATGGTAATGGTTGTTGAAAATAGCAATTCCAGTCCTACTTAGCACTGGGAAGATGCCAGCATTTGTTGCTCAATTTTATCCTACTTTTTCTACAGCAAATTACAGTGGATCAGTATTTGATCTGGGACAAATGAAGTAACAGATAGCAACCCAAATTGAACTTGAGCACTCATGAACTTTGAGGGTGTTCAAATCTGAAGGCAGGTGCTAGATTCCCTTTCTGAGTATTAGATAAATCTGGAAAGGAAAAGGCAATTTCTGCTTCCATGGCTCATAAGTGGAAATTGAGTCACATCCTCCCATGTGCCTGATACTGTACCTAAAGCTGCCCAGGTCCTCTAGTACAGCCTTCCCTCCCTTCCTTATCATTTTAACTTCTCCTGGTGGGGTCCACATACCTCCCTTGCAAGGCTTCAGATAGAGGTGCATCATCCGTTCATTCCACCCAATTCCTTCTTTGGGAGCTGCCAGCCGAGGCCACCAGCATCCCTAATCCAGTCTGGGGTAGTCTTCTGAGTGTGATATCTGGGCCAAAGCCTTCTACTCCTTGTGCATACATGTTCCCCATTCACAGCACCACCCCCTTCTAGCAGCCAGCTCCCCATTCACAGCAAGCCTGGTGCATCAGGTCTCACCAACCCTGGCAGCTTCCCCACTCCCTCGCCGTCCCATTCCTGTTGATAGCTGCCAGGGGAATGCTGGGAAATGTTGTTCCTTTCCTGCTCCAGGGCTGGATCTCCAGGCAGAGAGCGGACCAAGGAACTAAAGCTACCGGGGTCCCTTGGGCTCTTGGCTCCTGGGCTGGATTCCTGCAGGCAGAGGATGAGAGCTGGAGAGTCGTTGCCTTTGTCTAGGCACAGCGTGGAGGGTACAATGTATCAGGGCCCTGGTACAGTGTATTATACCCCAGGGAAGTGGGGTGACTGGCGATCTGCCTACCCTGGGGCTGGCTGGGCCTGCAGCGGGGGACGGGGGTAAGTGTTCTCTGGGGCTGGAAGCGGGGGACTGTGGTAACCAGGGTGCTGCTCCTCACTCTCAGGGCCTCTTGTAGTGCTGCAGGTGGGGAGGAAATGGGTGTTATCGGCCCCTTCTGAGTGTGGGCCCGGTGCCACAGAGCCATTGGCGCTGTGGTAAACCGAGGATTGCTGAAAATATTTGTTTAGGTTTTTTCCCTAATGATTAGGGGTCTAGAACACATGACTTATGAGGAGAGGCTGAGGGAGCTGGGATTGTTTAGCCTGCAGAAGAGAAGAATGAGGGGGGATTTGATAGCTGCTTTCAACTACCTGAAAGGGGGTTCCAAAGAGGATGGCTCTAGACTGTTCTCAGTGGTAGCAGATGACAGAACGAGGAGTAATGGTCTCAAGTTGCAGTGGGGGAGGTTTAGATTGGATATTAGGAAAAACTTTTTCACTAAGAGGGTGGTGAAACACTGGAATGCATTGCCTAGGGAGGTGGTGGAATCTCCTTCCTTGGAAGTTTTTAAGGTCAGGCTTGACAAAGCCCTGGCTGGGATGATTTAACTGGGAATTGGTCCTGCTTCGAGCAGGGGGTTGGACTAGATGACCTTCAGGGGTCCCTTCCAACCCTGATATTCTATGATTCTATGATTCTATGATTCAAATCAGATTTTTTTTTTCAAGGAAAGCAGACGCTTTCTTCAACATGTTAGTTTTAGTCAAAAGCCCAGTTTTCCATCAAAAAAAGGTTTTTTTGATCAGCCCTGGTTGTAGCAAATTTCAACCTGGTTAATTCTAATCTTTTCTAATTGCCTCAGAATTCCAGTTGGAGACGCTAATTACTTTCTCTCCTAAAAATTCTGCTATGTAGTGTTTCTGGTGCAAAATGACTTAGCCCATGTTCACTGCAAGTGTGGTTGCATTTCATTATAGAAAGCCCTAAATGCAAAGCACTTTGAGATCCTTTAGGATGAAAGGTGTTACCAAGTTAAGATAACTTTATTTTTAACTAATAGAAAAAATATTATTGGGTGTTAGTTTTAGTGATTTAGTTTAGTTTAATCCTAACATTGTAATTTGGTGTTACTTTTTACTAAGCGTGAAGGTAAAGAAATGTCAGAGATAGTGATTTAAAAAAGAAAAAATATGGAGAGGAGTGAGGAAAAGGAACAGACCAACATCAGAAAATAAATGGCAGCAAATCATCAAGACCAGTATTTATCTGAGAGTTCTGAAGAAATTAAAGTGTAAAGGAGTTGAGTTGCTTCCAAAAAATAAGTAATTTGTCTTTAAAAATATCCATTATGCAAGAGGATTGAAGTCTGACCAGAATTTTCCCATCTTTTAAAGGCTTGTCTTTCCCACTTTTATGCTGAGTAACATAATTTAGCATCAATGTACAAACATTCCCCATTTACAAAGCTCCTGCAAGCACAAATTCTGGTATATGATTCTGACAGCAGAAAGTGACTTCAATCTCCTCTATTCCAGGGAGCCCAGAGGGAGTCATCACAGCCCAAAAATTAGGTGACACTGGCTAGGAAGATGATGTGGTCAGGATAGTTATGGGTTGTACTGACTCAGTACATCCTTCAACAACCTCTACTGGTGAGGCTCATAGAGCTGTAGCCACAAACTAAAATTGTCCCTCCCCTTTTCCTTCATGGAAAGCTAAAATAACATCACATTCAGGCTTCTGCTTTGGAGGATTAGGGTTTACACACCACAAAACTTACTGTAACAGAGAGCTTGCCTGTGGGCTGGAGAGCATAGAGCCAAGCCAGCCCTGATTACAGGATGAGCCACACCTGGGTTGAATCAGGTGATTCCTAAAAAGATCAGGAAATTGCAGTAAAAGGGGAAGTCCAGAAGACTGCAGTGAGCAGGGCCCAAAACCAGCAGGGTAAAAGCTAAAAAGCAGCACAGAGTGGGAGAAAGCTCTCCAGGCAGGGAGTTCTGGGAGAGACCCTGTTGAATCAGGGGATAGACTGTAAAGGCCAGCTAGGCCAAAGAAGGTATGAGTTTGTGCTTTGTATTATTTGGATTAATTGACAGAGATACTGAACGGGCTTTGGGCCTAGAGCACCTGTATGCACTGGTGGATTCAATAAATTGTTACCCTTGAGGGAACTGTTTGAATTATTGTGGAATTGAGTCAGTTCTTAAAAGGGCCCTGAAGAGGAGAGTGGGAAATGAAGGCAGGATGCTGCCAGGGCATGCCGGATATGAGGAGGCAGCTGCCCATGCTGAATTCACTAACTTTAAAACAGTTGGGTTTTGGGTGGGGATTTTTTTAACTTGACTTTTGTTGGATACAGAATGGTTGTTTGTTTTATATATTTTTGTTTTGTGTTGTTTTTTTTTAATATATATAATGCGAAACTCAAATGATTGCTTTGGTTCCATATAGAGACCATTGTGGAAGTGCATCTTCTATTATAAGTGCATACAAGTACTTTTTTTTATGGTAAGAATGAACTAACTAACACTACTATATATATATATAAAGTTCGTATAGTAAGTTTGTATATACCTGCAATTCATGTTTAGGGAAACCTGAAGGATTCCCTTTATCGTTCATACGTGCCAATAACATCTTGTCCTGCTCTCTTGCAGCTTCTTTCTCATACTGCAGGCCTTGGTCTCACTCCTGATGATATTATTTTGCAGGTGGTCCAATAAAGTTACCCCTCTCACTGCCCTCAAATATCTCATTTCAATGGCTTCAGGCCTTCTCAAGTGCTTCTCTTTGGTGACACATATCTCTGATCCATAGAGATGAGCTGGTCTTATGTCATAAATATAAAGGGAAGGGTAAACCCCTTTGAAATCCCTCCTGGCCAGGGGAAAGCTCCTCTCACCTGTAAAGGGTTAAGAAGCTAAAGGTAACCTCGCTGGCACCTGACCAAAATGACCAATGAGGAGACAAGATACTTTCAAAAGCTGGGAGGAGGGAGAGAAACAAAGGGTCTGGGTCTGTCTGTATGCTGGGTCTTTGCCGGGGATAGATCAGGAATGGAGTCTTAGAACTTTTAGTAAGTAATCTAGCTAGGTATGTGTTAGATTATGATTTCTTTAAATGGCTGAGAAAAGAACTGTGCTGAATAGAATAACTATTTCTGTCTGTGTATCTTTTTTGTAACTTAAGGTTTTGCCTAGAGGGGTTCTCTATGTTTTTGAATCTAATTACCCTGTAAGATATCTACCATCCTGATTTTACAGGGGGGATTTCTTCATTTCTATTTACTTCTATTTTTATTAAAAGCCTTCTTGTAAGGAACTGAATGCTTTTTCATTGTTCTCAGATCCAAGGGTTTGGGCCTGTGGTCACCTATGCAAATTGGTGAGGCTTTTTATCCAACATTTCCCAGGAAAGGGGGGGTGCAAATGTTGGGAGGATTGTTCATTGTTCTTAAGATCCAAGGGTCTGGGTCTGTAGGCAAATTGGTGAGGCTTTTTATCAAACCTTGTCCAGGAAGTGGGGTGCAAAGTTTTGGGAAGTATTTTGGGGGGAAAGACGTGTCCAAACAGCTCTTCCCCAGTAACCAGTATTAGTTTGGTGGTGGTAGCGGCCAGTCCAAGGACAATGGGTGGAATATTTTGTACCTTGGGGAAGTTTTGACCTAAGCTGGTAAAGCTAAGCTTAGGAGGTTTTTCATGCAGGTCCCCACATCTGCACCCTAGAGTTCAGAGTGGGGGAGGAACCTTGACATCTTATCATAGTTTTTTATAGTTGACCCTTAAGTAGTCTGGGCATCTGTTTTATTAGAAATCGCTCCACTTACCTTGTGCCAGACTTTTCCCGCTCTGAGCAGCCTTGTTTGCAGTTCTCTGTTGATTTCTCCATTTGCTGCTAACCAGCCCCCAATGTACTTAAACACAAAAAGCTGGTTTACGTGCTGGCCCTTAATGTTGATATTCATCTGCCTGGGTTCTGCACTAGTCACTCACATGACTTCAGTCTTTTCTTTACTCAGTTTCAGCCACAGTATGTTAGTTTTCTGTTTCAGTCATCAATTGCCTGAACCAAATCTTCCTCACTAACAGCCATCAGTACAATATCTTCTGCATAGATCAACTTTGCACCACCTTCCATTCAGATTTGCTTAGTTAAAGAGTCCATCACAATATGAATAGTAATAGAAAAGGCACTGATCCCTGATGGAGCCCAACCTTCACCTCTAAAGCCTGTCTGCACTTTTGACATAGAACCATCATTCAAATCCATCGCCATCCGGACCAGGTCCTCCAGTTCCCAATAGTATCATAGCAGAGGCACCAACAATCACTAGGTACTTTATTGAATGCTGTCTAATGATGAACAAACCATCTGTCGTCCCTTTTAGTTTTCTAAAACCAAACTTCTCCTTTCCTAAAGAGGCCTCCACTATTTGATGAATGTCATTATCTATTATTCACCAGGGATCACTCTGAGAGGAATGGATATCTGTTATAATCCCCAACCAGTCCCTCATCGCCGACCCCACAATTTGCTTGCCTGGTTTTGACCTGCCCCGTTGCCAGTAGTCCCTGTGGAACAAATTCCAGACCGGGCAAGGTCTCTGTGCAGCCAACCAGTATTGCTGGGGCCTTCGTGACAGCCCTTTGTGCAGCTGCGGCACAACGCAGGTGATGATGAACAGTGTCGATGAATACCTGCTGACTAGGTTCAGCGGTGGCCTAGAAGAACTGCATCATGCCACTGAAGATGCCATCGCTTGGCTAGACAACTATGCACATGCTAAATAAATAAATGCATCTATTATTCTAACAGCTTTGTGCAGTGGGACAGCACTTAATTCCTTAGTACTTTGTATGTCACCTTTTTGTTTGTATATCAGTACTAGCATGGGCTTTCTCCATTCTTTTGGGATTTTATTCTCTTTACAAATTGAGCTCAGGACTTGCATGAGCCAAGTTTACACCAACCTCCCTCAAGGTTTTGATAACTTCCTCTATCACTTTGTTCAGGCCTGCTGTGTTTCCAGGTATCATTTTCAGCACTGAACCCTTCATTTCTGCCTCTGACAGATCATCAACATCCATAATTATTGGTTCACACAATGGTAGTGTAGCATCTAAAGAGTTCTCGTAGTTAAGTAGATCCTCATAGTATTCTCGCCATTGGTTATGTACTGCATTTCTATAACAAACAGTTGGCCCCCTGCATCTTTATGATTGATGTGTTCATTCCATCTTCCTTCCTTTTGTTTATCATCTGTACAAACATATATCTTTTTGCCAAGCTGAGGGCAGTTGTTCAACTCCTTATACAGATCATCTAAAGCTAGGTTTCTCACCTTTCTGACTGCTTGCTTGGTGCCTCTGTAAGTGGCAACTGATTCTTCCAAAGGGTTATTTTCCATCACCTTTCTGGGTTCTCTCAGATTTCATACTGCTTTTTGCATTTCCTTGTTCCCACACTATTCTTCATGAGATAGTGGTCTACCCAGCTTAGTGCAGCCACAGCTTCTTGGATCAAGACGTTCTTAAACATACACAGATTGGAATAACGAAAGAGGAGTGTTGTATCTCTTGGTGCAAACCTTGTGACTGTCTACAGTCATGCTGTGCAGAGTCAATATCCTGATGCGGGTGTCACTGGTGAAAAGCTCATGCTCTGTCCATTTGCCAGTCGCGACCATTACCACCAAGAGCTTGTGTTGGGATGCAACCATTTCACTCATAGTAACCTTTCAATCCTTAACCATTTTCCTTTGGTTCATCCTGGTTAGCTACGAATCTATTTGTGTGCTTATGCCATCGCTTTGGTATGTGTAAAGATTACTTTCTCTTGTCTTAAATCAAGTGTTGTCAGTCACTCACTGATTGCCTCAACACATCAAGCAGTATGGCCTTCTCTGGATTCTGTGAGCTTAGTATCCACTCATAGCCTGATCAACTTGATCCTGTATCAGTGCTGAAATCTCCCCAAGTGAGCAGTAATTCCTCTGGTACAGCCATGTCTGCTAGTTTTTTCAGGTTCTGCTTAATCTCTTCATTCTCTTCCTCAGGTGTAGCCTATAGATATAGGTATTTGATAGGTGAGGCACAGGTATAAGTAATGTAGTGAGTCTACAAGCCTCAATGCCTATAATACTATAAGATCCAAACAAATGAAGGCAAAAGGCCCAAAAAGCCTTAGCATAAGTAGCAAACCAAGAGTAACTCTAGAAGATCACAAGATAAAATGCTATAATGATTGAATTGCCAGCAGGTAATCACAAGATGCTAGTTTACACCAGCTTGGGATATTTTTAGTTTAGGACTTCAGCAGATATCTGACCACAAGGATGCCATGGAACCTAATTGACCTAAGGATGCCATGGTAACCAGGGCCAAACAGAGGGGGAGTCAGGAGGGCCATTTGGCCTGGACCTCAAGCTCAAAGAGGCCTAAAATTTAGACACTCGTGAAACTTATCAAATGCCAAAAAAAATAACAACTTGTTTTTATGCGCATCCCTATCAGACCAAAATGTGCAACACACTCTCTCAGCTTAGAGCTGCAAATTTTAAGCAAATAAGAGATGTGATTTGGTAAAAGACATAATTTTTTTGTTAACTGGTGTAGATTTTGTCATATTAAAGAGTTAAAAATATTCTCTGGACCTCTGAGAGGGCCTGATGGTAATTAATTGACTTAAGACTGAGGTAAAAAGATTAATAACTTATGGGAGAAGTAAGGTGAGGAACTACAAATAAGGAAAAAGGACGAAACCTGTACTGAATATCCATTACGCATAGTGGCATCAGTGTAACACATTATAGAAGTTGTATCCCAGCCTGTGTGCTTTGAGAGGGAGAAAGGTAGCTCTTGAGAGATGCCAGGGTGAGAACGACTGGTGAGTGGGAAGATGATAACGCTTCAGATTGTTTTGCAAGGGATGGTGTAAATAGATGCAAAAAGAAAAGGAGTACTTGTGGCACCTTAGAGACTAACCAATTTATTTGAGCATAAGCTGAAACCTGTAAATAGATGAGTGCTCAGCTCATTCTGTATTATCTCTACTTGCCTTGCTTGGTTAGAGAGTCTTGTGAATTTGCAAACTGTATTCATAAAATTAGTATAAATATTGTGTGATTTCCTAAGTGAGAATGTTACCGTACACACTGGGGCTCCCAACTAAACAGTAATTTTGATAATACAGGGCGTGATATTGGGACAAGACCATACCAAATTTCAGAGTGCTAATTGGGGAAACTAAATCAGTAATATCAATAGATCAGGCAACACAGGATCACCTTATTATGGGGTATATATTGATACCACTAATAATGCACCCTCCTTTGTTTGTATTTGGACAGTCATTCACCCTGCTGATTTCCTGAATAGTTTTACAAAGTTTGTTGCAAACAGTCATTATACACCATTTCTCCTTCCACTATTGCCTGCATGGTGTGTACACAGCCCAGATTCAGTTTTGTGGCTGAATTTCCTAACCATTTCCCTAAACATTTTAAAAGTATTTCTTTTAAAGAAACTGTCCTAATTTTTCTATCCTAATAGGGGTCTGAGTTCACCCATGCTGTGCTTGTTCTGTAAGTCTCCATTTGTCCAACACCTAGAATATTATCAGCCAGACTGTTTTTGCCATTTCTATTCAGAATTATTTTTGTGTGTTTAAGTTTAAGCTCTTCTTTGTCTGCAGCCTCTTCTGTCTGTCATCTAAATCAAACCATAGAGTACCAATAAAACAGGACATGATTAGCAAAGCTAATTACCTCTTATTGAATCATAAACTTTGTGAAATTTACCAGATTCCCACTTTTCTAGTTTTAATATTAAAAACTTAATGTGAAAAACCTCTCACAATCCAGAAGCAGTCTGAAAAAAGTAAATACTACATCAAAGAAGCTGCTGTATTAAAAATATTAAGAGGTGCTTAATCTAGCACAGGGATCAGCAACCTTTGGCATTCGGCCAATGAGGGAAATCTGCTGACTGGCCAGGACGGTTTGTTTACCTGCAGCGTCCACAGGTTTGGCTGATCGCAGCTCCCACTGGCTGTGGTTCACCGTTCCAAGCTAATGGGAGCTGCGGGAAGCAGTGAGGGCCGAGGGATGTGCTGACTGCCGCTTCCTGCAGTCCCCATTGGCCTGGAACGGCGAACTGTGGCCAGTGGGAGCTGCGGTTGGCCGAACCTGCGGAATCTGCAGGTAAACAAACCATCCTGGTCCACCAGCGGATTTCCCGGCGGGCCACATGCCAGAGGTTGCTTATCCGTGGTCTAGTAGCTGAGATGCAAGGGGCAAGAAGGACAAACAGACAGCAGCATTTATCCTCATTTGTGTTAAATATTGTTATTGAATTTTTAAAGGTACAATATCAGACTATTTATTGCCCACATTAATAAAGACAGAAAACATCTAGCTTCAGATAAACTGCTTTGTATACAATCCTTCCCCTGTCATGTTGCATTAAGTTAAAGGAATTCCTTGTCACTTTAATCGCCCTTCATAAATCTGTCCCCGCTTGAGTTTCATAGATGGTTTCAGAATATCATTTTACACCAACTTTATACAGGAGAAAATGGCTATGCAAATAGCAAAGCAGTGGAGACTGAAGCCCTTAGATGTCAGCATCTACATTTAATTTGTTTTCTACATATACAGCTAATGTAATCTGTTTTCTTTCCTGGTCTACTCATACGTCCCACTGAACTGCATCTTTTGCCTCCTTTATGCACTCCAACTTTGTACCACCTGATCTGCATGGAACATCCTTTCAATTAATGTGTACTGCTGTTTGCTTGGCGCATATTACACAATTCAGAATGCTGTTAGGGTTATAATAATGCAAGAAGGACTGTATGAATATATATGGTCATGAGGTATATCCAGATACCAACCAGGTATGTTTTGCTATAAGCAGACCTGGACCAAGTTGTCTGAGTTCACAAATAATTAACAAATAGAAAAAAAATCCCTTGATATAAACAGCATTGACTTTGGGGAAGTCTCTGACACGGCTAGACTTCAAAAGCCATTTGCAGTGCATAAAGTGGTAACTTCACTGACCTACTCACTTATGAACATTGCTACATATTCTTATGTGCCAGTAGATTTTTTTTTTTTGCTTTTTATATTAACTAAATGTCTAAGAGGGCAGAAGTATTTCCATGGAAAATTCATATAATTTGATTTTTTTTAAGAAAAAATTTTGTTTCAGTTCATCATAAACACAATTATTTCAATTCCAAGCTAGTCAAATTGAAATGACAAATATATTTTGAGGGAAGGGGATTGACACCTTTTGCATGACATTTTCATAAGCAAACTAGGAAAATGCGATCTAAATGTAATTACCAAAAGGTGGATGCAAAACTGGTTGAAAGAAAATACTCAAGGAGTAATCAACGGTTTGCTGTCAGATTGGGGTGGGGGAACATTTCTAGTGGGGTCCTACAGAGGTCTGTCCTGGGTCTGGTATTAATCAATATTTTCATTAATGACCTGGATAATGGAGTGGAGCATATGTTTACAAAATTTGCGGATGACATTAAGCTGGGAGGGGTTGCAAGCACTTTGGAGGACAGGATTATAATTCAAAACAACCTTAACAAATTGGAGAATTGGTCTGAAATCAACAAGATGAAATTCAATAAAGACAAGTGTAAAATACGACACTTAAGACGGAAAAATCAAATGCACAACTACAAAATATGGAATAACTGGCAAGGCAGTCATACTACTGATAAGGATGTGGGAGTTATGATGGAACACAAGTTGAATGAGTCAACCATGTGATCAAACTGCAAAAAAAGCTAGTTCCATTCTTGAGTGGATCAACAGGAGTGTTCAATGTAAGCCACTCTACTTGGCACTGATGAGACCTCAGCTGGAGTACACTGTCCAGTTCCGGGTGCTATACATTCAGAAATATGCAGAGAAATTGTGGAGAATCCAAAGAACAGCAACAAAAATGGTAAAAGCTTTAGAAAACCTGACCTGTGAGGAAAGATTGGGGGGGGAAAAAAATGGAGAACTCTTAGTTCCAAGAAAAGAGACCTGATAACAGTCTTCAAATATGGGTTTCAGAGTAACAGCCGTGTTAGTCTGTATTCACAAAAAGAAAAGGAGTATTTGTGGCACCTTAGGGACTAACCAATTTATTTGAGCATGAGCTTTCGTGAGCTACAGCTCACTTCATCGGATGCATACTGTGGAAACTGCAGAAGA
Source organism: Eretmochelys imbricata (assembly GCF_965152235.1). Lineage (NCBI taxonomy): Eukaryota > Metazoa > Chordata > Testudines > Cheloniidae > Eretmochelys > Eretmochelys imbricata. The sequence goes on from NC_135572.1 coordinate 102,723,896, forward strand.
CATTATATACACAGAGACTGTGAAACAATACCTCCTCCCACCCCACTCTCCTGCTGGTAATAGCTTATCTAAAGTGATCATCAAGTTGGGCCATTTCCAGCACAAATCCAGGTTTTATCACTCTCCGCCGCCCCCCCCCACACACACACAAACTCACTCTCCTGCTGGTAATAGCTCATCCAAAGTGACCACTCTCCTTACAATGTGCATGATAATCAAGGTGGGCCATATCCAGCATAAATCCAAGTTTAACCAGAACGTCGGGGGGGTAGAAAAAAACAAGGGGAAATAGGCTACCTTGCATAATGACTTAGCCACTCCCAGTCTCTATTTAAGCCTAAATTAATAGTATCCAATTTGCAAATGAATTCCAATTCAGCAGTTTGTCGGAGTCTGGATTTGAAGTTTTTTTTGTTGTAAGATAGCGACCTTCATGTCTGTGATTGCGTGACCAGAGAGATTGAAGTGTTCTCTGACTGGTTTATGAATGTTATAATTCTTGACATCTGATTTGTGTCCATTTATTCTTTTACGTAGAGATTGTCCAGTTTGACCAATGTACATGGCAGAGGGGCATTGCTGGCACATGATGGCATATATCACATTGGTGGATGTGCAGGTGAACGAGCCTCTGATAGTGTGGCTGATGTTATTAGGCCCTTTGATGCTGTCCCCTGAATAGATATGTGGGCACAGTTGGTAACGGGTTTTGTTGCAAGGATAGGTTCCTGGGTTAGTGGTTCTGTTGTGTGGTATGTGGTTGTTGGTGAGTATTTGCTTCAGGTTGGGGGGCTGTCTGTAGGCAAGGACTGGCCTGTCTCCCAAGATTTGTGAGAGTGTTGGGTCATCCTTCAGGATAGGTTGTAGATCCTTAATAATGCGTTGGAGGGGTTTTAGTTGGGGGCGGAAGGTGACGGCTAGTGGCGTTCTGTTATTTTCTTTGTTAGGCCTGTCCTGTAGTAGGTAACTTCTGGGAACTCTTCTGGCTCTATCGATCTGTTTCTTCACTTCCGCAGGTGGGTATTGTAGTTGTAAGAATGCTTGACAGAGATCTTGTAGGTGTTTTTCTCTGTCTGAGGGGTTGGAGCAAATGCGGTTGTATCGTAGAGCTTGGCTGTAGACGATGGATCGTGTGGTGTGGTCAGGGTGAAAGCTGGAGGCATGTAGGTAGGAATAGCAGTCAGTAGGTTTCCGGTATAGGGTGGTGTTTATGTGACCATTTTTTATTAGCATTGTAGTGTCCAGGAAGTGGATCTCTTGTGTGGACTGGACCAGGCTGAGGTTGATGGTGGGATATATTTTTATTCAATTCAACTTGTTTTGGTCTGATACTTAAAACTTCTCACAGTAAACAGGAAATAACCTTTTTTTTTTTTTTTTTTTTCTTGCATCAATACGTGTGATCCAAGTGAGGCTGTTACTCTGAAGGCAACATTCACCTCAGTGGACAATACACTTTCGTTGGAAAATATTTACTAAATTTAGCATTAGCTTCATTTATTATTTCATATCTTTAGATGTGGAGATATTTGTCCATACCTTTCTGTGGCCTCTGCTACTGACTCACTAGCAACTTTAATATTAGGTGCCATTGATTTCAAACACTTGCATCATGATAATAAATATCAACTGTGGGTCATAATGTTCTCTCATATATGATCGATTGACTCCCATCATTGGCCTACACTCATCAGTGACATCTAACTAATTTTAGAGAGCTCACATTCTGGATCACAATATCACGGTATCTGCTTACCTCTTTGTGAAGATACAGATGAACAGTGATTGGATTATGAACCTCTAGTGACAGTTCTATAACATTTCAAGTGATCTGCTAAACCAAAACAGAAAAAAGGAGGAGATGATGAAGAGATAAATACTAAAAAGTGCAGATGAGGGTTTTTTTTTTGTATTGTAAGTTTTAATAACTCTTTGAAGAATGAGAGGTGGTGATGGCAACCAAACAAAAGAAAATAATGGAGCTGAAGAAAGACTACATTATATTTCACATGTAAATGGATTCATTAAAATTAATTTTTCTAAGTTCTTAAAATAGATGCTTAACTATGAGCTGTTGCATCAAAGTAAATTTTCAAGAATTGGTGTCTTGTGGACCTACTTAGCATGGGGAAAGATTATTTAAATATTAATAATTCCTCACTTAGGTTAGCTCAGTGACTCCATGGGTAGCAAATACCAGGTTTGAGATCAAATTTGTGACTCTTGTTCTTTCAGGTAATGGTATTTGGGGCTGTCATGGAGATAATTTCCATTAGTCTTTGAGGTAGGGAGATTGTGTTGTACTAGCCTTCAGCCATACAACTATGAGTCGGGATACCATCAGATAAATGGGACAAGGCTTTTGTAAAGCCTGGGAGAGTTTAAATAGGCATGTGTTTGGGGGGGAAGGTGAGGGGGAATGCACCATGAGAGCCAATCTGCTAGCCTGTCCCCCCAGCTAAAAGGAAAATGGGGAGGTACTAGCTGCTGTCATGCCAACCATGTGCTCTCATATTTTCTCCCCCCCATCAGGCACTGTGTTACATCCCCTCCTGCCCTGTCAACATCCTCCTCCCCTGACCGGTCTGCAAGTGTGTGTGTGGGGCGAGGGAGATTCTTCAGCTCTTCTTTATTGCATATGTGTACAGCATCTGGTACAAGAGGTTCGGCTCTGGAATCAGAGGAGCATCTAGATGCTCGTGCAATACAAGTAATAATAACCAGTCAAACTAAAGCCCAAATTGTTCCAAATGAGATCTCACAATAAGTGACTTCATGAAAACAGTGCTTGCTAGTATAGACCTGAATGGTGACTGCCATTTTCACTTGAATTCAAAACTGAATTTAGTTGGGTCTTGCTCTTGCTCTTTTGGAGTTCACTTTCTCTGAACCTCTGAGTGATTGAGTTTTACTTTCACAAAGACGAACAAAGTGAATTTTAAGCTTGCAAGCACAAGTATTTGCACCATAATTGGTGTATTTGGTATAAGCTAGGACATGGCTTGAGGTACTGTGGTGGCAGAGTTCCTCAAAATCCTCCCCAGAGTCCTAGCAATTAAATAAGCCAGACAAGGACCTGAATGCGCCCTGTATATGAAATTACGCTGTCAATAACACATGCCACTAAATGCAATACACTTAATTTATTTAATAGGGACACTGCTTTGGGAATAGTGTTCCCAAAACCCAGAGGCAATTTAATGAGCCAGCCATGGATCTGAGCACCCACTTCACAGCAAGGACCATGCATGCACAGTTGCTCTGTGTGACTGACATAAGTGAAAATTAAACCTATTAATGTTAAAATTTATGAATACAACTTTTTAACTTTGCACCTGTCTAATAAATCCTACAGCACTCTAATTTTTCTAGAAATGTGTGAACCAGAACAGATACGTTTTGTAAAGTGCCTTAGTCCTGCTCCTCTCTCTCTCTAAACTGCTTCCAATTTTTGGGAGATTAAAAATCCCCTGTAGTTTCCAATGAGCTATGCTCATCTAGTCAGGAAACAGAGAACACAATTTCTGACAGAACACAACTGGTCACAACTAAGCAACGGTGTTTTAATTACAAGTATCGGAGTATACCAAAGCGTTTGCACTCAGTCTATAGAGAAAAGAACTCTTCCGAAAAAGGGTCAGGTAAAATAACATAAATTGAAGGAAATCATGATCTACTCATGAACTTTTGGTGAGCTGTAAACATGGCTAAATTCACTGAATAACCTATTTCTTGTGAAATATTTGCTCAACCCTGCTAGAAATGAAATTCTCCATAACCTATTACTAATTCCCAGAGAGATTCATTCTCTTTTACCTAGTCAGTGTCTGTGAGTTATCTGCAAATTTTCAAATATTTTTGGAAAATTTTCCCCCAAGATTAAATTATAATTGTTGGTATTCATGATCTAAACTAACATTTTTTCCTTCCCTATATCAGAATCTGAATTTTTTATTTTTAAAATGGCTTGGATTTTCTTGGGTTTACTCATTTTTGTCCAGTTCTATCCCACACAAACCCCAATGTAAGTGATTATTTTTTAAAAAAATAATTATAAATTGTTTTCCTTCAAATCTCTTAATATTCACCTCTGCCACAATGCCTGAAAAACACTTTGATAGTGGCTAGACTGTGGGCATGCTGTGACTCTTGATTACAGTTCAAAACAGAAGTGTTTCATTATGACTTTGTCCTTCCCTTCTGTCTGTCTTTCTCCCTCGTTGTCTCTATCGTATGTTTTGATTATGAATTCTTTGAGGTAATGACTGTCTTCTTTAGTAAACTGCCTAGCACAGTGTCCATGCCCTCATCATGACCCCTAGATGCTAACACAAGATAAATAATTTTATAAACCTCAAATAATACGAAACCCAAGGTTTGACCCATCGTGAGGCTCAATCCAATAGACTTAAATTCAAAGCAGAAATTGAAAAGTATAGCCAATCAGCATATTATAACTATATATAACTAAAGATCTATCTATCTAAACTGTATAACCTTTTATTTCTTTGCTTTTGTGCATTTGAGTCTGTATGTAAATTTTCTATTTTTTTTATGAACAAGTATAGAAAAGGCATTGCGTAGAAGTGGGGGTAAATGCAGTTGCCAACGAAGAAGATTTTATATATCAGCAGCAGCTGAACATGAACCCTTGACTTAAATTTCAGGACAATATATTGCACATGAACCTTCATATGACAGGCTCTGTGCACAAGATTTATAGGCGACTCCCATTAACTTTCTTTGACAATCATTTTCTGATAAATTTTCTCCTGTGATAAATAACTGCCAGATCCCACCTGAAATCCACTTTTTTTTTTTTTTTTCACCAAAAAGATTTACTCAGTATACGCTTCTTTTCCAGATTTTATAGAGATCTTGATCAACAATGAATGGCTGGCTTGCCCAGAAAAAAATTCAGAAACAAATTATGAATTGAAGCCAAACCAAAACTGCAGAAAATATTCCAAGACCCTTGTCAAGGCTGATTCCCCAACTCTGGCAGTTTGAGTGCAGAAGCTGGGGGCCCTGCAAGGATTCTAAAAATTAATACTGGCCACTCCAGTCTTATATTAAACTCTCCAGGCTACAGCTTTTCTCTGACCGTGGATGGGTAGATGCTGCCACCACCCAAGTGCAAAACCCCTTTGAGAACCCAGGAAGGAGCACTTGGGAATTCCTTCCTGTGGGGTACCCTCAAGCCCCTTCACCCAGCTCCAGGGAAGAGCTGAGAAAGAAAAACAAAGGAAATCAGCTGTTGCCACCAGCTAATTAAACAACATATGCACAAACCTCTTAGGACACACAAATCCAATTCCGTTATAAATGGTAAGTTTTACTTAAAAAGCAAAAGGGAGAAAATACATCTGGGAACTTAGGCTATTGCTAGATTTTAAAAGAGCAAATACGAGGATTAAGCATCAAGAATAACTTTCTTGAGGTCCACCTTAAAGGTTACAAGGAAAACAAAAGCTTTTGGGATTAGCACAGGGGAGTCCACAAGCCATAAAGAAATAAAAGGAGATAAACCTGATCACGTCTTCCTAGACCTTCCCTGATCTTCTTACATTTCTGGGGTTTCAAATGAGTAGTTTCTAGGTATGATACTTAAGGTTTTTTTCATAGCAGGCCCCAAGCTTCTTAGAGCATAGTTGCAGCCCTGTCTGCCTTTCTCTGGAGAGCAACAACAGACAGATAAAAGGGGAGTCTTGTTTCAATTTTCAAAAGTTCTAGCCTTCCCATTGTCTCTTTTGGCCAGGTGCCTATTTACTTCCTTTTAGCTATGCATTGCAGTGAGACTTTTAACCCTTTACAGGTAAAGCAAGTAGAGAACAGCTACAAAGAGGGATTTTATGACTGGCTGGGTGCCCATAACAGGGAGCTACCTCCCCCACAACACCCTTCATTTATCACAGCCCTAGAAATGTTCTGAGAAATTTCACACCAAAAGACTTTCAGAGGAAAAACAGGGATTTTGTGCCCCATTTTTAAGCCCATTGTAGAATGCACCCCTAACTATGGAGGTACTATCTAGGCACTTGCATTATATTGTTTATCTATTCTAGTCTTTTATGTTTGTAAATTGCTATGTAACTGTTAAAAGAAAAGGAGGACTTGTGGCACCTTAGAGACAAACACATTTATTTGAGCATAAGCTTTCGTGAGCTACAGCTCACTTCATCAGATGCATTCAGTGGAAAATACAGTGAGGAGATTTATATACACACAGAACATGAAAAAATGGGTGTTATCATACACACTGTAAGGAGAGTGATCACTTAAGATGAGCTATTACCAGCAGGAGAGCAGGGGGCGGGGAAAGAAAACCTTTTGTAGTGATAATCAAGGTGGGCCATTCCAGCAGTTAACAAGAACGTCTGAGGAACGGGGCGGGGGGGTGGTGGAGGGGGAGGGGGAGGAGGGAATAAACATGGGGAAATAGTTTTACTTTGTATAATGACACATCCACTCCCAGTCTCTATTCAAGCCTAAGTTAATTGTATCCAGTTGGAAAATTAATTCCAATTCAGCAGTCTCTTGTTGGAGTCTGTTTTTGAAGTCTTTTTGTTGTAATATTGCGACTTTTAGGTCAGATCGAGTGTCCAGAGAGATTGAAGTGTTCTCCGACTGGTTTATGAATCTTATAATTCTTGACATCTAATTTGTGTCCATTTATTCTTTTATGTAGAGACTGTCCAGTTTGGCCAATGTACATGGCAGAGGGGCATTGCTGGCACATGATGGCATATATCACATTGGTAGATGTGCAGGTGAACGAGCCTCTGATAGTGTGGCTGATGTGATTAGGCCCTTTGATGGTGTCCCCTGAATAGATATGTGGACACAGTTGGCAACAGGCTTTGTTGCAAGGATAGGTTCCTGGGTTAGTGGTTCTGTTGTGTGGTGTGTGGTTGCTGGTGAGTATTTGCTTCAGGTTGGAGGGCTGTAACTGTTGATGTACAACCCAGGAGAAGAGTGACAGACCTTTTGAGTTGAGCTGTATTAGAAACCAATATTTGTCAAACTGAAAGGGCAACATTGTTAGGAATTTATAATATATTGCTCAAGACAGTATTGCAAGTGACAGTCAGACAATCGGAACTATGCCTAACTGCTTGTTAATGTCCCTATATATAAGGAACTGTGACTTGCCTCTCTTTAGTGGTGTTAAATCTAACCTTTGGTACTGTTTGAACACCACTACTTAGGATTTCTAATTTTTATGATGTTACCTATCACTTGAAGTCTTATGTCAAGACTGGATGTCAGTGTTAAATATATGCTTTGGTTCAACCAGGAGATGGGGCTTGATGCAGGAATTAATAGGTGAATTGTATGACCAATGTCATGCAGGAGGTTAGATTAAATTATCATAATAATGGTCCCTTCTGTCCTTAAAATGTATGAATCTGTACTCAGCTAGCAAGTAAATTTTCATTGTCCTCAATATCCAATATTAGTCTTGGCCTTTAAATTTCACCTCAGTTAGAATTATCCTCTTGGTGTTTTAGTTACTTATCTCAACAAATATCTATTGTATTAGTGTTCAGTATGTATTATACTTCCAGCTGATTGACCTTGGAAGGACACTGTTTTAGTTCTGAAATTTGACTAACGTTTATATAACTTTTTTCTGGGTCCTCCCCAAAAATCTCCCCAAAATAGTAGCCTTGAAAGGTTTTGTCATAGTTTCTATTTATTTCCCTGTTTCACAAATATATTACTGGGTTATAAAATCTCACTCTGGTCTTAAACTGAACTATTAAGCAATAAATAAATGCATTTACTTGTTTAGCTTATTTTCAAATAAATTCATTTCCTTTCTTAAAGTTGCTTTTTGTTTTTAGAAAATTCAAACACTTCCATTTTACAAACTAATTTGGCAAGTTGTTACCCATAACCATCAGATTAAGGGTTATTGGTACTTTGAATGCACTGCCAGGGTGTTTCCTTTTGATTAGTTAATATTATTCTTGCAGAGTAAATATATTTTAATATATAGTCAATATATTCACTAGGCATGCTCTAAATGAGTATTTATTCAAAGATATCTGATTACAATGGAGAAGTAGTGACTGGCTGTTCAGTTACCATACACTTTCCTGGCAGGCTTTGTCCACTTATCCATCTGCCTTTTTTCTTTTTCCTTCATTAGCTGTTGTTAAAATGAGTATATTTGCACTACCGAGACTATGCTGGCATATCCACACAGTATAGATGAAGTCAATACCTAAACAAGGGGTTTTTCTGTCAATGTAGGAACTCCACCTCCCCAAAAAAATTAGGGCTGGTCTACATTAGAAAGATAAGTAGACCCAGGTGTGTTACTCAGAGGGTGTGAAAAATTCACACCTCTGAGAGACATAGTTAAGCCGACCTAAGCCCCACTCTAGACAACGCTAGGTTGATGAACGCTTCCATCGACTTAGCTGCCACCTCTTGAGGAGGTGGATTTACAGCAGTGATGGAAGAACCCCTTCCGTCACCATAAGTCTCTATACTGAAGTGCTGCAGCTGTGCCACTGTAACGGTTCCAGTGTAGACATATGCAGTGTCTACACCAACACTGTCACTCTGACTACATTGTCTTAAATGATACACCTCTTGTCAACATGGTTTTATGAGGTCTGTGTTGCAGGTGACTTAAGGTGGTGGAAGGAGCATTGCACTGTGTACACCTCCATATTTTGGTTGACGTAAGCTGCCTTATGTCGACTTCACTTTGTAGTGTAGACAAACGTATAGCCTTAGCTATGTTGAAAGAAGCCACCTTCTATCAGTATAGCTGTATTTACCCTGTGGTTTTTGTTTTCCTCCTGCTGCTGGGTCAAGGAAAACAAATGCATGGAAGAAAACCTTTGGGAGACAGGCAACTATATGACATGTATCTTCCTGTCTTGCTGCTGAAGTGCCACTTTCCCCTCTGTAGGAAGCTCACTTGCATAGAAGGAAAAATTGCCTGGCCAAGTAGGAGCCACAGAACAGCCTCTCTGAACAAAATGTTTTCTTTCACTGTGGATGAAAATCCATGCTAAAGGGTTAGGTGAATGGATGGAACATTAAGTAGCCCTCCCTGGCCTATGACTACCATCAGAAGAGTCACACAGAACGTCCCATGACCACGTAGTCAGTAGTAGCATGGCCAGAATATTTAGTTGTGTGGTCATTGCTATGTGTTTTGAGTGAGTCTGGTTATGGAAAGTGTGTGGGACCAGCAGAGCTGGGGACAGGGTTCCTTGTAGCGTTCCAGCCTCTGTTGACCCATTAGTGGAGGTTTTTAAGAACAGGTTGGGCAAACACCTGTCAGGAATGGTCTAGGTATAACTGGTCCAGTCTCAGCGCACTGGGTTGAACTAGATGACCTCTCTAGGTCCTTCCAGCCCTACATGATTCTATGATTATTAAAATGTATAATGATAGTTATTAAACTTATTTTCTGTTGCTGAGTTTTATACTAAATGGGTCTTTATTTTCTTCGTAGTGATATCAGTCACTAAGGTTACTTCCACTGTATTGTTCTTAGTCTGTTCAGTAGCTTGCATAAATTTTCTGCTTAACTCTATAATGGCAGTCGTCTAATAACTGATATAAAATGTAAGGAGAACTTCTAGAGCGCACACTTACCAGTTAAAATCAATGTCTTAGTTTCCTTAAGTTACAATTCTGGTATCTGCTGGAATTTTGTGACTACTTCAAACTTATGTAGACTTGCACACTAACTTTGAACATTTTTCATAGACATTGCAAAGTGTCAGTGATGTATTCTTAGGGAGTCAAAGAAAAAAGCCAAACTCTACTGCAGCTAGCATACAGAGTTTAAACAGAAGGTATCTAAAATGAAAGGGCAACAGTAATGATGATTTAGATGCATTTGATTCATCTCATTGAATAGACTGGTTTGTCCTGTGGAAGACTAAATTTCCTGTCTACCGAACACTTACCATTTATTCAAGACAAGTTTTACAGTATAAGCAAGGTATTTAGAAGGACAGGTCTTTTTTTATTTTACATACTTATATTTTCTTTAAGTGAATTATGTATTTTCCTTTCTGCCTTTAAAATTAATATTGATCTTTCTGAACAATAAATCCTATTGTTGACCTCAGCAAGTAATCTAACTGTAGCTTGAAGCATTCAAGTATAGGCTGCATACATGCTTTGCTTCCAGCATCATATTTAGTAAGAAACCTTTCCTGAAGTTACATACTGAGGCTGCTAAGAAAACAGAAATTTATTGCAAACTGCATATAATATTCACTCTGTTTTTAAATGAAACTGATGATCAGAAGTGCAAGATTAGCCCTGTGGAAATTGCCAGTTATGATTGAATAGGGATAACCCAGACATGAAGAAGGGGAGGGAAAAGATATCTAACCCTGCAAAAATGTCTTGGTTTTGAAAAGATGGAGATTGCATCTAAGCAGTAAAATCTTTCAACTCTTCCCAAATCTGTTACAGCCTGTACATGAGATCAGCACAAATTTGAGTTCAAGGTGCCCAGCACCCCACATGATAGAATCCAGTATAAGGAGCCAGTCCATTGTTTTATTATGAAGATCTATACAAAATATAGGGCCTGAGTCTCTCTTTTTTTTTTTTTTTTTTTTTTTTTTTTTTTTTACTTACACTGGGTTTAAACCAGTGTAACTCTCCACTGATTGCGGATTGACAGCAGCGTAAATGAGAAGAAAACAATATTAATAAATAATATCTAGTTCTTATAGCACTTTTCATCAGTGTTTCCCTTCTTCACCCACATTTGTAAGAACATGATAGGGGAAAAATTCTTCAGTGCCAACAATACACGTGCACATTCATAGGTTCCTGGAGTTTAAGGCCAGAAAGGCTATTAGAGCATCTAGTGTGAACTCCTGTGTATCACTGACCATCACACTTCACCCAGTTCCCCATACTGAACCAGTAACTTGTGTTTGATTAAAGCATATTTTGTTTTTTTGGCAAAAGCGTATCTTCTAGAAAGGCATCCAATCTTGACTTGAAGATATGAATAAATGGAAGATCCACCACTTCCCTTGGCAGTTTGTCCCAATAATGAATCACTCCCTGATTAACCAGTTACACGAGGACCCATGGAAATTCTTTCCTCTACTTTCTTCTAGATTTTTTTTAAAAATAAAGTATGCATACAGGTGCTATTGTTCTCAAATACTTAACTCCAAGAAGTATTGTGAGCATTAATGTGATCTATCGCACTGTTCATTATATGTGCTAATTATTTTTAATATTAAAGATAGTCTGGGCACCAGATGGATTAATGCTTCAGCTGTTGTGCAGCTTTGGCAGTCTGTATCAACTCAAATACTCTTATGTACTGTGAATTTTGTTTTCTTACTAGAAAAAGTGGGGAAGTGTTTGTTTGCACAATTTCTCATGAGTGATAATTTATTTTACCAGAAGGGAAAATATTTGAATTCAGTGCTACATAGGAGAAAAAAAAGACAAATTCTGCTTGGATGGTGATAGTCTCTTTGTAGAGCATCACAGCTCTCAACATTGCATAAGTCAGGTTAAACTAGAGTTTCATTCTATAGTTACTACAGATGTAAAGCTTTATATAATGACTATCCAGGAAATAAGAGCCCCTCTCAAATATCAGACTTTCTTGAGCCCCAGCATTTGGAGAACCATTTCGGCATGATGACTGAATGCAGAAATACGTACCCAGGGAATCTAAACATTTAAACTTACCCAAGCCTGGTCTGTGCTACAAAGTTCGGTCAACATATATTGCCTTGCATCATCTTAGTTTTGCATATGTCAACAGTCAAATTTGTCTGCTGCTGTGCTGCATCAGATATGAACAGAGGGCCTGGAAGGTGAACATTGTAGACTGTATGGTGAAGGAAAGAGAAGACAGGAGAAGCCCCAGGGCATAAATGGGGCTCATCTGGCAAAAAGATGCTGCAACCTCTTGTTGACTTACAGGCTCACCTCTCTTTGCCATCAATGGAGAACTCCATTTTAGCACCTCTCAACATTTCACATGGCATTGGAAGCTGCATACATACCACTCCAAACCAGGGGACAGTGGGGATAACCACAGCTTCACACACACTGACCTGTGAGAGCTTCAGTTCCTGTATGTGTAGGCAAAATGGACTGAAATGGACATGAATTTTCTTTCCCCTTAAGTTCTGTTCCACTAATTTATTTCAGAAGTTTTTATTGTATCTGTTTTTTAATTGCACATTTGTTTTTTGGCACCAGTTTTGGTACTCAATAAAATTCTATCTTTTTGGAAACTAATGCATCTGTATTACTTCACAGCATATGCTGCAGACTGCCAAGTGTTACTGAAAGCACCCATAACTTGTGATTGTACAGGGCAACGGAACTCATAGGAGCCATGGCAAATGGAACGTAATAATTATCAAGGTACAGCAAGAAATGCAAAATAGGTGCATTAACAGACAGGGTTATGTTCATAAATGGACACCCAGTGGCACCCAGTTCCTCACAGCCTTCAAAACTTGAGGCATAGGGAGAGTGCAGTCCACTGCACCACATTACATTTCTGTGGCTGGCTGTTAAAGTGCTCTTCCAATGCCTCCCTCTGCCACATAACTCTGTTTGGAGCTCTTCAAATAGCCTGTACGCCTGGCTGTTTGAACTCAGCAGACAGCTGCTCCACTCCTCCTCATCCCAAATCTGCATTATGATACGATCCCACAAGTCAGGGCTCATTTCTCGGACCCAGAAGCGACTGTCCTGCAGCTGCTTCATGAACACGACCAAAAACCATCAATTGGTTTTTGCTATCTCCCACAGCCATCTTTCCTCCATTAAATAGTCATGTCCCCCTCTCCTGCAGTTCTTCTTGCAGCTCTGCAAATACCCGAGGATTGTTTTGTCCTCTGTTTGCAATGCTCATGACAGTACTGCAGGGCTGTATAGGCTCCATGCTTCAGAGATGGCAGACCATAAGAAATGCCAGGCAGTTGTGTGGGATCTTTTAAAAAGGTACAAATATTATGGGTTATGGATGGCTGTAACGATGCTGGTTCTGGTGGGACCCAACTGAGTGCCAATTCAGGACAAATTGCTTAAAGCAGGGCAGCTACAGCCCAAGGCTAGGGTTTTTCTACCTCTAAGGCAAACCAAACCAGCCAGACAGAGAGGACTTTGGTTTTACCCCACTGGCTAACCACAAGTCACACAAGCTATTCCCTTAGACACTCCAGTTTCCCAGTATCACCACCAATGCCACCCGTTATGGGGACAGATGGTTATGAAAACCAATACCCCAGTAAAAGAAAAAAGGTTCTCCTGATCCCCAAAGACCAAGCCCCAGACCCAGGTCAATATACAAATGAGATCTTACCCACAAATCACGCTGTTGTCAATCCTTTAGAATCTAAAACTAAAGGTTTGTTCATAAAAGGAAAAAGATATAGTTGAGAGCTAGAATTGGTTAAATTGAATCAATTACATACAGTAATGGCAAAGTTCTTGGTTCAGGCTTGTAGCAGTGATGAAATAGACTGCAGGTTCAAATCACATCTCTGGAGTACATCCACAGCTGGGATGGGTCTTTCAGTCCTTGGTTCAAAGCTTCAGTGTAGCAAAGTCCCTCCAGAGGTATGAAGTAGGATTGAAGACAAGATGGAGGAGCTGCAGCAGCTTTTTATATTCTCTTGCCATGTGGTCTCTGCTTTCTTTGTTCCAAAGACAAGCTGTCCCATGACATGGCATGGAAAAAACCTCAGAGTTCTGTCCATAGGCATGTCCCTGCATACCTTGCTGAGCCACAAGGCTTGTCTGCCTTCTCTCAGTGGGTCAGTTGTATAGCTGATGGTCCTTAATGGGCCATCAAGCAGGCTAGGTAGAGCTGACACCAACTTGTCTGGGGTGTCACCCAGAAGCATGGCATAAGTTTGAAATACAGACAGTATAGAGCCAATATTCATAACTTCAGCTATCACTATACACACATATAGACAGCATAATCATAACCAGCAAATCATAACCTTGTCTTAGACACCTCATTTGACCCCCTTTATATAAGATTTGCTGCCATTGCAGGACCTTGGTTGCAACAATGATCTATATGGTCCCAGATTATATCAATAACATCACAATGGCATCATGTAATAAAGTTGAATGATGAGAACTTGACCTCTGGCGCCCAGTCACGCCACGTGACTCATTTCTGCCTCACCGTGCTTTGCCACAATTTCTGAAAAGTGCCAAGTGGTGTAATGGGAAGTTGCACACTGGTCTATCTACCCAGGGTTCACTCCCTGTGTATCGACACAGGCGCTCCTGGTGAGCACTTGCAGCACTGATGCAAAGAGCCAACTATGCACATACACACACAAGTCATATACTAACTACAGGTTTCAGAGTAGCAGCCGTGTTAGTCTGTAAATAAATTTGTTAGTTTCTAAGGTGCCACAAGTCCTCCTCTTCTTTATACTAACTACAGTGGCTTCATGCAACCAGAGCTTACATTGACCAAAGTATGTACTATAGACTGTGTAAGCTTTGATTTTTTTTTTATTTTATTGATTTTTTTTTAAACCAATGCCTCTGTTCAAGCAAAGCTCAGATTTAAAGCAATTCTGAGGTGGCAGCTTTTTTTATACTCACCCCAGGTGTAAACGACTACATATGGTGCTTAGAGCTAATAAAATCTATAAAGATGTTACATTAAACTTACATCTTGTCTCGACTAAAGGGAAAGTCGATCTAAGCTACGCAATTTGAGTTACGTGAATAGCGTAACTCAAATTGGCGTAGCTTAGATCTACTTACTGCGGGGTCCACACTATGCGATGACTCCCTTACTTGTCTCGATCCAGTGGAGTACAGGAGTCGATGGGAGAACGATCAGCAGTCGATTTAGCAGGTCTTCACTAGACCCGCTAAACCGACCACCGATGCATCGATCGCTGCAGCGTTAATCCTCCGGTAAGTGTAGACAAGCCCTAAGTATAAATGTGTTAACTTTTCTGGGCCTATATATTCTCTGAGGGAAGTAAATTGAATTTTATTTCCTTTTTCTCCTTTTCTATTTCATAGCCCAGGGATCAGCAACCTGTGGCACACAGCCCGCCAGAGTAAGCCACCTCACAGACCGGGCCAGTTTTGTTTACCTGCCATGTCCGCAAGTTCAGCCGATCGCAGCTCCCACTGGCCACGGTTTGCCATTCCAGGCCAATGGGGTCTGCGGGAAGCGGCGGCCTGCACATCCCTCAACTTGCACAGCTTCCCGCAGCCCCCATTGGCCTGGAGCAGTGAACTGCGGCCAGCAGGGGCTGCGATCAGCCAAACCTGCAGAATCAGCAGGTAAACAAACTGGCCTGGCCTGCCAGGGGGCTTACCCTGGTGCGCTGTGTGCCAAAAATTGCCGATCCCTCTCATAGCCCTTTAAAAATACTACTTTATTTTTAGAAAGCCTCCTGTGTTCCATGTCTTCTTCTATTCTGATAGATTTGCTCAGTGTTCCCTCAAACAATGTCTCCTGGTGTTGAGTCAGGCAGCATGAAAAAGAGATTGGAGGGGTCAGTTATACTGCTGTTGAACATATTGGGAAAACTCTCATGACACAAGTAATGGTCAATAGCAGAGGTATAATGGAACAACTGAAACTTATAAAAACTATTCTTACTCTTTTTGGCAGCAATATCTTTGTAACTAAAAACAAAATGGTGAGCAGATATTCAGACTGGTAGTGATTCAGGGAGTAGCACCTGTTCTCCTTTCCAAAAGGCTGAAGATTTTTGACTCGATATAAAACCAGGTATATCAGTCAAATGCTACATTTTGTTATTGGCAAGCAAGGCAGTGAATTTGGTGGAGAAATATATCACTGGATAATTTTGCAACTAATAGCTTTAAAATCATATTTACCTCTACTTACCTCAGTCTGTAATAAATGATTATGTTTAGAGTTTAATCAAATCATTCTAGTGCTTGTTTTCAGAGACATCAGGTAGTAGGGGTAGGTTAGCTGAAAATTTATGACCATGGTATGGTGAACCATTTTAAATTCTCTTAATGTGTGAGAAGGGAGGCGTGGAGTGTGATGATAATGTTTGTAACAGTCTAAATGTGTAATATACTAGGAAATAAGGATGTTTTTATGTACTATATTTAACAACTGATTATGGGTTTTTTCCAATTACTAATATTATGCTATTGCAGGGATGCGTACAGGCCCAAATCAAGGATCAGGACTGTGTTTTGCTAGCCACTGTGCACATATATAACAAAAGATGGTTCTTGCCCCTCCAAAAGACTTACATTCTAAGTAATGAGAGAGATGTCTATTGACAATGAATATTAGAAAAGGGGAGCAAATGTATTTCCTTGTTGCCCAGAATGTGTATTCTGCTGTTTTTAATCAGTCTCATCTTCCATAATCTCCGTTGTTTTTTTACCCTCTACATGGGGTTTAACAAGCTGTACATTTTACAATTAAAGCCTGACATACCCCAGTCAGGGTAAATAATTAGGTAATAAGCATCTTCAAGGTGGGTGCTGGAAAAAAAAATGAATGTACTTGAGGAATTATTCAAAGCAGTCAGAGCCTAATCCAGGAGATGCTGAACACCATCTGCGTTAGGGAAGGGCTTACTCCTCTCTAAAGTGCTTAGCACCTCACTGGATCAAAGATGGGTGTTGACAAAATTATAAAATGTTTTAAAACCACAAAGGTGCACTAGATTGCTTTATATATTTTTATTTGTATATTTGAGTTTTTAAAGCTGCTAATATGAGCTATCAAGGGAGCTAGGACAAAGGTTGATAAAGTTCTGACTGTATTGACATTTCTATCAGGATGTCTTTTTGACCGCTTTTAAGACAACATCATTTAATCCTTAATTGGTGTCGTGGAAATATCCAAGAAGGTCAGAGCTGGGCAACCAACCGCCTGTGTTGACTTAAGATTCCATCATGCTCATGTGGATGACTTTTATTCACAATTTGAAAGTTTCTGTTGGCTGCTTCAAGGAGGGGCATTGGGGATGGTGATGCAGGGTGAAAAAGAAGAGAATTCTCAAAAGATGTTATGTGTATTTCTTTAATCTAAAATATGTTTGTCAAATACTGATTATTTTAATCACAACTGAATTTCAGACCAGACCAGTTTTACTAGATCAAAATGGAACACTGAGATTTAGTTAATAAATTTCAGTAAAGAAATTATACAGCATCGTTAATTCAAAACCTTTTAGAAGAGTGAACCTCTCATTCAAGTTCATAGCAATATCTGTCATTGTGGTTGCATGAGCATTTGCATTCTAGGGAGTCACTTAAAGCTGCTTACAACTTTTTTTTTCAACTTACCTTAGGTCTGAAAATTGGAAAACTCATTTTGAACTCAAGCTTTTTTTTCTTTGTTACAGTAAAAATGTTTCAACCACTTTTGGGAATGAAATGGGTGGACAAGGAAATATACTTCTATTATAGAAAGATATGGTGTCTTCCCCCCACATCTGTAACTCTTTGGTGGTAAAAATTTGAAATTTGCAGAGATTCCCTATATCACAGAGGTGAATTTCTGTGGTCTGGTGAAAAGTGGTTGTAACCTAAAGCGATAAACATTTTCTAAAAGGACTGTATGCATGGGTACTGAATTTTTAAATGTGGTCACTTACTTAAAATTCTGACATTTTACTGGGTTTGTGCATGTATGTATAACTTAGGAAAACTAGTAGGGAGCTCTGCCCTCCCATGAGTGAAGGTACATATGGAGGAGGGCCTGGTTTTGTAAGAAAGTTTTGGACACTTTCCTTTGAAGCATCTGGTGCTGACCACTATCAGAGATGAGATATTGGACTAGATGTACTACTACTTTGACCAATATGGCAATTCCTATATCATTCTGTTCTCTCTGTGTGTTGTGGAAAATGTAATGCTGTTTGTTAGAATCTGTGATGGATTTGTTTGACCTAAAATCTGTAATATGAATATGACATGACAGATTGTACATCTTGATTTTTTGATTTCCAATTCATGTACAGTGTAGCAGCAAACTGTTTTCATTGTCATCTGTAGAAAAATGACACTTTGCACTGTTCTGTGTCATGAGAATGTACTCAAACTGTCTCATATGCTACTGTTCAAATAGCATCCAAATTCCTTCTCGGTATCTGTCTTCAATTTTTAAAATAACAAGATAAACAGGAAGCAAAAGATGCACATACATTCACCAGTCAGGCTGCTGGGCAAAGCAAATACACTCAGTCACAATAGAAAAGCTGAAGCTTATGTCTACACTTCAGTTAGACACCCGCAGCTGGCCCATGCCAGCTGACTTAGGCTCACAGGGCAAGGGCTGGAGCTTTTTAATTGTGGTGCAGGTGCTCGGTATCCAGCCCAAGCTCTGGGTCCCTCCAAACTTGCAGGATCCTAAAGCCTAAGCTCCAGCCTGAGCCCAAATGTCTACACCACAATTAAACAGTCTGTTATCCCAGGCTCCACAAGCCCAAATCAGCTGGCGCAGGCCAGCCATGGGTTTTTAATTGCAGTGTAGATACCCTTAGTGTTTACAAAAAAGCAAACTGTACTTTCAGTGTGAAATCCATGGTTACCCTCCCAGCTATTTCACATTCACCCTTCATATATTGTGACACTCGACACCTCGGGGGAGCACCCTGTAACCCCCATAGTCCTCATCTATATATAATTGTGATATTGCATATAAAGCATGCCATGTGCAGTATCAGGAGAATAGGTTTCAGCAGACCATAACCTTTGTTCCATCTAAATATGTGTATCTTTAATGCATATAAAACTATAAGAATTGTGTTGTATGGCTTTCACTAAAATATGCTGGGGGGTTGGGAAGTGCCCAGGTACTAGATCTTCAGAGACAATGACAAGGGAGGTAACCAACGCCTGGGTGGGTGCTGAACAGACATCACCAGCCATTGTCCTGCAAGAGAGCTACAATGCAATGACGCATTTGCACAAGGCCACGCCAGGGGAATTGCCCAACCTTGCCTGGTGACTCAGGAATGCCTACCAGACATGTCTGGATTTGTGTTCTCCAAGTACATGGACTAAGGTATAAAACAGAACACAGTGGCCCCAAGTTTGGCCTTTTCTCCTCCCCGCACCTACACTGCAACTAGCAATAAGGACACTCAAAAGACTGTAGACTCCAAGAGAGGAGACTGGCCCAGGTTTCAAGGGTGAAACCTATGTACTATGAACTGCAATGTCCAGTGGGGTAAGAAAAACTGCTTAGTCTAGATGCTGCCCAGCCTAATAGGGTTGAGATTTTAGACTGCATGCTTATATTTAATTTTATTTTGGTAACTACTCTGACATTTTGCTTATTGTGACGGGTTGGGTCACAGAAACCCCCTTGGGACTGCCACCTGATGTGCTGAGACTGTCTCTAAGCCCATTTTCCCTGGCAGCTTAGGACTTCAGTGCCCTGCCTGGTTGTGACAGACACACTAGCCTGCTACAAACAGACCTAGGTCTGAACCATGTCCCCCAAAAGCTGCAGGTTTAACTGAAAACAGCTTAAGAAGTGCTCCTGTCTCCAACACCCAGATACCCAGTTCCCAATGGGATCTAAACCCCAAATCAGTTTTACTCTCTATAAAGTTTCTACAGGGTGAACTCATAAATTATTCGCCCTCTATAACACTGATAGGGAAATATGCACAGCTGTTTGCTCCCCTAGGTATTAATACTTGCTCTGGGTTAATTAATAAGTAAAAAGTGATTTTATTAAATATAAAAAGCAAGATTTAAGTGGTTCCAAGTAATAACAGACAGAACAAAGTAAATTACCAAGCAAAATAAAACAAAAACACACAAGTCTAAGCCTAACACAGTAAAAAACTAAATGCAGGTCAATCTCACCCTCAGAGATGTTCCAATAAGATTCTTTTACAGATTGGACTTCCTCCTAGTCTGGGTCCAGCAATCATTCACACCCCTGTAGTTACTGTCCTTTGTTCCAGTTTCTTTCAGGCATTCTTTGGGGTGGAGGGGCTATCTCTTTAGCCAGTTGAAGACAAATTGGAGGGGTTTCCAGAGGCTTATATAGTCTTTCTCTTGTGGGTGGAAACCCCTCTCTCCCCCTGTATAAAATCCCATCATAAGATGGAGGTTTGCAGTCACCTGGGCAAGTCACATGTCTATAAATGATTCAACTTTTTGCAGGCCGACGCCATTCTTTTAAAATACAAGCATAGAGCCAACACTCATAACTTCAGATATAAAAATGATACATGCATACAAATAGGATGAATACATTCAGTAGAACATAACCTTTGCAAAGATATGTTACATGTCATATTTATCATAAAACAAATTTTAGTTATGTCATATTTACATTCATAAACATATTTCTATAAAGCATTATGGGGTGCAATGTCACACCTATCACTTATAATCACTTAAAATCTATCTTTTGTAGTCAATAAACTTGTTTTACTGTTTATCTTTACCAGTGAGTTGGTCTGAAGTGTTTGGTAAATCTACTCAGGTTACAAAGGCTTGCTCCTCTTGAGCAGTGCAAGGCAATATATTCCTGAGGTACAAGGCTGGGAGCTGGGCAGGGCACGGTTGGCTGGTATCTTTTTCTGTGTGATTCATGAGTGGCTGTGGGAACATTCATGCAATCTAGCTGGGTGTGAGGCTCCACATGCAGTTGTGATAACAGCACCTGGAGGGGTTTGCTGCTTGTCAGTAGCAAAGCATTGTGAGAGACAGCCCAGGTTGGAGAGTTAAGGGGGCACAGCGGTCCCACAGTTCCAGGCTGCATCCCAGGGATCCCGTCACATATATATTAGTAATTAGGAGCCCAATGTCAATTTAATTCCCTTATTTCTCTCCAGTGTTTTTTTTTTGTTTGTGAAGTATTTTGTTTTTCATTTCTATAATACATTAGTGCAGTTTTATTTAGTTGTTAGCTCATCCAGTTTTTGGAAAGTCAGTGTACACAACATGAAAAGAAATGAGTCATTCACCCATTTCCAGTCCTTTGTTTCTTTTGCTGATTGAAGGGTTCAATAAATTACTGTGGTTCGTAATGACTATAAAAGTTAAACACTATTTTTATCTATTCAGCTGTGTTTTAAATACAGCATTGGGATCTATCATTCTGTCATGGGCAGAGGCTTTGGAAACACTTGACAACTTATAATTTTTCCTCCTTCACATATTCATGAGAGGGAAAGATTATGCATGCATGCAAGCAATAACTTTACACATTAATTATTGAGTCAGATATCAGGAAGACTACAGCTCCATGAAAGACAGTTCATAGAAATACTCTGGAGAAGAAGAAAAGAGACGGAGAGCTCCAGGGCAAAAACCAGAGGGTTTAAGTAACAACGGATTATGTCATTGAGGGCTGTTTCCCCTTAATGCTAGATTAGGCATTGTGGAGTCTAGATTAGGCATTTTGCATAAACTCCTGACAACTGTCAGGGTTGATGTATGGCTGCAGCTCCCCTGAGGGACCACAGAGGAAGTAAGTGTCAAAGGCATAATTTCTTGTTGGACTATCAGTGTACATGGGTGGTGTATGCTTTATATCCATTAGGGTGGCACACCTCACTTCCCGCAGTGCATCAGCTTTGGCCTGGCCATTTCTCTACCCCTTCCTGGGCAGATGGGGCAAGGAGACAGCAGACTGCCATTTTGACTGGCTTTTGCACATGCCACACATGGTGGACAATGAGGTTCTTGCACTTTTTCCTCTCTCCTGTATGTCCGTCTTGCCTGCTTTACTTCTGCAATACTCTCATCCTTGTGCATGATAGGATGGGTTCAGGGCTGGCTAGGGGAACACATACTATATCAGTGGTTCTCAAACTTTTGTACTGGTGACCCTTTTCACATAGGAAGCCTCTGAGTGCGACCTCCCACACATAAATTAAAACCACTTTTTAATATATTTAACACCATTATAAATGCTGGAGGCAAAGCAGGGTTTGGGGTGGAGGCTGACAGCTCGCAACCTCCACTGTAATAACCTCACGACCCCTTGAGGAGTCCTGACCCGCAGTTTGAGAACCCCTGTACTATACAATGTATGCCCTTTGCTGGCTCATGCTGTTGACTGCAGCAAGTATGATGGCTATCTTTGGCCCCTGGCCATATTCCCTACTTGGAAAATCATACCCTCCTCCTCTCCCCTTACTTCAGATCATGGTGCTTTGGTGGCCCCTTCCAAGTGTTGTACAGAAATCATGCCCTCCTGCTGTGTGGATATGCTTGGAGAAGGAGGGGGAAGAAGCCTTCTAATAGCCCTTCATCTACATACTAGTGCGCCAAAGCAATACAATGCAGGATTTAGCCCATGATCTTGAGTTATCTATCTTAAACATAAGAGAGTCATCTTAAACACAAAACTCTATATTAATATAAACTTAGGGTAGATGCATCCCCATTAACCCTGTGGCTGAAAATTTTGACTGACTTTGAAGTGAGTCCAGAATGATGGTGGCCATAACGGAGTCTTAAACATGGGATGTCTCAAAGTAAAATCTCCAAAATAAAAATGTAAAGGCTTAAACATAACCCCACGAAAGCATAAATATTCCATGCCGAGGCCTTTGAGATTTAACTCCTTTTACATTTGATGAATGAAAGTTATACTTCTTCATACACAGTATGATGATACTCATTCATACACACATACTGAAACACAATAGCAATGAAATATTTTTTCAATGGTGTGGAATGATGCCCAACAGTGTTGGGACCACAGTATGCCTTGGCACAAAGATGATTGGCTGGATAAAGGCCTATGCATAAGGGACTATATTGAGAGTGCTGTGGAAGCTTTAACTAAGAATTCTTTTGCTTTTGTAGATTTATTTCCCAATGGTATTATAATAAATATTTTGACAAAATTTTTAGGTAAATTTATTTTTTCTAGTAATAGACTTTTTTGTTTTTAGTTTGTCAGTGCAGCTTAGTCGCAATAGCCTTCCGATATTGCTTCATTTCTTTTTGACATCTACTATCTCTGCAGACTAGATATACATTGGCATCATTTTAACATTGTTTTGGTGTGATGACTCATCCCTGAAGAGTTGCATTGATGCTGGTTTGTTTCATCATAACATAATCTATAGACTTGAAATTACATCGCTGTATAACAAAGTTCTCAAGATGAAGTTCCTGTCAAGTAAGCACAGAAGAGTGTACTCTTTAAAAGATTTATAGCAGGTTTTTAACATTTAATAAACTCCAAAAATATTAGTTGACTTGCATATCAATTGTATTCATCCATCTGTGCATCCATCCAGTCCATTCAATTTGCCCTGCCAGCTGTTGTGTACATGTAACACGTCTACTAGAGTTCCACCACTGGTTTCCTGTCTTTTAGCATTGATTTCTAGTTTTTAATCTGTGCTTTTCAAGCTCTCTGCTTTGTTGTGGTAGAGATCATAATCAGGCCACCTGTCATCTTGTATTTTTTGTAAAACAGGACATACTTCCATGGCATTTTAGGAAGAGTATTTTAACGATGAGCCAAATCCTAAGTTACTTTCTCAGTCCAAAATTAAACAAACTCCACTGCATTCCTTAACACTATTGTGGTGTTTAGATGCTGCTTGTAATTATTAGAACTGGGAGCACTGGCTGTTGGGAGTCTGAAAGGACAGGAAACAGGAAGGGGGGGGGGAGTTGAGGAGGTGGAGTGAGAGCTACTTAGGGTGCAGCAGCAGCTTGGTAAAGAGGTTTCCACTTTAAAAAAAACCAAAGTTGAAGTTTGTTAGTACCTTGCCTGGTTGCTACAATATTTTGGCGATGAGGATGGATCTTCTGCCTCTGAACCCACCTGCACCCTTTCTGCAAAGCCCAGGTGAGCCTCCAGTTGCTTTTACTGCCTGGATCCATGTGTTTGAGACTTATCTGCTTCCAATCACTGCTACAGAGATTTCTGAAGTAAGAAAGCATGCTCTGCTAATCCACTGCCTTGGACCAGAAGGGCAGCATATATTTTACACTTTTCCCCTTGTAGATGATAAATATGAGACTATACTCACTACATTAAAGAACTTTTTTGTGCAAAAAGTGAATGTAGTAGCTAATCGCTACAGATTTCGCCAGCGTGAGCAGAAAACAGGGGAGACTATAATGCACTATGTTGCTTCCCTGAGGCGTCTGATTGTAGCTTGTGACTTTGGGGATATGGAAGATGAGATGATTAGAGACCAGCTCATTGAGAAAACAACCATGCTTCATGTAAGAGAACGCTTACTTCTAGAACCACAACTTACACTAGAAAAAGCAATAACCATTGCTACTCAGATTGAGTCAGCTACAGCTGAAGCCAAAATAATGAGCATGGATACAGGAGGCACAGTCCAGGCTGTGACTCCTTTGCAGAAAAGTTCACTATCGCTGCAGACAAACAATTACAATAGGAAAACTAATGGAAAACCACCAAATCAGCAAATTCAAAATACAGTAAAAGCATGCTTTTGCTGTGGATCTCCACAACACCTTGCAAGCTACACAGGATGTCCGGCAAAAGTAGCTCAGTACCATCATTGCAAAAAGATTAGGCATTTTGCTAAAGTATGTTGCAACAGCCAGTTCAATCAACAGGTGCATGCAGTTACAATACCAGATGTTACTGTGCTGAGCGTGGACAGAACAAATAAAGTGCACTGTAAACATTTCTGCTATACCCTCAGGCGAATCACACTCTATTCAGCTAATGTTGGACACTGGCTCAGCAGTATCTACACTACCTAATTCCATCTATTTGCATTACTTTAAAGATGTGCCTCTTACTGAACCCAAACTTCACTTGGTGTGCTATTTGAAAAACCATATGCCAATACATGGCTGCCTGCCAGGAATAGTTACTTTTGGTGATTGCTGTGAAACTGCAGAGTTCTACATTGTCCACAAAGGCACTCCTGTCCTTGGCAGAGATTTATTGGCTGCTTTTAAATCTCAGGGTAGTTAATGGACGAATTGATCTTCCTCAGCAAAGCACTCTTGCAGTATACACACCAGCTTCAGCTGGGACCCAACCCCAGGTTGAGGAGAAACTTTGCTGTGCTTATGGGTTTCTGCATAAAGTTAAAATGCGGAATAATGTGATGCCTGTATGACAGAAGTTACGGTGCTTACCATTTTCAGTCAGGGAAGCTGTTTCAGAGGAACTTAGAAAACTTGTTCAAAAGGACATTACTGAAGAGATCGACACCTCTGAATGGGTTTCACCTATAGTAGTGATGCAGAAGAAGGGTGGTGGCATTTGCCTTGTGTGGACTTAAGGGAGCCAAATAAAGCTATTGTGATTGACAGCCATCCTCTTCCTCACATAGAAGAAGTATTTGCAGAACTCCGTGGAGCAAAGATGTTTTCTACTCTTGATTTGTAGGGTGCACATGTTATGCGCATGACCAGGTTATGTTATGACCAGGACATGTTATGCGCATGACCAGGTTATGTTATGACCAGGACATGTTATGCGCATGACCAGGTTATGTTGCATGAAGATAGCAGAGACCTCATAGCATTTATTACACATGAGGGACTATTTCGTTTTAAACGTGTTCCATACGGTCTCGCATCTGCCCCAAGTGCCTTCCAAAAAATGGTGTAATTGATTCTGAAGAATCAACATGAAGTTCAGTGCTATCTGGATGATATTATCATGTTTGGAAATGCTTCTGAGGAGTATGACAATAACCTGCAGTCTGTACTAAACTGCATCAGCAAAGCAGGTCTCAAGCTCAGTAGGTCCAAATGCAAATTTAGACAAACTGAACTCTCCTTTCCGGGGCATACAATTTCACAGACTGGACTAAAACCTGATCCAGATCATATCCTGGCAATTTCAAATGCTCCTCCTCCAACAGATTTGGAAACCTTATGTTCCTTCTTGGGTCTTACCTCCTGGTATGCAAAATTCATTCCCAATTATGTTTCTGTCATTGAACCATTACGAGAATTACTATGGAGAAGTTCAACCTTAGTGTAGACAATGGATGCACAAGCTAGTTTCGAAAAGGTGAAAGACTTGATTGTACATAGTCCTGTACTTGCACTATTCACTCCTGCATTGCCTACAATTGTATCCACTGATGCTTCTGATTATGGACTTGGGGCTGTCCTCACACAACTTCATGAGGACAACATAGAGAGGACTGTTGCATTTGCTTCAAGGTCACTAAGTAATGCTGAGAGGAAATATTCTACAGTCAAAAAAGAAGCACTTGCTTGTGTCTGGGCTACTGAAAAATGGAGAATTTATCTGTGGGGCCTCATGTTCAAGTTGTGCACAGACCACAGCCCTTTGATGACGTTGCTCACCACGAAAGGACTGGGAAGAGCAGGATATCTTATTGCTAGATGGTCTGCAAGACTACTCTCTTTCAATTATGAGCAGGAATATAAACCTGGAAACCAAAATGTGGTGGCTGATTGCCTTTCTCGCCTGCCTTTGCCTTCACCAGATGGATGAGGATGTAGTAGTTGCACTTATTACAAGCACTCTTACTGCACTTACAAAAGAACAATTTCAAGCTGCTTGTTCAGCATGTCTAATTCAACAAAAACTACGGGAATTTCTGACAAAGAGATGGCCCAGTAACCCTAAAAACCTTGTCCCAGTTTTGCTGCCTTATTTTAGAGTTTGAGATGAACTTTCTTTGCTTGATGGCTGTGTGTTACAAGGTACACACCAGCTACTTGTGCCAGAAGAATTACAGTCAAAACTCATACACTTGGCACACGATACTCATCAAGGAATTGTCAGAACCAAAGAACGACTACAGGATCTATATTGGTGGCCAGGGATGGACTCTCAAACTGAACCTGTGTCACTTGCCAAATGCATGATAAGACAGCAGTGACATGTACCTCTCCATTACAGCCTGTTCCTCTTCCTGAATCTGCATGGGAAAAAGTGGTGATTGACATTGTAGGACCCTTTGATTTTGCTCCAAGTGACTGCCATTATGCCATCACCTTAATAGACTATTTCAGTAAATGGCCTGAGGTAACGTTTACATCGCAAATCTCTTCTGCTACAGTAATTAAGATCCTCTCTTCAGGTTTTTAGAAGGGAAGGTGTAACCCCAAAGAACTGGTTTCAGATAATGGTAGTCAATTTACTTCCCTGGAGTTTGAAACTTTTCTAGCAGAGAGGAACATTTTACACAGAAGGTCATCCCTATATTACCCTCGAGCTAATGGGGAAATCAAACGGTTTAACAGAAGTTTGAAAGAGTTTGCAAATGGCTAAACTGGAAGGGTGATTGTGGATACCCTTCACTACTGATTTCTTGCAAGCATACCAGGCTACACGACATGCCACAATGCAAAGATCGCCCGCAGAGTTACTGCATGGGAAACAGATGAATACTAAACTGAACATTGCTGGATTGTTAAAGGCACGACCTGATGCCCCAACCGAGGATGATGTGAGAAAAACAGTTGAACAGAACCAAGCAAAGTCTAAAGCTTTCATAGACAAGTGGCGGGGTGCTAAGGAACCAAAGTTTCAGTGTGGTTCCTTTGTTAGAATACGAAAACCTGGAATTTTACACAAAGGGGACCATAAATTCACAGCTCCTCTTAAAATCATAGAGAAGAAGGTCCCTTACACCTATCGACTTTCTGATGGGTGGGTATGGAATGTTTCTTATCTTGCACCTGCCTATGCACCAAGAGGAGATTATGCCAACACCTAGTCTGCATTGGATGACTTCACCGTAGTATCAACACAACAAGACATTGCACTGGAACCGGGGCTTGAGAGACGGCCTGTCAGACCCAGACAACCACTTGTCTGGACTAGAGACTGTTATGTAGTATCTACAGTGTTTTCAGTGTAATATTTCTGCCAACAGTGTAGTGTCTTTTTTCATATTTGTTCCTGTGGTTAGAACAACAATGTTTGTTTTTAACTGGGAGAGTTTCTTAAGAGAGGAGGGAATGTGGTGTTTAGATGCTGCTTCTAATTATTAGAACTGGGAGCACTGGCTGTTGGGAGTCTGAAACTGAAAGGACAGGAAACAAGAAGGTAGGGGGAAGTTGAGGAGGTGGAGTGAGAGCTACTGAGGGTGCAGCAGCAGCTTGGTAAA
Source organism: Eretmochelys imbricata (assembly GCF_965152235.1). Taxonomy (NCBI): domain Eukaryota; kingdom Metazoa; phylum Chordata; order Testudines; family Cheloniidae; genus Eretmochelys; species Eretmochelys imbricata. The sequence goes on from NC_135572.1 coordinate 102,751,954, forward strand.
GAGGGTTCCACTTTAAAAATAAAGTTGAAGTTTGTTAGTACCTTGCCTGGTTGCTACAAAAACTATAATCATTAGAAGCAACAGACAACCACTAGCTAAGCCACATTTTGCATCCACAACAACCTCAACTTGCAAGCCTGACTTCTTGCTGATGCCTGACACTTGCTGATTCCTGAGCTCCACAGCAAATCCTCCTGCACTTTCAAAATATAACAAGCCATAAAGCACACCTCCAATTCCTCACAAACTGACCTCTGACCTCAGATCAATGAAGCTAAATCACCACGACACATCTGTTTGTAGGTAAAGGCTATACACATAGTGGAAAAGTCCATCTTTTGGAGGTTAACTCTGAGCTCATACTTATTTTGAAGGTTAAGTGATTCTTAACCTTGTGGGTTTCAGTGTACTCACAGGGTGGGTACCCCAGCTCTTTTTTAATGTACATGCTCTTCTGTGTTTATATTAGAGAAGGTGGATCAAAGAATGTGCCTTGCATTTGGAGACAAAGGTGGGAAGGTTTCTGATGGCCCATAGTTCCCGTGGAGGTTCATTCCACAGTCTTGGACTACTAAGAAAGCTCTCTCTCTCCTGCACAGATCAGCTTTGTCCTTGTGGTAGGAAGTTCCATAGTTCCTGAGCTGCAGAGCTCTAGGCTCTCTTAGGTATCCTGAGCCCAACCCTTGCGTGCTGTGAAGACAAAGACCTTGACTTTTATGTCATTGTTACTGTGAGCCTTTAGAGAAAGGAGCCAACAGAATTTGAGGCTCTCATGATTAAATAAACATTTTTTTAAAATGTTTTCTCTGAAAAGTTTAGTACATTTTTGAAGGAAAACTATTTTGAAAATTCAGTTGGTCTAGGAAGAGCTGTTATGTTAAATATGAATACTAATTTCAATTTAAGACTGAAAAAGAAGGAATTCAGTCCCACTTTAATGACTAAATCTCAATTCAAACTTAACTATAAAGTTTCTGACACCTTCACAAAAGAGCAACATTTAGTTAAAATTAAGTATATTCTTTTAGATATTTGAAAGCCATTACTATGTTAATGGTGGTTGTCAAAATACACTTACCAGAATTAAAATTTAAAAAGTGCTACTCAGAATCAATAAAACAAAATATATTTTGTCATATTATTTTATATATTGGTAAACTTCATATTCTGTTAGCTAAAGTTCTATTGTATTTGCAGAATGGGCACATAGGATGCTCTCACTGCATATGTAAAAGAGTGCGGGAAGGAGAAGTTTTCAGTTCTATAAAACACTCAATTTCCCAAAGCAACTTCTGCCATAATTTCTTCAAGGGTCAGAAAGTAGAAGATATAATTCCACATTATCATACATTTCTCGATCAGAAATTTTCTGAAAAATGACCCCCCACACACACACTTTTTCTGGTAGAGTAAGGACTAGGATGCTCTAATCAGTCTCTTTAATTTCCAAATTTTATGATTTTCTGGGTAATGAAAATACAGTGATTAGTAAATGCCATAATTTATCTGAAGGGAAAATGAGGAAAGTAATCTATTATTGTTAAGAGGGGAGGAAAAACACAAGCAGTGATTTTCTTACATAAGCACAACTTTAAATTATAGTTGCCACAAATATCAGCACTTCTATTGCTTTTATTCTGCCAGTGGCAGGTACTGGGTTCTCCACAGCAGGCTCCATGAACTGCTACTCCCTGCCAACAAGGAGAAAAGCCCAGCTTGAAATGGTACTGCTGTGTTGCAACCCCACAGTAATACCCAATGCGTCTAGAACCCAGGCCTACAGAACTGCCAGGTAGTCACATGGCATTTTAGGAAGAGTAACAATGAGCCAAATCCTAAATTACTTTAGTTTCTCAGTCCAAACTTAAACAAAACTCCACTACAGTCCTTAACACCATAATCACTAACCAGCTTGCGCTTCACTTCCCTTAACCCACTGTGGACACAACCCATGGGAAGTCTCTCCTCAAGGATTGGACAGGCAGCAGCTTCTTGGCTCCTGATTGGCTCCCCACCCTATATAAACCCAAGGGGCGGTACAGGAAATGTTCAGGCAACAGGCCTAATCTCCTGTAGCTGCCACTACTATTCCTATGTTTGAATTCCTGGCTTTGGCCTTGGCTTGATTTGGATTTTGCCTCCTGCCTTGGACTCTGACCCTTGGTATGGACCCTGGCCTGGAACCTGACTTTGAATTCCTCTGCTACTCCCAGACTTAGGTTCGCCCCTGCTCTGAGCCTTGGCCCAGACTGCCCTTATTGGGATCCTGACACCCGTGCACCAGGTCGCAACCCCACTCACTCAGTTGCCTAACTGCCCAACCGGCACACAGGGTCACAATGCAGGGGCACCATTTCAAGCCAGGCTGTTCTCATTGTTGGTTGGAAGCAGAGGCACATGGAGCCACCTGCAGAAAGGTCAGTCCCTGCCACCGACAGCAGCATCCAATGGTGGATGATGCTGAAATGAGCCCCCCAGCAGCCCAGCATGGCATGGAGCTGCAGTGCAAGGAAGGGGTGTAGAGAGGGGCAGCCTGTGACACTACTGGGGCAAGGGTGCCCAGTCTGTGTGCTCCAAGCTGTGATGGCAACTCCCTCCCAGGGTCAGGGGAGCAGGGCTGGATGTAGGGCAGAGGTGTGGTTTTCATGTGAGCATACCCAAACCACAACTTTTAATAAAGTGTGCCTGTACCTTTTGAACAAAAAATATTGCAGCTTTCTTCCAGCCTTAACTATAGCAGTGATGGCAAAACAATACCCTGCTTTCACACCTCCATCTAAATAAAACATTACAATGATGTATATTACATTGAGAAAATTGAATCATTTCCAGTGTTTGATAGTTTAAATGATTTTCTTTGATTGTGGGTGTTCATAATGAATGGTACAGTCTCAAATCCAAATGATGTCCCTGGGTACGAGGCTTAATATTTGATTTATCCGAATGATATTTAAAAGTCAAGCAGTCACTTAGCTTCCCATTGGCTAGGTCTACACAAGCTCATGTAGACAGGTAATTCCAATTGTCAATAGTAACATACTTACTAATTTGCCTACCTTTTAAAATGTGTACTACATGAATAACTTTTGTCTTGGTCTAAAACCACACGTTTGGTTGGGGACAATCTGCCATAACGAATGGCTACAGATTCACACATTTTTGAAGTATGGTTAGCAGGTCGCAGGTGCTCAGTTGCTGCAGTGATGAGCATACTAAAAAAAACACCTCTAGATTAGAATAGAATATTTGTCTGTCAAACACAACACTTACTACTTTTTTTCCCATCCATATTCATGGAGTATATGGATCTGAGGCCAGAATTTGGGAGGAGTTGCATGAGTTAGTGATGAACAGCATCTTCACTAAGTGCGGAACCCCTACCTGCAACCCGTCTACCTGCCAGTGCACCATTTACTGTTCCCGGGGAACTCAAGGCCAGTACTCTAGAGGTGATGATCTTCTACTCCCTTGAATTTGAACTATGTCTTTTCTCCTATCCTGCTGCTACCCCCAGTTCTTTGAAAAATTTGATTGGACAGAGCACTCAAATGGCCTGGACAGTTCTCCTTCTCAGATTTCCTATGTGTGTCAACCTGTGTGACCAGCACTCAGATTTCTTAACTGAAGAGAATGGCAGAGTCAGCTGTATGTTTGATGCGTCACCTGTCAATGAAGGTTGCCTTCCTCGTTGTCATCACCTCAGCCAGAAGGCTAGGTGAAGTTGGGGCCCTAATGGCAGAGCCACCATTCCCAGTAGTCTATAAAGACAAAGTCTTGCTACGACTACACCTGAAATTCATTGCTCAGGTAGTTTAATAGTTTCACGCAAATTAGATTATCCGCTTACCTGCATTCTTTCCAAAGCCCCATGCTTCCAGCCTAAAGAAGAGACTTCATTCCCTTGATGAAAGACAAACATTGGCATTTTGCCTACAGAGAACAAAACAGATCAAAAAGTCACCTAGACTGTTCTTTGCCATGGCTGAATGACTGACAGGACAAGCCATTTCCCCCCAAGGGAATCTCCAAATGGATCTCTGGTTGTATCCTACCTTATCAGTGGGCACGACTTCCTCCCCAACATGGGGTAAGGGCTCGCTCTATGAAAATCACAAGCAGCCTCAGTAGCATCACTTCAGGAGGTATCCCTGTTTGATTCTTGCAAGGCTTCAGCATGGAGTTCCAACATTAGTTCACAAGACATTATGCCTTGATCCAAGCCTCATATGCTGATTCTACCTTTGGGACAACAGTTCTGCAAGCAGCCATATTGTCTGCATCCTCAGTCTCCTCCTTTCTGAGTGTTGCTTGTCAGTCACCCACAGTGGAATACACTCAAAGAAAGAGAAGTTACTTACCCCTTTGTAACTGGAGTTCTTTGAGTTGTGTGGTCCCTACCTGTATTCCACTGTTTATCCTCCTTCTCTGCTTTGAATCACACAGAGAAGGAACTGGAGAGGTGGTCAGTATGCACTGTTCCTTATGTCCTTGGCATGGAGCACGAGGAGAGCATGGGCTCAGGCATAGACTAACACACACTACTTACAAGAACTCTCCAGTCTCAGGTACTTGGAGCACATGCATATCCACAATGGAATATAAAGAGAGAGACACATCTTGAAGAACTCCAGTTACAAAAGGGTAAGGAAATTCCCTGTTTTGTTTGTGTGTGGAGAGAGGGTGCATGTGTATGCGTGCGTCTGACCTTAGGAAAAATACATGTTTCTTTTTGTTAATTGCAACTCTAAAAAAGGCATTGAGAATAGCAGTTAGAAATTGGTGATGTGGTTATTGTTGGGATCTTGTGAGGCAGGACAGATGAATGAATCCTTTATTTCAGTACCAGAGCTGCTAATAAAGGTTTCACTGTGATCTGTCTGCCCTCAGGCTTCTCATTCCTGAGGGGGAAGTCTCAGTCTATCTCTTTTTGCTGTAAAGCGCTCTGCTCTGTCAGTCACCCGCAGCTGTTGCAGTTGCTGATCTCTTTCCTCTTCATAGCTTCTGAAATCCAAACTGTTCCTGTGCTAGGTGAATAGAACTGACCTCCCTGGCTTTCCCAGTGTGATGGATATACTGTAATTGCTAGAGCAGATGTGTCTTTTGCTGGGGAAGGAGCTATGGATTGATTTCTTTCTTAAATAAGTGTAAATACACTTTCTAATGTGTGCCCTTGTATGTATTTCGAGCCATGCATTTTCATGTTACTGATGAGATGATAAACATGTTTGCTGATTATTTCGTAGGTAATGCTCCACTACTCCTTTCTCCTAACATCTGAATACAATATCCTGCCCTTTGCTGAGTTCTACAATTACCTCCCCCATCACTTATGCCCACCCCCCACCATTTTACATATTAAAAAAAGGAATTCTTGGTCATTAGTTTGTTGAATTATCTTCATCCTTCCTACTGCCTCAGTCACACAATCCTTATGTGCCAGCCCAAGCACTCCTATAGCTGCGGTTCACAGGGCACAATAAAGTAGTGTGTGACTTTACACAGATTAGAGTAGAAGTAAAGAAACTTTACTTTGCATAGCCATAATTCAAATCTTTTAAAATTATTTGTTGCATGAAGATTCTGCTCCTAGCAGTGCCCTGGCCATATTTTCTCCCACTTCATCTGCACAAAGTCATTTATGAACTACAGTGGCCTGTGACAGTGGTACTGAGAGATGGCACACTTGGGAGGCCACAGTATCAATAGCCAGGGAGAAAAGATCAACCTCTGGGAAAGCACAGCATTCTAGCTAGGTGACTCAATTATGCCAGAGTATTCTCAGCGTGGACACAGGTATTCCCGCCTGCTCATTTTCTATCATCAGAAAGGACATCTTAGCAGGAGATGGAATTCATTTTGAAATGGAAAACCCAGGGTATGATAATGGGCAATTATTTATCCATCTCGAGTGCTCTCATGTGCTGGGCACCATAGGGTTCTGCTCTGTCCCTCTACCCTTTGTTCAATGAGTATACGATGTTTCGAGGAGGGCTAATAGGGACAAAATGTGTGCAGTAGATGGATGATATTCAGATGCAGATGTCCATTACCACCAACCTGGCTGCTGAAGTGGAATGGATGACCTAGGACCTGATTCTCATTTGCACTGATGCCATTTTACATCAATCTGGCAGTGTAATGTGACATTAGTGTCAATGGGAATCAGCCCCTAGTGTCCAGAGATAATTCTGTTCTGGATGAGGGCTAAGCTAGCTGAGGCTCAGTTTGAAAAAGACAGAGATGATGTAGTTTGCTTTGGGCAAGTAGCCAGTAAAATTGGTTAGAATAACAGCGCCACTAATTGGCGATGTGGAGGGATTATTTGTGAATGGGGTCAGCAATTTAGGAGGCTTATAAGAGCCATGAGTGCTAGCTGATGCTTGAGTAGCAGTCATGTCAGAGAGCATGCTTATCCATCTGTGCTTAGTAAACTTGAGGTTTTGAGGCAGACTTCATTGTGCTTATCTAGCCCTTTGTCATCTTGAGATTAGACTACTTTAATGCAGTCTATTTTGAGCTACAATTCAGTAGCTCATATATTAGGCTGAGCTTTACATCAGGAGCACAAAATATATTGCTTCAATAGCTGCATTCCTTTTTGTCAGTGACTTCTGGTTGGAATTCAAGGTATTATTGGCCTTTAAAGTGTTAAATGGTTTGAGCCTGAGTTATCAAAGAGGCTGCCTCTCTCCTTGTTCCACATTGCCACATTTGTGGTCAGTGGTGATACTTGTGCTGTAGAGATGCTTTTCTAGAGAAGAGGATGGAGCTGCCTTCAGGACACATTCCAGTAGGGCACCTGGAGCATGGACCATGCTTGGCTTTTCCTGGTTTACCAGAGTCTGGATTTGTTAAAATTCCAGACATATTTCAAAGCTAGTCTCTCTGTCAGCCATTTGAGGAGGGGAGGGATGGGACAAAGGAGTTGGTCAAGGTTATTTCTCTGTAAGGGATAGCTCTGGTTCTGATTGTGGGCACTGACAGGATTTAAGATGTTTAGTTTTATTCCTTGAGTCCCAGCTCCGCTGGTGAAGAGCAGATGGCTAGTTCTTCCTCATAAACAGATTAGACAAATTCACAGCAATGAGGGGGTTTCACTTTGGTGTGCTCCACCTGGCCAGTCTTTGTCCCCTTCCACAGCTCTCTGCAGTCTTTCTCTTACCTTACTGGTTAAAAGTGTTGTACTGTAGCCTACTGTCTTTGGGGCAGTAAAGTTTGCCTTTTACTTGCAGGGATGATTTTTTTTTTTTTTTTGGCCTGCAGTTCCATTTTTTCCTAATAACATGTAACTCAATATATAATTAGGAGTTTGTTCTATAGATGGTACTGTTTGTACTGTCTTTGTCCTTCATTGAGATCACTGAGATGGTAGCTATCCTCCAATGTATTGGGCAAGGTAATAACTTCAGATGTACTTGCTTCCAAAATCAGAGGGGCAGAGATATTTTTAAAACTTTTTATAAAATTCTCCACTATACCCATCAGGTATTTTTAACAATTCAACAGTATCCTCTATTGTATATTTTGCTGATTTTTTCATAAATTGTATAGTATCCTTTACTTCTGAAATTTCTATAGAGGATTGAAACTTTTCTGTTTCTGCTTCATTTGACTTTGGAATGCTTCTGATTTATTCACAGATTTTGAAATTGTATTACTCTTACCTGACTCTTCCACTTCTTCTTTGAATAAGGTTTGGTAAAACATAGCCCTTGCTTCCAAAAATTTCTTTGTGACTGTGTATTTTAAAGTGTGCGTGTGTGTGTGTCCTTTAAACAGTGGTTCTCAACAGGGGTATGGGTATTGAATATTGTACACTGAAATGTAAATACAATATTTATATTACAATTGAATTATAATTATATGGTAAAAATGGGAAAGTAATGGTGTGCTGTGATATTTTTGTATTTTTGTCTGATTTTGTAAGCAAGCAGTTTATAAGTGATGTGAAACTTGGGGGTACACAAGACAAATCAGACTCCTGAAAGGGGTACAGTAGTCTGGAAAGGTTGAGAGCCACTGCCTTAAAACAACAGAACTGCAATTCAATTTGAATGGATTGGATTTATAATACATTTTATTTATACTTAATTTTGATCATTCCTTCTCAAAGGCACAATGTCCCAGGTGGGTTTTCAAGTGGCTGAAGACTTTTCGGTGCCTGAACCCTCCATCTGCTGAAGGACTTTGTGCACATACGGGTGAATTTAAGGGTATGTTCCTGGAAAGATTGAAAGAGAAAAGACATTATATATCCCTAGATCTTTCTAGAATGCTTACGCTGCACTTGCAGCATAGGAGGTTTTAGCAGGACCCAGATGAATGAGGAAAAAATGTAATTCAGCTTTGTCAATCCTTTGCTTCTGGCCATCATTTCTAGGCATCTCTTTCTCTCCCCACTCATAGATTTCCCTTTGGCCCTTTCCCCTTCTCATGCCCCTTGCGTGGGACTGACTTCCTTTTGACCTACAAAGGGTGTAGCTTCCCCAGCCATAGTTACTGACTCTCCTCTGTTTTTGAATGGGACTCTCTCCCAGGGAACAGTCAGGTGTGACTGTCAGAGGCATGGGGCCCAAACTGCATTTTAGATGGAGGCAGCTGGGCGGGGTACTTGTGTGCTGCTGCTGCTTTTTGTGGACCTATTCCTGGGACACAGATAGAGAAGCAAGTTCCCCAGGGGACTGATTTGCAAAATTCAGGGCAGTCCAAACCGAGGCAGGACTTTTGGAAGCGATGTATGATTTGTGTCTGGTGGAGTTCCTTCTCCCAGAGCAGTTGGGCCTCTGCAGGATGTCAGACTGCTGTTTTCAAAGCTGCTGTCAACTTTCATGCTGCCAGCAACCAGTTCAGAGCTAGTCTAAGGAGTTCAAGCTCCTTCTCATAACAATGGCTCTGCTTTTAAAAAAACAAAGCACAAAGCCCCACAGACACTGGTGTTCCAGATGATGTTTGTCATATCTGTAACAAAGATTTCCATTTCCTTCTGGGTTACTAGATACCTTGTTCAGGTGTTTTTTGAGGAGAAGCTTGACCCTATAGAATGATCAATAGAGTTCTTAGCAGGTTTTCTTTAACTCTCAACTGACAGTCTGATTAAAATTATTGCTCTCCAGTCCTCTTGTGTTCTGTACATCCAAGGAGACCTGCAACAAAGATTCGAGTTATGAGATTTGAAATCAAAAGAGGAAAAAACAAAACAAAGGAATGTAATTTTCAGATGATGTTTGCTTTCCAAAAGCAGGCTGATTGTGCCCTTTAATTCCTTCATTACACATTCCGTTCTCTTGAGAACACTACCTTTCAGAGTCAACCTTCTCAGCTACCAAAAAGAAGTGTTATCTCAAGAATGATTGTAGTTGGTGTAAAGCAATTGGGAGCTGTAGCTGGCAGTCCCCTTGTATTAGACAGGTTTCAGAGTAGCAGCCGTGTTCGTCTGTATCTGCAAAAAGAAAAGGAGTACTTGTGGCACCTTAGAGACTAACACATTTATTTGAGCATAAGCTTCTTTGAGCTACAGCTCACTTCATCGGATGCATGCAGTGGAAAATACAGTGGGGAAATTTTATATACACAGAGAACATGAAACAATGTGTGTTACCATACACACTGTAATGAGAATGATCAGGTAAGGTGAGCTATTACCAGCAGGAGAGGGGAGAAACCCTCCCCCCACCCTTTTTTTGTAGTGATAATCAAGCTGGGCCATTTCCAGCAGTTGACAAGAATGTCTGAGGAACAGTGGGGGTGGGGGGAATAAACATGGGGAAATAGTTTTACTTTGTGTAATGATACATCCACTCCCAGTCTTTATTCAAGCCTAATGTAATGGTGTCCAGTTTGCAAATTAATTCCAATTCAGCAGTCTCTCATTGGAGTCTGTTTTTGAAGGTTTTTTTTGTTGAAGAATTGCGACTTTTAGGTCTGTAATCGAGTGACCAGAGAGGTTGAAGTGTTCTCTGACTGGTTTTTGAATGTTATAATTCCTGACGTCTGATTTGTGTCCATTTATTCTTTTACGTAGAGACTGTCCGGTTTGACCAATGTACATGGCAAAGGGGCATTGCTGGCACATGATGGCATATGTCACATTGGTAGATGTGCAGGTGAACGAGCCTGATGGTGTGGCTGATGTTATTAGGCCCTATGATGGTGTCCCCTGAATAGATATGTGGACACAGTTGGCAACGGGCTTTGTTGCAAGGATAGGTTCCTGGGTTAGTGTTTTTGTTGTGTGGTGTGTGGTTGCTGGTGAGTATTTGCTTCAGGTTGGGGGGCTGTCTGTAAGCAAGGACTGGCTGTCTCCCAAGATCTGTGAGAGTGATGGGTCATCCTTCAGGATAAGTTGTAGATCCTTGATGATTCGCTGGAGAGGTTCTAGTTGGGGGCTGAAGGTGAAGGCTAGTGGCGGTGTGTTATTTTCTTTGTTGGGCCTGTCCTGTAGTAGGTACTCTTCTGGCTCTATCGATCTGTTTCTTCACTTCCGCAGGTGGGTATTGTAGTTGTAAGAATGCTTGATAGAGATCTTGTAGGTGTTTGTCTCTGTCTGAGGGGTTGGAGCAAATGCGGTTGTATCGTAGAGCTTGGCTGTAGATGATGGATCGTGTGGTGTGGTCTGGGTGAAAGCTGGAGGCATGTAGGTAGGAATAGTGGTCAGTAGGTTTCCGGTATAGGGTGGTGTTTATGTGACCATCGCTTATTAGCACTGTAGTGTCCAGGAAGTGGTTCTCTTGTGTGAACTGGACCAGGCTGAGGTTGATGGTGGGATGGAAATTGTTGAAATCATGGTGGAATTCCTCAAGGGCTTCTTTGCCATGGGTCCAGATGATGAAGATGTCATCCATGTAGCACAAGTAGAGTAGGGGCATTAGGGGACGAAAGCTGAGGAAGTGTTGTTCTAAGTCCTCCATAAAAATGTTGGCATAGTGTGGGGCCATGCAGGTACCCATAGCAGTGCCGCTGATTTGAAGGTATACATTGTCCCCAAATGTGAAATAGTTATGGGTGAGGACAAAGTCACAAAGTTCAGCCACCAGGTTTGCCGTGACATTATCAGGGATACTGTTCCTGATGGCTTGTAGTCCATCTTTGTGTGGAATGTTGGTGTAGAGGGCTTCTATATCCATAGTGGCCAGGATGGTGTTATCAGGAAGATCACTGATGGATTGTAGTTTCCTCAGGAAGTCAGTGGTGTCCGAAGATAGCTGGTAGCTGGAGTGCTGGTAGCATAGGGCCTGAGGAGGGAGTCTACATTGCCAGACAATCCTGCTGTCAGGGTGCCAATGCCTGAGATGATGGGGCATCCAGGATTTCCAGGTTTATGGATCTTGGGTAGCAGATAGAATACCCCTTCTCGGGGTTCTAGGGGTATGTCTGTTCGGATTTGTTGTTGTGCTTTTTCAGGGAGTTTCTTGAGCAGATGGTGTAGTTTCTTTTGGTAACCCTCAGTGGGATCAGAGGGTAAAGGCTTGTAGAAAGTAGTGTTGGAGAGCTGCCTAGCAGCCTCTTGTTCATATTCTGAACTATTCATGATGACGACAGCACCTCCTTTGTCAGCCTTTTTGATTATGATGTCAGAGTTGTTTCTGAGGCTGTGGATGGCGTTGTGTTCTGCACGGCTGAGGTTATGGGGCAAGTGATGCTGCTTTTCCACAATTTCAGCCTGTGCACGTCGGCGGAAGCACTCTATGTAGAAGTCCAGTCTGTTTCGACCTTCAGGAGGAGTCCACCCAGAATCTTTCTTTTTGTAGTGTTGATAGGAAGGTCTCTGTGGGTTAGTATGCTGTTCAGAGGTGTGTTGGAAATATTCCTTGAGTCGGAGATGTCAAAAATAGGATTCTAGGTCACCACAGAACTGTATCATGTTCATGGGGATGGAGGGGCAGAAGGAGAGGCCCCGAGACAGCCCGGCAGAAGAATCTGTCCTAAGAGTATAGCTGGATAGATTAACAATATTGCTGGGTGGGTTAAGGGAACCACTGTTGTGGCCCCTTGTGGCATGTAGTAGTTTAGATAGTTTAGTGTCCTTTTTCTTCTGTAGAGAAGCAAAGTGTGTGTTGTAAATGACTTGTCTAGTTTTTGTAAAGTCCAGCCACAAGGAAGTTTGTGTGGAAGGTTGTTTTTTTATGAGAGTATCCAGTTTTGAGAGCTCATTCTTAATCTTTCCCTTTTGCTGTAGAGGATGTTGACCAGGTGGTTCTGCAGTTTCTTTGAGAGTGTGTGGCACAATCTGTCAGCATAGTCTGTGTGGTATGTAGATTGTAATGGATTTTTTACCTTCAGTCCTTTTGGTATGATGTCCATCTGTTTGCATTTGGAAAGGAAGATGATGTCTGTCTGTATCTGTAAGAGATTTTCATTAAATTGATGTATTTCCACTCCATACGGCTAAATTCAGTGCCTTGCATAATGACAGGTTTCAGAATAGCAGCTGTGTTAGTCTGTATCCGCAAAAAGAAAAGGAGTACTTGTGGCGTCTTAGAGACTAACAAATTTATTTGAGGATAAGCTTTCGTGAGCTACGGCTCACTTCATTGGATGCATGCATACACACTGTAACGAGAGTGATCAGGTAAGCTGGTAATAGCTCACCTTTCCTGATCACTCTCATTACAGTGTGTATGGTAACACCCATTGTTTCATGTTCTTGGTGTATATAAAATTTCCCCACTGTATTTTCCATTGCATGCATCCAATGAAGTGAGCTGTAGCTCATGAAAGCTTATGCGCAAATAAATTTGTTAGTCTCTAAGGTGCCACAAGTCCTCCTTATATTAGACAGTGGTGTTACAGAAAGCCTGATAATGAGAGCCTAATCTGGTGGGTTGGCTAAAAAAAAAAATTGCTTAGAAATGGTGGTTAAAGGCATTTTAACTTGGAGCAAGTCAATAGAAATGATGTAGTTGCTAAGTAATGTCTTTCATTTCTGGAAAAAATCTTGTTGAGGTGAAAGTTAATCAATAAGGTAGATACACAGTGTGACATCATCTGTTGCCATGGTTTCTGAACTCAGCCATCTGTTATCAGCAACTAATATTGATGGTTGCTATGCAGTCAAATCATTGCATATTATTGTTTTGCCATTACACAGCTGTTTTAATCTTGGCTGTTACTTCAAAGATCAAACTGTCTAGTGGTTTAAACATTTTAATAGAAATCCTTGTATTACAACCCTAAAAAATCTTTAAAATCTACTGCCTAATGAACAACAAGCTTCAGCAGGAAATGAACAAGGTTAACATATTGGTGATTAAACTTCCACAAAGCAGTTGACATTTTCTAGTAAATTAATCTGCAAATTAAATATCTCTGTGGAATTAGTGCTGTGACTCATTACATGGCACCGCGTGTAAGAAAAAGTGGGTAAGCAGTCAGTCCTCTGGGTGATAAAGGTAATCAAATGAATTAAACTTTAGGATGACTCGAGCAATCACAGTTTCTCCAACAATGTCCTGGTGTGTCATATATCTTCTTCTTGTTTTAAGCATCTAATCGCTTCCCCTGTGTTGTGCCGTTTTGTTATGTTTTCTCCTTTTCTTGAAAATATTTTTATGGAAGCTTATGTTAAATATCAGACATTTGGAATGACTGAAAAGGCAATGAGACGAATTTGTCTTGGTAGTTGTCAGCGTGAAGCAACAGTGTTTCAAATCATGTCCTTTAAATCAAATATAATGTTTCATTTTTCATATTTCTACTGAACAGACATTAATTTTAGTGGACGGCAGCGTGCTCTTTACTTGATTTATTGGCGTTACCTCATGGTGGCTTTTTCTTGTTACTTTCTGGTGTTGAAAGCATCTCAGAGGAAATGGTTATAGAAAGGAGACGCTCAGCAAGAGATGGTGGAGGTACTCTAGGGCACTGGTTTTCAAACTTTTTCCCCTTGACCCAGCTGAAGAAAATTGTTGATGTCCGTGACCCAACATAATTATATCTTTTGACTAGTGTTTTCATAAAATCATAATATTGCAATACATTCCAGCTTAATCCACTTTACATAACTAACACTAGACACTAGCCTTAGTAAGCCTATGGTAAGGCGTGTGGGAGGTGGCCCAGTGTAGGGCAGAAGGTGGAGTGTGGGGGTGAGGGCTCTGTCTTGGGGTGAGGGCTCTAGGGTGGACCTGGGGATGAGGGGTTCAGGGTGCAAGAGGGGGCTCAGGGCTGGGGCAGAGGGTTGGGATGCAGGGGTGAGGGCCGCGGGGTGGTGCTAGGGATGAGGGGTTCAGGATGCAGGAGGGGGCTCAGGGCTGGGGCAGAGGGTTGGGATGCAGGGGAGGGGGTGAGGGCTTTGGCTGGGGTTGCGGGCTCTGGGGTGGGGCCAGAGATGAGGAGTTTGGGGTGCAGACAGGCTGCCGCAGGGATGGGGCCAGAGGACTCCCCCCAGGCCTCGCCCCGCTGGCAGCAGCTAGCTCTGGGGGAGGACCCCTCTCTCCCCACCAGCAGGCTGCACAGGAGCTCCGGAGCTGGGGGAGAAGCCCACAGCAGCCCTGCAAGCCCCAACTTGCTCCCTTCCCCAGTTCCCGCCACCCCCTACCTCTCTCCTTTCCAGGTCCGCTGCCCTAGGGTGATGTCGGGGGGAGGGAGCGGGGAAACAGAAAGTACCCATATGAGGAGGCATTCCTGGATAAGAAAAAGACTTCCCTGATAGAGAAGGCAGCTTGGTGTGGGGGAGAGAGAAAGAGAAGGAAGGCTTAATGGAAGAAATTCTCTATTACACCCGGGGGATTTGGCTCGATACCTGTCCTCCCTTTTTCTGCTTCTCAACCCACTCTCCTAATACCTCCCTTCTTCGCTGTCTCCACAGCTGTTTTCCCTATAACAGTGCTTTCTGTCTTTTTCTTCACAAATGTTTCCTTTGTGGGGTGGCTTCTACTAACACCTTCTCTCCTTGTTAGAGAAAAGTAATTGTCCCAGTGATGGTAACTGGCCGCAAATCTAGAGTCATTGTGTTTGAAAGGGTATGTCCCAGAGCAGAAACTATAGAAGGGTTTAACTAGGAAAAGTAAAATGCATGACTAAAGGTCTGTTTTTTTTAAGAACTATAGCTTGATTAATTCTTAAGTGTAGCTCAGTAGAAATTCGCTCTACTTGCTATATAACAACACAATTACAGCCTGTAAGAAGTCTTGCCTCAAAGCCCTGCTACTGAGAGCAGACAGATGGCGGAGGCGTGCAGTCTTGATGGTGATAGCAGATGTCAACAAGTTAACAATCTGAAAAGCAAAGTAACAGCACAGCAGTGGTTCTTCCACAAACTTTTTTTAAACATGGGAAAGATACAAATCAGCACCATTAATCAGCAAGAGCTGCAAAAGACTATCTGACGCTGAATCTGTTGAGTAGCACTGAGTGGATTTGTGGCGAGAAGAAAAAGTTGTACTTCACTATTAGTCTGTCACAAAGGAAAAGAGTTTCTTTCCAGATGCTGTATGTCAACTGTGCAATTAAGCTTCCAGACACAGTCCCTGTATAAACTATTGCAGGGTGCTAGTCTCAAACCACTACTGTTAAGGTTGCATAACACTTTCTATCATAACTCCTAATTTTCACTAGCTTATAACTTTTTGAAAATCTCACCAGTTAGGCTCAAACATTCCTTTTGAGGTTCTTACCAACAGTAATTGTTTAGAATTCTGAGTAAAAGTGTAAGACGTTTTTTAAGAGAGGCAGATTTAAAAAAAAATCCATTCTTTTTGTTATGAAATAAAGCAGATAAAAAAAAGGACACAAAAATTCCGTTCAGAAAAAAAGTCAGAGTCAAAGCCACCGAGGTTTAAAAGTTTAAGTTTAGCATGGAAAATAGTTCTTCCGGAACTGAGCAGTGCACGGCTGCTGGGCCAGATTAGCTTTCCTGTGATCCCGGGGCTATTAGATTTTGTGGGGCCCCTGTATACAAGTCTTTTTCTTGGGAGGGAGTTTGGGGCAGGAGGGGGTTGGGGCAGGGGATTGGGGTGCAGGAGGAGGTGCGAAGAGCGGGATTCCGATCTGGGGCAGGGAGTTGGGGTGGAGGAGGGGTTGTGAGGTTCAGGCTCCAGCTGGGAGGCACATACCACATGTGGCTCCTGGCCGGTGGCACAGCAGGGCTCAGGCACGCTGCCTGCATACCATGACCCCACGCCACTCCAGGAAGCGGCCGGTTGCTGGCATGTCTCTGTGCCCCCCTGTGGGGGAGGGGGACAGTGTGTCTCTGTGCGCTGCCCGCAGCCACAAGGGCCACCCCCGCAGCTCCCTTTGGCCAGTTCCTGGCCAACGGCAGGAATGGTGCTGGCCAGCTGCAGGAATGGTGCTGGGTGAGGGGGCAGCGTGCGGAGCCACCTTCCCCACCTCCGCCAAGGTCTGCAGACACATGTTAACATCCAGCAGCTTCCGGAAGCAGCGTGGGGCCATGGCATCCAGGCAGCCTGCCTGAGCGCCCTGCTGCGACAAGGGACTTTTAGGAGCCCAGAGTTGGAGATCGCTACCTGTGATTTATTTTTGCGGAGGCCCCCGCTTGAGCCGGGGCCCTGGGCTGCAGCCCCTAAAGCCCCTGCCTTAATCCGGTCCTGTGAGCCTAAGTCATTTGACCCAGGGTCTGAGACTTAGTGCTGCAAGTTTTTCTTTGGAATGAAGACATACCTTAAGAGACACTCATATAAATGTGGCTACTTTCCTAAATATAGAAGCATCTACTCCACTGTTTATCATTGTCATGATGGCAGATCTCTGAGTACTTCCCAGATCAATCTCTGTCTAGATCTTTAAGGTGGTCAACTTAAGGGCTGTCCATCATTGACTATCTTTGGCACCCATGTGATCACCAGCTGCGTAGCAGCATTCCTTGGTACACACGCTGCAGAATTTGTTGGTGTTCCATTCTAATAATGTGTCTATACCAAGAAAGCTGCAAAAACTGAACCAGTGCTGGTGGGGGTGGTTGCTGGGTTTGACTTGGTACTATAGAAATAACATACTTTCTCTAGGCTTGTCATTGAATGCTCGGCTTGGATGACAACAGAAAGTGCTTCCATTAGAGTGGGTAACAAAACATTTTGTACTCTTGAAATGCAAAGCAGGAAGAATGAGTGCTGTATTAAAAATCTGCGGCCAAAAAGTTACTCAGAATGGTGTGGAGTCTGGAAAGAATGCTTTAGATTTATTAAAGCAATTTTCATTTCATCTGAGGCTGTGTGATCCAAACAAGGTCTTATCAGGGGCATTTATATTCCTAGCTGGGCACTTCAGCTTTGGTATTCTTGAGGTAGTCATGCTGCCAGTAACTTTTTATGAGTTGTTTTCAGGCATGTTTTCATTTTTCTGATTGATTTTAAAAAACAAGTGACTTCCTAATCAAAACTATAGTATGTAGTTATACCTCCTTCCCTACTACTCCAGGGGTCTTTGTTAGGGGATCTACATCCACTGAACTGTGCGAGAGGGTGTGTCTCTCTCTTCCATCCAAAAGGCATCTTGTTGAAATGTACTGATTCGATTTACTCACTCATTGGAACTCTACATCATCTGCTGCTTTGATACGTCAGCCTTTGGGTAGTGCTTGGCTGAGGAGGGTTCTCAAATGACTTCCCTGGTTAGGGAGGTGAAGAAATTCCAAAAGTGTTGGAGGAGAATAGGGAAAACTCACAAAAGGAGAGGGTGCACAGAGGGGTGAGTTAAAGGACAGTAGAAAAGGGTAAATCCTTTACTTTTTTTAAGTCTTCTAAATATAATATTCATTTAACTAAGAGCCACATTCCACAGTTGGACAAAAACTTAATAATTAGACTCCTGTCAGTGAATTTTTTATTCATGGTCCCCAGACTCTGACTCATAGGGTAATTTGGCCCTCCCCACAGAATAAGTTTGATACCCTGAGTCTATTTCTTACGTAGCCCTTCGGTATTTCTTTTTCCGAACATAATTTTCACTTTCTGTTTATGATGATAAAACGTCACTGCAGGATTTGACGCTCACATCTTTACTTTCTAATTTTGCACACTCATTTAAGAGGAGCTGGGTGTAGAGTTTGGCGTTTCCAAGTGTACTACAGAAAAAAAAATGTGCTCAGTGAATGAATTTTAAAAGGAGAGCAATCTTCTCTCCACCACCTCTTAAAAAATTAACCAACCTAATTTGCAATGCTGTGCACACGAGAGAATCCTTCTTGACCCTTGTAGCTATTGATCTGAGCCCTGAAACATCTTATGTTTCCAGGTGAAAGGTGCTTGCTATAGGGGATAGGAAGGACCTTCTTCCCATGTGAAGCACTACATCGTTGATTAGGTGCATTATGGGGAGATTTCACTTTCCTTTGAGGCATGCTGTCTGGCCACTGCCAGAGTCAGGATACCAGGCCATTTATATGGTTTCATATAAGCATATGTGCCCATCATTGTAGCATCGAGCATAGCATAGATATCAGTGACAATCTGATATATTGTGATGAATATTATGTGCCTCATTCACACTGGAGGTGCAAGCAAGGACCTGCAAACCAGATTTGGAGATCTAATGTTCTTTACTGCAGGAGGGATTGTTCACACCCAAGAGCTGAATCACATTTTGCATGCAGCAGTTGAACTCCCCAGACTGAGCAGCTGGCACTGGTTGTGTGATCTGTTTTTCCTTACCGACATAACGCAACTCACTGAATCTCAAACTACAGGGTGAAAATCCCTTAGTGTCACAAATCTTCAGGCACAGCAAAGCATTTGAAACAAACTGAACTCTGCTGAAGCACGTTCATGAAATATTTGCAAAATGGGAAAACTATGCCTTGTTCCAACATGCCAGGAGAGAGTACAGATGACATTGTTTACAAGTTGCCGGCAGAAAGCTACCTCCCAGTTGTCCAGAATCTGCATAAAGAAATAAGTCCCAGTTTTTCGTCTCTCAGATGAGATGAGCCAGACATTCAGCTGTTTAAAGAACCATTTTTGCTCAGTGTGGGGAAAATGTTGCTATGTTCTAAGCATCCTGAAGAGATAGAATTGAAAAGCAGGATTCAGTGAACACATTTAGCATGTTTTGCGCTTCTTTTTCCAGAAGTTCAGCAGCTGAACTTGTTGTTTTTCTTTGTGAAAGATAACAGTTCACGTCCATTTTGTGATTTATGCTGAATAAGTAAAAGCAGCAGGGCAAGATTTCTTCCTAGTACGTGGAAGAATGGTAGGAGGGAGCCGTAATGTCTGCCTAGACCTAAGGGGTAGGAGGTTGTGACCTCCCAGGTAAAGGGACAATGACTTTAGTTTTTTTTCCTTTGTTTGCAAGTGTAACCTACTCAGCGGAGAGGTAAGCTGTGTTACTTTACTTACCAGTTCTGCACTACAGAACTCTTCTATCTGACTTAAAAGTATTTGCACAGACCACTAATTCATATCCTTCTTGGGAGACTACAGCTGGATTTTCTATAGGAATCCTCCAAATACTAAAGTGAAAATTATAATAGGATTCACTTTCTTTTCTTCTTAGGAATCCAGTACTAGGCTTTACCATAAGCCAGTTACATGCACCCACAGTTACCAGTTTCCAGTTCCTCTTTACTGAATAACACTCCAAAGATAAACTGCTACAGCACAGCAGTTACAATGCTCCCTTGCTAGAGTAGCATCACTAACTAAAGATTTGTGTAATGCAGCCAATGAAGTGAGCTGTAGCTCACGAAAGCTTATGTTCAAATAAATTTGTTAGTCTCTAAGGTGCCACAAGTCCTCCTTTTCTTTTTAGAGATTTGTTGTCTTCCTTAAAATGAAATGAAGAATATAACATTATAGCAGCTCATCTTACTGGTTCATGGAAATAGCAAATTTTTATGCATTTTAGAAAATATTCATGTAAAGCAAATAATGAAGTTATAAATATGAGAGCTTGCAACCAGAAATTTGATTCTAAGCGTTATGGTCATCCAACCAGGAAACATGAACAGTAACATGCTCATATCAAAACTAACAATTAAAGCTTGAATATTGAATACTCATTATAATCTTTTTTGAACAATGTAGGGACCAAAACTTAATTTCTATGAATATCTATTAAATAATTGCGAAGAGTGAACAAACAGAGGCTTTTTTTCATACATTCATTTGGGATGTACTATTAACTTGGCTTTAAATATTAATATATACTACTTTCTATACTTAGAGCTTTGGTATTTCAAAACAAACACACAATTTTTCTGTAAATAAGGAGAATGTAATCATGGTACTTTACAGTCCTCTGGGTTCTATTTATATTTGCAGCCAGATTCTGAGCAATTTACTGAGAACTCTAGAGTTTTCCTTGCTAATGGGAGGAGATAGACTTCTAGGAGGTGAGGCTTCATTTCAGTGCAACGTTCCAAATGTATACACTGCATTTTTTCTCTTTTCTGCGGGCCAAATTCTGAAGTAGTTCTTCAGTGTTCTACCCTTCTGCAAACTAAACTCCCATTCGCACAATAGAAGTATATCAGCAGTATTGACGACTCTAAATGTTCAAAAATCATGTCAGAATCAGGCCCCTCCAAGATCATGAGCATTAAAAAAGGTGCTTTTCTTCCTCCCCATTACTTTGCTTTCAAGATTTCAGGGTGGACTCACATCACTTTAAAACTTTTCTCTAAGGGCCTGCCTACACTTGCAGCTGTAGAGCGCTTTGAGTTAAACCTGCCTTTGGAGAGCGCAGTAGGGAAAGTGCCGCAGTCTGTCCACACAGACGGCAGCAAGTGCACTGGCACCTGCAGCGGCATTGAGAGAGGTACATTATGGGCAGATATCCCACAGAGCACCTCTTCCCATTCTGTGGTGCTGTGGCTTCTGGGCAGGGGGCGGGGCATTCTGGGCCCTGTCCCAATGCCCTGTGATGCATCGGTTCACATCCCAGCAATCCTTGTGCTTCCATCCACATTTGGTGCCATCTTTCAACGTTTTTTGTATTGCGTGCTCGGTCTTCCCTTTCAGTCTGCGGGGATGGAGCCTGAACTGCTGAGGAGTATGCTGATGGGTTTCTCCAGCACATCACGTTTGGCAGTCGAGTTACTCCTCATGACTCCAAAGTGACAGTAAGGGCTCCGACAATGATATCGACTCTAGTAACGCATATGACATGAGTTTTCTTGTGGCATTCACAGACATGCTCACCACCATGGAATGCCACTTTTGGGCTTGGGAAACAAGCACTGAGTGGTGGGATCACATTGTCATGGAAGTCTGGGATGATGAGCAGTGGCTGCAGAACTTTCGAATGAGGAAAGCCACTTTCATGGGACTGTCTGCTGAGCTTGCCCCCACCTTACGGCGCAAGGACATGAGATTAATAGCTGCTCTGCCGGTGGAAAAGCGGGTGGCTATTGCAATCTGGAAGCTGGCAACTCCAGACAGCTACCGATTGGTTGCTAACCAGTTTGGAGTGGGAAAGTCGACTGTTGAAATCATGTTGATGCAAGTGTGCAGGGTCATTAATCGCATCCCGTTCAGAAGAACCATGACTCTGGGTAACGTGCATGACATTGTGGATAGCTTTTCACAAATGGATTTCCCTAACTGCGGAGAGGTGATAGATGGCACACCTATTCCAATTCTGGCACCAGCCCACCTAGCCTCCGAGTACATTAATCAGAAGGGCTATTTCTCTATGGTTCTCCAGGCGATTGTGGATCACCGTGGGCATTTCATTGACATTAATGCAGGCTGGCCTGGAAAGGTGCATCTTTCAGAACACTGGCCTGTTCAGAAAGCTGCAAGCTTGGATTTTTCCCCCAGACCAGAAGATCACTGTAGGGGAAGTTGAAATGCCCATTGTGATCCTTGGAGACCCTGCTTACCCTTTAATGCCGTGGCTCATGAAACCCTACACAGGGAGTGTCAAGGTTCCTTCCCGACTCTGAACTCTAGGGTACATATGTGGGGACCTGCATGAAAGACCCCCTAAGCTTATTCTTACCAGCTTAGGTTAAAAACTTCCCCAAGGTACAAGCTTTGCCTTGTTCTTGAACAGTATGTTGCCGCCACCACCAAGCATTTTAAACAAAGAACAGGGAAAGAGACCACTTGGAGATGTCTTCCCCCAAAATATCCCCCCTCAAGCCCTACACCCCCTTTCCTGGGGAAGGCTTGATAATAAGCCTCACCAATTGGTACAGGTGAACACAGACCCAGACCCTTGGATCTTAAGAACAATGAAAAATCAATCAGCTTCTTAAAAGAAGAATTTTAATTAAAGAAAAGATAAAAGAAGCACCTTTGTAAAATCAGGATGGTAAATACCTTACAGGGTAATCAGATTCAAAACACAGAGAATCCCTCTAGGCAAAACCTTAAATTACAAAAAGACACACAAACAGGAACATACATTCCCTCCAGCACAACTTATTTTACAAGCCACTAAACAAAAGAAAATATAACACATTTTCTAGCTAGATTACTTACTAACTTTCCAGGAGTTGTAAGGCTGCATTCCTGATCTGTTCCCAGCAAAAGCATCACACAGACAGCCCAAACCCTTTGTCCGTCCCGTTCCCCCCCCCCCCTCCAGATTTGAAAGAATCTTGTCCCCTCATTGGCCATTTTGGGTCAGGTGTCAGCGGAGTTACCTTAGCTTCTTAACCATTTACAGGTGAAAGGATTTTACCTCTGGCCAGGAGGGATTTTATAGCACTGTATACAGAAAGGGTGGTTACCCTTCCGTTTATTTTTATGACGGGGAGCCTTGAAAGCAGCAAGGAGTGGTTCAACAACAGGTTGAGCCGATGCAGAATAACTGTGGAGTGTACTTTTGGCCATTTAAAGGGCTGCTGGTGCTCTCTGTATAGGAAGCTGGACCTGGCTGGTGGCAACATCCCTGCGGCTATATCTGCGTGCTGTACCCTCCATAACATTTGTGAAGGGAAGGGTGAACGATTCACTCAGGCATGGAACTCGGAGGTTCGACACCTGGAAAGATGTGCTGAGAGCACTCCACGCCTTGCTGAGAAAACAGGAAGGGGATTTTCGAAACTCCCAGAGATTTAAAGGGCGGATCTGATGGTTGGTCACCTGAGGGCAGGGCAGTAGAGTTCAAAATGATGACCAGAGTGGCTAGTACAGGCATTGTGGGACACTTCTAGAGGCCAATTGGAGCGTACTAACAGACCAGGGCGTCCATACTGGCGCCACGGTGCTCCAGCAGGGGTGCACCAAAAGTTACTCCACTCGCCGAGGTGGAGTACCAGGAGCACTCTAGCTGCGGAGTCAGAGCACTCTATATGCCTTGCCAGTGTGGACAGGTAGGGTAGTGAGCTAGTGCGCCTGGGGTCCTTTAATGCGTTCTAATGCAGAAGTGTAGCCAAGCCCTAAAACCATAAAAGCTAGAAATTTACTTGTTATCTGGGAGTTAGGACCACCTGCTAGCACTGCAATGGCTTTAAAATCATGAAAGTGGACAAAACAGTGGAGTAAAAGCTGATAAGAAACCTCAGGACTTGTCTATGTGGAAGCAATCTTTAGCCCTGCTGAGAGCAAATGCTAGGTGCTAAATTGAGACAGGCTTTATCTTGCAGATCTGTTCAGGGAGGGAGTATGGAAGGAGCCTAGCCACTGGCAATACCTTCACAACGTCCTGTCACGATTGCTGTCCCAGCACTTACAGGGTCTTCTCCTTTGGTAAACCCTGGGGTGAACAGTGCTCCAGTGATGGCAAGGAGCTGGGGCTGTGGTCCTACTCACACACTAGCCGGTAGAGTGAGCTGGCCGTACCAAGAGGTAGAATGCTGCTTTATCTTAAAGATATGACCCCTCTTCAAGGGACCATCTCCTATTTTACACCATCCTTAACGTACTATTCCTCCCCATAGCATGGTATGATTCCACCACAAGCGCGGCTTGGGCCAGAAGCTAATTTTGCCGTTTGGCTTCAAATGCTTTAGATAAAGCCAAATTAATCATTTCGCTTCTTGTTCTTTTATAAAATGCCTGAATTCACAATAAAATGCACAGAAAAAATGTGTGCTCCCTATGGAAAGGGAAAGGAGATATTTCTGAAGGAAGACAAATTTCTTTTATTTACTGTTCACTTTTACCTTGTTGCTCTATGTTCTGAACCTTTCTGGTGTTTTTGCAGGCAATAAAAGGGCAGAAATCTGTTTTTCTACAAATTACGTAGTTCTAGCACACTGTTTTGAAATCAAAATTGCCTGTACGAAAAGAAGGTTCAATTACCTTCTGCAGGCAGCTAAAAATTGCTTCAAATTCATGATGCTAATGGTCACAGCGAATTGCATGAGGGGGCAGATTTAATATCACACTGGGCACTACTCACTTTAGTTATTCTTTTTACAAGCACTGGCTGGACAATAGGAAATGAAAAAGTGTGTATAGTAAGTGGTGAGTAAAATTGAAAGGGCTAAATATTGGAAGTCCTTATTCAGTTTTCAGCTAGTACTTCCTCAGGTAAAACTCGTATTGATTACAGTGGGAGTTTTGTCTGAGTGAGGAAAGCAGGATTGTATAGAAATAACAAAAAGAATGACTGACTGTCAGTGCTTGGAAATATTAGGCTCCTAAGCAGGTAAATATGCCTGTGTAATTATCCTGGTATTCCTGAATCTCACATCATAATAAAAAACGCTGACAAAGGAGGTGCTGTTGTCATCATGAATAGGTCAGATTATGAACAAGGGGCTACTCGGCAGCTCTCCAACACCACTTTCTACAAGCCATTACCCTCTGATCCCACTGAGAGTTACCAAAAGAAACTACAGCATTTGCTCAAGAAACTCCCTGAAAAAGCACAAGATCAAATCCGCACAGACACACCCCTGGAACCCCGACCTGGGATATTCTATCTACTACCCAAGATCCATAAACCTGGAAATCCTGGGCGCCCCATCATCTCAGGCATTGGCACCCTGACAGCAGGATTGTCTGGCTATATAGACTCAGGCCCTACGCTACCAGCACTCCCAGCTACCTTCGAGAAACCACTGACTTCCTGAGGAAACTACAATCCATCGGTGATCTTCCTGATAACACCATCCTAGCCACTATGGATGCAGAAGCCCTCTACACCAACATTCCACACAAAGATGGACTACAAGCCGTCAAGAACACTATCCCCGACAATGTCATGGCTAACCTGGTGGCTGGACTTTGTCCTTACCCATAACTATTTTACATTTGGGGACAATGTATACCTTCAAATCAGCGGCACTGCTATGGGTACCCGCATGGCCCCACAGTATGCCAACATTTTTATGGCTGACTTAGAACAATGCTTCCTCAGCTCTTGTCCCCTAACGCCCCTACTCTGCTTGCGCTATATTGATGACATCTTCATCATCTGGACCCATGGAAAAGAAGCCCTTGAGGAATTCCACCATGATTTCAACAATTTCCATCCCACCATCAACCTCAGCCTGGTCCAGTCCACACAAGAGATCCACTTCCTGGACACTACAGTGCTAATAAACGATGGTCACATAAACACCACCCTATACCGGAAACCTACTGACCGCTGTTCCTACCTACATGCCTCCAGCTTTCACCCTGACCACACCACACGATCCATTGTCTACAGCCAAGCTCTGCGGTACAACCGCATTTGCTCCAACCCCTCAGACAGAGACAAACACCTACAAGATCTCGATCAAGCATTCTTACAACTACAATACCCACCTGCGGAAGTGAAGAAACAGACTGATAGAGCCAGAAGAATTCCCAGAAGTCACCTACTACAGGACAGGCCTAACAAAGAAAATAACAGAACGCCACTAGCCGTCACCTTCAGCCCCCAACTAAAACCCCTCCAACGCATTATTAAGGATCAACAACCTATCCTGAAGGATGACCCAACACTCTCACAAATCTTGGGAGAGAGGCCAGTCCTTGCCTACAGACAGCCCCCCAACCTGAAGCGAATACTCACCAGCAACCACATACCACACAACAGAACCACTAACCCAGGAACCTATCCTTGCAACAAAGCCCGTTGCCAACTGTGCCCACATATCTATTCAGGGGACACCATCACAGGGCCTAATAACATCAGCCACACTGTCAGAGGCTCGTTCACCTGCACATCCACCAATGTGATATATGCCATCATGTGCCAGCAATGCCCCTCTGCCATGTACATTGGTCAAACTGGACAGTCTCTACGTAAAAGAATAAATGGACACAAATCAGATGTCAAGAATTATAACATTCATAAACCAGTCGGAGAACACTTCAACCTCTCTGGTCATGCGATTACAGACATGAAAGTTGCGATATTACAACAAAAAAACTTCAAATCCAGACTCCAGCGAGAGACTGTTGAATTGGAATTCATTTGCAAATTGGATACAATTAACTTAGGCTTGAATAGAGACTGGGAGTGGCTAAGTCATTATGCAAGGTAACCTATTTCCCCTTGTTTTTTCCTATCCGCCCCCCCAAACATTCTTGTTAAACCCTGGATTTGTGCTGGAAATGGCCCACCTTGATTATCATACACATTGTAAGGAGAGTGGTCACTTTAGATAAGCTATTAACAGCAGGAGATTGAGGTGGGGGGAGGTATTTTTTCATGCTTTGTGTGTATAAAAGGATCTTCTACACTTTCCACAGTATGCATCCGATGAAGTGAGCTGTAGCTCACGAAAGCTTATGCTGAAATAAATTGGTTAGTCTCTAAGGTGCCACAAGTACTCCTTTTCTTTGTACAGCTCAAAAAACTTTGGCCACCCCTGTATAACAAGAGGCAAGGGAAGCCACTTGATATTAAACGTCTGGAGTCAAGTTGTTTCTCTTCAGCCTGACAAGGTGTAGTGCGTGCTTTCCTGGGTGAAAAGGTGCAGACTATTATAGTCCTCAAGTGTTTAATTGTTTCTATATGCCCTGGAATTTTAAAGAGAGTTTAGGATGTATTTGGTAGTAGCTTTTCCTCCATAATCAGGTTGGTATGGTAAACCTAGTATTCAAGTCAAAGAAAGAGTATGTAAGTAAAGTGCTGATCTCTTTTTGGTTTCATGTGAGCCTCTAATTACTCTCAAACGATTGAATTTGTACTGCATGTATGGTTATCACAATAAGAAGTAAGAGAGTGAGGTCATAGAGAGTGTGCCTGCTGTTATTTCTGTGCAGGTGCATTTGATAAATTAGTACTCTGGCTCGGATTACCTCACTCTGGGTTCTGAAAATGCTCTCTGCTGATTTTTCTGGGGAGGCATCTTTTATGTGGTGACCTGAAATTTAGTCCTCCTCAGCGTGCTAGTCATCTGTCTTTCCTTTGGTCTGTCTATCTGAGGAATTGGCTGTCTTGAGGATTATTTATGTATTTGTTTGTTTATAAACGTGAAAATTTCTGGAGGTCACTTGAGTACACCCCGGTTGAGCAGAAAAAGAAAACATTCAAAACCTCAGATCCAACGATCATTCCGGTTCTTTGAAATGTAAACTAAAAATTAAAATCAAGTCACTGCTCTAGCAACACAGCGCCATTTTTACTAATGTAGTCAAAAAGGTAGAAAGGAGTTACATTATATGACAAGATTCTGGAACTATTTGTAAAAGGAAAAAAAATGCATGAGTTAATTTGTGTAAGATTCTTATTTGTCACCACAATAAAAAGATTTTTTTTAAAATGTACCTTTTAAAACATTTCAAAATCACAGCAATACATATTTGAATCAACTCTTAACCTTGAAGAGTTCAAAATAGCTTTTGGTAAAATTTCCGTAAGGTACTTTTATTATGTCTACACAGCATTTTGGAGACAGCAGGTGTGACCCTCCCAGCCCAAGCTGAGAGAGTGGGCTAGCAGAGCTCATGCTAGTACTTTAAAAACAGCTCTATAGACAGTGCTTGGAAGTTGTGGCTCAGGCTCTGAAGCCTAGGGGTAGGGGGGTGGGAGGGTCTGTCTTCAACTTCAAAGTGCTGTCTATACAGCTATTTGTAGAGCACTAGTGTGAGCCCTGCTAGCTCAAGTCTGTCATCTTGAGCTGGGTTACTCACTCCTCCTGACTCCATAATGCTATATAGACATACCCTGAGTGATTTAGGAGACTGTGTCTCAAATTCAACAATGATTTTTCAAGGAGACTTAGTCTAAGTGCCTAAGGCACTTTTGAAAATGGGATTAGCTTTGATTCAGACTAGTGCTTTCTCTGGTTAAATTCTAAATGTCTTGCACATCCTAATAATTTTTGCCATTAGCACCCTTTTCCTGACATTTAATGTAAATTCTCAATTGCATTGCATTATTCCTAGATATATACATTTGTAGCACCCTACAGTGTTATTGCATACAAAATACTACATTAGATGAACATTAAGGTTGTAAAGTCAAGCACTGAAAAATTAGGAAATGCCAGGATTAAGGTTGCCTGGCAATTATGTTTTATGAGTTTGTTTTTTTAAGAGTGGAAAAACTGGTCAAGTCGAGATTTCAAAATCAAATCCGTTAGGAGATCCCATCCATTATGATAGTCTTTTCTTACATGGTCACATACTATATTTCCAGAGGCCCCTGCCTCAGTCAGTACTCATGAGGTTATTGGGGAGAGCATCTGTTGGAGCATGGCTGGCTCCATTATCCCTTCTAACTTTATGGAGTCCCAGTATAGAGAGGACTGGTGAGGCTGGAAGAATATTGCAGAGGTTGCATTTCACCCTGCTGTGTCCTTCAAATCCAGATCTGCAGGTGCAGACTCACCTCCATTTAAGAAAGAGGATAGGTCATAGGAGCATTAATTCTTTACTTTCCTATTATTTGGAATTTGTACCAAAGTGTTCGAGTTATGCTACTAGTATCCCATGCTAGAAAGCTTTCCTGGGCCACTCTGTAAATTACTTTTCTAGATGATTTCATTTTAATCGCATCCACATCTGGTGTTCATACCACACATACCAAATGTTTTAAATTAGTTTGAAGAGTTAATTACATAAGGAAACATATACCATAGTTCAGCTATGTAAAGGTAGGGGCTATCATGTGATAAAATTGCCATGAATACTGACCAGAATATAATAATAAAGAAAATTAATGCCATTCCCACCAGCAACATGACATTATTTTGTTTTCAATAGTTTTTCTTTCTTACAAGTGTTTACACTTCAGCTGACATAGACCGACTTGGGCTTTATGTTTTTGTAGGAGCAGAACATTCTGTTAAATCTGTTAAATCTTGATGATGCTGTGACCCTAACAACTGTGTTTTCTTACAGGGAATTGTGAATGTGGCCAGTGCACTTGTTTCCCTCCAGGAGATAACAGAGTTCATGGTAAAACCTGTGAATGTGATGATCGACAGTGTGAAGATATGGATGGCAATGTCTGTGGGGGTATGTATTCATTTCAATAAGCAATAATTCTGTATGAATTTGTGGCTTTCCCTGTTTCCCCGGATTTTGTTACAAAAGAACATTAATGGAAACTATCCGCAGCAGTAGATTGTAGTACATCTATATCTTAAAAAGAAGAAACAACAACAATCCCACAAGCCTCTGAACTGAATATTTTAATTAAATATATCAAAATGTCTGTCTTTAACAGTGAGGCAGCTCACATGTGCCCAATAATATTTTACACAGTGCTGACGTTCTTACATAGATATCATCAAAATGTATCAGAAATCTGTGCAGATATTTAAAGGAAAACTATGGAGGAAATTATCTTATTTTCACTTTTTGACTTTGATTGAAGATTTACCAATGGTATCACATTTTCCTTTTTTGTATTTTTAAGTTAGCAATGCTCAGCAATGTGTGAAATGGCTTTAACAGCTGATATTCAATGACCATTGTGTTTTAGTATCATCTGGTACACCTACAGCAATCCCACCATATTCAATGGCCCCACGAGCTCTCACAAAGTAACCGGCATTAGATTGGGCTGATATTTAGACCAGGGACCTGATTCAAGAAGCAGTGCTCTTCTCCCAATCAATATTGACCCAATGGCCCAGCACAGCATTAAGAGCCATTTTCCCGAAGAAGGTATCTTTTAAATTAGACATGAAAAATAGTGTCTCTACTGATCACTTTTGGTCATTTCATAAATAAATTAAAGATCCAATAGCGTTCTTCATAAGAGTGAAAGTGTTAAATGCAGCTGATGGCAAGTACATTCTACCACCTGCCTACTTCACTTTCCCTGCATAAGCTGAACTCATCATGTGTGCCCCTAAATAGTTTTGTAATGTGTAGTGTTGTTGTGCATCATTAACAGTTCACACACATGCCCACCAAAGTTCCTTCAGTGGTGTATAAAGTGATCATTGGTGTACAGGAAGGGACTTGGGGATTTTTGGGGATGAAAGGTACTATAGATCATTATCATTAATAGAAAAGACTCAAATTATCAGCAACAGCAAGGAATCGGAATTTATTTCCTAAATCTTACAGAATCTAAGCACACTGCAGATTTCGTGCTATATCATAGCTACAGATACATTATTTATTCTTATGTCAGCTATATGGAAACTCTGTCATTGATTTATTTTTCTGTCATGGAGAATAGTATTATGCAGTTCTTCAAATTCATTTGAGAGAGAGAGACAATATTTTAAAAGAAATTGTGATAATGTTGCTCTAAAGGTTGCTATTCTATTTGACTGATTTTTCTGAAATGACTCTGGTTTTAATAGTGATTAGTATGAACACAGACACATTTTAGGACATAGCTTTCTTATTTTCATGCATAAAAATTATATACAAAAATGTATGGGGGTTGGGGGTGATAGAAAATATTGGTGTGAAGGTGCTGATCTACAGAAAGTAGTTATTTGACAAAATTGTAGTGAAAATCTGGTTGTCAGTAAAAATAAATAAATCAATTAAATAAAATAGCCTAAACAGGAGTTATTTAAATTAAGTAGCCACTCAATACAATATGCATCAAAAAGAAGTAATTTGAATGTCACCTGTTTGTGAAAGAAACAAGAAAGCAGCAGTTAAGAGAACGGAAAAGGTCAGTCTTATTGAATTCAATATATATATATCAAAAACAAAACTAAGCATCTTCTGATGATTAGAATACCCTGTCTATTCTTCATAATCAGCCAGTGTCTTGGTGATAATACTAAGTAAATTGAATGCCCTCAGAATTCATAGACAAACATTATCAATACTCCTCCTTACAGCTAACACAGCTACCATATTAACTTTTATCTTTGACTGGACAACTCTCTCATTAATTAATGGAGAACTCTCTCATTAATACTCATATGATGAAAGAAGAATAGTAATTGGACAGAGTCACCTGACCATTCTCGTTGTGCAAGGGATTACATTAAATCTGTACTATTATCCAAACAAATCCTCATTTTCCCTTTGGTCTAAACAGTTCTATGTAATGGGAGTGCCAAAGATTAATCCATTCATTAAATAATCCATGTTTTGACTTATTTTGACTTAAAGAAAAACAGGTAAGAATACAAAAGCTTATGAAAGTACAAACCCAATATAAAGTTGAATCCAAATCTTAGCTCAACTTTTCTGGTTTTATTTGAACTGGTAACTTAATCATTAACATTTTGTCCCCAAATGAATAAGATTTACTGTTACGGGTCACTGGGAGTGTACTGAGAAATGATACAACTACATTCGCACCCTCCAATACATTGTTTTGTAATTACAGAAATTTCTCTTCTCCGGACATGGGTGGCCAGACCAAGATCTAAAGAATAAGAAAATGTTATTTTCTGTCTAAAATAAGCTTTTTCTAGTTTCTGCTGCTCTTAATATAATTTTTATATCAGTGAAACAATCCAAGTGCCAAAAGCCTTCTCTGAATTCTCTGAACTGCTCTTAGCTGGGATTCTGTAGCAGCATTCAGTGCGTAGAGGATTGTCCTATAAGTTTATCTGAAAGTACTTGGTTAGAACCTTACCAACAAAATCAAGTGTAATGCATTTGTACTCTCCTTGAGCCTGGTTTCCTAGTCTGCAATAGTTCTGTTTTCCTTGTTAGCCACTATGTGAGTTCAAGTTTCAGAGTAACAGCCATGTTAGTCTGTATTCGCAAAAAGAAAAGGAGTACTTGTGGCACCTTAGAGACTAACCAATTTATTTGAGCATGAGCTTTCGTGAGCTACAGCTCACTTCATCGGATGAAGTTCAAGTTTCCTTTTTTAGACTTCACCAGCCACATTTAGCTCTTTCTGCTTATACTTCTTTATTTTTCTTTTATCTTATTCCTTCTCTGAGAATGAAGAGTCTCTGGGTCAAGTTTGATCATTTCTGGAATGAGAGACCTGACATGTCCTAGAAGGGGCAGAATAACACTTAATTTCAGCAGAGGGATCAGTAGGATTCTGGGAACCAGCAATACACCAGTGAAAGGCTGGAAGGAGATGGCAAAGTGGGGGTCTGCCACAGCTGTCTTATTGGCCATGACTTAATAGTAGGATTCAGAGTAGCAGCCGTGTTAGTCTGTATCCGCAAAAAGAAAAGGAGGACTTGTGGCACCTTAGAGACTAACCAATTTATTAGAGCATAAGCTTTCATGTGGTAAGTTACTATTGAAATCAAGGCCGTCCCTACCCATATGCAAAGCACAGAGCACCGTAGGGCACCAGGAAATGTGGGGCACCACATTTCCCGGTGCCTTGCACAGCTGCTCCAGCCCCTGCTCCAGCTCTTCCCCAGGCCCCCGCTCCTTTCCCGCCCCCACTCCCCTGAAGATTGCAGCCAGGCCCGACCCTGCACTCACCATGTGGTAAGTGGAGTGACCCGGCCCCAGCTTGCTCCACTCCCCTGGCTCCCAGCTGCATAGCCGGCAAGTGCTGAGGGGCGCTTTCCCCCCAAGCCTGGGAGCCAGGGGAGCAGAGCAGCCTGGAGCCCCAGGCCCCACCCCCGGCCACTGTGGGGGATGGGGGCTGGCCACTTCGTGTGGGAAGTGGAGTGACCCGGTCCCAGCCTGCTCCGCTCCCAGGCTTGGGGAGAGGGGGGAACCACGCCCCAGCACGCGGCTGGGAGCCAGGGGGGGTTAGCAGGTTGGGGCCGCATCACTCCACTTCCCGCAGGAAGTGGCCATCCCCCCGCGGAAGCTTGGGGCCCCACACAGCCCCCCGCAGGAGGGCTGCGTAGGGCACCAAAATAGCTAGGGACGGCCTTGATTGAAATTCAACATTTCCCTTGGTTTTGTCCTTCCCTCTTGCAGTGTGCTGGCTAATGGTTTACATGCAGTTCCTTCTGCTGTTTGGATTGTCAGACATGCTCAAGTGTCTGCTATCAGGGGTTCAAATGGTTGGGGGCTGTATTTCTGGAGCAGATGGACACGAGCTCTGTCACTACTTCCTGCTTTAAGGGCTTGTCTAAACATAAAACACTTTAACTATACTGGAACAGTTAGAGCAGAACAACACCCCTAGGCCAGATGCAGTTATGCTGGTATGAGTTTATGTCAGTATAGCTTAGTCCTGTGTGGGAAGAGACTAAACTATCCTAGCATAAGGCACCAATATAACTACATCCACACTAGGGGGCTGTACAGCTGTAACTATTGTGATTAAATAACAAACAAAATACCCTGTCTGAAATAATTATACTGGCACAACAACTGTGTGTAGACCAGACCTAAGTCTGTATGGTGACAACTAAATTCCTGGGTAGCCCTGGATTCATTAATCTTTTCCTTGTTCCCCTTGTATTTTCTTTACAGGCCCTCAGCCTGAGTGTTAATGAACCAGTGAAATATACCATATTATTTATATCCTAATTATAATCTAACTTTGACTGAAGAATTTATATTAATTTTTAAATAATATAAATTGGATATTAATGTATATTAATATTAGAATAATACATATTCATGGCATATTTTTAATAAGACATACAAATGTGTGTTTACCAGAATGGGCACTGTTTGAGTTCACCTACTCTGGTTTGATTTTATAGAAGAAATTCTCTGCAGAAACTCTATGCGCAGCCCCACGGCCCATTAGCTGATGAGCTCTGTTATTGCCCTCCCCCTTCAAAAGTTCAACCTTGTCTAGCATTTTTTTGGCCACATCATCTGGAGAGCCAAATATAAAGTAGTGCAGACACAGCTTGAGCTAGTGGAAAATGACCCTTTCCGGGAAACCAAATGCTTGCCAGGAGGAGGTGGCTTCTGGTGCCAATGAAGCCATAGGAGAACTTGTTTGGATAACTGTGAATGCGAGTGAACTCTTGGACAAGCTGGCTGTGTGGATTCAAAAAAATAAACAGTAGCCAAAATTAATTGATTTATTACTGTCTCCTTTATGAGATGTGGCAGAGAGGTGTCCATTACAGGCCCACCTATCTCTTTTTGTGAGCTGAGTTAATAGAATATTTAAAAGGGGGATTTAGAGGACCATGCTGTCTCTCTCCTCAGAGGCTGTAGTCACCCATTGCCTCAAAGGCAGAGATTCTTTAGCAATACAATAACTTATACGGGGAACTCTCTTGTGTTGCAAATGGTTTCCTTTTGTGCAAGTCACTTGTACAGACACAGCAGCTGCAGTCCAGGATTGTTTTTGGTTGACATCTAGATCAGGTGGCTGGAGTGGAGATTTTGAGTGACAACCATATGTCTTCACGGCAGAGTTAACTGGCATTATCTACACGTGAGTTACACCTCAACCACACGGTGAAATAATAATATTCAAGCTGTTGTGTCCATACTAGCACTGTACTCACTTGTATATGGGTATGTCTTTCCTGCGGAGTTAGCCTGGATGAGTGGTACCCTGGTCTGAATACCCAGTGAGCCTAATGTGGGTGTGAACAGCCACACTGAAATGCACTATCCAAATTACTGCATCCTCACTGCTGCTGCACTCCCTCATCGGTGTCGCTATGGCGTCTGGGGGCATATCCCAGGGGGTTTTGTGCTGCAGTAAGCAGAGACACTCTGATTCCTTTCCAGTGAATTGTGGGAAAACTTGTCAGTCCTTCTTGGCATATGGGAGGAATTGTGGGAAGACGCTGGAGGACTAGCAGTATTGTAGAGTGGGCATGTTACCAGTGAACACATTTTAGCCAACTTGAGTTTAAAGCATCAAAATGCTCTAGTTGAGGGACTGGACTGGAATTGAGTCAGAGTCAACACTTAAATTATGACTCAAGTTAACTTTGCAGTGAAGACAAGCCCACAGTCATGGTAAATAATGCAGTGTGTTTGCAAAGGAGTTACAGATCAGCTGGGACAGTGTTTTGAGACAAAGCATTTGGCTAAGAATTTGAGTCTGGCTGTTCTACTGGAGTCCTGGAAATCCTGTACTGCAGCTGTTCTGCTCTTGACCTCTAATATCACTGTTCAGTAATTTACATCCTTGTAAATAAAAGAGTGGAACTTAGTCTATCTTGTGTCTGTGCCAACCCATATCTCTGCCAGTCAGAGTCTCACCCGTCCTGACCATCAGTCACGGCAATATTGGTGCATTCTGAAGGAGGTGTTTAGAGTTGTGTAGCCAATCTATGGAGAAGGCTACAGAGCTCTCTGAGGAAAATAGTTGGAGTCTCATACCAACTCCCAAACATAATTTCTAGGAGTGATAGTGTGCTGACACCCTGAATCCCAAAGGTGTTGCTGGACAGGACAACCTCAACTTCATACCATAATTTATCAGTGGCAGGTGTATGCTAATATTGTTATATTATGTTTGTTCCTTAGGCAACACATGTTGCAGATGTTTGTCTTCATTTAAAGCCATGGGTTCACTCCCGCTCCCTCCTCTCCACTCACTTCCAACATTGGCTTCCCCCATTTCTGGTCCCGTGCCACTGATCACCTCTGAGGACTCCACAGATTTCTTTCACTACAAATGTTTCTTTACATTCACTGCTCCACTGCCTCCCATGTGAAGTACACTGAGACCAGGCTAACAAAGCAAATTGCTTATTTGTGATTTTAATTCCCTTCTTCAAACCTTTCCCCTTCCTGTGGTCTCCTCCCTCCCTTTTCAGGATCTCTCCAAATTCTTCAAGATCATCCCAGACCACTGTGGCCTCCCTCCTCCCCATTCTCAGCACCTTTTTCTTTATTCACCTGTCACTTAAAGAGAGAAAATGAGAACTCAGAGTAATCTCTCCATCTGTGCCTTTGTCCCCATCTCCTCCCACCTGCCAACCTTTTTGGTCCCTTCATCACTCACTCCCCCTCCTCTTTAATCTCCCCTATTCTAAGTACAAGAATGCTTTCATTTTCCTCATCCTCAAAAAGCCAACCCTTGACCCCAGCTGTCTCTACACTAGGTCCCTCTTCCCCTTCCCCTTTAAACTCATATAATGAGCCATTTCCAACTGATGCCCCTCCTCCTCCTTCATCCTCCAGACTGGCTTTCACCTCCTCCACTCCACTGAAACTGCTGCCCACAAAGTTTCAAGTAACTTCTTCCAGGTCACACCTCAGGGAACTTATTCCATTCATATCCTTCTTGCCCTCTCCACTGCCATTTATCACTTCACCCTCCTTGACATCATATCCTCCCTTGACACTTCGTTGGACTATTTTTTGGCTTGATTCTCTTACTATTTTTCTGATCTCTTTTGATGAATTCTATTCCCCAACAGTCCCACTCTAGGGGATCATATAGGGCCGTACCTTCAACCTCATTCTCTTCACCTGCGTCATGTCCCTAAGTGCCCTTATGCACTCACAAAATGTCAACCATCATCTTTGTGCTGGCAACTCACAAGCCAGTCTCTTTTCTCTTCGTTTGTTCCTCCTCTGTTTAATCTTGCATCTCCGTCAGTTTCACTGACAGTTGTTGCTGGGATGTCTTGCTGAGCTCCTTATCCCCTGGCTTTTCTTCTTCTCTCCATTGCTCTGTTGACCTAGGCAATACCATAACCTAGGCAATCACTCTCAGGGGACATGTGATAATGTGGAAAGAATAATCATAGCGCTCCAGCTGCAGAGAATGGAAAGCTAAACCCTGTGACTGAACAGAATCTGTTCAAGTGAGAGCTGAGTGCTTCTGAGCATGAGGAAGGGAGACTCAGATTGTCATTCACATTTCTCATTTCAGCAAGCATCTAATCCTGAAATATCAAAGTGATTTGAATAAACATTGTCACTAGTGTTCTCTGACCAGCACAGATTGATTAATAGCTTGCTTTCCAGACCAGCTGCCCATGTGTCGGTAGGTAGACATAAGGGGAAGGATGTGATAAATGAGGGTATACATAACTGAGACCCTATTACCATGTTTCTGCATGATTAAAATGAGACACTTAAAATTCAGCAGTCCATCATCACAGTACCAGGAATAGAGCCATGATGCGTTCATTCAGACAGAAGTTGTAATAGGACCTGTCATGGATTCCGCAGCGCTCTTTTAATAGATACAGACTCCCATTCTAGGCTCTATGCCCTGGCACAAAGGCGCAACATGCTGTTCCCAGAAGAGGATGGCTAATGACAACTTTCCTGATATATGTAAGCTGCATTCTAGGAGCAGTTCTCTAATGTTCAGGTCCTGTCTGAGGATGGAGGTATCCTGGATCATGACTGGCTCTCCAGTTGCAGCAGAACACTAGTGCTCTTCTGCCCCTATTACTTATTATATTTTTTTTTCAGCTCACGGATGCAGCATGATCAGCATTGGCTGGCCCACCTGGGTAGATTGATGATTATCCTGTACTTTATGCTATCTTTCAGGATTGGGGGCAAGCAGTGTTTATTAATAATAACAACAGTAAAGCAGTATATGATGAGACAGTAGTCCTAACTCCAGTATTGCCTCCTGTTCTTCATAAGGGACCAGGACTGGCTCCACTCAGAGCTTTGCTTACAGATGTCTCAGCAAATCAACTTCTGGAGGAAGCATCTAAAAGCCCTCCTGGCTTCTCTTTGTACTACCAATTGGTACAACTTGAGCTGTCTTGGACATCCTCACAAACTGGTCTAGGAAAAAACATGGTTGAGATCCCACTTCATCTGTGCCATTGGTGATGGCATGGGTCAGATGGAATAGACAACTCAAAGCAGTGCCTCTACACCTGAGAATTGAGCTGGACGCAATATATTGGCACTGTATTGCCAGCCCTCACCAAGGCTGTGTAGCCCCATAATGCTATTTGAGTGATGCTCAGTGGTCTGTACTTCAAATAGGGCATTGCCTATGGTAATGTGGTATTTAGCTTTGAGTCAAGTGAGACCATTGGCCTCCCATTTTGGAGTCAACCTTACCCTCAACTCCCAACCTAGTTCTTTGGTTACCCCAGCACTGGTAGCATCAACAACAATGGACCAACTCTTGGACTATCAAAAACAGCAGAATACATTGATAGGCCTGATCTTTTCAACCAACCAAATTGCTTTGATGGAGTCTCAGCTGTTTGCAGTGATCATGGCACATCAAAGTAGTGTTTTGACATGGAAGTTGGTAAGCACCAGCAGTGAAACAGATGCCGTGGGCATGTCATATCCTTTATTCTTATCTCATACTTTAGTCGGTTTCTCTGATGCAGCTAGAATTGGTCTCAGGGCTTATGTTTTGGTGTAGCCTGCGCTGGAGGAGGCAGTGCAGCCAGTGTCAAGAGATGGTCCAGCAATGCAGACTGTGCCTTGAAACTCTAGGAGGCTCCTGGGCACAAGGTTGACCACTCTGCAGTGCTAGTAAATCACACCGGGAACTCCTTGTATTTCATGAATAAATATGAGTTTAAACTGTGGATCCTCTCCCCCAAATAGTAACAAGAGATTTAAAAAAAACCCCAAAACTTAACAGTGGGTGTATGGAGACCTCCAGAACTCAAGTGTAACTATCCTGTGATGTTAAAGCTGCAGCATGAAGACAGCTCGCTCCTTCACTGATATTTGAAGGCTTGCATGGCTGCATGAATCTGAAGTTAATGTAGAAATTTGAGGAGCTGCTGTATGCCAAAGGATACCTTTTGGGGAAAAAGA
Source organism: Eretmochelys imbricata (assembly GCF_965152235.1). Lineage (NCBI taxonomy): Eukaryota > Metazoa > Chordata > Testudines > Cheloniidae > Eretmochelys > Eretmochelys imbricata. Next base: position 102,790,740 of record NC_135572.1, read on the forward strand.
CAGAGGCTAGTATCATGAAAGCCAATGTGATGAGTAGTACCCCTTGTGTTCTCACTGCTCCACCAAGATAGCATTGTCCTTTCTCCCACCGCTAATGATTAACATGTGGCAATCTGAAAGCAGCTATAAATGGTGAAGTAAACTTCTTAAGAAAGAGAGCTTTCCACTTCAGGATCCTGTCGGGTATGTAGAAGGCAGAGAATGGCCCCATCAGCAAAATTATTGCACAAGTCCCATTAAAAAACAACAAAAAATCTTTCTAAACCAAACCAAAAGTTACAATACTTTTAATTGGATTTGTGCAGTAATTTTGCAGATGTGGTCATTATCTGCTTTCTTTAAACCACAGAGAGGGCATTGAGATCAGTGTGAATCACACACTCACTCACTTGTGCTTGCAGGAGTACAAGTATTTGCACCTCTAAAAATAATTTTCCAGTATGCGAGTCCTATTCAATGTATTGAATAGTCAGTTCTTCAATATATGAAATATTTTAAAGATTTAATCCATATTTTACAAAAGAAAACAAAGTGAAAGAGGCAAAATACCCTTGGAGAAACTTGGCCATGATGAGAAAATATAGAAAATCATATATTTTTACCCATATCCTTATGCAATCTAAACTATAGCAGTATATGGGAAAGTACAGATGGCTGCCATCCTTAGCCTTCTATGGTATTTAACACAAATCTCATTGTTACCCAACTTAAAATGGAAGCTAAAATGTTACAGGACTGCTTATTATTTATGGTTTACCAATATGTAGTGCTTTATATACATGTTAAATGTATATAGACAACCGATATTTGTGAAGGCGAGTGCAGAGATAGACATGCATACCCACCATCCCATGAAGCATGTAGGTATTGAGCATTTAATGTTTTACTCTTATTAGGATCCAAAATGAAGAAATAATCAATGAATGGTCTAGCAATTGTTACATCACTAGACTTCAAATATAGATCTGAGTATCTCCATGTCTGTGAATAAGAACAGCTCAAAAACATCAATTAATACAGTAGCTGGATATCACTGAAGTGCTGAGGAATTCCATTTTACCTGGTTTGTATCTCCTTTGTGTCTGCCTCCCATGCTACTTCAAGATTTATTATGTTAAGCTGCATCGTTGCCTTGGGAGCTGTGCCCAAATTAGCAGCATAAATGTGTTGGTATGTCCCTCCTTTTCCCACAGCCCCACACTCTGCCAGAATGATCCTCATTCTAGTTCCCCTCTGCCCAGCCCACCAACACAATCAGCCCTAACCCCCTTCCTTTTCATTGCCTCTGCCCTTATAATAGTTATGTTATAATCCTTGCTTACAATGTACAGAGTCCATCTTCAAAACACTGAAAATGTATTCCCTGCTATGCAAAGTCAGGGAATCCAATGTATTCCCTGCTATGCAAAGGCAGGGAAGTCTCGAAATGTGAATATATTCAGTATAATGTACTAAGCTTTCAGCTTTGTATCATTTCTTGCTTCTTTGCATATTTTCCATTTCTTTTGTCCTTTGTCATCATCTATCTGCTTTCAGGTTTTCCCATTTGTTGCTTCCTTTCCCTTTCTGGCTTGTGCTCTCAGTTTTCTATTCAACTGTCTGTCTCTCTCTGTTCCCCCTCCACCCTGAACAAATCAAGCTTCCCAGTCTTGCGTCTCCCTTGTTTTCACACATATTCTGGTGTATTTCCCTCACTCGCCTGTCCTCTTTTATTGACCGGCCCTCATTTTCCATCCGTTCATTGTCCCCGTTTCCTCCCTATTTTGTTTCCCTGTTCCCTATTCTCCAGCCTTTTATCCTTTCTTCTGTCCCTCTCTTTTTCTTCCCCAGTATCCTTTGTACTGCTGTTTAATCAGCCACCTCCGATATATATATCCCGAGGGATCGCTAGTGGATTCCTATTCTCCCTCGCACCCTCTTCTGCATGCCATCTGCCCTTAGGACGCCTTGCCTTAACTCCTGCAGTCAGGCCCAGCCACGCCTGTGAAAGGAATCCATTGTGACACCTCGCCATTTGCTCCTCATCTTTGTGATAAGAAGACAGTGTGAGGTGTCATGCAGTAGCACAAGCAGCAGCTGTCAGACTTCGCACTTGGATGCCTGTCACTGGTACTGATGGGGCTAGTGTGAGTTAACAGCTGGGGCTAGGACTGAGGACAAGACTATGCCCATTGCTCTCCTCAGGGGAGGGATTTTCAAAAGTTTGGAAAGAGACCAAAACTATTCCCAAGGCCTGTCCCCAAACTCCAGATTTCTGGCCTCCCTCACCTACCTCCTCTCCCTGACCAGCTACCATCCTACTCACTCGCTCCTAAGCAGGCAATCACGTAGTTATCTGCCTCACCACCTTCTCAGTTCCTACTCTTCCCTTTAAGAACTGTGGAACATAGGTGCAACTGCCTGTGATGGGCCCTGCACGTTCCCTGCCAGCCTTATCTGTTGATTCAGATGACTCTGCCAAATGTCCACCCCTTTCTGCCAGCCACTTATTTTGTTAATGCTGTACTGTGCTGTGGAATATGGATCATCCCATCCCAGAGAGAGAGAGAGCTCTGTGGTATGCCCAATGTGCTAGCTGGTATGGTGGGACAGGAGCCACAGGAAGCGGAGGAGGGCAAGGGCTCTTGCAAGGGAGAAGAGCTGGGGATAGGGAATTGAGAGGCCAGAGCCCAGCCATTCTTTACATTACCGGGCCACCTTGCTTAGCACAAGGCCAGGATAGCTGAAGACGATAATACTTCCTGTCTCGTAGGCCTGCTGTACCAGTACATTCTGACCCAGAATGAGCCCTGCCTGGGGGTTCAATTAGGCAATTCCATGCCGAGCTGCCTCAGTGTTTTCCTCAGCTAGAAATGTAGGTAATTTCTCCTGTCTGTGTAACATGCTTGCTCCCCTGCTGTCATTACAGGCCACGGCCTCTGTTCTTGCGGTCGATGCGTTTGCGAGGATGGATGGTTTGGACAGTTGTGTCAACACCCAAGAAAGTGCAACATGACAGAAGATGAGAGCAAAAGCTTTTGTGAATCAGCCAATGGCATATTGTGCTCGGGAAAGGGTAAGCAATGCATTGGTAGCTGAGCTACCTTACATCACTCTTCTGGAAGATTAAAATGTATGGACGTGGGTTACTGTTGTTTAATAACACTTTCTTCCAAAGTCACCCATTGTTAGAGGGCTGGTATAACTGGCTTCATAATGCATCTAACCTCGTTATCACACCCACTGTGTCAAACGCTCCCTACGTGCACATGCATTCAGCTGTTTTGCTCTCCAGTGCCATTTGCTAACAGCATGGGATTTCACAGAGCTGTTTTTGTCTGCATCTGTCTTGGGCAGTTGGATCCTATGAACTAAATTATGCTAGTTGATTGAGTGCTGCTGAGTGGCAGGGGCTGCCCGCGGCACGGCGGTGCTAATAAAGGAAAGCAGAGTGCCTCAAGTAGCACTGTGGGGTCCATGTTGAGCAGCAGCACTTGCTATGCCTGTCCAAAAGCCATGCGAGGGGAAAGCAGGGCCTTGGCAATACCCACAATCTCCCTAAGACTTCTCCCCCCCCTTTAAAAACATTTTAAAACATATTATCTGCACTGTTGTGTTTTTTCACATCTCCAGCTGGAAGTCCTGGCTGCCTTCATATGAGTCCAGCTGTATAGGTTTGGCCTAGAGAGAGAAATAATTATTAGATGCTTCTGAAATATAACTAAACTAAGCTCTTTCGGGGTATTCTCTCCCAGGCTTGGAACAATTTAGTTCACTGGAAAGAGGATTTCTGGCTCGCTATGGTGTAAACCACCCACATAAAAATATCTCACACTCACACCTCCTCCCCGCCTCCCCAGCAGACCAATGTGGGAGACGAAACATGGGTCCAAGCCTACATCCTGCCGCCTTTGATGCTGGGGCTAGCAAAGGGGGGGGCGGTAGGAGGCTGAACCAACCCCTGGCACAAGTTCCAGCAGCCACCACCAATTTATGCCAACTGGAATGGTCTCCTGGGGACGATGCTGCTGGCTCTGGAGTGCCGTACTTTCTGACCCCACCTGCTCCAGCCATGCCCCTGCTTCTTCCATAGCCTCCCCAGTGTGGACAAGGAGCAGCGGCAGCTGGGGTAAAGCTGGCTGCAGGGTTCCTCTGCATCAGGCAACTCCCTCGTTGCCTCTTTGTGGGAGTTTTAACTTGGTGCAAAAGGAATGTAACCAGGGCTAAAGAGCTGGCCCTCTCTCTTTAGGTAACGTAATGAGTCAGAATTCTGTTCTTGATTATTGTACCAGGCTCCCTTCACTGCTAGGGTGCCTCCTCCTGGCTGCTCTGAGGATTAGCTCCTCCCTTTTCTGTTGCTTGTTGGTGTACCCTGCTGCCCCATCTCTCTCTCTCTCTCTCTCTCTCTCTCTGCAACTCAGGGTGCACTCTCTTTGTGGCATGGCCCTCTGGCCAGCTCGCTGTGTGTTTTCCCCTTCCGGGAGTTATCAAAGTCTCTCCATCCAAAATGACAGTCTTCTCCCCCACTCTCCTGATGGTGCCACTTCCCCAGTGGCTGGTAGGGGAACCGGGGCCCACCTTCTACTCCGGGTTCCACCTCAGGGACTGTCCAATCATCAGCCAATGTCTGCAGCGTCTCAATTTGCTGCTGTTTCTTGGAGACCTTTCCTAGGCTTTCGATCCACCACCTTCTGGGTAAACCCTGCCTTTAGGGCTAGATCCCTGGAGGTATCTACTCTCCCCTGGGTTTCCTTTCTTCCCGCTCTACACCCAGAGAGTGGCTGCAGACTCCCTCACGGCAGTCCTGCTTTGTTACTGACTTCCTGGCTTTATACTAGCTGTGCCTGTTTCTTCTCAGAGGGGCTCCATCATCCCTCTGGGGTTACTTAGGCCACCTAATTCCCTTCAGTTGAGGCCTATTCATGTAATTGGCCCATTCCTAAGCTAGTGTGGGATGAACACCCCATCACAGTTATACTGTTTATTTTCCCATCAACAGGCCCAATACTACAGAAAATGAGGAAATTCCACCCACAGGCAAAATGTTGAAGAAGGAAATGACACAATTTCACCATTGTTTCGATCAAACAATGCTGTCTTTACCTTGAAACGTGTACAGGAGAGCAATGATCTTTGGGATTTACTCCATTTTAACCAAAGACTAAAATTCTTCTCTGCACAGATGTGGTCTCAGGGTAATTGTTATTATAAATAGTTAGAGGTGAACTGAAATGATTAAAACAAGCCAGCGAGCAATTTACGATCCTAAATAAGTATAAACAATTTTTTTGTAACTTTAAAGGCAAAATAATTGAACAGCTATTCCTCATTGTAAAGATGGCAGAAAGCTGTCATTCCCAAGCCCCATCTCCTGCTCTGAGAACTCCTTAGCCAGACCCCACAATCTGACCCTGCAGCTTGAACTTTTTAGTTTGAGGCCAGATCTTCACATCTGGCCAAGCTGCATTTGGCACAGAACCAGGGGGTGGAAAGACAAGATGGTATAAAGCTACCTTTGACCATCCTGATGCTGGGGCTGGTCAGGTATCTGTCTGGTCTCCCGTGTAAGTTGGAGCAGCCTGAAGGTAACTTATACGCAGTGGTCTATGGCTAAAATTTTCAAATCCGATTGCCTAAACTAAGGCTACTAAATTGCTATTTAGGAAACAAGGGTGAAATATCTTTTCAAAAGCGTTTTTGATTTAAGAGCACAACTCCCACTGACAACTTGAAGTATGTCTACACATAAAATTTATACCACTTTAGCTATACTGGCATAGTTAAAACAGGACAATCCTGCTAATGTGGATGTAGTCATATCTGTATAAATATGCTTATACTGGTGCAGCTTATTCTTTTATGGGATGGGGAATAACTAAACTGGTATTGCCAGTAAAACTGTGTCCACATTAGGGCTTTTGCTGGTATAACTATATCAGTAAAAATACAATCAAAATAAAGTCACCCCCTCCCCCCATGGAAACAATTCTACTAGTAGGTAAGGCTTGTGAGTGCAGACCAGGCGGTAGGCACTTCTGAAAATCTCCCCCTGCATGCCTAAACGTGAATTTGGGACCTTAACCTTAGGCATGCAGGTTTGTAAATATTGTCTGTAGTTAGAGTGAATGGCAGGGTCCAGAAGTCCTAATGTAAGGCCAAATGTTGAGCCAGTTCTCTGCATACCAGTGCTGCTGTTTGTGAAATAACTGGCTTGTCAATAGCCTATGCACTAGTGAGTACCTAGCTTCACAGCTACTAAATCTTCGCAGGAATTCTGGCCAACATTTTTCCAAAGTGACAACTGATTAGGGGAAGCCTCAGAGTTTGGATGTCAACTTGCGATACTAGTTTTCACAGGGTGACTGCTCAGTACTTTTTGAAAATGAGGCCCCTTTAACATACATCAAGCGTTACTAGTCACTTTTCAAAATCTTGGCTCGCCGCCTATAGTAAATATTCTTAACAGTGAAAACAGAAACACCCACCATGCTGCTGCTGCTTCAGAAATAGCTGGAGGGCAGCAGATGGTTGCTGTGACTATGCTGGACTCAGGTTAGTCAGTGAGACAAAAAGGATCTGGCCAGAATTACAGGAAAACTACCCTAACTAATTAGACTATTTTTAGTTAAAGTGAGGAGGCTCCCAAGGCAGGAAAGAGATTTTGTAAGATACTGATGCATTATGGAACCTCATTTATTTAAGGTTTCAGAGTAACAGCCGTGTTACTCTGTATTCGCAGAAAGAAAAGGAGGACTAGTGGCACTTTAGAGACTAACCAATTTATTTGAGCATAAGCATGAGCATGAGCATCCGATGAAGTGAGCTATAGCTCACGAAAGCTTATGCTCAAATAAATTGGTTAGTCTCTAAGGTGCCACTAGTATTCCTTTTCTTTCTGATTTATTTAAGTTCCTTTTACATGTTACATGTATTGTATTGTCTACAAAATACCTTTAATAAGTCTTGGTTAGCTGTGAGTTACAATACTCTGCTTTCTTCTTAATGTTTCTTGCTAAAATTCACATCCTGTTTGGCTCTTCTTGGCATCAACAGGTGTAGCTGTTGGTGCTTTCTAGTTGATTTGGAAATAGAAACACCTGGCTTAAATCAATCTCAAATACATAATGAAATATAAGCTTGGCCAGTACAGTAATCTTTAAATTATCTTACTGTATGTGCTTTCCTCCATTGCCTCTTTGTGCACTGAAATATTTTACCCTCGGCTAAAAGTTAATGTTTCCCTATTTGCATAGTTTAATAGGCAGCATGTTAATAAACCATAGAGAAATTCATGCTAAAGTCTCTGTTCCCAAGTATAAGTCCTTTATTTGTATATTACAGTATGTTATAGTTTAAGACAACTTATCGCTACGCTAACGCAGTAAATTAGCTCTGATCAACCTACAGTAATTCAGTGAATGTTACGTTTTTAAAGAGGGTCAGTACCTGTGCTACTTTGAAGTTTTTAATTAATAGGAATAGATTCAATTGATAAATAGTACAGGATTTGTTGTGGAGATTTTTCTGGGGAATGTTCAATTGATTTACGCAGCTCAAAATTTAAAGGAAAGTTTCCACTTTGAGTTTTGACTGTGGGCCTGAGCAAAAGCCCTCTGAACTTAACGGAAAGATGCAAATTTGACTGCAATGCGCTTTAGATCAGGCCCTGTATAGATTTCTGTGAATTAAATATCTTTGTCTAAGGTACATTGCACATTCTCTGGGGCTGGATCATCATGTGTTTCTCTGGTTTGTACAGCACTGAGCACATTGATGGCTCCCTACTGTAATAAAGGAAAGCCTCTTGAAATGTGGGAAAAGTGGGATTTTTAAAGTGTCCACGTGACTTAGGAGCATATCCTATTGAAAGTCAATGTACCATGTACTCCTAAGGCACTTAGTCTTTTTGAAAATCCAACCCGTAGTGATCCAGAACAAATGGAAAGAAAAGGTCAGAGAGCAGCAAGGTGCTATTTGTGTGCCTTAAACTGTATGGGCCATTTTTCATCTCAATGCAATTTTATTGACTTCAATAAGGTTGGACCAGGCATGATTTTGATTCATCTAGCCACAAAGCAGAACAGCTCCTGGGAAGAGTAGCCTTGATTGTGATGCTCTGGAACAAAAGCAAAACTTCTAAATGTGAGTCCTGAATAAATAAAAGAAGCAAAATCAAGGCATTACATAGAACACCACTTCATACTCAGGCTGACCTGTAAAGGATCATTTTATTCAATAAGCTTTTAGCTTGATGATCTTCTTTTAGACAGTAGCTTGTCAGATGGCAATTTTGCATGGGTCTGAGATGTTATATCCCAGCCTGAAAAGTGCTGGTGCCCTATGATTGCAAGTAATAATCTTTGTGATTTCAGGTTCCTGTCACTGTGGAAAGTGCATCTGTTCATCCCAGGAATGGTACATTTCAGGGGAATTTTGTGAATGTGACGACAGAGACTGTGACAAACATGATGGTCTCATTTGCACAGGTGCAGTACTGACTAATCCTTAATTGCTCTGAGAAGCAGACTGTGCATAAAGGCAAATTGAAGTTAGACAAAACCCAGCAAGTTCTCTTTGTTCATTGATGGAAAGGAGGAGCACTTTCCTATTAATAAAATCACTTTAGCTGTTAAGAGAGTGTTGCTTTGTGTTGTGATGAATAATCAATTTCACACTTTGCAAGGAAAATTGAAATCCAAAGCATGAATACCAATAATTAAATCACTTGTGAAATTCATCCAAAAAGTAAAATGCTTTTGTCTATCACCTGTTCCTGTACGGAAATGAACATGTATGAGAAGGTTGCGATTCAGTGGTTTCTGTTGCTATCACCATCTTTACTTCACTTTTTATGATGAATGTATGTAATGCATTTAGAAACCATTTAGTTTTAGAATCCTTGGTAATGCAGCAGGAGCAGGTGCTTATATTATGATGAGGGGAAGAGTCATGTTTTTTTCATAGACTTCCTTGGCATCAAGACAACTCTCACTGGGATGCTGAGATGCCTGACAGTCTTTTTTATGACATGTTGGATGCTGACTAAAGTCTTTTGCACCTATCTCAGGGTTTAGATGGCAGATGCAAAGGGAAATGGGTAGACTGCCAACACTTGCTTTTAACAGAGAAGGGAGAAAAATCTAGTGACAAGCAGGAACGTGTGATCTGTTTGATTAACTTGCTATGTGTTCCATGATGACAATCGTAGAGGACGATCTCTGCATCTTTCCATCTAGAAAAATCTTTGCTTAGCAATGTTCTTCTATTAGCCGGTGGATACAGAGATGGCAAAAGACAGAACTATGTGTCTGCTTAAACAAAGAATAGGAGGAAGGGTATCAGAGCATGAAAGATGGAGTCGGGAGTTTCAGGTTCTATTCACAAATCTGCAACTAATTACTTGGCTGACTAAATTTCCAAAAGCATTCACTGTGTTTGAGTGGCCAACTTGAGATGCCTGGGGCCTGATTTTCCACCACTCCACTTGAGTTTGTCACCCGCAAGTGATGGAGGGGTTTGAAAATATTGGTCTTAACCTCTCTGTGCCTCAGTTTTTCAATCTGAGACTATTTTTTGTCAAACACTCTGAGCTCCTCAGCTGAAAAAGGTGCTTTTCAATTTCAAAGGTTTATTCCTAATACTATTCTCTTTGCAACAGTTTAACTTCAGCTAAATAGTTCTAGTTTTTCCTTACATCTTGAAGTATAGTGGGAACACTAAGACAACATAGAAACAGCTTGGGTCCAAACCATGATGGCATAATTACAATAATTATTATTCTGCTGATGGCATTGCTGTAAAGATGCCATTAATTATTTGAAAATGTAGGGTTTTGGTGGCTGCTTAATCAAATGTAAAGTGCTCTCAACAAAAAAATATGTAAAGGGACAGTAAAAATGTTTTATTATGGCTCGTTTCTTCCTATAACAACACAGTTTAATGCAGTACATTTCAATTATGGTAATTATCTCCTGTTTGTTTTGTTCTAGGCAATGGTGTATGTAGCTGTGGAAACTGTGAATGCTGGGAAGGATGGAATGGGAATGCTTGTGAAATCTGGCTTGGCACAGAATACCCTTAATCATAACATGGAGCATCAAGGACTGAGGGGTTTGGTTTGGTTTTTTAGGCTGCTAGAACAATTAAATGCAAGGCAAACCACATAGAACCACCACCAGAAATATTCAAATAGACCAATGTAAGTTTCTGTGTTTCATAACAACCAACTGCAGGTCTACTCCTGCTCCTATTAAATTAATTTGCCACACTCACATTGACTTCAGTGGGAGTGAGACTGGCCTTAGAAGTCTTAAGGTTGAATTCCTGGTCCACTGAAGTGACACAAGAAAGCTTTATTGCATAGTTTAGCTTGTTGTCAAATCTCGACACCATTACGTAACGAAATGGCATTCATATAAAAGAGTAGAGCTGGCTGGATATTTGTCAAAAAAGGTATCTGATGCCATTTCTGGTATCTGCAAATACATTATTATTTGGCTGGGTTTTTTTCCTTCCAATTCTGATTATTTCCCTGCTCCACTAACAAGAGAAGCTGTAAATTGCTCCTCAAAACTAATTATTTTAACTTTTGTCAGAGATCTGCAGTTGTATAACGGAGATCCAAATACCTAAACAACCCCAGAGAGTAGGCCAATGACCCAAATTATAAAACCAGACCCCATTGCTAGAACAGAACAATTAAAAAAAATAAATAAATCTTGATTTCTGTGGTTACAATATCATTAAGCTGGTTATCTAGTCTTCATACTACACTCTCAAATACATAACTTGTAGGATAAGATTTTTTTTTAAAAAATCCAGATAAATGAGTTGCTATATTTAATAAATATCTTAACTTGTGTGTACTTTTACCATAGTGTTATGTATATACACTTACCTAGTCGTCTTAAAAAGAAAAGCACATGAAAATGTATTAGGTAACTTTTAGGATGCCAATTCTGTATGCTATTAGGACTCACTATTTCGGAACAGATTACACTGTCACACACGATATTCGCTGTATCTTATTACTTTTACAGAGGCTGGGAGTCCGACCGTCAACTGAATTAGAATATCAGGTACATTGTACTGCACACTGCTGTCAATGAAAGATGTTCCAATGGTGGAAACAAAATAATTGAATTGCAGTTTTCAAACAGTAAATACAAACAGTGCAGGGGTATGAACAAAATTTTTATTTCTTATCAATGGTGAAATGCTGCTCAGTGGGAAATTCACATTGAATTATGAAAGATGCACAACTATCTTGGGACTTCCCTAAGTTATTTACATTTGAATCTTTTTTCCCTCCTACGTGTAGGTTTGGCAGCCCTTTAATTCTTCAGAGCGAAAAAAGACGTACATTTTCTTTTCAAAAGTGATTGACATTTTGATTAAATCACAAAACAAATCAAACTTTGATATTGTTATGTTGTGATGTAGGTGTCAAGTTTCAGGCTTTTAGTTTGATACAAGACTAAGAAATAAGGAACCTGTGTATCAACTGAAAAATGGTATTTCCATTATTACGCTAGAAATTTGTTTTCTTATAGAAAGGACATTGATTATTTAAATTGGAAAATACACCAGTACAGAACATGTAACAGTTATAGTGTGAAAACTTCAGGTGAGTGATGGAAAGGTTTTCAACAATCATTTCCCCCTCCCATTTAGCTTGCTCCTGCTCTGACCTCATTTTCTTTTTAAACATAAATGTGCAGCTTTTCAAAGCCCATGTTCTCAGGGAGGCGTAATCCAGTCACCTCTAAATGTCTGTGCATAACTTATTCATGGGAGTTCTGCACATTCACAGAGACAACTATACCCAAAAGCTGCTACTGCCTCTCCTTCGATAACCAAAATATCAGGCAGAGTTCTCAAATGTATTGATGCAGCATAAACAAACTTTGAAGTAAAACAAGTTTTGAAATCACATTTTATATTTTATGGTTGTAACCGTTAAACTGTACAGAGATTAGGTATTTCACTGTGTCATTTGAACATTTGCCGACACTGGTCTTTGACTGGTGAACATAAGCTTGTTTGTTTTATTTATATTTATACCGGAAGTCTCTTATCGTAATAAATGTCTTACAGATGTGGGGTACTTCTGAGTCAATGAAAGAGTAAAGGAAATCAAGCTTCATTATGTCTGCCATGTATGTACAGTACTTTGTACAGCTAACAAAGAAGAAAATCAATGTTGTTTAGATTGAATAGATACTTGGTATCATTTAAACAAACTAGCAAACAAAGATAAAAATACTGTATCTTAGCTATGATATTCAGGCAGCCATATTCCTAGACTGGAAAATGATTCGCTCTAAGGCCATAAATTGCTGGATATCTGTGTGTCATGTAATATTTGATGTATTTTATTTTACTGTGTGATTTTGTCTGTTTTCCTTTTAAGTTTGTAAACTAAAAACATAGACGTGATTCTAATTTCTAGTAAGACAAACTTTTAAACACTTCCATAATAGGTTTGTTTTTTAATTTTCAGCTATTGGGGTGGATTAATATCGCCTTATTTAAAAAAAATGTTTTAAAATTCTCTTTGACAAAGCTAGTGCCTGGAATTAAGTAAAATATAAAGTATCAAAGCAAAACTGTGCTATAAGCCATATAGTATTTACTAAGACTGCTCAAAATGTAATGGATATCTATTTTCTTTTCCATTTTTTGTTCTTTTTTTTGTGTGTGTGGCTTGAACAGCTTTTTTTCCCACACCGAGGAAACTAGTGATATGAGTCCCAGTATATCTTCTACGCAACTTATTCCCTTGCTTTAAAAATAAGACTTGAAGATAAATATTATTGTTCCGTGTATGTGAAAATACTGTCTGCCTAAATTGTAAAAGTAAAAAGAGGTGCAAGGGAGTGAAAAATATTTCCCATCTAATTAACATACACTAATTATGTCACTGCTTCCAGGTCTTCGGCAAACAGTAATTACAGAAAGAGAAAGCTGGTTAGATAAGTGGGGAGTTTGATACTGAACACATATACAGTTCTCCATTCTTGTGATAAAAAGGGTACCATCTGAAAAGTGCTGAATACTACTTCTGAGCACTCTCAGCACTTTGCAGGATTGTGGCCACTCTATATAACTTCTTTTTGGGTTTCAGACATAAACTTGTTGTTCACTGTTTTGCTTGTATCCATGATTTAGCAAAGGGAAAGGATTACTGGGAGGGTAAATGGTCAAGCTCTCTTTCAGAGGCGTGTAGCTGAAGATTTGATCATGTACCCCTGGCTTGGTGTTTTTGATGCACTGCCCTCCTTCTTCCTGGAATGGTGACTCACTTTACTTCTAAATTATATTTCGTACTGTAGTCCAGGGACAAATAAAACTAAGTTGAATATTTTTACGACTGGGCTCTAGAACAAAGATTTTATTACATTAAAAAAAATAAATCATAGGACTTGCATTAGACATCCTGAAAAAATCTTGAAATGTATTGCACAGATCACAAATTTATCCAAAGGAGCATTTAAACAAAACTATACTATGTCTAATTTTCCTATGTTTTCTAACCTGAATGGAGTTGAAAATTTCTACTTTGTACCACAGAACAGATGGATCAACAAGACACACCTTTAATACATGGGTCAATCTCTCTGTCTACTCGACTGATTGCTATAACATTACAGCAGCAGAGAATTTGTCCCTCTGTGTGTAAACAATTATGAGCTTTACAAGATTCTTTCAAGTAAATACACTGTGAAAGAAGGTCCTTTTATTCTTTTGTGGGTTAATTTTGTTATACAAATCATATGGATGAAAAAATGACAATACATAAACATGTTGATTTGAGCGTTTCTTAAAGAATAGGAGAAGAAGCAAAAGAGGTGTTAAGTGAGCTACCAATCACTTGTGATATTTCTGGAGAAGCTACTGTAGTTTTTCATAAACATGACCAAGCTGGTAAGGGTTCATGTGAATCTATAAAACGCTTTTTAAGCCTAACTAAAATAGTGCTTTATTCAATTTGTACATAGCTACCAAGAACTGTGTGTGTACGTGTGACTGATATTTTGCCAAAATTGTTGCTGAAATAAAAATGAACTTTTTGTTTCGGAGGGAAAATGAAGAGATAGTGCCCATCTGCATTATTAACGTACCTGTGCATTAGTGAGATAGATAGTGAAGAGATTGGACCACTGTGCAAACCACGCTCTCTGGGATTAAATAAAAAGAAAGGAAGGAGCACTACAAAACACAGCATGCAAATGTCTGGCATACTGTAGAGTCACATACATTGCTGTACATGGAAATACAAAACACAAAATCTGTAAATATAAATTAATTCATCAGGTTTACTATACAGTACTTTAGTAGTAACAGACAGTTGAAAATAGTTTTCACTTAACAGCAAAATTAATTTTAGAGGGAACAAAATGGCGAAGCCTTATCCTGGAGCAAGAGAGGTAATATATCAAGGAGCTAAAATTTTCTTTGGCATGGTAAAGGGGGAGAATTGAGTTTGCCAACCTAGCTACATGGTTTCACTATATTGTGGCCAGTGCAATGTTATTTTGCACATTCTGCTTGTTAGATAAAGTTGTTTTGTTTTTCAATATGCCTTCATATAAACATTTTATTCAATATGTTGCCTCTGTGTATACAACAAATGATAATAAACACAAACTGTACAATGCAAACCAACTCTTTGCATATATGTATGTAAATTTAGTAATACATACCAACAGTTCTTGATACGCATAGCCTACTACATGCAGTTCATCATTGTCATCCTCTTCCCATGCAACAGATGAGACAAGAGACAAAATTAAAGGAGTGACCAAAGCACAAATAACAAAGACCTCTGTGCTCTATGTTTAAACAGACTTTAGAAGAAATTGTTTTAAGACATCCATTCACAGGATTAAACACCCTTACAGGCAACCCCTGTAAACAAAAATAAAACTGGTGATACATTTACAGTACATACTAGTCATGTACAAAAATAAATTCAGCCTTAATTGTAACTAGTCAACAGGTTGGCAGAGATAATAGCTGCCTGAGATGTCGGGTTTAAGGGTGACAATGGTGATGTATATGGCCTTGGGACACCGGTTCCAGAGAGCTGAAATTCAAAGGCCCAGCTTGTGCTCTCTACATCCTCAGGGCACACCTCAGGCAGTTCTATGGCACTTTCTCACACTCTGGACCCTGCAGAGCCACCTCTGTGCAGTCCAGGGTCCAAACTGGGCAGGCTGGAGACTGAGTGGGACAGGGCAAGAATGCACATAGGCTCCCTCACCAGCCCTGTGAACATTAGACACAAAAGATAATGCAGCTTTTCCGCATAACCCCCTTCCCAATCCCAAGAGGCGCTACAGCAGAAGTGAGGGGGGCGGGGAGGTCATTGAGGCTCCAATGCCAGGACGCCACCAGAGAGCTGGGGCAGAGCTCTACTCTGGTAGTCCTGGTCTCCTACTGATCCACCAGGGGAGGCTTCATAGCCTTTTTTTTTGGCGGGGGGGGCACACAAGTCCCACCCTTCCTGGTGGGATGAGATGGGAGGTTCACCACAAGGGGTGTCTCATGGAAATTTTCTCCTTTAAAGCTACCAGAGGAGGGGATGATCTGGGCCAAAAGTTACTTTATGCACATTTTGTCACAGCATTAACGTAGCTTTGTCTTTGTTTAAATACTTACAAAACAAACTTCACTTGATATGTTTCACTCGGCTCTTTAAAAAGACCCAAACTTTGTCTGTTTTACACGGTATCTAAACAAGGAACCTAAAACTGTCAAAAGACTCATAGCAGCATTACAATAACCTATTTGAATAATATGCTGGGTTACTTATTAAAATGGAACCCCTCCCGTATGACAAAGCATGAAGAGTTAATGTAGACTGAATCAGTATGCAGCGAAACAGGCCAGCAATTTGAAACAACTGGTGGCCTGTCACAGAGCTCTGTGTAATGCCATGAGAAAATTATTTTTTTCAGCAAATACAATTGCTCAAAAGGGAAGGATGAAGTTTGTCTCCCTTAAACATGATAACAGCAAGAGGCCAATAGAAGGTTGTCACACACAGTTTGCCAAAACTCAGGTACTTGTTGCCCTTTCTGAGAAGCAAATGCCTATTAAGCACACACAGAATAGCCTTATTTCAGTCTTTTGAAAGTATGAGACTAAATATTTGAAACTCATTACCTACAGTATTTAACACTACAATGGCATCTTTGTTGTACTGTCTAAAGCTTATTACCCATTTTATTTTTTTCTCAATTGGTTTCATGACAGTTAACTGATACCAGTGAAATGTCACCAATATTTTTCATGAAGCAATTGAACATGATCCAAGGACTCAATCTCATAATGGGTTTGATTTCCGCTAGTTAGAATGTATAATATACAGAAAGCAAGGCAAGGCACCGTTTATCTAGCAACTCGGTGGGAACATCCTAAAAAGCTGGGTTAGAGGTATGGGTTACAGGGTGAAATACATAGGACTGGACTCTGCATGCTGAGCTAAACATTTTTTGTTAATGTTTTCTAATAGACCCAGTTTAAAAAAAATTAAAAGTATAATTTTAAATATATTTAAAGTATAATTTGTAACTACCCTTTGCGTTGGTGCTGCTAAAAAGAACATATCATCCTTGCCCGTGCTTTGCTGAGGAAGAGTGGGAAACAGCCAAAATAATGATGGCATTAAATTCAGTTAATTAAAAACAGGAAAGGATTAGATCTGAACTGGATTTAGGTAGCGCAATTCTTGTTAGTCTTAATTATTGTTTTTCAAACAATGACGATTAGTAGGTGAAAAATGAGCCTTAATTCAGGCCTACAAGGCCTACAGAGTTCTTTGGACCCACTTTCCCAAAAATGAGTGGGTCTTGCTCGCTGGGCAAGGCAAATGTTACCATTACCAGTAAGCCTGTGATATGTATAAAACACACACACAAAAAGAAACTATAGGGAGATGTCAAACACTAGTCTCAAAAATTTTTGTACTGGTCGTGTTTGACACTTTTCCCACCACAATAATGCAACCTCAGGAGCATGGTACCTGTTACTAAAGTGTATTCACATTTATCAATATTCTACGTCGGAGACAATGATTCTAGTCTTCATAGATATAATTCATAATAATAGGTTTTTGAAGGCTTCCTGATTCCCTGATTGCTTTCAGAACTAAGCCACCTGCAACATTTAAGTTTTAGAGAACCACAATCCCTGCAAAAGGTCACAGACAGTGGAGCAAGCAGCCTTGTAAAAAAAAGGGAAGAAGAGAAATCCATAACAGCACAGGTTTACAGCGTCTAACTAGAAATTACTTGATATTATCTGTGTGCTACAAAATAGAACTTAAACACATGGATTTCGCTGAAACTGGACTCAAAAAGGGATTATGGGTAACTGTCAGCAGGCAAGGTATCAAGTGTACTTGTGAAGTATGTCATTCACATGAAGTGTCACAGTCACAGAAAAGATATTAAAAAGGCATTCCATATCTGGTAGGGCATTCCATGGTCTGAGTTTAGCTGGTTATCCAGGTGTCTTCTTGTTGTGGGAGGAGCTACATGTTGAGATTTATCCACTTGCAACAATTTAGTTCAGAAACAGCAAAGAGCAAGTATTCACTTGCCTCAAGCTGATCCACAGACACTGAAGTCGGAGAGTCCGGCAAGGATAAATTGCTCAACTGTACTCAGGGCTCAATAAGTCACAACACCTGTGAGGATCTGGCTATGTCGTCTTACTCTTGTTCACTGGTTTGCCTCCATTCATTATTGCAGATGCACTTGTGCTTTTACTTGGAGTTACCCCAGCCTTTGGCACTGTTTCTCCAACATCATGCAAGGACGGTTCTCGATACATGGCAACTAAAGGAAGAAGGGAAAAAAAAACTTCAGAAGGATTCATTTTCATAGATTCCAAGGCCAGAAAGGCCCTCTGTGACCTACTGTATAATACAGGCCATAGAACTTATAAAAATATGCTCTACAAATTATTTTGTGTATCATCCTTACGAGAACAAGTGTTTTAATCGTCTCTCTGTTCCTTTTTGTGTAAAGGAGATTAGCTACTTTGAAAGGGACTATTTTAAGACACTAATATATTTTCCACACAATCCAAGTATCTCTATTCCTCCGTCACCCCTGATTTACATGCACAATAGGAAATTGTCCCTTTGTTTTTAAATGGATAATGTGACTTGTTTATAGACGCTTCAGAAATGAAAAGCAATCGTTCTATCTCAATTTGTACAATATGGAAGAATGAGCTGTACAGCAAAACCCCTCGGGCTTTGTACAGTCTTATTACAAAATAGGTCAATAGTCAAAACTGAATTTTCCGATTACATTTTAAGGATTCTTGATATTTACTGGTGTTCCTCATTAAGTTATTTCTTTATCAAATGCCACGAGGATCTTATTTTCAGCGTCAAAAACTAGAACGATGATATTAGAATCAAGAACTTTTAACTTTCATGAAGGAAAATCATTTAGTCAATCATTATTTAAATTTTCAAATTCCTCTTACAGCCTGGTTAATAGGTGGCATTTATTTCCCCCCATAAATGGCTCACTGATGTATTTGCAAAAACTAAATCGTATAGAGCATTTATATAAAATTAAAACATGATGAGATTAGATAAGACTTGGTGTTTATTCATCTATACTGGTGAAGTGTTTGGGATGGTTCCAGACAGCACATAGAACAGCCACTGTTCAGCTAGTATTCATTTCTTTCTTTTTTCCCTAAGATGTCTTGTAATACATGGCCAAGAAACATTCCATAGTCACTGATCTTTGCTGGAATTTTGAAATGCAGAAAACTCCAAAACTAAATTATTAACTGAATTTATGGAAGAATTAAGAAGAGCACACTGGGATTCACTAGGGTCGTAACCATTTTAAATCACTTGAGGAAAATACACTTGTTCAGTTACAAAGTACCTGCATTGAGCTGCCTTAATGATGAATACTGTTCGATAATTCAATTTCATTTTCCACATCACTGAATCAGGTAATATTTTACTTACACATAACTTGGGGGTAGCATTTATTTATATCACACTGGTGTTAAAAAAGAGAAGTCAAGCAGTCAAAAGAATGAATCATCACACACAAAATCTTGAAAAAACCATGTGAGAGAACAATCCCTTCTTCCCTGGACTAATTAAAATAGGAGGCAGTAGCATCAAAGCACTGACCTTGATTTTCAATGTACAGAAGTTTCATAATAGATATGAAAGGTCCATAACATCATTAACTAATCAAGTCCTTAACTTGTTCTAACATTTGCAATGACATAATCTAAATCTTTTTATGGCTTTTGAAAGTTTGAAATTAAATTTCTTCTCGAGAGTACATAATGCTGGGGATGATCTATGTCTTTAGAGTGCACACCCATAATTGTTTTTAGGACACTTCTGTTTGCTGATTAATTAGGAACAGGATGAAATACCAATGTGACCTACAAAAATATGAAGGTAAGCACCATGAGATAGCAATATAAAATGAAAGAATTACATTGTATAGCTGTAGTCTTTGACGACTCTTCTGGGCAACATAAAATAAGTTGTTTCTAAGCCTTACCTAAACCCTTTTGATAAAGAGTCTGACCGTACAAATATTAATTACTCTAATGGAAAAATCACATCTTCCCTAAGCTGTGTGTACTGCGACTGCTTTTTAAAAATATTCTGGCATTTTTCCCAATAAAAGTCTTAAAATACATAACTTTTAAATTCATATATAGGGGTTAACACATATAGTGCAAGTCTTGTTGAAACACTGGGAAAGTTTTAAAGACCACTTGAACTGTGGAGCATAGGAAAAAAACAAATCAGTGTAAACTAAGATGTGATATTAAAGCCAGTCACCTAGGGCTGGTAAGACTCTCTTCCTTTATGTAATGAAAATCTAACACATTTAACACATGATTTAGATTTGAAATTCCTCAAAACCTTCCACACCTTGTAATTCTCGGATAACTGTAATGTTAAAAAACATGACACTGCTGACAAAATCATTACTCAGAAAGGTGTGGGGTTTCTTTTAAGACGTTAACTAATGAGACACTTTTCAGCATTACTCAGGTGATGAGCAACAATCTGGATCAAAGTGAATGAGATCTGGAGTGTAAATAGGACTGAACAACAAAAAAAGCCCGGGTGAAAAAGTCTTGTAGAATGAGTAGGACAAATAGACAATTCCACATTCAAGACAAAAAATTTAACACATTTTGCCAGATTATGCAGGATCATTTTAGTATATAAGGTTAGCATGACTTAAGGTATTATTTGTTGTTCCCCTTTCCTAACCTAGCAGAATAGCTGACATATACAAAGGTGCACCATACATCAGCTGACTCAATAGTGCAGTTTGATTTAGTCTATAATAAGGCCTTTGAGTTTTGTGTTGGAATGCTCTTAAATTGGAATGCTGACATTTCATCTCTTCCATTCAGAACTCCAATTTCCTTAAGTATACATTATTGTTCAGAGCCACTCATGCTGGTTCATGAAAGGAAGATTTTCTCACTGCAAAGCACAATGCATTTTAACAATAGGTTTTCTTCTAATAAAATGACCTCTTAATCCCATGAAAGAGCATTTTACATATGCCCTTTCTAGGACACACTGTGGTGAAGCACAAAACACTCATGAATCCTAGCAATTTTCATATGGAATGGCCAGTGGGTGTGTGCCCATCTGAAATGATACCATAGGACCCATTCCCCCCTCCTTTTGTGGTATTACCATCTCAAAGAAAGAGATGTTTTAAAATTTCAGCATATCTGGCTGTGATGGCCCAAAGCTCACCTTCCAATGGCTTGGGTAGAAAATGAGCTGCTGGTTTTGTTTTCTTCACTCTGTTTCCTTTCATGACCTGCCCTTCCTTATTAAGCCCCAGGAACCAGGCCCTACCCGACTCTTGTTGTCTGTAGAGCATGGATGAGTAGATTACATAATAATTTTCATAAACCGACTCCTTAAACTTGCACTCCGGCGTAAAAAGTTCCTGTGGGAGAAAGCGTAAAAATTAGAGCATACCCCAAAGGAGCCATGGCTGGTGGTGAGAGTTTTTCCTTATTTTTCCCTCCAATAATGCACTGGGGTTAGTATGGGAGATGGTTGTGCAACTGAGCCCTTTAATTCTAATAGTTGTGGTGTCCATAGTCAATAAATAATGGTTTACAGGCTATAAAAAGTCTTATCTGTTAGGCATACAACTAACATCCTTCTATCACTAACATTACTTTCCCAGCCATTTACAGAGTAGTACGTTTGTACCAGCATGCAGAAACTATAAACGCATTTTCTATAAGAATCACAAACAAGATATAGGAAATCCCTTGGCTGCTGCTTCTCTTTTGCCACAGGATTCCAGGCTTCAATCAAGCCGTTCCAAGAATTTAAGAGGTAGCTGTCTGTGATGCCCTCCCTTCTTCTTTCAGCGATTCCAAGTCACAGACAAGGAGAAGCAAAGACAAAACAAAAGACAGGTTGAAGTGCTCGAGGAAATGACTATTAAACACTTGTGCCATTCAACATACTATTTGTATCATACTAGTCATTTTTCTAGGCTGCTGGAACAACAAAGGAAGATAATCAGGAAAGCCCAATGGAAGTTAGGAGCCAAAATACTGTACCTTTGAGGATCTGGGATGAAATGCCTACATAATACTGGCAATGACTTTATTGAATATGCATGTCGTTTCCTTTGTTTAAATAAATAACACAACCCCACACACTGCCTCCCTCCCCAATATCCTGCTTCCCTATAAACCTAAACCACCAGAAAACACTACCATTTGTTTCTGTATTACAAACCAATACATTTAATCTTTGTCACCTGTTGCTCCCCTTCACCGAGGAAGAAAAAAGGATCTGAACCAGGCTTGGCTGAAAAATGCTGCTGAAGAGAACTTTGGGTGAGGGTTTTTTTTCTTTTTCTCCCCCCCCACCTTTTTTTTTTTGTTCTTTTGTTTTTAGGCATGAGGTTAGCTTTTTAAGCTTAGGCTTTAGAAAGCATGTTATGATTTTGTTCTACACGTAACCTTTTGTTTCCAGTATTATTACTCACTATTACTTGAATAGCTATTCCTTGATAATAAATGTAGTCTTGTTTTCACTATCAATATATCTCAGTATGTTAGTGTTAAGCAAAGTCCTGGTCTCAAGTTGAATCTTGCACGCTGGTGTATACCCTTCCTTTGTGGATAGTAGCCTGGTACTTCTGTGAGTGGTCAGTGGATAAGGGGCTGGACACTGCACTGTACTGGATAACTGTACAGACAGAGAGAGGCCTGTGGGGGGCTGGAAGGCAGTGCTTGTGCCAGATGCTGGTGGTTTCAGGCATGATAAGGACTAGTAGTATTGAGGTGCCTCACAAATCTGGGCACCCCTAGAGAGTGTCACACATTCCTAACTAGGCTTTCAGGTATTCAGGTGATTGACAACTTTGTAACTAAATAGAAACTGCAAACTGCTTGGATTCCGGAGACCTGCATTCTATTCTTGACACTGACGCTCACTTGCTGTGTGGCCTTAGGCAAATCAGTGCCTTTTTAAAGCTCTTTGAGATCTTCAGAGGAATGCAAATGCAAAGTACAAATTGTTATTAATTTGTATTATAGTGGCACATAGATGCCCTGGCCCCACGGTGCTAGGCACTGTACGCTCACGCATAACAAAGATACAGGCCCTGCCTTGAAGAGCTTGCCTGCACTCTACATGTAAGTCTATAGCCAACGGACAGTTTAAAGAAATGGTGGGGGTGGGGGAGGAGCACAAAGAAACAATGAGAAGATGCTGGTCAGCATGAAAAGTAGCAGTCATGGAAAAATCACCTGCCCAACCATTGCTGAGTTTTTTGTAGGCACCATGGTAGAAACGAGTTTTAGGAGGGATGTGAAGGAGGGCAATGGGCCAGTATTGCAGCCCTTCCCAAGCATAGGTCTGGCACAGGAGAAAAGGTTAATGTCTTTATTGAATTTTTTTTTAAATGGGCAATCAAGTCAGGCATCTTTTGTGGAGTGAAGATGGGTTTGACATCTTGATACCGTATGAGAGATTAAAAGGATAATGGGGAATAGACTGAGAAGGCCCTTAACAATGAAGACAAGTAGTTTGTATCTGATGCAGTCGAGTCAGTGGAGAGACACAAAGGAGCGTGTGACATGGTCAAAGTGGTGAGCCAGGAAAAGATCTTTCCACCAGCACATAAATGGACCAGGATAGGATTTAGCAAGGCCAGAGAAGAGGATGTTGCAATAATCTTTATTATAAAGGATTGGTCAACCTCCTGAACAACACCACCCTTACTAGCATCACCTACATCTGGTCTGGACAAAGCTTCAGTCTTTTTGCTCTCACCCAAGTTCAGACCTTGGTTATTCAGGGGGAAAGTAAAAACCACCTGGGCTGATATGAAAGAGAAATCTAGAGCTACATGCTAAGGGCATCATCGCTCAAATTGTCTCACTATCTCCCCTAGTGGCATCCTGCACATTAAACCAGAGGTGAGAGAACACATAGGACTCCACAGGAGAGAATGCTTGGTACAGTGAAGTAATGCGGTACATCTGTAGAAGAAAAGGGATGAATCATTCAGTAGCATTCTTATCTATCTTAGTGAGGTTCACTGACACCTCAACTGCTGGAAGGGTCATAGGACTAATTCAATAGTCCATCCCTAATCAGGAAAGCACTTAAGTACTTCGCTGAGCTGGTGCCTAAAAGAATCAGCATGGAGACACAACTTCTGAACAAGAAATCATGAACAAGTGAGAGAGGCAGAACTTCCATTCTGTGTCCAAAGCTGTCAGCCGGACTGTAAGATATTGAGGCAATAGGAAGATTCCCATAGATTCAGAACTGCCTTGGTGCTTCTCAATGACTTAATGACTTCACCCAAAAAGAGAGGGGTAGAGACAAAGCACTAACTGGTGAAACTGCCAACATTCAAAGCTTATGTCTTCAAGCAAGAGCCTAACTACCACTCCCTTGAGAGAAGCTGGCATCCTGGACTCCCATAGGGAATTGACCAGTCATCAGCAATGGACCCAGTACTTCCCTACTGGATTTTATTAGTCAGAGAACATTACAGCTAATCCAACGTTTTTTTCTGCCGGTCAGGAGATTCTGGGTTAAACTACATAAGTAATCTGCCACATGGATATTGAAATTGCTTAGGACAACAAGCATTGGTGTCTATTTGGACAAATAATAATAAAACTTATTTCTTATATATTGTTTTTCATCAGTAGATTTCAAAAAGCTTCACAATCATTAACACATTTATCCTCACAACAGCCCTGTGAGGAAGGGAAGCATTACCTCATTGTACAGATGGGCGACTAAAGCACAGACTGGTTAAATGACCTGCCCAAAGTCACACACAGGAAGTCCATGGCAGAGCAGGGAATTGAAACCAGGCCTCTGATATCCTAGACCAGTGCCTTAACCACTGGACAATCCTCCCCTTTCCTGGGACAAAAGCCCAGGAAACTAAGACAGGAAATGCCAGGTCTAGAAGGGGTGTCAGGATACATTTAAACCACTGTCTTTTGTTAATTTTTACTCTTTTAAAAAGACTTGATGACATAAATACTTAAAGTACATAAAAGCTGCGACACTGGGTTAGCCCATAGTCCATGTTGCCCAGTCTCCAACAGTGGCCCATACCAGAGCTTCAGGAGAAGTGTACATAACAAGGCAATTATGGACTCATCCACCCATCTTCCACTCCCAGCTTCTGGTAGTCAGAGGTGTAGCATTGCCCCAAGCATGGGGTTGCATTTCTGATCATCCTTGCTAATAGCCATTGATGGACCTGTCCGCCATTAACTTCTCCAGTTCCTTTTTGACCCAGTTGTACATTGGTCAAGGCAAAGAGTTCCACTGGTTAGTTCTGTGTTGTGTGGAAAAAGTACGTCCTCTTGTTTGTATTAAACCTGCTGCCTATTAATTTCATTGGGTGACCCTTGGGGTTTTTTATATTGTATCCCCTTTTTCCACACCATTCATGATTTTATAGAGCTCTGTGATAGCCCTCGCTTAGTCACCTCTTTTCTAAAGTGCACAGTCCTAATATTTTAGTCTCTCCTCATATAGAAGCCCTTCCATACTCTTGGTAATCTTGGTTGCCCTTCTCTGAACCTTTCCCAGTGTCGCTATATCCTTTCTGACATTGGGAGAACAGAAGTGCATGCAGTATTCAAGGTGTGGGCACACCACGGATTTACATAGGGGCATTATGAAATTTTCTGTCTTATTTTCTATCCCTTTCCTAATAGTTCCTAATGTACTGTTAGCCTTTTTGACTGTTGCTACGCACTGACTGGATGTTTTCAGAGAACTATCCACAGTGACTCCAAGATCTCTTTCTTCGGCGCGAACAGCTAATTTGGAACCCATTATTGTATATGTATAGTTGGGATTATTTTTTCCAAGCCTTTTGCAAAGTGAGCTGCTTCCTGGTAACATGCAGGGCGAGCAGTAAAGTTTCCCACAGTGCTAGGGCTAGAGTGGGACTCTGGGATGTGGTTACTTTGACTCGGATCTCTGCACTGCAGTGTGGATGCCAGAGCCCTAGGTTTGAGCAAGAGTCAGAAAATTTTTAACATAGGGTTAGAATGCAGTGTAGAGGTTCAAGCCTAGGATTCCCTAACATGGGTCAGCTGACTCAAGTCCCAATAACCCTGGGCTTACATTGCAGTGCAGACATACCATAAGACAACAATAACAGGATTTATATGCATTATAGGCAATGTTTGCTTGTGCTATAGGGAAGAGATTTTTCACAGAAAACAGTAAGCAATCTGGACTGTCTCACTCAGCCACTTCTACTCAGGCAACCATGCTTCATCAGCTTGTAGATAACACCATGTTCTATGCTTGCAAAGGTCAGTGCCAAGGAAAAATAGGTCAGCACTAAGTTCACAGGCCAAAAGGAAAGACAAAGGAAATATCTTCAGGAAAAAGCCACTAAGAGGAGGAGAAGGAAATCTCATTCAGGGTACATCTACCCTGCAAACCCAAAACAAAAAAAGACGCAGGAGGGAGTCCGAGTCCTGGTGTCAGACTCATAGACTTTAAGGCGAGATGGCTCACACTACAGGGCTAAAAATATCAGCGCAGACATTCAGGCCTGGGCTGGAGCCCAGGCGCCGAGATCACCCTCCTCGCCAGATGTCAGAGTCCCGGTGGGAATGTCTACCCTACTAGTTTTTGCTCTGTAGCGTGAGCCTGGCAAGCCGAAGTCCATTGACACAGGCTCTGAGACTTGCTCCTGCAGGTTTTGTTTTTCTGTAGACTTACCATTACCCATCCGTTTAACAGTTCTAACTACAGTTAAGCCAAGTTGTACAAATTTAAATTAAACTCAGGTGTGGAGTTAGCCCTTCCAAGCGACAGCAGAATCTGTTACACAATCTTCTACAACCATTTGCAGCCATTATTGTATACCTACTCTTCTGACAATGCCTTAAATAACATTAATTGCTGTGAAATGGGGCAAAGCATTACAAAAATGACTATACGAATTGTCAAACATTAAAGGGAGCCATTTCCCAGCTGTTCTTACTCTGCACCGTTAATGGGATTTCGGCGAGTGCTCATCTGTGTCACATTACAATTTCTGTGGGCTGAGGAAAATTGCACCTACATTTTGCAACTGAATTACCTTTACATTAATATTATTAGCCACTGCTGGGTGACATGACATAGTGTAGTGGATTACATGAAGGTATGCATATGGAGCCAAAGCAATGCAGGGACTATGGCACTGGGGGATGACGGGGAGTTGAAAAATATGACCAAGCTGGGGCAACCCCCAACCCCCAGCACACTCCTAGAGTGACTATATTCCCCAAAGGGAAAATGGGACAATGCGTGGAGCTGGTCCGAGCCGCTCGCCCAAGCCCTCCATCCTCCCCCGTGCGTGGGGCTGGCCCATTCCCTGCCAACCTTTTCCACCCCTTGCACATAGGGCTGGCCCATGCCCTGCCTCCCCTCCAACCTGTAGGAGGAGAAGCAGCAGCCAAAGCAGGGACTTTTGCACATTCAGAGCATGCTCTACAGTTCTGACTGGACTTTCTCTTCCTTTTGCTGATTGGCTATTTGCTCCAGCCAGGCCTGCTGATGGGGGGAGGCGCAAAGGGGGTAACTACCCAGGGGCCCAGGCGATTTAAAAGGGCCTGGGAGCCCCCAGCCACCACAGTAGCGGTGGCAGGGAGCCCCAGGCCCTTTTAAATCTCCCAGGTGGGCCACAGGGCCCCTAGGCGCGTGAGACTGCTCCGGGGCCCATGCTTTGGGGGCTCCCGTGGGCCAGCGTGATTGGCCAGCGCAGGCGGTGCTGGAAGTGATAGATTCGTCACTTCTGCCTCGGGCTCCGCCCCTTCAGGGACGGCCCTGGCCTGGAATTTCCTTTGGCGGGCCTGGCTCCAGCCCTCCCTCTTCCCCAAATTCCTCCATCTCAGCTTCAGTCTCCATCTTTCCCTACCCCACCTTCCTTCATGCTTAGCTGATTCCCTTCTAAGCAATACAATCCCTCCCTACACACACACACACACACACACACACTTTAAAAATATGGAACTAAGACTATGTCTATGCTACAAATTACTTCGGGGTAACTTACGTCACTCGGGGGTGTGTGAATAATCCACACCCCAGAGCGACGTAAATTACACTGACCTGCACGCCGGTGTGGACAGCACTATGCCAGCGGGCAGCTTCTGCCGACCTAGCTACCTCCTCTTGCAGAGGGGGGAGTTATTAAGCTGACTGGAGAGCTCTCTCCAGTCGGCTTCGAGCACACCTGCGTCTGTGTGGCTGTAGTGTAGACATAGCCTGCCATGCCATTTGCTGCCATCACATTGCTCACTCTGTTTGTGTTATATCCCTTTCTCCATTGTGTGTCTGTCTTGTCTGTTTAGACTGTAAACTCTTTGGCAGCAGAAATCATCTATTGCTCCGTGTTTCTCCAGTGCCTGGCACGGTGGGGGCCCCCGTTCCTGGTTGGCCTGCAGACACAACCGCAATAAACATGATTAGCCTGCAAATAAATATTATTAGTTACAGTAAGGAGTTTTGCTAATCTAGCAAGCCTTAACCATAAAGAGTAGCCCAACTTCAGGGGCATTTTGCAAGGCGGTATAAATTAGACACTCATAGCCCTACTTATACCCACTAAGTGATGTGTGAATTTACGTAAGAGTCTAAGTTCATATAATTTACAAGGTGAGGGGCTAAAAGAAGGTGTAAGAATGTGCAGGTTCAAGTAAGGAGTGGCCTACTTTATCTTACATATTCTTACCTTTGTTAGTTGCTTTTCTTGCTACATCCCTCCTTCTGGTCCCTCAGTGCATAAATTACGCTAGTTTAAGAGTTAACATTCACTCAGTAGATATGAATCAAGATGTGTCTAAGTCACTGGCAAAAGAATCCTTCTGCCAATATAGCTTATGTCATTCGGGATCTGCTGGCAAAATAACTCCTTCTGTTGGTATAAGCTTCATCTCTACTAGAGGTTTGCTATCATACCTATACTGGCATAGCTATGCTGGCAAAGGATCTCTAGTGCAAGCCCAAAGATTGGTGTAATGTACCTATTTGGTTGGCTGGGAAAAGGTATACATTATATCAGTGTAGGATCCCTTGTGATTCATCTTAGTTTGACTACCTAATCAGACAAGCTGCTGATGGCCAATAGTCTTCAGTGGCGGGGGCCTTCACTCGCTCCGGGTCCTCGGCGGCATTTCGGCAGCGGGGGCCTTCAGTGCTGCCGAGGAACCGGAGCGCCCGGTGAGTACAAGCGGGTGGCACCTTTTTTTATGTCCACTGTCCCTGTTCACTCCACCTAGCTATGCCACTGCCAGCAGTTAGTTACACATTTCAGAAGAAATCCAGGCATCCCTTGTGACTGTTATTGTCTCCCTCTGCCTAACCTTTGGCTGCTGACAGTGAAGAGCTCTTATGGGTATTGGACACATCTCCCCCATTTCCTGTGACACACTGTCCATTTTCAGCTCCAGGGCATTCTTTGGGCTGGGGGCCAAGTCCCTACATTGTCCACCGTGCTTGGGGCCAGCTGAGCTCAGAAAAGCAAGCAATGCACCCTTTCCCCATGAGGCAGCTATATGCTGGATGACTGCTCCCTCCTCCTGAACTGAAAACATATACCCTTGAGAAGACCAGCTTCTACCCTTTAAAACCTTTAGTACCATGTGAGGTGACTCTTCCTTTGCCTGCTTCCTCACATGAGCACAGACCCCTGTCAGGTGACTTCATTGTCAAGATGTCCCCACTAAACCAGTTCTTCTGGGCAGGGACCAGTTCTGTCTAGAGTGACTAGATGTCCAACAATTGGGTACTTAAGAATCAACTGCCCTATATTGTTATTCTTTTGCCACCAGCTTTGGAATTCTCAATCCAGTATGGAGGTAAAAAAAGCATAGAGAAGGCAGAAGGTTACACATTCAAAATGGAGTTTGCAGCCTGACACAGACACATAGGGTTCATGATCTCACACAGAAATCAATAAATTGTACAGACATATTCCCCATTCATCAAAGATACTCATTAACTGTCCTAGATAGCAGCATATTGATCTTGGAGCAGTTTGATTCTATTTGCTAGCAACCTAAACTGAATGATAAGAGATGCACAATCAGACTTTAATTTTTTTAATTTACATCTAAGGAATGGTGGCTATATAAGAAAAGATGGTGGTTTCTGGGTTTTTTTTTTTTAATCTATAACACTTTAATACCAGGAGTCTAAATAAATCCTATTGCTTTTCAGCACAATTCAATATACAATACTGCATGCAAATACATTTTTGCAAACAGGCTTAGCTGTGGTGAGTGCATTTCACAGAAATCAATGAAGTTTTGTAGGAGATTAGTTCTAGTGTTGCCTGGCAATGAATTTACATCACCTATATTCCTGAGAAATTGACGAGAAAACAAGTTTAATGTATGTCAACCTGACATTAAAACAAAACATTAACTGTGGACTTGAGTGGTTGATTTCAAAGATTAATTGAGCCAGAAAATATATCACTATGGAACTGTATGTGTAAAATTCTTGTAGGTATAGAATGAGGGTTAAAGAGAAACCACCGTTTCTAGTTCTGCACAGAGGGGTAAATCCAGACCCCTCTTCTTCAGTGGCAGAGGAAATACAAGTACAAATAGATATGTACTCCATATTGACATGTAGTCAAGGAAAGCTGTGCAAACACTTGGCTGCAAGGAGACAGTTTTTGCCTATGAAAAATTGCCTGATGTTATATAAAATATAAAAATGACGTGAAAATGGCAAATGTTTGGATTGCAAAATCCATTGAAAATACAAATCTTAACCAGATTAGCCAAAGTTGAGAACCATTTTGCACTGCCATGATAAATATATGCACCAAGCACGCTGCCCACAGACAAAGAAATGGAAGGAAGACTGGACGGTTCAGGAGGCAGGTAATAAGATTTAAAGTTTTTCACTCCTAGAACATTGGTATATATTTAACTCAAGTCAGTGACTGAAAGTTGGCACCTTCTGATATCTGCTTATGATCTGTGAAATTACTTTGATGGTCTCAGTCACCTTTCCAAAGAACAGATACATCACAAAAGCCAGCCCCATAGTTGGGACTAAGTGACAATTCTTTTTTGCAGTGTCAGCCTAGAGACAAAGGACTGAATGGGTATTGAGTATGAAACACTGTGGAAAGCTTCTATTGCCTCTACCTGTAGAGTACTGGTTCTGTGAATAGCAGAATTCACTCCAAACTGGTCAAGACTGCATCTTTCACAAGGAGCAAATTCATGCATAACATTGTTTGCTTGTTTTAAATGACACTGTAATAATGTATAAGAAACTGCTCATGTATGACTGTAACATGTCTCTACAGATTAATACATGAATCTTTCCTTCACAAAAGATAAATCAGACACCCTTGAGGTGTGCAGGGCTTTTCCCATAAATGATACTAACCATCTTTTACAAGAGGTATTAAAACCAATTGAATTAGTTTATCAATTTTCTTTATTTAAATAATTCATTACAAATAACTGTTTTTAAACAAAGCCTCAGTGAAAGGAAAATATTTCCCCCAAACAGTCAACAGAATAGGAGAGGGCACAGTCCTTGGTTATGCCTGATCAAAAATTTTCTTCCCAGAGATTTCAAGTTGTGTTTTTGCAGAAGTGATTGAACCCCCGTGGACATGAGGGGTTGTACAGGTCATACAGACGCAGATCATAGTTTTGTCAGGCCACTTATGCCCAGAACATTAGATACACCTGAGCTCCAGTCAGCAGACCTGACAGGGAGACAAATATGGCTTTTCATTGGGGCTCCCAGCCTTATTGGTGCTCAAATTTATGTCGATTTGTAATTACCCCAAACGGGATCGTGAGAGTTTAGCATACTCCAGCCATGCCCTCTCCCACACCGACACATCCCCTACACTAGAGGGTGAACATGTAAAACTGGCTATTCCCATTATATATGTAATTTATACCTGTTATAAGGTCCCTTTATACTACCAGAGAAGAACTCATACTACCATGAGTGTGCTTTGCAGCCATTGGTTAATATGTTTCTAATAAAATACATTTAAAGAGCAATTATCAAACTTGTATGTACATCTAACTTAAGGATGCCAAGTGTGAAATCTGGACCATCAAATCTTTAAACAGACAGAAAGATTCTTCCAAAAATAAACAGGAATAATAAAGCTATAGTAGTGCACATATACAAGATGAATAAAACAACAGATTCATGCCATAAAGTTAAACTGACATGTCAACTTTCAGATTCAGTATTTTGCAAAGTAACAAGAGGACAGAGCAGATCATGATATTTGGGAGCTTTCACAGAGCTCTGGTAGACTGTCAATAACAAACTGTCATTCTAGGGGAATGTATGTAATAATCAACATGCTCAGAGATGGAGGAGAATCACAGGTTTTACATTTGCATGATGTTTTGTCAGCGTTCAGAAAATAAATTTTGCTCTTTGGGAAATCGATCAATAAATCGGTCAAAACTCTGTTCTGGGAGAATGTAGCAATTAAAATGATTCCACCAACAAGGATCAAAATCAGAGGCATCAGAGTGATGTTTTTGCTTCAGCCAGTCACAAATCTCAGGGAACAGATTTTTAGTCTCTTAGATATTGTGTGTGATTCACATCAACAGGGAAACTGATACTCAAAAAAAAATCTTATTAACATTTTATATAGTGCTTTATGTCTTCAAAGCTCTGTACACAGATTAATTAATGACTCTCCCTGAAACCTCTCTGAAGAAATAAATTTTATCTCAAATTTAGAGATGGAAAGACCTGGGACAAAGAGGTTAAGGCCAACATTTTCAAAAGTGGCCCCCTAGCTTTTTTGTCACAATTTTATGAGATAACTGGGACCATATTGTTATGCTGAGGGTTACTGGTGACTTCATAGAATCATAGAATCATAGAATCATAGAATATCAGGGTTGGAAGGGACCCCTGAAGGTCATCTAGTCCAACCCCCTGCTCGAAGCAGGACCAATTCCCAGTTAAATCATCCCAGCCAGGGCTTTGTCAAGCCTGACCTTAAAAACTTCCAAGGAAGGAGATTCCACCACCTCC
This sequence comes from Eretmochelys imbricata, assembly GCF_965152235.1. Classification (NCBI taxonomy): domain Eukaryota; kingdom Metazoa; phylum Chordata; order Testudines; family Cheloniidae; genus Eretmochelys; species Eretmochelys imbricata. Next base: position 102,823,333 of record NC_135572.1, read on the forward strand.
CTAGGCAACGCATTCCAGTGTTTCACCACCCTCTTAGTGAAAAAGTTTTTCCTAATATCCAATCTAAACCTCCCCCACTGCAACTTGAGGCCATTACTCCTCGTTCTGTCATCTGCTACCATTGAGAACAGTCTAGAGCCATCCTCTTTGGAACCCCCTTTCAGGTAGTTGAAAGCAGCTATCAAATCCCCCCTCATTCTTCTCTTCTGCAGGCTAAACAATCCCAGCTCCCTCAGCCTCTCCTCATAAGTCATGTGTTCTAGACCCCTAATCATTTTTGTTGCCCTTCGCTGGACTCTCTCCAATTTATCCACATCCTTCTTGTAGTGTGGGGCCCAAAATTGGACACAGTACTCCAGATGAGGCCTCACCAATGTCGAATAGAGGGGGACGATCACGTCCCTCGATCTGCTCGCTATGCCCCTACGTATACATCCCAAAATGCCATTGGCCTTCTTGGCAACAAGGGCACACTGCTGACTCATATCCAGCTTCTCGTCCACTGTCACCCCTAGGTCCTTTTCCGCAGAACTGCTGCCTAGCCATTCGGTCCCTAGTCTGTAGCGGTGCATTGGATTCTTCCGTCCTAAGTGCAGGACCCTGCACTTATCCTTATTGAACCTCATCAGATTTCTTTTGGCCCAATCCTCCAATTTGTCTAGGTCCTTCTGTATCCTATCCCTCCCCTCCAGCGTATCTACCACTCCTCCCAGTTTAGTATCGTCCGCAAATTTGCTGAGAGTGCAATCCACACCATCCTCCAGATCATTTATGAAGATATTGAACAAAACCGGCCCCAGGACCGACCCCTGGGGCACTCCACTTGACACCGGCTGCCAACTAGACATGGAGCCATTGATCACTACCCGTTGAGCCCGACAATCTAGCCAGCTTTCTACCCACCCTATAGTGCATTCATCCAGCCCATACTTCTTTAACTTGCTGACAAGAATACTGTGGGAGACCGTGTCAAAAGCTTTGCTAAAGTCAAGAAACAATACATCCACTGCTTTCCCTTCATCCACAGAACCAGTAATCTCATGATAAAAGGTGATTAGATTAGTCAGGCATGACCTTCCCTTGGTGAATCCATGCTGGCTGTTCCTAATCACTTTCCTCTCATGCAAGTACTTCAAGATTGATTCTTTGAGGACCTGCTCCATGATTTTTCCAGGGACTGAGGTGAGGCTGACTGGCCTGTAGTTCCCAGGATCCTCCTTCTTCCCTTTTTTAAAGATTGGCACTACATTAGCCTTTTTCCAGTCATCCGGGACTTCCCCGGTTCGCCACGAGTTTTCAAAGATAATGGCCAATGGCTCTGCAATCACAGCCGCCAATTCCTTCAGCACTCTCGGATGCAACTCGTCCGGCCCCATGGACTTGTGCACGTCCAGCTTTTCTAAATAGTCCCTAACCACCTCTATCTCCACAGAGGGCTGGCCATCTCTTCCCCATTTTGTGATGCCCAGCGTAGCAGTCTGGGAGATGACCTTGTTAGTGAAAACAGAGGCAAAAAAAGCATTGAGTACATTAGCTTTTTCCACATCCTCTGTCACTAGGTTGCCTCCCTCATTCAGTAAGGGTCCCACACTTTCCTTGGCTTTCTTCTTGTTGCCAACATACCTGAAGAAACCCTTCTTGTTACTCTTGACATCTCTCGCTAGCTGCAGCTCCAGGTGCGATTTGGCCCTCCTGATTTCATTCCTACATGCCCGAGCAATATTTTTATACTCTTCCCTGGTCATATGTCCAACCTTCCACTTCTTGTAAGCTTCTTTTTTATGTTTAAGATCCGCTAGGATTTCACCGTTAAGCCAAGCCGGTCGCCTGCCATATTTACTATTCTTTCGACTCATCGGGATGGTTTGTCCCTGTAACCTCAACAGGGATTCCTTGAAATACAGCCAGCTCTCCTGGACTCCTTTCCCCTTCAAGTTAGTCCCCCAGGGGATCCTGGCCATCCGTTCCCTGAGGGAGTCGAAGTCTGCTTTCCTGAAGTCCAGGGTCCGTATCCTGCTGCTTACCTTTCTTCCCTGCGTCAGGATCCTGAACTCAACCAACTCATGGTCACTGCCTCCCAGATTCCCATCCACTTTTGCTTCCCCCACTAATTCTACCTGGTTTGTGAGCAGCAGGTCAAGAAAAGCGCCCCCCCTAGTTGGCTCCTCTAGCACTTGCACCAGGAAATTGTCCCCTACGCTTTCCAAAAACTTCCTGGATTGTCTATGCACCGCAGTATTGCTCTCCCAGCAGATATCAGGAAAATTAAAGTCACCCATGAGAATCAGGGCATGCGATCTAGTAGCTTCCGTGAGCTGCCAGAAGAAAGCCTCATCTACCTCATCTCCCTGGTCCGGTGGTCTATAGCAGACTCCCACCACTACATCACTCTTGTTGCACACACTTCTAAACTTAATCCAGAGACACTCAGGTTTTTCATCAGACGAATGGAGTGAAAAATACGGTAAGCAGGTATGTCAAGGTTTCTCCCCCACTCTGAACTCTAGGGTACAGATGTGGGGACCTGCATGAAAAACCTCCTAAGCTTATCTTTACCAGCTTAGGTCAAAACTTCCCCAAGGTACAAAGTATTCCACCCGTGGTCCTTGGAATGGCCGCTACCACCACCAAACTAATACTGGTTACTGGGGAAGAGCTGTTTGGACGCGTCTTTCCCCCCAAAATACTTCCCAAAACCCTGCACCCCACTTCCTGGACAAGGTTTGGTAAAAAGCCTCACCAATTTGCCTAGGTGACTACAGACCCAGACCCTTGGATCTTAAGAACAATGAACAATCCTCCCAACACTTGCACCCCCCCTTTCCTGGGAAATGTTGGATAAAAAGCCTCACCAATTTGCATAGGTGACCACAGACCCAAACCCTTGGATCTGAGAACAATGAAAAAACATTCAGTTTTTTACAAGAAGACTTTTAATAGAAAATAGAAGTAAATAGAAATGAAGAAATCCCCCCTGTAAAATCAGGATGGTAGAGATCTTACAGGGTAATTAGATTCAAAAACATAGAGAACCCCTCTAGGCAAAACCTTAAGTTACAAAAAAGATACACAGACAGAAATAGTTATTCTATTCAGCACAATTCTTTTCCCAGCCATTTAAAGAAATCATAATCTAACACATACCTAGCTAGATTACTTACTAAAAGTTCTAAGACTCCATTCCTGGTCTATCCCTGGCAAAGACCAGCATACAGACAGACACAGACCCTTTGTTTCTCTCCCTCCTCCCAGCTTTTGAAAGTATCTTGTCTCCTCATTGGTCATTTTGGTCAGGTGCCAGCGAGGTTACCTTTAGCTTCTTAACCCTTTACAGGTGAGAGGAGCTTTCCCCTGGCCAGGAGGAATTTCAAAGGGGTTTACCCTTCCTCTTATATTTATGACAAGGTATAATATACAGCACATGAAAAGATGGGAGTTGCCTTACCAAGTGGGGAGTCAGTGCTAACGAGGCCAATTCAATCAGAGTGGATGTGGCCCATTCCCAACAGTTGACAAGAAGGTGTGAGTATGAACAGAGGGAAAATTACTTTTTGTAGTGACCCAGCCACTCACAGTCTTTATTCAGGCCCAACTCGATGGTATCAAGTTTGCAAATTAATTCCAGTTCTGCAGTTTCTCATTGAAGTCCGTTTTGGAAGTTTTTTTTGTTGAAGAATGGCCACTTTTAAGTCTGTTATTGAGTGTCCAGGGAGACTGAAGTGCTCGCCTACTGGTTTTTGAATGTTACAATTCCTGATGTCTGATTTATGTCCATTTATTCTTTTGCATAGAGAGGTCCGGTTTGGCCAACGTACATGGCTGGGGGCATTGCTGGCACATGATGGGATATATCACATTGGTAGATGTACAGGTGAACGAGCCTCAGATGGTGTGGCTGATGTGGTTAGGTCCTATGATGGTGTCCCTTGAATAGCTATCGGACAGAGTTGGCAACAGGGTTTGTTGCAGGGATTGGTTCCTGAATTAGTGTTTTTGTTGTGCGGTGAGCATTTGCTTCAGGTTTGGGAGCTGTCTGTAAGGGAGAACTGGCCTGTCTCCCAAGGTCTGTGAGAGTGAGGGATCGTCCTCCAAGATAGGTTGTAGATCTTTGATGATGCGCCGGAGAGGTTTTAGTTGGGGGCCGAAGGTGATGGCTAGTGGCGTTCTGTTACCTTCTTTGTTGAGCCTGTCCTGTAGTAGGTGATTTCTGGGTATGCTTCTGGCTCTGATTGCTGGGTGGGTGAAAAGAGCAGAGAGTCTGCAGGCACAGTAACGGATTCAGGAGTGGAAAGGGGAAGACAGAATGGTGGTCAGGGAAGAGACTGAAGAAGCAGGAAGAAACAAGAGCAGAGAGGTAGATGGGGTGGAGCAACAGTTGCAGGACAAAGTTTCAGTGTGATGCACAGAGCCAAGAGAATTTAACGGCAAGGCAGTGAAAGGATACAAAAGGGAAAGGTAATGTGGTACCAGCAATGGGAAAGAAAGGCAATGGTCCAGATCATGTCCCTGTGTGGAAATACCTGTGTAGAGGCCAGCAAACTCTTGGATTCTCATTGCAGTTTCTTGTGAGTTTTTCTATCAGGGTGGGATTTTCCCCCTTGAAGGGAACAGTGTGCTTGTGCCACAAACCCTGCAATCTCAGGGCTATACCAGCATACAGGGCTATCCATGAGGAGGCCCTGCTCCTCTTCATCAGCTTTGATCGCTCCGTGGCTCTGCCCCATCTCCTGGGCAACATAGGTTTCTCTAGCTGCCGATTGGTCCTGCCCTTCCTTCCCCTTTAATATGATTTCCTGATGCAGAAGGGGACTCCACAGGGAAGTTAATACAGCCTCTGATTCCACTGGGTTGAAGAGATGTGGGGACAATGCAAGTCTTCTCATTTCCCAACCCTCCTCCCACCTTGCAGAACTCTGGGCCAAAGGGCAATCCTGGGAAAAAAGTAGTCTATATGCTTAGCCAATGGCTAAGCTAGCACGGGAGTTTTGCAACTTGTGACTTCATCTTTCAGGGAGAATTCTGTATAAATTACTTTCCCTAATCTTTAAAGTGCATAGCATATTTGCTTATGATGATATTCAGTGAAACAGCATTCACTCCTACCCTTCATCTGATCAACTCATACTATGACAGCTATTTTAAAATTAGAAATAAGTTTTAAAAAGCATCCATGCTTACTGAGAGGCCGGGGGGTGAGTGGGGGGGAGACCCAGAAACTTATTTGATTTTTCCACCAATCACCGCCTCCTGGTATTGTAAGGCTGAATATAGCACCAAGAATCCACTAGTAGGTATTTCATTTTCTGCTCTTATCAACAATAACAAAGAAGTGCAATATTTTAGAAAAAAATATCCTTCCTCTACCCACATAGTGTCTATCTCTTGCCTGACACTTAAAAGGCTCATGACTTTTACAACACCCACAGTCTGCATACCTCTTACTGAAGAGTTCTCTACTGTCTCCGTTTATATCTCTGAGAAACATAAGCTTGACTCAAATTTAATTTACACAGCATTACAAAAAAGGATAGAGATATAATTCTGAACTATTATTCCACTTAGAATATCAAAATAAAAACAAAAAACACTTAGGGTGCTTACAGAGGGATTATAATTAACATTCTAATTACTCTGTCCTGTATTTCAGTTTTACCAGAATTTTAAGGGAAATGGAGTCCTTAATTAGACTGCAAATGTTGCATTGATATGGACCAGTGCAATTCAGGTGAATAATTACTCAGGTATGTGGTTAAAATCTCACCATAAACCTATCAGTGAATACACAGTATGTTCCTCTTGGTATTCAAATCAGCGCAGTTACAAGGCACTAATTACCCAAAAGTGATTGCCTGGGTTTGGATCAAGTACTGCTTCATCAACTTTCAGCATCCTTTAGGGGGAATCGATAACACCAAAAGAGGGGGTAGAAAAGGGAAGCACTAAGGAGGAAACAGGTTTCTTAATTTTATCTGATGGAAGAAAGAGGATTAAAAAAAACAAGCAATGCCGCTATTTACACTTATTGGAAATATACATCCCTCCCAATTCATTTATATTTGTATCCATAAGAACATATGTCCATTGCATAGACTTCTGAGTGTCTGTGCCACAGATCAGTTAAAATAAATCAATTTAAAATCAATTACAAACTCAAACAACTGACCAAACATGCCCCCGAAAAGAACAAAGCTGCCATAATGCCACCACACTATAATAAGGACAACAACCCAACTGCCTAACTTAATTCTTCTCAGCCAGGCACTCCTTCACATCAGGGCTACCTCAGCCAAGAGTCTAAGTAAACAGATGGGCTTCGACCAAGCCCCGAAGAGCCACAAAGTCACTGGTGAAAAAACAAGGGAAGTAAGAGTCACAGACCTTCTACTAAGGGTCCATCTATAGTAGCGACTATACATGGTCACATGTGCGTTGTTGTCCCATAAACTGCCAATTGTTTGTACCTGAAAACCTGAAGCATGTTCCTAAAAGACGGAATAGTGCACAAAAGCTAGCATGCATGAGGGTGTGGATATGGACTCACCCCTGCTGTGGCATGGCCCCGTACCCATTCTACAATGCAGTGTGGACAGGGCTCAGGGCATATATCAGGGGAGGGATCTTAACAGTCCTCCAGAACCATTCCCAAAACGCATTAATCACTTTGCTGCCTGATCCTTACCCAAAGATATAAAGGTCCCTGACCCACACATTGCCAGCGATATTAGCCACTTCTGCTGAGCACTGCAGAACAGTTCTGTGCCAAAATCTGTTGTTCAGTACAGTACATGGTCCAAGAGCAGCCGTCTGGTCTCTGGAGCACTCACAGGTGCTGATCAGTGTGTGGTCAGAGTACACTGTCCTCCATGACTTTGCCCGTGTCAGCGGGAACATTTGCCCAAAGAGCAGGAGCAGAACCACATCATCATCACACACTTGTTTCATGTCTCCACTACAATTGGGCAGAAGGGAGAAATGACCGGAAGCTGCCATTGCCAAATGTGTGAAGGCGATGTGCAGTACCAGCATCACACAGCAAGGTGATTCCCAGAGTGTCTCCTGTGATGCACAGGCCTCTGGAATACTGCCCCTGAAATGGTAGTGCTAGGTCATGTACTGAGAGAAGGTAGTGTGGATGCGGGTATAAGCCTGTGTACAGCATATCCCCATACCTACCTCAACATATCTGGGCACTTGGCATGGGTACGGGATACATGTGCTAGCAATACATAGGCAAATACCCAGGGAAGCATGCAAGGGCAGATGTAGCCCAAGAGTGCCTGCCTATTCAAATCCGTGAATATTCAAATCTATGGACATCTTCACTTCCGTGCAAACCTCCTGCTGATGTCAGTGGGAGATTCACAGTGCATTGTGGGGAGTCTATAGTCCTGAATTTATACCACAGCCCATGGATCATAGTTAAACATGGACTTTTGTCCTCTTCTCCACACAATTTTGACAGCCCTGGCCTAAAAAGAGGAAGAGGTGACTATATATACTGATATCTAGGGCCTGATCCACAAAAGCACTTAGGCACTTAAACCCTAGATTTAGATGCCTCATTCCCAGGTTTAGGTTTTTACCAGAGTTGCCCATTACTTTGGGGTATGCTCATTTATTAGGGTTATTCTTCTGCGGGGGTAGTTCTGTAATTCTATCAATGTACTGCTTGTGTTTTCATACGGAGCTCTACTTCTCCCTTCTGCAAGTTCCCTCCCAATGGATCTATCCTGCAGGACCTAGGTTCCCCAGGGCTGGGTTCCTTCAGCCCCAGAATCAGATGAACACACACACATATTAACAGAGCGGGTCAATCAGCACTCCCAAGCTGACCCCTTATACATCCCTGGACTTAGCTGGCTGGTTCGAGCAGCACTTCCAAGCTGCCACCCTCCTATGCCACAGGTTCAGTATGTCCCTGTGCCCACTTTCACGTTACAATTGTTCTGGTAGTAACCCATTTGATGAGTAAACCCCACAGGATTTTGGGCACTACAGGGATCTTTAGCTTAGGTAAGAGGAGTGTTGCTGCAGAGTAAATGGGGAAGCGAAAAACACTAGGGGCGTGGGGAGCAATCATCTTAACCATAAAATGAGGCTAGAGGAGTTACCTTAATCCTGTCACCCTTGTCCGGAGGGGCTTAGGTGGGTCTTCCACTGCCTTTTCATTGCTTTTTGTAAGTCCTTCTTCTGATCAGTTTTGGTTCAAGCAGAGGCTGGTGCGGTGGGTCCTTTGTGAGTCAGACAGGCTGGATACTGCACCCTGGTTCCCCAAGAACACAGCTGACAGGTAACAAGGTGCCACTGTGATCCACACAACTCCCATTGGAACCCTGCAGGTACTTAAACTCACTCAGTGCCTAAGTTTTCAGAGTAAAAGTTCCTGCCTCTGGACATGCACATTGCTGCCTCACACTAGGGATCCAGACACCAATCTCCCATCTAAGCCCTAAAGTGATTCGCAAACTGGTGGAAGAGAGGCATTTCTCTGCCGAAATTGCATGTAGAGCCCAATCAGGTTGGTGTGCTCAGATGCCACCTTTGGGAGTGGGCCCCATTCAAAATCTGGCTGCTGCTGCCCACCTTATAACTTGTAGCCCTGTGGCTAGAGCATTCACCTGGGATATGGCAGAGCCAGGTTCAATTCCCCTTCTGCACTGGACAGGAGGAGAGGTAGGATTTGAACAGGGGTCTCCCATCTCTCAGAAGCATGCTCCGCCCACTGAGCTGTGGGATATTCTGATGGGGAGCTCCCTCAGTCGCTCCTGTTGATGCTGTTCCACTGTAGATAAATAATTAGAGTGATTGGAGGAGGGGACTGGACCCTGGTTCTACACCTCCCAAGTGGGTGCCCTAACCACTGGATTATGTATATACTCAGGCAGCTCGCTTGTCTCATCGTTCGTGCCCCCATGGCCACATTGCTATTTTTAGCACACTAGCTCAATCAGAGCTAACACAGGTATATCTATCAGAGCTGGAAATTGCACTTCCAACTCCAGTATAGACAAATCCTAAGATGTTGAGATTGGAATCAACAGGACTATAGACTACCTCAACTCTGCCATGCATGCTTAGGTTGCATAACTTCTCTCTGCCTCAGTTTCCCCATTTGTAAAATGCGGATCACCTCATAAACAGCACTGCAGTCCTTTGATGAAATTGCTAAAAATGGATAACTGTTCATACACATGTAGCATTATTTCTTCAATAAATCTAAAATGTTAAATGAGAGCACAATGTTCAGTTGTAGTTAAATCCTTAGTTTAAACTTATTGTAGTACATTCTGACTTCCACATTGCCCTCCTTCAGATCCTCTCTTACAACTCGCTTATGCCTTGATGCCTACAAAAGTCCTGTTAGTGGTTAGTTAGTTGGTGTGCTGTGACCACTGCTTATCAGGGTCATCAGAATTGTCTCACTGTTACCATGACCTGTCCGTTTGTTGTGTCCATCTGTCATCTCTTGTCTTATACTTAGATTAATAGATTTTAGGGCCAGAACAGACCATAATAATAATCTATTCTGACCTCCTCCATAACACAGACCATAGAGTTTCACCCAGTAATTCCTGCATCAAACCCACAACTTCTGGTTGAGCTAGACTAGAGCATATCTTTTAGTAAGACAGCCAGCATTGATTTAAAAACTTGAAATCAGAATCCACCACAAATGGTTAATTGCCCTTGCCATTCAAAATGTGTACCTTATTTCTAGGATGAATTTAACCAGCTTCCCCTGCCAGACATTCAATCTTTATCTAACTTTATCTGTTAGATTAAAGAGGCCTCTACTGTCAGAAATCTTCTCGCCACACAAGTACCTATGGATAGTGATCAAGTCACTTTTGAAATATTTCCTGGATACTCTAAACAAACGGAGTTTCTTTAATCTCTCACAGGAAGATTACTTTAGATTATAAGAACTTTGTGTGTTTATACAGAGCCTAGAGCATCATGGGGGATGAAGTTTCTAGGTGTTACCACAATACAAAATGCATAATAAATAATAAAAATGAATATTTCATAAAACAGACTTAATTTTTCACATATTTTGCTGCTGGAACGAGACAACAGAAATTGCTGGGGGTGAACAGAGGACAAAGAAAAAGGGAAACAATATTCTATTTTACTATTTAGTTCTAATAAATGTTTTTGTTATGTGGTGCTAAAAGCTGAGCAAGTATAATGAAAGAATTATATGCTAGTATTTAGAATAAAGTCTTCTATATTATAATAGTATTAATATTTTCTTACCTGCTTAGAACCTCTACCATGAGTCTATTCTCAGTTCCTATGAGCAGGATGGCAAATTGATGGTGTATATTTCAAAGCTGACTAAAAGCACACTTGCATAATTTATAATCATGAATGTTTTATTTGTCTAAATAGAATATTTATTACTTTCATTTACAAAAGTACTTAATGAAACATAAAATGTTGTGAACAATTTATTTTATTAAAATGAAAGTCTAGAACATTCAATTACTGTTATGGATAGGCTAATTTGAATTCAATCACTGCTACTGGACATTATCTAATTCTTTCTGAAGCGAAGAAGCTACAAGTACTGAAATTACTTATAGAGCAGTATTGTTTTAGTGAAGATCAGAGAGCACCTACAGTATATTTTCTCATCTTACAATTTTATTTCTCTTTGAAACACAAGTTTTATAAAAAATGTCTGAAATCCAAATACCAAAAGGAGACCAAAATAGACTTGGGGTACAATTTTTTTCCTGCTTGTAAAAGGAATCTGTCAAATGCTCCTTCACACTTGAAATGCTACACACAATGATAACCTCGTTCGTATAAGCCTTGCTCTGCATGAATAAGTTACCTATACACAAACCAACCTAATTTCCTTCTTTGAAAGGATTACTGGCCTAGTAGATAGGGAAAACAGTAGACATGATATATCTTGATTTTAGTAAGGCTTTTGACACAGTCCCACATGACATGCTTATAAGCAAACTAGGGAAATGTGGTCTAGATGAAATTACTAGAAGGTGGTTGCACAGCTGGTTTGAGACCGTATTCTAAGAGTACTAATCAGTGGTACCCTGTCAAACTGGGAGGATGTATCTAGTGCAGCCCTGCAGGGATCAGTCCTGGGTCCAATACTATTCAATATTTTAATTAATGGAGTGGAGAGTATATTTTTAAAATTTGCCGATAACACTAAGATAGGAGGAATTGCACGCTCTTTGGATAACAGGATTAGAATTCAGGATGACCTCGACAATTTAGAGAATTGGTCTGAAATCAACAAGATGAAATTCGATAGGGAAAAAAACCAAAGTACCACACTTAAGAAAAAAAAAATCAAATGCACAACTACAAAATGGGGAATAACTGGTGAGGTGGTATTGCTGCTGAAAACGACTTGGGGGTTATAGTGGATTGCAAATTAAATATGAGCCAAAATGTGATGCAGTTGTGGAAAAGACTAACATTATTCTGGGATATATTAATAGAAGTGTTCTACATTAGACACCAGTCGTATCTGTCCCACTCTACTTAGCACTGGTGAGGTCTCAGCTGGAGTACCATGTTCAATTCTGGATACCACACTTTAGGAAAGATTTGGATAAACTGGAAAGGGTCCAGAGGAGGACAACAAAAAGATATTTAAAAAAAAAAAAAAGTCAGACCTATGAGGAAAGGTTACACAAACTGGGTATGTTTAGTCTTAGAAAAGAAGACAAAGGGAGAACCTCATAACAGTCTTCAAATATGTTAAGGGCTGTTATAAAGACAACGGTGATCAATTGTTCTCCATATTCACTGCCGGTAGGACAAGCAGTAATTGGTTTATCTGCAGCAAGGAAAATTTGGTTAGATATTAGGAAAAACTTTTTTAACTATAAGGGTAGTTAAGCTCTGGCATAGACTTTGAAGGTCAGTTTTGGAATCCCCATCAAGGGAGGTTTTTAACAACAGGTTGGAGAAAACACCTGTCAGGGATAGTCTAGGTTTACTTAGTCCTGCCTCAACACAGAGGGATGCACTTGATCACTTCTTGAGGTCCATTCCAGCCCTACATTTCTTTGATTCTATACATAATGTGTGTGACAGAGCATGGAACCAACTCAGCTGTTCCTTAATAAATCAGAGCTATTAAAGTGGTTGCTCCAAGACTAGAATCAAAAAGCACAGTAAAATCCTAAAGCCTCAGGTTTTAAATCTTAAAAGTCCCATTCTATAAGCCCATTCTTATAGTATTCATATTTTTGCTCTGTTCTGGCTTTCTTTACTTCATCAGGCAATGCAATTTTGTTCCTAAGTAAGAGATTTATCCCATTCCCACTGCAGTCAATGGCAAAAATTCAGCAGACTTCAATGGTTCCAGAACTGGGCATTAGCTCATCCAGCAAGTGCATGAATTTAAGCATGTGAATAGCCCCACTGAAATAAATGGGTCTACTTTCATGCATAACTCTATGGACATGCTTAAGTGCTTTGCTTGATCAGGGACTGTGCAGGTAGAGTTAGGGGAAAAGACGACAAGCAAAAATAGAGATTCTTAAAACTTTCAAGGAATCCTGATACACTTCAGCAGTTTAGTTCCTTTAAATCTTAGAGATAAATTGTTCACATACATATTTAGATTTGAAGCCTTCTCTGATTGATTAGTAGGTATCATTAGACAAATGAATCACTGTGTCTAATCAGACGATACAAAATTAGTCATAAAATGAGTTTATAATTTGAACAAACTCCAAGTGCCATCATAAAAAGTTAATTAAGTTCTAGACTTCCTTCTTGATTTGGCAACAAGGGGCTTTTCCATTCCTTCATTTAGCTGAGAAAGAAAACCCCACAGGCTTCTAATACACATAATTTTATTGTATGTAGACACAATTAATACACCTTCAATTTTTTTCTTTTATTCGTGTCTGAATGCTATATTGCTGATATAAAAACCTTAAAGGGATACTATTAAATTAGCAATAATATCAATACAGTTTCTTATCTGTATTACTAACACAACCTAAAATTATTGAAACTGATTGTTATTTTCACATGTTTTTAACCTGAATTTCTCTGTTTTAAGCCTATATTTATTTCTCACCACTTATACTGTTTATTTTTTGCACTTGGACAATGAAAAGAGACTAGTAGTTTCCCTTTTGCTTATAATCTATTTCTGGCCAATTCACTTTTAAGTTCTCATGCATAAACAAAATACCGTGATGTTTTGGGTTGCCAATCATGAAGGACAATGTCTTAGTCCAAGCAAACATCTGTTTACTTTGGGGGGTGGGGAGGAAGGAAAGGATGGGAGATTTAAAACAAAACTAGGCTTGTGGATCTAAATTACCTAAAAATTAGGTCAGTTTCTGCCCTCAGATATACATATACTCTTTCTGCTGACTTCACCTCAAGTGGTGTGGGCAGAATTTGGCCCAGCAGTCTTAAAAACATAAACATGGAAAGAAGTGAATTACTTCCCATTTTCTTTCTTTCTCTTTTAGAAAGAAAAAAAATGCAGACCTTATACTGTAAAACTGACTTCAAGATGTTCTAAACTTTCAGGTAAATAAGATATATTTACTGTAGAGATATGTTTGCAGAAGATTATAATTTAGAGATGCTGCCTCAGAAGGGACAGTGTTGTGAGTGTGCAAATATGGAGATGTGCCTTGGAGGTGGGGTTTGAGAACACCACATGGCTGTGGGCAGCAGTTTACCAGAGACACTCTCCAGTTTGTTTTATTCCTGTCTCATTCACTGGTTTGTTATTTAATGAACACCAAAGTTGTTACATTTACCTCATTGACCAAAACAGCTATGAGGTTTCTATAGATGCACACTACTCCACAGTATGTGCTTTTAAGAGTCATTTTGCTCTGTTAGGGTATATTTGGATATGTAAAAAATGTGCATAACTGTTATTCTTAGAGATGTGTTGCTCATGTCCATTCCAAGTAGGTGTATGGGCGCCATGTGCATAGTTGTTGGAAGGTTTTTTCCCCTAGCGGTACCAGTCAGGCTGGCTGTGGAGCCCCCTGGAGTCACGCCTTCATGGCGGTGTATATAGGTCCCTGCTGACCGGTGCCTCTTCAGTTCCTTCTTGCCATATCCTCCGACAGAGGAGAGGCTGGTGGGTATTGGCATGGACATGAGCACCACGTCTTGAAGAACAACAGTTACGAGAGGTAGGTAACTGTTTTTCTTCTTCAAGTGCTTGCTCATGTTCATACCAAGTAGGTGACTCCCAAGCCTTACCTAAGAGGCAGGGTCTGAGTTCATGGAATCGCTGATTGTAGCAACGCTCTGCCAAATGCTGCATCATCTCTGGCCTGCTGTGTAATGGTGTAGTGTGACATAAAGGTGTGGATCAACAACCACGTTGCTGCCCTGCAAATGTCTTGAATAGGAACTTGTGCCAGGAATGCCTGTGCCCTTGTGAAGTGTGCTATTAGCACCAGGGCAGGAATCTTTACCAAGTCATAACACGCCTGAATACAGGACATGATCCAAGAAGAGATCTTTTTGGGATGAGACTGGAAGCCCCTTTCTCTGCAATTGCAATGAAGAGTTGAGTTGATTTTCAAAATGTCTTAATTCTTTTAAAGTAGAAGGCTAATGCTCGTTGCTCTTCTGACATCCAGTGAGTGAAGCATTCGTTCCCTGTTGCTAGTGTGCGGCTTATGAAAGAACACTGGGAGAAAAATGTCCTGGTTCGTGTGGAGAAAGGCAGGGTGCAATCACAACTGCACCTTGTCCTTATAGAAGACCATGTATGGGGGCTCCGAAGTTAAGGCCTTAAGGTCAGACACCCTCCTGGCTGAAGTTATAGCCATCAAGAAAGTTACTTTCCACGAAAGGTAGAGGAGGGAGCATGTTGCTAAAAGCTGGAAAGGAGGTCCCATCACTCTAGAGAGCACCAGGTTGAGATCCCATGGGGGAATTGGCTGTCTTACTTGAGGGTACAGCCTCTCTAGGCCTTTGAGGAAGCGGCCCACCATTGAGTTCGCTTAAACAGAGTAACCAGCTGCACCAGGGTGGAAAACGGAGATAGCGGCCAGGTGCACCTTTACTGATGATATTGACAGACCTTGCTGTTTCGGACGCAGCCAATAGTCCAGGATAACGAGAATCGATGCCTGTAAGAATTGAGTGTCTTTTTGTAATGCCCAAATAGAGAATCTTTTCCACTTGACCAAATGGTGGATGGCTTTCTGCTACCAAGGAGGACCTCTCTAATAGGGTCTGAGCATATGAGCTCCAAAGGGTGTAGCCATGAGTTTCCATGCCATGAGATGGAGAGACTGCAAAGTGGGATGCTGGAGTCGGCCGTGGTCCTGCGTGATCAAGTCTGGGACTAGGGGCAGGGTTATCGGCATGTCCACGACAAGTCTAGAAGTGTGGTGAACCAGTGCTGGTGTGGACATGCTGGTGCTATTAAGATCATCCTTCCCTTCTGACTTTGAGCAGGAACTTGTGTACAAGTGAGAAGGGCGGGAATGCGTTTAGTAGGTGGTCCTTCTGAAGGAGGAGAAAAGTGTCTGGGATTGAGCCCAGACTGTGATTCAGGAAGGAGCAAAACTGGTGACACTTCCTGTTGTATTTTGTTGCAAACAAACCTATTTGAGAAAACCCCCACTATTGAAAGATGTTGATCACAGCATCCGGGAGGAGGGACTACTCTTGATTGTGAAATGACCTGCTGAGATGATTGACCAGTTTGTTTTGGGAAACCTGGAAGGTACGATGCCTCTAGATGTATCGAATGGGCAATGCAGAAGTCCCACAGCTTGGGGGCTTCCTGGCACAGGGGAGAGGAGCGAGCACCACCCTGTTTGTTTACACAGAACATTGCTGTTGTGTTGTCGGTCAACACCTGCCCTCTACGTCTGCCCTCCAGGTGGGCCTGAAACATCTGGCAAGCAAAGCGGACTGCACTTAGCTCCTGATGTTGATGTGCAACAAAAGTTCTTACTGGAACGAGAGGCCCTGAATCCTGAGGTCTCCTAATTGCGCTCCCCCATCCCATTGCCAACCCATCTGTGATTAGAGACATTGGAGAAGGGCACCCCCACACACACTGCTTGTGGGTTGGGCCACCACATGGGGGACTTGGTAACCAGAGGAGGAAGTGTAATTAACTTGTCTAGGCAGTCTCGGCATGGCCTGTAGACTGAGGTCATCCAGGCCTGAAGGGGCAGGAACTGAAGTCTCGCATGCACTACTACATACGTACAAGCAGCCATGTGACCGAACAGCCTCAGGCAACTTTGGGCCATAGTAGTGGGGTATCACCTTAGGTCCTCCATGATGGGGCCCATAGTTAGAAAACAGGATTCCGGAAGGAATGCTTTGACTTGACCTGAGTCTAGGAGAGCTCTGATGAACTCTATCCTCTGGGTAGGGGTTAGAATTGATTTCAGCACATTTAGTATTAGCCCGAGCTCTTTGAAAGTTGATCATATGAGGTTCACATGCTGTTCCACTTGGGCTTTGGTATGGCCCATGACAAACCAGTTGTCTAGGTACAGGAAAACTTGTACCTGTCACCTCTTCAGGAAGGCAGCTACAACTGACATACATTTAGTGAACAACCAAGGGGATGGCGATAGCCCAAAGGGGAGAACCATGAACTGATAATTAGCGTTGTTGACCATGAAGCGGAGGAATTGCCTGTGGGATGGCACGATTGACAGGTGGAAGTATGCGTCTTTCAAGTTGAGGGTGGCATACCAGTCCCCCAGATCCAGGGAGGGAATAATGGAAGTCAGAGAGATCATGTGGAAGTTCATCTTTTTCATGAATTTGTTGAGGTTCTGCAGGTCCAAAATAGATCTTAGCTGATCTTTGGTTTTCGGGATTAGGAAATATCAGGAATAGAAAACCTTGCCCCAGAACTCTTGAGGGACCTCTTCTACCATTCCGGCTTCTAGGAGTGCTTGCACTTCCTGCATGAGAAGTTGCTCGTGAGAAGGGTTCCTGAAGAGGGACGGGGAAGGGGAGTGGGAGGGAGGAGGGGAACAGAATTGGAAAGAATATCCCAATTCTACTGTGTGCAAGACCCACTGGTCCGAGGTGATCTGGGCCCAGGCCCAGTAAAAATGGGATAGACGATTTACAAAACGGGGAGAAGATCCCTCTGCTGAATAAACAAGGTGCGAGTACTAACCTTGGGGTGAGTAAGTTTCTCTTTCAGGTTATTTTAGTTACTGTGTCAGTTGGGATTGCGTGTCTGGGGACTGTTTGAGCCTTTGTTCCCTGGATCATCCTTGATCATGTTTGATCAGCTGATCAAACAGCCTTGTGATCACCCTCTCCCGTGTAATTAATGAGGGGGTAGGGCTGACCTAGGAGAGAAGGCCTTAAAAGCCAGAGGCTAAGTGACCAAGGGGAGCTAGGGAACAGGTGACTGCAAACAGGGAAGTTTGAGAGGGGGTTTGTGGGAGGAAGTTGTAATATAGTCACTATGGTTAGGAAGGGCCACATAGCCAGTGCCAACACTGCTCCTGTCTCCTCCACTTGCACCTGTATCCAGACAGAGAACCTAACCATGGATGCCTCTACCCAGATCCTGGTGTGGATTTGCAGAGACTGTGGCCTGCATGTCCCATGCACAGAAAGCCAGGCTGGAGGGACTATCCAGTCTGAAAAGGTGCCTGCTGGTGGAATCTCTCAGGAAGCAGGTAGGAGAGCTACAGGAGGAGGTGGCCAGACTAAGCAGCACCCATGCCTGTTAGGATATAGATATTCAGGCCTGTCTGTAAAGGCTTAGACTCTAAGAATTTAGGTGTATTCTTATCATTTAGCTGGTTATAGAGGTATGAAAGAAAGAATCAAAATCACCATCTTCCGGTCTAAAGGCCTTCTCTTACTGTGATAGTCTGAGGCCCTGTTCTTAGGCTAAGGCCTTTGGCTAAACAGCAGAGGCAGCCATAAGCTAGGAAGTGTATGGTCACATCCTCACATTTCAAACTAGTCACACTGAAATAAGGTGCTATTGGGCTGTTAGGCATTATCAGGACAGGCTTGTATTCCTATCACCTCCATTCCTATCACAGAGAAAGGGAAGAGCCTAGAAAATGTAAAAGGAAATTTAGTTTGATAACATCCTGTCTGGCAAGAACACACTTATCAATAGCTGCTATGTGAAATCCTCATTTCTTTGTTGTTCTATCACTGTAGTCCCCATTTCCCTATTGTTTGTCTGTATAATCTCTGTCTGGTTCTGTGATTGTTTCTGTCTGCTGTATAATTAATTTTGTTGGGTGTAAACTAATTCAGGTGGTGGGATATAATTGGTTAAATAATCATGTTACAATATGTTAGGATTGGTTTGTTAAATTTCAGTAAAATGATTGGTTAAGGTATAGCTAAGCGGAACTCAAGTTTTACTATATAGTCTGCAGTCAATCAGGAAGAAAGGGGGGAAATGGGAGCAGGGAATGGGCGTGGGGAAATTGGAATCATGTTTTGCTAAGGGGGGGAATGAGAACAGGGACACAGGTAAGGCTCTGTGGTGTTAGAGCTGGGAAGGGGGACACTAAGGAAGGAAACTGGAATCATGCTTGCTGGAAGTTCACCCCAATAAACATTGAATTGTTTGCACCTTTGGACTTCAGGTATTGTTGCTCTCTGTTCATGCGAGAAGGACCAGGGAAGTAAGCGGGTGAAGGAAAAAGCCCCCATCAGCGCCCATGAGGAATTCCTCGAGAGTATTCATATGGAGACATCCAAGGCTGAGAAAGCTATCCAGTTACAGAGGACTGCTGTCACACCATCGGGGGAGGGGGATATGGCTCTGTCACAAGGAGGACACTGGCTGCTGGTTACTTCTGGCAGCAGGCAGTGCTGCACCCCTACTCCCAACCCGCCCACCATGGTAATGGAAAATCGATATGCTGCCCTGGCAATGAGCGATGAGGAATCACCCCCAAGGCTCGGAGGATCGCAGCCACCACTCCCAGGAGGAAATGTAGGGTAGTGGTGGTTGGAGACTCTCTTCTGAGGGGGACAAAGGCAAACATCTGTCGACTTGACATGGCATCACAGGAGGTATGCTGCTTGCCAGGAGCCCGTATCTGAGACATTACGGAAGGATTGTCAAGGATCATCTGGCCCTCTGACTACTACAGCATGCTACTCATCCATGTGGGCACTAATGATACTGCGAGGTATGACCCTCAGCAGATCAGAAGTGACTACAGGGTTCTGGAAGTAAAGGTGAAGGAGTTGGGATCACAGGTGGTGTTCTCTTCGATCCTTCCAGTCAAGGGTAGGGCCCCAGACAGAGACAGATGCATCCTGGAGGTGAATGCTTGGCTGTGAGAATGGTGTCGTCAGGAGGACCTTCGCATTCCACTGCTCTCACTGTGGGCAAACGCCCTCTCTCAGCTTTCTTCTGATTTTTGTGCGGCACCAGCGAGTGTGAGGAAGCCGCAGAGCTCATCTTCAGAGTGTGGCGGTGCTGGGGGCCCTTAGATCCAGAGTCCTTTTTTGGTGCTGCAGCCTCCCTCACTGAGGCTGGTGTGCTCTGCACAGAAGTGCTGGGCTTTGGACCTGACATGGGCTGTGCTGGCTCGGGATGAAGAGCCGACTCCATAAGGAGAAGTTTCAACCTAAAGTCCTCTCCTTCTTGGTTCTTGGGTGGAAGCCTCTACAGATTTTACACTTTTCAGTCTGGTGGGCTTCCCCCAAGCACTTTAAGCAGGAGTCCCGAGGATCTCCCCTAGGCATAGGCTTCTGGCAGGACCCACACAATCTGAAACCTTGAGACCGAGACATGCCCCAGACCCCGGGAAGGGAGGAAAAAGTGGGTGGGAAAATCCTCACAGAAACTTATGTAACTATCTTATACTAAGAACACTAACTAACTCTAATTAAACTATTTTCAGGTACAAATAGAAAAGTCCACTAGGGGATTGCTTGCTGTAGCAAGAGAGAGAAGAAGCAGCTCCAACAA
Source organism: Eretmochelys imbricata (assembly GCF_965152235.1). Lineage (NCBI taxonomy): Eukaryota > Metazoa > Chordata > Testudines > Cheloniidae > Eretmochelys > Eretmochelys imbricata. The sequence goes on from NC_135572.1 coordinate 102,843,266, forward strand.
CCATCATAAGATGTAAGAAAGAACTGAAGAAGCAGCGAGTCGGCATGAAGGCGCAACTCCAGAGGGCTCTACAGTCGACCCGATAGGTACCACTAGGGGAAAAACCTTCCAATGACCGTTCACACGGTGCGCACACACCTACATGGAATCGACATGAGAAAGCACTTGAAGAATAAATTGTGCACTAAATATTCCCCCTTTACCTTCAACAACTTGACTGATTTACTGTATTTTAATTCAACGATCATTTCACTGGGTAATTACTTTCCTAATTAATTTTTTTAAGTAAAAAATTTTTGAGAATTGCAAAAACATGGCTTTTGATTAATACAATTTTTAACAAAGGTCAAATCAATTTGCATTAGAACTCAATTGCTCAAAGTTCATTTTAAAAACTGAGTTTTAAAACCTGAAAGTAGGATCTGTTTTGTTCCCCTGGTCGCTGGAGAAAGGACCCTCCACAAAGGGATCCTTTGATTCCCAGCAAAGATTCTCCAGAGAAGATAATACAGCCCAGTGTTATATTATCTTTTCTGCTGCCGCCCCCATTTCCTTCCGGCATTTTAGGGTATATCTACACTGCAGCTGGGAGATGTGATTCTCAATGCAGGTAGACAGACTCACACGATCTCATCTTGCCTATGAGTAATCTACTTAACTCACCCAATTCTATGCCATAGTAGCATTTAAGTATTTCCTGTCCACAGTCATCCAGATTATATGCAGACTTTGAATGAATCAATGGAGTAAATAATGCAGTTTGAGATCTCATCATTAAGCTTCAAAATAGGGAGACAGTTCTTATTGCCAAGAGCTTTTAACATAGAACTCAGTCACGAAGGTCATTTTAATGAAATAGCATGATGTCAAATTGTTACTGTATAGAGCCCCAGTACTGCCAACCACAAAAGTTCAAAAATCATCATGATTCAGGCCCCAGAAAATCCTGAGATTGACTTAAAACCATGAGATTTTTAAAATATATATAGACTGGGGGTTCCTTTTATTTGCCCATTGGTTTTTGAGCCTTCAGTGTGAACTCTAGTCACATTTTCAAGCTCTCCTCTACAGTCATATGGAGAAAACTAGGCACTTTCAAACTAAGTTTAAAAAGGTGAGATTCTCCCATTATCAGAGGATTCCAGGGCTTGGAAAAAAAAAAAAAAGAAGCAAATATTGCAAGACTCTCATGAGAAATCATGAGAGTGGGTAGCTCTGCAGATCTACTTTATTTATGTAAAAAAACCATATGTATGTTTAATTTCTCTAACAGATTGAAAGGTTCCATTGACAAAGGGCACTCACTTAATTTTCCATTGACAAAGGGTAACACCCGGGTGTATCACCAGGGTGTGGCTGGTGGAACACACAGCATGCATAACTCATCGGAGATCACGTGCAACTACGCAGTACATCCATGCATTACTGACTCATAAAAAGTGAAAATTACCAGCTCCACGAAAAAGAAAACAAAATAAAAATTTAGGGATTTAGTGTCCCTAAATGTTGTGAGATTGGGAGACCGCAGCTGTAGTTCTCTATTTTACCACAGAAACGCAGCACAAACAGTGCAGCACCAGCAGTTCTGGATTAAGGCCAAGGCACTATTTGGCACCTTACAAATGTAATTTCTAGCCATCATCGTTGCAAGGGAAAACTTTAAAATAAGCCCTGAGCGTAACTGATGCAGAGAATGATTCCCCTGACCCTGCACGCAGCCCGAGACAAAATCTCTGGGAGGTATAATTATAAACTGAACCATGCATTTCAATGTGCTGTTAACTCCAGCAGCACCCCAGAAGAGGCATCTAGGTACACAGAGATGAAAATTGTGAAGGAGGCTCACCACTCCCACTCCATCATGCAAGTACATCACAGCTATAAGGGTAAGAGTAAATACTGGGGGCTCCCTACTGCCACACCTGCTGCTGTAAGGGAAGAGAAGCCTTGGTGGGCAGGGAAACAATCCCATACCACCGTCACTCCAAGGGGACAGTAGGACCACAGCACAGGAGCACGGCCATGATGTAGGTATGGCACAATAGGGAGCTCTATGTCATGGTATATCTAGGGCCACAAAGTGCATTAGTCTGGCCTTGAGTGAAAGCTTCCACATGTTAGGCTATTAGCTTGCTTAAAACTTGAGCTGGTGGGATCATTTCAAGGGAGGGAAGGATATTTCAGTCTCCATGTTCATTCAGTCCTTGATCTGAGTGCATGGGTGGCAGGTATAATAGGTCAGGGAAGGCTAAGCCTTCCCTAACCCAAGCCATGGCCCTCTCCACGCTTCTCTCCAAGGCCCCACCCTCACTCCTCCTCTCCCCCAAAGCTTGGGGCTTGGCCAGCTGGCAGCTGGGGGTGATTCACGGGTTGGGCTGTGCTTGGGCCAGCCAGCAGCCCAGGGATCAGGGCAGCTGGGGAGGGTGAGCCGGTGCTCGGGGCAGTTTGCCTTGGGCTTCTCTGGCCATGGTGCGGGGAACAGCTCAGGGCTCCAGCAGGGGAGCGGGGAGGCAGAAGAGGTAGGGTAGGGCGGGTCCTCAGGTGGAAGGGGCTGGGCCAGGGGCTAGCCTCCCTGAAGTGGGATTCACGCACCACCGATGCCTGAGTGTCATGACTGACAGCAAGGGTGCCAATCAATGCCTGTTGGGACAGATTTTTTTCTTTCACAAACTAAATTTGCTTGTTTTACACATACAGGTAGAACTACTGAAGGCAATAGGAATATTTGCAAGAGCAAAGCAAGCTGAATTTGCCCCTTCGTTTGCACACTGATTCATAAATTGTAAGGACAGAAAGGACCATTGTAATCATCTAGTCTGACCTCCTGTGTAGGTCATAGGCCTTTGCTGAATTAATTCCTATCTGAACAGAAGCATATCTTTTGGAAAAAACATCCAATCTTGATGTAAAGAGTGCCAGTGATAGAGAATCCACAAGTTTCAGAGTGGTTGCTGTGTTAATCTGTATCAGCAAAAAGAACCATAGAGATTAACAAATTTATCTGAGCATAAGCTTCCATGGGCTAAAGCCCACTTCACCAGATGCATGCAGTGGAAAATACAGTAGGAAGATATATATATAAATATATATACAGAGAACATGAAAAAATGGGGGTTGCCATATCAACTCTAACTAGACTAATCGATTAAGGTGGGCTATTATCAGCAGGAGAAAAAAAACTTTTGTAGTGATAATCAGGATGGCCCATTTCAAACAGTTGACAAGGTGTGAGTAACAGTAGGGGAAAATTTAGCATGGGGAAATAGTTTTTAGTTTGTGTAATGACTCATCCACTCCCAGTCTTTATTCAAGCCTAATATAATGGTGTCCAGTTTGCAAATTAATTCCAGTTCTGCAGTTTCTTGTTGGAGTCTGTTTTTGAAGTTTTTTTTTGTTGAATAATTGTGACTTTTAGGTCTGTAATTGAGTGTCCAGGGAGGCTGAAGTGTTCTCCGACTGGTTTTTGAATGTTATAATTCTTGACGTCAATTTTGGGTGCATTTATTCTTTTGCGTAGAGACTGTCCGGTTTGGCCAGTGTACATGGCAGAAGGGCATTGCTGGCACATGATGGCATATATCGCATTGGTAGATGTGCAGGTGAACGAGCCTCTGATAGTGTGGCTGATGTGTTTAGATCCTATGATGGTGTCTCTTGAATAGATATGTGGACAGACCCTTAGTAAGATGTTCCAATGGTTAATTGCCCTCACTGTTAAAAATTTGCATCTTATTTCTAGTCTGAATTTGTCTAGCTTCAGCTTTCAGCCATTGGATCTTGTTATATTTTTGCTGCTAGACTGAGGAGCACATTATCAAATTCTCGGTACCTACGAAGATATCTGTCCACTAGGAACTAGAGACAAGCAGCTTGTTTTTGCATAAGCTGTATTGCCAACTCTAGGAATTTTCCTAGAAGTCTCATAATATTAGAAGTTGGTCTTCAAGCCCCAGCTCCTGGAGGCAAGTGGTTACTGGAAAATCTGAGTTTTAATTAAATAATAAGCTTCTGGCCTTCATGGTTATGGAGAAAAGCCTGAAAATGCAACCAAAACACTCAGAAACCACAAAACAAATAAAAAGGACCCAATATTTATTACTTTTGAAAAATCTTATGATTTTTGTGTAATAACTCATGATTTTTAAATGCTTGATCTTGACAATACTGTATACATCACCAAATGGCCACAACCTTCAGCCACCTCCAATTTAGGTTAGATTTGGATTAGTAATTTATAGCTGAAAGTCACTGGAGCCTATTACCAAACTCTCTAGAATGGAAACCCCTACTTCAATCTATGTGAAATTCTCAAGAAAATGATTAGTAAATTTCATCTTGAAGAGTATGCTTGTGTTCATTTTAAACAAAATGTGATTTAGAAGGTACGTATGCATAAAGAAGCGCGCTGTGGCTCACCACCCTAGGAACATTCTAGAAAAGGCCAAGGGAAGGGGGAGTGAGCTCAACATGTGGAGTGGAGAAGTATAAGCATGTGATGAACAAATCCAGATATGGAAAGGTTAAATTTGATTGGCTAGAGGTTTGTGTTATGTAACTTGTTATGTAACTGCCATGTGGTATAAAATAGCAAAGGGAGGGGCTCCTTGCTGGAGCGATTCTGGCTGATTTTTGTACCAGGGGCGCTCCCTTTGTGCACAGTGAATAAAGTCTTGTTGAATTGAACTGAATAAAGTATCAAAGACCCTTGATTCTGCCCGGCATCTGACTTATTTGGTTATTATTGGGAACCACAAAATCCCAACAATCTCTGATTGATGGGCTAGTGATTCATGAAGAAACAATGCTGCAGCCAGCAAGAAATTTAAGCAAGATCTAACAATAACTGAAATTCAATAAAAAAAATTCTATTTGATACTAACTGAACTCATTAATGCAAATCATAACAAAAAAAATACAGAACGTTATAAGCATTTTTGTGGCAACACATATTATCAACATTTCTGCTAATGCTTCTTAGGAGAATCAGCATAAATCTAATTCTTCATCAACAAACAGCACATCACACCTTCTTTTTCATAAAACTTGTTGCCTGAATTCATTTTATAGCATGAGAGTGAAATTTTTAGTATTTAAATAAGTAGTGACAATAGTAAATAAGTCATTTTCTGCACATCGCGCTTGGCTTTTTTTGGTTTGCATCAGATTCGTATTCAAGTTTTATAACTCCTACTTGCCATATTGTTACTTCCCTTTACAGTATCATCAGAAATACAATTAAGAGAAAATAATCTACTGTTCCATTTTCTAATCAGTTTCCAATTTTAAACAAACAACACATGGATAAAACAGGATAAACTCCAAGAATTATATCTGCTGAGCAAAATGTTACAACAATTTTGTTCTTTTTCTTTTAAATTCTGTATGGGTTACATAAACATTTATTACAATGTAGCACTCTGCTCCATTTCAATAATAAATAATACTTAGTACTAATGCTGTGTTTTTCATTCTTATATCACTAATTGGTAAGCATTATTATCCCCATTTTACTGCTGTGGGGTGGGGTGGGGGGAAAGAACACAGATAAGGGAAAATGTAATCCTAAGAACCCAGTGTAGAAGTGAAATGGTAGGGACCCCCCCTTTGGATTATGAAATATCTGCTAAGCAAATACTGCACAGGTTCACTCAACATGACGCAGCTAAACCTCCTTTCCTTGCCCACTCTTCTGTTTACATCACATCTTCCTTTCTCAGGACCCTCCCCTACTTTCCTTCTCATTCTGGTCAAACTCTTTAAAATCACGTTTAATGCTCTGCACAGCGTTGGAGACTTGAAGGTATTGCAGCTCCCAAAGTCCTCCAGGTCTGGATGAAACAACTAGCTAGGACTGCAGCTGCAGGGAACCCCATTGTGGGAGTTGAAGGGGATGTTTGACCCAAGTAGAGGATGACATGTTTCATCAGCCATAGACGTGCCCTGGGGCTGTAGACTTGGAAACCAGCCCTATCAACTCTATGGCAGAGATGCTTTCTAAAAACACTATTAAAGCTTTTAAGGATTTTATTTTGCACTGTTATCTGTCTGGTTTACTTTCTAGAATGTAATAATATTTACCAACAGAAAACCCACACCCTGAATTAAAAGCTTACACAGCTAATAATGGATATAGAAGAAAAATACCTCTCTTTATGTGTCAATCACTTCATTCCAGTCTCAGACATGGGGCTAGGTGGGAACAAACTGGAGGCCAGTGGGTAGTGGAAAAGGCACCACATACAGGATTACTGAGCACAAAGAATTCTTCAGTCTCCCCAATCCTTCCCACAATCAAATAAGTCACTGCAGATCTTGCTGATTTGCAGATATGGGAAGGGGAGCATGATCAGGATTTACCACTATCAGTAACATTTTCACTATACAAAGGAGTAACCTCAATATTTACTCACAGTAGGAGATCTGGTCCATTGTGGACCTTTACAATAATTTTCCAAAGTGGCAAAATGGTCTTGTTCGTAGGGAATTTACTCCACAGAGAGGCGAGCAAACCAGCTTAGCTTTCCTCAAGAGAAAAGGATGTGTGTGTGTGTGTGGGGGGGGGTACTAAGAGAAGCAGTTTTCTGAAGGGTTGGGAGGGAGGCAGAGGCTGACATGAACTTCACTGATGTGGGCACATGGATGAAGAGTTCTGAGGTCAATAGTCTGGGTGAAGGGATGTATAGAGTGTATATTTGAATAAATAAAATAACTGTAGTTATTGTGCAAATTCAACATTCTCAGCCAAACAGAGTACAGGGATTTGTCTAAAAGAGAAAACACACCATATGCAGTGCATCACTGAGCATTCTCATCCTTTTCCCGCAAAACCCTTACCCACGTACTTAACTTCAAGCACATGGGATCACACATATGCTTAAGTGCTTTGCTGTATTGGGTCCAGATTGCTCAGCATCCTGTGGGATTGAGTTCCATAAGATTTACCACATGTATCAGTAACTGTAAAACCCTGTATTCTGGATACCATTCCTTTTCAGTGTAAAACATATTAATTCTACATGACTAACATAGTGTGTCATGTAAATTTGATTCCTCACTGGAATGCTTTGTTATTAGACAGCTGCATTGTGTAAGTATAAAGATTCTACCTCTAGCTGATGCATTTAGAGATTGCTCAGATATCTAACTGTAGATAGACCAACTTAAAATGAGGATTAGTCAAAAAATGTTATCCAGTTTCTCAGACTTGCGATGAACCATTGCACTATTAGCAGGTTTCCACTGGTTGTAATAAAACTATTTCCCAAATTCAAAATGTGAAAATTAGCAGGATCAACACAGTGGTTAACACTGACTGTAATAAGCTCTTCCTATTATGCAACTTTGGAAATGAAATTTACCAAACACATAATTGGTTAAAATCATCTATTTTGAAAGCCTTTTGACATTTTCCCTCCTATGCAGACAGTTTTAGTTAGGATGTAAAAATGATTAACTGATTGCTCAGTGACTCTCCATACTGAACAATACATTCACGGAATTATTGGAGCAAAACATTTATATGCTGACACATTTTATGAGAAACTCGATACTCAAGTATGCTGAAAAAATAAAAACAAAATATGCCATTGTTGGACTTCTTTTCTTATGCTAATCTATGCCACTTAGATGACAAATGCAAAGCTGAAAGACTGACAGTTCTTATAAAAAAATCTTGGGGTTCCCAGAAGTGTGGATTCACTCTTGCTGAGCTGCTGTCTGATGAATCATTCTCTAGCTGACTGAAGCTTTCAGCAGCAGAGGTGTAAAGAACATGCCACAAATAAAATGTTTTGGCTGTGGGACCTTGCTCTAAATGATATTCTGCTAATCACAACACTTAGGGAATATGCATTAAATTTAATATTTTACTTATATGTTAATATCAGACACCTGTTGGGAGGCCCTGAACGTTGCCAGTTTCATTCAACAACATAATTACAAATGTCACATTTCCTCAAACCAGATCTGCATCAGACAATTTTTCCTTCTTGTCATTTTTTCCTCACATGCCCCGAGGACTAGTTTCCTCCTAGTCAGTGACCTATATTATGGCAGACTTGCTGCCACAGCTGCAGAGAATACCTTTTGATGTAGTGTCAACCCTCCTCATACTGAGCTCTAGTCTCTGGCTGTTATTTCTCAAGCAAAGTTTCTTGGAACTCTCCAGTCTCTCATGAAAGGATCCAAGTCTAAGATTCTTATTGCCAGGGACAATTGCTCTTCTTCATTAAGAAAAGAAGTCAGTTAAATTTTATCAGTTTCGTCCGAAAGATGGCTCACTCACGTGTGCGTGCATGCACGTGCGGAAAGAATTTTTCTTCCAATCCAGGGACTTACAGCAAAGAGGCAGGCATTCTACTGCCACCATTGTAATGTAGTGAGTAGGCCAGTGGATCAATGTAGGGGTCACTGGGAACCCTGCTTCTCCCGGAGAATGCCCACAGACACCCTACTTCATGTTGCCATGGAGACATGCACCTCTGAACTACATCCAGAGTGGCAGGGCATCTCCCTTTCTGACATCTCTGCAGCTTTTCTCCCCTGCAGCAGAACAATGACTATTCCACTGTGCTCAGAACCTTCTACATATAAAGCATTTGGGCTGTGGGAAGGGCGGCCAGCACAACCCTCGGCCCGCGCCGCTTCTCGCAGGCCCCATTGGCCTGGAGCAGCGAACCGCGGCCAGTGGGAGCCGCGATCGGCTGAACCTGCGGACGCGGCAGGTAAACAAACCGGCCCGGCTAGCCAGGGGCTTTCCCTGAACAAGCGGCAGACCGGCTTTGAGAACCACTGTGCTAGAATATTAAGATTAGGTCTCCACTCTCAAGATTATATTGGACCCATAAGTCCAAAAATAGAAAGGGCCGGATTCTCCACAATGTTACTCCAGTTTTACACTACTGTAAATCCACTGATTTCAGTGGATTCACACTGGTGTAAGATGGATTAATACAGCAGAGAATCAGGCCCAAAAAGTTTTACCATCCAGGCAAGGAATATTTCTGTATTTCTAAGGATACAGACCTTCACCTCATTATATATATATTAAAATGTTGCTGTCTGCTGTTTACAAAGTTTGACAATTTCTGTCTGAGAGAGTACTGCAAAATAAAGATTGTTAACACTGCTACATTGTAGATGAGGGTTCTCTGGACATCTTCTAAACTAATTAAAGATGCCAATCATTTTTTGAAAGGATATAAAAGCAGACTCCACAATGAACCACACAGTGATGTTATCTTCAGTGTGTAAATTCTACAGTATATACACGTTTTCTGTACACAGTGTGACTGGATATAGGCCAGCAGTAATTGCTGTGACAACTTGCATTTGCCTGCTGAGATGTGACTGTGGTTTTCCCAATAAGACAGGATACAATGCCTATCATCCCTTTCTCCATATAGCCTTTGGAAAATTGGATTTCCAGGGTAAGAGCAGCGAGTGCACTGATATTTAACTGAAAATAAGGAACATGTAGGAGACAGTATTTTTAAACTACTTTTGTCTACAAAAATATGGTTTAAGATGATCACTTTTTTGTGCTGTACATCCGAGTTTCTGCTTCAAATGGTATTACTATGAATGAAAAAGGACCTCAAGATTTGGCTCAATAACTATAAAGGTTCAAGCTGAACAAGTGATGAGTCTTAAGGTGGCAAGAACAAAGTCCTTTCAGAATGTATTTAAAACAGTAATTCACTTTTCTTAATTTATGTTTGGCACTCAAATATTACAGCAACGGGTATCCCACAAATACTTTACATAGATAGACAGGAAGGTATGACACAGCTGGTGTCAAAAGTCCTGTGAATTAGAAGCATTGCTGATGGTTAATATCCATCCCCACCACATAAGAGTTGTAATGATAGTATAGAAAAGAATACTGTGTCTGCGTCCACTCATTTCTCACCTAGAAAGAAATTACCCATTCCTAGAATCCAAATCTGTCCTGACCTCTCAGAAGCTGTGACAAAACTAACAATCATGTTTCAGGTTAATCGTTCAAATGTTAGTTAACCTGAGAGGAAAGGTAGTGATGCAGTCTTCAGTCAAACAGGGTGAGTTAACTAAATAAAATGTGCAAGTTCCTGCTTGTTCCAGTTTACCAGTTCCAGATAATGTGTAAATAAATATATCAAACTATTATTCATTTGGCACAAGTCTAGATCGAAGACCTGTTTGGTATTGACTTGAGTTACCAAAACAGTGTCTCTGTGTGTGCGTAACCTGCGGGTTCTCTTATAAATTTAAAGAAACTGATTATCAAGAAGATATATTTTAATGAAACATCATTGACCCTAATTCTGCACTAGATCCTCATGGGCGGACCCCTTTGCTCAGGGGCACCCCATTAACTTCAGTAGGACTCTGCACGGATGCACAGGTCTGCCCATGCAGATCAAACTGCAGGATCAAGGCCAATATGCATTATAAAACCACAAAAAGAAAATAGTATCCTTTGGATTGTGACAGGTGAAATCCAAAAGAGGATTGGCTGATGTTTTAGAAGACAGATGTAACGGTCTTCAGTTAGCTCAGACACTCTGCTGCTATACTGTGCCCATCGCCATAGTAATGGGAGGTAGTTATGAGAGGCTAGGAACAATTAGGTTTCAAGGAAACTTAACATAACACTACTGTTTTTAACATTTTCCCCTAGGTAACCAACTTCATAGAAGAACATACCAGATCATCCCAAACATGGCATGTAATTATTAACATAACTGATTTTGTTTAACTCACTTGATGTTAAAAGTTTTATTTAAGAAACCAAAAAGTGTCTGCAGTAGTTAATTTTTGGCAGGGGTGGGGAATATATTTGACATTTCAGAGAGAACAGAACTCATCAGACATTAGGCAGGTAAAAATGGAGTGAATGACAGTCTGGTTACTGGTTGTGGGTAAGGAGAGAGCCATATGGCATCTACTTCCAAGAGGCACCAGTAGAAACCTGACAGTACATTCAGTGAAATGACCTGAAGCTAACAGGTATCTTCTCAAAATCCCATTGTTCCTGATCCTGCCATGTTAGATGCAGCAAGTCAATAACTAAAATAGCACATTAGCAGAAAGAACAAAAAATTTATTTACAGAATTTCAGGATGTTAGGATCATATTTCTCTGCATTTTACTAATGTTTTTACCTGATATCTAACACTACTGGAAACCAAAGAGAATCTCTCTGGTTGAGATATGAAATGTTAATATTCTTATTCTTGAAACTGAACAACATTCTAACCTTTCATCAGCATTAGAAACAATAATAACTAACATGATCACTGTAGAAAGCCTCATTAAAGAAACAACAACCCCTATGAATAATTAAACACTACATTATACAATATTGCAGGAAATTCACATTGACAAATGTCTACTTTTTCAGAGATCCATAAAATTCTGTGACTTTATCATAACCTAAGTTCCTTAGGGGCACAGAATTTGTCTTCTTGTCTATAAAGCACCTAACAATTGATAATGGATACATTATAATTTAAAATACAGTAAATGGCTTCCAGGGATTGAGAACTGTTGACAGATTTGTATTCCTCACCAAAACATTAGGTAAATATTTATGTTTGTTTTTTCTCATCTGGTCTCTGTTCCTCTATTAACCCTTTCTATGCCACTCATTACATGTTCAAGGAATGCACGTTAGAAATGTGGATGCTTTCACCCCGATGTTAATCCAGGCTTATGGTAGTGTAACTCAGTGAACAATTATGTGTACAGAATCTTACATCTAGGCTTGTGTGCATAGTTACTGTGATTGAGCACCCAAATAAATATTTACACATACATTGTTTGCATATTTCTGAAAAACAATCCCACAATGCACAATATTCCACAGGTAGGGTAAAAGTGTCTATCTTCCTGCTTAATCAGAACTCCCAGGTATCTCCCCAGGCACTAAATGGCGTGGGCCTTTTCTTATCAATTAAGCTGTCTTCAATGTCCCACCACCATGATTTCTCCTAAATTTCTTTTATGATGTTTAATCTAATGCCTGACCTTCTGTAAGGATTGTTATTTCACTTGACCTCGGTTATCATTTGTAATCTCTTTGCAAGCCTTTCATCACGGGGTACTTTTCTCTCCCTCCTACCTTACAGTTATCACAGCCAGGAACTCAAGTTACCTCCACATTATTTCCCACTCCTTGCCTCCTGTTACCACCACTCATAAACATCACACAGTTTTGCCACTGCTAATCCTTTACTTGGTCTTCATTTATCATTTTAATCTTTCCCAGCTTCAGTTACCACCATTAATTTGCTCATCTGTTGTTCTACTGTCTCTGGCCTCGTGTTACTGCCATCAGTGTTTTGACTGTTTTACTATTATCACCATTAAATCTTCCTTTGTAAAACATTGTTATTTATAAATCTGAGAACGTTACAATAATAATACAGAACAAACGTAAGTGTAAAGCTCAGTTGTAGCCAAGAAGGCTCGTTCAGATATTCAGTAGTAATTTAATAGCCTAACAAAAAAATCATCTCAGTCAGTCCGCCCTTCAGGAGGGGTGAGGGGTCAGATGTTCTGGAACAAGAGCCTAAAGAAAGTAATTGACTTCTGGGCTAACTTCACATATTATAGTCCAAAACAGTTCAAATGCTATTTAACTGCTGTCTACCTACATTATTACTAGTTTAAAATAAATCCACCAACTAAATTCCACATGGTTAATTTTAACTGGACTTAGTTGAAAAGCAGAAAAAAAATATCCTCTAATCTGAAAGTAAGAGCAGTGGGGCCACAGTTCATCAGTTCCCACTGATTAACATGGGAGCTAAGGGTGCTCAAAATCTCACAGGATCAGGTTCAAGCTCTAGGAGAGTAATTAGATAGACACCATATAAATTACATATAACCTGGATATATATGCAGATATAGAATATTATGCATGCGTGCATGTATGTTTTCTCTTATATAATGTACTATATACACTATGTAGGATCAAACAGTGTCTGTGCTCAGCTGATATCAAATCGGTATATGCAGTGATTTAAAGCAGCTATGGATTTGGCACGTAACATCCCTATAATCAAAAACATTGTTGGTTTGCTTAAGAAGCACCTCTAACTAACGCAAACACAACACATAGACCACTCTGCCTTCTCACACTGTTTTAAGTCCAAATGTTAACTTGGAGCTCCGGAATAGCAGAATAGTTCAATGATAGACAGCTGCAGACTGAATAAACGTATGAACGATTACGTGCAAAGAGAGGTAGCCGGAGATGGTACTGTCTGAGCGCATGTGGACATTTCTTTATATACTGTTGGTGAATAGCATGTATTTCTGGAGGCAGTCAGGTGAATTAAGATTGTTATTTGTGTGTATAAGAGCCAGTTCTAGGTCCCATTACTGGAGGAATAAGTGGGAATTTTGGGGCCCCCTCAAAGTCACTATTTAAAAAAAAGAAAACAACTTTGCAGGAGTCCCAAGGTGTAGTAGGTCAGGCCCCCCTCTTGGTCCTCACCAGACCATGAATTGAGCTGCTTACTGAGTCCTTCCTCTGTTTGTGGCACACAAGGGATTGTCTGAACAAAAAAAACACCCAAACAAGTAGAGAGGGAGAATCAGAATCTGGTAGTTTTATCTCATAGTCCTACCTGCCTAGCAACTTCATATGGACCATGTTCCAAGGCCAGGAATTTTGACATGGCTGAGGGAAGCAATAAAAGGACCCAGTCACCCAGGTAGAAATCCCGTAGTCTCGCCCCTACATAATAATTTTGTTTCTGTGCATGTTGGGCCTTTCTTAATGTCTCACTGATGAACACAGGTAGGTCCCTCCCATCGTTCCCTTAATTGTAATACATACTGGGTTGCACTCAAGGCACTTAGATGCTCTTCCTTCCAGTCCTCTTGTAGCCAGTCCAGAATTCCCTGTTGGCAGCCACAAAGTAACTAGAAGGGAGAGAACCCCGTAGAGGCAGGCAGGTCCTCCCTTATGGCAAGCAGAAGCAGCAGGAGTAGTGCTTGGGGTCATCTCTAACAGTGATCTCAGCAGTTCCCTTCAGAGTCTTATTTAATTCCACCATGAAGGTCAGCTGTCTCCAGGTGGTACACCAAGGTTTTCAGGGACTTGACCTTCAGAAAGGAGTATAATTTGCACATCAGCTGGTCCCTTGATCCGTTTGGGATTTCCCCATGAAATACTCTCATGAGAACAGCTTCAGGAGCTCTGGGGCTATCGTCATAGCTTTTGCAGAGTGAAGGGGAACAGACTCCAGATACCTGGTCACATAATCAATGATCCCTGATATGTACTGGTGCCCAGATGCAGAGGAAATAGGGACCAAGGTGCCTTAGGAGTCCATTTGTTGCTGGACAGCTGGCACTTTGGGCAGAAGTAACAGTATTCTCTCATCTCCTGATGCATGAGTGGCCAGCAGAACTGGGTTAGTACCTCTGACATTGCCTTGTCTCTTCCCAAGTGTCCAGCACATTATTCCTGGCGTAATTCTGCACCTCTGTGCAATGCAGAATTTGCAGAAATTAACGCTGGATGATTTAATTGGGGATTGGTCCTGCTTTGAGCAGGGGGTTGGACTAGATGACCTCCTGAGGTCCCTTCCAACCCTGATATTCTATGATTCTATGAATGTGCACACAGAATTTCCTTTCCCCACCACAGAAATGGGCTGCAGTGCTTCTACCTGCCACTAGGGGCTCCTGGATCTGGCAGAGCCCAGCTTGCACACAGAAGACAACTGCGGGAGGGAGGGAGAGGGAGCTAGAGGGTTCCCGGCAGCCAGAGTTCCCAGCATGCCCTGAGGGAAGGAGAGGGCAGCATGCAGGACACTCTGTGCAAGCCTGGGACTGAGCATCAGGCTGTTTGTCCCTCTGGAGCCCTGGGCTCAGGAGGGGATGACGGGTGGGGTGTCTGGGCTGGGGGGCCAGAGAGGTTGTGCGGGGTGTCTGGGCTTGGGAGGGGAACAGGTGTGGGTATCTGGGCAATGGGGGGCGCATGGCTGGGCTCTGGGAGGGAAGGGGTGTGGGTATCTTGCTGGAGGGGCCCCGCAGCTGGGCTCTGGGCAGGGGAAGGGGGCAGAGAAACAGGAACTGGGTTGTCATAGGGGTTTCTTCAACTTTCTACTCCGGGCGGGAATTTTTGTTTGTGATTGTATTGTTGCAGACATATTGCTGACAGGCATTTTGAAATAAATTACCAAAATAATTGAAACTGGTATGATTATGTAGTGCTATTTTGACAAATAAAATTTGCAGAATTTTAAAATATTGTGTGCAGAATTTTTTTATTTTTTGGTGCAGAATGCCTCGAGGAGTAGCACAGGGATATCATGCATCAGCTGCAACGCTTCCCAACAGCACTTGTGTGGCACCAGCACCTGATCCTGTTTTGTTGATCCCTTTCAATTCGATACAAGTGCTCTCTTTTAAGCACGAAGTGTGGATACGGCTGAACTCATTCTGTTACTTCCTCATTTACAGATGCAGTTGGTCATATGCATGGTTAAGTGTAGAGTCATTTCTCTGTTCCTACACAAAATGCCTGTCCCATAGGAGAGCTTCTAGGTCCAGACGGATTGCCTCTTCTTTCTCTGTGGGGGTCAGTGTCCATGTTGCTCAAGACTTTCCATCCTCAAGATCTTCAGGTTCCCCAAAGTTTACCAAGCTCTGTGGAACCTGCAGCAATGATCAACCTGGGTCCCTGTTTACTGGATGGACCTGTTTGTTAATGACTTGCCCAAAAAATTGCCAGTCCTGGTCTACGATTATTGTAGGCCAATTTTGTCCAGTGCTACTATCATCACCCCACTGTCAGTTATAAATGTTGGCTGGGGTACATTTGCACATCACCGCATATACACTGCAGGTGGACTGAATTTTTAGGGGTGTCATCATCTTCTATTAGGGAGGCCAGGACCACCATCCAAATACTGCCGGACTCAAGAGTCCTTGAACTCTTTCCTTGAACCATCACCAGCACCATCAACTTGGGGGAGTCCTTTCCTATGTGCGGGTTTCTGCAGTCCAGCCCTGGATATATTCACATTCCATAGAAGGGCGTTCTCTCTTTATGTGCCCCGTCTGCCCACAGGACAGCAAATTATCAGGTTGGCGCTGCCTGTACCTCTCCTGTGTGGGGGTGAACTTGGTCATGAAGCAGAGGCTAGACCTACGTCTACTTCAGTTGTTTGAGGTGCTTGGTGGTTCTACTGGCTATGTTATGTCCCAGCCGACCCTCTTTCTCCCCTAGACTACCCATGGTCTAAGGGGCAGTCTGACCATCTGGGAGGACATCTTTGGGGTTGGACCCCTCAGAGTGGATGTTACTCATTTGAGGTCACCCTCCTGGGTCTCTCTCCAGTCTGTCCCACGCACTGCCAAGACTTTGGTGGATTGCATCTCTAGTGACCCTTCGGCTTCTACAAAGTCCTCCATTAACTGCACTGCATCTGACAATGTCCCAGGGCAGTGCTGTAATACCCATTCTTTGCCTTGTATTGGTAATATTTTTATAAATTGTTCTGTAACTATTGCCTCAGCCACTTAGACCCCTGACTATTCTTCCAGGTGGAGCCACTTTCAACAGCAGCATCCCCTCTCATGCTGCACCACTGTCCAGGCTCTGGCCCCCTTGAGGTAGATCTTGGATCTAAACCACTGGTGGTGGGTTTCCTCAGAAATGTCCAAATAGTCCAAAATGGCAAACTCTACTTGTTTATAGTCCTTAGCCTATAAGTCCATGTTATGGTAGGTTGCCTGCGCTGGACCTGTCAAATATGGGGCCAAAATCAAACCTCACTGTTCTGAGGGCCACTGAGATGCTAGTGCCACCCTCTCAAATGTCACAAAAAGGCCTCAGGATCATCATCATCAGGCTCCATCTTGGTTATCTTCACAGGCACTTTGGGCCCACCCTTCTGTGTAAATGTGACCCACTTAGACTTCCTGGGGACATAGGGACAGCACTATCTGTTGTATCATTTCCTTGTGAAACTGCTGCTGCTGGGTCATCAGTTCCCTCAGCAGCTGTTGCATGGTTTGAACTTGGTGTTGGGTAGTCCAATGCTGCACCAGCTGCTGCTGGAACTGCTATTGCTGTTCCATCTCTGCTAGCCATTTACACCACCCCTCCGGTTCCAGCTCAGAGCTGCTGAACTCTATCCCCTTCTGTGGTCTTAACAACAAAATAAAACAAAACAAAACAAAAAAAACCCTACACACCCTTGTATCAGGCATAGTTATGCCCACAGACTCCATTACTTGTGGTGGGTGCCTCCACCCCCAAGTCCCAACTAGACCACGATTTGAGAGTCATTCGCTATTTGTGGCACAGAAGGGATTCTCTAAACTAAACAAAGACACAAATGTCCTTTTCCCTCTCCTTCCTTTGAAATAGGGAAAATCCGAGTAAAAGAAAAAAGACAAGGTGGTCAGTCTCTTAGGCAGTCTTTTGGTCACCCCTTTGGAGTTTGGCTTGTCTGCTGATTATAGTGTCCCTGATCAGGGTTAGAGTTTGCCTGCAGCCCCTCCTTTTCGTCATCCCGGCTTTATACCGGTGCTATGCAATCTCAAGTGTGGCAAGGTCTGTCATCGTTGTCGTGGTTGTCTTCTTCTTTGCTGGTATGTCCCTGTAACCAGGAGTCTCAGAGGTACAGCAGTCTTTCCTTAGTCATCATCCCTTCCTGTAGCAGGCTTTCACTTCCTCCCTCCGCGCAGAGGAAGCCGTACAGGTGAGTTTGCTTAGAATTGGCTGAGCCCAGAAGAGCTTGTTACCCTCCTCTCTACTGGAGTGAGGGTGTGCCCCTCACAAGGGACTGGTTAGATCCGTGGAAAATCTTAGATTTTAAGAGTTCTAAAAAGTAATATGTGGCTATTGTGTCAATCTTTAGCTATTAGTTATATTTCATGTAAAGGATGAAGACTCTGCAATCTGCTGCTGTTCCACTGCTTAACACTGGAGAACTTAGTACATATTTTGGCTTTTTGGACAATAAGTTGAAGTGCCTTGAAGATCATTGGCAGCGGGCAAATTTACATTCTAGATCTTGCCCCTCTGAACACATTAATGTATATTTTTGCATTCATATTATACATATATAAACATACATATATTCATATTATACATATATAAACATATTATACATACGTATATATGTTATATACATAAAAGTATCAATTTTTTATATATGGCAAATATTTCTAAGGCCTTAGTAAGTATAATTTAGAAACAGATTTGTGAGCTAGAGCACGTTTCAAACATCTTTTCAACAAACTGATCTATAGCTCTAAGGTTGTAATTAAGAGCCATGTTTGACATCTGAATTTAACTGACACCCATATATATATGGCTTGATGCTAGTGTATACTGCCATTCTGGTTTGAATAAAGTTAATTGAAATGATTCCCTCAAAGGGAAATTTTTTGACAGAAGTGAGTAAACAGCTTGGATTCCAATCCCCTTCAGTCACTCTGATTATGTGCTATGGCAGATAGTGATTTTGAATCTAAACTGCCACTAAAGATCAAATCTCAAGGTTAAAAATAAGAGAGAAATGGATATTGGATGCTTCTCCCATGACAAAAAAAAGTGCATGCAGAATATTAATTTAGCTATATCTGAGCCAATCTGCAGAATGAGTAAGCAATGCTGGTGATAGTATTTATCATCAAAGGTATAAAGGTGGCATGAAAACCTGACTGGTGACTAAACAGATTGCTTTCCTAAGGTGGCAAAACACAAAAAACCCACAAGACAACTAACCAAACATATCAAAAACCCAACACCACCAATGTTGATGGACTAAAGACCTGTGCTGAAGAGGGTTGGTTGAATCCTGATCATACTAGAGAAGGTTCAAACAAGAGTTCTTCATCCTGACATGGGCTGAACAGATTCCCTGCTCTTTCTGACAATGTCAGAACTGTATTGTTGCCCTGGAATCTTGACAGTCCTCATACCTACTAAGGGCTTCTCATTCACAAAAGGGCTTAACAGTGCATTAACACAGCTTTTTTCATTTAATTACCTTCATTTTTTATTAAACCAAAGGTGAAATATTGGTTGTAATGTTTGGGTGTATGAGCGGGAGGAAGTCTTTACCTCAGCTCCAACTGAACTGGTTCAATATACAATGTTTTCTTTCCACTGTAGACAGGAACTTACCTGCACTGAGGTTGTCCTCCTTGTTCTGCACCAAAATTGAGTGCCTTCTACTCAGAAACTATGCATAAACCGCTATTGGCAGCAGGAACAATGAGTTCAGGGGCTTTGGGGTAATTTCCAAATAGAATTGTAGGACTGGAAGGGACCTCAAGAGATCATCTAGTCCAGTCCCCTGCCCTCATGCCATAGGAAGCACTGTATTTTGGGACAGAATTAGGAAGACATGCTGGATGCTTATGATTCCTATCTCTTATGTCTCAGGGGCCTCAATCATCCCAGAAAGGAGTGACAAAAATTAGAGATGCCCTGAAATAATTTATGAATATTGTATATCTATCAGGTCACTGGGATGTTTACTGTGTGAATATATTAATTTAATTTAATTTAATTTAATTTAATAGGCGGCTGTTAGAAAAAACAAGCAGGAAGAAAACAGAATAGCTCAAGATAAGCCACTTCCCCAGAAACATTTGAGGGGGTTAAGAGGAAAGACCAGAACTGTTAGCTTTGAAGTTTTTACCTCGTCCCTTGCCAATCTACAAAACCAGTTTTGTCCAGAAGGGCCAAAGGCCTGGAAGCCAGAAGATCAAAAAGACTATAACAGTTTAAAAAAGGAACACTTTCTCAAGAGGGGGAAGTTGTTCGGGGGAGGACCAGACTAAGATGTCGGCACCTGTTGAAGTGGTTAGTCTCTAAGGTGCCACAAGTACTCCTTTTCTTGAGACCTACCTAAGTTACCATCAAGGGATGGGAAGAGAGATGTGCGTAGGATGTTTTTTTTTTTAAATTCTTTTTCTTTAAATGTTTTGTTCCTACTGTTAAAATAAACAATACTTTTGTTTGAGGAGGCTGCCTGGTCTCTGTATTCACCAATGGTCACAGACTCCTGAAGGGCAAAACCACAGACTCCAAACCCAGTTGGACTTGCTGGGTAACTATGGTTGATTCACAGGGTAATGTAGCCAGAGGCTCAGTTCAGAATCAGGAGAAGCACATGATTCCACCCCAGGGAAGGTAAAATATGAGGCCTGGTGCACTCAGTGAAACCATAAAGGGGGGAGAGGTGCAGCTAGCCTA
Source organism: Eretmochelys imbricata (assembly GCF_965152235.1). Classification (NCBI taxonomy): domain Eukaryota; kingdom Metazoa; phylum Chordata; order Testudines; family Cheloniidae; genus Eretmochelys; species Eretmochelys imbricata. The sequence goes on from NC_135572.1 coordinate 102,863,487, forward strand.
GTAATGATGACAGTCAGTTGGTACAACAGCAATAGATGATTCCAAAAGGTTTTGTCAAAAACAGCATATGCTGTACTCTTGCAAAGGCAAGCAACGCAATAAACTATTTCATGCAATCAGCACCCTTGTAATGATTTTCTAAAGCCCTGATCCTGCAAGTTATCTTGCACAGATGCAGGAGTCTGCCTGCATTGAATAATCGGCCTGTGTTCACCTAGGCTACAGTCATACCACAAAAAGAAAAGGAGTACTTGTGGCACCTTGGAGACTAACAAATTTATTTGAGCATAAGCTTTCGTGAGCTACAGCTCACTTCACGAAAGCTTATGCTCAAATAAATGTGTTAGTCTCTAAGGTGCCACAAGTACTCCTTTTCTTTTTGCGAATACTGACTAACACGGCTACTACTCTGAAACCAGTCATATCACAGTGTCTTGGTTGTTCTAGCCTTTTTGGTTAACAGACATCTCTTAGGATAACCTTGGTTAAGCAGTTATTAAAATAGAACCATCAGAAATGAGAAGATATTAGACAAACTGTCAATTTTCACCCTTTACAAAAGATGTATTAAAATTAATTCAGAATTTGATTTTAAAGTTTGAACAAAGAAAAAAAAATCTATATTATCTCAATTATGATTGGTTCAAGAAACACAGTTATACTGCATTAATGCAGCTGATCTGAAGATCCAAGGAGACAACAAATTAAAAAAAATAAAATAGAATAATAAGGCAGGAATATATCAACTGTGTTTAGCAAGTAGCAGTTATTCACAACACTTGAGCAACTACAAATCTTGCAGTGGATTTAGCAGTTCTCCCCAGCATACACATCTTAAACACCATATGCTGTGAAGTACTTTTTAAGAAACCTTCATGCAGACTTTATGTTAGAACAATTTTCATTAGACAGATGTCTCCATCTACAGCTGAAGTACTGGAGCAAGTTAGCCAACCTGTATTTTCTACTTTTGTTCTGACAATAAATCAGAAATAAGCTTTAAACTGGGCCTCCACAGAAGTGTATCTACATCACTGACTTTTAATTATCTGTGTCCTGCTTTTGGAATATAGCTATGCACAATGTACACTCTTGTTTTTACTCATCGAACGGAGAGCAGGAGGTAGCTCCAAAATCGCACAGGGTTAAACAACTAGGCATCTGGGTTTTAAAATAATATATTTTTCTCCAAACGCACACTTGCATAATCTCACAAAGGCTATTCTAAGCATGGGATTTGCCCCCAAACTATTTTGACATGTCATCTCAGACACTTTTGATGTTATGCAGTAAATGCTTCACTGCACGTGCAACTAAAACTGCTGTAACCACCATTTTCAGCTGGGGGGGGGGCAAGGGGTTCAGAGTAAATCTTAGAAGTCTTAGCCTTTTACTGAAGTATATTGTTCACATCAACCCTCAGTCAGGGTGGTCACACAGCATTAATTTCTGAAAGGTCAATGGGAGTTACATGTGCTAAAGCTTCTCTCTAGGTCTGACCCGTAATGGGTACCCTTCCCTAGCCTAATAGCACTTGGGATAGAATGGCAGCAAATAAGTAGGCAGAAAGGTGAGGGAATAGGAACCTACTGTACTCTCACAGGGTAACTGTTAATGTTTCTTATTTCCTTAGTGGAAAAATAATTTGGCATTCCTTGAGTCCCATTTGAAATATCTGTGAACTGCTGGGAACCAATCCACATTTTGGTTCAAAATATGTTTGTTTCACATGGTATGTGATGAAGATGAAATCATCCTAACACATAAAACAACATTTCTTTAGAACTCTACTAGGTATGGTAATCCACCTAGTTTTAAATGTTTTGAATGGTATTTTTTAAAATAACTGGTCCCCTAACCCAACAGTTATGTACCAAATATACTGCACATTTGAAACATTACACCCCTTCCCCAAATGCGTCTCCATTCAGCGACTGCATGATCCCCATGATGGAATCTGCAGGTCAAGAGATATATCATTCTTCATCCTCCATCAGGGAGTCAGCAGAGGCCCCATACTCCAGGCTTTTTCCTCTGGAATCCCACTGGCCAAAAAAAAGCATTGATATGGGAGGAATATACAGCAGCTATTCTAGAGTCATTAGATAACTCTTGGAGCTGAAAGGAAGTATCATCTTTTACCTGGCAGAACCAGGGCTTTATAACAGAAAACGCTGCCTGGAATACATTTCCTGAAATGTTATTTGATATAGTAACCTTGACCACTGAAATAACCAACCACTGGATGTCACTGTTACTCCACACCAATAAAGCAAATACAACTCTGAGATAACCACTAGCCATGTGATGACTAACTGCCCAGTTCTAACTGCCTTGGCAAACAAGTAAATCTTTAAATATATAATGAATTTAGGCCAGGATCCACAAACAGATGTGATGCTGAGGATTGCAATGCTTAAATTTTAGGGGCTTGAAAAATCACAGAAACAACGACAGGTTTCAGAGTAGCAGCCGTGTTAGTCTATCTAGGTTCCCTGTACAATGAATGGGGAGAGATAGGAATCTTACCAAGCGACCTACAAAAGCCAGCATGCTAGGCAGGCAGTCATTTCTGCCTGCAATCTACAGCCAGGAACCCCTCTCCTGGAGTCAGGAGGCTTAAGTGCCAAAGTCATTTCTTGCAAGAATGATTGATGCAAGCACCTAACTCCTCCTTTTGTGTTGAGGAGGTGGCACCCACTTTATAAAAGTTTTAGTTTGGTGGTTAGAGCACTTGCCAGGTTCATTCCTGATGATGGGGAGAAAGGATCTTAACAGGGGTCTCCTATATCTCAGGAGAGTGCTCCCATCACTGAACTATGAGATATTCTGATTTGTGGCTCCCTCAGTCTTTCCTGCTGAAGATGTTGCACTGTGGATAAATACTGAAAGAGTCATTGAGCCAGAAAGAGAGAATAACTTATGGTTAGGACACCCACCCAGTGGTTGGGAGACCCAGGATCCAGTCCCCCATTCCAATCACCCACCTCCTCCAGCCAGATTTTGAATGAGACCCAACCTGCTACACTGCTGTAGCATTTAAAATGTAGACAAACCCTAAGTAACAAACTTGGTCCTGCTCTGGGCAGGGGGTTGGACTAGATGACCTTCAGAGGTCCCTTCCAACTCTGATATTCTATGATTCTATGATTCTATGAAACTAAAGAGGACTGTAGGGCAGATTTAGATCCAATCCCCTTATTTTAAAAACACTATGTTAAAACTCAATGGCTTTTTTGGGGTGGGGCGGGGGGCTGGCAATTTCTCAAAAGTAGAAGAAAATACTTCACACTGCATCACATTAAAAAAACACAACAGTGTTTTTATTGATTTTTATACAATGGATATCTAGTTCGGAAAAAATGCCATACAACTGGAAAAAAAGCCCAGGTAAAGTGTGAAGGTACACTAGACTGACAAGTTGTCAAAACACATTGAAAGCAGTGGACATAAACAATAACTAGCTATAGTAAAAAGTAGCCTTTTCACCAAACAAAGCCTTTTAACTAAATTTGCTACCGTCAGATGAGAGGAGTCAGAAAAAGAACAGACATTTACTGACTAGTGTTGTAGCCATGTTGGGCCCAGGATATGACAGAGCAAAGATGGGTGAGGTAATATCTTTAATTTATAGGACCAGCTTCTGTTGAAGGGAGATAGAGACAAGCTTTCCAGCTTCACAGAGCTCTTCTTTAGGTTTGGAAAAGGTAGCTAGAGTGTCCCAGCTAAATACTAGATGGGACAGATTGTTAAGCATGAAGGGGTGTTCTAAGACTCCATTCCTTTTCTGTTCCTGGCCAAAAAACAACACACAGATTGATAGAACCTTTGTTTCTCCCCCCCTCCAGCTTTGAAAGTATCTTGTCTCCTCATTGGTCATTTTGGTCAGGTGCCAGCGAGGTTATCCTAGCTTCTTAACCCTTTACAGGTGAAAGGGTTTTTCGTCTGGCCAGGAGGGATTTTAAAGATGTTTACCCTTCCCTTTATATTTATGACACGCCCCCCAAATCACAGCTAGGGTGAAACGCTGGCTGTGATTTCTTCCTGGAGCTCTAGGAGAAAACAGAGTTAATAAGACACATGCACCTCTAAATATACTACCAAGTATATAAAGACTAACAATATTTTCCACATCTCAAGGACAATTTTAACCAGTTGATTCTGGGAAACTTTCACAGGAGAGTGCATCAGCCACTTTGTTAGAAGCTCCTCAGATGTGCTGGATGTCGAAATCAAAATCTTGGAGAGCTACACTCCACCAAATAAGTTTTTTGTTATTTCCCATGGATGTATGAAGCCACTGTAGCGCAGCATGGTCGGTTTGCAGGTGGAAACGCCGTCCCCAAACATATGGGCGTAGCTTTTCCAGAGCGTAGACAATGGCGTAACATTCTTTTTCACTGACTGACCAGTCGCTTTCCCTCTCAGACAGCTTCTTGCTGAGAAACAATACAGGGTGGAATTCTTGATCCAGTCCTTCCTGCATTAAAACTGCTCCCACACCACGCTCGGACGCATCTGTAGTTACTAGGAACGGTTTCTCAAAGTCTGGGGCCCTTAGTACAGGGTCAGACATGAGTGTCGCTTTAAGCTGGTTAAAGGCCTTCTGACACTCTTCGGTCCACTGAACGGCATTTGGCTGTTTCTTTTTAGTTAGGTCTGTCAGTGAGGCAGCGATTTGGCTGTATTGTGGTACAAATCGCCTGTAATATCTGGCCAAGCCTAAGAAGGATTGGACCTGTTTCTTTGACTTTGGGACAGGCCACTTTTGGATAGCATCCACTTTGGCCTGTAGGGGGTTGATAGTTCCTTGACCCACCTGGTGTCCAAGGTAAGTCACTCTGTTTAAGCCTATTTGACACTTCTTAGCTTTAACAGTTAGTCCTGTCGCCCTTATGCGCTCAAAGACTTTTTGTAGATGTTCCAGGTGTTCTGCCCAGGAATCCGAAAATATGGCCACATCATCAAGGTAGGCGACTGCATATTGTCTTAATCCTGCTAGGAGACCATCTACAAGTCTTTGGAAGGTGGCGGGTGCATTCTGGAACCCGAAAGGGAGTACATTAAATTCATATAGCCCAACATGTGTGGTGAAGGCTGACCTTTCCTTGGCAGATTCATCTAGCGGTACCTGCCAGTACCCCTTGGTTAAGTCCAAGGTAGAGATGAACTGGGCCCATCCCAGTTTCTCTAATAGTTCATCTCTGCATGGCATTGGATAGTTGTCTGGGCGAGCTACAGCATTTAGCTTACAGTAGTCCACGCAAAAACATATCTCCCCATCTGGTTTGGGAACTAGAACCACTGGAGATGCCCATGCACTGCCAGAGGGGCGGATTACCCCCATCTGTAGCATATCCTGGATCTCCCTTTCTATAGCAGTTTTAGCTTGAGGAAACACCCGGTAAGGTTGGGCTTTAATTGGGTGAACATTACCTGTGTCAATGGAGTGGTATGCCTGTTCAGTCAGTCCTGGGGTGGCTGAGAACATTGGCGCATAGCTAGTGCACAGCTCCTTGATCCGCTGTCGCTGCATACGACCAAGGGTCATGGAGAGGTTCACCTCTTCTACACTACCAGCACTCAGTGTCATCTCCTCCCTGGGCTGTAAACTGACAAACCTTTAATTCTCTGGATCGATTAGAAGAGCTGAGAGGCGGTGGGTTGCTCCGGGCTGCAGTCCAAGCTCTCTGGAGGCTTTCATCCGCTTCCTGTTCGGTCTGGAACTGTTCTCTTGATGCTGGAGACATCAGTTCCTCATTGGATTGTGGACCCAGGCTTGGTCCCTCTGGAAGCGATGCAGGGGATGGGGCTGTTTCCGTTGACTGTGAACCGCTCTCCGCTGGTGCACGATGTTGGGTTCAGGCTCCGGCTGAGCCTCTGGTGTAGGGTTATCGGCTGCTGCTGGTTCAGGTTTGGTGGGGCCCTCTGGTGTTGGGGTTGCAAGTACTGGATTCAGTGCTGGCAGTGGGTCTGGTGCTGGTTGTTCTGCTGGTTCCGGTTCTGGGACTGGCGCTGTCTGGGTCTCTGGGACTGGATCCACTACTGCTGTTGCAGACATTGGCCTGGGGTCCGGGTCCATCACCTCTGACCGGGTTCTGGTAGAAGTTTCTGGAACACAGCTAGGCATGACGGCTTGTTTAGCCTGGCTGCAGGTGACCATTCCCACCCTCTTGGCTAGCTTCACATGATTGGCCAAGTCTTCCCCCAACAGCATGGGGATGGGATAATCATCATAGACTGCAAAAGTCCACGTTGCTGACCAGCGCTTATACTGGACAGGCAACTTGGCTGTAGGCAAATTGAAAGAGTTGGACTTGAAGGGTTGAATTGTCACTTGGATCTCTAAGGTCCACTAAGGAAGCATGGATAGCTGACAATTGTGCTCCGGTGTCCCTCCACGCGGTGACCTTCTTCCCACCCACACTCACAGTTTCCCTCTGCTCCAAGGGTATCTGGGAGGTATCTGGGCCTGAGGACCTCTGGTGTGATTCTGGTGCAATGAACTGTAATCCGTTGGGGTTCTTGGGGCAGTTGGTTTTCACATGCCCCAGCTCGTTACATTTAAAACATCATCCAGCTGACGGATCACTGGGGTGAGGTGGGTTGCTGGAGAATGGTGTGGCAGGACAATAAGGTGTCTGGAGTATTCCTTGGTGTGTAGTTGGGGCCTTGGGCTAACCCCGGTAGTAGGGTGTGGTCTGAGGGTGTCCCTTCTGGTATCCACTCCAACTGCGACCAGGGTTGTTCCTCTCTCCTCCCTCCACCCATTTTGTTCCGGCTTGCTCCACCTCTCCAGCGGCCTGGGACTGCTCGTATCGATCAGCATAAGAAGCAAGACTTTCTGCTGAGTCCATTTCCTTATCCCATAAACACTGTTTTATTTCCTCCTTGGACATATTCAGGAATTGCTCCTGAGCTATCAAATCACACATTCCATTAAAGCTAGTGACACCCCTTCCTTGGACCCATTTATCTAACAGATCCTTCATCTGATTTAAATAAGCCACATTACTTAGTCCAGGCCCTCTCTTAAGGGTTCGAAATTTTACTCTGTATGTTTCAGATGTAATTTGAAATTGCTTTAAAACCAAATCCTTGAACTTATTATAGTCAGAAGCCTCATCAATAGGCATCTTACTGAATATGTCCAGAGCTCTTCCTGTCAACTTTGCGACCAATGTGGTCATCTTGTGAGCTTCAGGAATTTTATGGAGAGTGCACAGTCTCTCAAAGGTGAGAAAATATTCAGCAATATCACTGATTCATCATACTGTGGACATAGTCGCTCCCATTTGTGGATTGTTGGGGAAGGATTGTTAGGGTTATCTAGTAGATTCCGCTCAGCCCTTACCTTCTCCATCTCCAGTTCATGCTTCCTCTCTTTTTCCTTTTCATCCGTTTCTTTTTCCTTTGCCTCCATAGCTCTCCTGTGAGCAGCCTCTTGGTTCTTTTCTACCTCTATAGCTCTCTTGTGGGCAGCCTCTTCGTTTTTTTCTGCCTCTTTCACTGCCTCCATTTCTTTGTCCTTTGCCTCCATTTCTTTGTCCTTTGCCTCCATAGCTCTCCTGTGGGCAGCCTCTAGGGCTTTTTGTGCATCTTTTGCTGCCTCCAGTCTGGTTAACTCCGATTTGTGTTATGCCTTGGTTTCTGTCGTCTTAGCCTCTCTGTTTTTAACTAACTTTACACCCGAGAGTTAAAAAAACCAAAAAACTTGGCTTGTAAAATTTTGCTGTGCTGTAACCAGATACCTATGTTCTCTGATAGTGATTGTCAGCCTACAGAAAAATCCTTTAAAAAAAACTAACACCTTGGTCTCCAGGCAAATAGACAGAAAACCCCTCTAGTTGCTCTGAGGTAAAAAGCAACTTTAGGTCTGTGAGGACTTGTGAATTTCCCTACAGGAGGTTAACTACCCTGCCTTTAGGTAGAGAAAACTCCAGCTCACAAAAGATAATTCCCTTTTGTCTCTGCTCTGGCCCCCAAGCAGAGACAAAAAAAACCTCTAACTGCTTTCAGCTTAACACCTGCTTTCCAGCAGCCCAAAGGAAAACAAATATTTCCTTTTAAAAAATCTGTGCTTCTGGTTCAAAAAATCTCAAATTGATCTCAAAATGATTTCAAGTTAATCCCACCGCTAACACCATGTCAAGGTTCCTTCCCCACTCTGAACTCTGGGGTACAGATGTGGGGACCTGCATGAAAAACCCCCTAAGCTTATTTTTACCAGCTTAGGTTAAAACTTCCCCAAGGTACAAACTATTTTACCTTTTGCCCTTGGACTTTATTGCTGCCACCACCAAGCGTCTAAGAAATATATAACAGGGAAAGAGCCCACTTGGAAACGTCTTTCCCCCTAAAATCCTCCCCCAAACCCTACACCCCCTTTCCTGGGGAAGGCTTGATAAAATTCCTCACCAATTTGCATAGGTCAACACAGACCCAAACCCTTGGATCTTAAGAACAATGAAAAAACAATTACTTTCTTAAAAGAAGAATTTTAATTGAAGAAAAAGTAAAAGAATCACCTCTGTAAAATCAGGATGGTAAATACCTTACAGATGAATCAGATTAAAAACATAGAGAATCCCTCTAGGCAAAACCTTAAGTTACAAAAAGACAGAAAAACAGGAATATAGATTCCATCCAGCACAACTTATCTTATCAGCCATTTAAACAAAACAGGATCTAATGCATATCTAACTAGATTACTTACTAAGTTCTAAGACTCCATTCCTTTTCTGTTCCTGGCCAAAAAAACAACAGACAGATCGAGAGAACCTTTGTTTCTCCCCCTCTCCAGCTTTGAAAGTATCTTGTCTCCTCATTGGTCATTTTGGTCAGGTGCCAGCGAGGTTATCCTAGCTTCTTAACCCTTTACAGGTGAAAGGGTTTTTCGTCTGGCCAGGAGGGATTTTAAAGGTCTTTACCTTTCCCTTTATATTTATGAGAAGGGGTAACACATGTTAATTGCCCACTTCATTTTAAGTGGTTTCTTGCAACATATGTGAACTCCCTTATGCTTAACAATCTGTCCCACTTTGTTTTTCGAAGAGACATTCTGGTTACTTTTTCCAGACCCAAAGAAGAGCTTTGTGAAGCTCAAAAGCTTGGATCTTTTCCACCAACAACATCTGGTCCAATAAAAGATATTATCTCACCTACATTGTCTCTCTGATTTACTGAGTAGTCCATTGAACTTAACTTCTCTTTGAAGCCAGCAGACCCAGTACTTTGCAAAGCATTCACAGCGACTAACAATGGTATTCAGCATGGTCACAAACTACATAAGATTATAGCTGTGATTAATGATGTACTGCACTGCAGTTATTAGTGAATTTGTTAAAACATTTGGCTCAATTCAACTCATGTAGGTGCAGTAATATATTTTAAAATATAGACAGTAACATGTGATACCATATAGGTTTGGAATTCGAAGCCGGACCTTGAATCTTTTATATTATGCCTCAATGGCAACAATAACATCTGTGAAGACAAGCTGTAATTTTACTTGTTTGATTTTTTCACCCATCGTGTGAAATAGTAGTCAGCAATAGTGATGCTGCCATAAATGCCATTTTTAACTTTGACTGAAAGAAGCAGACCAAATATTGGAAGTTTCAAAAAACAGAAACCTCTGAAATGTCTTTCTATTGTCTTTAGACTGGTTTCAGAGTAGCAGCCGTGTTAGTCTGTATTCTCAAAAAGAAAAGGAGTACTTGTGGCACCTTAGAGACTAACAAATTTATTTGAGCATAAGCTTTCGTGAGCAACAGCTCACTTCATCGGATGCATTCAGTGGAAAATACAGTGGGGAGATTCATATTGTATGGTATTTATATTGTATTTATATTGTATATAAATCTCCCCACTGTATTTTCCACTGAATGCATCCGATGAAGTGAGCTGTAGCTCACGAAAGCTTATGCTCAAATAAATTTGTTAGTCTCTAAGGTGCCACAAGTACTCCTATTCTTTTTGTCTTTAGACGGTTATGACAATCCAGCTTATTCTTCAATGACAGGAACAGAAAAAAATAACTGGTTACTCTTAGACTTCATATTATAGATTACCAGGCAATGAAAGATACTGAAATTCTATGGATGGCAGCTCAAGGCAATTCCCCATCCTTAGATAAGCCCTGGTCTGAAATTTCTTGCCTTTAATCTACTCTCTCTGGCTCTAAAGGATTCCTTCTTTGATGGATGGTTGTTAAGCAGCTCCTTGTGCTGCCTGCCACACAGAAATTCTGACATTGAAATGGTATTTTCTCTGATGAACAGTAACAAAACAGGTTTCAGAGTAACAGCCGTGTTAGTCTGTATTTGCAAAAAGAAAAGGAGTACTTGTGGCACCTTAGAGACTAACCAATTTATTTGAGCATAAGCTTTCGTGAGCTACAGCTCACTTCATCGGATGCATACTGTGGTACAAGTTTTTTCATGCAGTTGATAGATTTCCACTCCATACGGCTAAATGCAGTGCCTTGCATAATGACAGGTTTCAGAGTAACAGCCGTGTTAGTCTGTATCTGCAAAAAGAAAAGAAATACTTGTGGCACCTTAGAGACTAACTAGTCAGAGGCTTGTTCACCTGCTCATCTACCAATGTGATATATGCCATCATGCGCCAGCAATGCCCCTGTGCCGTGTACATTGGCCAAACCGGACAGTCTCTACGTAAAAGAATAAATGGACGCAAATCAGACGTCAGGAATTAAAACATTCAAAAACCAGTCGGAGAACACTTCAATCTCTCTGGTCACTCGATTACAGACCTAAAAGTGGCAATTCTTCAACAAAAAAACTTCAGAAACAGACTCCAACGAGAGACTGCTGAATTGAAATTAATTTGCAAACTGGACACCATTACATTAGGCTTGAATAAAGACTGGAAGTGGATGTGTCATTACACAAAGTAAAATCATTTCCCCATGTTTATTCCCCCCCCCCCCCACAACTGTTCCTCACATGTTCTTGTCAGCTGCTGGAAATGGCCCACCTTGATTATAACTACAAAAGGTTTTTTTTTTTTTCCCCCTCTCCTGTGGGTAACACCTCACCTTACCTGATCACTCTCATTACAGTGTGTATGGTAACACCCATTGTTTCATGTTCTCTGTGTATATAAAATCTCCCCACTGTATTTTCCACTGAATGCATCCGATGAAGTGAGCTGTAGCTCACAAAAGCTTATGCTCAAATAAATGTGTTAGTCTCTAAGGTGCCACAAGTACTCCTTTTCTTTTTGTTTAGATGGTGTATTTGCAACTATATCACACACACACACACACACACACACAAATACACACAGAGGGAAACAGTTCCAATTATGAAAGTGGCAGGCTTACAAAACAGTTAACTATTACATATAAGGCCTGATCCTGCAAGCACTGTTGAGCATAGTTGCTTATTACAATGAAGTTACTGGAACTACTCAAGTGAATAAAGATCTTCATGTCTAATTGTTTCTAAGATTGAGTTCCACAGGCTTGCACATGGAGACCATTACACCCACATGATGGAATAGGTGTTAGTGTCCACCCAGGAAGATCCTTTTGCTAGATCAAGGCCATTTTGTGTTACTCTACATTATTACTATTGTGATATTGACCATAGTACTGATTTGTTTGCTGTTTAAACAAATACAGCAAACCTGACAAAGAAATATAATACTAAAATAATAGAATAATAAAAAGAACTTCAGTGGATTAAGATTTAATACAATCCATTTTCAAAAAGATTTTTCTCTACAATAGAAATAACTTTTTATAGAATTATTATAAAAAACCACACATCTCCCGTTTATAGACCACATTTCATTATTTGTTTTAAATGATTGCAGAGTGAATCTTTTGAAAAGGGTACTTCTGCCTTTTATTTGTCTGTGTATGGTTGCTCATCAGAATTCTTGTTGTCACTCTAATCTGTCTTTTAGACTCAGATTCCAGTTTACACAGAGCCTGAAAGACTAAAGGACAGAAAATTCATATCACTGTCTCCATGTTACAATGATGTGATGTTTCCGAAGCCTGCTTTCTCCCCCTGCAGGATTTCCATAAAGCTCATTCAGCAGAGAATGGGGTGCCTTGCAGGAGTTTTAGAGAAGGCAAGTACATGCAACATGAGAGGCATACTTGAGTGCTAGATCTGATCTCACTGTCTTTATAGTTAATATCTGCAGAAGGAATGCAGGGAGAGATGACGCCAGACAAAATTTGCGCTAATCTGCTCCTCAGATGTAAGAATTAGACCAGCGGTTCTCAAACTTCATTGCACCACGACCTCCTTTTGTCAACAAAATTACTACATGACCCCAGGTCGGAGCGGGGGGAGGGGAAGGGGAAGGGGAACTGGGGCTTCAGCTTAAGCCCTGGGTCCCAGCGAGTCTAATATTGGTCCTGTCGACCCCATTAAAATAGTGTTGCGACCCACAGTTTGAGAACTGCTGAACTAGACAATCAATTCCACAGGTAAAAGTAGCTCTGAAACCTGAATCATGTTATATTCCTCTAGTTAGTACCAACAGGCATATGTTGTGACCAATATTTTTGACTAAAACTACCCGGTGCACATTTATTCTGAGAAATTTCCATTTTGCCAATGACAGAATTTAAAGAACATTATTTTAAAATACTATTCCAGACTAGATCTGGCATATTCCTCATCATTTGACAAACTAATTATCATGCTCCTTTAATATTCTGATGCTAAGTCATAAACCAGTTTCACTTTGAGGCTAATCTTGCATTCGCTGTGCATTCAAATCTGCCCTAAAGTCAACAGACAATTTGGGTGTGTGAGGAATGCCAGACAAGTTCCTGTTTGGAACAAATGCGGGGATCTCACTTTGGTACAGTGTAAATGTAAAGCCCACCACAGACCCAACTTTCACAGAAGTCGAACTATACAAATAACTGCAATTTGTCACCAAATTAAACTCATAATAAATTCACAAAAAAATAAACCTGCTTTCAAATTCAAGACATATAAAATGTACAAACTCCTGTGGGGTCTTGTTGGCTGTTTGACAGCTAGGGAGACAATAAATGCTCAAGTGGGTCCCAGGCCCAAAGACACAGAAGCCAGATGACAGCTCTGAAACAAAGCTGCCAGGCAGGCATGACAGTAGTGCTCACTGAGCCAAAGACACCCCATTCTCAAGGGAATAAGGGTAGGCAATAGTGTAGGCTTCCTGAAATCATGCATAGTCACCCCCCACTTACATTGTGGGGGGGTTTCTGACTGAGCTCTCCAATTGATGGACCATTTATATCAGTCCGCAGGTTGCTCTGCAGGGGCTGCAGCAGCTCTATAGTCCCTGTTCAGGAGAGAGAGAGAGAGAGAAAAAACAGGATCCACCACCCATACATGGGTTCCTTCTCAACAAAAGTATCTTATAGCTTGTAGATTTGACATGCAGTATACGTATGTGACTATGTGTGGACTGGTTGCCTGTATCTGATTTAGATTATAAAATAATTAAGTCAGGAACATTGTCATCCATGCTTTGGACGGTTGTGCAGAGCTCAATATTACTATTCAACAAGTCATAAATAAGGCTGCGGGTTTGTCATGGAGGTCACAGATTACGTGGCTTTCTGTGACCTCAGTGATTTCTGCGGCAGCCAGAGCGCCTGGCTCAGGCAGCCCCTGCACCAGTCACACTGGCCACTGTTGGGGCAGTCTCGGGCCACCAACTGCGGCCAATGGGAGCTGCAGGGGCGGTGCCTGCAGGCGGAGGCAGCGCGCAGAACTGCCTGGCCATGTCTCCGCCTAGCAGCTGAGCAAGGGGAATGTCGCTGCTTCCAGGGAGCCCCCAGGTAAGTGTTGCCCAGAGCCCGCCTCACCCCATCCCATGTCCCAACCCCCTGCCCCCTCCCACATCCAAACTCTGCTACTGGGGGGGAGGTGAGGAGCCAGGTAGGGAGCCTGCCAGGCCCGCCAACCCCCCCCCCCCACAGCACCAACAAGGTTCCCGGGCTGCCGCTGCCCTCCCCCACCTCCCCCGCACCAAGTTTTAGTCATGGGTATTTTTAGAAAAAGTCATGGACAAGTCATGGGCAGTAAACAAAAATTCACAGCCTATGACCTGTCCATAACTTTTACTAAAAATACCCGTAACTAAAACGAAGCCTTAGTCATAAATAATCATCACCATAATTTGGGGCCAAACTCGAGTTAACAGCCCACAAGTTTGTAGAACTGTTGAACATCATCCTCACACCAACATTCCAAATCCTATTTTAAACCTGATCTGGATCCAGATGGAAACAATGCCCCTCCTCTGATCCAATTACCCTTCATAAGCTTGTCATCCAGATATATGAGTGCCCGTTGAACTCTCTCTAGTTTGAAAATGAGAGGTATTCCAGCTAATTAAGTTCTGCAGCCAAAGATCTTCACTGTCATCAGTAAACCTAAGAGGGCTTTTTTTCCGCACTATTGAAAAATGTAATTTTTTCAAAGTGCTCGATCTCTTTGTATTGGTGGGATTTGCAGTTTTAAATTTGATAGCTCCTATTATAGCTTAAACTGAACTGAAAAGCAGTTATGCCATGTATTTGTTATTAACAGTGTCTTCTCTGGACACACTTGGGTCAGTCTCCTCTCATTCACGTGGGTGCAAATGCACTGAAGAATTGGAGGTTTTCTGGTGGAACCAGAGGTGAAAGTAAGCTGGTACGGTCACACAGCTGACCGTACCGGCAGGGCCGCTGATGGGAGGGGAGGGGGGCAAAAAGGGCAGCTTCCCCAGACCCAGAAATTTAAAAGGGCCTGAGGCCCCTGGGCCCTTTTAAATTGCTGGGCCCAGGGGCTCCCGGCCACTGCTACCAGTACCATGGATTTAAAGGGCCCGGGGCTCCCGGCCACTGCTACTGCTACTGCGCCAGTGGCTGGAGCCCCGGGCTCTTTAAATTGCCACCAGAGCCCCGGGACTCCCAGCTGCTGCTGCTACCCCAGGGCTCTGGAGGCCATTTAAAGGGCCCGGGGCTCCAGTTGCTGCCGCGGTAGTGACAGCGACGGCTGGGAGCCCCGGGGCTCCGACAGCGATTTAAAGGGCCCAGGGCTCTCGGCTGCCGCTACTGCACCAGCAACCAGTGGCCCAGGCCCTTTAAATCGCTGCCGGAGCCCTGGGCAGCACAGGCTGGGCACCACTGAAGGGCTGGCTGGGGGAGTCTCGCCCCAGCCCCACCCCTCCCACCTAAGGCCCCACCCCTTCCAGGGGCCCAGAGCCACCCCCTACACCTTGCTCAGGACCTCGGCCGCCCTGCATACTGGTAAATTCCTTAAGGTACTTTCACAAATTCAAATTTTGTTAATGTGGATAACATACCAGTTTAATGTCTAGTTAAGACAATTATATGATAAGGTATTTTCTTTACATTATGAAAGGTGTAGACATATATTCATCAATATACTATTTTGGTTTCAATTACTATCGTACCTGAGGTCTGGTCTACACTTTAAAAAGTCAGATTAACCTACTATGTTGCCCAAGGCTGTGAATAATTTCATGCCGAGCCCTGTAGTTAGATCGACCTAAGTCCCAGTGTAGATGCAGCTAGGTTGAGAAAAGGATTCTTCCATCAGTCTAGCTACTGCTTCTCAGAGGGGTGTTGAGGGAATGTAGGAAGCGTCTACACTGTGGCACTACGGTCGCACAGCTGTAGCGTCATAGCTGTGTGGCTGTTATGTAGACATACCCTAAGTATCTCAGAAACTACTGAATTCATCCTCATCACACCTCCAAGAGATGGGGAGTATTATCATCCTCATTATAAAGATGGGAAACTGAGGCAAGGAGCGATTAAGTGATTTGCTCAATGTCACATATAATGCCTGTGGCAGAGCCAAGAATAGAGCTCAGCTCTTCTGAGTCTTACTCCAGGGCCTTAATGACAAGACTATTTAGGAGTTTGTGATTAATTTATTCTAATCTTTTGATTAGCACATCTTAGAAATCTTATTATTCACTTTTCACGGAAGGAAGGTGTGTTACGACAATTTTTGTGTGTGTGTGTCATTGGCCAACTGATGGACACGCTTACCCTAAGAAACAGCTTTCAGGAACAATTAGGAAGATGTATTAGTACCTGTATTTTTTACCAATAATAATGCCATGCCTAATTTCTATTATTGTTCTATTGCAAAAATTATAAATAAGAAAAATAAATACTTTCTATTGTAGTGTTGCTGCACAGATACAATATTCTGAATGCTACCCTTTGACTCCTACCATGAGAGACTAAAGCTTTTTGACATGCAGAAATCTGTTTCTGGAAGCTATTTCACAAAGCACATCAACAAGACTTATCATCACACATTGTACCATAGAATCAGGAAACCTTTCAACAATTGACACCATACACACTGACAAATGCACTCTGAATAAAACTCCGTTCGAGCAGGCATGCACTATCTGGCCATCCCGGAAACCAGAGCAGCTCAAAGCTTTGCCAGCAACATACTGATGTGATAGTGGATTGATGTTTAAAAAAGAAAAATTCAGCCAAATATGCTGTGGCAGATTATGTGAATTATTTTCACTAAGAAGAGAGGAGGTGCGACTACCTGAAACTTGTATTGTTTTTATCTTTTCCCGGTTCCCTGAGTTGATGAGTCTGCTCCCTATGCTTGGGTGGACCACAGAAGATGTTTAGTCGCAGAAGCTGCACTTAGTGCAATATGTTCCCCTCTGGCTCAACCAGGATAGAGGAGCCATTGGAACCTCTCCTGAGGGAAACAGTGCCACCCCACAGAACACTTCTCCCTTCCTGGAGAAGCTCCTCCAACAGAAATCAATGGATTTTGTGTTTTTTAAGGGGAGGAAGCTCTTGTGAGCAGCATACTCCTCTGCTGAGCTCACAGAGAGATGGTCAGGTGTTAACACAAGTTTCAATCAGCATGAATACCTGTGGACGCTCACTTCCATGCCTGCTGCTGCATAGTGACTGGGGGTAGTAGCAGTGGAGGGAAGTCTATCAACAGGAGCGAAGCCAGCTGAGCAACAGCAGAAGCACTAATCATCTGTAGATTTCCTAAAATGTATTGAATGGAGAGCTCTTCAGCTTTTTTTCAAGATCGGTTCATGAACTCTCGCCTTAAATTGGGTCTATCAGCCCTTCAACTCCAGGAACTGGAGTCTCTTTCTGTCTCTTTGTTGCTTTCTCAGAGGCAGCCCGGTGCAGGGCAGTGGTCCCTCTGCTATCCCAGGCATTTCTGCCTCCCTCTCCCCTTTATAGCAGGGCTTTTTTTCCTCTATTGGTCACAGCTCTGGGTACCTGTCTCCATGATTGGCAGTTCGGGCAGTGGTGTGGGGGTGTGATCAAACTGATTGGCTATAGGCAAGGAAGACTCTCCTCTCCCTTCTGCCTATGCTCCCTTCTGCCTGGGCTCTGCAAACCCCATTACACAAGGGAATGGGGACAAACCAATGGGCTGAAAGGGGAAGGGGGACTGAAGGGAACTCAACTGCAATGGTGAAACAATAATACATATGGTTGCCAACTTTGGTTGGACATATTCCTCGAGGTTTCCTCAGATAACATAATCTTTAATTAAAGATTAGTCTTTAATTCCTGGAGACTCCCGGACAATCCTGGAGGGTTGGTAACAATCCCTTCCCTGCCTCCAGAGTTGCCCCAAACCTTTACCCTCCACCCAAGGTCTCTAATCCCAGCATTGATGCACATAGAGCTGAGATGCTAGCCTGGTGGCATGCTGATTGGTGCTGCTCTGTCTGGGCCTCCAACCTGGTAGGGTTGCTGCTCCCCAGCTATTTGGCCTTCACTTGGGATACACACAAGCCTATGTCCAGAGTGCTTACCATCAGCCCCAGTCCAGCAGTGCACATCACAGTCCCACTCCCAGGCTCGCACACACATGCACCCCGGGCAACACAGTCCTTCCTCCTTCCACAGAGGCCCTCCCACACACACGCTATTCATGCCAAAATGGCACTCACCCTCCGCTTCTCCCAGTTGTCCTGGAATCCTTTGGCTTCTTGCCCCTCTAGGCCATTGATCCTCCAGGACTTGGCTGCTCACATTTAGGCTCCATTTGCTGGCCTATTCTAGTATTTAACAAGCAGCTATCCTTACCACTGTAACTTTGGGCTGTGCACAGCAAATGGAGATGCAATGTTTTGACCCTTAATACTAAAAGATTCACTTCTTAGAGGCTAAAATCAGCAAAAAGGTTTTATTTATGTATTAGCTGCTGTGTTTGAGACCAGATTCTGACCTCCTTGCTCATATGGAATATTATTTCATGCATGATCTCACTGAATACCACAGTATCTATACAACTAGCAGGCTGGTGCTACTCCAGAGTATCTGGACTGGGAAGCAGTGGGAAGAAGAAGATGAAGCATTCCCGTGCTTCTCCCTCACAGGGTGTTTTGGATGCTGTGCAAGACACACTGGCCACACACTTGGCCACTTGCACCACCAGGCAAAGAGCTGCAGGCATAGGGTGCAGTCATAACCAAGAATGGTGGTGTTTTGAGCACCTTGTCCCTATAGTGTTTACACAGACTACTGCGTTGTCCTGGTTTCTTTAAGACTGGCCACCAAAAAGCTTCAGCAGAGCTGTTGGGAAAATGTCAATTTTGGGGTGGAAATTTATTATTAATTATTATTATTATTTCTGGTGATTTTTTTTCATTTTTTGAAAAAAAAATTTAAAAAAAATTGAAAAGAGCACAATTTTTGAAAACTGTTCTCTCTCCCCCACTCCCTCCCCAAGAAAGGAAAATTTTGATCAACATGAATATTTTCATTTTGGTCAATATAACTTTGGTCAATAGAAATTATAATTTTCTATAAAAATATGTGAATGAAAAAAATTCAAGCAGCTCTCTCTACTAGCCAGCTGAACAGGTGAAAATGACAAGCTGGCTGCATGCATGTACACCTCAAGGATCACATCCACCAAGCAACCATACCAATATATCCACCACAACACATACCAACACATACCAACACTCTGCCCTCCCAGAGGGCTTCCCAGTGCCCCCCTTCCCTCCCATCTCCCGCTGTACATTTACTTGAGTCAATCTCCTGATGGCAAGGGGATGAGCTAAATGGGACAGAGTCAAATCCACAGAGTGGTGAAAGGGAGGGGATATGTGATTACTTGCTCGGAGAGAGTGAGGTCCTTTTCTCTCTAACTCTCCTGTGAACAGTGTTGTGATAATTGGACACATAAATTTACTTCAGTTGTGAGCTAAACTCTAAAAAGCACATGAAAATTCATAAAATGTCACAATAACCTCTATTTAAGGTCCTACTTAACTTGCAGTATTTTAGATTCCTCAATATTAGGCTTCTACCACAATTTTGACCACAGGAGCCCTGCCACGCACAGGGCTGACAGTGGGAGCCCTGGCTGCCGACACCAGGAGCCCCCGCTCTCAGACCTGGGTGGCCCACAGCAGGAGGCCCTGCTCTCAGCCCTGCGTTCCCGCTGTCAGCCCTGGACCTCTGCTCTCAGCCCCAGACTGGTGACAACAGGAGTCCCCACTCTCAGCCCAGGGAGGCTGATGGCAGAAAATCGCAGAAAAGTAGTAATGGACTTTACCACCACAAATAATAAGATCCATTACTACTTTTTTGCAATTTTCCATGCCTTGTCCACAACTCAGTGGCCGTTTTTTGACAATCATCCCGCAATTCAAGTAGGGCCTTACCTATAATTACAAATGTTGATGGACAAAGGTATGAAAAGGAGATAGAAAGACTGAATTAGCCTAAACAAAAGGGCCTACTGATATGGCTCAAGGACTGTGTTGAAATCATGCCTGGGAAAACCAGGAGACGTGGAACCAGAAATTAATGAACCAAAATTGGCCTGTTGGATATTAGGCCTATTGGCAGACAAAATAATGAGGAGAACAGACAGAGCTACAGGTGTGAGCTTCACCATCATGGCTGCCCTGCCGCCGTTTCCTGAGGCCCTGGGCCTTTGTCACGCTGATTATGAGAAATTCTGACCAGATTGGGCAAGAAAAGGATCCAGATGACGTGGCCACCCCTACCTGCTCCAGCTGAATCCTGAACACTCCTGAGATGAAAGGGGATCAGGCTTTAACAGCAGCAGCAGCAAATCCAGCTCATCTCAACCAAGGCTATGTCTACACTGCACTTTTGTCGTTAAAACTTTTCTAGTAAGGGGTGTGAAAAAAACACAGGTGTGGACAGCACTTCGTTGGCGGGAAATGCTCTCCCATTGACAAACCTATCGCCCCTCATTGGGGGTGGTTTTAATTTGTCGGCGGAAGAGCTCTCTTCTGCCAACAAAGAGCAGCTACACTCTGTGCCTTACAACACCAAGGCTTTAGCGGCACAGTGTAGACATAGCCTCTCTTATTCTCCTTTCCCCTAGAGGACAGTTATTACCATCTTTAATATCATCTAAGAGACTGTCAAACAAGGACGTTTTCCTTCTAGAACTCTCTCCAGCTAAAGGGAAAGGAAACAAGGGATGTGGGTAAAATGAAAGCCTTACTTAATATTTTACATTTCAAATGCTTTAATTGGTTTTTCTTCTTCTCTGTATCCTTGATAAAAGGTTAAATGGATTTTAAATGGTGTGCTTGCCATGGTGCTAAGTAGGCTCTGTATCTGGTCTCTGTATACCAAGCCCCTGACCTTGTTTAGCATTCTTTAATGTTGGACAGTTAGTGGGTTATGGTAACACCTTTGACCCATATACTCCATCTAAATTTATACAACACCTTCCTGCTAGCTACCTAAATTTCCCCTGGAGAACTCCGACCTGCTGTGACAGATGTCTCAGTTTTAAAAACTTTGTAAACATAGCCATCATCTGCACAGAACAACTGCAGAGAGCAGGAAATCTGCATCAGGCCTCTATTGCTTTTATATCACTGGCTGCAGATATACAGCAAAGTCATTTGGGCCTTAAACGACCTAGTAGATTCACGTTTTTTTCCTATTTCCTATTCATTATTCCAGTTTCCATGTGGAATTAAATAAACTTTAATCTATGATTAGAAAATTACATAAAATATCAACCTTACAACACAACAAAGAAAGTGATTTTTACTTGCTGTAGCATGCGCGCGCACACATTTCAAAAGCCCTGGAGAAACTAGACACACCTGAAAGCTGAAAGAATGAATTCCCTGATTTTATCTGCAGGTTGGCATGGACAGAAACTAGATGGTAGCCATTTTTAGGTAATTCAACAAAAAATTGTTTTTAGACTATTGGCATATATGAGCAATAACACAACAGGTGGTTTTCTCACCAGTCCATAAGCACAGACTTTTGGTGTGCTGAGTCACAACAAATAGCTGAGGGCCTGAACATATCAGACTCTGAATACTGACTGACAAATGGACTCCTTGTTCTAGTCCTTTTCAGATTAAGCATATTTATTTATTAGGGAAAATCATTTATTAAGATGCAATTCATGGACCTCCCCAACATCTCAAATTCTGTCTCTCTCTCTTTCTCCAGCTTTCAAAAACTTCCTTAGCTGTATACCAAGGGACCAGTGAAAGGTACTGCTTCCATCTGATACTGCTCTATTGGGGAGACAGGCCTACCAAAAAATGACAGGGAGAAAAGAGAGGACATTCTTTAATTCTTCAGGCTGCTCTCATCTGCTCTCTGCTGTTCTCTAGCACTTTCAGTGATGCATGAGCCGAGCCCAGACCTCTAGAGTCTTCTCCTCTTCAAAGAACTCTTGTATTGCCAAGCTAAGTTGGATTAATTTAAAGACGTCCCTCCCTTCACAGCTCTGCTGCAAGATGCGTCACAGTAGTAAGCAATGAAACAACAAAAGCATGACTTCTCAACTGTTTAAATTATGTAGATGCAAACAACATTTTAAACAAATGAAAGCTGTTTTTCAATGCTTATTACTGACTGTGCAGTAGAATCACATCAGTTTCAAAGGCTTCTGTTCCCCACACAGGACTAAACAGCCACCAGAATGCCCTTTGAAGAAGAACTACCACCAACGGAACAGGAAGATAGGCAGCTTGGGGGCCACGCTCAGACAATCCCAGAAGGACAATTGAGAAACAGAGGACATCTAAAAGGAGGAAAATCTAGGCTGACAACTACCTGACGAATTAAATTGTGAGCAGTTTCCCTCCCAGGAAGCTATCAGACTGAGTGACAGTGGTTGGAGTTCACATGGTATTGAGCTCAAACAGGGAACATCAGAGGAGAATTAAAGGAGAAGGCTTAGACTGACAGCAGCACTAACATTTAGAAATTCTGTAAAAAAACCTTTTTAGCTCTGTGTTTGGCACTGGTGCAACCACTGCTAGAATACTGTGTACAGTTCTGACAATTCAAGACGATGATGAAAATTGCAGAGGGTTCAGAGAAGAGCCACGACAATGATAAAAGGTTTGGAAAATATGCCTGATAGTGATAGATTCAAAGAGCTCAATGTATTTAGCTTAACAAAGAGAAAGATAAGGGATGATCAAATGATCAAATCTGTAAGCACCTACATAGGGAACAAATATTTGATAATGGGCTCTTCAATCTAGCAGACAAAAGTATGAGATCAAATGGCTGGAAGTTGAAGCTGGACAAATTCAAACTGGAAATAAGGTGCAAATTATTTCATAGTGAGGGAAATTAATCGTTGGAATAATTTATCAACTTCTGTGGCAGATTTTTCATCACTGACAATTTTAAAAGTCAAGTTTAGAAAAACAACCAAAGGAGATGCTCTAGTTCAAACAGGAATTATTTTGGGGAAGTTCTATGGCCTGTGTTATGCAGGAGGTCAGTGTGTTCCTTTCTGGCCTTAAAATTTATGAAGGCCTCCTTGTGTTACATAAAGTGGTTAAAAAAAACCAGCGCAACAAACAAACATGGCATGAGGTAGCACAAAAGAAAATAGTTAATTGTAAAATACAACACAGAACTCAGCATTTAGGCCCAATCCAACTCTCACTGACATCAAAGGCAAGACGCTATTGACTTCTATAGCTGGATTAAGCCTTTAGTACTCCATAGTAATTTTGATAAGTCATCTGCCATTTTAAATATATTAAGATACCATACAATACCTATACAGGGAAATGCTGAATTTGTAATAGTATCTCTTGTATATGTGTATTTACACAGTGAAGAGGCTATATAGTCCCAATCTTTATGTTCACCGGGAGATAATTATCTGGGTCATAGCTCTCATTCCAGTCATTTTATAATGTGCTATACCGAACTCCCAGATGCTGAAAGATTTCTGGTAAAAACATGTACAAAATAAACAGCATCAGATTAAGCTACATTACAAATATTCAGCTCATCTCTGCATGATTCCTGGAGAGTTTAATAATGGGAAAATATGCAATTTTTATGTTTCATTAACCTTCTTATTCCCTCAGGCATAAGTGAACTTTACTCCATTGTATATTTAAGGGATAGAAAACTCATGGCTAAAGGGAAGTCTAATACAGATAGATACATTTTAAAAACATGAATATGTTTAGTATAGAGTGGTGTGGTACAAAGGGTTTAATATGCATGAGTTTGGGATGACTATGTTACTCACAACTGACCAACCCATGGATGAGTTATTTACATCACCTTAAAACAAATACTGCTAAAATGTTTGATATGTGGCACATGAGTTACAGAAAAACATTTTTAGAAATGTTTTAGAAAGTTTAAAAATTTATTTTATTGGGACTATGTTTTGTATTTCTCTGCAAAGACAGGAACCTTAGTTACCCTCTAACTGCACAGTATTCTCTAAATTTGATTTAAAATAGCTTTTCCATATTTAAAAATGTCACAATATTAAAGTCCTTACAGGCTAACAGTGATTGTGGTGACTCGGTGATAATTTGGAACTCCCTTCTTTCCAGCAGTCAGTAGCCCTGCAGGGTTGCAACATAACAGGGTTTCAAAGGCATGGCATTTTAATATTCAGAAAAGTTACTGGTCCAGAAGTCACTCCTGGCTGTCCTAGAGCTGAGGCATGTTTTGAGGACAGCAACCATTTATTTGACACACAGATTTAAAAAGAAAAATCAAAGAGTGGTTGGTCTGAAGCCTCTCAGGGAGTTTGAATGTTTGAATAAATCCCAGGGAGAGGACAATGACAGAATGAAGTGTGGGCTAGATGTTTCACTTCTCTGCCACCATTTTGTTCCAGGGAGATGGAGGGAGGAAAGAGAAAGGAGACTCTACTGAGAAAAATTTGTATTCAGAAACTTTACATCATTTCCAATGGGTCAACATGGATTCCATCTGCTGGTATTCTATGGTACTCTCACTATCCCAGCAGCTTTACTGGTTATGTACAGTGCTCATGTTGAGATTCCTCACCAGGAAAAATCAAGCAAATTGCTGTATAGGAACAGACATGTAAACAGCATTTATTTATGTTGGGTCTACCACACCCAGATCAAAATGATCTCTGGAGAAATGCAGCCATTTTTATGTTTCTTAAAATGTGTCTTCCTAAAATCAGGTCTTAAAACTACAACCACTGTCTCATGAATCTGAGATGATTTCCTAAGAGATATGATTTGGTGTGTCCTGGCTCCAGGTAGTATGTGAGGAAGCAGAGAGGCTGTTTTACTGTGTGTGATAGCTTAACATGTTAAGAGGCAGACATCTGGGACTGTTAAATTGGTTTGATTAAAACTACCACCACTATAAATGAGAACTTGGATATGCATTCGCAGGTTTCCTGGATGGCAGAGAAAGTCTGTGTGTAACTTAGCATAAAGTGATAGTGAGACTAGAATTAAGCAGAACCTCACTATTATCCCAACTTCCACAGAAGCAACAGTGTGTGCTGCCATCTCTATAGTAATAGAAATGGTACAGGAATTCAGGCAGCAAGATAAGGCTAAAAAGTGAAAGTCAGTTTGCAGTATTTCAAGTACTGCACATGTCTTGAATCATAAAGTAATACTGCATTTTTGTGAGGGATCATGGGCCTGGTCCCTAGCTAGTGCGCAGATCACAGATGCTACCCAGAAGCATATGTGAATGACTGGAGAAGAGGACCAGTGAAGCTCTAGTTTGCAAAGGGCCCTGCCCACAAAGCCCCTAGCTCGGGGAGACATCCAGCCCCACCCAATTGGCTGGGAAGCTCTGCTTACACTAGACAAAGGCGCAGGAAGTTGTCTGAGCAACTTTGGGAATCCTTGGTTGGCTGGTACTATGGACCTTGCCTACTTGCATGATCCCTGTCTTCCCACCTGTTCTTGCTCTCCTTATCCCAGACCCAATTGTTCTTGCTTTCTTGCCATGCTCCAGGTCCTTGCTTCTATCCCTGATGCCGACTCCAGCTACACCCTACCTCTTGGCTTGACTCCTTACTCTGTCTCCAGCTCTGACCTTTGGCTTGGCACCTGAATCTGACTCCAGCTCAGACCCTTGGCTTAACTCCTGAGATAGAATAGATAGAACTTAACCTGAGATAGAATACCCAAGTATTTTCCCAAAGAATCTCTTCTATGACTCTTTGGAGCATTGCTGTGTCATTATTGTAGGATGATTACTTTGTCTTCACTGACATTAGGTCTTCTCTAGAGCTGACCTTCACAGAAGGGCAATGAGGACTTTCTCAGTTTGGTACAGAGATACACTGCTCTGTGGTTTAAGGTCTTCTCTGATTTATTTGACTGACTCTTTTACAGGGCACATCTGGTTCTGGATAGTGATGTTTATGGTTTATTACAATTATAAATAAAGATACTGCTTGTACTTTAACCTTTCCACTCATTATTTTGCCATATAAGATCCACTTAAGACCTTTGGCATACCTGCTTTTTCTATGCTGACAGTATGTGAAAGGATTTAAGATGAGAATTAATTGCACTGATATAAAGCTACTAAGAGACATGGCTGTGTGGGTTGCTCATTTGCCCCATGGGATAATATGCCAGAAAAACAGCAGCAGCACCAGCGTATCAATGAACCTAACGTTTCTGAAGCTTGACACATTATACCAGTAAAAGATATGGAACCCTGTAGTTCAGTCACAACACAGCATTGTTTTTAAATCAGATTTACAAGTAAAACAGAGTTGTATTTAGGGATAACTGATAGGGTTACCAGTTAAGTTTCATCACATGACAATCGTTAATTAAAGATTAAGCTTTAATTCCTGGAGACTCCAGGACAGTCTTGGAAGGTTGGCAACCCTAATAACTGACAATGAAGAAACCACTATTGTAATTTTGCTTTGAGGTCTGTTAAATAGTAGACAATTTAAAATCAATGCAGAAGAAAAAGAATATGCTTAAATGGCACTGAAAATTGTGACAACCTATGCAAAGCAAGTAAATTGGAGGTAAAGGTGAACGCTGATCTTTAAATTGTTCCTTGGGTCCAGATACTGACATTTCAAATCAATTGACATGAAGCTCCTTCAGTACCTACGGAATATGTGAAAAAGAAATTATTTTAATTTCAGTTTTGATACTTCAAGATTTTACCTGTTTGTCAGTCTTACTAGAGTCTTGGTTTTATGTTAATTTCTTTTGCTTTCTAATGGTAATTTATCAACTCCCTACCTCTCTCCATCCCAGATGTGTGGAAAATTGACTGGGGAGATCATTATAAATGTAAAGGAATTTTCAAACTGCAGATTATGCAACTATACACAGAAGGAGTCTAAGTAACACAGATTGTTGCCCTGATAGACTGAAGTGGCTCCTTCCTAGTTCAAGGACTCCTGAACTGAGAAGCCATAATATTTTGAATCATTACAGCCAACTGTCAGTGTGGCTTCCCTGTATATGCACATTTACATCTTTAAAAATCCTTGTGAATTGTTGAACAAAACTTTGTTCAGTAGCTACTTTTTCTGAATCAAGTAACTATCATTTTACATTGTTTCTAAAATATCCACTAACCCACATAATTAACTAAAGGTCTACAAAATTGCTGTTTAAAAATATCATGTAGAAGAAATGTATGAAAGCATGAAATTAGACTTTGTTTTTGTATTTTATAAGATCTTATATTGGGGGTTTTGTTTGTTTTCATAAGTGAGTTAAAACTACAGATGGGCTTGAATCAAAATCCCGCATCCAAACATCAATGGTGTTTGAAGTGATGATGTGGTGGGCGAGGAATGTAATGTTTAACATATGAACCATGATCTCTATCACAGTAACAACTATGGGGGCTACTCAGCTCTTAAAGTGCATCCAGATTACACATGTCTAGGGAATCTAAACCTAGACAGTAAACAGTTCAAACTGCACCTTGAAGTCTTTAAACCATGATTTGAGGACTTCAGTAGCTCAGATCATTATAAATGTAAAGGAATTTTCAGACATAGGTCAGAGATTTATTGCAGGAGTGGGTGGGTGAGATTCGATGGCCTGCATTGTGCAGGAGGTCAGACTAGATGATCATAATGGTCCCTTCTGACCTTAATATCTATGAGTCTATAAGAGGGTGTCTCCAATGATGGTAAGATTTTTGTCTTGCACTGCAAGAGTGATGTCATCAGCATAAATGAACTTACGCAAAGTTTTGTCAGGTAAATCACTAATGTACATATTGAATGGTAAAGGCACCAACACGAATCCTTGAGGTTGACTTGAATATGTGATTTGCTGACCTGCCTGCTCAATATTATGGACATGAGTTATGCTAGTTAAGAAATCTCAGAATGTAAGAATTCGTTGTGGAGTATGGTGAATGAGCCTTTAAAAATGAACACAGCAGTTTTCCACCAATGTATTAGAAATGTCATAACAGAATAGTCTTTTATTTTCAGGTTGGAAGATTGCAACATTTGTACTTTTTGCATGGAATAATGAAAAAAGACACTATTTACAATGTATATGTTGTATACTGTTACAGCTGAAAAATGTTGCGTTGTACACATTGAGGGATTTTGTAGCAAACCAAAGCTATCTTGAACACATTATGCTCTCATCTGTAGCTGAGGATCCCATGGGAAAATCTCCCTCCTATGGTTGGCACTATACAATATATAGACTAATAAGAGAGACTTCAAATTGCGTTTGACAGCTATACTTTACTCCTTGCTTCTCATAGGCAATTGTCTGTCCTTATCAAAATATCTGATTATTTAAACTGAATTTTGATCTGTCTTTTCTCTCCTGCTTTGTTGATTCAGTATTTGTACAGATTGGCTGGAACACAATGTTTCTGTCTGCTTTGACTTATTGCACTTTTGTTCCTTCAGATGTTTAGCTAGTAAAGTAACACATTATTCCAGTATATCATTAAAAATGTTGGATGAATGTACAGAAGGTCTGGGTGGGGGATGCCTCAAATTATTAAAATTTGTGAATATGTCAAGTCACCTTATAGCAGAACACATGAAGAATCAGACTATGGCATCTCAAATAAAAAAAGGTAGCCTGCAGCCAGAGATATGAGCAAGTTATTATCTCTTATTCTTTTTGGCACAGCTGTAATGGGGACTGTGAAATTCTACAGTTATAAATTTTAACATAAATTACTGTATATACAAATGCTACAAGCTATAGCAAATATGCTTAATGAATATTCAAAACTGTTGAACAGCCACCCATATAAGGGAAGAAATGGTTCAGTGTTCCATCAACCTGTACCAGTGGCAATTATCTCTCCGGTTTAGCTGAAACATGATTGTCTCTATTTCTTGTGATTAAAGAACAGTTTGCACACACAACCCAATATTATTTGTGCCTGTTATCTTCTATCTTTCTGATGGCAGAACTCACTAGTGGGTCAAACACTGGCAGGGTCAACTCTGTGGTACCTTAAGTGGGAGCAGAGAAATGACCAGGCCATAAACCCAGTATCCCACTCCAACCTTCTCATGATGCAACCCTGAAGGCACAAAGTGATATCGACTTTCCCAATTCATACCAAAGCAGATTATCTGAATATCTGTCAACATATTGATTTATAAACTATCTGAATGACAAGCTAATGAGAAAAAAGGAACTGGGACACAAACAGCTTTGAATGTTTATTTAAACAGAAAAATAAGTGCAAATTATCAAATGGAACCATTAAATACGGATACTAAAAGTAGAGATGGGCCCCAAATCTCAATATTTTACCCAGCCCTCTTCTCCTTGAACTTTGATGGTTTGTTTAAAATGGATCTAAAACCACACCCAGTTTCACTTTTGCCAGAATCAAAACCTGACTGACAACGTTCTGCAAAACCAAAACTAAACACATCAAAAGTTTGTCCCTTAGAAAAATGGAACAAAACCCAGTTTGTGATGTAGATAACATGAATCTGAACTATCCCAGCTTTTCCAAAATCAAAACCCAATAAATGAGATTTTGCTAAACACAAATCCAAATACAGGCTCCAGGGCCAACCTCAAGTGGAAAACAAAAATCAGAAGAAATATGGACTTACGAAAGAGGATGTCTGCCTAAGTTCCATGTGAAAGCAGCATATTTTGGACCAAATATGTGGTGACATATGTACCTCATGTGAAATATCTGAAAGCATTATTCTCAGATGTAGTATATTACAAAATAACTCACTCCACTGCTTTTAGACCTAGATTTACCTTCATTACTCACGTAGTTAGTGTTTTAATAACACTTTAATATATCACATTATATATTTAGATTTATTAGGAATGGGGAAAACTTTTGGGAAAGGGGGAGCGAATACAGGAAGGATGGGCTTCACCTAAATCAAAATGGAACCAGATTGCTGGCACTTAACATTAAAAAGGTCGTAGAGTAGTTTTTAAACTAAGGGCTGGGGGAAAGTCGACAGGTGCGGAGGAGCACCTGGTTCAGACAGATCCCTTAGGGAAAGATCTATTAATAGAGAATCTCTATATCCTAGTGAGGACGAGAGGATGGAAAATGATAAAATACAGGCAGGGTCTGATCAGAAACAGTCAAATAAAAAAGAGTCCCATTCAATTACATCATGTAATGCCAGACAGCTAAAAGGAGACAAGTTTTTAAAGTGCTTATATATCAATGGTAGAAGTCTAAATAATAAAATGGGTGAACTAGAGTGCCTTGTATTAAATGAGGATATTGATATAATAGGCATCACAGAAACTTGGTGAAGTGAGGCTAATCAATGGGATACAGTAATACCAGCGTACAAAATATATCAGAAGGAGAGAATATATCGTGCTGGTGGGGGAGTGGCATTATGTGTGAAAGAAAGCGTAGAATCAAATGAAGTAAAAATCATAAATGAATCAAACTGTACCATAGTATCTCTATGGATAGAAATTCCATGCTCTAATAATAGGAATATAGTGGTAGGGATATATTACCAACCACCTGACCAAGATGGTGATAGTGACTGTGGAATGCTCAGGGAGATTAGAGAGACTATTAAAATAAAAAAACTCAATAATAATAAAGGGGGATTTCAATTATCCCCATATTGACTGGGTACGTGTCACCACCTCAGGACGGGATGCAGAGATAAAGTTTCTTGACACCTTAAATGACTGCTTTTTGGAGCAGCTCGTCCTGGAATCTACCAGAGGAGTAGCAATTCTTGATCTAGTCCTAAGTGAAGCACAGGATCTGGTCCAAGAGGTGAACATAGCTGGACCGCTTGGTAATAGTGACCATAATATAATTAAATTTAATATCCCTGTGGCAATAAAAACATCACAGTGGCCCAACACTGTAGCATTTAATTTCAGAAAGGGGAACTACACAAAAATGAGGAGGTTAGTGAAACAGAAATTCAACGGTACAGTGCTAAAAGTGAAACCTCTGCAAGCTGCGTGGAAGCTTTTTAAAGACACCATAATAGAGGCTCAACTTAAATGTATACCCCAAATTAAAAAATATAGTAAGAGAACCAAAAAAGAGCGACCATGGCTAAATAACAAAGTAAAAGAAGCAGTGAGAGGCAAAAAGGCATCCTTTAAAAAGTGGAAAATAGAAAGGAGCATAAACACTGGCAAATTAAGTGTAAAAATACAATTAGGAAGGCCAAAAAAGAATTTGAGGAACAGTTAGCCAAAGACTCAAAAAGCAACAGCAAATTTTTTTTAAGTACATCAGAAGCAGGAAGCCTGCTAAACAACCAGTGACGCGAGTGGATGATCGAGGTGCTAAAGGAGCACTCAAGGACAATAAAGCCATTGCGGAGAAACTAAATGAATTCTTTGTATCGGTCTTCACGGCTGAGGATGTGAGGGAGATTCCCAAACCCGAGCCATTGTTTTTAGGTGACAGATCTGAGGAACTGTCCTAGATTGAGGTGTCATTAGAGGAGGTTTTGGAACAAATCGATAAATTAAACAGCAATAAGTCACCAGGACCAGATGGTATTCACCCAAGAGTACTACTAACTGTAGTCTGTAACCAATCATTTAAATCAGCTTCTGTACCAGATGACTGGAGGATAGCTAATGTGACGCCGATTTTTAAAAAGGGCTCCAGAAGTGATCCCGGCAATTACAGGCCTGTAAGCCTGACTTCAGTACCGGTCAAACTGGTTGAAACTATAATAAAGAACAATATTGTCAGACATATAGATGAACATAATTTGTTGAGGAAGAGTCAATATGGTTTTAGTAAAGGGAAATCATGCCTCACCAATCTACTAGAATTCTTTGAGGGGTTCAACAAGCATGCGGACCAAGGGGATCCAGTGGACAGAGTGTACTTAGATTTTCAAAAAGCCTTTGACAAGGTCTCTCACCAAAGGCTCTTATGCAAAGTAAGCTGCCACGGGATAAGAGGGAAGGTGCTCTCATGGATTGATAACTGGTTAAAAGACAGGAAACAAAGGGTAGGTATAAATGGTCAGTTTTCAGAATGGAGAGAGGTGAATAGTGGGTGTCCCCCAGGGACCTGTTCTGGGACCAGTCCTATTCAACATATTCATAAATGATCTGGAAAAAGGGGTAAACAGTGAGGTGGCAAAATCTGCTGATGATACAAGATTACTAAAGATAGTTAAGATCCAGGCAGACTGCAAAGAGCTACAAAAGGATCTCTCAAAACCGGGTGACTGGGCAACAAAATGGCAGATGAAATTTAATGCTGATAAATGCAAAGTAATGCACACTGGAAAGCATAATCCCAACTATACATATAAAATTATGGGGTCTAAACTAGCTGTTACCACTCAAGAAAGATCTTGGAGTCATTGTGGATAATTCCATGGTACGCCCACATCTTGAATACTGTGTGCAGATGTGCTCGTCCCATCTCAAAAAAGATATATTGGAATTGGAAAAGGTTCAGAAAAGGGCAACAAAAATTATTAGGGGTATGGAACGGCTTCCGTATAAGGAGAGATTAATAAGACTGGGACTTTTCAGCTTGGAAAAGAGACGGTTGGAAAAGAGGGGAGATATGATTGAGATCTATAAAATCATGACTGGTGTAGAGAAAGTAGATAAGGAAGTGTTATTCTCATAACACAGGAACTAGGGGTCACCAAATTAAATTAACAGGCAGGTTTAAAACAAATAAAAGGAAGTATTTCTTTACACAACGCACAGTCAACCTATGTAACTCCTTGCCAGAGGATGTTGTGAAGGCCAAGACCATAACAGGGTTAAAAAAGAACTAGATAAATTCATGGAGAATTGGTCCATCAGTGGCTATTAGCCAGGATGGGCAGGAATGATGTCCCTTGCCTCTGTTTGCCAGAAGCTCTGTGTACGACAGGGGATGGACCACTTGATAATTACCAGTTCTGTTCATTCCCTCTCGGGCACCTGGCACTGGCCAATGTTGGAAGACAGGATACTGGGATATATGGACCTTTGGTCTGACCCAGTAGGGCCATTCTTATGTTCTTATTAGACTAATACAAATCTGTCATGATTAAAATATTGAATCACTGAACCAAATATCTATGGGAGGGAAATGTCTTCATAATATAAATCCCAGACACATTTTTGCCAGGTGCCAAAGAGAAGAAGCAAACAGAAAATAACTGCTCTTATATGTCCATTTACACATCTCACTGCATCGTGAGATCAGTGAGATCAGCTTTACAAACACTTTAGTGCTTCAAGTCAAACACAACAAATCATTTTTATTACACTGATTTGCAAATTTTGCTCACTGAATTGCATGCTGGATTCAGCCTTTAGCCATTTGAAATGAATGTGATCACTACTAGTAATAATGGTTTCTTTCCACAACACAACACTCTCACTAACCCCTGAGCAACTCCAAGAGCCATTTCAGATACTTTAAGATAAATCTGTCTCCTTCACTGGAAAAATGAGGAGAAAAAGAGTTCAACACAATCAATGTTTGCAAAGACTGCTTAGTAAGTCAACGTTATCATGAAGATCCCAAATTGAGAATCAAAAGGACTCTTCTCTACCCAAAGGGCTCCCTGCAGTACATTGATTTCCATATGTACACAGAGCGAACATTGATTTTTAGATTAGTTTAAAAATAACTGTTCTACTTGTTCTGTAAGCTAGTGATTTTACTTTTGTGGATTAAGTCAATTCCTTACACATCCTATTTTTTATTTCAATTGTCAGCCAGTTTAAGATAAAACATTTCAGCCTATATGGAGGGGGATACATTTTTAGGATAGTTTAACTTATTTTATTTTGATGCATTTGCTTCTGTGTGTGTAAAGAAAGAAATAGATGACAGATATGCTAATCAAAGTTCCATCTCAGTTCTTTTATTCCTTCCATTTTATGTTTTCAGCAGAAACTCTTTATTGTGTCAGAATGAGTGATATGAACTACTCACTGAAAACTAAATCAAGGTCATCAAAACTCATTTTATTTGTGGCTCTCATCCTTCAGGGTCAAAGACTTGACTAACAGTTTACTGCACTCAAATATCACACAATAAAAACACTAGTGACGTTACCAATTGGCAGTTTTTAGAAATATTAATACAGCATATGTTGAAACAGAGTCATAATTACTGAGCTGCAGTTGATATACATGCCTGTAAGGACACATGTCTCTATATATAATTCGTTTGCACTACACACACACACACAGAGGTCACTCTTAAAAACTTGCCAACTACCTTAAATAACAAAGTAATGTTACATCAAAATTAAACGTATTTCCTATAGTAAATCAGTGAACAAAATCTATGTATCTAATATGCTTTATATATTTATTTAATGTAAAACAGTGACCACTGGCTGTGCATGTGTGGTTCCTCTGTGCTGAAGGAGGCATCATGAGCAAAAACACCTTTTCCATCCAGTTGTTATTGGTCCGAAAATTGTGTCTCATCTGTCTTGTCTACCTGCACTTCCAGGTGCAGATCTGGCCATCGAGACCCACACATTTGTGACTACTAGGTTTGACTTTGCAATTCATATCTAGGAATGAAGCAACATATCCTGAAAAATCCAGTACAAAATACAGCAGCCTGTCTACCTAGCATCACAGGGTTGCCATGAGTATATCACCATGCTGCTCTGTCTCTGTCCTGGCTCTCCTTTGATTAGAGAGTCCTGTTCAAGGTCTTTGTCTTGATAGTCAAAACCCTCCGGGATAGTGGCCTTAGCTACCTGAAAGACTACCTATTCCTCCACAACTGTGACTTCACACAACTGCTTCATTCCACCAGACTATTGACACTCTTGATCAAAAAGGAGCAATCTTTGAGTGTGGGAGGCACTGTACCTAAACTATGGTAGTCACTCTGCAAGAGAATTAGCCACTTTCAGAACTAAGTGCAAAGCACTCCAGCTTGGCTTGTCCCCAGTATCATCTTCACACAGACACTCACAATTTATAAATTAGTATAGCTCTAATTTCACTGTTGTAATATAAATAAACGATAGTAGCAATATTACAATCTGTGAGGGGAGATGGGGAGATTTCTATTTGTTAAATATGTGCGGGAGAGAAGTATGTTTTAAAAGTCATTTAATTAATTGCTCTGTACAGCAATCCACATCTATGGAACACTCAATG